>NC_086042.1:17780676-19030676 GCF_947568885.1 Cydia strobilella | reverse complement strand
TGAGGTGAAAAATTATGTGTGCAACACGAGAGCAAAGTTATTTTACATCTCGTGTTTTTGAGTCCCTCGCTACGCTCAAGATTCTACCTTAGAATCACTCGCTTCGCTCGTGATTCAATAATAGCATCTTTCGCTTTCTCGGGACTCAAAATAAACACTCGCAAGAAAAACCAACTTTCCTCTCTTGTTGCACAAATAACTATTTAGTATGTAGGTATTTTAGCATTTTGTAGTTTTCCTCAGTTACCCGTTGACCACGAACGCTGTAAAGAGTTCGAAACATCGGGATGTATTATAAATTCAATATACGCGATATAATCCGTTTTCATAGTGCTAAGTAAGTTTATGTTGATAATAAGAGAAATAAGATAACGGGGAGTGCTCCGAGGAATTGTTCGGATTAATTCCTGCCGCTTCTTTTCGCCATCGTCTTACGCGACAACATTACCACCCTCACCACCAGATGGTTGGCAGTCCTCGACTGTGCGTTTCTCCAGAAACTTCCTGCCTCGCACAGCTAAACTGTGGAATGAACTGTCGCCTGCGGTATTTCCGGACCGATACGATCTTCAAACCTTCAAGAAAAGAGCGTACTCCCATCTTAAATCCGGCAACGCACTTGCGACCCCTCTGGTATTGCGGGTGTCCATGGGCGGCGGTGATCGCTTACCATCAGGTGATCCGTATGCTCGTTTGCCTCCTATCATCATCATCATCATGTCAGCCGATAGACGTCCACTGCTGGACATAGGCCTCCCCAAGGCTCGCCACTCCGACCGATCCTGTGCCGCTCGCAACCACCGAATTCCCGCGACCTTCACCAGGTCGTCGCTCCATCTCGTTGGAGGCCTACCGGCAGTTCGTCTTCCGGTACGCGGACGCCACTCCAGAACCTTCCGGCCCCACCGGTCATCAGTTCTGCGAGCAATGTGCCCCGCCCACTGCCACTTAAGGTTTGCAATTCTGCGAGCTATGTCGGTGACCCTAGTTCTACAGCGGATATCATCATTTCTGACTCTATCACGCAGAGAAACCCCGAGCATAGCTCTCTACATTGCCCTTTGCGTGACCTTGAGCCTTCTTATGAGGCCCATTGTTAGCGCCCACGTCTCAGATCCGTATGTCATCACTGGCAACACACACTGGTCAAAGACTTTTGACTTAAGACACTGCGGCAATTTGGACGAAAAGATACTGTGGAGCTTCCCGAACGCTGCCCAACCGAGTCGGATTCGACGAGTGACCTCTTTCTCGAAGTTGGACCTACCTAACTGGACTGTTTGTCCTAGGTATACATAATCGTCAACAACTTCGAGCGCAGAGCCTCCGATTAATACGGGAGTTGGCACAACATGGACGTTAGACATGATCTTCGTCTTGTCCATGTTCATTTTCAGACCAACTCGTTCAGATACTCTGCTGAGATCAGCGAGCATCGCACTGAGGTCCTCCATGGTCTCAGCCATGACTACGATATCATCGGCAAACCGAAGGTGAGTGATGTACTCGCTATTTACATTGATGCCTCGTCCTTTCCAGTCCAGAACCTTGAAGGCATCCTCCAATGCAGCGGTGAACAGCTTTGGGGAGATTACATCTCCTTGTCTGACTCCCCGCTGCAATGGAATAGGCTTCGAGCTCTGGCCCTGTAGTCGGACGGACATGGTGGCGTTTTCGTACAAACACTTCAGCACTTCGATATACCGGTAGTCAATTTGGCACCTTTGGAGAGACTGCAGCACAGCCCAAGTCTCGATCGAATCGAAGGCTTTCTCGTAGTCAACAAATGCAAGGCAAAGGGGGAGGTTATACTCCTCAGTCTTCTGTATAACCTGCCGCAACGCATGTATGTGCCTCCTATATCATAATAAAAACAAAACTAATACGACGTAGCATTTAGAAGTATAGTAGTGGGGGGTTGTTTAGAAATCTGTTAGGCAGTCGCGAACACTAAACTTATGTCCTTATTAACACAATGCAGGTACTTTTAAAGATTAATTACCAACAGAAATTGGCGAGAGGGGCACAATCCGAGCGTAGCCCATATCAGCTGCGGCGCGGGAGTCTAGTGCGTGGTGCATAGCTCCCGAGCGGTCCAGCGCGTCCGGCGTGGAGTCCAGCGAGTCCAGTGAGTCCAGTGTGGCGTCCAACGCATTCGGAGCAGCGACCAGCGCGTCCAGAGCGTCCACCTCATCCACTGCTAGCCCGGGCAGCCCTGGGCCCGCCGCCGCTAGCCGCCAGGGCCGCTCCTTGCAGCGGATCGACTCGTTCATGCACTGCTTTTCTTGTTTCGCGGAGCATATCGGTCTTTCTTCCACTAAAAAAAAGAATAATAATCAAAATCGGTTCCATTGCTCAGGTAAGTACGTATTTATCTTTAGGCATTTATTCCTAATATAAGTATAAGTACGTAGTAGTAGTAGTAAACTCTTTATTGTACAAAAATACATAATGCATAATTGCGCACATAATCTCATGTTACAGTTAGCACACAAAATGTATAATAGAAGAACGCACAAGAAGCACTTTTTCTTTTTTAAATAAATAAATAGTTTTTTTTTATTCAAAATAACATGCATGGTACAAATAATAAAATATACTAAGCTTGTACAAAGGCGAACTGATCTCTTTGAGGGATCTCTTTCAGTTAACCTGTCGTAGTTTCCATAATAGTAAACTACGTAGTTAGGATAGATAGGGTGGATAGGGTTTCCCTGCTAGTCAAATCAGTTTCTTTTTTCGAACTGTCAAAACGATTTGCTATTAGAGTTAGACCAAGATAAGTCTGCAACGATTTTGATAGCACACGCAGTGCAAGTGTAATTTTAAATGTCAAACTTCTATCAAATTATGACGTATAAATAACACTAAGTCCACAAGTATGTGATCAAAATCGTGGCAGACTATGGAATTTATATGAAACACTAGCATGTAACGATCAAATTACCTACTCTTTATAGTTTACTCTACTCTTTATACGGGTTTTAAAATATAAATTGTGTCTAAAAATAACTGCTGTCTACGTTTCTCAATTAATCTTCTGGTGCTTTATTTCTTACATGGTGTAAAATAATTTATTTCAAATACAGTCATCAAATACCCTATTATGATAAATTAATGTCATAAAACGAGCATCAATTTTGCGTTTAACGGACCAATTCGAACAATGATCTAGATATCCACTAGACATGAAACAGAAACGATAACGAGATATTTAAGAAAGTCATGTCAAATTTGTTATTTCCGCGATTCCGAATGTCCTCTTGAACGATCTCTTTAAGATTTGCTTAGGATAATATTACTTAGACATCCAATGGATATCCATATACAATAATTGTAGCGTGAAATGACAATTGGTTTCCCGAATCGAACTGCAAAAGATAACTAGTTGAGTATTAAACTATAAGGTATCTATTAGATCTCGTATTGTTCTCGTATCTAGTAATTATCACATTGTTCGAATTGACCGGTATGTTACTGTTAAAGCTTACGTTTATCAGTTTGGTTGTCACCGATGTAAAAAGTTGATGGGCTTTCCTCATCACGTTCCGAAGGCGCCGCGCGCAGTTCCTTACGCCCCTTAATATTCGTGTGGTGTTTCTTGCAAGGTGGGTCAAGACCTAGGTCCTCAGGGGTCGCGCGTGGGGCGATGGGACTGCGGGGCGAGTGGGGGGAGGAGAAGGTCTCTGGGTCGGGCCGCAGCGGGATGAAGAGTTCTCGCGCGGAGCGGTCCCAGTCGCGCCGCGTGAGCACCTCTCGTATCACTTCTGGTGCGGAGGCCCGGGCTAAAGTTAGGTCATCGTGGCTCCGCGCAGCCAGGCTCGGGGACCCTAGAATTACAGTTGTACTGTCATAGCTGTAAAAATATAGACGTTGTGTTAGCAACGTACAAAAAATTGTACACTAAATACGGTGCTAATTTCCCGGACTAGTGCGGGAATAAGAACTTTTCCTACTTTCAAAAGCGAATTTCCTACTTTCCGCACTTGTATCGTAAATAACTATTAGCACAGTAAACTGTACGATCTTTTGCACTGAAAACTACGTCGTTGGTTCGACTATTACCTACTGGTATGTGTAAATAGCATGTAAATATGTTACCAGAGGTGCTGGGAAGATGCAATGATACGACGCTGCTCCCAAAAGTGCGCGCGCGCAGTCCTGATGACCGCCTCGAACCTTCTGCGCACAAGACAAATATAAGTCTTCATCAAAGCAAATTGTGCAACTGGAATGTAGCTGAGAATCTTATACCTAAACTTTGAAGCAGTTTCAGTCACTTCACTATATGACTTATTGTGATACGGGCGGGGCGTGCTTTCAGCCCGCCCGTAGCACAACTTTCGTAGCTTAGTAAACTGGGCGTCTACAACGTAGCATTTCGTAGCAAAGCTTTGAAATAGTTATTCGATACAAGTGCGGATAAGAGGAAATTCGAAACGAGTGTTGATACGTTAAAACACGACCGCAGGGAGTGTTTTAAATCGACACGAGTTGCGAATTACTTATTGGCACGTGTATCGTACAAAGTTTTACAGTACATATGGCCCTTTAAACTTTCGACATATGCACGAAAAGTGCTCTTTTAAGTATGTCTAACTTTAACTATAACATTAGTCTTTAATCAGCATTCATTTGTTTAATTGCGCCTCCATTTTCCCGCACCACACACTAGTACTAGAATGTAGCGCCATATGTACTGTGATAGTTATTTACGATACAAGTGCGGAAAAGAGTAAATTCGAAACGAGTGGCGAATTACCTATTCGCACGTGTATCGTGCAGCGTTTTTCGACATATGCACAAGTGGTGCAAAAGTGCTATTTTACGCACTAGTGCGAGAAAGTAGCACCATATGTACTGTAAAAGTTATTTGGTTACAATGGTAATCTCAAGTTTATCTCGATCAAGTGAGTGTTGGTACTGTTGGTGAATCTAATATCCCTACGGATCTTTACACGTACAGTAAGAACAGTGTCTTAAGATGAGGTGGGCCGAGGTCGATATGTAAATTTTGGCCTTATACGAGTTAACTTGATTGATGCCGCATCTCATTTAACGTGATTTTTAACCGACTTCAATTTCATAGAAGGAGGAGGTTCTGTATTCGGTTGTGGCTATTTTTTTTTTTGTATGTTCACCGATTATTCCGAGACCCGTGGTCCGATTTGAGTCATTATTTTTTTGTTCGAAAGGAGCTACTTCCAAGTTGGTCCCATATTAATCTGGTTCTGATCTGATGATGGGATCCCTGAGGAATTGAGGGAACTCCTCAATTTTTAAAGGCACATGTATGGTGATTTGGGTGTTTTCATAAGCAACTTGAGCATTTTCTCTCGAAAACGACCAATTTGATGAAGTAGACCTGATGATGATGATTGTTTTGAAGGTAGTGATGATGATTCTTTTAATGTAGGATGTTCAGCGATTACTCCGAGACCCGTTTTCCGACTTGAACAATTCTTTTTTTGTTTGAAAGGAACTACCTCCAAGGTGGTTTCACATTAATCTGGTGCTGTTCTGATGATGGGATCCATGAGGAATTGAGGGAACTCCTCAATTTTTAAAGGCACATGTATGGTGATTTGGTCGTTTTCTTAAGCAACTTGATAATTTTTTCTCGAAAACCACCAATTTGATGAAGCGGAGCTGATGATGATGATTGTTTTGATGATAATTAAATTAAATTAAATTAAATTAAATTAAAATTAAAATTAAATTAAATTGTCATTTATTTCAGGCCTAATACACCCATATGTGTTAGTAACTTACATAGCTAATAAAAATAATGTTAGTGCTATTACAAAACAAATTAACATGCAAATTAACTAATGACTAGGAGCTAACTTAGGGCTAGGACACACATAATGATTTCAGCGATTACTCCGGCACCCATTATCCGATTTGAGTTATTCTTTTTCTGTTTGAAAGAAGTTACCTCTCCAAGGTGTTTTCGTAATATTTTTGGTTTTGATCTGATGATGGAATCCGTGAGGAATTGAGGGAACTCCTCAATTTATAAAGGCACGTGTATGGTAATTTCGGTGTTTTCTAAAGTAACTCAAGCATTTCCTCACCAAAACCACCAATTTGATGTAGTGCAACTGTAGCCTAACCACGAGTTTGGCACAAAATATTCTTCGTAACTTACTTTGTACTAATACGCCAGTACGAGCGAGATGCATAAACAGTAAGTTACGCACACGATAGCGAATATATCAATGTCAAACTCGTGGTAAGGCTACTGATAACTTCCCTCGTATGTGTATTATGATTTTTGATGTAGGTAGTGTTGGAAACAACCAAAGAGACTGAGAGGTGAAGGTAGAGGGTATTAGTGTTTGGGGGGTTTGAGGTTGGGGGTTGAGGGGAGGTGAGTTGATGGGTCGGAGACTGAGGGGTTGGGAGTGGGATTGGGGGTTAGGGTTAGGAGTTAAGGGGTCTGGGGTTAGGGGTCGGGGAATGGCGGTTGAAGGGTTGGTGGTTTAGGGTCGAGGGGTTCAGTGATCAGGGGTTGATGTGCTGTAAGGTTGAGTGATCGGGGGGTTTGAGGGATTGGGTCAGTGGCGGGGCGGAGAATGGATTTACTGACAGGAATGATTTCCCAGACGGACTCGAGGAAAATTCTGATTATTTAATAAAGTTTACGAATTTACAGATAAACATGATTATGTTTTTCATTCATGCGTCACGCTCTTAACAATGTCTTAAAACTAAAAATGGAAAAATAAAAACTTTTATAAAAAAAAAGATAAACCGACTTCAAAAAGGATGAAATAAAATATTATCCTTTTTAGGGTTCCGTGTTTAAGTATATGCGTTACCAACTGATATGTTTGAAGTCGGTGCCAAGCCAAGTACTCCAAGTAGTAACAATACCAGTCAAAAATAATCAGCTTTATGTCAATAAATCCCATTACAACTGTACAAATGTTATAAACGTGAAAGCAATTATGTCTGCCTCTTTGCTACCTTTTCATGGCTAAACAACTGAACCGCTTTAGCTGAAATTTTGCATGAAGGTTCCTTGAATTGTTTTATATTTTGAAATGTAGTCCTCTGGATAAGCGACAGAAAATAACTCAGTCCCAATCCCACACTTGCGTGCTATGACTGTTTAAGAATTAGTAAGAAATGCTCTTTAAAAAAATACGACGACAAAACGTATTAGATTTACACTAACGTGCCGACAAGCATGGTACGAACTGCGCCAAGAAGGTTCAACCGTGTGTTCTGTTCTGAGGTGTACAGGAAGTTCGTTTATTGTCGTCGTGTAACGCTGCGTCTTACATAGGCGAACACTCGCGAACGCGAAGCGAAGCGACGCGGCACGGCGCGGCCGGCCCAATGCGTTCGCGTTCGCAACGAGATCGCCCACGTAGGACACTTCTATATAGGTATCAAAGGATTAATTAAGGCACCGTGCCGCGCCGCTTCGCATTCGCGTGTTGTTCGCCTACGTAGGACGCTGCATTAGGTAATCCAACGTACATACTTATATAGCCGCATCTTTATCGAATTACACCAAAATCCCTGGTTTAAAATTTGGCTTGGCACCGACTTCAAACATATCAGTTGGTAACGCATATACTTAAACACGGAACCCTAAAAAGGATAATATTTTATTTCATCCTTTTTGAAGTCGGTTTATCTTTTTTTTTATAAAAGTTTTTATTTGATTCAACAAACAATACGCACAAGAGGGCTATTCGAACTTTATAATCTTGTTATGAAATGGACAGTTGACAGTTCATATCCACAACCGTATCATAACAAGATTATAAAGTTCGAATCTCCCTCTATGCCTATTTCCAACAAAAAAATAGGAGCTTAAATGAAAATATAAGAATTTAGAGATAATTTAGTATACGAACCATTACTGACTAAGACAGGCTTGCGAGGATGCCCGGAGCTGGACGAGTCTGTGGAAAGATATTGCTATTTGTTACGATGATTTTACCATACTCAAACCATAGTTCTTTGGGAGATTCTTTACGATTTACCCGACATACGTGTAAGTAAATAAGTAAATATACTTTTTAATACAGTTGCTCAAAAAGTGCTACTTTTCGTGGCTGTTTAGCGTGCGGAAAGTTGGTTTACGCGAACTAGTGCTTTTTACTTTTCCAATTTTTTTAAATGTTTACTTGTTCTAATTCACGACTACTTATTGATGAGTGTTAATATTAGTTTCCTTTAAACGTCCTAATCAACATAAAAACCTACTGTTAATGTAAGAATACGAAAAATATGCATATATTATATTTTATTACTTAACTCTTCATCATTATAAGTATATTTTTTAATGTTGAAAAACCGTTCTTAATCAGTTGTTTGAATTATGGATGGTATAGAAAAGGATGCCAATCTCTTATGGCAGAATTGTTGCAAAAGTGACCGCTTTCAGCTTTAAATAATAGTTCCTAATCTCTCCGGTGGCGTTAGTTAGGGTCTGGGACATGAGTATAACATGAACCAACAAATAACCCGACCAAATTACGTAGGTTGATTTTGGTAGTATTTCCGTGTATGGTGGCGCCGCCTAATTACTGTTTTTTGATGGACACTTTTCATACATAGAGATTTGGCTCCTTTATATAGTCTCCATGATTTTAAGTTTCCAAAGGCAACATTCGATATTGTTTTTATAAATATACGATACACAAATAATCGTAAATAACGATATTTAGGTAATAATAGTACAATGTTTCAATATTTACAATTGTTTCTGTCTTATAGAACATGCATTTGAAAAAAAAAACTTTCATTGAAGTGGGTTCAATAATAATAACAAAATCTATTCTAGTCGAATAAAAGCTAGAAAAACACCTCTTCATAATGTCAATGTCAATGATGTCACAGAATTAATAATATAAAAGTTTCGAATTCCATTCCTTACTTGTTGCTTTTCTTATTTTTTCGCAACTGTATTAAAAAACGTCGTTCGATGCACGTGCGGAAATGTCATTTTTCCGCACTAGCATCGAAATGTACTATTATTGCATCACAAATAAAACAAATTCCAAGCAGATTTACAATTTGGTCGAATCTATATGGAAGCGAGAAGTAGGTATTCTTACAGAGGGATTTTTTTAATTTATTAATTTTTAGAAAAGTTTTCAAAATGTAACGGCTATGGGGGTTCTACAGCTCACAGAGCCACAAGAAGTGAAGGGTACCAGAGCCGTCGTCGGGCCAGCAGCAGAGCCAGCACAGCAGCAGCAGCGGCGTGCACACCTCCACCGCCATCACACCGCTCGCCGCCGTCAAGCCCATCCCCCCCCACCCCATCTGCGAACATGCAGCACTTTAGATAGACTCTTTTAATAGGTACTTCTGAAATTTTTAATTTAACCTTCTGGACGCCAATGACGGATATATCGGCACCGCAGGTCCAACGCCAAAGGTAATCCGTCACAGACCACAGAGCAACATAAGAACAACTGTCAGGCTTTAAAAGTGCGACCAAAAATAAAATGCAAGTGTGTGCGTAAATTGTCTATGTGAGATCAAAACTAGTGATGTCAAGTTACAACATATTAATAATCTATCGGTGTTTGACTGCTTTATCGACTACTCTTTCAATGTTTCTTATTAAAATAAAATGAATGAATTGAATCCTAAACGAAGCGAAGAATTCTATAATAGAATCCCGAGAGTAACGAGGGATTCTAAAGTAGAATCCTGAGCGTAGTGAGGGATTCAAGTGTGTTACGCCCAAGATGGTTTTTTTTTTAGCTTAAATAATATTTTTAAAAATCATAATTACCTCATAGGTGATGTGAAAAGCAGTATGTGTCACATCGTAGCATAATTATTTCCATCTTGGACGTAACACACTTGAATCTCTCACTATGCTTAGGATTCTACTTTAGAATCCCTCGTTACTCTTGGGATTCTATTATAGAATCCTTCGCTTCGTTCAGGATTCAATTTACGCCCTCGCCGTAAATATGTCATTTTGCTCCCTTGTGACACAATCTACTATTTCGAATTGATGTGAAAAGATATATATTATGTAACTCCGTATAAGATAAGTAAAGTCTAATGAAAAAAAAAAGCAAGCAAGCGTTGATAATAGTCGTAACATACTACCGCACCGCACCGTTACAGCTTTAAAGCAGGTTTCTCGTCGTATGCGTGTGTGTGGTGCAACGTCGTTAACACAAACACATGCTAACAGTAGGCGCACAGAGTTGACTTACCACAGAAAATATTAATTTCGCCACAGAATAAATAATAGTGCTACCGTACAGAAAGGAAACCTCCTACAAAACCGAAGGTCGAATCACGATGTCTCTTTCTAATATATAGCACTATCCCTTTCGGCTATTTAGGGTTGTCAAAATTCAGATCATTATCTTATCTGTGACCACTGTGTGCACGACCGTGCACGCAAAGGGACGTCAAGTAGTACCAACCCTAATAATTGCTCGGAGCAATGCTGAGCCGAACAGAGCCGAGTTTTCCCGAAGCTAGGAGTTTCGCACCCCTGATTTCGCTCCTTTTTCTACTGACAAGTTGGATTGGGTGTGTATACGCTTTGTGCAAGTATACGCTGTCTTGTGTTTCCTTGTGTTGGCGGCAAAGTCGTAGAAAAGTGGCTAAAATGTAAGTAAGTACCTACTGTGTTGGAAAGTGAAGTTTAAATTTACCGCTAAACATGTGCACCTTCAAAAAAGGTGTTACTTATAACAATTGTTATTATTTTAACTCGGTTATAAAGGCTAATATCTTAATGATGTGAAAAAATAGTTAAATATATATTGTACCTATTATACCGACAAGTTATCGATACAGTCATATGAACATTTTGTCAAGCCCTAGCGTATAGTAACAGTTTAAGGTTTTACACAAAATATTCCAAATTATTGACTAATATGATAAAATATCAGCACACAACTGAAGAAAAACTTATAATTAATTGTATAAACCAGCTTTTTACACTTTTTATGCTGTTAATTTGACAAAATATCGTTAAGAAAACTTCGCTCGGAATATCATAATTACCTGTGAAATGAATGTTTGCCTGGGTTATTTCGCCCTGTGATACTACAATCCGGCACACTACACGACACCATCTTCACTACATTACTTTATTGTACGTTTTCTTCCTGATTTCTTTTTATTTTCAAGATTAAAAAATACGGCAATGCGCTCCCGGTCGAGTTGGGCCGCCTGTCACTCAAAAATGGTTACGTTTTCTCATTTGTAGTCTGACTCTTTCGCACTCATGGGATGTTCATATACGTGATGGCTTCCCTTTCCCACACTTCAGCTGTCTTTATGCGTAAGCATACATTTTAGGTCTGTGTACGTGAATGTGCATAAAGTTCAATTTCAGTTTTGACACTTAGGTGACGTGGCGTCCGAGTGACAGCTTGCCAAAGGTAAACATTGTGCCCAGCTAGAGCCAGTGTTCATCCGCTTTAGTAATATTAAACAGAATGTGACTCATCTAGAGATTGCAGAACCGGTGCTGTTTAAAAGATCCGGGATTTTCGGTACCAGGCAAAATTGAAACCGATATTTCCCGGTATTTTCGATACTTTCGGGACTGCTCTAAAAAATAAGTTTTACCTTAATTTTCAGTTAAAAACGACTATGAATCTTTCTCTAAATATTGGTACAATATAAAAAGTACTATCGTGAAGGTACACTCATTTCTTTTTTACGATAATATGTGTAAGTCACACAATCGTTGCCTACTAACATTAAATCATTTTACGGTTTAGACTTACTTGTTTTAGTCACTCGCGCGACATGTTTCGGAGAGCCTAGGTCTCCTTTCTCAAGCACTAATAGTGCGAGCAGCGTTCACGACGACCGTGTATTGCGTACTGCCGCAGCCGCGCGCCGCGTCGCTCGCTAACAAGTGAGTCTAAACCGTAAAATGATTTAATGTTAGTATGTCTCACAACAGTTTAACTTCGATTTTTTTTAATACTACGTCGGTGGCAAACAAGCATACGGCCCGCCTAATGTTAAGCAGTCTCCGTAGCCTATGTACGCCCGCAACTCCAAAGGAGTTACATGCGCGTTGCCGACCCTAACACTCCTCTCCCTCGTTGATTATTGCCTACTAACTGTGATATGGACTGCTCTGCGTACTACACTACTAAATAATATAATTTGGTTTAAGGTTTAATCTAAATAATATAAACTACACGTGATATTTTTACTCTCTTTGTAAAAAAAATTAAAAACATATCGGCAAAACTGAATTGGGGATCGATATACATTTTTTTAAGACGCAGTGAGGTTTCGCTTTCAAGGTACTGCTGAATTTCTTCGTCATTTTCTTGAATATTCGCTAACATTTCTAAATCTATCGGGATTTGGAGCTCTTCAATGCGGGAAAGCGTGTTTGCGACTACGTTATCCTTTCCAGCTATATGCTGAATATCGGTCGTAAATTGCGACATAAAATCTAAATGTCTATATTGACGGGGTTGAACAATTACTTTTCCGTTCGCTAAACGCGTGACTCAACGGTTTGTGGTCAGTATAAATAGTAAAATGTGTAGCTTCTAACATGTGTCGGAAGTATCGTATGCTTCTATAAATCGCGAGAAGCTCCCGATCATAAAGGAATGTTTCCTTTGAGATGGGCAAAGCTTTCGTGAAAAGAATGCTAGCGGTTGCCATATACCGTCTTTAAACTGCTGCAATACAGCTCCGATGGCCACATCAGAAGCACCTGTTACCACTCCCAGCCTAGCTTGTAAATCAGGATGGGCAAGTAATGCTGCTTTGCAAATACTGTCTTTACATTCCTCAAATGCCTTCTGTCTCCAGTTAAGTTTACTGGATGCGAGGCTTTTACTGAACCGGCCAGCAGAGCATTCAATGGAGCTTGAACTTGAGCAGTGTTTGGAAGAAAACGATGGTTAAATTTACCATCCCAAAAATTTTCTAAGTTGCTTAACGGTTTGGGGGACTGGGAATTGTTTTATGGCCTGTACTTTGTCTTCCAATGGCCTGGTTCCTTGTTGAGAAATATGATACCCTAAAAATTTTACTTCTGGAACGCCAAAGTTACATTTGGCCGTATTTACGAGTATGAACTAGAAATAAAGTAGAATTTTACCATAGATGTAGATGAATTTTACTAATGATGTAATTATGTAATGCGACATGCTAACGATGGATCAAAAAAATTGAGGCGATAAAATTAAAGTTTCACTTTAAAATTATCATGAAAACCGGCTTTGTTACTGACTCGCAGAAATTCGTATAAAAATATAGAACCCTATAAAATAAATACAATTGTGTACTATAATTTTAATTTTAGTATCTTGCCTAATATTTCCAATCAAAGCTTCACATCTGAACCCATGTAATCTAGAAAAAAGTAAACTTTTCTATAAGTCGATCTTCGTCTCAGAGTGTACTAGTAGTCCATCATTCGGACTTTGTAAATTGGAAATAATACGCAAGATACAAAATTTCAATTATAGTACACAATCGTATTTCTTTAATAGGGTTCTACATTTTTATAAAATAAATCATAAATTTTATTTACAAGAACACGGTCCCGCAAGAATTTCCGCGAGTCAGTAAAAAAACTGGTTTTTATGATATTTTTTTTACTTCCAATATTATTTAAGTAAAGGTTACAGTTATTTTGAAACAATTTCAAGTAATGTAGAAGAATTATAAAGAAATAGATCCAATATAATTGATCTAAAGTTATAGTTTTCCTCTAATTTTCATTTTCTTATTGACTGCTAGCTATTATATTGCACACAACTGTAAATACATATTTCTCTGGAACTGTGTACAACAATTACACTTGCTAATCATTTTTAATCATCACCAGCTACAAATTGTTTCTAATATCTGTATTCACATTTATTCGAATAATTATTTAAATTTCTCTCGTAAACATTAATGTATGTAGGTAGGTACCTAAATATGTAAGCGTATTCTTTAAACGAACTAGGTAAGTGCCGGTAAGAATCCGTTAAGTGCCTAGCCCAAAAGTTTGAAAAATAGCAGCTAATATATATGTTCCCTCTTTACAAGTAGATAGCTAGCTATGTATATATATTAAAGACCGTATCTATTTTTTAATAAAACCAACACAAACCTTTCCCTACGCTACAACTACTCCAGCATAACTAACATTAACACTTCACTGACCACCGCAATATTAGTAAACTTAACTAGCATTAACTTTCAGTTGACTCGTTTCAGCGTTCACTTTTACTTCGCACAATCAAAACTAAGCACGGCCAAAATGTTTTTATCTACATTGCCCCACTACGTTGAATTGGATGTGTGTTACTGTTGCGGGCCACGGCAGCGGTGGAGCGGGTGTGTGGATGCTGCGAGTGAGATCGAGATTTGAGAACATTAGACCGCGGACACACCGAGGCCTCGGTTGCAGACCGTATTTATGGCTTATGTTTAGTATGTAGGTTTAGTTCACACGTACATACATTGAACGACATTTTTTAATACATTTGCAAAAAAATCACAATAAAACAAACATTGCTTACATGAGTATTACAACTATTACACTTACAGTTACAAATTTACCCTTGAACTTAAATGATATTGCATATTATTCAGCAATATAAACTACGTTCAGCGTTGATTTACATTGCAAAAATTAATTTCATTTCATACAAAAACATTCTTACAGTTGCAATTTACTTAAGTTATTGTTTTATTGTAGTAATATGTAGTAATTTGTAAGAGGTTGTTGGAGATTATTCTTGTTATTATTAAGGATAATTGTATTGTATAGAATAGTATGTTTAGAATAGTATTATAATGTAATTACGATGACATTGCATACATTAATTGATAATAAATTTATATAACTTAACGCACGATATTGTGCGCGCGAGCTGTAAGCGAGCGCGCAATAAGAAAGCCGATGTGTGCTGATGATGTGTAATGACCAATGCACACGCGCTTCATATGACGTTTTTCAACACACTTGCGAGGAAAAAAAAGAAACTTTTATATTCATCAAATTTGAATTATTAAAACAGTAAATGTCTAAAATCCCTCATACTGTCGGCCGCCCCTCGCCCCGGCCGCGGGCGGCGGCAGGCGGTCGGGGGGCGTCGGTGCCCGCCAGTCCGACCAATTAAAGAAGGCTCCGTTTCTATGCATATTATTAGTAATCAGTTACCTTCTTAATTCAGTCGGATAATATATTGAAAAAGCACGAGTGTTATAGTATACTGAATAATTTTTAAGAAACAAAAACCGACTTCAATGGGGGATGCCGCTGAAAGTTTACTTATTGTTGATAGTGCACTCTTAGATTCCAGACAATGAAATGAAATAGACAGCATATTTTGCGTAATTATCCTAATCCATCTTTTGACTAATTTTGCCTAATTGCCTAATTATTATAATATTGCCTAATAATGTAGCCACCCACCACCAACCACCCACTTTTCTAGTAGCATTTCGTTTTTGTAAGGGTCGCAGTTCTAACCTAACCTAACCTACTTTTCTGATTGCATTTCGTTTCTGTAAGGGTCACAGTTCTAACCTAACCTAACCCACTTTTCTAGTAGCATTTCCAGGTCCGGGTCTGGGTCCGGATCCGAGTCCGGGCCCGTGTCCGGCTGTCCGGGTCCAAGTTTGGGTCAGAGTTCGGTCCGGGTCCGGATCCGAGTTGGGGTCCATGTCCAGACCCGCGTCCGGGTCCAAGTTTGGGTCTGGGTCCATAAGGAAGAGAACAAATCGCCAAACGTGAACTATGTGTCATTGAAGAGTTCCATTCTCATCATCATCAGCAGTTCCACTTAATCAAATTTCACTTTTTTAAATGTAAATGCTGGATTTGTTGATGAAAATACAAAAATCACAATATGTATGCATTTCACATTTGAGGAGTTCCCTCGGTTCCTCATGGGTCTCATCAACAGAACTCGAGCTTGACAAAAATATGCCTTAAAAACTTAAGTTGCTTAACAAACATAAAGAAGAGGACAAATCGCCAAACGTAAACTATGCGTCATTAAAGAGTTCCATTCTGATCATCATCAGCAGTTCCACTTGATAAAATGTCACTTTTTAAAATGGAAATGCTGGATTTGTTGATAAAAATACAAAAATCATTATATGTATGCCTTTCACATTTGAGGAGTTCCCTCGATTCCTCATGGATCCCATCATCAGAACTCGAGCTTGACAAAAATGTTTCTTGAAAACCTAACTTGCTTAACAAACATAACGAAGAGGACAAATCGCCAAACGTGAACTATGCGTCATTGAAGAGTTCCGTTCTGATCATCATCAGCAGTTCCACTTCATCAAATGTCACTTTTTTAAATGTAAGTACTTGATTTGTTGATGAAAATACTAAAATCACTATATGTAAGCCTTTAACATTTGAGGAGTTCCCTCGATTCCTCATGGATCCCATCATCAGAACTGCGTTTTGACAAAAACGGGACCAATCTGTATGTATATACTTACAATCAAAAAAAGAATTTTCAAAATCGGTCCAGAAATGACGGAGTTATGGAGTAACAAACATTTAAAAAAAAACCGAATTGATAACCTCCTCCTTTTGAAATCTTGAAGTCGGTTAAAAAGCACGCGTGTTTAATATCTAGGATTATGACCCACAAATCGGTGGGATAAAAACGTCGTTTTGAGCAAGTGTGTTAAAAAATATTTAACAGCGGTAATTCGGATTTGTTTTAAAGTTTTCCAAGTATTTTCCTCCCATTGGTACAATGGATTTACTCTGTAGCAAAGTTTGTTTAACCCTCGTGCTCGTGCCTTGAAACCCTCGCAACGCTCAAGATTCCACTTAACGCACTCACTGCCAACGACCCGTTAGGCGGTTTCTCTGTTCGTAGGCGTTATTTGCTATATGTATACGGTTTTTCCTGTGTTATCGGCTGGCGGTGAATGTGTTACACAATAACTGACCCCTTGTAAAACAACCGTACATTACGATACAAGTGTGAAAAGTAGGAAATAGGTACGCAATGAGCGGCGATAAATTAAAACGCGACCGACACGAGTTCATCACATCACGAGTTGACTGACATCGATAAATAAATAAGTAAATATTATAGGACATTCTTACACTTATTGACTAAGTCCCACGGTAAGCCCCAGGAAGCTAAACGATTGATTTAGAATTACAAGAACATTGTAATGAGATGGACATACAAAGCCAAACTTTGTGTTAAATTTAAATAAGGTAAACTGTGTACCTTTGACTTAACCTAAATAGTTGAAAGTATAGAGTCGCATCAAGCAAACTCTACATATCATTCATTTGCAACGACAAAGTGTGGAATGTCGTCATAAATGTCGAAAACTTTATGAACACACTTGGTTCTGTTAAAGTCGGTGTAGATTTAGCTTAGGCGGACTCTATGAATGATGTTTGACATTTTTTGAATAATAAATGAATGAAGAAAATAATGGTATCCCCCCGTGTGTCCCAGGATCCAGAATGGCGCCGGAGTGTCGCCGCGACATCGATTGCTACCGCGCCTCCCCCCCCCGAGCTGGACCACCATAACCTTTCGTGACCCAATAACCATGTCAGGGTCAGCGGATTCTTCCCAATCAAACTATGTTTACTGCTGAGTAGGAAGTTTCCAATTTTGGCACCATTCTAGAGGTAATGTTCTTTTCAATTTCGGAACAGGCGAACAGCAGTAATTAACGAAAAAGGAGAGTAGCGGAGAGCAAATACATATAGACCTTACCTGAAAGTATTGATGATGATGATGAGTTGATGACATTATAACACTTATCAGTGTTATTACAATATATGAGGCCAATTCGAACGTATACTCAACATCAAAATGATGATGCTACGCGTGCTACGCCGTAGCTCGTAGCAGAATTTTTCAAGGTGCTGCGAAAATCGTTTGTAGGCCCGTAACCTATTAGTTGGTTAGCGTCATCGTCGTGAGCATCCAACTGGACTATTTTTTTTATTTGTTTTTAATAAAATATTTTTATTGACAAAAGCAAGTACAAAAAAGATTTTGAAGTCCCTGACTTCTGAGCTAGGTAAGAACCTATGTTACAGAAGTCAGTGTCCTCTCCCAGACAATGGAAACAGTATAGAAAACAGGAAATAATATATTATAGCTTATTAACTACAATTACATTTTCAATTTAAATTTTTACTTTTTTAATTTAGAGTAAATAATTTTATTACTATAAAGGATTGTTTCTATGCTAAAAACAATACCTTTCTATTTATATTTATACATTTTTTGTTTTTTGTGTTTAGATTTGTGTGTGTGTGTGTGTGTGTGTGTGTGTGTGTGTGTGTGTGTGTGTGTGTGTGTGTGTGCGTGTGCGTGTGCGTGTGCGTGTGTGTGGTTATATCAGGGTAAGATGTTTTCAGTTTGCTCATAGTCTAGTGACAGCAACCAGGACTTAAGTTTTCTCTTACACTCATGTTTAGATAGGGGATAAATATTTAGTGTTTTATTAATCTTATTATATAAAAAGATGCCCATAAATCTGTGTTGCCGTCTGACAGTAGCCAGTCTGCATTTATATGGTGCACATACATTTATTGTCATTGCACGCTTACTTGTAATTTTATTTTGATCATAAGGAGTAAGCTTATTTAACGTTATGAGTAATGTATAGAGTTGTCTGACAGAAAGCAGTTGACATTGCTTATATAGTAGACTTATACTATATAGGTATAGTAGATTCTGAATTGACGTGTAAAATTTGTACAATTTTATCAATAAATGTATCTTATCTTATCTTACTCGTTGGATATATATATGGTCTACACCTTCATGACCATGACCTTCAACAGGGATCTCTGAGCTCTTTCCAATTTTAACATGTGGGTTTTAATGTACCATAACAGCCTTCAAAATTACATACATTTCATTAACATGTTAAAGCGTGCAGTCACATACTGAGATATTAGAACTGTACAATAGTAGATTGTGTCACAAGGGAGCAAAATGACATATTTACGGTGAGGGCGTACAATTGAATCCTAAACGAAGCGAGGGATTCTAACGTAGAATCTGAGCGTAGTGAGGGATTCAAGTGTGTTACGCCCAAGATGGAAATAATTTTGCTACCATGTGACACATACTGTTTTTCACATCACCTATGAGGTAATTATGATGTTTAAAAATATTATTTAAGCTAAAAAATAATGTGCAAAAATTTTTAAAAATAGGGTCCTAGAACAGAAAAGTGTTATTTTGATCCCTCCTAGCAGGGAAGAAAAGTGCCACTTTGATCCCTCCTAGCAGGGAAAAAAACCCTTTTTCGAATTGGTGATGTGAAAAGTGACTTTTTATGCGAGGGAGGACAGTCGACAGGCGGCATATTATGTGACATTTATTTTCAGTTACTTCGTACACTCGTAATTGGTACTAAAGGCGGATTATAGTTACATGTAATGTGGTAAACATTACTTATGGTCTATTTTAGACCCCGTGTTTAATTTAATTGACTATAATGAGTCTGCATAACCGTACCATAGACAAATAAGGAAGCTTAGAGTGCTCACTCCATACATAGGTAGAAACCCATTTATTATGAGTTTTAACCGAGCTTTGCGAAAATTAATTTCTAATAAGATTTTAGCGTCATAATCATAAGTATTATATTTTAAGCTAGTTTCAAACTTATCATTAATACGTTTTATCATACCTCACATACAACTTATTATTATTAAGTAAGAAAAGTCATGTATGGAGTGAGCACTCTATGCTTACTTATTTCTTTATGACCGTACTCATACTGAGCTGCTTGGCTTGAGTAAAATATTGTAGACCTACATAATTTTTTTGGTTATTTTTTACTTATTATTATGGTCAAATAAGCCATTTGACCATAATAATAAGTAAAAAATAACCAAAAAAATTATTTTGGTTATTTTTTACTTATTATTATGGTCAAATGGCTTATTTGACCATAATAATAAGTAAAAAATAACCAAAAAAATGATACCAATTTGATATCAATATCAGTGCGTGGCTCTCGCTCTCTAGCATGTTTAAATTTACTGCATGTCAGGTGCCTGTAATATCAAATTAGTGTAATATTTTCCGTTTGTAAGCACGCCCCTCATTTTCGTAGCTGGCAAAATCGCCGCGCCTGCGCCCTGGCGGCCTCGTGTTTACATCGACCCACGCACCACGCACCCGGGCAGTCGCTCTCCTTCCACAACATAAATAGCTTCCCGTTGCCGAGCGATCTGCACCAAACGGTATCAATCGTTCCTGGATAATTTATCTGCTACAACAACTAAGGAAGTCCCTAGTTAATTTACGCAATCATTGGCTGAGGCATTCAGATTTGGACCTAGTTACTGTGTACTTAAAGTGACTCGGAACGCGGTGAAAGAGTTGAAAAGATGAATATGTAGGTAAGAGGTATCTTATAAATTATAAAGTACGTT
Source organism: Cydia strobilella (assembly GCF_947568885.1). Taxonomy (NCBI): domain Eukaryota; kingdom Metazoa; phylum Arthropoda; class Insecta; order Lepidoptera; family Tortricidae; genus Cydia; species Cydia strobilella. The sequence continues at coordinate 19,010,281 of NC_086042.1, read as the reverse complement.
AAGTGTTAAGTTTTCGTTAAATCTAATATTAATAACAAAACTTCCGTGAGACAGACATATTAAATATATTAATACGGACATGCGGATATATATCGGTACGGAGTGAAACATGTCGAGCGTTTTTCGACTTAAAATACGTGAGTGACCCGTTATTAATATATTTAATAAATCTAATATTGATACAAATTGATATGAAAAGATACCTACAAATTTAGGTACTAGTATTTAAATATTTAACTTTTATACAACATTTATTTAACTTTTATCAAAGATAGATATAACTCCGTAATAGATGGATACAGTCTAAGAAAAAAACGTGCCTCGAAAATCAAGAAAATTTGATTCTCGTTCAGAGGGCGCTACTAGCTTTGGCCTACTGTCGTATAGATGGCGTTGACGGTTTCGTTTGTTATTTAACAATTTTAACGCATATCAATGAAAGAACATGGGTCAAAATCATAAAAATAATTATTGCAAATAAAAAAAAACATTTATCCATATTTAAATACATATTATCGTATTTTTATAAATCTTCATTTTTAGTTTTAAAGTGTGTCGATAGATGGCAATGAATTTACTGTGGTTACAAAATTTACTATGACAGTACCGCTCTAGTATAAGTTACTCTATGCTTTTATATAACAATATTACCAATAGGTATCTATTTATCATAACCTAAACTTTTTCTAATTAAGTTGTATCTACGTCGATAACAAGGAAAATAATAACGAGAAATGCGGCTAGCTGCGGCGGCTAGGAGGACTTGATCAACTTCAGTTTAGGTACAAGTACCAGTAGTACCCACGAGGACCAGCAGCAGGAGGTACTTACTTAGGCTAGGCAGTACGTCATAAAAAAAATCTTGCTAGAACGTAGTGGTCATATTCTCTTTGGGCATAGGTATCTATTCCTTCGACCAGTGCTGCATATAGCGACTATCGAGCCTACCCGCTATCACACTCAGGATACTTACCTGAAGACTAACAGACTAACAGAATATAACGTAGGTACAGTTTCTCATATATTTAGTGCCAGTTGCCACATCCGCACTTGACAGACTGACCCGGAGCGTCACCCGGCGCAACGCGGTGGTTTACCATACAATAAAATTTAGCGAACTCTGTAACGATGCCAAACAGTTTGGTGCAACCGACCCTTAATTTTAATTAATATCTTTATGCCTGGCTATCATGTTACAGACGTAACTAATGCCAGTTGTGATACCGGCGACGCTGGCGCCGCGGGCGCCGGCGGGCGTGCGGGCGCGCGAGGCCCTAGTCCCGACCGGCGTTGGCGGCGCCCGGGTGCATGAAGCGCTGACTGCTGCGGGCGCCAGCGCGCGGGCGCGCCAGGCACTCGCTGCCGTCAGCGTGGAGCGTGCGAGGGCGCGCGAAGCGGGCATGCGACGCCGCTTTCAATTTGCGCTCAATGCACAGCTCTCGCAGTCACTCTTTTCTGGCAATCAGATACACCTAAGATACAAATGGTGAGTGATAATAATAGTAACTTCGTACTCGTACAAATTAATGAAATGAGTTTATACTGATAGAGCTCAATAGAAAAGTCCTACCAAACTATATCACTACATAGTATAAAACAAAGTCGCTTTCCGCTGTCTGTCCGTCCGTCTGTCCCGGAAGGTATGTATATTTTGTAAAGGTTTTGTGTAAATTAGTTGAACTACCCGTGCGAAGCCGGGGCGGGTCGCTAGTAACAGATAAAATACACAATATTAAGTCTGCTACAATTTCATTGTTTGGTATAGCTTATATGAACGGGCCTATCTTTACTTTTGAAATCTTTGTTGTCGGTCGTCAACAACTTATGGCGCAAAATACTGGTTCTCTGTGCCGGTTCTATACGAAGTAAATAATATTATAGTTCAATGTCTACATAATATAGTCCCAATTTGCTCTTAACACCTATACAAATATTTGATAGGTGGAGGGAGACGTTACATTTTCCAGGGCAAAGCTCCTATAAAGTTGTTGTGTAGGTTGGACGGGCGATTAGTGGGCGCGTGGCCGACGCCGCGCTGGGAGTGGATCCCCTCGGCCCGGGACGCGGCCCGAGACCGATTCGGTCCGGAGCGCCGCGACCCTTTGCAGTTGCCCGCCTTCGAGCTGCCGCCGCGGTTCCACCCGCCCACGCCGCCTAGCATGCATTTCACGGTAATACACTTATTAAACCGAAATTGATTCAGAGAATACTTAAATAAATGATGCAATCATAAAGACAACTTGAGACAAATGAGCTCAGTAATAAATTGTGTTTTGTATCGCGATTAGTGAGAAGGCACAAAAAAAGCGTCTACCTACTTATGTTCCAGTCTTTAAACAATACGCAGTTGTCATATAGATTGCTGATCCACACGCTGCTCCTGTGTGTGAGTGAGACAGCGCTATGCACGTATATAGCTATGTCCCGCTCGTACCTCGTACCCATTAGCAGCGTGAGGTTCCGCATCCAATATGAAGACCGAATACTCACAATAAGTTTGTACTTATTCAACATTTTAAATCTTGATTTTAAGCATATGGACCTACACCACGCGGCAGCGGGTGGTCCACGAGTAGGCGGTGGAGCCGGAGGTGCCGCTGGGGCCAGTTCGGGTTCCAGTGGCACCAGCGGCGCGGTCGGCGCGGGGGCAGCAGTGCTGGCGCTTGCGGCGCTTGTGCTGCTGGCGCGGGCGCTAGAACGCTGCCTCGACCAGAGACTCTTTAAATGTAAGATACAAATATCCATTTTACTTTTACCACTGTTCCTAATATTGAACCTAGATACGTATTCTGATAGTAATAACAGGATATACATTTGATCTGGATTTGTTATGGGCTTTGACACTGACAAATCATATTCATTAGACTTATATTGAGCGGGATATAGACCGTGATTACCTTTTGTATTATTTGTGAGCTCCCGACACGTGACACGCGTAGTGACACCGTGAGTGTAGTGTGTTTGGACAGACCAACGAGTGTGAACGCGACCGGACCAACAAGTGTGAATGCGACCGTTGGTAACGTTGAAAGTGAACGCAGCCGACGCGCAAGAATGAGGGTAGACAGAGCGCTGTCTACACAACTTTGACACCCACCCGCTATCTTCAGTCACCCGTGAACATGATGCATGTAACTGCGTCGAAATATCGGGAGCTCACAAATAATACAAAAGGTAATCACGGTCTATATCCCGGTCAATATAAGTCTAGTGAAACTAACCGTGAATCATTCAAAACTCTAAATCATATTCATATCAAATCGAGATCATATTCATAACCTGTAATTACAATCAGAATACGCCTCATATTGGCAAAACTTAACTAATCTTTTCGTATTTTACAGTACTGCGGAGGCGATCAGATGAATGGTTTACACCAAACGTTCTCGCTACGAGCCGTAAGTTAAAATTACATTACCGTAAATTTCGCAAAATTGTATTGTAAAGGTTTCATTGGTGTTACTTGGTACCACCCGTCTACCTTAAGATAATCATTGTTATATACGAATAAGATTGTCACTCCTGTAGACAATAGGTAACAACTTGTTACCTACTGTGGTTATACACAGTAGTGGCACAGGTTGATAGAAAAGTGGAACCCGGGAATGCGGATAAGGGATCAATCATAAAATTAATAGGAAACATTATATTTTTCACCTCAGTAGCTCGAACAAGCCTACTTTCCTCACTCCAGGGAGTGAAACAAAGTAGCTTTTTAATTTAGTGAAGGCCAGCATGAACTGCCACTTCATACTTTTATGACAATTTTTTTTCTCTGTTATATTCTGTGTAATTCGAAATACATTTTAACCTTTAATATGTTCTCACTACTGAGGTGAAAAATTATGTGTGCAACACGAGAGCAAAGTTATTTTACATCTCGTGTTTTTGAGTCCCTCGCTACGCTCAAGATTCTAACTTAGAATCACTCGCTTCGCTCGTGATTCAATTATAGAATTTTTTGCTTTCTCGGGACTCAAAAATAACACTCGCAAGAAAAACCAACTTTCCTCTCTTGTTGCATAAATAACTATTGGGTCATATCGAACTACCTGTTATACTGGCATTACTAACGTGAGAATAATGGAAACGTCTTAGCGACAAAGGGCTATCTAATCAAGGGTTTCTAATCAATACTGTTAATATGCATTGGTTTTAAATTAAAATTTCCAGATCACATGACAGAGGAGGGGACAATGGAGGGCGCAGTTCCGGAGAGCCCGAATTTGCCTTTGGGCGAGCCTCCACCACCGTACTCCATGTGCCTGCCCAAGAGTCCGCAAGCCTCTAGCATCGCAGAGCCCCCGCCGCCTTACTCAGCCTGCTACGTAGCCTTTGGGGGGCCTCATGACCCGGTCCCCAGAGTGTATTTGAATGGCCCCACGCTGGACTCGTTCCAAGACACAGGCCAACCAGTAACAGATCAGAACACGAATCATGGTGCCGAGCCCGAAGCGGCCGGGGTGACACCGGAGGGCGTGAGGGCTGGTGACAGAGGATCCGACACTCGTCTTGAAGAATGGAGGTCGAGTAGAGATACCATAACTTTGGAAACAGCCGCTGTGTTTCCCAATAGTGTAGCCTAGTGCAGCGATCGTCTTTGCGAAGTTAACAGTTGTCATTTGCTTACGTTAGGTACCTACTTGTATAGAAGTATTTTTGTATACTTATTACTGATATTTATCGTTCTCTAAGTAGGTGACTTAAGTAATCCATCCTAATTTTAGCAAGTAAATTTAGAGTGGACATTTTGTAATTTATAAACACGCCCTAAGTCAGTCGACATACGTAGGTACTTAGAATTTTTAAGGTTGATTCTGATTCTGTTATAGTATTATGTATGTACAGACTGTATAAAGAAATTATTGTTTGTTAGCAGATATGTTTTTGCAATTATTACTTGTCACTAATTCCTCATACATTTATGTCGTAAGTATCTATACGACTTACGTACCTACCAAAAAAATATTGCACTTTAATTCGAATACTGTAGCTACCAGCATACTTACAACGAATTCCTAAAAAATAAATCCTACATATTAGACTAACATTCATTTTTATTGTAAGTACCTGTTTTTCATGCACATTTGCACAACAACCGTAAGCCATTAAAAACCAATTGCAATGGCTGTTACGGCTTTTATGGTGGGGCAGTAACATGAGAACTAATTAATATGAATCTACTTGGAGAAAGCAGCTCGTTTCATAGTGGGATTCAGACGGGACAATCTTTCGCAAATTCTGGTTAAATTGACAATCTAATTGCTTGGTGCGGACGCAAAATTAAATTCAAGGACATTGGCTCGCCGATCCCACTATTAAATTTAGTAAGTATGCGTGGAATCTAGATGAGATTGACGCAAATTTTATTTATGGTCAAGTTGGCATATTGGCAATCTGACTGTCCCTTCTGGACTGGACGTGGAGTAAAGAGGATAAACGTGCAAAGCTTAACGCAGATGGCGCTGCAATCATTGAATCTAAACGTGCCGTTAGATATGTTAAGTCCAAATAAACATATACTATAGACTTTTTTGAGTTCCTGACTGTTGGAATTGTTCATAATCAGTGGAAATAAAGTTTATAATTTCTCAATACGAAGAACATTATTAAAGCTTAAGCTACTTAGGCCCACTTTCACCATCCCACTAACCCGGGGTTAAGCGGTTAAACCGTTAACACAGTGTCAAATTGTACCAGTAACCATGGTAACTTCAAGTTTAACCGGTTTAACCGGTAGTATAATGGTGCAAGTGGGCCTGAAGGTAGTTAAAAATAATTATTGGGATAGGGATTAAGTTTGTGATTGTTTTAGTCATGGTTTTACACAATAAATGTTTCACCACACCTGCTCCTACGGGCTCTCTTTAATCTCTTTATACTTTTCCTACCTACTTGAAAAACTGATGGGAAAGTTGCATATTATCCACAAGAGTGGCAAAGCAATTGATGCAAAGTGCAAAGTTTGAGTTGTTCGTTGATATAATTAACTTTTAAGTGATAATTTTGAATGAAAGATATTTAATAACGTTCATTTGGATTAAATTTGTAATTATTTACAGTTAGTAACCTATGTATTTTCCTCGCGTTGGTGTGGTGAAAAATGTTGTGTTTTATTCGGGAGCATATTAGATTGTTTAACCTTGTTTGTTTGCATTGAAACCCTCGCAACGCTTTTCAATACACTCGCTACGATCGTCGCTTAATTTTGGAATCTGTCGCTTGCTTGGGTATCGATATTAGCACCGCGTTAAACGTTAAACAACTAGCGGAAAAAATGAAATGCAAGTAATAAGTAATTACAAGGGGGTTAGATACCACCAGATAAGGGGTTAGGGGGTAACTTATACTTGATTATTTTTCACCATACAAGCTCGTAAAGGTTCTCTTTATTCTTTAAAAACAAATGAAAAAAGTTGCATTTTATTCTAGAATTTCAAATAAATTTAATGCAAAAGTTAGCTGTTTCCCCACGTTATTGGCTGTGGTAGGATGTACTTTGAAGTAATGCTGTTGAATGATAAATATTCAACAGCATTTGGATTCTATTTGTAACATTTTACACCTAGTACTTTCCTCGCGTTGGTGTGTTTCGTGTTTCATTAGGTATCAAAGTTAGTTTAACCCTTAAAACCCTTGTAAAGCTCAAAATTGCACTTTCTGAACCACTTGCTACGGTCGTTGTTCAATTTACATTGTCGAGTTTTTCGCTAGCTTATATTAGCACTAGGGGCTATTAAATAAAATATTTGCCCCTTTGTAAAATAACTTTGTGACAGCGGCAAACCGATTACGGTTACTTAACTTACAGTATGACAAGGCGCGCGATCAACCAAGATAGTACGTTATCGAATACAAGCTCGACAAACCCGACAAACCCGATAAAGCGACTTCGGCGTAGTTATTTGGTATACCATCGCCTGGTTCTTAATATTTTTCCTCTGTTGGTTTATCTTGAAAATGTGTGCTTTCGGTAAGTATATGTATCATCAATTCATATAGGTGTCGGCTGGAAAGTTGAGGTGAATCATTGACACAGCTTTTACAGAGTAGGTACTAATTGCTAAAAATATTTAAGTAATGAGTGAATCTCCGTTCTGCCCCCGTGGGACTAGGCCCGGACTTGCGTTCCACTACCCTTATGTTGATACGTGGTTGATACCCTGCCACTGATTCGCACTAAACGCTTTGCTTCTAGCTTTCTTATGCGAACGGCTTAGGAGTGGAACTTAGCACTTACTGCAAATCAATTCCCAGCCCACTATAACTTATGGAGTTTTTCAAATCGAGAGTGAAAAGGCATATTTTAAGTAAAAATGCTGTATCCTAGACCGCATCGGCACTTGCCAGTCAGATTGTGGTAAAATGCTTATTATCTTTATTCAATAACAAAAAAACAATACATTTTTCAGTTGGCTGTTGGACTTCCCAACGGTACGAAAAAAGAACCTTAGGTAATTTCAAAATTACAGACATTTTATTTTTTTTAAACTACCTCGGCAGAAAAGAGCGTCTTTTATCCCTTGGTTAACAATCTACTATTCTTTCATTTGAAAGGTGTCTTTGGTGTAATCTCAATCTCATTGGAAATTCAACTACCTATCTATAGGTATAATAAACACGCGCGAAGGTGGTGAAATTGCTAATTAGAAATGGGGTTTTTTGCGCTAAAGAGGGGGGGGGAGGTATTTTTATATTACTTCGTAATTTTTTTTACTGTATAAATAAAATAAATAAATGTTTTTTACAGCAAATAATAAGTTTTTATACAAGCGTTTTTTACATACCATATGTATGTACGAGTATATTATTTTAAAATTATTATTAATTAATCTATTAATCTATTAATCAAAATACTTGTAAAATTTTCCGTGCTTTATTAAATAAATTAAGATATTACCAGATGTAATTTTACTCGTAACGATACATTAATAACTAACTATAAAATAATAAATGCACTCTGAGCTAAATGTAACTACTAAACTTAATATTTTACATATATCGAACCTTAAATAATACCTAGTAATTAAGTACAAGCAATGGTATGAGTTTAATTAATACATAATACAATATATGTAATATGAGTAAGAGATCTCGCCAGCACCATATCGAGTCAGTTTCTATTACTTATATAATGTAGAGGAGCCATAATAACCATCGCATGGCCATCTCGCTGGTCCAGCGCTGGGCTGGGATCATCGTGTAGAGGAGCCATAATAACCATCGCATCGCCATCTCGCTGGTCCAGCGCTGGGCTGGGATCATCGTGTAGAGGAGCCATAATAACCATCGCATGGCCATCTCGCTGGTCCAGCGCTGGGCTGGGATCATCGTGTAGAGGAGCCATAATAACCATCGCATCGCCATCTCGCTGGTCCAGCGCTGGGCTGGGATCATTGTGTAGAGGAGCCATTAACAACTATAACTAGTCGGCACTGTTGCGTTATCAAATATAATAACAAGGAACAACTAATAACGAGTAGGTAAATACTTTTTACCAGACTAAGGGCAAATAAAAATAACCTAGACGACATGTCAGGTATGTTTACAAACATACTTGTTGGATGAATAATTTGTATGACCCGGTTGACATAATAACTGGCTACATTTTCCATCGACTTTCAAAAAATAGATTACGAAAAATCTTCGTTTTAGGATAATATTGTTCATTTTTTTCTTTTTGTTTTTAGACTGCTTCCTACAGTTCCTACATAATATTTAGTAATAATCTACATTTATGTCTTTCTGACGTTAGTTCGTCGAATAAAGTGCTAAAATAAATAAATAACATTTAATGTAGGCTTAAGGTTTTTTTGGGAATCATTTTTTAAATATAAAAAGTGAACATATCTGCGAATATGTACCATGTCTCTAGCAAATAAAAAAATTCATTCATTCATTCATTTATGTGTATGTACTGTGGTTTTACACCAAGATTTTTTAAATCTTCAAAATAATTAATAATTATACAAACACTCGAGCAAACATAAGATAAAACAGCGATGTTGAAGAATGTATACAGGCTGATTTCTGAGTCGTGATCCAAAACCACTTTTTCCGACTGTAATTTATACACATTATCATGTGATAGTATTTGATTAAAAGATAATTAGTTTAATTTTTCTTATTTTTCAAGTTAAGTTAAAATTAATCTTATACTAAGTAAACATGGTCACCCTATGACTTTTGACATATATGCTGTATCGAAAGCGACAAGACGTCACATTGAGTAGGGTGACCAAATTGTATGCAAAAATGTTTTATTCTACTTTTCATCTGAAAACAATCATCATTATTTGTGATAAATAATAATTAACAACATCATTAGGATCACTTTGATTCTGTATATCTTGTTCTCTTGCTCCATGACCCGGAAAAACTCCCTAAGGTATAAGAATAATATTCAAAATTTCGGCTTCCCTGTGAAACTGATACGGCCGCCAACAGTTATATCGGAACAAAGAAAAGTGGTCTCGCTCGACTTTATTATAAAGCGCTGGGCTGCACTTCAAGTATTAAATATTTAGGTATAAAGTTTTTTTTGAGCACCCTGTAAAGTACATCAGATGTATTATGGTAGGCGCTTGATAATGACAGGATAAAGCTTGCGTCATTTTATCGAACGATGTCAACAGTTACATTTGGTCCATCAAGCTGTTATCACGTCTACCACGCCTGCTTATTGTAGATAGCGTCTGAACATCAGCCGTGTAGATTTCAATAAGTATTTAGCGTCGTGTATAGCCGCTGGTGCTTACACCGATGGAAAGAAGCGATGAAGTTAGAGCTCGCCGGAGTGGCGGCGACGCACGTAGCGCGCGAAGTAGTCGGGCCTCCAGCATTTGCACGAGCCGGGCACAAGGAACCAGTCGTAGTAGAGCCGCACCTGACAAACAAATAGAAATAAGACACATTCTAAATGTTACCCACCAGGTCGAGAATTGTGCTCGGCCAAATTCTAATCACAGCACAGAGGTTACCCTGGGACTTGACTAGTAATTCAGTTTCTTGGGTAGTTCTGTTTTTCAGATTCAAAAATGTAACTTGGCGGTCGTTTTGTTCTATGACTTTATTAATAGGGGGATATTACTGCAATGTTCTGCTACCAGAGTGCAGCAGTAGCCCGTTTAGTAAACCATAGTAACTTATACATACTGTGCCTTTAACAGTTTTTTGACAAGTTTTCAGAGATAATAAAATATGACATTGATGCACCAAGGCGGTTTGTTTGCAGAGAACCTACCGGGAAACGCGAATCCGAAATTTCGCTATCTGCCTCTTTATCGCTCGAATATGCAAGAATGACAGAGATGTTAGATAACGAAATTTCGATTTTCTTGTTTAGTGATAAACCCTCAGATTGTGGTAGTGGCGCCCCTTGCGCAGAGTTTCGCGTAATATTCCCTATTAAAAGGCTTGTGAGGAGTCAATACATAAAAATCTTTTCATCACACTTGCTCAAAACGACGTTTTTATTCCACCGATTTTTGGCTCATAATCCTAGATATTAAACACGCGTGCTCTTTCAGTGTATTATTCCACTCGTGCTTTTTCATTATATTATCCGACTGAGTTAAGAAGGTAACTGATTGCTAATAATATGCATGGAAAGGGAGCCTTCTTTAATTGGTCGGAATGGCGGGCGCCGGCGCGCCCGACCGCCTGCGCGGTACGCGGCCGGGGCGAGCGAGGGCCGGCCGGCAGTACGAGTATGACAGATGCAACACACAATACTAACTGTTTTAACTATTAAAATTTGATTAATATGAGTTTCTTTTTTTTCTCGCAAGTGTGTTGAAAAACGTCGTATGAAACGCGTGTGCATTGGTCATTACACACATCGGCTTTCTTATTGCGCGCTCGCTTACAGCTCGAGCGCACAATATCGCCTCGTGTATGATGACCAACTTAGCGCACTTGTATCATAATGTACTTACTATTAAAAAATGTAAATGGTCCAAGGATACCTGAAAGCAGCCCATCTCGTCGTGGCCGTCGCAGTGCGGCGGCTTGTCGCCGGGCGCGGCGCCCGCGTTCGCGCCCGCGTCGGGAGCGGGGCCGGCGCGCTTCTGCAGGTACTGCTGGTATTCCTGGTACTGTTTTAACAAACATTCGCAGTATTATGTTACGAGTACGTTATAATCTCCTAATACGAAATAGTACATTTCGATGCTAGTGCGGAAAGTATGTCATCACCCCACGAGTACCGAGATATCGGGACGAGTGAAGAATGACATTTCCGCACGTGTATCTAACGACGTTTTTAATACAGTTGCAAAATAAAAACCGGCCAAGTGCGAGTCGAACTCGCGTTCCAAAGGTTCCGTACGTAACACAATTTAAACAATGTATTTTTTATGTAAACGTGAGTGAAATGTCTTTAAAAAACCCGTAGGGGTCGGATCAAAAACTAAGTAATTAAGCCCAACTTACGCTTGACTGCACATTTCTAATAGGTTTTCCTGTAATCTATAGGTAAAGATCTATTTTGTGTATTGTTTTCCAAATTTTAGACCCAGTAGTTTCGGAGATAAAGGGGGGGATGGTCATTTTTTGCCTATTTTCTTGAATAACTTCTAAATTGTTTATCCTAAAGTTATAAAGAAAATATATTTGAGATTCTCACAATGAGCTCTTTCATTTGATATGTAACACGATATAGTTTGAAAAACATTATTTTTTAATTTTCACATTTACCTAATGTTCTTTCACTGATGACTGTGTTAAAATTGTCAAATATCAAGCGGTGTCATCAACGCCATCTAGCCGAGCATAAGCCAAAGGTGTGGCGCCATCTATTCGAGAATGACTTTTTATTTTATTTCCGAGGCACGTTTTTTTCTTAGACTATTCATCTACGGTTTTACATATGTGTTAGCTATTAGGTACTTATTAGGAAGCACACGTTTAAAACTATAAATGACTTGCCTGTTGGTCGGTGTAAGGGCGGGCGGAGGTCGGCTGCGGCGTGGGGTAGTGCAGTTCACCGACTAACAGGGACACCCACCGCGGCGACGACAGGCAACCGCCGTCCAAGTAGTGGCACCGCGATTGCATACACCTGCACACATGAACATCAGCATCTCTTAATACAAACACGTTTTTAGGGTTCCGTATTCTATTGTTGTATATTGCGTTGCGTTCCAACAAATCCCACAATGCGCCTAAGACACAAAACCCTTGGGGCCTCTATATGCCTTATTACGTGTATCCTTTCTCAAGTCACTTTCTAAAGAAGGCCGGTGTGGACCTACCTAACATTAGGATGGACTTATCTTGGTTGGGTTGAGCTTCCCGCTTCACAAAATATAATTTACAGTACATGTGGTGCTACTTTCTCGCACTAGTGCGTAAAAGAGCACTTTTCGTGCATATGTCGAAAGTTTAAAGGGCCATATGTACTGTAAAACGTTGTACGATACACGTGCGAATAGGTAATTCGCAACTCGTGTCGATTTAAAACACTCCCTGCGGTCGTGTTTTAATTTATCGCCACTCGTTTCGAATTGCCTCTTTTCCGCACTAGTATCGTAAATAACTATTTTGTTAGGTTTTTACACTTAAACTCAACTACAAGAACAAAATGTCGAACGTGAAAGTAGTTTTTTTTTAAGTAGGTAACTATATGGGGACACCCATGTTACGTGGAACGAAACACTGCTGTTAGGATCGTAACTAACATGGTAGCATCCATTGGCGTCAAAATGGCGTCGCTGCGCAGTTTTTTTTTAACACTACGTCGGTGGCAAACAAGCATAGGGCCAGCCTGATGTTCTCTCTGGCAACCTTACTCACCATCAGGAACACAACACTATGAGTAGTAGAGTGAGTAGGGTAGGGTGTTATTTGGCTGCGCTTTTTTGTAAGGTGGAGGTACTTCCCCAGTTAGGCACTGCTCTAGATCTGGAATGATATCCGCTGTGCTGTGCCCTACCACACAAAGCGAGATGACATTCACAGTGCCCTTATACCTCTCTTTTGGACGTAGTTTAAGGACATACCCGAGACCCGGGTCCAAAGTTGCGCCAAAGTTGCGTCGAGCAGCAGCCATAGAGTTGACTAGACGCCAGGTGGCCCCAAATACCATTAAAAAGTAAACTGCAATCAACTGACCTGGTGACCTCCACCGTCTGCGTGAAGTAGCCCTCGTAAGGTATCTGCACAACGTAGCGCCACACGCCTTGGTAGTTGCGCGCGAAAACCGGTGTGGCGTACTCCACACGTGCTGGGCATGGCGTAGGTGGGCCCTGTGTACCAATTTCCGTGTGACTATGATAGTTTGATGGTGCTTTGCTTGGTACCGAGTTTTGCTTGAGAGAAGATTGCTAGTAGGTACAATTAACACGCGTTAACAATATTTCGAAATCTGAAACCCAGCTGAGTAAGACCATAAACTACTAAGCGCCACTTGCACCATCCCACTAACCCGGGGTTAACCGGTTAAAACGTTAACCCAGTATCAAATTGTACTGGTAACCATGGCAACTCCAGGTTTACCCGTTAACCCCGTGTTAGTGAATGGTGCAAGTGGCCCTAAGAAGATACAGTCGGACCAAGTTAAAGGCCTCTACTCATTAGGTAGATGCGTTTTGTTGCAAGGACCTAGAGGCCTTACCTTTGTACAGACTTTGCAGTGACCGCGAGTGTGGAGTGCCACCATCAATTCTTATGAAAAAACAAGGGCTTTGCAATCGGAGAAGGAAGTCCGTCTAAGCTAACTACACCGACTTTGACAGAACATAGTGTGGAAGTTTCATTATAAGCGTGCAGTCGGAGAAGGAAGTCCGTCTAAGCTAACTCTACACTGACTTTGACAGAACATGGTGTGGAAGTTTCATTATAAGCGTGCAGTCGGAGAAGGAAGTCCGTCTAAGCTAACTCTACATTGACTTTGATGTTTCATTATACGCGTGCAGTCGGAAAAGGAAGTCCGTCTAAGCTAACTCTACACCGACTTTGACAGAACATAGTGTGGAAGTTTCATTATAAGCGTGCAGTCGGATAAGGGAGTCCGTCTAAGCTAACTCTACACCGACTTTGACAGAACATGGTGTGGAAGTTTCATTATAAGCGTGCAGTCGGAGAAGGAAGTCCGTCTAAGCTAACTCTACATTGACTTTGATGTTTCATTATACGCGTGTAGTCGGAAAAGGAAGTCCATCTAAGCTAACTCTACACCGACTTTGACAGACCATGGTGTGGAAGTTTCATTATAAGCGTACAGTCGGAGAAGGAAGTCCGTCTAAGCAAACTCTACACCGACTTTGACGGAACATAGTGTGGAAGTTTCATTATAAGCGTGCAGTCGGATAAGGAAGTCCGTCTAAGCAAACTCTACACCGACTTTGACAGAACATAGTGTGGAAGTTTCATTATAAGCGTGCAGTCGGAGAAGGAAGTCCGTCTAAGCTAACTCTACACCGACTTTGACAGAACATAGTGTGGAAGTTATATTATAAGCGTGCAGTCGGATAAGGGAGTCCGTCTAAGCTAACTCTACACTGACTTTGACAGAACATGGTGTGGAAGTTTCATTATAAGCGTGCAATCGGAGGAGGAAGTCCGTCTAAGCTAACTCTAGATTGACTTTGACAGAACATAGTGTGGAAGTTTCATTATAAGCGTGCAGTCGGATAAAGGAGTCCGTCTAAGCTAACTCTACACCGACTTTGACAGAACATAGTGTGGAAGTTTCATTATAAGCGTGCAGTCGGATAAGGGAGTCCGTCTAAGCTAACTCTACACCGACTTTGACAGAACATGGTGTGGAAGTTTTATTATAAGCGTGCAGTCGGAGAAGGAAGTCCGTCTAAGCTAACTCTACATTGACTTTGATGTTTCATTATACGCGTGCAGTCGGAAAAGGAAGTCCGTCTAAGCTAACTCTACACCGACTTTGACAGAACATAGTGTGGAAGTTTCATTATAAGCGTGCAGTCGGATAAGGAAGTCCGTCTAAGCTAACTCTACATCGACTTTGACAGAACATAGTGTGGAAGTTTCATTATAAGCGTGCAGTCGGAGAAGGAAGTCCGTCTAAGCTAACTCTACCCTGACTTTGACAGAACATAGTGTGGAAGTTTCATTATAAGCGTGCAATCGGAGAAGGATGTCCGTCTAAGCTAACTCTACACTGACTTTAACAGAACATAGTGTGGAAGTTTCACCGTTTTCAAAATATACAAAAAATTATGTAATATTACGGTCAAGGGGAACAGACATTTGGACAAAGAAACTAGGACTATTTAACTTAAATACCTATTTAAGTTGAATAGAGAAATTAGAGAAACAGTTATCTGTTTTACAAGGTGACAAAGTTGTTGTTTATCCCCTCGTGCTAAAATGGATACCCGAGCAAGAAAAAGATTCCAAAATTGAACCACGAGCGTTGCAAGACTTGCAAGGCCTGCGAGAGTTTCAAGGTAGGAACAAACTTTGCCAGCTAGTGAAAGTGTAGTTTTTCACTACACCAACACGAGGAAAATACTAATTATAAAACATTACAAATTAAATACACGTTAAGTTCATAGATTAAATATTTGTCATTAAAATCATCACTTAAAAGCCAATTCTACCAGCCAACATGAGAAAACAAGTCAAACTTTGTATCTAGGTACGAGTACATAATTACTTTGCCACTCTTGTGGAAAAATAGTTAAATAAAAATAGAAAAATAGAAAAATAGTTGCTCAAAAAGTGCTACTTTTCGTGGCTGTTTAGCGTGCGGAAAGTTGGTTTTCGCGAACTAGTGCTTTTTACTTTTCCAATTTTTTTTAATTTATACTTGTTCCAATTCATGACTACTTATTGATGAGTTTTTATATTAGTTTCCTTTAAACGTCGTAATCAACATAAAAACCTACTGTTTATGTAAGAATACGAAAAATATGCATATATCATATTTTATTACTTACCTCTTCATCATTATAAGTATTGTAAACACGTTTATTTTTTAATGTTGAAAAACCGTTCTTAATAAGTTGTCTGAATGGAACGGAACGCCTGTCAAAGAAGAGGCGTATTTTCTTACTGCAAGAATGTTTTAAGTTTCCAAAGGCAACATTCGATATTGTTTTTATAAATATACGATACACAAATAATCGTAAATAACGATATTTAGGTAATAATAGTACAATGTTTTAATATTTACAATTGTTTCTGTCTTATAGAACATGCATTTGAAAAAAATAACTCATTGAAGTGGGTTCAATAATAATAACAAAACCTATTCTAGTCGAATAAAAGCTAGAAAAACACCTCTTCATAATGTCAATGTCAATGATGTCACAGAATTAATAATATAAAAAGTTTCGAATTCCATTCCTTAATACTTGTTGCTGTTCTTATTTTTTCGCAACTGTATTAAAAAACGTCGTTCGATACACGTGCGGATATGTCATTCTTCACTCGTCCCGAGTATCTCGGTACTCGTCCGCACTAGCATCGAAATGTACTATTGTGCAACAAGAGAGGAAAGTTGGTTTTTCTAGCGAGTGTTTATTTTGAGTCCCGAGCAAGCGAAAGATTCTATAATTGAATCACGAGCGAGCGAAGTTATAATCTTGAGCGTAGCGAGGGACTCAAAAACACGAGATGTAAAATAACTTTGCTCTCGTGTTGCACATATAGTTTTTCCCTTCACTAGCTCGGAAAGCCGTCTTTTATCCTTTAAAACAAGCGGGGAAAAACGCATTTTATCCACTAGTGGGGAAAGTAAATTGACCTTGGATGGAGCGTGTTTAAGTAGCTTGACAGATAACAAAACGTAAAACGCTCATAATAATGGTTCGTTCGATATTAATTATCATTAAATAAATGGTTTGAGAATCTAATAAAAAATACCAGATTTAGCTTTATTTAATAATTTTAAGTCATAAACCTTAAAATTCCATAATAAACGTTTGTTTTTTAATAATTATGTTAAATATAATTCTGAACGCACAAGTTAAGTCGATGCAATTTCAAAACGCATCATTGACATTTCATACGTCAGAAATGTCAACATTGTAAACAAAATGAAATAAAACTATGAAAACGGATTATATCGCGTATATTGAATTTATAATACATCCCGACGTTTCGAACTCTTTACAGCGTTCGTGGTCAACGGGTGACCGAGGAAAAATTACAAAGTGCAAAAATACCCACATACTAAAATAATGAACAATCATAGACTACAAACTTTAAGGCTGGTTGTACATGCAAAATCGGTTAACCGAAGACAATATTGTAAACAAAAATTTTACTTAAAAACTTCTCACGTAATAGTACAGAATTTCCAGTTTTTTGTTATAATATCGTACAAAAATGAGTGATTCCAGTTGATGAAGATGATCTAACGCCTGTGGATGTTGCACTTTCTTCGCTATAGTGAGGGGAAAAGTTTTGTGTTACACACGGGTGCAAATATATTTTACTTCTCGTGTGTTAAAACACTCGCTACGCTCAGGATTCTATTTTAGAACCACTCGCTTCGCTCGTGGTTCAACTATAGAATCCTTTCGCTTGCTTGTGTTTCAATTCCACGCTCGCGGGTAAAATACAACTTTGCACCCTTGTATAACAAATAACTATTTCACCTCAGTAGTGAGAACATATTAAGGTTAAAATTTAAAATGTATTTCGAATTACACAGAATAATACAGAGAAAGAAAAAAAACGAATTTGTAATAGAAGTATGAAGTGGCAGTTCATGGCCTTCACTAAATTAAATAGCTACTTTGTTTCACTCCCTGGAGTGAGGAAAGTCGCACTTTCCTCACTTCAGGGAGTGACGAAAGTAGGCTTGTTCGAGCTGCTGAGGTGAAAATACAACTTTCTCATTATTTTATGAAGAATAAAGGGAGCCTTTACGGCCTTGTGTGGTGAACATAAATTGGAATAATTAGTTCGCTCACCTCATATCTTGGCACCGTAGAAGCGGGCGTGTGTGCGTGTGGCGCTGTGCCGGGGTCCTCGCGCCGCTCCACGCTCGCTGAGCTGCTTTCACCGTTGATGGCTCTGTACAGCATGCAGAACCTGAAATATGCACTCTTATTAATATTTATTACTTTAATTTAACTTTGTGAAAGGCAATGTCTTGTCTACCTTATTTCCCCTTCCCTCTTAGCAAGATAGCAGAAGTGTCCGGTTAAAAGGTCGTACACTACATGAAATAAGAATCTTTTATAGTTTAATAGTTTCGCCATGTAAGTATGTCCGTCTGTCTGTCGGAGGCTTTGTAGGTTTTTTTAAATATAGTCTGTCAAACAACTTTGTCACTAGAACAAGGCGCGAAATTCAAAATTTCTATGGCACGATAACCCTTCGCGCCTACATTTTATAAATTTGCCGCTTTTTTCTACTGACGGAAATAGCTTGACAGACTATAAATCTCAGAATAATAACTATAAATGCGTGTATAACTATTCAATATATCGGCATTTTCAAAACCGAAAGTCGAAAATCATCTGCCTTTCTATCGCTCTTGCATATTCGAGCGACAGAGAGGCAGATGAAGAAATTTCTATTTTTGTTTTCGGCGGTAGGGCCTCAGATAGCTCAAGGGAGATTACTGTCCCTTTCTTTTTTTACGGCAACTACAAGCTGAACAAAACAAGCTACCATTTTCATCATGGAGACTATATAAAGGAGTCAAATCTCTATGTATGAAAAGTGTCCATCAAAAAACAGTAATTAGGCGGCGCCACCATACACGGAAATACTGCCAAAAACAACCTACGTAATTTGGTCCGGTTATTTGTTGGTTCATGTTATACTCATGTCCCAGACCCTAACTAGCGCCACCGGAGAGATTAGGAACTATTATTTAAAGCTGAAAGCGGTCACTTTTGCAACAATTCTGCCATAAGAGATTGGCATCCTTTTCTATACCATCCATAATTTTCATGAATATTAATGTCATTATGACAGGTTTTGCCATCATTTATTAACTCACTTTAGAATATTAAGTAGCAGCAGTAGGTGGATGATGTGGGAGTTATATCAAATTAAAATATGTCAAATAAATGAATTAATTATTTTTACACAGAGTCATAGAGACTAGTGCTTTGCTAGTGCTTTTACAACGCTCGTTAAAAAAGCGTTTAGCCCGCTACTACGCGGCGCGAAGCCGCGAACGCGAGTGTGGAGTCGATTTCGCTGATTAGCGAACTAGACTCCACACTCACGTTCGCGGCTTCGCGCCGCGATTCGCGCATGAGTGTGGAGGGCCCTTTTGAATGACACACATGGATACAAGACATCTGTACTTATTTACACGATGACGGTGGCGGCTTTTATCAAGCGTTGTTGGATTTTCGACTTTAAGTGTTAGTTGTTTAATCGAATTGAGCGTGCGGACGGATTCAAGCGCTTTTTTAACGCGCGTTGATAAAACGCTCTTGTCTAT
This sequence comes from Cydia strobilella, assembly GCF_947568885.1. Classification (NCBI taxonomy): domain Eukaryota; kingdom Metazoa; phylum Arthropoda; class Insecta; order Lepidoptera; family Tortricidae; genus Cydia; species Cydia strobilella. The sequence goes on along the minus strand of NC_086042.1, from coordinate 18,990,891 downwards.
AGGGCCCTCCACACTCGTGCGCGAATCGCGGCGCGAAGCCGCGAACGCGAGTGTGGAGTCTAGTTCGCTGATAAGCGAAATCGACTCCACATTCGCGTTTGCGGCTTCGCGCCGCGTAGTCTGGAGCGGGCTTATGAGGCCTACCTTTAGCGTGATTAGAAACAGAACAGAATAATAAGTTCTATGTCAAAATTGATATATTTAAGTACATATCTTTAAACTGGTAACCACGATACAGGCTTTGCCTAGTGTGGAGACCACCGTTAATCTTAGACTTTAACATCTAGATTTTAAACCTTTGCTGTAAAAGATTATCCTATTGTTGTAACATTAACTGGAAATAAATATTATTATTATTATTTATAAATAAAAATAAAAAGCCTTTTATAGTTTGTCAAAGGACTGTCTCACATAGACAGAGAGAATCATACTATCTTTGTCTTACAAAGCTAGTAAGCAAGCTCGCCTTTGTACCTAAATTTATATGAATTTCATGTTAACAATTTTTGTTTTGTACAATAAAGTGATTTACTACTACTACTACTACAATAGTACTAGCACCCAAAACAAAAGGATGAGTGAAGTTTTTTTTGTTCTTATTTACTGACAATTTGGTTTGACCAACTATATTTCTTAAATGTTACATTTTTCCGTATTAGATTTTTTGTTTTTTTTTTAAATAAATTATTCAAGAACCCCGTGTTCACGTGGTGTTCACAGGTGAAGGCCTCCTCCAAAGCCCTCCATCCCGAAATAAATGGTATTTATAATTGACTTTTTTACAGTACTTGCTCCTCTTGTACTATTCTTGTACTCTGTGTTCAATATAGTCTGGCAAACTCAATTTGTCAGTAAATAAGAGCAAAAAAAAAAAACTATACTCATCCCTTTCTTTAGTACTAGCGTAAGACAAAGACATACAGTATGATTCTCTCTGTTTGAGTGAAATGAGATAGTCCTTGGCCCATGAATCTAGTATAACTGGATCGGTCATGAGGGGTGGGGGAAAAAGACCGAACGAGATAGTCTTATGTATCTTTCAGTAGGAGTAGCAGAGAAAGCGCTGTTATTGTTTGTCCTTGTCATAGTTTCACTTTTCCACCGCTGCCACAACCGAGGTTGTGGCAAACAAATAAGTACGTGACATGTCATGTTTGTTCGTTGCTTGTTTAATTATTGTTGTTTTGTATGAAATTGTGCTTTCTCTTATGAAATATAGTGATGGTTAGCGTTTTGAATAATGAAAATTAAGCTAATGCTAATAATGCCAATGATCAGCTACGGCGCGGTTGTATGGTGGCCCCGCACCCAGCTAACCACAGTAATAGACAAACTAAATAAAACACAAAGACTAGCATGTGTGGCTGCAACGGGCTGCATGAGAACTACTCCGACTGCAGCTCTAGAGATAATGCTAGGACTCCTGCCACTACACATGCACATACAGAAAGAAGCGGCTGCCACAGCTCTTCGTTTGAAGAATCTAAACCTATGGACATCTTTCAGCTCATCGCACAAGATCTATGAAAATACGATCTCAAAAATGCCCATGCTGGAAGCGCCTATCGACAAAATACCAAAAAATATGATCTTCTGGAAAGATTACGCCATATCGTTAACAGAAGATCCGAAAGAAGGACTAAACCAAACAAACCTAAGAATATTCACAGATGGCTCAAAAACAAACGAAGGGACAGGATGTGGTGTCTTCTCAGAGGACCTGAACATACACATCACAAAACCCCTTGGTGAACACAATACGGTATTCCAAGCTGAATGTGTAGGAATAATAGAAGCTTGCAAAGCTATTACAAGACGACAAGTGAAACACGAAACCATACTAATACTGTCAGACAGTAAATCGGTACTACAAGCGCTATGCAGCGACAAACTTACCTCAGAGCTTATACTTGAATGCCATCGGAGCCTCACTGAAGTGAGCAAAGAAGGCAACAAAGTAACAGTACAATGGATAAAGGGGCATAGTGGATCAAGAGGAAACGATGCAGCGGATGAACTGGCCAGGAAAGGTTCAGAAACACCGGCATATGGACCCGAGCCAATTATGCCTCTACCAATATCCTACATACACAACCAGCTAGAACAACATCACAGACAACTGCACAACAAGTACTGGAGTGAATTGAACATGCAGGCAAACCAAAGAAATTCTACCGGAACTGAACCACAAGCTTACCAAAATATTACTGAAAACACCAAGAAGCCAACTACGTAAAATAGTAGGATTAATAACAGGACATAACACACTAAACAAACACCTACATAATATGGGTAAAACTGATAGCCCCATGTGCAGAGCGTGCATGGAAGAAGAAACAACAAAACATATTCTCCTAGACTGTAAACAGGTAGAAGTGTATAGGAGCAAATACCTAGGTAATCCATGCACACTAAAAGAGGCAACTAGCAACCTGAAGACTTTGCTAGGCTTCGTGGAGGAGCTGGGGTGGTTAGAGTAGCGCTACCTCGTTTCACGCAAAATAGGCACATTTGGATGTCAATTTGCGGAAAATGCCCAGCATAACTAACTAACTAGCGTTTTGAATGCTTGAACTTTGATAAAATAATGGTGAATTGTTCTGTAATCGGCTGTAATAGCCGCTCTGAGCAAAAATATGAGATCATAAACTTTCACACGTAAGTACGGTATTTTACATCTTCCTCTTAACGCAATATGTGAGAATAACATCGTAAAATTACGTTACGTACAAAGCAATGTAGAATCAAACGATTTCAATAAAAATATCACAATTATTTACGCAAATTAACAAAACATTATTTGTAAAATTATCCGCCCAAATTACGTAGGTAGGTAGGAGTCTGAGGTCAGCCATTTTTAAACTTCTTCTTAATTTAGCTGCATAACCATCATGTTAGGGATACCAGATGAAAATATCATAATTTTATGGGTAATTTTGACCTCGAAGTTTTTTCGTACTTCTAATTCCAAAAAAAAAACAAATGTGAAGATTAAATGTGGTGTACATTAATTGGTGTGATAGCGATTTGTGATTTCTTAAATTAAAACCCATAATACATTTTATTTTACGTTTTATTTACTAAACATGTTTAGTTTTGTACCACCTGCGCGAATTGACGGCCCATTGACATTTTATTTAACAATTTTTTAAAACCGTCAAACAAGCTAACTTTGCCTCCAGGGTAATCGCCCCAACGTGATATCAAATATTGGGGTAATTTTTACCAATATGGTATCCCCACGTTCATGACGTCATCTATGTCTATCCCTTACGGGCGCACGCGGTAGGCCGCCTCTATAGAAATATACTAGATCTATGCCTTGGCCATGTTGCAGTAACAAAACGCAAGTTTGACGTTTTGTCATTGTCAAGAATGTCAAGTGTGAACTTGACGTTTGTTTTATGACGTTTTGTCAACTTTTGTCGATATCGTCTCGAAACGAAACTAAAGTTTTAGGTTGGGCTTTTATTACAATATAAATTAATTAAATGCCGTCATCACATGCCTACTGTTTACAATGTCTTCAGCTTTAGTGCGACAGGCGCTTGAAATAGTCGATCCAGAAGGTAAGTCAGGCTTTGTTTATTTCTTCAACATTATCGTGTTTTGCACGTGTTTGTATTATTATTTATTTTATGATTTGATTTTGTTTGGCAGAGAGCGTTCGCGGACGTAATAAAAAGGCGAATTTAACTTTGTGAAAGGCAATGTCTTGTCTACCTTATTTCCCCTTCCCTCTTAGCAAGATAGCAGAAAAGTGTCCGGTTAAAAGGTCGTACACTACATGAAATAAGAATCTTTTATAGTTTAATAGTTTCGCCATGTAAGTATGTCCGTCTGTCTGTCGGAGGCTTTGTAGGTTTTTTTAAATATAGTCTGTCAAACAACTTTGTCACTAGAACAAGGCGCGAAATTCAAAATTTCTATGGCACGATAACCCTTCGCGCCTACATTTTATAAATTTGCCGCTTTTTTCTACTGACGGAAATAGCTTGACAGACTATAAATCTCAGAATAATAACTATAAATGCGTGTATAACTATTCAATATATCGGCATTTTCAAAACCGAAAGTCGAAAATCATCTGCCTTTCTATCGCTCTTGCATATTCGAGCGACAGAGAGGCAGATGAAGAAATTTCTATTTTTGTTTTCGGCGGTAGGGCCTCAGATAGCTCAAGGGAGATTACTGTCCCTTTCTTTTTTTACGGCAACTACAAGCTGAACAAAACAAGCTACCATTTTCATCATGGAGACTATATAAAGGAGTCAAATCTCTATGTATGAAAAGTGTCCATCAAAAAACAGTAATTAGGCGGCGCCACCATACACGGAAATACTGCCAAAAACAACCTACGTAATTTGGTCCGGTTATTTGTTGGTTCATGTTATACTCATGTCCCAGACCCTAACTAGCGCCACCGGAGAGATTAGGAACTATTATTTAAAGCTGAAAGCGGTCACTTTTGCAACAATTCTGCCATAAGAGATTGGCATCCTTTTCTATACCATCCATAATTTTCATGAATATTAATGTCATTATGACAGGTTTTGCCATCATTTATTAACTCACTTTAGAATATTAAGTAGCAGCAGTAGGTGGATGATGTGGGAGTTATATCAAATTAAAATATGTCAAATAAATGAATTAATTATTTTTACACAGAGTCATAGAGACTAGTGCTTTGCTAGTGCTTTTACAACGCTCGTTAAAAAAGCGTTTAGCCCGCTACTACGCGGCGCGAAGCCGCGAACGCGAGTGTGGAGTCGATTTCGCTGATTAGCGAACTAGACTCCACACTCACGTTCGCGGCTTCGCGCCGCGATTCGCGCATGAGTGTGGAGGGCCCTTTTGAATGACACACATGGATACAAGACATCTGTACTTATTTACACGATGACGGTGGCGGCTTTTATCAAGCGTTGTTGGATTTTCGACTTTAAGTGTTAGTTGTTTAATCGAATTGAGCGTGCGGACGGATTCAAGCGCTTTTTTAACGCGCGTTGATAAAACGCTCTTGTCTATAGGGCCCTCCACACTCGTGCGCGAATCGCGGCGCGAAGCCGCGAACGCGAGTGTGGAGTCTAGTTCGCTGATAAGCGAAATCGACTCCACATTCGCGTTTGCGGCTTCGCGCCGCGTAGTCTGGAGCGGGCTTATGAGGCCTACCTTTAGCGTGATTAGAAACAGAACAGAATAATAAGTTCTATGTCAAAATTGATATATTTAAGTACATATCTTTAAACTGGTAACCACGATACAGGCTTTGCCTAGTGTGGAGACCACCGTTAATCTTAGACTTTAACATCTAGATTTTAAACCTTTGCTGTAAAAGATTATCCTATTGTTGTAACATTAACTGGAAATAAATATTATTATTATTATTTATAAATAAAAATAAAAAGCCTTTTATAGTTTGTCAAAGGACTGTCTCACATAGACAGAGAGAATCATACTATCTTTGTCTTACAAAGCTAGTAAGCAAGCTCGCCTTTGTACCTAAATTTATATGAATTTCATGTTAACAATTTTTGTTTTGTACAATAAAGTGATTTACTACTACTACTACTACAATAGTACTAGCACCCAAAACAAAAGGATGAGTGAAGTTTTTTTTGTTCTTATTTACTGACAATTTGGTTTGACCAACTATATTTCTTAAATGTTACATTTTTCCGTATTAGATTTTTTGTTTTTTTTTAAATAAATTATTCAAGAACCCCGTGTTCACGTGGTGTTCACAGGTGAAGGCCTCCTCCAAAGCCCTCCATCCCGAAATAAATGGTATTTATAATTGACTTTTTTACAGTACTTGCTCCTCTTGTACTATTCTTGTACTCTGTGTTCAATATAGTCTGGCAAACTCAATTTGTCAGTAAATAAGAGCAAAAAAAAAAACTATACTCATCCCTTTCTTTAGTACTAGCGTAAGACAAAGACATACAGTATGATTCTCTCTGTTTGAGTGAAATGAGATAGTCCTTGGCCCATGAATCTAGTATAACTGGATCGGTCATGAGGGGTGGGGGAAAAAGACCGAACGAGATAGTCTTATGTATCTTTCAGTAGGAGTAGCAGAGAAAGCGCTGTTATTGTTTGTCCTTGTCATAGTTTCACTTTTCCACCGCTGCCACAACCGAGGTTGTGGCAAACAAATAAGTACGTGACATGTCATGTTTGTTCGTTGCTTGTTTAATTATTGTTGTTTTGTATGAAATTGTGCTTTCTCTTATGAAATATAGTGATGGTTAGCGTTTTGAATAATGAAAATTAAGCTAATGCTAATAATGCCAATGATCAGCTACGGCGCGGTTGTATGGTGGCCCCGCACCCAGCTAACCACAGTAATAGACAAACTAAATAAAACACAAAGACTAGCATGTGTGGCTGCAACGGGCTGCATGAGAACTACTCCGACTGCAGCTCTAGAGATAATGCTAGGACTCCTGCCACTACACATGCACATACAGAAAGAAGCGGCTGCCACAGCTCTTCGTTTGAAGAATCTAAACCTATGGACATCTTTCAGCTCATCGCACAAGATCTATGAAAATACGATCTCAAAAATGCCCATGCTGGAAGCGCCTATCGACAAAATACCAAAAAATATGATCTTCTGGAAAGATTACGCCATATCGTTAACAGAAGATCCGAAAGAAGGACTAAACCAAACAAACCTAAGAATATTCACAGATGGCTCAAAAACAAACGAAGGGACAGGATGTGGTGTCTTCTCAGAGGACCTGAACATACACATCACAAAACCCCTTGGTGAACACAATACGGTATTCCAAGCTGAATGTGTAGGAATAATAGAAGCTTGCAAAGCTATTACAAGACGACAAGTGAAACACGAAACCATACTAATACTGTCAGACAGTAAATCGGTACTACAAGCGCTATGCAGCGACAAACTTACCTCAGAGCTTATACTTGAATGCCATCGGAGCCTCACTGAAGTGAGCAAAGAAGGCAACAAAGTAACAGTACAATGGATAAAGGGGCATAGTGGATCAAGAGGAAACGATGCAGCGGATGAACTGGCCAGGAAAGGTTCAGAAACACCGGCATATGGACCCGAGCCAATTATGCCTCTACCAATATCCTACATACACAACCAGCTAGAACAACATCACAGACAACTGCACAACAAGTACTGGAGTGAATTGAACATGCAGGCAAACCAAAGAAATTCTACCGGAACTGAACCACAAGCTTACCAAAATATTACTGAAAACACCAAGAAGCCAACTACGTAAAATAGTAGGATTAATAACAGGACATAACACACTAAACAAACACCTACATAATATGGGTAAAACTGATAGCCCCATGTGCAGAGCGTGCATGGAAGAAGAAACAACAAAACATATTCTCCTAGACTGTAAACAGGTAGAAGTGTATAGGAGCAAATACCTAGGTAATCCATGCACACTAAAAGAGGCAACTAGCAACCTGAAGACTTTGCTAGGCTTCGTGGAGGAGCTGGGGTGGTTAGAGTAGCGCTACCTCGTTTCACGCAAAATAGGCACATTTGGATGTCAATTTGCGGAAAATGCCCAGCATAACTAACTAACTAGCGTTTTGAATGCTTGAACTTTGATAAAATAATGGTGAATTGTTCTGTAATCGGCTGTAATAGCCGCTCTGAGCAAAAATATGAGATCATAAACTTTCACACGTAAGTACGGTATTTTACATCTTCCTCTTAACGCAATATGTGAGAATAACATCGTAAAATTACGTTACGTACAAAGCAATGTAGAATCAAACGATTTCAATAAAAATATCACAATTATTTACGCAAATTAACAAAACATTATTTGTAAAATTATCCGCCCAAATTACGTAGGTAGGTAGGAGTCTGAGGTCAGCCATTTTTAAACTTCTTCTTAATTTAGCTGCATAACCATCATGTTAGGGATACCAGATGAAAATATCATAATTTTATGGGTAATTTTGACCTCGAAGTTTTTTCGTACTTCTAATTCCAAAAAAAAAACAAATGTGAAGATTAAATGTGGTGTACATTAATTGGTGTGATAGCGATTTGTGATTTCTTAAATTAAAACCCATAATACATTTTATTTTACGTTTTATTTACTAAACATGTTTAGTTTTGTACCACCTGCGCGAATTGACGGCCCATTGACATTTTATTTAACAATTTTTTAAAACCGTCAAACAAGCTAACTTTGCCTCCAGGGTAATCGCCCCAACGTGATATCAAATATTGGGGTAATTTTTACCAATATGGTATCCCCACGTTCATGACGTCATCTATGTCTATCCCTTACGGGCGCACGCGGTAGGCCGCCTCTATAGAAATATACTAGATCTATGCCTTGGCCATGTTGCAGTAACAAAACGCAAGTTTGACGTTTTGTCATTGTCAAGAATGTCAAGTGTGAACTTGACGTTTGTTTTATGACGTTTTGTCAACTTTTGTCGATATCGTCTCGAAACGAAACTAAAGTTTTAGGTTGGGCTTTTATTACAATATAAATTAATTAAATGCCGTCATCACATGCCTACTGTTTACAATGTCTTCAGCTTTAGTGCGACAGGCGCTTGAAATAGTCGATCCAGAAGGTAAGTCAGGCTTTGTTTATTTCTTCAACATTATCGTGTTTTGCACGTGTTTGTATTATTATTTATTTTATGATTTGATTTTGTTTGGCAGAGAGCGTTCGCGGACGTAATAAAAAGGCGAAGCGACCAAAGCAGGGTCAAGGTTTGTGTCGTGTAATATTTCGCAAGTTGCGTCACTAGTGAAGTGCCGCGATAAGAAGTGCTCCATGAAGTGACAGACTAGACATTGAGCGGTAACTACACTGATTACCGTCTTTACTACGACTCTGGACACATCTGGTGTTTGCTCCGTTGCATTTCATGGTTATACAATAGTTCATAGTTCTTATATCTAGTTTGTTGAATATGTTGTTTTCAATTATCAATAATTTAGAGTCACGTATGGCAATTTAGCTTATAGTTTTATAGATATTTCTGTTTCGTGAAATATTTTTAAATAGTTAGACCAAGATAAGCCTGCAAAGATTTTGATAGCACACGCAGTGCAAGTGTTATTTAAATAAATAAATAAATAGATGACATTGAAAGTTTATTTATACGCCATAATTTCATAGAAGTTTGGTGTTTAATATAACACTTGCACTGCGTATACTATCAAAATCGTTGTAGACTTGTCTTGGTCTAACTCTACCCATGTTTGCACAGAACACAGTCACCCGTATAAGAACAAGAGCAAAAAACCAGAAAAACCACAAAAGAGTGCAGAAGAAATTGCTGAAGAGAACATTTGTAAACTGCTGGCCCTGTCCAAACCCACTGCTGACCCAAGCATTACTAAAAAGGTATGTGAAAGCTTACACAATTTACACATATAAATACTTTGTTTCATTCTACACAGATTAATTTGTAACGAGGACATGTTCAGATTGTTATTTTATTTGTATATAATACAGCTCCAGTATTGATCAGAAGTAGATAAAGTAAAATACAGCATTTTCCTGCAATGTTCTATTAAATACAGACTTGCAAAAGTCAGTATACTCTAAATTCTGAATACCATTATAAACCTCATAAAAAAGACCTTACATTCTTGGTACAATTCCATTGTGAATCATGTCATGAGTTAAGCTGTCATTCAAATCATGTTCACTTTATTTAAATGACTTTTAAATTGACTGTTCATAGTTAAATAAAAATTATACTTGTCATTATTAATTTATTATCTACTAATTGCCAAGGTCATTATAATGATAATTTAAATAGTAATTGAATCTTTATAATCACATCTTGGGGATCCATCACTGATGCAATGCATGGTGGGGGGTGCGGAACAGTGGGGGCGGCAGTTCACCCCAACAACTTTCGAACATCCCTATATGCATGTACATGTACAAATATCATTCTAAGTGTCCCAAATTAAAAATTAATGTTTTGCGATGGAGTGGAACATTATTCTAAATAAATGTTAATCCTTATGTTATATGCAAATATCTAAACTATGTAAGCTTTATAGACTTGTGTGATTCATAGTTCATAAGTATAATATACTATTCAATGTACAATAAATTGCTGCCTGATAAGATATAATGTGCTCCACTTTACAGCTTCAATGCTCTTAATCTTAAACATTTTTTTTAAATCTCTAATGATAGAAATGACATTGAAAGTTTATTCATTTATCATATAAAGGTATGCAAAGATTATACAGTGAGTTGTGGGAAAAAAACTATATAATAATAAATGATATGAATTTGATATTCTTTGCATGTCATAGGCATGGCATAGTTGATTGGTTACACAACCATTGTTTAGAAAAGGCGTTTAAGAAACAAAGCCACAAGTATTACATAGATTTGCATTAAACAGTAACCTATTTATAAACACTAATTCTTATATCAATTAGTATGAATTTTATCCAGTGATATTCCTTCACTAAACGATAATAGAGTCAGATCCAGAAAGCCCTTACAGAATAAGAATTTAAGCTATTCTTGTTTGTATTCAAAAGAGTGATGAAAGTGGATGATATCGTATTCCAGATAGTGCAGCGAGCTGTAGGAGGCAGGCCGCTAGTTGACAAGCCAGTCAAGAGGAAGGAAGAGAACAAGTCGATCCTGTTCGCCGACGAAGACGCGAGCTAGGCCACGAGCCGGGACGCGCGCCAGGCCGCGCACTGCGCCGTGCATGGCGCATGGGCGAATTGAGGTAAGTGAGGTTCTTACTTGAATAACTTAGATTTGATATACTTACATTTGAAGAAAAACTGAAATTAGTGTTGTCAACGTTAACAAATATACAATGCGTGGTGACAGCAACATAATTCGGTAACTTTTGGTAGATGTGGTAAATTTTTGGTACTTATATATATTACAAATGATATTGTAGTTATAAAATACAGTGGTAAAGAGGAAAGTTGACAACAGCTTCCCCATAGTCCATACAAATATAGTCCCCATTTTCCTCTCTGAATATTAACATTAAATATATTAAATAATTTTACACAATTTGATGTTAACCACAGTTATGGCCTCTTGTCTGATATTGTAATTATTACAGTTGCCAATATTTTTTTAACTCTTCTAAAAAAAAAACTGTACCACTATTGTCCCCTGGACAACGTACCAGAATATTTGGTCCACTCAATAAAACTGATCGGATTGTGTTCGACAGTGACGCGGCGCTGGGCCGGGGTGTCCTGACCACAGTTGGGGCGTTGTTTCTGCTATTCTTACTCTGGGTCAACAGTTACTACTTTATTGACGAAGGTAAGTTATTTACTTTTTTAATCAAATCCGGATAACAAAAGTAAATATTGAATTGAGAAACAGTACTAGTTTACCTATACGCTCATTTAAATATAATCATTTGAAACCATTAAATATACATATTAAATTAATTTTACGGTTTAACTCACGTGTTACCGTAAAATTAGTTTAATTTAAAAAGCCTTATCAACAGGAAACATCAAACTAGCCGAGTTTATTGGTTACCTACATTAGTTCATTTAAAAATACGGAACATTGTAGTTATAATATAAAATTTCCTATAGATTTTTTTGACATCACCTTTAGTCTTGTCTTAGCTGTTTAACCGCCATACGTAAATAATTTATCAGGATATTTTGACTTTTAATTAACGAAGGTGTCATTTATATGATCACCCGCCTAAAGAGTTAAGACAGGACAAAGAGCTGAAAAAAATATCAAAATTGTTAACGTAACGCCTTGCTTTATTTTTTATTGATCTTAAAAATATTTCGTAATAATTTTCAGAACTCGTCATTCACGCGTGGCTGCCGAATCCACAGTGGGCGCTTTTATTTTGCGCTATCTGGGGGCTCTGTTTCGTCGGCGGCCTCATGGCCTACACACTCTACCACTTGCGACCCTACCTCTAATCGTCAAACACCTACAACTCACACAAATATGTACTAAATTGAAATATATTACCATGGAGGTTGCAAATAGAGATCAATGGATCGTGATCGGGATTTCGGGCGTCACCTGCGGTGGAAAAACTACGTTCGCCAACAAGCTCGCTCAAACTCTAACGCCGGTGTATCTGTTCAATCAGGACACTTATTTCTATCCGGATGACAGTCCACACCACGTGCGCGTCGAGGGCATGGAGCACAACAACTACGACATACTGTCGTCGCTGGACATGAAGAGCATGTTCGCGGACATATTGGCGACGATGCGCGGCGAAGACAAGGCGCAGTACAGCTCGAGCGAGCGCGGCGCGCGCACCGCGGCGGAAGGGAAGAAGTTCCTCATCGCTGAGGGGTTCACCGTGCTCAATTATAAGCCGATACTGGACCTATGCGACCTGAAGTAACTTTTAAGTTTTTAGTGTATTATTGGTTAGGTCATTTCCAATTGAAGTTGAAAACGCAAAGTTTAACGCAGGTTACTGTGAAACAGTTGTAGTGGTTCAGAGTTAACATACAGCAGAAAAGATGTACTACACAAAGACAACTTGTCAAACAAACACTATAATGAAAGCGCCTAATTAGACAATTTTACAGATGGTATTAGGCAACCAGTTGCTACTTTGCTAGGTACTTGCTAATATCGTTTGTAATTATTTTAATAATTGTTTAGACAATATTTTCTCAGATTTGTTGTAGTATACTAACTTTATGTTATATGTTAGACTGCGAAGCTTTGTGATTGTTGAATCTCGATAGTAATTACCTACATAAAAAAACACAAAAATGATATTCTTTACGACGGCGCCAATATTATTTTGTTCAATTTACTATGTTATTGTTAACAGGTACTATTTCGTACTGGAGTTCGGCGAGTGCTTCGCGCGGCGCTCGCTGCGGCTGTACGACCCGCCCGACGTCCCCGGCTACTTCGAGCGGTGCGTGTGGCCCGAGCACTTGAAGTACCGTGCCGAGGTCAGTTGAACATGTTTACATTAGTAAATAAACGATTTAATATAATTTGTATAATGAACCACAGGCCTAGAGGAATCAAATTTCCTCGAGATCCCCTACTTAGGGCCACCCCACACTAGCGTCTTTTCAGCGTCGGCGCCCAGTCAGCGCTATTGAAAATGGCGTCGCTGCGCAGTTGCGCCAACGTTGCGTCGAGCAGCAGCCTTGAGTTGACTAGACGCCGCATCATCTGATTAAACGCCGAGCCGACGCTCGGGAGACGCAGTGTGGGATCTTCCGCACTCGCAGGCGGCGTTAATTCGAACGCAAACTTTTAGCTCGGTCTATGTCTTGTTTGCACAGATCGAGCGCAACTCTTCAATACGCCTGTTGGACGGCAAGGTGCCGGACCCGATACGGATCGTGCTAGCGGACCTGCAGCGGCTCGGCCTCTCCGCCTCCTAGCGCGACCTCCCCACCACTTATTACCGTCTCACCGTATTGTTACCTATATGGAGTAATTTTATGTAAGTTGTACACTACACTTTTTTAATTTGGAATTTTTTGTTGTTTCTACTCAGAATCAGATGCTTTTATGATCCCTATTGGAGAAAAGAAGTGTCCCAAGATTTTTATTTCCATTCCGTTACCATTTTTCATAGACTGTTTGACGGTAACGAAATGGAAGGAACGAAAAATTAATGGATATTTTGGGAGACTTTTTTGCTCCTATTAGGATCAAAACAGCAAATGAGCTAGGTAATGAGCGTTCGTCAAAGGATGGTGCTAAACTCCAGTACCGACTATATTTAGTTGTGTGGAAAGTATAGTATCGCGCAAAATTAAGTGTGAGCCAGTTGAATCTTGAATCAGTGTTAGGTATTTATGTGTTTGTTTAATCAAGATGTTTTCTGCTCTGCAGTTTTATATGATTATACATATAAGAATATTTACTAAGCACTGTTGATGGTGGTCTTTTGTGTAGTTGGTGCATCTTGAGTTACTAATATTTCCATCAAACTAATAGGTGATATCTTCTGAGATGAATAATTAAAAAGGAAATGTAGTATCTGCCCGTATTATATATAGTAAAATATTACTTACACAAACTTAACTTCAGTGCCTTTGTAATGTTTCGTAAATAATTATAGATAGTGTTTTACCTAGTCTAGCCATAAATTCTGTTACAAAATTAATAAAGTTTTATATACTTAATAAAGGGACTAATAACGAATAAAAAATGCCCAATAATTATTCAATTTTGTTAGCCCCCCACTTTAATATGTGCCTTAGTTTTAAGGAACAAGCGAGAAGGGCCTAATTTGCGCACCATCTTTTATAGAAATATGACATTTTAATTCTAAAATTTTTTATTCAGTCAACCAAAATATATACGATTTCAATTTCCAATGCTTCCTTAATTATCTGAATAAAGATGTATGAAAGCGCCAGATGTAGTTAACAAAGTGCTGCAAGACTGTCATCCTGTGTATTTTACGATTTTGGGAGTAGATCCAGATAAAAGATTCACTGGGCCCAATTTTTGCGAAAAAGTGATCCATTTTAGTGAATACACATGCCCGAGTGTAACAACTTACCGTATTAGATGCTTAAGTTTACCCTATTTGTAGCACCGTATTCCAGGATATAAAATTGACCTTAGGTCATACCTAGAAGACAGTTTTGTCTTCTAGGTTTGGGGAGTAGGAGTTTTGAAACTTGAATATGAATAAATTTTCCACGGTTATTGAGGCAATAGGGAATATTACGCGAAACTCTGCGTAGGGGGCGCCATGGAGCCACTACCACAATCTGAGGGTCTATCGTGAAACAAGAACATTTCTTTATCTAACATCTCTGTCACTCTTGCATATTCGAGCAATAAAGAGGCAGATAGCGAATTTTCGGATTCGAGTTTACCGGTAGGTCCTCTGTAAGCAAACCGCCTTGATGCATCAATGTCATATTTTATTATCTCTGAAAACTTGTCAAAAACCTGTTAAAGGTACAGTATGTATAAGTTACTCGATGGTTTACTAAAAAGGCTAGTCCTGCACTCTGGTGGCAGAACATTGCAGTAATATCCCCTATTAACTGACTCTCGTGCACGCTAATGTTTGATCCTCTGGATAAAAAAAATGTTAACAAGGCCTGCTCTACGCGATACATAAAAAATAGTTTGTTACAAAAATTATTCAAAGCTATGGGGTCGAAATTCCTGTCGGAGGTGGTGAAAAAGGCGTGCGTATTTTTGAGGCACGGCGCTGCTTCATTAAAAAGCACGTAAATACGCAAGAGATGACAAAATCTAATAATCATTATGTTTTGTAAATTCGTCATTAGTCTATTCGTCCATTATTCGTTCGTTAGTTCGTCGTCTATTTGATATATAAAATTTGTTTTAATGACTTTAAAATTTATAGTTATTTGTTGTGTAATTTACGTTGTAACGGAATTTATGGCTAGACTAGGTAGAGCCAAATAAAATATAAATTATTTTATTCCGCATTGTTTATGCATGGTAGAGATTGTATGCTATGTTGCTGGATATTAATATGCTGCCGTATAACTTATGAATATGTTGTGAACATGAACTTTGGGGGTCTTTGATGTTTAAGCTTTATCGAAATGTTAGTATAATATGCCCTATTCAATTTAATGAACTAAAGTATTTTCTAAACAAGTGTGTTTTATTGGTAAAATAACACTCGTATCAATACCTAAGTAGAATCCTCGAGAATAGGGATGTTTCCTGTGTTTAAAATAAATTATTTTACACAATGGACGAAATAAAGTATTAGATAATTATTAGAAAAACGTAGAAAGCAGATATTTTTTGACACAATTTATAGGTATTTAATAAATCGGATAGAACTAAAATAATGGCTAATCGTTTTGACAGTTCGAAAAAAGAATCTGATTTGACTAGTTGGAAAGTATGTACCCTATTGACAGGAGACTGCAGGAGACACAGTTATTACAAATATAGTTTGTCAAAGGACTGTCTCATTTCATACATAGACAGAGAGAATCATACTATCTTTGTCTTACACTAGTACTAGCACCCAAAAGAAAAGGATGAGTATAGTTTTTTTGGTTCTTATTTACAAAATCCGATATTCTAGTAAGAATAGAAATAGTGCTTGCACGTTTCGAACTGCACTGCCGAAAACCCAAATATTGATTTCCATCGATTTTTGCATAAAATTAATTTTTGTTTTTTTAATTAAATTATTAAATTAAAATTCATTTATTTCAAGCTATTTGGCTCATATATAACATAACAATAAAATAAAAATACAATAAACATTAAAATAATAAATAACACATTAAAATAACAATAATATAATAATAATAATATCTATATCCCCACGCAAGCCTATCAAAAGACCGGGATTTATAGGCCCGTGAAATCCGAGGAGATACAAATAATAATATAATAATTAAGAAGGTCTGCGATGTTGAATCCAAAATTCCGTTTGGTTTCTGAACACACGAAGGAAGTTCCGTGATCCCCTAAAAGTCTTGCTGTTCTGTCAGAAATAGCAAAGACCTATATAACTCCGTATAGTCCGTATAAGATGAATAAAGTCTAAGGAAAAAACGTGCCTCGGAAATCAAGAAAATTTGATTCTCGCACAGGTGGCGCTACCACCAATACCACCTTTGGCCTATTCTCGGCTAGATGGCGACGACGGTTTCGTTTGTTATTTAACAATTTTGACACATATCAGTGAAAGAACATGGGTCAAAATCAAATAAAAATAATGAATACAAATAAAAAAACCGGCCAAGTGCGAGTCGGACTCGCATTCCAAGGGTTCCGTACATTACACAATTTAAACAATGTATTTTTATGTGAAATGGCTTTGAAAAACTCGTAGGGGTCGGATCAAAAACGAAGTAATAAAGTCCGACTCACGCTTGACTGCACATTTCTAATAGGTTTTCCGGTGATCTACCTATAGGTAAAGATCTATTTTGTGTATTTTTTTCAAAATTTTTGACAGTAGTTTCGGAGATAAAGAGGGGGGGGGGGAAGGTAATTTTTTTCCCTATTTTCTTGAATAACTTCTAAACTGTTTATCTTAAAATTATATTAAAAAAAATTGAGATTTTCACCATGAGCTCTTTCTTCTACGTTACATGTCCATCTTTGGGTCACAAACTTACATATGTGTACCAAATTTCAACTTAATTGGTCCAGTAGTTTCGGAGAAAATAGGCTGTGACAGACCCCCAGACAAACAGACGCACGAGTGATCCTATAAGGGTTCCGTTTTTTCCTTTTGAGGAACGGAACCCTAAAAATCATTTATCTATATATATATATATTTATATATATTTTTTGATATTTTTATTTTTAGTTCTAATCGTGTGTCGATAGATGGATGGCAGTAAATTTACTCTGACTACAAAATTTACTATGACAGTACGCCTCTATCCTAATTCCTATATATTCTCTTTGGAATTTCTGACTCAGAAATCATTAGGTACCTATCGATTCGCTGTTGTATGTGCTGTAGTTACCAACCGTTAGTTATGCCTATTACATAGGATATTATAAATGATCAGGCAATTGAGTGGTTATGTATAGAGAAAGGAGTATCTTAAGAGTGAGGATATATATATATATGAGGTATGCTCGCACGCCGCTGCCGTCGCAAAACTTGCGGCGCTCGCGCGCGTCCTCGCGGTGCTCCGCCGGCAGCTCGCTCGACGGCACCTCGTCTGGCATCGACCGCTTCACGCGACCAGGCTGCTACACTAGTCTTGTACTTACACGCCGCCGCTGTCGCAGAACTTGCTGCTCTCGCGCGCGTCCTCGCGGTGCTCCGCCGGCAGCTCGCTCGACGGCACCTCGTCTGGCATCGACCGCTTCACGCGACCAGGCTGCTACACTAGTCTTGTACTTACACGCCGCCGCTGTCGCAGAACTTGCTGCTCTCGCGCGCGTCCTCGCGGTGCTCCGCCGGCAGCTCGCTCGACGGCACCTCGTCTGGCATCGACCGCTTCACGCGACCAGGCTGCTACACTAGTCTTGTACTTACACGCCGCCGCCGTCGCAGAACTTGCGGCTCTCGCGCGCGTCCTCGCGGTGCTCCGCCGGCAGCTCGCTCGACGGCACCTCGTCCGGCATCGACCGCTTCACGCGATCTTCCAGGCTGCAACGGCACGACATGGTTACAAGATATATGATACTTACATCGAATTTAAACTAAACATGTGCGAGTGACTAAAAGTACGCGAGTGAAACCGCTAAGTTAATAGTTAAATATATGATACAATTCCGATTTTGTCTTACTTTATGGGCCTTCATTAATCAATTATGGACTTAGAAGAAGAAAAAAAGAGACTAGGCAGGCCGTAACTAACCTAGTAGCGATAAGTATTTTATGACAAATGCCACACACACAGCTGGGCACAGGGCTCCTCTAAGAGGGATTTGACTGGATCCATGCATATTAGAGACGCAGACTCTGGGGTACGGATATGTGAAACGCAAAGCTATAACTTCTAGTTCGGGGACTGGGGGCAATCAGTTTCGTCCGGAGCCGAAGTTTGGTCGGTAGAAGGTACCTGTTGGTCTCGTAGTGCGCGGGCGCTGGCCCGGGGTGCGGTACGTGGGCTACCCGCGGCAGTGTGTCATCGGCGCGGAGAACAGGCAGCGTGCGCGACAGGAATCGAAGGGTTTGGTTCCGCAGCAACTCACTGAAAAAAAAGTTAAGTATTTTCATCATTTTTGCCCCTTGTCATACCTGTAAAAAGTGGCTCAATGCCGCTTTAATACTTTATCGTATTGTGACGATAAAATCGTGTCGTTACTGTGGACGACCCGATAAAATATAAGTGCAAACTTATACTTTACAAATTATCCGCAGCTAATTGTTCCACCCAACGGCGGGGTACCTACGGCGCCCAAACTTATTCGCAGAAGCCCAAAAGTCCCGACTCAAGATTTGACAGCGAGCAATGGTGCGCAGCATACTCGGAGTCCGTAGGACCGATCGGAGAAGGAACATAGAGCTGCGCTCGAAAACTAGTATTGCTGGTGTAGATGTGTGTGCATGTGAAGGCCGCCAAACTCAAGTGGGATTGGGCGAGACACATCTGTCGGATGCACCCGGACAGATAGGCTAAAATAGCGACTGAATGGGCACCACAGATCACCCGAGGCACAGAGGCAGGCCAAAAAGGAGATGGCGAGACGATCTGGGCTCATTCCTTGGCGACTGGCGGGAGCATGCACAAAGCCGTGACGACTAATCGAAGACAGGGGAGGCCGTAGCCCAGCAGTGGGACTCAATATAAGTGATAAAAAAAATTGTTCCACCAGAATTTTTTATAGTACAGTCAGCTGCAGAGAAAAGGCACCCCCCCTGCATACAAAGTTCTGTAAATTAGTATGGACGTGGGGTACCTTTTCTTTGCAGCTGACTACCTACATTACGTACCTAAATTAGTTCCCCATTAGAATTCTGCCCCATGATGGCACGGTTGAGATCGTCCCAAAAGCTGTGCGCAAACATGTTTTGTTTCATCTTACTCTAATGTGGACATTCGGCCGGCAGTTGCCGATACGGTATTTGTGTACGGTGTTAGAGTTACTCACAATGGGTAGGGTTCTCCATTAGGGTTCTGCCCCATGGGGTTGCGCGGGATGATGCCGCGGTTAAGGTCGCCGCAGAGGTTGTGCGCGGACACGTGGGGCTTCGTCACGCTCACTTCGGGGCACTCTGATGACACCTGCCGATATGGTGGTGGGCGCACCCTGCAATGAGATCATAACAAAATAATTAAATAAACCCCATCCACACCAGTCGCTCGCCCAGTGTTACGTGAAGTATTGAACCTCAACAATTGTGCAAAATACTGGGTTGGTTGCTTGATGACACAGCTTAGTCCTTTCCTTAACGAATGTCAGTGTCAAACACCCAACGAGGTATATACCTACGTACCGAAAATTTTAGCTGCATCCTCAATTAATTGTGTGGCAATATCAAATATGATTTTGTGCTTATAAAAATGCAAACTAAGGAAAGCCTACAACACGTCCAACAATAACTATGATAAGAGTTTATTCTCCATAACTCTAACTAACTGTAAATAGTTATTTGTGTAATAAGAGAGTAAAGTTGGTTTATCTTGCGAGTGTATATTTTGAGTCCCGAGAAAGCGAAAGATAAAGATATATAAAGAGCGAAGCGAGTGATTCTAAGTTAGAATTATGAGCGTAGCGAGGGACTAAAAACACGAGATGTAAAATAACTTTGCTCTCGTGTTGGTGTTGCACATATAATTTTTCACCTCATTAGTGAGAACATATTAAAGGTTAAAATGTATTTCGAATTACATAGAATAATACAGAGAAACAAAAAAAAACGTATTTGTAATCGAAGTATGAAGTGGCAGTTCATGGCCTTCACTAAATTAAAAAGCTACTTTGTTTCACTCCCTGGAGTGAGGAAAGAAGCGCTTTCCTCACTCCAGGGAGTGATGAAAGTAGGCTTGTTCGAGCTGCTGAGGTGAAAATACAATACCTGGGAGGCGTGGCGTTCGGCGACTCGACGAACGCGTAGTATCCCTCAGGGGGCTCGTCCACCGCTTCATCGGCTCGGGACTCGGCCGCCGGGGCTGGCGTGGCCGGCTCAGCTGCGGGCGTCGGGTCGGGTGTCACCGGTGCCGCCGTTGGTTCGGGCAGCACCAGTTGTGTAAGAACCAGCAGCGTCTAAAGAAACCAAATACAATGTATTAGTTTGCTAATTTTGCACCGTATGTATGTACGTAAACACTTTATTGCACATAAGACAGGTTAAGATATACAATTAAACAGAAAGTATACAATGTACAAATGCGAACTTATCCCTGTAAGGGATCTCTTCCAGTCAACCTTTGAGCAACTGAGAGTAGACAATTAAAAATGAGAGACAAACGAACACTATGTACAGAAAAGTGAAATTAGTAGATAAATAATTAAAAACCTGTAGCCTATATTATAATATAAATACACATATAATACATATTAATATAAATACATACATACAAATAAATATATAAAATATAATAAAATAGCCATTTATTTCGACCTCAAATTAAAAATTTTACATTTCTTGTCAAGTTTTAGGAAAAAAACAAAACATGTCAATAAATATATACATAACCAATATTAAATAAAAATACTTAGTACTCAACCAGAACACAAGTCATTGGAAAGCCATAGCTTATGCAATTTACTCTTGAGTGACGCTACCGACTGGGACTGTCTAAGGGATAACGGCAACTTGTTCCACAACTGCACAGCGCGCACTGTGAAGTACTTGGAGTATGACCGGGTCTTGTTACACGGTATAGCGAGAGTCAGGTTCGCACTCGATCTCAAGCGATGACTACTACCATCCGCCAGGTATGTAAACCTTTCAGAGAGATATGGTGGGGCGGTTGGATTAAACAGTACGTTGAAGAGCAATGCCAGGATGTGTACGTCCCTGCGCCGACGGATCGGAAGCCAACCGAGCTTAGAACGGAAGTCGGAGATGTGGTCATATTTCCGCAACCCAAAAATATATCGGATGCATACATTTTGCAGACGCTCCAGCTTATCAAGCAGCTCCTCCGTCAGGTCCAAGAACGCAATGTCACCATAATCTAAGAGTGGCAACAAGAGGGATCGCGCAAGAGTAAGCTTGGTGTGTACAGGTAGGAACTTCTGGAGACGCCTAAAATTAATGGATGTCCCAAAAAGGACGCAAGATTTGAAATTGATGAAAAACACATTTTTTTTTTCGTTATAATACATTTGTATATAAAATCTTGAAATACATAAAATAGGGTTATTTGTGGAATAATACGTCAGGCAAATGTCCTCCTAGGCTTTGCTGGCACATACGCACTCTTTTGTCAAAAATTTCTATGACCATTTTGCATATTCAATTCAATTCGTTTATTAATTTGTAAGACAACAGTGATCTCATTTTGTTAGTAGTGTATATAAAATTTAAAGTAAGACTTAAAAACTATGTTAAAACTTAGAAGTTATGTTAGACTTAACTAAATTAGAAAGCATAGATGCGGCTGAATTTCTCCGATGCAGCGTCGAATTTCCTCTTTTAAATCATGAGTGGTTGTGGGCTTATTGTCATAGACTTTAGACTTTAAATAACCCTAAAAAGAAGTCTAAAGGCGTTAAATCGCAAGATCTAGGGGGCCAATTCTGATCACCGAATCGAGAGATCACACGACTAGGAATTTTCGAACCGTACCCGCCAAACTTTCATTTTTACAAACCCTAAACATTCAGCTGTCAAATAGTTTTTTTTAGGGTTGTCAGCACTAAAAAAATGGCGACAAATTGAAATCTCGCGTCCTTTTTGGGACACCCGTTAAAAGTGTGTAGTGAGTATGTTATGGGTGTTTGGAATTGCTGTCTCTATTAAAAGGACAGTTCTATTTGTTTTATCTACTTACCACAATTATACCTATGGTCTATTATAATGTGTGGTTCGGTCTGTTAATATGGCTTTGTCGAAGTACATTTTGTAAGTATTATTTTCCAGGACATGTACAGGTGTGTACAGTCAAGTGTAAAAATATGGGTGTACAAGTCATCTCAAAAATATATCCCATAGCTCTTATGTCAGCGAATTAAGAAATATGGGACATATTTTTATGTAAGTGCATGGTCTACACCCATATTTTTACAATTGACTGTACATTGTACTTGTAGTAGGCTGTAGCTGGAGGAGGGATCAGGGGTATTTAAGCTAAAGTTTTTGGTGAACTATGTTTGCTCCGGTCATGCCTGTATTTATAATCAGTTTGGACTATTGCTCTTCATGCTCCGGTTAATGCTGGATGGTTTCTGCTGCACTTTCTGCACAAGTTTTCGGCTCTACTTTTATGTACTTTTGATAATTGCGAGATTTGCGAGTCTCAATAACTTGGCACTGACCTGAATGAGTCTGGGAAAAGTTTGTCACGTGACGGTGTCTTCCGTGTAGGGACTTTGCGTTCCATTCAGCTATTTTGGTTTTACGGTCTGTTAGTAATAGTTTCTTGGGTAGTTCTGTCTTTCAGATTCAAGAATGTAACTTGGCGGTCGTTTTGTTCTATATCTTTATTCTTCTTCTTCTTTTAAAATTATGGCTTCAGCCCAGTGGGACTATTTCGCCAGTATCAAGGTATTGAGAGGTTTACAAACGACAAAAATTGTACGGTTGTACAAGACAGTGTACGGTGATTTGTTAGCTCTTGTAAATCGATAGCTAGACTTTACAAGAAGCACGTGGACTACCGGCCGTTGACTCCAAGATGGTGGTTAAACGCGCTTCAAAATTAATTCTCCATTCACTGCACACTACCACATTAGTTTACTGTATAATAAGCTATCGATATTACACTTTAAACAATATTAATAAGCAAAAAACAAAGTAATTAATCACGATGCTAACTATCAAGATGGCGCTCGAACCGGAAGACTATATCTTTATTAATTGGAGAGGAATTTGACTTTTGGTGGAAATACTTTATCAGTGTCAGTGTCTTGTCGGTTATGGAGGTTTGTTAAGGTTTATTCGGGTAATTCTGAAAGTAAAAAACACTAAAATAGTGGCGGATATTTCCGAAAAGGGACTCTTATTACAACAGAATATAGTAATTTTTAAATGATTTTTCGGGATTGCTCGCGCATGAGAGGACGCCTGTGCTCAGCAGTGGGACTTACATAGGCTGAATTATTGTTATTATTTTCGGGATTCCAGATTTCCCAATTTCCGAAATTACCCGAATACACCTTATATCAATAAGCCCTCTGCCGCCTTCCTCCCTTGGTAGGGTTAGTCTTTGAAGACATGGTCTAATTAGAAGGTGGTGCCTCCTGAACTTTATTATTACCCACAACTGCGTTATAACACCGCACCGTTCGCCGTCGGTAGGGTTTTTATCCACCTCCATCCACACGCTGCAGGAAACTAAATGATTGCGCACTAAATAATAATGTGGTTTTTTCTATCTTTTCTTTTACTGTGCAGTTATTTCATTCCGTGTAAGCTCCAGTTGCCGCCTATCTCTTTACTTATTAGAAGGTGGTGCCTCCTGAACTTTATTATTACCCACAACTGCGTTATAACACCGCACCGTTCGCCGTCGGTAGGGTTTTTATCCACCTCCATCCACACGCTGCAGGAACCTAAATGATTGCGCACTAAATAATAATGTGGTTTTTTCTATCTTTTCTTTCTTTCTTTTACTGTGCAGTTATTTCATTCCGTGTAAGCTCCAGTTGCCGCCTATCTCTTTACGGACTAAGTACAGGGATATGGGATTTCTTCAAGTAGTAGTGTGCGTGCGTACACATGTGATACCCTAGGAGTTGCAAGGGTCTATGGATACCTAAGGTAAATACTTACCACCAAGCCAGGCTGTCCGTTTGTGTGCCACTAAAAAGTGCTCAGTTTTATAAAGAGTTACCTACCCAATAAATATTTCCATACGATTGCGGTTTAGTTATATACATTTGTACCTAATTGGCTGTATTTTGCCCTACCGCCCTGCAAACTAGTTCCCGACCAACTAGGGCACTGGCACAAACCAGCACGGCTTACAACTTGATCACAATCGTAACTCGGCACTTGCATTTGGTATCAATTTCTTGGGCTAGTTAGTAAAATGTAAAGGAAAATGAGTTTGCTAGCATTTCCAGTCTAGTTTTGAGTCAGTAGTCTGTACTAAAGTCAGACTTTATAAACGGTTAACTCCGTTTTAGTTGGCCATAACCGTGGAACGCTCAAGTGTTAAAACTACTAAGGCCTGTCCCGTAAAGTTTTTTTACATGAACACATTAAGGTACAAAACTTTCAGATGAGTTTATGTTATCTGTACCTAACTTTATTATTTATATAGCCCTTGACTAGTGATTCATATCAAAATAAACCATTTTAATGCATACTTATTCACATACCTCATCATCATCATCATATCAGCCCTTTATCGCCCACTGCTGAGCATAGGCCTCTCTTCCAGTACGCCACTTGTCCCGGTCCTGAGCTAATCTCATCCAGAAGTGACCCGCAATCTTCCGGATGTCGTCCACCCAACGAGCCGATGGACGCCAGGGGCTTCTTTCATTCGAAAGCGGCCACCATTCCGTTAACATTTTAGTCCACCTGCTATCACTCTGCCTAGCAACATGTCCCGCCCAATTCCATTATAGTTTGGTAATGGCGAAACCAACGTCTTGCACCTTGGTGCGTCGACGGATCTCGACATTCCTTACTCGATCTTGAAGCTTGATACCGAGCATGGCGCGCTCCATGGCTCTCTGTGCTACGCGGATTTTATGCACAGCCTCCTTAGTGAGCGTCCATGTTTCGGCACCTAACCTACCTACTAATGTAAAAACCAAGAAAATGTTTTTTGTGAAATATTTTGTATTCGCAGGAAAATTTGAATAAACATATCACAAAGTCATAACAAGCTCCAAGGTTCCAAAGAAGAAGGTCTAATCATTGCTAAGACCAGAAATTGTCGACAGAATGTCATCGAAATATATATATAAAAAGAGAAATAAAATGGCACCAGGTTTTCATATAAAGACGAAAAAGCATGGTATAAAAGTATTCAAACCCATACAATTTTGCCAAACTTTTACAAAGGGGTTTGTGTTTAGCATTATTAAAAGCGGAATTTAGTGACATTCTTGAATTTACAGAACTAGTCAAATAAAAATATTGGCGACAGGTGCAAATATATCCAAACATAGTGCTCGCAAAAGTTTTTATGGGTCTTGAAGGAAAAATATCGCTCCTGCTCACGTTACAAAATAAAATAATTAATAAAATGTTGTAAATAAATTAATAAAAATATTTATTGTACATAAGGAGCACGTTACATATAATAATAAAGACTTATCGATATGATATATTAAAATATTAAAGTAAATAAACCAGAAATACCTACCAAAGTCAGCATCAGTCAGTTGTAAAAGAACTATTACGGGACAGGCCTTAAGAGCCCCCGGCAAGCTCGGCCGAATTGCACCTTTTCATTCATACAAACGTAGTTCCGCTCTCATTTTAAAACTACGTGTTGGTTTGTAAATTGTAATGAAACTTTGCACATACAATGACATGAGATATATCTAGGTCTGGAATTAGTTTATATAGCTCCAGTTAATAAAACAAACGAAATAGAGGAAAAACAAGTTTTGTATGAAAAACTTAAATTCGCTGTATTTTTTAACTATGGTATCTGATGCTACATAAACTAATTACAGACATAGATATACCTTATCCTATTCTAAGTACAAAGTTTAAGAGCAATCTAGCTAGTCGTTTTAAAATGAGAGCAGAACTACGTTTGTATGGTGAACCGACCTTGCCGGGTCCCTTAGAAGGTTGCATCGAGCCTGCACTGTGCCAAACATAATCGCTGCCACTGCCATGCAATTGAAGCTGACCACAATACTCAAAGGTTAATAACAGCCTTACATTCGTAGCTTGATTGATATGCCTCTCAAGTTATGTAAGTTTATCGGGCCAGTGACAACGTCGTCCGGCCTACGCTTGGCCGCAGCTGGGACGAATGTATGTACATGTATTTAGATTACCTACACCGAGCGCTGGTACCTTAGGTACGGTGGACATTCGCGCAGAGCACGCCGTAGCATAAAGCTTTATTTAATGTACCATCAGCCGTAAAAGAGCATGGCGAATTTATCAATGAATTCATTCATAATTCCTCAATGCAATTTCGCAGCTCACTGTACCTACTAGGTATACGCGTGAAATAGGAAGTGAGTACCTACGACTCACCATTTTTTTTACTTCCATAATTATCTATTGACGGTAACAGCATTAGGTGGCATTAGCCTCTTTTGCTGATGGATGGATACCTATTCATTCATCATAATCATTTATTTAACAATGCGGGGCTGCTGCGTGCTCAATTGTAATTGCAAAATAATTGTACAGGACAACTTTTTATTGACTAACCTATTAGAAAATATAATCTATATATAATCACTGGATTTACCATAAAAAGGCATCGGGGTTTATTGGAGCTTTACTTAATTTATGTAAAAAGGAAATATTAACATCTCTCTGCGGTTTACTCCGGTTTAAGTACCCTACTGTGCTTATTCATATTAACTTTATCGAATCTGTCAGCTAAATCGAGTGCAATTACGCAAAAGATCCCAATAGGAAGGGCCCGCTCCTTCTAGAAGGCAAAATATCCGTGGATGAGGAAATTCCGTTATAATCGAAAGCAAAGAATGAAAACGCAAATAAGTACAATCATTTCATGAGTATATATGGTAGAAGAAACACGAGACAATTGATGTACGAGTATTACGTCGAGCGAAGCATTCGAGGCTGAGCGAGAGTGCATTTCGTGTCATCAAATAGCCGGCAATTCACTTTTCTTTTCTAGAAAATTGGAAAGATTGACGGTGGTTAGTGGATACACAATAAAGCAATTGCGGACGGTCATGCAATGTACCGCAATGTGCTAACTTTTACTACCTACCGGACAAAAAAGTTTTAGAGAATTTTATTTTTAAAGAAGCAATTGTAATCTTACGTTTCACATTACCTACTACAAGAGTTTCTTAGAACTTTTGTACAAAATATCATTTGATATTTATAAGCTGCTTTTCGGTAAAGAAAAACATTGTGTAGAAACCGGACTAGTTAATCCCAATGAGGCCTCTATATCTCCTCTGGGTTAACAGGTCAAATGCAGCCGCCAAGCGGAGCCTGCAGGCTCCATTAGAATGCATCCCGGAGAGCTCTAAGATTCGTACTTCCTAGGATTAAGTGGCAGTGGGCGAAACACCATTGATTGTTCGTAGAATTGATAGTCGCTGGGGTAAAAAGGTTGAGTGACTATCACGAACCGGAAGACACGTCGACAAGAAATCGTCATGTCACGATTGCTCGTTGTGGAGATTTCTGCCTCAGCGAGCTCTTTATAAAATATCTTAACCACGTAAGTTAAACGTTTGCAGCTCATAAACTGCACCTATGTATTACAGATTACAGAACCCTGTAACACACGGTGACATATTCGCCTGTTTGGCAACCAGAGCGCGATATACGGCTTCCCAAAGTGTTTTATCTTATAGTGATGTTGTTGACAGCGTCTCAACCATCTAAACGGTTGCAGCTCAAACCTGTTACAGCACTGTCACACACGCTGCACATGCGCCGTTATGGCAACCAGAGCGCGACAGTTCGGCGTACGAGCGCCATGCGCGCGCGCCGCCCGAGCGAGCCCGGTGCGGCGTGCGTTACCCTATTTTTTTTACAGTCCGATAGCCAGCCCCCATTACTTCGGGAAATATATCAAGCGTGCTCAGGAAAGTAAATTATTATTGTAATTTTACGTGCTCACACACTTTGTAACAGTAACGCAATGAGATGTATTAGGTATTAAACATTATGTATCAAAGGTCGTAATTAAGAGTTGTCATCACCGCGGCTGCATGCGACAACGAATCGTTTTATAACATGACTATATCCGTTTCCTTGTCGACTTACAGGCATAATATTATTTATATTTATTTAGTTTTATTTATATGAGCTTAGAGTGTCCCGCTGCTGGGCAAAGGCCTCCCTCCTCCCTTTCCACGTATCCCGGTCTTGACCCGTCTCCCACCAGTTCCTGTCAAAGGCGTTGAGGTCATCGCGCCAACGCCGTCGAGGTATGCCGCGACCTCGGGTTCGATTTGGGGCCCAATTGGTGGTTGATTTAGTTCACAAGTCATCTGGCATACGGCAAACGTGTCCTGCCCAGTCCCACTTCAGCTTGGCGGCTGTTTCAGCCACGTCAGCTATTTGGGTTTTGGCTTAGTAATATTAGCTTACGTAAATTTCTGATCAATCCTCGCTTTTCCTAGTCGGTGAAAAGACGCAAACTTACTTGCCAATAATGGAGTGGAGATTGCGATTTAGCTAACGTAACGTTGGTCAACTTAAGTAGATTCTGCCTGGTAGAAGAAATAAATTATGCGTAATGATATAAAGGGTGGAATTTCTGAATGGGTCAGTTAGGGGCAGCTACCAGATCCCGTGCTGCTACGCGAAAACGGTCTTAAGGGGCTACCTGAGGTTTTCATCGATTTTTGACAAGTTTTAAATAGTATCTCCTACTTTTGCACTACATATAGAATTATAAGACAAGCGGCTATCGGTTTTTCAATCTTTTATCTCCATTTGTGTCTACCGGATTGTGAAAAAAATGAATACTTATTTATTTATGATTGTTTTAAACATTGTCTAAAAAAACACTTTTCGTATATCGATTGCTGTGAAAGATCTTACTTATACGAAATCTACATATTTGGGTTCGTCTTAGACGTCTCTAAAAATTTGTCTAAGGTTTTAATTTTAAACTAATTAACACAAAAGTTATTATGAAACCACCAGTTTTTTGGCCAAAAATTGTTCAACTTTGATGCCAAATATTTCGAAAACAATGAACTTTGAAGTAAATATGGGATACTATATTGCTAAAATCCTATGCTGTTAATATGATAAGCTACAAAAAACATTAGAAAACTAAGGGATTCAAATCGAAGGTCATTGGGGCATGGGATCCCCTTAAAAGACATTCCCTCGATTTCAAATTGATGAAGATTGGCGTTTACAGATTTTCGAAAAAACATACAGGCTGCGAGAAAAAGGTAATTTTTGACAAAAAAAATTTTTGATGCCAATCGATCCCATTCCTATCCAGGATCAAAAGCTTGTATGAGGCCAAAATAAACGGCTAGAAAAGCCACAAATTGAGGAAAACTTTTCGTGTCTAATTCTTTCCGGTATAATACACCTGTCGGCAGAGAGCATAAATTAGCAATAAAAGAACCACAACCCGTTCAGGTCATATTAAACTGGACCGCGCAGGTCTGGAATGCAAATGGCATCTAACACCCGGCATCCGGTAATAGCCTACAACGTACTTATGCATCCACTGGATAATGTGAGAAAAGCGTTCATATATCAAAATCTTTATGACAACGGCATAAGGTTTATTTTGCCCGCTTTGTGAGAAAGGCTGTGCTGATGCGTGGGCACATGACGTCACGCGCGTGTTCCGTTAGCGCTGACCTTCACCCAGTAACCGGCGGTCAGCGGCCGCGCTCAGCCTATTCACAAACAGAGATGCTCTTCTGTGAACGAATCCCTTCTGCAACCCTAGTAATTTGATCCTAACCAATAGATATACAGGAGATCAATTTTATTTTGCATGGCCATGCACTTGAAGCGTGGTGGAGGTAGGTGCTTAGTAAGCACACATGCAAGCTGCTTACCCGGGATTATTTCAAACTGAATGTCATGTCAGCTAATTTCTTATAGATGTGATGAAAACTCCACTAACTGTCGCTCGGATATTGACCCTTACGAGGATGCAATTGCCATAAACTATAACATGATACTCAAATCTATGACCAACGCAATAGAAGCACAAATACTTATGGGGGCAATTAGCATACGTATGATAAATTTAACGTGCCAACTGCGACAGTTCGGTGACTTGAGTGAGACAGTATCAAGGCCTCTACTCACCTCACCGAGAATTGCATGCGATTTGCTTTACACTGTGGTATTTGATCGATCTATTAAATTCGTTGCACCTACAGCCAGCAACTCTCTAAAATCGCTTGCAATTATCGGTGAGGTGATCACCCTAGAGGAGGCCCTTAGAGGAGACAACTGATTTTTTTGACTATATGTGTCGTTTTCAAGCAAAACATACCACATTGTCGCTTGCCATAAGGACGCTCTGACAGGTTTTTCGTATAAAGATACAAGCAATTTTCGTCCTTATGGTAAGCGACAACCTTTTGATTGAAAACGTCACATATTACAATTTCGTATGTTGATGTTGTTAAGAAGTTAACGATGCTAACAACTTTGTTTATATTCTAAATAAAAAACAATTAATTATCGAGCAAAACACCTACTACTTAAACTGGAGTAGGAAATGCAAATGACAAGCACCCGGCGAGACGGACGATTATGCGCGCGGTTACCCTACCTTACATGCACCAGAAATTTTGCTGACTTGTTGGGTGAAACTGGAACCAAGCTTGTCACAAACGTAATGACTTTTACCATGGGCGCCGCTGGCAACGGTAAAAGTAACTTTGCGGTGTCCTCTCGTTAGCATACCGAAGTGCTCGCGGTGAAATCCAAAATTACGGAAGTAAACGCAGACTTACAGCTACAAAATGTATTGTTTCGTTGGAGAATCATTTATCAAAATGGAAATCATTAATTACATTTACCCAGTTGTTGTCTTTAATAATAGGGACCACTAGGAAGAGGGACATTGACGTTATAGACGGAAGAAAATAAAAAACCGGCCAAGTGCGAGTCGGACTCGCGCACGAAGGGTTCCGTACTATTACAGAAAAAAAAAACAGCAAAAAAATCACGTTTGTTGTATGGGATTTAAATATTTATATTATTCTGTTTTTAGTATTTGTTGTTCTAGCGGCAACAGAAATACATCATCTGTGAAAATTTCAACTGTCTAGCTATCACGGTTCATGAGATACAGCCTGGAGACAGACAGACAGACGGACAGCGGAGTCTTAGTAATAGGGTCCCGTTTTTACCCTTTGGGTACGGAACCCTAAAAATACACCTTTGTTTGCTAAATACTAATAAAGGATGACTCACGTTAGGCCGGGCCGGAGCTTCCGGCGCTTACTTTTCTATGACATGACAGGTGATCACGTGATGCTTTCCATAGAAAACGAAGCGCCGGAAGTTCCGGCCCGGACACGGCCCGGTCTAACGTGAGTCATCCTTAAGACGGCTGTTTGTAGAAAAGATGAGATTTTTTTTAAAGAACTCCGATGTTTGGTCACACGATATTAGGTGACAGCCCCTGTGCAGAGCGTGCATGGAAGAAGAGGAAACAACAAAACAAGTATACAGGAGAAAATACCTGGGACTCCGTGCACACTAAAAGAGGCAGTAGGTAAGCAACCTGAAAACATTGCTAGGCTTCATGGAGGAGCTGGGGTGGTTATAGTAGTGCTACCTCTTTTCACGCAAAATAGTCACAATGGTTGTCGATGTGCGGAAAATGCCCAGAAGCACTAACTCGTGAAAGCTTTCTGTTGTAGATTCTTTACTGAGGATTTCTTGTATATTGCTAGGGTCTATGTGTAAGTTTTGACATGTTATAACATGATTAATTCGTTTAGCTGCAAACCTTGGACATTAATTTATTAAGTGTAAACCTTGGATTGTTTGATTTGTTGCTTGAGGGTCGCAGGGACAGTGGTCGTTATTTACGATTTTAAATCTTAAGATACCTCTTAAGGCTCCAGCCTTGTGAAAGCCGTGGTTGCTGAGGTATTGCGTTGTTGCAAAGGTAAGTGGATTTTTGTTTACGTAGTAGTAGCTGTTCGTGTGTGGGAAATCATGTTTTTGTGTAATATTTACAGTGGTTTGGATTATTGTACAACAGTGCCTTCTCTTCCGCGAGTTTAGTTTTAAGTTTTTAGTTTTATATAGCTGATGGGTGACAGGTGTACGGTGCAATTTGGTTGCGGACTTGGCTGCAGCATCGGCTAGCTCATTGCCCAGGATACCGCAGTGAGCTTTGTTTGACCCAGAAAGATTGCACTGTGGTGTGTTCTTTGTGTCTATGGATCAGTTTATGGATTTGGATTACAAGGTTATTATAGCTGTTGGGATTTGCTAGTTCGGTTAGTTTCAACTGTTAATTTCAACAATTATTCAACTATGTAGTATGAAATTATCCGGATCTAGAGTCAGCTCCGACAGATATTTTGTACAATTTGTAGGTGGATTACGAACCCTACTAGAGGCGCGTGCATTTTATTTCTAATTGTCGACTATATTTCAAGAATATTTGGCCCAGGGGGGCAATTTTTTAAATTCGAGCACTAGAAATCGAAAGTCGAAAATAATCGCACACGAAACATTTCACGATTATTCTCGCATGAATCAGAATGAGAACGTTTATTGGTAAAAGCAATATTATTTTACATGTCAGGAATTGGGTAAGTACAAATCAGGTCGGCAGCGGGCAGGGTGTTCATCCTCACACCCTAGCACCTAAATGGTCGCGTACTGTGCGGTTTTAGAGGAATTTCCTCCCGCGTACGCTTCGGCTGTGGAATGAGCTCCCTGCCGAGGTTTTCCCGAGGGGCTACAGTATGGGGTTCTTCAAAAAAGGAGTGTACAGTTTTTTAAAGGGTCGGCAACACGCGTGTAATATCTCCGGTGTTGCAGGCGTCCATAGGCTACGGTAACTGCTTACCATCAGGCGGGCCGTATGCTTGACTGCCACCGACGTGGTATAAAAAAATATATATTTACAAAATATGTACGTGTGTACATGTATGTGTGTGTATGTATGTGTGTGTATGTATGTGTGTTTTAAAATACGTATTTTTGACTTAACTGGAAAGACCGCACTATCAGTAGTGAGAATGCCCGCATGGGGCACAGATTATAGTTCTTACGAACAGATACTTATCTCTCAAAGAAAACGTAAATACCTACCGTTTTGTTACCTTCATTAAAAATACAATGGGGTGACCTTCAACGCGCCGCTCCTCGCACCGCGCGCGCGGACACAACAATAGGGTTGCCTACGCTTATTTCAAATACTTAGGTGTCTTAGGTTGTATTAAACTATAAATATGTCGTAAAAAAATTACTTTCCTATATATTTAAAAAACGTGACGAAGACATTTATTTCGCATAATCTTTAGGATAGCGCGCAGTGACGTGCGTGCGTGAGCGCGTGTGGCAACCAACTGGCTGGCTTTTGTACAGCCGGCGGGACGAGATTCGTAGGCATAAATCCGAGCTCGCGCGGAGAGTTCCATAGGCCTGATGCGGGTGCTTGCTGCTAATAAGCAGTAATCAGTGGCCACTATGACTACTTCCAAGGAAGCCCCCATGACGAACACATTATCAACCCCACCGCCACCTCATGGCCAATCCCATGACAACCCCATGGCGAATCCCATAACCACCCTATCGCACAACCCATGCCCACCCCATGGTCAACCCATGACCATCCCATGGCTAATCCCATGACTACCCCATAGCCAAAATCCCATAATCACCCCGTGATCTACCCATGACAACCCCCATGACTTTCTACACTACCACTAAGAAGGCTCTCTTCAATAGGTACCATTCAGACTACAAGACATTTAAATTTTACTAATTTTTAATTGAATACGAGTGGTCAATACCACTCGGTTCTCAATATCTATCACTCGATTTCAAAAATATTAGCATTTCATATCGGCCTCCAGCGAGCGTGAAAGTCTCCATTTCAGCTTGGGCAAAAATGATTTTGTATTCACAGGTTTCTCAGCCGAATTCAGCCTATGCTCTTGAAATTTTGTGATCAGGGTCGAAAATTACATACCTTTTGTTGTCGATAGTTTTTTTTTTCAAAATTGCGGGTGGTTCGCGAGGCTATTACAGCACATGGAACCACTACTTACACTGCATTTGTTTGAATAGATTGGCAAAATGTAGACCAACGTTTATTATTCGAGCCCTGAGTCACGACTCGCTGAATGCATTCATTGTCCAGTGTGTAGCTAGCTTTAACTTTTAAGCGTGACCTTAATCCCATATCGATTCTGTGCTAGATGAACAATGGAACTGAGGCATCACACGAAAGTCTAACGGAACTGGTCCATATCCTTATAGTTATCGATTAGGTTTTAGCTTCAGACTGATACCTAAACGAGCTAGTAATTAGATCGACGGATACCAACCTATGTGCAAATCCAGCAGAAACATTACAGAGAGTTAAAACCTGACACCGCAATGCCGGAGGGTTTCTATGACTCAAGTCTGAATATCGACCGTATTTTACCCAATGTCTTTCACTCAGACTTTCATGTCTTTAAAATAAAAGTTGAGTTGATTGTAAATGCTTACAATAAAAAATTCCACTGTACATTTTTAAGGCATTATAAATGTTATGATTGTTTTGAAGTGAGGAAACAAAGATTTATTCGTCATATAGATAGCCACGATTAAAAAATTGTATGCAAGTGCGATGAAAATCGTCTTGATTGCGAACATCACAGGTGAGCACATGTATCTTTCCTGCTAGGGCTTAGCTCTCAGGTCATTCCTAGTACAAATTAACTTGTACGTTCTACTACGTACGTACGTTTTACTAGAGTTAGACCAAGATGCAGAATAATAGAATATTTTTATAAAAATATTACGTATAAATAACACTTGCGTGCGATGTCAAAATCTAACACTAAAAAGCTTTGGATTTTGGAAGTCTGTGTTTTACTCTCGTTTTACTGGCTAATTGACAGAATATACTTATCATGTCACGAATGTCATGACTGGTAGGTACTAAGATGTCAAATTATTAAAATAAAGAAAATGTGAAGTGATGCCGCAGGTAAAAGTTACTATTAACTAATCGCCTATTGAAACGTATATATTACGTTACGGATACGGACTGAGCTTAACGTAATCTAATCTCCAGCTTCTAAATTCGTTATCTTTTTGTTCGTCTTAATTTAAAGCTTACTATTAGTTACCAACGCCACAATTACTGAACTTCATCAAGCCATATAAAATAAAATTGACTCCTCATCAGAAACAGTCTAATATAGTACATTTCGATGCTAGTGCGGAAAGTATGTCATTACCTCACAAGTACCGAGATATACCGGGACGAGTGAAGAATGACATTTCCGCACGTGTATCGAACGACGTTTTTTAATACAGTTGCGAAAAAATAAGAAAAACAACAAGAAAGAAATTCAAAACTTTTATATTATAAATTTTGTGACATCATTGACATTGATATTATGAAGAGGTGTTTTTTTAGCTTTTATTCGACTAGAATGGATTTTGTTATTATTATTGAACCCACTTCAATGAAAGTTTTTTTTTTCAAATGCATGTTCTGTAAGACAGAAACAATTGTAAATATAAAACATTGTACTATTATTACCTAAATATCGTTATTTACGATTATTTGTGTATCGTATATTTATAAAAACAATATCGAATGTTGCCTTTGAAACATAAAACATTCTTGCAGTAAGAAAAAACGCCTCTTCTTTGACAGGCATTCCGTTCCATTCAGACAACTTATTAAGAACGGTTTTTCAACATTAAAAAATAAACGTATAATTATACTTATAATGATGAAGAGGTAAGTAATAAAATATTAAATATGCATATTTTTCGCATTCTTACATTAACAGTAGGTATTTATGTTGATTACGAAGTTTAAAGGAAACTAATATTAACACTCAATCAATATTAAAATCAATAAGTAGTCATGAATTGGAACAAGTATAAATTTAAAAAACCAACATTCCGCACGCTAAACAGCCACGAAAAGTAGCACTTTTTGAGCAACTGTATAAAAAAAATTATTACATACCTAGTTAAGTAGGTACATGATCTCATCTTAATTATAAGATTCATAAATAAGTTTGTATACTAATAAATATTATAATTCCTAATAATGAATGTTGTGCTTGGTAGTTATTGAAATGTAAATTTAGTACTATAAGTTTAGTATAATATGAAGATGTATGTATCCAATTTACATTTTGTTGCCTTGAAATAAAGAAAGAAATAAATAAATAAATAGGCGCTTAAGGTAATTTAAATGTGCTTATCTTGGTTAGGTGACCTGTTGATTTGCAATTACACCAGTAATTGGGTCAAGGATCAGGATGGTGCGCAACTGCGCACGCGCCACTCATGGAATATGCATGGGCCCGGTAACGGACGGAACGGTACCGCGCGTGCGCGGGCTCGCATTCCACCGCCGACCTCCTTCGGAATTAGGAAAACAACCAGCTGTTTGTCGCCGACCGGCTGCATTTCGTTGGGATTTGTTTTCCTACATGTCATTAGAGGTTTATCAGGCTCCAAAATTATTGGAAACAAGATTCACAGATGTACCTAACTAGCAAGCGTTTTGGCCAGCCGTGTCGAGGATTAATCAATAATAGAAATCAAATTAATCAATCACAATCAAAAAAATATCTATAGTAGATTGTTAACCGAGGGATGAAAGGCACTCACTTCTGCCGAGGTATTTTGGCGCTCGAACGCAGAGAGAGCACTAATAGTCCGAGGCAGAAATGATGCCTTTCACCCGAGTTAAACACTCTACTTTTCATTTCGAATACGAGGAAAGTAAAATGCATGTGTTTTTTTAAAAACATGACTAAGTATACATTTTTATAGTATTTCTTGAGGGTACTTTCAATTAACAATTTAGGCAAAAGTATCGTTATTTATGGAACGGAGAGTCAAATATCAGAATGTAAATTGTATAACAAATCCATTTAGACTGAAATTTCAATTGCTTATCGTACAAAAATTAAAAAAATCGTACTTCGAACGTAAAATGCTCTAGTGCAGACACGTACCATTTTCTGCGCACCTTATAGAACAACAATGACCCTCTTTCAGAGCATGAGAAATGAAAAAAACTTTTTTAATACAGTTGCTCAAAAAGTGCTACTTTTCGTGGCTGTTTAGCGTGCGGAAAGTTGGTTTTCGCGAACTAGTGCTTTTTACTTTTCCAATTTTTTTAAATTTTTACTTGTTCCAATTCATGACTACTTATCGATAAGTGTTAATATTAGTTTCCTTTAAACGTCGTAATCAACATAAAAACCTACTGTTAATGTAAGAATACGAAAAATATGCATATTTCATATTTTATTACTTACCTCTTCATCATTATAAGTATTATAACACGTTTATTTTTTAATGTTGAAAAACCGTTCTTAATAAGTTGTCTGAATGGAACGGAACGCCTGTCAAAGAAGAGGCGTATTTTCTTACTGCAAGAATGTTTTAAGTTTCCAAAGGCAACATTCGATATTGTTTTTATAAATATACGATACACAAATAATCGTAAATAACTTGTTCCAATTCATGACTACTTATTGATGAGTGTTAATATTAGTTTCCTTTAAACGTCGTAATCAACATAAAAAGTAAAAAGCACTAGTTCGCGAAAACCAACTTTCCGCACGCTAAACAGCCACGAAAAGTAGCACTTTTTGAGCAACTGTATTAAAAAAGTATTTTTCATTTCTCATGCTCTGAAAGAGGGTCATTGTTGTTCGATATTTAGGTAATAATAGTACAATGTTTTAATATTTACAATTGACCAAGTTTGGGAACAAATCAAATTATTTTATTAAATATTTTGATGTTTTTTTTTTAAGTAGTCACACTACTATACATAAATTAAAAACTGTAATAGATGTCATATATTAAAGAAAAAGTGACGAAGCCCTCCAGTGGAGAAACTTCCACCGAAAATTGGTTTGAACGAGATCTAGTAAGTAGTTTTTAATACGTCATAAATCGTAAACCGCAATTTACCTTTCACTCACGTTTCACATAAAAAATACATTGTTTAAATTGTGTAATGTACGGAACCCTCGGTGCGCGAGTCCGACTCGCACTTGGCCGGTTTTTTCTTCTTTGGACAGAGTTGTTAATTTTTTTCACTTTTACCAGTACACAATACCAGTCCAGTTGTTATTAATAAAAGAAAAGTGTAATAATAATAAATTAAGATCTAGATGCACAATCCACCGAAATAAGTCCACCGATACTCTAGTTTTTAGGGTTCCGTACCCAAAGGGTAAAAACGGGACATATCTGAGATTTGGGCAAAAGGTATTTTATTTTGAAAAAGTATTTTGAAAATACCTATTTTGCATTTAGCATTTGAAATACAAAACGCAAAACTATTTAGTATTTTGCATTTGAAATAGTAAATTTGAAAAAGTATTTTGCATTTTGTATTTAAATGCTTTTTTAAAACCATTTTGTACATCTCTGATCGTGAGAAAACGATAAGTAATCAAGAATAATTAACGATCTACTGATCAAATCTGAATGTATACATGGCAATATTTATTGCTGCACAAGTACAAGTGAGCAAGTGACAGACAGTATATAACTTACATATGTATTATGGTCTTTAATCCTTATCCTTATGTACAGCCATTCTAAGTTTATAAAAGTAAAAAAAATGATATCGATCCATATCGTATCGAGATCTAATTTTTGACGTTTATTAAAATTAGAATCGGGCCCCTAGTCGCTAAAAGAGCACTTACTGAAGCCTAAGTTTACAGTTATATTATACATCTATACACTTCGTCACAGATTTTGACATGTAAAATTTGATTTTATCAATAAAGTATTGAAATTGAGTTTGAAATTAAAAAAAATTTAGTCCGATTTCAGTTCAGGGTGTTTTTTTACTTAGGT
The DNA here is from genome assembly GCF_947568885.1 of Cydia strobilella. Lineage (NCBI taxonomy): Eukaryota > Metazoa > Arthropoda > Insecta > Lepidoptera > Tortricidae > Cydia > Cydia strobilella. The sequence goes on along the minus strand of NC_086042.1, from coordinate 18,951,663 downwards.
ACTTACTTAAAATGTTATTATCTAACATAACGGCTACGCAACTACAGAAAAGTACAAGTGTCCCATACAAATGCCTTATGAGCTTTTGAGCTATTTGTGTATGTAGTAGAAGTAGGTAGTATTGTCAAGGAATTAAAAAAAACTTTCATATTGATTGTCACTATGACAAGATACGAAATAGTACGGAAATTTATTATATGATTGTACCAAGGATTGTACAGTCAGCATCAAATAGATAGTGATAGGTAAAGTGGCCAAATATATCGGAGCACAGCCTTTTTTCTATGGTAACAAACGTACGTTACGATATATTTGGGCCACTTTCGCCGTCACTGTATATTGTACGTGTATATTGTGGGTAAGTTTTAGTTTAGATAAAGATTTCGCTAAGTCAAAATTATTAAGTGCCTACGTCGCGTCTATGTTATGTACCTAATGTTTTGTCTTAGAATTCAATTTTATAACAACTTTAGTTAAGATATTTTAAAAATATTTTTACTATATAAAATAAGCATAAATAAAAATCCGCAATATCGCTTGTCCCGCCTCGGTCTGTCGCATTGCTTGCACGTTTCTCCGCGTCCGGCGCTCATTGCTGCCTTTTTGTTGCACTTTCTTATTTTCCTTGTAAATTTACTAAATTGTGTAGAATACGCATGCCAGTATGCATACGCGGGATATAAAATAGGCACTTTACAACTATAATTATTATAAATTAAAATTACTAAAGTAGTTCCTTTGTTTCGTGCCAAGTGCGCGAAACGGTATAATGTACATATACGTAATACCTACATATTATAAGCATAAAAGATAACTGGATCATAAAACCCGTCTTTTTAGTCTATCAACTCCATTCAAACAATGAGTAGGCGACAAGTAGGGGTACCTACCAATTTAAAACTTGTAAATGCCGGCCGGTTATTTACACAACTTCTTGCTGCAGGTAATAACAATGAGAAAAAGTAACATTTTTTTTAACAATTAATGCCCAATGTGTAAATATGAACTTACTTATACTAACCGTAAGTGCATATATGAAATAAGTGACATTAATAATATTTAATATATAAAAAAATAACTTACCAAACAAACCAGATGATGTCGCGCCATATCCGCGTCCCACTTTGACGCAATCACAAAATTAGTCCAAAACACAATTCACCTGACCATCGAGATTCAAATAAATCAAATAAAAAACAAGTGTAGTGATCTTTTAGATGGCGCGAAATTGTTCAGATTTTTTTTCAAGTCGAAGGTTGCGTTGCGTTCGGTCAGTGCGGGCGGGAGAAAGGCACTGGTTGTAGCGGACCCGAGAGAAGGCCGGAGATAGTATATACTATAGAGTTGTGAAAGTCGAAGAAATATTATGTTTGTTTGGAGCGATGAACTGCGGCCAATAATTAACCGTCAGGAGTGCCCTACTTGGCAACCGCTTCTTCGTTGACAAATTTTGTTTTGCACCCGCATTCCAATGAAATGCTTATGCAAACTAGTTTAACTAGTAAGTTAACATTTCCAGGTAAATCTATTTACTTATAGAAAAACTTAGACACAGAGAGTTGACTGATGAGAGATAAGAACTGTTTTCTTTCATTCAAATTTTTTATTACGTTATTTGATTACTTATTCAGTTTTTGTGAAGCAAACCGGCCAAGTGCGGGTCGGACCACGCAATATGGAGGGTTTCGTATCTTCATTCATACAATAAAAGCCATACAAGCAAAAGAGCTTATCTCCGCGGCACTTACGTTGTTTTAATAAGAAGATAAGTTTTTTGAAAGAAAAAAATCTTATTAATGGCTCAACCGATCACATTTAAGATATTTTTCGGGGAAATTAGGTAATTATTAAGCTTTATTTTCGGGTTTGATTTTCAAATTTTTTGCTCGCCTGGTTATAAGTTTGAGGTGAAGGGGACGATGACGACACAATATTTTTGATTTTCTGTGACGTTACATGATAACGTCACAGTTACAAATACTAGTACTGTCGACAAAAATAATTTCGTACTTAATTTTATAATGCTCACTTTACAGATTTAATATTTTTTGTGAATGTATTTTAATGTATGTAATAAAAGTAGTGTAATTCTGTGGTAGCCGAGTGGATAAGGCGTCAGAAGGGGTGATGCGGGAAGCGGACCGGGAGGTAACGGCCAACTTGAAGCGGACGGGTAGTAATCAAAACGCTCTTAGCAACCATAATGTTATTTTTAAACACCTATATAAATTTTAACTTATAAACTAAGCAGCCGCTCACAAAATCTGAAATGCTTGGAACACAATTTTTGACTTCGTAGGTTTGTTTGGACTAGTTAGGAGGTAAACATATCAAAAGTCCCCGGCCGTAACCCTGGTGCTGGGGGGGGGGGGGGAGAGGGGGGTTTGAAGGTTCCATTTTTCGGTTTTTCGATTATATATCGGAAACTAAGCGACTTGGCCACTTATACAAAATGAAAAGAGATTTAATTTGTTACAAGTTTTATTCAGTCAAATTTTTCGATATCTTGTATAGTTTTTGAGATATCCGCTCTTGAAGGTTTAAATAAACCTTTAAGAGCGGATAATTTAATTTAGGACTCTCAATTTTATCTTGATTATCTACATCAGTGAAGCTGCTAGGCCGGGTTTGGAATCGTTTTCGTATAAATCGGGGGTGCTGAATTCATTTATGGTATCAACATTAAATGGTTATGACAACGACGAAACTTGTATGGGTTCCGTTTTGGCTACGGAACCTTAAAAATGACATGAAATGTGACACCTACAAAAAAGTAAATATTTTAAGGTCAACAAATCGTAGTATTTTTTAGTAAAATTTTCTACCATTACATTACATTACATTATATTTCATGAAGTATTGGTAGGAAGGGCGAACAGTCTATTTTCACGAAGACACCGGTCACCGACTTAGGTAGCCCAAAATTTTTTAACGAGGCAGATGGCTCTGTGTATGCACTATGCTATTGGCTCCTAGAGCTCGTAGGCTTACGACAGCTCTATATAATTCCCGACGCGTGGTTTTTGCGTGCGCGTGCGAGCTACGACGCTCATGCCGCTCCGCAGCCGCAGTAACTGGGCCACTATTTATGACTTCTACTAATATATCTAATAGAGAAGTGTAAGATGGCTCATGTACTGTAATTCTTAATACACCCAAAGGATGCCAACTGAATCTTAATTGTTCCAATTGTTAACATAGGGATGAAATGATGCTTGGGGCCTTTCACCCGACTTAAACAATCTACGTTTTTCATATCAAATACGAGGAAACCAAAACGACAAGGCAAATTTGCATCATCAGTACTTAATTAAAGTAATGGACGTATGGCCATGATTTCCTTAGAACTTACTTTCAATCGGAGACTGCTTGTCTGGTCATAGTAATCCATAGCGAAAAACATTAAATTGCAATATTAAAAAACACATGTTTTAGGAAACTGCAGTAATTTTAAAATAAGTAATTTTTTAATTAAAGTATGAAAATCAGCCACATTACTCAACGGCATTACTCATTCAGCCAAAGAAACTGTTTTAGAGAAATTAAATTAAATAATTTTTAAGAAAAAAAAACCGACCAAGTGCGAGTCGGACTCGCGCACCGAGGGTTCCGTACTTTTTTAGTATTTGTTGTTATAGCGGCAACAGAAATACATACATCATCTGTGAAAATTTCAACTGTCTAGCTATCACGGTTCCTGAGATACAGCTTGGTGACAGACAGACGGACAGACGGACAGCGGAGTCTTAGTAATTGGGTCCCGTTTTTACCCTTTGGGTACGGAACCCTAAAAAAACTACTTCAATGGGGGATGCCGTTGAAAGGTTACTTATTGTTGATCGTGCACTCAGACAATGAAATGAAAAAGACAGCATCTTTTTCTGATAGCATTTCGTTTCTGTAAGGGTCACAGTTCTAACCTAACCTAACCCACTTTTCTGATAGCAGTTCGGTTCTGTGAGGATCGCAGTTCAGTTGGGGTCCATGTCCAGACCCGGGACTGGGTCCGGGTCCGAGTCCGGGTCCAAGTTTTTTTATTTTAATACTACGTCGGTGGCAAACAAGCATACGGCCCGCCTGATGTTAAGCAGTCTCCGTAGCATATGTACGCCTGCAACTCCAGAGGAGTTACATGCGTGTTGCCGACCCTAACACTCCTCTCCCTCGAGCTCGAGCTTGTTTGGGTCTGGCCTAGGTATATGAATTTCGAAAATTTAAATCGCGGGCGAAGTTGTTATTTAGGCAAAAAGGCGCGCCTTGCTTCAGTTCGCATTTCAAGTTCGGAACTCGAGAATTCTCGAGTTCGGGTAATTTTTTTCGTAGTTTCTCGAGTTGTCTTGAGTTCGAGAAATCTCGGTGAGAAACCCTAAAAACAATGAAACCTTGAAGATTATTGTGTCATTTATCGAATTCACACAACAAATAACATTTATTATGAGGATAAAAATTTACCTATTGGCATTTTTTTTTCATAGCCGAAAACAGTTGAAACAGATCCCTTATAGGGATAAGTTCGCCTTTGTACTTCCATTACTGTAATTTATTTTTGTAAACCTGTGTTTTGTACAATAAAATGATTACTACTACTACTACTTATATTTATTAGAAATAAGACCATACTTAGCGTACAATCTATTAGAGTGTAGATTAGGCTGTCTAAAAGTAAATTTCGTAATTTCTTTTTTTTGAAATAAACAGTTTTAATTAAAAAACATTTTTTTTACTACAATATCTTTGTAAATTTATAAATGTGGCGAATAACTAGTGTTAGTAAGTAATTGTAAGAAAAATGATTTTATTTCAAACTAGCTGTGCCCGCGGCTTCGCCTGCGTGGAATTCGGTCTGTGTCAGTAAGCGGCTAATGCACCCCTAATTTATCTCCTTCTCCCCTGGAGGCGGAACTTGAAGTAAATTTGACAGATGGATACGCTAGAGGACTGTAGTCCGGATAAAATATTTTACAATTAGGTACCACTAAATAAAACTACACTCCAAAATCAATATTTTTTTTTGCCCTTATTAAAATTTTTGACGTGATTAAAACGACATATATTATCGAACGATACAGTACCATTTTTGTAGTTTTACGTCCTTGACTGTACCTATCCAAATCATGTCCATGTCAAATATCATCCAAATCGGTCCTTCAGTCAAATCAGTCTAAGCATGACGCCGGCGGCGCGCAGCGCCTGCCCCTAGGACTTGAATGAATGAATGAATCGTTTATTCACAATGAACATATGGTAACCACGGATTTAGATTTTAATAAACCGGATGGAGTACACGGGCCAAAAAGTGTGTCCACATGAGAAGTCAAAGTGGGCGGTTGCATCTCTTTCTAATTAGGGTGACCATAAGTCATATGTATGTGGGATATTAGGATAAGTTGGAATGTATAGTTTGGCCAAGATCTTTTTTCATTCATGCATAGGAAGTCAGAGAGAATGGATATAGTTTTTTTCTCCTCTGTAAAACGCTTCTCAAAACCTTACTTAATTTAGTCGTTATAAAAGCTGTTACTGATGACAGACAGACTGACTGACGGACAGCGGAGTCTTAGTGATAGGGTCCCGTTTTTACCCTTTGGGTACGGAACCCTAAAAATGGTCACTTTTTTTTCATTTTTTGTTTGCCTCTTTCGCACTCATGGTATGTTCATATACGTAATGGCTTCTCTTTTGCACACTTCAGCTATTCTTTAAGCGTCATCGTAGTTAATTGCACCATTTTTTTTTATTTGCCGCCTTCGTGTACTGACGGAAATGTGTGTTCAACTTATATAGAATATTATGTATAAATGTGTCTGTAATATTTAAGGATTTTGGATTTAAATTTTGGCAATTATATAGCTCTCATTACGTGCACAAATAAATCATTTATCTATCTATCTATCAACCAAATAATTAAACATGCCGAAATAAAGATATACTTATTTAGGTAAACTTATTTTTACATTAAGTAAGTACGTAGGTAATAAGAACTCTGTAAGGCCGATTCACATCGTGCCGACATCATAGTCACCCTAATGAGTTTGACAATGTTTTCTTGTATTTTTATCGTAAACTTTAATAGTTGAGGCTTACCTGTGAAAAGATATACCACAATCAACAAAACTTTCACTTCTGCAACCTTTCACACAATATCTTTTACCCATTTTATACTTTATTTCGCAAATAAATCTTGAGCGCCGCCATTCATGTATTTTGAAAATTTCTTTATCAAGTTGGGGATACCAATTAATATTCAAAGTTACTACAATGTCTACCATATTAAAATTAATGTATTTTTTGTTGTGCACATGCTTGGTTAAATCAGTTAATAATATTGACATTATAACTATTTACAAATTACGTAAAATATATCAGAACCGCACTCTGAATATAGCACTTAAATAATATAAGAAGGTATTTAATTTTAGTAGTTATTAATATAAATACTACCAAAATGGTATTTTTTTAACATTGGCAACATGTGCGACTGGGACACCGCGACCCACGTTTGCTATCTCATGTGGACCGTTTTCTCTAGTCTGGTACGAACACCTTTCTGGCTCGGTGATAAGGTTCAATTTTGTATGGCAAAAAAAGTGACAGCTCGCTCCTGTTTAGGGTATAACTTCATGATGGTAACATAAGAACTTAATTTATAAACATTGCTTCCCACTATACATTCAGTCAAGATAGACATGTGAAAATATTTGTCAGTGATATATATATGTCACTCAGTCTGATAAAATTTGAATTAAATACAATTACACGATTAATTACAATTTGGCGCAAATATTTATAATAGTACAAATTTAATTTAGTAAGAGATCAATAGTGATGATAATCAGATTAACAAAAAAAAGAAATTACAATTAAAATTAGAAAAAGTCAAGTTCTTTTAAATACATGTAAATTAAATGTCAGTCAATATTCAAAATGTATACAATAAAAATTCGCTAATACTATAAAAACATTTATCAATCAATATTTTATACAATTTTGTTTTAAATTCGTTTATAGGCAATGTCTTTATGTCAGCTGGTATTTTATTAAATATAGTAATACACATGTTGTGAGCGCTTTTTTTTTCTTAGTACTAATTTGCTACTAGTTGGTAATGCTAACCTACAGCGTCTAAGTGACAGTGTTGTTTCCTTATCTTCTACGAACGTGAATAGTTGAATATTGAGTTTTACAAAAACTCACATCTCGTAAATATAGAGGCAGGGGAAGGATAGTAACTTATGTTTAATAAATAATGGTTTGCAAAGCGCCAGTCTATCTGCTCCACAAAGGGTTCGGATACATTTTTTTTTGAGCGACAAAGGCGCTTGTAGCTTGACTTGTTGATAGTCATGGCGAAGCAGACGCTCACGGGAACCTGTAGGCGCTTGAAGCGGAACGGGAAGTTGCTCGGGATGAGGGGGATGAGCGGGATGAACACGGCGTCTCCGGCGCCACACTCCGTCAGGATCTGCGCCTACATATGTATTGCGTACGATGTCTTTGGGATCACAATCGAGACTCGCGCTGGCATGCCGTTTCAGCCGAAAGCGAAGCGACCTGCCTGGCTAGAGCGCCACTGAGTCTCACAGTGGTCTTTCTCAGACTCCTAAGACCGTGCCCCTTGTAGCCTCAATGCGTTGCGAGACTTTCGCGAAAGATTCTATTTTTATGCGGGAAGGCATGGTAACGGGTACGCTACATAATTCCGATAATTTTTATTCCGAATTTTAGAATGTCGAATTTTATAATTCCGATTTTTAAATGCTCGATCCATCAAAATTCTGACTGTCGTAATTACGAATGATGAAAATCACGAAGATTTAATATTTCCAAAAACCCAAAAAGCCGAATTTTGAAAATTCCGAACTACATAATTCCGATTATAACAATTCCGATGGTGGCAATCACCGAATTTAACTATTACGATTTATGAAATCACGAATTCCGAATTGCCATTATTCCGAAATTAAATTCCGAACCACATAATTCCGATTATAACAATTCCGACAGTGACAAACGCCGAATTTAACATTTCACTTTCAAAATCACGAATTCTGAATTGCCCTTATTCCGAATTGACGTGATTCCTATTTTAAATTTCCGAATAACGATATTCCGAATATATTGTTAAAGTTCGTTTTCTTGAGGGTCGCAGTTCTAACCTAACCTAATCCACTTTTCTGGCAACGGTTCGTTTTCTTGGGGGTCGCAGTTCTAACCTAACCTAACCCACTTTTCTGGCAACAGTTCGTTTTCTTGGGGGCCGCAGTTCTAACCTAACCTAACCCACTTCTGGCAACAGTTCGTTTTCTTGGGGGTCGCAGTTGTAACCTAACCTAACCCACTTCTAGCAACAGTTCGGGTTCGCAGGTTCGCAGTTCTGCATAATTTATTTATGCCGAATTTTTATGCAAAAAATATTTTATTCCGAATTTAACACGATGCGGCACGACAGGCACCCGTAATAATTACTAAAACGTGAGTCTTTATTTGAATATCACGAATTTCATTTTTCCGACCTTCCAAAATACCGAATTTCTGAATACCGAATTATTTAATTTCCGATTGGACAATGACTTTTCGGAATTTACGAATTCGGTAAAAATATTTTCGGTCAAGTGACAATCGGATTTTGAGTTCGGAAATAGCACATTTGTGATTTTATTCCATCGTGTTTTTAAAAATCGTAATTTTGATATTTCGGACTTCAAAAAAATCGGGATTATGAAAATCGTGGTTATAAAAATCGGAAAAACGTATTTCGGAATATTTGGGTGTTCCCCATGGGGACGCGTATAAGTCCCAAATCGTTTGACATTTACCCCGCAAACGACATAGAAAAATCCTTCGTGGCCATTATTAAGGGGAAAGGGCACGGCCGCTTCTCCATACAAACGCAGTCTCCATTTCAATTTTCCTCTATCATTATGAAAATGTTTTTTTTTTCATATTTTGTGGGTTTTCCGGAATGGTGTCATTTTGATATCATAAATGAATTCGGCATACCCGATTTATACAAAAACGATACCTAACTTGGTCTAGTAGCTTAAATAATATAAGTAGTTATGAAGATAAAGTTTTTAACCTCTTTTTCACCACGTTGGGGGATGAATTTTTAAAAAGGCTGAAAGTAATTTTCATGCTTTTTAATATAATACCTTTTTGCAAACTTTCAAGTTTCTAGCTTAAAATAAAATTTGCACCCCAAGACAAACTTTCATCCCCTTTTCAACCCCCTGAGGGGTTAAATTTTCAAAAACGTCGAAGTTACTTTTTTCGTAATCGTCTAATATGTCTTTCTAAGAAGTTTCAAAGCATTTGTAATGGATTCAAACTTTCAACCCCCTTTTAGTGTATTAGTCCCCTTTTAGTCCCCCTGTTAGGGGACGAATTCTTGAAAACGCTGAAATTACTTTTCCTGTATTATAATAATATGCCCATATACAAAGTTTCAAGTAACGCACTCGAAAAAAAATTTGATCGCCATACAAACTTTCAACCTCTTTTTCACCTCCTTAGGGGATGACTTTTCAAAAACGCTGAAATTAGTTTTCTTGTATTTCAATAATATATCTTTTTACGAAGTTTCACATTGCTACCTTAAAATAAATCTTGAACCCCATACAAACTTTCATCCCCTTTTTAACCCCCTTAGGGGTAAAATTTCTAAAATTTTATAGCCTATAACCTGGCCGTGGATTTTTTTGACAGATTAGTAAAGTTTGTATCAAAATTCGTTCAGCCGTTTTCATTTGATGCGCGGTCAAATAAACAGACAAACTGATAAACAGACAAACAGACAAAAATTCTAAAAACTGTTGGAACGTGTTCTGTTATCGATTCTAAGTATCCCCAGCCAATTTTTTTTCGAATATCTTCCATGTACAGACTTTCGACCCTCTTCCGCTTTATTATATGTACCTAGTCGGCTCATAAGTTCTGTCATATACATAGTATCAAATAAAATCAAAAGTTTAAGTTTATTCCGTATAATTTGTACAGCGTTTGAAAGCTTATAAACTAGAGAATCTAAATGTATAATATTTATTCAAAATGACCGCCATAATTATCTACACAGGCTTGAAGTCTTCGTGGCCAGTGGTCAATGGATTCACGCACCACTTTCATGTCGATATTGGCCACTGCCGTAGCAAGAGATTTTTTCAGCGAGTCTAGATTTGCATGAGGTTTTGAGCACACCTTTTCCTCTAAATACTGCCATATTTTATAGTCTAAAGGATTAAGATCTGGGCTAGAGGAGGGCCAATCTTCATGCCGTATAAAGTCGATTTTATTGGAGGCGAGCCAGGCTTGTGTAGACTTTGCCTTATGGGCTGGAGCAGAGTCCTGCTGGAAAACCCAATGCTGGTTTAGAAACATCGTATGGGATAGTGGTTTCACAATATTAGTCAACACCGTGTCTTGGTACACTTTGGCACTAGTTTTTACTCCTTTCTCACAAAAATGCATACTAGTGACGCCCGCATAAGAAACTCCCAGCCAAACCATCACAGATGAAGGGTGATGACCTCTTTGAATACGGGGAATGCTATTAGACGCTTCTTTACTATTGCGAGCGTACACTCTATCATTTTGTTTATTACAGTTTTCTTCTATGTCAAAAATTTTCTCGTCCGAAAACAGTATACAACGGTGCTTATTTTTAGCGTACTTCTTCAATAAAGCTTTAGATCTTTTAAGCCTTAAAGCTTTAAGCCGACCATTGAGAAGATGGCCAGTTTTTCGTTTATAAGCACGAAGTCTCAGGTCTTGATTAAGCACTCTTTTCACCGTGTTTTTGCTCAAACCCATCTGGAGGGCCAAAACTTTTTGTTTCCTAGCGGGATTTCTGGCAATGCGTGCCCTAATTGCTTGTACAACCGCTGGAGTCCTAGCTGTACGCGGACGACCGCTTCTTTTCTTGTTATTTAAACTAGAGACCTCACTGTATCTTTCTATGGTACGATACACAAATCTTAGAGAGAATTTTAAATTTTCAAGTAGCTTAAAAATTTTAGTCGGCGAGTGACCACAACGATATAGTGCAATTATTGCGGTACGGCTATCTTTAAGCGTCCACTCCATGTTGAAGAAAACAGAAAATTGCAAAATTATACTACTCAAATATTTAACTAGTGGCTCTGTGAGCTGTAGACCTCGCGAGCATAGCTTAAGATGAATGTGCCTAGGGCTGTCCTGCCGACTAACCATCAAAAGATGGCGTGATTGTGCACAATTTGCGAATTATCACCATCGTTTCCAAAACTCAAACATTTTCTAAGACGTGTTGATATTCACGCATGCAACAAAAATATGACGTCTAAATCGAAATATATTTACACTCAACAGTAGAGACTGTCACACTTCATCAAAATCGTGTAAAGACTGCAAAATATAGCAATATCTTGCATTCACATACACATACCAATTAATATTTGTTGTTATAACGGCAACAGAAATACATCATTTCTAAAAATTTCAACTGTCTAGCTATCACAGTTTATTAATTAGATACAGCCTGGTGACAGACAGACGGTCAGACGGACAGAGGAGCCTTAGTATATATATTATAACAGGGTCCCGTTTTTACCCTTTGGGTACGGATCCCTAAAAATCGGCCCGTTTTGACCTCACGATGTTACCACCTGTCGAGTAAATTAGGCACTACTTAGTTAGGTCACCAGACCTGTGTTAAAGTGACATCTTTGTTAGTTATTATTGAACAACTTTACCATCTTGTTTGACATGGATAGTGTAAAGCATAGATTAGTATATGTTATTGTGTAAAGGTCACTCACACAAACAGGCGTTGAGTAAAATTTTCTCATTTTTTATTGAATTTTTCAATAATATTATTGAATAATTGGCTCCATAAACCCGCTTAGACAAACCAATCTATATACTACTTAAACCTCAAAGTTTATGGTGCAAGAAATCTACGTATTTTAAAAGAAAAACTGTAAATCCAACTGTATGAAATTCGGAATAAGGAGAACCACTTAAAGCTAACTACACGTATGGCTCCGCTGTTCAGAAAACTTTAGACAATTAAAATAACAAAAAAAACATATTTTTAGGGCTAGTTAAATAAAAGCTTGTAAAAATAAAACGAATACGCTTAGCCCGCGCTTGATCAATCAATTTCAAAATAGAAAAATAAAAAACAAAAAAAAACTACGAATGTTAAGTGTAAAAAAATACAAAAAGTTATGTAGCAGCATACAATTACTGGGGATCGAACCAGGGACCACCCGGCGCAAACGAAAAAAGCGAATGTTTGCAAAACACGCTATGATAGTGCTTACCTAAGCTGACGAAATTCAGCTACTCATCCTCGAGTAAAAACTAAATATCTAAATACCGCCAAAACCAGCAATACAATGTTTCTACATCTTTCGATATTTAATCTGTAAACACATCTCAAAAAGAAAATACTGTTATTATATCGATACGACTATTTGATTAGGCGCGAGCTATCACAACTTCGCCATTTTGAAAAAATTTCAAAAACCGGATCGACAAAAAAATTCTATTTAATTATAAATTCTATAATTTCACGAAAATTTCACGAGAATCGGTTGAGAATTGCGACCTGTAGAGGAGAACATCCGGACATACAAAAGCAAAATCCCCGAGTCAAACCGTAGACCTTCGCTACGCTTCGGTCAATAAAGATTCGAAATTCAAATGCAGAACGGTTTTTGTTTTAGGAGTTCCAAATTTAAATTTTGAAGGCCAGTGACAGAACTTATGAGCCGACTAGGTATAGATAGATACACTGGTAGCCTATCGTAAGTAGTTCTTTAAATACCGGCATCGGCAGCGTCCAAGCAAAGCCAAGTAAACCATCCGCAGGTACTTGCCCCTACATATTTATTAAGTGCCCCGAATTATAACCCTGAATCCCGCGAATATTGAATGTGTTGCACTAGAAAATTGGTAGCATAGATAATTAACCTGGGTGATGGAGGTGGTCGGCCAGCGCACCCGACGCTACAGCACAAAGTAGCAGCAATGCAATACCTTTATCATACTCCTACCTCAATTATTACAAAACTTTAATTTAGAATACTCGTTTATTCAAACGGTGGTGCTCTGAGTGAGCAGCTCACTCAGCTGCGTGAACCTGACTGGCGTAAGCGATGCGAAAATTATCGTGGTAACTACAATAATACTAGCAAAATAATAAAAAACCGACCAAGAGCATGTCAACAGATCGTGGTGATTTTGGATTCTTTCAATTCAGAATCACTAGCATATTCAATTCTGATGATAAAAAAAGTCCCAAAAATTAGTATGAAAATTGTACACCGTTCCACTTTTCTTCTGTTCTCTTCTCTTCTTCACTCTTCTAACACTCACTCAACGTGCCGCTGGTAGTATATTATGGATACAGCTCAAGACCTGGAACACCTGGAGTGCTGCTGAGTGTCAAGGGTCAGAGGTAACAATCGCTCAACGTGCCGCTGGTTGTGTATGATGGATACAGCTCAAAACCTGGATCACCTAGAGTGCTGCTGAGTGCAAGGAGTCAGAGGTAACACTCGCTCAACATGCAGTTGGTAGTGTATGATGAGAAAATATACATCTTTGACCGATAATTCTAAGCTAAATGTCGACTCTGTTTCACGTATAAATCACAGTGGAGTACCGCAGGGCAGCATATTAGGGCCACTCCTATTCTTGCTCTATATAAATGATCTTCCTACTTGTATTAAACATCGCTGCCTTTTGTTTGCAGATGATACAACGATAATTATTAGAGGTAAAAACGACAAAGAGCTAAAAGAGAACATAAATGCTACTTTGACTGATGTAGGGCATTGGCTGCATCGGAATGGTCTCTGCATGAATGCTTCAAAAACTAAATTAGTTCGATTTGCTACAAGGAATAGTAAAATAATACCATTAACTATAAAAATTGATAATGAGCAAATTGAAGAAGTATCACATACAAAGTTCCTAGGCATTGATATAGACGAATATTTAAATTGGAAACAACAAATAGACGTAGTTTCCACTAAAATCAATAAATTTATTTATGCCATAAAAAAACTGAAGCGTATCACTTCTGACAAAACCGCGCTACTTGTTTATCATAGCTATGTTGCTTCTGCACTGCGCTATGGAATAGTATTATGGGGAAATGACACAAATGTAAAACAAGCTTTCATAGCACAAAAAAAATGCGTGAGGGCTATAGCGGGAGTCAGGTGGTCAGAGTCATGCAGGCCGTTGTTTAAAAAGTATGGAATCTTGACAGTTCCGAGCTTATACATCTTAGAAATGTGTAAATTCGTTAAATGCAATTTGGAATTATTTGATCAGAAATGTAACATTGGAAAGCGCACAGTCACACATAAAGCTTTGATTGTCCCAAAAAGTAGATTAGAAGTGTATAAGAAAAATTGCTACCACATGGCTGTCCGCATTTACAATGCACTTCCTATGTCATGGACAGAGTTACCAAGCAACAAATTTTTCTCTAAGTTAAAAACCTTTCTATTAACTGAATGTTTTTACAATCTCGATGATTTTTTTCTCAGAACAGAACAAAATCGATCGCTTGACATGTAAATTATAATGTATATTGACTTGAATTGTAATGTAAACTATACTAATATTGAATTGACTCTGTCTTTGGAATGTAATTTATCTAGCTATTATATATATATATTACTATTGTATTTTAGGAATAAGTCTATTGTATACCCTAAACCGGTTGATTGTGACACTTACTATTATAAGATACTATTGTAACATCTGTATACTGACATGCACAATCTGACAATAAATGATTACTTACTTACTTACTTAATAAAAGCTAAAGACACACCTAGAGTGCTGCTAGGTGCAAAGGGTCAGGAGTAACACTCGCTCAACGTGCCGCTGATAGTGTATGATGGGGAAAGCTCAAGACCTGGAACATCTGGAGTGCTGCTGGTTGCAACGGGTCAGGGGTAACACTCGCTAAAGGTGCCGCTGGTAGTGTATGATGGGAAAAGCTAAAGACCGGCAACACCTGGAGTACTGCTGGGTGCAAAAAGTGTAGGCAGGCTAAGTTCTCCAAGACCTGGAACACCTGCAGGGCTGCCAGATGAAGCAGGCGCCTGACCAAAGCTACTACACGTTTAATGTGCAGTAGATACTGTTTGCTGTAATCAGGTTGAGTGATCCAAGACCTGGAACACCTGGAGGTGACTTCCCACGCGTCTCTCGGCACCTGCAAGACTTTGCTTAACAAGTTTCTGCTGGAGACGTTACTGATGGGAGACCAGGGCTACCACAAGCTGAATGTTCAGCAGGTACAATTTGGGGGTGAAAAGGAGGTGGAAGTTTGTTTTGGGTAATAATACATTGAATGTTAATATATTTTTAACCGACTTCAATTTCATAGAAGGAGGAGGTTCTGTATTCGGTTGTGGCTGTTTTTTTTTTTTTTTTTTTTTTTTTTATGTATGTTCACCGATTATTCCGAGACCCGTGGGCCGATTTGAGTAATTCTTTTTCTGTTCGAAAGGAGCTACTTCCAAGTTGGTCCCGTATTAATCTGGTTCTGATCTGATGATGGGATCCCTGAGGAATTGAGGGAACTCCTCAATTTTTAAAGGCACATGTATGGTGATTTGGGTGTTTTCATAAGCAACTTTAGCATTTTCTCTCGAAAACGACCAATTTGATGAATTCATCAGGTGATGATGATGATTGTTTTGAAGATGGTGATGATGATTTTTTTATTGTAGGATGTTCAGCGAATACTCCGAGACCCGTGGTCCGACTTGAACAATTCTTTTTTTGTTTGAAAGGAACTACCTCCAAGGTGGTCCCACATTAATCTGGTGCTGTTCTGATGATGGGATCCATGAGGTATTGAGGGAACTCCTCAATTTTTAAAGGCACATGTATGGTGATTTGGTCGTTTTCTTAAGCAAATTGAGCATTTTTTCTCGAAAACCACCAATTTGATGAAGTGGAGCTGATGATGATGATTGTTTTGATGATAATGATTTCAGCGATTACTCCGGCACCCATGATCCGATTTGAGTTATTCCTTTTCTGTTTGAAAGAAGTTACCTCTCCAAGGTGTTTTCGTAATATTTTTGGTTTTGATCTGATGATGGAATCCGTGAGGAATTGAGGGAACTCCTCAATTTTTAAAGGCACGTGTGTGGTAATTTCGGTGTTTTCTAAAGTAACTCAAGCATTTCCTCCCCAAAACCACCAATTTGATGTAGTGCAACAGTAGCCTAACCACGAGTTAGACACTAAATATTCTTCGTAACTTACTTTGTACACTAATATGCTAGTACGAGCGAGATGCATAAACAGTAAGTTACGCACACGATAGCGAATATATCAATGTCAAACTCGTGGTAAGGCTACTGATAACTTCCCTCGTATGTGTATTATGATTTTTGATGTAGGTAGTGTTGGAAATAACCAAAGAGACTGAGAGGTGAAGGTAGAGGGTATTAGTGTTTGGGGGGTTTGAGGTTGGGGGTTGAGGGGAGGTGAGTTGATGGGTCGGGGACTGTGGGGTTGGGAGTTAAGGGATCGGGGGTTAGGGTTAGAAGTTAAGGGGTCTGGGGTTAGGGGTCGGGAAATGGCGGTTGAAGGGTTGGTGGTTTAGGGTCGAGGGGTTCAGTGATCAGGGGTTGATGTGCTGTGAGGTTGAGTGATCACCGGGTTTGAGGGATTGGGTCAGTGGCGGGGCGGAGAATGGATTTAGTGACAGGAATGATTTCCCAGACGAACTCGAGGAAAATTCGGATTATTTAATAAAGTTTACGAATTTACAGTTAAACATCATTATGTTTTTCATTCATGCGTCACGCTCTTAACAATGTTTTAAAACTAAAAATGGAAAAATAAAAACTTATAAAAAAAAAGATAAACCGACTTCAAAAAGGATGAAATAAAATATTATCCTTTTTAGGGTTCCGTGTTTAAGTATATGCGTTACCAACTGATATTTTTGAAGTCGGTGCCAAGCCAAGTACTCCAAGTAGTAACAATACCAGTCAAAAATAATCAGCTTTATGTCTATAAATCCCATTACAACTGTACAAATATTATAAACGTGAAAGCAATTATGTCTGCCTCTTTGTTACCTTTTCATGGCTAAACAACTGAACCGCTTTAGCTGAAATTTTGCATGAAGGTTCCTTGAATTGTTTTATATTTTGAAATGTAGTCCTCTGGATAAGCGACAGTCCCAATCCCACACTTGCGTGCTATGACTGTTCAAGAATTAGTAAGAAATGCTCTTTAAAAAAATACGACGACAAAACGTATTAGATTTACACTAACTTGCCGACAAGCATACGAACTGAACGAACGAACTGAACGTACGAACTGCGCCAAGAAGGTTCAACCGTGTGTTCTGTTCTGAGGTGTACAGAAAGTTCGTTTATTGTCGTCGTGTACGCTGCGTCTTACATAGGCGAACACTCGCGAACGCGAAGCGAAGCGACGCGGCACGGCGCGGCCGGCCCAAGGCGTTCGCGTTCGCAACGAGATCGCCCACGTAGGACACTTCTATATCTATGTATCTTTATCGAATTGCACCAAAATCATTATGAATATATGGTTTAAAATTTGGCTTGGCACCGACTTCAAAAGTATCAGTTGGTAACGCATATACTTAAACACGGAACCCTAAAAAGGATAATATTTTATTTCATCCTTTTTGAAGTTGGTTTATCTTTTTTTTTATAAAAGTTTTTATTCCTTTTTTATTGTGGGACGTACCACATTATTACAATCTATAAATTGTATATACAGATGTCAATCACAATGAAAAAATCAACGATGATCAACTCTGGTCCCAAGTCTGGTGGTTACCAATTGCGCAACGCATTGGACCGGCAATCCAAGGATGTGGGTTCGAGTCCCACGTTGACCAGAGTTGATCATCGTTGATTTTTTCATTGTGATTGACATCTGTATATACAATTTATAGATAATAATACATTGGTTAAAAAATAAGCTACCCAAATTCCTAATTCCACGCAGACAGTCGCGGGCAAAAACTAGTATAATATATTTGGCATATTCTCAGTTTTGTGGTCAAATGGTATATGATATGTTCAATTTGTCGTCGTTAAAGGATAAAAAACTGACACGTTTAGCGTTACAATAGAGTAAAATATATGCGTGAGTAGCGCTAGCGTTCAATTTAAGTTGCTTCATATTATACAATACCTATCGGGGGATCCCCTTGCTCAGAACATCGTTTTCCTGCTATGAGTTACTTATCACAACAACAAAGTCAAGTGAACAAACCAGCTCGTTGGTAAATTGGTTCGTAATTACAAGTAAACGGCTCGGATGAAATTGTGCGGCTTTATATTCTTTTATAGCGTGTACCTATAGTCAGTTCAGTGATCCCAATTAGAAGAGTATCTTCACATTTGCTACTCTGCAGCAGCAGACCTGTACACCTGGTAGGTACTTGGCCGTTATGTGCCAGATAACAGGTAAAAGAGGTAGATGTCGAATATTTAGGCACCGAAATTTCTTACTTTACAGACAAAACACACCTGAGTGACTTTGAACCTTGAGGTTATCGGGTTTTTAACCTACTGATAGTGTTCACTACAGTTCTTACATATATCTCTGTTATCGGACCGACGCCGGCAGCGACAGGCTTTCAATAACAAAAACAGGAAAATATTGTGGAAATATTCGTTTTAACAGGTACCTTTTTATTTATCGCCATTATGCTAAATAAGACATAAACACCTTAAATACGTAGTACATACATACTTATTCAAAAATAGTTATGTAAAGGTATCGCCTATCGTCTCGCTCTTGTTTTTCATTTTAGAGTTTATATTTATATTCCATCGTATTTTCTCTGTAATTTTTTGAACCTTTAAGTTTAAAGGGTAACTTAAAGTACCTACCTATATAATTACTGACGTTCTTACATTTATTCTCACAGGTCTCCAAGAGCCCTATAAAGCGAACGCACAGTCATCGCCGCTGAGCGAGAACCACACACGGGATAAACAACATTAAATTAACTGCAATAAGTACTTGAAGGTTTAGGTACTGAAGCATGATCAAGCTTCTGTTGCTTTCGGCTGTCGCGGCGTGCGCTTTGGCCGCACAGCAGCACCGCAGCCATAAAGATACCGGTAATTAATTATGACTTTTAGATTTAGAGATTTTGTATTTCAACAGTACCGACTTAATCATTAAATTAGGCTGCAGTTGTTAAATTGCATTAAGTGGTACATATTTAATACTAGCTTTTGCCCGCGACTTCGTCTGCGTAGAGTTAGTAATTTGGGCAGCTTATTTTTTATCCAATCTGCTTTTTATCGATTTCCCATACATACTTCCACCCCCTTAAAGGTGATTTCTGGCATAAAAACTACCCTGTCCTTCCTCGGGACTCAAACTATCTCTATACCGAATTTCAACTAAATCGATTCAGTGGTTTAAGCGTGAAGAGGTAACAGACAGACACACTTTCGCATTTATAATATTAGTATGGATAGGTCCCGAGCGCAAGCGAGCTAATGTAAAAAAAAATTAAAAATTATTTATTTTCGTAAAATATACAGGTGTTTATAAGTAGGGGATAGTGCTGCCCGGTAAGCAAAATTTGCCTGTGTTGGGCAACACCGCTCTTCCTTAATTAACAGATTGTTACACAAAACATTTTTTTAAGTACTAGTTTAAGTAATATAACATGTATACAATTAATAGTTATTTGTTATACAAGGGTGCAAAGTTGTATTTTACCCGCGAGTGTTTCAACACACGAGAAGTAAAATACATTTGCACCCGTGTGTAACACAAAACTTTTCCCCTCACTATAGCGAGGAAAGTGCAACATCCACAGGCGTTAGATCATCTTCATCACTGGAATCACTAATTTTTTTAAGATATTATAACAGAAAACACTAGAAATTCTGATTTTTACGTAAGTCGGTGAGAAGAACAGTAAAAATTTTGTTGACAATGTTGACATTTCTGTTCTGACGTATGAAATGTCAACGACGATGCGTTTTGAAATTGCATCGACTCAACTTGTGCGTTCAGAATTATATTTAACATCATTACAAAAAATCTAACGTTTCTTATGGAATTTTAAGGTTTATGACTTAAAATTATTAAATAAAGCTAAATTTGGTATTTTTTATTAGATTCTCAAACCATTTATTTAATGATAATTAATATCGAACGTACCATTATTATGAGCGTTTTACGTTTTGTTATCTGTCAAGCTACTTAAACACGCTCCATCCAAGGTCAAATTACTTTCCCCACTAGTGGATAAAATGCGTTTTTCCCCGCTTGTTTTAAAGGATAATAGACGGCTTTCCGAGCTAGTGAGGGGAAATAGTTATTTGTTATACAAGGGTGCAAAGTTGTATTTTACCCGCGAGTGTAGAATTGAAACACGAGCAAGCGAAAGGATTCTATAGGTGAACCACGAGCGAAGCGAGTGGTTCTAAAATAGAATCCTGAGCGTAGCGAGTGTTTCAACACACGAGAAGTAAAATACATTTGCGCCCGTGTGTAACACAAAACTTTTCACCTCACTATAGCGAGGAAAGTGCAACATCCACAGGCGTTAGATCATCTTCATCACTGGAATCACTCATTTCTTTACGATATTATAACAGAAAACTCTGGAAGTTGTGTATTTTTACGCGAGTCGGTGAGAAAAAATTTAAGTAAAAAATTTGTTGACAATGTTGACATTTCTGATGTATGAAATGTCAACGATGCGTTTTGAAATTGCATCGACTCAACTTGTGCGTTCAGAATTATATTTAACATCATTATAAAAAAACAAACGTTTCTTATGGAATTTTAAGGTTTATGACTTAAAATCATTAAATAAAGCTAAATTTGGTATTTTTTATTAGATTCTCAAACCATTTATTTAATGATAATTAATATCGAACGAACCATTATCATGAGCGTTTTACGTTTTGTTATCTGTCAAGCTACTTAAACACGCTCCATCCAAGGTCAAATTACTTTCCCCACTAGTGGATAAAACGCGTTTTTCCCCGCTTGTATTGAAGGATAAACGACAACTTTCCGAGCTAGTGAGGGGAAAAACTAATTTCAGCGTTTGTAAAAATTCAGCCCTTAAGGTGGTAAAAAAAGGGGTTGAAAGTTTGTACGGAGGTCAAACATTTTTTTGAGTGCGGAACTTGAATCTTTATAAAAAGGCACAACGATGACTGGTTACCACAGAAGTACCCAATACCCTACTCAGAAGCCGAAGGGTTTCTCGCTGCAAAGGAAATACTGGGGCCGCCTCAACAGAATCCGCACAGGTCATGGCAGGTGCAATTATATGCGACACAAATGGGGATGGAAAGAGACCCCGTTGTGACTGCGGCCTTGAAGACCAAACTACCCAGCACATTGTTGAACGATGCCAAAAGAGACGTTTCCAAGGCAGCCCGGAGGACCTCTATATACCTACCAATCTGACACCTGAAGCGATTGGCTGGCTGCGTTGGATGTCGACTTATCTATATATATATAAACGTAAAAGTCCTGACTAACTGACTGACTGACTGACTCACTTAAATCAACGCCCAGCCCAAACTGTTGGACCTAGAGAGCTGAATTTTTCACATTAGATAGCTTTTATGACGTTAGTATCCACTAAGGAAGGGTTTTTCAAAATTCATCCCCTAAGGTGGTGAAAAAGAGGTTGAAAGTTTGTATGGAGATCATAATTTTTTTTGAGTGCGGGACTTGAAACTTTGTATAAAGACATATTATTAAAATACTAGAAAAGTAATTTCAGCGTTTTTGAAAATTTATCCCCCAAGGTGGTAAAAATGGGGTTGAAAGTTTGTATGGAGATCAAATATTTTTTTGAGTGCGGGAATTTAATCTTTGTATAAAGGCATATATTATTAGAATACAAGAAAAGTAATTTAAGCGTTTTTAAATATTCATCTCCTAAAAGAGTTAAAAAGGGGTTCAAAGTGAATCTATTACAAATGCTTTGAAACTTCTTAGAAAGGCATTGTATAAGATTCCAAAAAAGTTATTTCAACGTTGTTAAAAATTCAACCCCTAGAGGGGTTAAAAAGGGGATGTAAGTTTATATGAGGTACAAATTTTCTTTTAAGCTAGGAACTTGAAACTTGGTAAAAAGGGCATTATATTAAAATAGACGAAAATTGATTACTTACACCGTTTTTGAAAAGTTTGTATTAATAGTTTCGGGAGCGTTTTTTTTTTTAAATAGTGGACTTGTAAATCTTCTAAGAGGGTCGAGAGGGATTATATCGGGAACAATTTTTTTCAGTTAGGGTCTTGAAACTTCGTAGTTTGTGAAAGACAAATTTCATGCGTTGTATAATTATTAACAAATGATTAACCGTCCCTACTGATATCTTTTGCTGCATAATGTTTTAATGTTATGCTCATGTAAATTATATATAACCACC
The DNA here is from genome assembly GCF_947568885.1 of Cydia strobilella. NCBI lineage: Eukaryota > Metazoa > Arthropoda > Insecta > Lepidoptera > Tortricidae > Cydia > Cydia strobilella. Next base: position 18,929,227 of record NC_086042.1, on the reverse strand, counting down.
GACATACAAATCCACGCGTACGAAGTCGCGGGCAACAGCTAGTTTTAAATTAGTCACTGTTCTTGCATGAAGGAAAACACCCCTAGTTTATATAGAATGCGCGCGCGCAGTCTGCGCGACCAGTGGTCTCAACGCACCGCAGCCGCGCACAACACATCACCATTAGTGGTCCACTTATAGTAATAATAATAAACAACAGTAATACAATAATCAAGTGAGCGAGATGATCAATAAACTGCTGCTGCTTTGCGCAGCCGTGGCGTGTGCGCTGGCGCATCAACACCACGAACATGCAGGTTATTATTTATTGCATACATTTTAACAAAGCTGAACCCCAAGACAGAGGGCAAACTGTTAACATTGAAAAATTGAAAATTCGTTATCTGTCTGTCTCTCGAATATGCGAAGAGCGATAAAAAGGCAGTAACCATTTTTGATTTATCGATATTGGCAGCAGGCTTTTAGGTAGGTACCTACCCGGCCATAACTCGCACCCTTCAGCTTCCTCAATCTCCGAAATTAAAGCTGTTTTGACTGCCTTGTAAAATGGGGGTTTTACCTGATTATCGGAGGGGGCTTCATTATATACTTAGTTCTATGTAAATATGAGGGTATGTTAGTGTCGATGTCGTGTGTTTACCGCACTGAGCCGATTTTAGTCAATGAGGTGTACGATCCGTATTTTATAATACGAGTGATTATAGGGTAGTTACCTTGTTACCAATTTTTTAATTGATTTCGGAAGAGGACATTTTTACAAAAACCGGCCAAGTGCGAGTCGGACTCGCGCACGAAGGGTTCCGAGCATTACGCAAAAAACGGCAAAAAAATTACGTTCTTTGTATGGGAGCCCCACTTAAATATTTATTTTATTCTGTTTTTAGTATTTGTTGTTATAGCGACAACAGAAATACATCATCTGTAAAAATTTCAACTGTCTAGCTATTACGGTTCATGAGATACAGCCTGGTGACAGGCGGACAGACAGACAGCGAAGTCTTAGTAATAGGGTCCCGTTTTTACTCTTTGGGTCGGAACCCTAAAAAAGACGCTCGTTAATATATTGTCTTCGGTTACCGCGATAGTTACTCATGAAATAAAACTATGAAAACGGATTATATCGCGTATATTGAATTTATAATACATCCCGACGTTTCGAACCCTTTACAGCGTTCGTTGACTGAGGAAAAATTACAAAGTGCAAAAATACCCACATGCTAAAATAATGAATTGTACATGCAAGGCGGATTGTACATGCAAAATCGGTTCATATGGCTAGTTATACACTACAATTATTTTCAAGTAAAGATATATACGCGATAAAAACTACGCCGGCTCCAACCCTACACCACGGACCCGAGAAGATTTAATTCCCTCCTAAATTGTAGGAGGGTATCCCAATATGGGACCGGCAACAAACTCGGCGGGACACATCTTTTTAAAACATAATTATACTCAGAATGTCCAACATCATCCAACACTAAGGTCCCACAGTCTATGTCTCGCTTGCTCCTTTATCAGATGGACTACAGGATCCCAAGCTGGTGGTAGAGAAAAGCCATCTTCCCTATTAAAGTTTGGATATTTCTTAATCTCAATGGCCTCGCGCAGCATTCTGGGTATATAACGCTTCTCCTTGGCAAGAACCAGAGGCTTATCAAACTTGATTGAGTGATTGGCTTTGTGCTAGATAAATCTTTGTTTTCATTATTTACAAGTGTTTTAATAATGGGCAGTCTTGTTATTATTTTACTGGCGACCCGCCCCGGCTTTCTTCGAGTCTCCCGCACGGCTTCCTTCCTTCCTCTAAAAAAAACCGCATCAAAATCCGTTGCGTAGTTTTAAAGATCTAAGCAATAAGCATACATAGAGACAGACAGACAGACAGCAGGAAGCGACTTTGTTTTATATTATGTAGTGATATGATATTGGATTAAATTGTATGGATTGATAATGGATCCAATTGCAAAGAAAACTGAAACGTAAATATTTGTTTAGAGCACGTGTTCCAAAAACTTGCGCCGCTTTGGGGAAATGGGAAGAGAGGGGCTTGATTGTCGGGGAGAGGAGTCTGACCAACCTTCACTTCGCCGACGATATAGTCTTGTTTTCCTCAACTTCATCAGAGTTAAGTCACTTGCTAGAAGACCTTAGCAACACAAGCGCTAAACTCGCGTATGAAATGAGACTGGGCTGGTCATGTCTGCCGAATGCCGGACGACTTGTGGGCCAAGTTAATCACGGAGTGGGAGCCCCACGAGTCTAACCGGGGAACCGGCAGACCTCGTCGGCGATGGCGGGATAACTTTTTGAGTGGCTGGCCCGATATAGCACTAAACAGAGACGAGTGGAAAAAGAGGGGGGAGGCCTTTGCCCAGCAGCAGTGGGACACAGTGGGCTCTGAATAATAATAATATAATAATAAATATTTATAGGCATCTATATTTCCATTTCCTCGTTCAATGTTGATGTTCCAGCCTCTTCAAAGCCCGAGCCCACCGCTAAACCCGAACCGCCCGTTGCGCCCGCCAAACCCTCGCCCCCCGCTAAACCCGAGTCTCCCACCAAGCCGTCGGCCCCCGGCCCCGTGACCATCACGCCGGCGGGTGCGGTCCGCGGCTCTTGGCGCGCGAGTCGGCTTGGGCGCCGTTTCCAGGCCTACCGCGGCATTCGCTACGCGCAACCGCCAGTTGGGGAGCTACGATTCCAGGTTTGTTCTCCTGTGGTAGCGGTAGTCTATGTAGATTTTAACAACCTCTTTACTGGCCTGCAACTCTGACCTCCACCTATCCTCCACCGCTGAATAGCTGCCAGGCGTCATATCAGGAAAAATATAATACGTACTTAAAATAAAATATAGGTGGTATAAGTAAACTCAAATGGGTTTCATTGATCTATTAATTGTATAACTATAACTAACTTTTGCTGGGGCTAGCTCTCCGGCTACTGTTTTTAGTTAACTCCGTTATTGATTCAGTTGAAATAAAATAGGTAGGCTAAGTATGTAGGTAAAGGTAAAGGTAAATAAGTGACGCAGTGCTTACAGAAAAAAATTATAGGTAGGTAAAAGAAGGTAATAAATAACAATTCACCTAACCGATAATAATAGTTTAATTATTCACTTCGTTTTTCTACAATGACGTCATGCATTGCCTAGCTACCTATCCTATTCTAGCTACCTTCACATACTGTAGAGAATAATTGCGAGTGGACTTCTTAGCATTTCTTTGTTCTCGTAAAAAGACTACTTATGTCACCAACAATGACTTTACAATGAACAAACTAAAAACAGTAAGATGGTGACTATATGTACACTGTACATATGTATATGCATAATGCCCTCGAAGAACACGCGAACAATCCCGTCAATCCCGTCAATCCCGTTTCCCTTTACCATGAAACCCCTCTATTAATTTAACTGAAGTTAATCTTGCTTTCACAGCCCCCAGTCGACATGACAACATACCCATCAGAAGTAGATGCCAGCGCAGACGGACCGGCATGCCCATTGCCCGTCAAACCCGGCGAGTACTACGTCGACGAGGACTGTCTCCGGATCAATGTCTACACTCCAGAAAACAACAGGTAATAAGGAACATTATTTTCTTGTGCCTTTCTTTATAGAACATAGTTTCTTTAATCGGTTGATTGGAGCGATTATTTAGCTAGTCCATACCTTCCCAGAGTTGAACTAACTCTACTAATCTGGTTGTGCTTGTTTCCAGTTCCCGTACTATGCCAGTAATATTTTTCATCCACCCGGGAGGTTTCTACTCGATGACGGGACGCTCCGACCTCTTTGGGCCTGACTACCTGCTTGATAGAGACATCGTTTTGGTTACCATCAACTACCGACTGGCCTCTCTTGGTAACACCAATATTTATAGATAATTTCGTTCTGATCAATAAATTGAAAGTATTTGTGGCAAGAAGAACTGATTGCATTGAATTTAGTAATTGCATTACTAAATTTTGAGGCCTAAGCCCAAAAATATACACCTGTACCTATTTATAAAGGTAACATAAGAGGCCTTAAAATACCCTTGCGCGCATTGTTAACTTTAAACTACTGATTGGTGGTGGGTGTGTTGCCTCATAGGTACGATATTTTTTCAAACCACTAGTTTTCCATTTCAAACCCTTATTTTTTCAGGTTTCCTGAGCACTGGTGACGCAGTAGCACCCGGCAACAACGGCTACAAGGACCAAGTGTCGGCGCTTCGTTGGGTGAAACGAAATATTGCTGCGTTCGGTGGTGACCCTGGAAAAGTCACCATCGCTGGATGCAGTGCTGGATCCATCAGTGTCATGTTACACATGATTTCTCCAATGTCTAAAGGTATCCGCCTCATTTTGGGCATTATTTTTTCCAACCAAATCACCACTCACCGCTCAATGTTAAAACTCAAAATGCAAAGCAGTAGATTATCTCTTAGTTACGGTTTCGTTCGACTGATAACAAAACATCTAATAAGTACGTATAAGTATAATGTTTCCAGGATTGTTCCATCGAGGTATTGCCATGTCCGCCTCCCCCATGGGTAAGGAACCACTACCCTCGCACCAAATGTATTTGGCGCAAAAGCAAGCAAAGATCCTCAATTGTCCTACCAACTCTTCGCGAGCCATTGTCGACTGTCTGAAGACCAAGTCCTGGCAGGAAATGGGCAACTCACTTCTAGGATTCTGGGATGTAAGTTTACATGTTTTCATCCTAATTGTAATTGCTCTATCTAATTGTATTTTTAGTATTTTGCCGTATTTATTTCTTGCAAGCCATTGTTTAGTTGAGTGCTGATATTGCGGGGTTATTTCTATGAAGTAGGTACCTCTTTTTTATTTGTTTTTTTTTTTTCAGCAATTCGGCTTCGATCCTATAGGTTTCTGGAATCCTGTAGTGGAGCCGGACGTAGGCCAGCCGCGCTTCCTTGCCGTGCAGCCTGATGAGGCAGTACGCAAGGGCCACATGCACGCAGTGCCGCTGCTCATCAGCCAAACCGAGGACGAGTTCTACTGGAAGGCATTCAGTGAGTTACACTTTCAAAGAAACAGTTTAATAGTCAACTCGATAGACACATTTTGCAAAATAATTACTTAAAGAAAAAACCTGATGGTTTAGGCCAATAAAACCTTTCAACCCGATTTTAATCCGGATTTTCGCCTTCTTTAGATTAATTTGCATTAGCTTAGCGAGATATGCTGATATCCGTATGACTGCGGCTATTGACTTCAGACATGAAACTAATATTCCTGCATTTATGTCGCTATACGTCATGTTTCTTCACAGGTGTCACAAGAAACAAAACTCTTCTTGATCGTATGAATGCCGAATGGGAGAAAATATCGCCGATTTCCTTTGCTCTCCCTGAGAAGAACTCCGCAGCGGCCAGTCGCCGTCTCAAGGAGACGTACCTAAGCGGCAAACCAGTTGCAGACACCCCTGAGAGTAATAAAGGACTTGGGAAGTTGTATGGAGATAGCTGGATTGGACTTAATACGCACAGGTATGCGCAGCACAACCTTACAGCTTCGTTCGATTGGTCTTGGTCTTACCAAAGAGAACATATAGAATAGAGGGTTATTGCCATAGCAAATTTTGTAGTCACAGTAAATTTACAGCCATCTATCGACACATGGTTAAAACTAAAAATGAAAATGTATAAAAATACCAAAAAAAAATATCAAAGGTATGGCGCCATCTATTCGAGTATAACTTTTTCTTGATATTCCGAGGCACGATTTTTCCTTTAGACTTTACTTATCTTATAGGAGTTACATAATATATCTTTGGTCTTACGTTATAAGATTTACTTCAGTGCATGGTAGGTAGAGGTATTTCACCGACGTTCTGTAATGTATTCAATTGTCAGCAGCTCGGAACAGAGGAGTTATCATTCCTGTATCCCGTCTCCGCGTCATGAGTTATCACTTTAAATGCACTTTCGGCGCAATAAAATGTTCTGTTGCAGGATGGCGAACTTGATGTGTCGGCACTCACCGCAGCCGGTATGGTACAGCGTCTTCAGTTACATTGGCAACAACAGCTTCTACGAGGATCCGCGCACTGGCAAGCCAGCCGGTGAGTTCTAAAGCTATGGAAGGAAACGGGTTTAATTGGGTCTTGTCCAGATCGCAGGCAACCATTGGATGCACATGATGCAGACCGATAACTGGTGGTTGAGGAGCCCATAGAGGGGATTTTTGTGTTACTCGAGCGCGTCAGATTAAGATGTTTTTTAAAAATTATTATTTCAAAAAATATACTTATGTCTAGGTATACAAAAGTTTCGCCAAAATGTAGACAGTTTGTTGGCGATGTAGACAATTGTTGGCGATCTTGCTACCCCGTGGAATCTACCTTTACCACTTTTAGCCGTCTATGTTGAGCTGTTGGTTGGGGGTTCAACAAATCGTAAGCAGATTGTGGATTTGGTCATTTTACAATACAAATACTCTTTATTGCAAACCTCAATAAAAAAAAACAATACAAAAAGAAAACAAAAACACAAGCAGAGGCAAACATTCCAAATTAATGCTATTACTAAATCTGACAATTATTTGTACGCATTGCCTTAATCTGACGGTTACAATGTGAAAATCGGGCGTCGAACTTGTGATTGTCAGATTAAGGAAATGCGTACAAAAAAGTATCATATTGTTATAGAAAAATTCTAGCATTAACTTGGACCAAAACGACCAAATCCACAATCTACTTAACGATTTTTTAATCCTCCACCAGCCCCCCGAAACTTAAAAAAATCTGTACCTAGACGCTTTCCTGCTCGCTGGAAAATAAAACTGTATATAACCTTTTTTTCTTCTTATCATCTAATATTTCGATTCCAATAGGTCTCTACGACGCTCGAGTTACTACCTACACATTTAGCATCGCCGGCTCCTTAGCTATGTGTAGGTAGATAATACACGACTTTGGTGTCAATGGCAACATTATCTGGTGGGGAAATTATGCGCCTTACTACTATTAGTGGGGAACTGGGGAAATGCCTATAGCACTATTAAGTTTTATCTTTCTTAAAAAGCAGAGATAGGTGCGGGCTGAAAAACAGCGCTGTGCAGTCGCCAGACTCGCGGCACAAGCTGAGCCCCGAGCCTATTGTCGCACTTAGCATTTATAATATTGTGAATTATAATTCTAAATGTCATATATGTATATATACTTAGTTCCTACTTGTATAATAATACTGCTGTAATTTAAGCTTGTACCTAATTTATTTTACTGTTTTTTTTTTGTATACTTACTGCGACAATAAATGACTTTTTTTTTTTTAATGCGATCTATTTCTATCTCAGAATAAAGCATCATTATTCTGAGATTTCTATTTACGCATAGTCACGCTATATTGGCGAAGTACGTGGCGAAAACGAACAGCGTGTCAAAAATGGAAAGATTGTTAGAAAAATACATAGACATAGTATATACAAGTAGTTATAGACATGAAACCGAGCGACCAGGGGTAGGAGAAAGACATATTCATGTATTGACAGTTTCATGTATGGCAGCATAATCCTTTTTCTCTTTCACTCTTATAAATTTCGGTATTTCGCCTTCGCCTCCTTGCTATGATGCCATAACCCGACCATGAAAAAATGTCCGGTCGGTGATAAAGATCGAATTTAGCGTGCGGGCGGATTCAAGCGCTTTTTTAACGCGCGTTGAAAAAGCGCTCGTGTGTGTCACACGTCACACTCGCACAGTGTGTGGCCTCTTATGTGTCCTGTGTGTCCATGTCCATAATGTACCCAACCACGTCAGTACGTATAATAAAATAGTCCTTTATGCTATATCTATGGTCCCAACCCACCACGGCGGCGCAACAGCCATGCACAGGACGATAGTGCTTTCGTTCCGTTTCTCTCTGCGTATGAAGGCAGTTTCCCGCCTGACCGTACAGATAGGTTTAATTAATCTCAATGTTAATTACAGGCGCGGCGCACCACGATGACTTGATCTACCTGTTCTCCATGAGTTACTTCCGAACTCCGATCAAGGCACGCTCGCCGCCGCCGCCCGCGCCGCAGGACCATGTCATAGTGGACCGGTTGACCGCCATCTGGTACACCTTCGCCAAACATGGGTAAGCACATTGTACGGATGTAATTGTTTTGAATGTTGAGGATAAGTTGATTAAATACAAAGAAGATATAATATTATAGAGCGGTACTGTCATAGTAAATTTTGTAACCACAGTAAATTCACTGCCATCTATCGACACACTTTAAAACTAAAAATGAAGATTTATAAAAATACGATAAAATGTATTTAAATATGGATAAATGATTTTTTTTATTTGCATTAATTCTTTTTATTATTTTGACCCATGTTCTTTCACTGATATGCATTAAAATTGTTAAATAACAAACGAAACCGTCAACGCCCTCTATACGAGAGTAGGCCAAAGGTAGTAGCGACATCTGATCGAGAATCAAATTTTCGTGATTTACGAGGCACGTTTTTTCCTTAGACTGTATCCATCTATTACGGAGTTATATCTATCTTTGTTAAATATTATGCGAAGTGTGTCAACCGTAATGCATGGCAAATATAAGAGTTTTTGTGGATTCATATTTTTATAGGTATTATTTCATATTTGATATCAGTCAAACTGGTAGCCTTGTAACTAAAAAGAATAAGAATAAGAATAATAAGAATAAGACAACATTTATTGCCACACAACAGAAGAGAAATTACAGGAAACGAATAACATAAAAAATTGGCATGCGCGACAAAAGGAGCGGGCTCAGCATATGCTGCGCCAGCCACTTCACCAGGAATTGACCGCACAGCGCTGATTTTCAGTCAGCCCCCTTACTGAACCACATTGATATGTGCGCGGGATATTATCTTTACAGATATATATATATAAAGTAGAATGTATTTTTTTAATATCACGTCGGTGTCAAACAAGCATACGGCCCGCCCCACCCCGCACTATTAGCGTCTCCCGAGCGTCAGCGTAATCAACTGTGTTGGCTCCTCTACCACATTAACCACGATGGGTGATCCCGATCGTGTGGAGGACTTAATGGCCTCTAGTGGCCCATGATTGGCGACGATGGAGCTTAATCGCCATTCGGTTTTTGAGCAAATATCAAAGGCAGTGGCGGCCATGATTGTGCGCGTGCCCAGACGATGGAATCGTCGCCCATTCTGTAATGGACCATCACTGCTTGTAGACGCCTGTTACTCCGGGGGCGTTACATGCACGTTGTCATCCCTTTAAAAACCTGTACACTCCTTTATTTAATGAAATTATAATCCCATTTCGTTATAATAATTATTATGCTTACATAGGATAAAACATTTGATTATCTACCCCTACCCCCAGTGACCCGAACCCTCGTAAAGGCGAGCTGCCGGAGCTGTCCTCGCTGCACTGGCCTGCCATGAAGCCCGAGGACAGGAAGTACCTGAAGGTGGACCACCAGTTCTCAGTGCAAGAGAAACTGCATGAAAAACAGCTGCAAGTATGGGACGAGCTCTACCCCATGCAGTTTTAAATTCTAATTAAATTCAGACAAGAACTCAGGCTGTGCCTTAATCTAAGAATAAATAATTATTAATATCTAGGTATTAAAATTGTTTTACTGTGTTTACTGTAAGGAGCTACAGATCCCTCACCAATTTGCGCCTAATCACTACACCTTATAAAACAAAGTACCCCGCCGCGTCTGTGTAGTTTGTGTGTATGTATGTTCGCGATAAACTCAAAAACTACTTACTGAACGGATTTTCATGCGATTTTCACCTATCAGTAGTATTCTTGAGGAAGGTTTAGGTGTATAATTTGTTAAGCTTTTGTGTAACCCACATGAATCTTAACTATAAAACTCCCGTGAGACTCAAACATATTAGATTATTTTAAACCGGGTCACTCACGTATTATTAAGTCGAATAGCTCGACATGTTTCGGTCCAATTTACGAGGACCGTCTTCACGGAGACACGACACGTCTTCACTGGTCGAGGGCGCGGCGTGTACTGCGGGCCAAAGCCCGACTCGCCCGGCCGCTCACGACAGACGGCGTCGGCGGTGCCGGCGACGTCACCGTTGCGAGGACAGCTCTACCCTCCGTATTGCGTTTGTCGAATGTCGGATCGCACACAACACTCCCTGAGTCACTTGCTAAAGGCCGATCCACACTGACCACCGACGCAGTACCCAAAACCGTTTTCCAACTAGGCGGCACCGACCAGCCACTGTCACGATTGAAATTCGGATAACGACTGATCTCAATAGCTTCCCGTATTTTTCGTTGAACGAAGAACTTTTCTCGCGCCAAAACGGTTACCCTATCAAACCTAATATAGTGCGTCGCGTCCGAATCCAGTACGTGTTCTGTCACTGCGGAGCTTTGGCCGTCCCGGTTTTTCATACTGCGTATGTGCTCAGAAAGTCTCGTCGAAATGTTTCGGCCGGTCTCCCCAATATAATACTTCCAGGAGCACGGAATCCTGTACACCCCAGAAACATTTAAGGGCTCCTTGTCCTTTGGCGAACGCGTCCACTGTCTAAGCTGCGCGTGCGGGCGGAAAATCGTCTTGATGCTATATTTACGGCGTAACAAGTGTCCGATCTTATCCGTCACACCCTTAATGTAAGGCAAGTCCATAGGCTGTCTTTCCACCACAGGCGGTCGTGGGCGCGCAGATTACGCTGAGCGCGCCCCCCACAAGGTTGCCGAGTGTGATGTCGGGCATAGGTTCGGCGGCCTCATCAAGGAATAGGAGCAGAGCTCCTACGATCGCCGGCATGTGCTCCTGCATCACCTTCTCAGCTGGAAAGGCCACTGGGACGATGGCCATCTTCTCGCTCGCCACGACTTCCGCAAACGATCCTCCCACCTTCGTTCTTTTGGGGTCGCTAGCGAGCAGAGACGAGTCGCCACTGGCCCCCAGTGGCCTCTTATTTGGTGGCCTTCCCGCTCCACTAGTGTTGGGTCCGGCCACCATTTGCGCGTCCGTCCTCGCAATTCGCGCCTTCGCACGCCTCTTCTGCCTACTGGACATAGCGGCTCCTCCACCCGACTGCTCGTCCACACCCTTGGGCGTGGCCGCACTGTCATGGGCGCCCGGAGCAACGCCAGCAGGATTTGGAAGTGGTGCTCCTGCTTGCCTCTCGCAGTGGGCCATCGTTCCGCTGCCTACTCCTCCAGCACCTGCGTTAGTCGGTCCCCTTACGGGAACTTGCTGAACGCATCCACTTTTCAACCCTTGGGGAAAAGATCTGGTGGTACCTTTGGAGTGGCCTGCTCCACCATGGCCTTTGCTTTTCGCGCCATGCGCGCCCTCCGTCCTTGCGGACCTCCATGCCTTACTGCCACCTGCTCCCGTGTTCCTGTCAGGGACAGGTCCACTCCCAGCTGGTGCAGCAACCTTTGCGCTATGCGCCTTTGCCTCATCCCGTACGGGTCCGGCTTTTTCTCCTCCTACCGTCGTTTTAGGTATTATGTTATCCATAAACCAACAGGAAAATTTTCAGCAGCTAGGCTCCCCACCCTCCTTGGAGCCTCATATTTGGGATGCTTTGACACATCAGAGATACCTAGCTGATATAGCGTCCCAGAGTGCGTTGCCCATGAATCCGCACGGTGCCAAAACCTTAGTCAGCTCCACAGCCAACACAGGAATCGTGCTCCGCCGATTACAGACCCCTACACTCCAGGAAACTCGCCACGTGGCCATCTGACTGGACACAACAGCCGATTGATCCTGGCTGGCTAAGCCAAGACCTCCCGTGTGAGATGAATCTAGAGCCAAAGGAACTTCGTCTAACGGGGATAACGACTACAGACCCCCGCTTCGCACCCGCTCCCAGGATCTCCTTCTCCACCCGTACGGGTCCCCGCGCACGGCACAAACACGCGGGTGGCATTCTACCGCTAATCATCCTTCTTTGTGGATGAAAAGCCCGCTGCGACATGCCACGTCATCGCTTACGGTTGATTTTACGGGATATGGATCTTTATTTGCGCGCCACCATCGTTCTGCCCCTGCATGTTCGCCTCCGTTAACGAAGACGAACCTACAGTGGCTTCTCGACGTTGGCACGCAAACATAGATCCATATGAGGGATGGTGGGGGGTGTTCTTTGGACTGGTTCTCTTTCCTGGCCCAGTAGTAGATGGTGTCATGCGGATGACATCATCTACCTCCGAGCCTGGTGTTCGATCCGTTGCAAAGCTCACCCCAAGATGATTCAACTGGTTGTTTCTGTTCTGCCTGTTTCTACGGTAGAACCAGGCAGTTAACAGGCGGTAACCTCGGGAAGGAGCACAACCAGTTTTGCCTCGAGGTTCTCTGCAACTTGTGCTCCCCCCGAGACCATTCACCATGCCAACCACCGGACAGGTGGCTGCCATAGAGATAGACCCATCGCAAGCAGCGACCGGTCGCAAATTATTCCTTGCGTATGGACCCACCTCCGCCCAAAATAGTTACATACTTAGGTACATAAGACAAAAAGCTCTAAATAAAAAATAGCATAAGGCTAACTGCAGGCAAATTCTACCATTTAATTATACTTACTTTCATACTTAAGAAAATGCTAATGAAAACGCGAAAAAACTAAATGCTAATCTAAAGTACATATTCAACCTTACTACTATGCAAATAATGCTCACTTATGTATAACGTTACCGGTTTGTACGGCTTTATAGTTCCTCATGTATACAGAAGCATACTCCATGGAGTTAAGAGTGTTTTTCGTTACAACTCTTTTAAATTGGTAATTGGAAATGGTTCACGCGCGGGGGCGCATGCGTGCTGGTATTTGCTTCTCCAACCCCGAGCTTTAGCGATGCGAAAAATTATCATTCCAAGTCGATAACCAAAAATATTGATATCACAAAACGTCACACTGTCTAGCTAGGTAACTTGTGTAAAAACAGGTAAAGGCTTCAAGATAGAGGTATAACAAAAATAGTGGGGATCCTTTTAAGAGCATATTCCGTATCATGTTCCTTAGAATAAGAAAACCAAGAAAATTTGTTCTATAATGCCAACCTGTCAAAAAGTGAAGCCAAAATACCACTCTCTCTCTTTCTTGTCTTTCGTTATTACATGTAAATAAACGAGTGAACGAGGGATAGTACAATATAAGAAAACCTTGTAACGACAAACCATTTTTTTACACTTCAGTTGCTTCTAAAAGCCATAACCGACTACCGCGACCGCGATAAAATACTGAAAACATTTGGTATGGTTGACTGCAAGGTCGCATCAACGCCTGCAGTGCCTGGACAAAAGCTTGAAAAGTCAGGAGAACCACACAAAACTGATGAGGACATACCATATCAGAATCTCATAGGGTCACTTACGTATCTGGCGGTCTGCACGAGGCCGGACATAGCACATACTGTGACTTATCTAAGCCAATTTAACACGTGGTATACCGACGAGCACTGCAAATCGCAGCGAAGCGAGTGCCTAGATACCTAAAGCGTACAAAGAGTCAAGGACTCAAGTACAAAAAGTCGGACAAGATGAAAGGCCTAGTCGGTTATGCGGATGCTAGCCATGCTACATCCTACGATAGGAAGTCGTTTACTGGTTTGGTCTTCCTATGGAAAGGAGGAGCTGTTTGCTGGGAGAGCAAAAAACAGAAAACGATTGCCCTTTCAACTGCGACAGCCGAATATGTTGCCATCTCAGAAGCAGCCAGAGGCAATATTTTTAAAACGATTTGTTGCTGAGATCACTGGAGAACGAGAAAAGCAGTTAACTATGTTCAGTGATAGCCAGTCAGCAGTTGCCATCGCGCAGAACCCTGTGCACCATCAACGCACAAGGCACATTGATTTGCGCCACCACTATGTGAGAGAAGCGGTTGAGAATGGGCATATCCGGTTAGAGTACTTGGAAACAGAACGAATGGTGGCGGACGTACTTACGAAAACCTTATTGAAGGGTAAGTTTGTGTTGTGTGCAAGAGGTATGGGTCTAGACCTCTAGAGGTATGAAATTAAGGAAGAGTGTTAGAATTGTCAAAAGAGGTGAGGTTTGGCGCCAGAGTACTGGACGTATTTTATTATTATGTAATTTCATACTTCTATAAAATGTCATGTAGAAAATATCATGTTTTTCTCTTTTGCTTTTATGGCTTTGATTTTCTTTTGCTAAATAAAAGGAATATACTATCAGGTAGGCCCTCATGACGTATTGGCAACGGTTGCAAGAGAACGAAGTGCTTCATTTTTACCGAATACTTACCCCAATACACCTTACTAAGTAGGCAATATTTAAATCAGTAAGTACCTAAGTAAAAACATTGATGTAAGATGTAAGTACCTATTTTGTTAACGACCAGTAGGTAAGCGATAACCGAATTTAACACAAAAAAGGGTCAGAGTATAGCAAAAGGGGCCCGATTTTAGGACTTGTAAAATTTACGGGCAAATTTTTTTTTGCATTTTTGTTACTTTTTTTTAACTTTAAAGAAAACATTAAAATAAGCATCTTTTATTTAAGGAAGTTTTTTAATAAACGACCGTTTAGGAACTAGAGCGATCTGAAGTTGCGAGTTCGGACTTTACTTACGTTTTTGTTGATGGTGATTTCTGTGATTGGCTACTATTCTGGGTAGTTATGCCCTTTGGGCAGGATGACACACTAACCTAGCCTAAACCGAAATGAAACCTTACCTTACCTACAGTTTTTTGGTGATAGGTAGTAATTTCTGTGACAGGGTCGACGTTACTCCTGGTTTCATAGCATTTGTATGACCTAACTTACAATTAACTTCGGATTGCTCTAGTTCCTAAACGGACAAGTTTATAAAAAAAACTTCAATCAATAAAAGATGCTTATTTTAGCATGTCCCAATGATTAAGTAATAAAAAACATAGGTTATATTGGTTATTTTTTTATCGTATTTTTTTATAAGTGTCTGGCTCCTTAGTAATCCCATGGCTGAAGTCGCAACTTCAGATCGCTCTAGTTCCTAAACGGTCAAGTTTATAAAAAACTTCATTCAATAAAAGATGCTTATTTTAAAGTCACATTTGAAGAAAAAAAATTAAACTATCAAAAATGTAAAAAAAATTCTAAGCTAAAATCGGGCCCCTTTTGCTATACCCCAACTTTGCCCCAACCCAAAAAATAAACAAAGTAACCACGTTATCGAAAAATCTATCGAGCCCTTTACAGCACTATAGGCCTCCCCAATGAGAAAGGCCTGGCGCCTCGGCGACCATGACAGTCGCGCGCGCCCCTTGTTCGCCGTAATCAAGCAAACGATTTCTTTCAAACAAATACGATTTAAACCATCAAATACTTGTGAATTTTAAGTGAGTAATCTTCATAAAATATAGAACTTGCTTTTCTACATAATTAAATTAAAGCAGGAACTATCTTGACAAATTACAATAATCTTTGTCACCAATTCTAGTGCGTTTTGTTATTGCACTGTATAAAATGAATTGTCAAAATTGTTCGATATTCGATTAAGCAAATTAAAATATGCGGCATTGTGACTTACTGTAATGAAAGAGACTGAAGAATGAGTTTGTTGTTGTCTAGGAATAGTAGTTTTTATTACCTACTCTTTATTGTTTTTCCATGTGATTCACAGCTGACAGTTTGGCTTCACGGCCATATTTTTATTCAAGCTGGCGAAGGCATGGTGGAAAGAACCAGATACTGGAGGTGAGTCATTGATATTCGGTCGGTCTTGGTTATTATTTTAGTTAAAAAATATGCTTAATTTAATACATAATTCAAACCTGCGTCCAAACTAAACAGAGCCTGCAAAGTGTTTTGATACTTTTGATTAATGACAAGTTTAAGTAGACTTGTTGCTTTAACGCTTCTACAGACATTGCAACAAATGACATGCGATGCGATTATTGGCTAAAGCGCTTCACACACCTTACTTGATTCAGTAACTGACGACAGGGACGCAGCTATACGTTAAACACGGTAGAGAGAGATATCTGCATCTCACTTCTACCAATTGCGGCGTTCCTGTCGTCAGTTACTTACTGAATTAAGTAAGGTGCGTAAAGCTATTAAGTAGGATCAACGAATTCAATCGATCGACCAACTGCCGCAATGTATTGCATGCAAATCACATGCGATTATCGGTGAGAGGCTATAACGACGGGAACGGATCTAATGGAGAAGAAAAAAAATTATGACAACTTTTTTTTAATAATCTTTAACACATACTATTATAATCAAATAATTTCGTTTAAATTAAAAATACTTGCATTGCAATGGGCGGGATCTGCATAAGGTCCTTCCACACCCATGCGCGAATCACGGCGCGAAGCATTATTGTGCGGTATTGACCTACGTTGATCCAATATGTTACTAGTCATTATTTGTACATCGCTTTTTATGTTTGTAAGTACCTTTTGCATCAAATAATTTGAGGCCCTCCGAAACATGTCGCGTGAGTAACTAAATGTACGCATACTTATAGTTTATAATATACAGTGCCGGCGGGCGCACGCGAAGGCTGCGCGGCAGCACGCATGTGGCGTGCGGCATGCAGCGTGTTGGTGTGCCCCGATGCTGATGCCGCTTGGACCCGCATCTCTGATACTGCGCCACCAGACACTGTTTGGCACTCCCTACGCAACTGCGTTGCATATCAAGTGCGTATAAATCTGCTTTTTTATTCTTCGATTTATTCAGTAGGATAAACTAGTAAGTTATCCACAAAGCGCGTATGTAACCACAGGTCATTAAAGAGCATTTATCTGTCTCCTATAGATACATTATAGGTACTTTGGTTTCTTCATCAAACTGACTTCTATTTATACATCGTTTTCAGGCTGGTGTATGGCAGAACTTACTAGCAAAAGGCATAGATGATGTAATCCAACCTGCAGCGTTTAAATTGGCTATAGTATTGAGACACACACCTACAGATCTCACCGTACGCCTGCTGGCAGATTTATTGCGCCTGCATCCACAATCTGTAAGTATTTCTACTCAATAAATTCTATTACCTCGCGCCTTAATTTTCGAGGCTGGCTGGAGATGGCTACCTACATAATTTTCGAACAACTCCTAGTCCCAAATCGTTTAGGCGTTTTATTGTTACATCGTCCTCATCATACAAGGAGATTATTAACACCTGTTACAAAATAGGTGTTCTCGTGACAATTTAAGCCCTTTATTCATAACAAGTTGATATTGAAAATAACATATTTATATTAATCAAACTTTGTATATCTCCAGCAAGACCTGACCTCATACGTGCTGGCGCTGCTGACCGACGACGAGGCGGCATGGTGTGGAGCGTGTGGTGCGGGCTCGCCGGGCGGCGGCACGCCGGGCCCGGCGCCGCTGAGAGACCTGCAGCTATTTGGTGATTGCGAGCTTTCCATCCTCGCAGCCAGCCGCGAAGAGTACGAGGCCCATGCTAAGCTGGTCCGCGCAGAGTATGCAGCAATGAGCAATAAGAACTACGTGGAACTAAGGATAAAGGTAACTAAAATATATCTACCGACCAAACGCATTTAAACGCGTAGAACCAGGGATAACACAAACAGCATTCTAACTTCTAAGAATGATTGCATTGCTGATCACGTTTTATTGTTGTTTTATTTGTTGTCCCATAATGATAAGTTTACTAACATAGTTTTTAAGCCTTATTTAGTATGTACACTAACACAATGGGATCACTGTTATCTTGAAAATGAATAATTGAAATCTGGGACAGTGTCTTATAGGAAATTAGATAGGAACAAAAGATTAGGCGCATCGCGTGAAACTTGCGACAGAAAATATGCGATCACGTTCTGTTTAAAGTTTTGCTAGTCAAATCTCTCGGCTATATCATTATCTTTTTTATACTAAAATTATACTGCTATGGTATTGCAGGGTTATGATATAGATAACAGTTTCTGAGTGATTTTTTTCGTGGCATTTACCTTTGATTAAAACGTGTAAAAATTCAATATATAAACTGCAATTTTTTCGTTAGCCTCCTCTTAAGCCCCCTCCAGATTATGTGCATGAATCGCGGCGCAATTTCGGCGAGAGAACATATCGCGACGTTGACGTATGACTCAACAAGTCCACACTCGCACAACTTCACGGCGATTTCGCAGTTTGGTTTGCGGCAAGATGGCGGAAAAGCATCAGCTGATCGAGTTAATCTACGGCAACATACGTAATTTAGCTGTTTTTCCATTTTCTGTTTTGTTGTAGAACCGTAAAATATAGCCGCTTAATACAATATGATGAGCCAAAATAGTGTGTAATGTGAAGGCTTGCAAGTTCGCGCTTCGCGCCTTCAATGACGTGGGCCGAAAAATCGACAAAAACGGGGAACGAGGCGCGAAGGCGTGAACAATCTGCGAAATCGACGCCACACTCGCGTTCGCGACTTCGCGCTGTGATTCGCGCACGAGTGTGGAGGGCCCTTTAAGTAGATAACCGAGGCACTTCACTTCATATTTAATACATTATATTTAATGGGTGTGTAAAATGTGAACTTATTATATGCATAAGGTTTGTTTAGTTCTGTTAAAATATGCAAATAATACAAGGCAATGAAAAGACATAATTAAAAAAAATAACTTTAGTTGGTATATTTAATGTGGAAGTAGACGTATTACATGTGTCATTCATCATTATTTGTAACTGTACTTTAACTAAAAATATTTGTCTCTGTTTACAGGTCCTGAACCAGTTCTCACAAATCCCTAAGCTATATCACACACCAGAGTTCGAGTTTCTTGAGCCGCTTGCGCGTGAAAACATTGAACGAGAAATTTGCACTCTACGTGAACACCTGCTCACAGGTCAACAGGAGTAAACTCGATGGAAGCCCAACATGAGGCAAATAATGTCTTGTGTTAGTCCAAGCTAGCAAACAATATTTACGATTGGAAGGCATGGCTTGCCAGATTACTGCGTTAGACACATTTCGTTGCGCTTAAGGCTATGTTTGTGTTCGTGAAAACGTATTTTTAACCGACTTGAAAAAAAGGAGGTTATCAATTCGACCGTATTTTTTGTATGTATGTTACCTGAGAACTCCGTCATTTCTGAGCCGATTTGGAAAATTATTTTTTTGTTTGAATGGGATGAAGGGATCCATTAGGACTCCAGGGAACTCTTCAAATCTTATAGGCATACATATATCGGTTTTACTATTTTCATCAACAAACCAAGCACTTTCATAGCACTACTGATGATGGGGAATGGGACTCTTTAACAACGCATATTTCAATTTTGGCGATTTAAGTTCTCTTCGTTATATTTGTTAAGCACAATTAAGTAAGTTCTGAAGGAACATTTAATTGAGTTAAGGTCTAGTTTTGATGATGAGTTCCAAGAGGTCCAACTCCTCAAATCTTGATAGCTTAGATACAGACCTTGAAACTACCCGAAGTGCAAAGTGACAGTTTGGCCAGACAAATGAAGAAACACAAAAAATGGAAAAATAAAATTAATCTAATAAAAAAGTAGAAAAATTATTAATAGATAAATGCTATTATTCAGTTAGTGACTTTTTTAATGATAATTTATAATTCTTACTTTATTTTTAATTATTATGTACTGACTATTTATTCGTTTAATTTCTAATGTGTAAAATTTGTAATTTAAGTGACATAACTTTTTTTTTTTATATAAAAATTGTAACATATTTTAATGCATTACTAATTTAGGAGACTGTAGATTTGTTAGTTCGCATGATTATTAATTAATTTTATTTTATAATGTTTAGCCTAGACTACGGTCAAGACTTTGATCCGAGGGCCACGATCATGGAGGGACGCTTTCTTTTCGCGGGTCACGCGAATTGGCACGTTGGCGAGCCAGATGCGCCTTTGTTCGGAGACCAACGGTATGACCAATACTATAGATTTCATGTGTTTATTACAATTTACGAAATTACAATTGAATAGAATAGAATTATCCTACCTGTTGTTGAATTGAATACAACATACATAACACTTGTATAAAAAGAAGAAGAAGAAGAAGATATTACGCCTTAATTAAATATTCTCATGTTCCTCCTTTTAATAAGTTAACCGACTATGCATTGCTAATTGCCCTGATTTGATGCAAAAAAGATGTTAAGCTGCCACTGCTGCGCCCTAGATGTAAATCGGTTGATAGATTCGTACTTTATAGATTGTTCTTAATAGCGTAACATACATTTAACAAACAGCTGTTTCCAATATACATAATTTTATTTTAATTCTAGTGTATAATATTTTCATTTCCTCCTCTACTTACCATTTTTCACCCTGTTAGCCCAATCGAGCTGACAGGGTGGGATGAAGCGATAATTGTAATGAGACAACGTATCTCAGCCGACATGTCGGAAGCTGAATTGTGAACAATTGCCACCGACACGACTTAAACTTTTTATTTGATGCGGTTTTCAACCGATTATAATATTTTTGTTAAAAGTTTGGATATAAAATATTATTTTTATTTGCAATTATTATTTTAGAAATTAAGGTATTATTTTACAATAAAAGCAGAAAACAATCTTTTTAATACAGTTGCTCAAAAAGTGCTACTTTACGTAGCTGTTTAGCGTGCGGAAAGTTGGTATTCGCGAACTGGTGCTTCATACTTTTACAATTTTTTTTTAATTTATACTTATTCCAATTCATGACTACTTATTGATGAGTGTTAATATTAGTTTCCTTTAAACGTCGTAACCAACATAAAAACCTACTGTTAATATAAGAATACGAAAAATATACATTTCATATTTTTTTACTTACCTCTTCATCATTATAACACGTTTATTTTTTAACATTGAAGATTGAAAAACCGTTCTTAATATTATAAGTTGTCTGAATGGAACGGAATAGCTATGGAAGGTAGAGGTAGGAATAGCTGCCGAAACGCTTGTCAAAGAAGAGGCGTTTTTTCTTACTGCAAGCTAAGTTTCCAAAGGCAACATTCGATATTGTTTTTATTCCTTACTTGTTGTTTTTTTATTTTTCCGCAACTGTATTAAGAAACGTCGTTCGATACACGTGCGGAAATATCATTCTTCACTCGTCCCGAGTCTACTCGAGTACCGATACCGATATCTCGGTACTCAGCACAAGCATCGAAATGTACTATTTTTTCTCTTACTAAGGTATAATAAGGAAAACCGGTTGAAAATGTCGTGAAACGAAACGTTCAATTCATGTCCATGTTGGGCGTGGACTTTAAGGGCCCTCCACACTCATGCGTGAATCACCGCGCGAAGCCGCGAACGTAATAGTGGCGTCGATTTCGCAGATTGTTGACGCCTTAGCGCCTAGTTCCCCGTTTTTTGTGGGTTTATTAGCCCGCGTCAAAGGAGGCGCGAAGCGCGAACTGTCAAGGCTCCACATTACACACAATTTTGACTCATATGTAGCAAGATAAATAATAATCTATAGGTATATATATAAACATTAAACTGACTCACTTAAATCAACGCCCAGCCCAAACCGTTGGACCTAGAGAGCTGAATTTTTCATAATAGATAGTTATTATAACGTTAGTAAGAAGGGGTTTTTCAAAATTCACCCCCCAAGGGGGTGAAATGGAGGTCCAAAGTTTGTA
This sequence comes from Cydia strobilella, assembly GCF_947568885.1. Taxonomy (NCBI): domain Eukaryota; kingdom Metazoa; phylum Arthropoda; class Insecta; order Lepidoptera; family Tortricidae; genus Cydia; species Cydia strobilella. The sequence continues at coordinate 18,907,687 of NC_086042.1, read as the reverse complement.
TGGGGAAACAAGATTAGTTAGACTATTTTATTCTAAACTTCACAGAAGTATTCCTAACGATAAATAAATAAACACGTTTCAGGTTTTTTGAAAATTCAGCCCCTAAAAGGGGGAAATATGGTGACAAAGTCTGAAAATCAACATGAGTATTGTTTCTATAGTTTATCGGGCCGCTGATTACGAAAACAACAACGATTTTAAACTCCAACGTGGCGGACGTGAAAAACCATCTCCCCTGTTGGGGTGAAAAGTTGTTGAAATGTCTAAATATCAATATGGGTGTCGTTTTTATGGTTTTTTTGGGACGTTAATTGCGAAAATGGTATCAATTTTGAAATTTAATAATGTGGTCATGTAAATCTAAATAGGCATATAAAACAAGAAAGTGACTGACTGACTGACATAATGTGTAATGTGATATGATCCTAAGTTGGTCGAAATAAATGATTTTATTTATTTATTTATTTATATCAACACACAGCCCAAGCCGCTGGTTCTAGAGATTTCAAATTTTGCACGTAGGTTTCTTATAAGGTCTAGGGGTGCACTCAGAAAGGATTTTTCAAAATTGGGGTGAATTTTTGAAGGGCACAGATTATATAATAGTTCTTACGAACAGATACTTATCTCTCAAAGAAAACGCAAATACCTACCGTTTTGATACCTACACAAAAATACAATGGAGTGACCTTCAGCGCGCCGCTCCCCGCACCGCGCGCACTGGCACAACGCTAGGGTTGCCGACGCTTAGAAATGATAAATACCAGTAGGTATTTTATCATTTCTAACAGCGAAGTGAAATAAAATGAAATCTAAATCTTAAATTTTGTATTTTAATCATTCATTTACAACTGTTTTACTTTTATATACCTATGTTTTTTTCCTCCTCTAAGTGATCTGTTATAAAATTTGACTGTGGCTGGTTTTAGTTTAGGTTTCATGTTATTTGAATGTGTCTTTTGCGACAGTAGGTTTTGCGATTATAGATTTTATATAAGATACCTAACTTCTTAGGCACAAGTATAAATTTTATTTCGTGTGAAGACCGGTCCTCTTTAAATCAATTGATAAAACTAACATTTAAACTAATAAGGTACAGTATAGGTAACAGCATATAAGCATTTAAAGTTCCAATAATTATAATATTCCGTTTATGCGTTAGAGTTTGCGAAATACTCATTTTTAAAGGTCACATGTCCCTGCAGTAACCGCAGGGTTTACGCTGTTTTAAAAACAGCGCAATGAACCCAGCAATAATTAATTTTTCAACACACTTGCTCAAAACGACGTTTTTATTCCACCGATTTTTGGCTCATAATCCTAGATATTAAACACGCGTGCTCTTTCAGTGTATTATTCCACTCGTGATTTTTCATTATATTATCTGACCGAGTTAAGAAGGTAACTGATTGCTAATAATATGCATGGAAAGGGAGCCTTCTTTAATTGGTCAGACTGGCGGGCACCGGCGCGCCCGACCGCCTGCGCGGCGCGCGGCCCTTCCGGCCCGCCCGCCGCGCCGCCCGCGGACGGGGCGAGCGAGGGCCGGCCGGCAGTACGAGTGTGACAGATGAAACACACAATACTAACTGTTTTAACTATTAAAATTTGATTAATATGAAAGTTTCTTTTTTTCTCGCAAGTGTGTTGAAGAACGTCGTATGAAACGCGTGTGCATTGGTCATTACACTAACTATAAATTTGTCGTAATAATAATAAACACTACATGTTTAATTAAATAATTTCAATAGTAAGTACCCACGTATCTTGTAACTTTCGTAAAAATTGCCAGTGCGGCGTGCGGTGACGTGCGTCCGTGAGCGCGTGTGGCAACCAAGTTCAACCAACTGGCTAGCTTATCTACCGTGAACGGGAGGCGATTCGTAGGTATAATTCCGAGCTCGCGCGGAGAGTTCCATAGGCCTGCCAAGGGTCCAAAGTTTGTATGGGGAAATAAGATTAGTTAGACTATTTTATTCGAAACTTCACAGGAGTATTCCTAACGTTGAATGAATAAACACGTGTTTCAGGTTTTTTAAAAATTCAACCCCTAAAAGGGGGAAATGTGGTAACAAGGTCTGAAATTCAACATGGGTATTGTTTCTATGGTTTATCGGGTCGCTGATTACGAAAACAACAACGAATTTAAAAGTGGCGGATGTGAAAAACCATCTCCCCTGTTGGGGTGCATTGGGGCTGAAATGTCTAAATATCAATATGGGTGTCGTTTTTATGGTTTTTTGGGAAAATAATTACGAAAATGAAAAAAAAAAATTCTTGAAAGTACTCGTATTTGTGTCAAACTGCAATTCAAACGGTCCAGTAGTTTCGGAGCAAATCGGTTGTAGCAGACGGACTGACTGACAGCCACACGTGATCCTATAACGGTTCTTTTTTTCTTTTGAGTTATGAAACGAAACCTGCGTTATCCTAACAGATTTTTAAATTTGTATTTGGTGCCATCTCGATCGTCGTCAATCGGTACCTAGGCGAGTGCGGGCGGTGCGGCGGGACGGACGGGGCGGGAGGAGTAAGTCATCGGGAAACTTCCTTCATCCGTAATGAGTACATTCAAGGTGCTGCAAGACAGGTGGTTGTGTGTTTGCTTCTTATAAGTTTAGGTTTCCATTCTAAGTAAAATGCACAAATCGCAAGTACCTACATATATATATATATACCTACCTACCTACCTGCCTACGTACGTTCCTCAATTATGCGTTTGATAACATGTAATATAATAATATTCTCTGCATGCTAGGATTACACTTGTAAGTTTTACTTACGTAAGTAGGGACAAAGCTATTTGCTAGAATGAGATAACGATCTTCATATCTCATTCTGTAGTATAGCTGTGTCCCTACTTACGTAAGTAAAACTTACAAGTGTAATCCTGGCCTTAATTAACGTTACAAAATCTATTTGCAGGCAGATAATACATTTTTCACAATAAAAAAGGAAAATATTGTCCGTATTGTGGCAAATACACCATAAGAGTGAACAGTAAGTTAACTGAAACCACCGAAACTTTGAAGCGAATAGAATACGCCCGTACTTTTAGTATGTTGTTTCAGACACTTTTAGCTATAACTATACCAAAATTCGGCCATACACGAATTATTTCCCCTATTCGGCAGTTAATATGTCTTCGGTCGGTGGGCTACCTGCTGTACAAATTTCATCAATATTCGTGGTTTACGAGTAATATGCCTGTGACATACGGAACAGTCATGACGAAATTATAAGGGTTCCGTTTTTGCCATTTTCGCTACGGAACTATAAAAACCATCTTTTGTAAGTCGTTATAAAACCGTATTTTCGTAGATCTCCTTCCCCTGCCTCCCTCGCACCCTATACATTAGACAAAACGACATAGATTCTTAAATCACGCGGGCGAAGCCGCGGGCAAAAGCTAGTTATATTATATATATATATATATATAAAGCGGCAAACCAAAATGAGAAAATAGCTATATGATGCCATAGATAACTAGCACTGCAGTTAAACTCGATCAGCTGATGCTTCTCGCCATCTTGACGCGAACCAAACTGCAAAATCGCCGTGAAGTTTGCGAGTGTGGAGTCATACGTCAACGTCGCGACGCGACATGTTCTCTCCGCGAAGTCGCGCCGCGATTCATGGCACTTAGTCTGGAGGGCGCTTTCAGCCCGCTTCGCGTCTTCGCGCCGCGTTTTGTGCATCATACCTACGTGATTTTGCTGTTTTTCCATTTTGTTTTGTTGTAAAACCGTAAAATATAGCCGCTTCTTCTTCTCAATATAATTAATATTACTCATAATATCATATATGTCATTATTTATATAATCAAAATATAATTAATATCCATCTTTCCAATGATGAGCCAAAATAGTGTGTAATGTGGAGAAAATGTGGGGTCTTGCAAGTTCGCGCTTCGCGCCTCCTTTGACGCGGGCCGAAAACCCGACAAATGATGTTTAAAAAAAATGAAGTTTGGCTGCATTTTGGCTGTATAAGTCTACTTAAACTCTCTATTCAGATTTTCTTGATGAAACAAAACGCAGATAGTCAGATACGCATACGCTAAAAAAAAAGAAAAAAGAAATCAATATGGCTCGTTAAGTCGTTTTAGTCTGCCATTTCCATTTCTGCCAAAGGGAATTTAATAAATGTCTATTGCCTAAGTAACAGTACTTGTATGGAAATCAGTAATTACTTACGTGTTAAGAATTTTCATGTATCAGCGCAGAATCACAATATATTAACCAAGTGACAACTACAGGTAAACAAAATGTGGAAGGGGTCATTGATCGAAGAATTTTTAGGGCTCCATTGGATCGGCGGCGACGGCGACGTGGGAAGGCTTGTGAGTAATGTTTGTTGATCTATGTGGATGTTCGCAGGGATTAGCGATGTCGTGGCGTGGACGAGACGACCGCAGTGACCGGAGCTCGCGGTGGGAGACTCAGGATCGGCCGGACCCGTGGGCGAAGCGTGGACGTTCGCCCGTGTGGGACATGCGCCGTGATTCTCCTGATCGCTCGCGAGGGTCTCCTCGCCACCACCGCGACCGCTATGACCGGTACGACCGCACCGGGGACCGTGATCGGCGCGACCGCACCGACCGCGCTGATCGCGGCGACCGTTACGAGCGGGACGAGCGACGCGGGCGCTCGCGGGACCGGCATGAACGTGCGCGGTCGCGCTCTCGCTCTCGATCACGGCGACACTCGCCGCGCCGCCACGAGCGCGAACGCGACTGCGACATTCCAGCGCCACCTTCTCCGCCAAAGATCAGTGCACCTGCACGGCCCATCTCACGATCGCGTAGCCGTTCTGCCAGCCGCGAACTCGACAGTGTCAGCTCTGCATATGACAACAAGGACGAACAAGCTGTCAATGCCTCCCCGGGAGACTGGTTTTGTAAATGTGGCTCATACAATTTTAAAAGGCGCCAAATATGCTACAGACGCAACTGCAATGGAAAACGATCAGAAGGGACAGTTTACGGGGCTGATGCCGAGAGGCATGGCTTGACAGAAGGCATGGGTATCACAAAAAAACTTTTGTTTAGAAGATTAGATGCTTTAACAACTGAAGAAAAAATATTAGAGGCATTAAAAGAGAGATGCTCGAAGGCTATTTTAGATTCTATAGCAGGGATCACAATAGGGAGAGAAACATTGACTGGAGCGTCAAAGTGCCTCGCATATATAAACTTTAATTCTATAGCAGATTCCACTGCTGCTCATTCTGAATTGATGACTCTTTCACCTCCACTTGAGATTGATACCCGGGAAGTTTTGATATCATTTTACAATGAGCCCCAAAAGATTCCAAAACCTGCTCCGAATCCAGTAGACTATTCTAGTTATTATTCTCAAATGACCACATACAACAACAGTTCAGCTTTGTCTGAAGCAGACAGAGTTAATGCTGCGGCAGCAGTTGCCCAGTCAGCTATCACAGCAGCTCATGCTCGGCAGCTCACGTGGACTCCATCGGTCCCTACATTTGTTACGTCAGCTGCACAAGCAGTAACCAATATCAAGGCTCCCACAGGTGATGGAACGACAGTGTATAATGCACCTGATGTAAGGACATTCATGTATGATGAGACATCTGGGTACTACTATGATCCTTCTTCAGGTCTGTACTATGATGGAACCACACAGTACTTTTACAATAGCCAAATTAATCAATATATGTATTGGGATTCCACTAGTTCTACTTATATTGCAGCTACACAAGCCACACAAAATACTGATCAGCCTAAGCTGCCTAGTCCACCAACAGTCACCACAGATAACACTATTACTAAAGAGCCGGAGGAGAAAAAGAAAAAAGATAAAGAGGACAAAGTAAAAGTTGCTAAAAAGATAGCCAAAGATATGGAAAGATGGGCTCGAACTTTGAATCAAAAGAAAGAAAATGCAAAGAGTAACTATGTTATGGATCAGCCTCAAGACACAGGGCCTAGCAAGGGCTCTGCAGACATTGGCTTTTCAGTGCTTGGAGCTGGGCCGTCATTAACACATGTTAGGGAAATATCCCCACCACCAACTGTAGTCCCAGCTGCTCCTGATGAGTTTTTGATTAAGAAAGTAGCAGAACCGGCGTTTGATAATGATGATGGCATTATTGACTGGACAAAATTAACGTGCTTACTGTGTAAAAGAAAGTTCCCTTCTGCAGAGGTTCTTACAAAGCACAAGACTCTTTCAGACCTACATAAGCAGAATCTTGCAGCGCATAGGAAACAGTGTGAGTCAGCACCTCAGATGAATGGGTATAGAGACCGTGCAGCTGAGCGCCGAATGAAGTTCGGAGAGGATGAGACACCAGTCAGAAAGAGGTATGAGCCACCGGAGCCTATTCAGCCCCCCATACAGGCCGCTCCGCCACCATCCGTTGTTGATACTATTGGAGGAAAAATGCTTCAGAAGATGGGTTGGTCAGCTGGACGGGGTTTGGGCAAAACTGAACAGGGGCGGATAGCTCCCATTGAGGCAGAGCAAAGGCCAAGCTTGGCAGGTCTTGGGCAGAAGAGAGGCATTTACACACCCACTCCTGGGGAGACATATCGCGACACTGTGAAAAAGCTTATGATTGCGCGGTACAAGGAAGTCGTCGGTCAAGAGGAGGGAAATTAGGTGGGTTATCTTTGTTTTATTTATTACTACTAATAACTCCTTTACAGATTCAGGATTTGAGGTTAGTACAATTATATTATTTTATTTATTCTTTTATATATTGACACCTCTTCTTTGGGTATTAATAGGGGCAGCATCTTGACAACAAACATATACAATGTGCTCACGAAGAACCCGAAAGATATTAACAATGTATTCCCGTTTCAGAGCTAATCCCAATTAAAAACAAAACATTATTTTATTGTTAATAGTGCAAAAGCCTTTTTGATGGCGATGTAGCCACTATAGGGCCTAGTGTAAATATCCTTATTGACAACTATATCAAAAAACCGGCCAAGTGCGAGTCGGACTCGCGTTTCAAGGGTTCCGTACATTACACAATTTAAACAATCTATTTTTTATGCGAAATGTCTTTAAAAAACCCGTAGGTATAGATCTATAGGTAAAGATCTATTTTGTGTATTTTTTTCTAAATTTTTGGCCCAGTAGTTTCGGAGATAAAGGGGGGGAATGGTCATGTTTTGCCTATTTTCTTGAATAACTTCTAAACTGTTTGTCCTAAAATTATATAAAAAATATATTTGAGATTGTCACAATGAGCTCTTTCATTTGATATGTAACACCATATAGTTTGACAAACTTTATTTTTTAATTTTCTCATTTACCCCCCAAAAGTGGACCCCGTGTTTAAAATTTATTTGTTTTCGTTACATGTCCATCTTTGGGTTACAAACTTACATATGTGTACCAAATTTCAACTTAATTGGTACAGTAGTTTTGGAGAAAATAGGCTGAGACAGACGGACAGACAGACAGACGCACGAGTGATCATATAAGGGTACCGTTTTTTCCTTTTGAGGTACGGAACCCTAAAAATAACTAGTAACACTGCAAAAACTAGATTTTACGAAAAAAAATACCAATTATTATTTACAACGACGGGACTTAATCGCGTAAAATAAGTATTAAACCCACCTCCGACGTTTCGAGGACGGCGTTGTCCCCGTGGTCTCGGAGAATAATACCAATTAATTTTAAGTGATATAATTTTACCAACATTTCCTTTTTTGTACCAACACAATAAAAAAATCGAAAAAAGAAACTTTTTTTTGGCAAAGTTGGCCTAAACTCATGTATAATTTTTTTTTTCATTCTTTTGACCTTTTTTAACGTTGGGATAATGCGTTTACGCATGCCACCTGGCCCCGGGGAACCAGGAGGGATGACGGACTAACCAGTGGTAGGACTACCGTCTAAAACCACCAACGAATGCCGACTCCGCCTTGTAGATTGTAGAGGAGCGCCGCAGGATCACTATCAGCATTCGACTGCGTGTTTCCTTCTTTAAACGCCTTCATTTGACCTCAGAAATGCGTGATTAAAATCTTTTGGGCTCCTAGTGAGCACGTGGAATCATTCAAATATATTTTTTGTCTTAAGTATAAAGTGTAATATATAGCTCTGTAGTACTGTAGTAAAGTAATAGGGATTTTAAATTAGCAAATTGCTAAGCTAATTTTCTTTATCATATTCTTGTAGGGTATGCCTCAATGAACTCAAAAAAAAACCTCTATCTATGTTATAGGTTGTTAAAAAAAATTCTTAAAAAAAATAGTCTTGCTTTTTTTATCTTTAAGTACACGCTTTAATACATTTTCTTGCTCACAGTTATGGTGGTTTAAATCTATATTTTGTATTTGGTGTTTATGTTTATATTGAAGGCACTCTACACGAACTGACTAAGCGAAATAGTTAGCTATTTCATTTTGATAATTTAAAGCCCTTGTGACTATGCTACTACAACATTTGCACACAATGCTTACAATACATTGTTACTTAACCGTTGTCCTACGAGTTGTTCCATTGACGATTTCCCTTAGGCTTTAATTAACTAACTGGCTCTGATCCGCTACGGCCAAGTGCGCTTCTAGTACTACCTGTACTGTAGTTAAGGGGTCTCAAACCTTGCGTCAAGCTCCTCTTTATATTTGGTGGTAGTAAATAGTAGTTGATTGGGGCGCGAACAGTTTTCCAGGTGCTATTTCTATTTATCCTATTGACTATCATATATTTGGGTTTCATATTTCGGTACATACATGTCATATCATTGTCTTCTATGTAATGTATATATATTAAGTGGATACATCGACAGTAAGTTTTGTTTTAATAGGGAACGGCGAAAAATTAATTCAGTTATTTAGACCTCCCATAAACTAAGTAAGATATAAATTTGGTTTTATAAAATTATAAAATGTTATTAATTTGGATACTTTGAATACATCAGAAAGATGGCTTATTTCGCATAGGTACAGAATATTTATTGATGTTAAAAATCGCTTACCTAATTGATGTATCCCCTTAATCACTGAACAAATTAGTTTTTTTATATCGCTTAATTTTACAGTGGTTATTGCCTCCATTACTATAAATATATAATCCTCCCGTCATTGTCTGCAAATATTTGAAAAGTAAAATAGTAACTAGTAGCACAAAGAGCAGAACAGTTTTGACGGAGGCTGGGTAACTCTCACTTGTCAATGTTTTCAGTTAAACAACTAAAAAGTGGTTTATAATCATAAAACATTTTTACCGATATGCAAAATTCGAAACAGTTGATTGTCTATAATACATTTTCTGGTACCAAATTTCATGAATCTCGGTTCACAAATTTAATGGCACTTGGTAAAAAGGGGTTTTGATTAGACTAATATTGGGCGCTAAAGGGATTGTGTGACGATGTTTATTAACAGCTCTTTAGTGCAATATTGATTGACTATGAAACCTGCCAAGACGGATTTTCAAATGGACGGACGAGTCGCGGTGTTGTTGATTGTTCTCTAATTGTGTGATTCTGATTTAAACGCTAGATGGCGAGCCGCCCCGTGTGCCGTGCCCGCGCACCGCGGTGAGTAAAGTCTATTTGCTTAAATACTTGTCTAACGCATCTCTTTCCACAGGCTTGACACCATATACTTCTTATGTGTTAGTTTGTTTAATAATCTATATATCTTGTGTTGACTCTAGATGAAAATGTAAGTTATTACCATTGCCTTCATCATTGCTGTAGGTACTCCAAAATTATGATTATTCGGAGTTGACTAAAAAGTGAAGTGACTATTGAGGCGTAGAGTAAGTTCCCTACGTTCAAAATGAATGTATATATTGTTAGATTTTACAGTAATGGTACTATTTTCGGCACATAATGACTTGAGACATTCAGTTCACGAATACCTGATATATAAGTTCAAGTTATTCAATATATTCGTCTGTGAAATTACAATCCGACACAGTAGTGTAGTGATGAGTACTGTATATTGCGTCAACTCAACAAGGTATATAGATTATTTGAAGCCACTGTGGTTTCTGGGATATTTGGGGTTCTATATAGGTTGTTGTCCTGTGATATAGTCTGTGTTGTAGTCTTTTAATTAGGTTCTACCTTAAAAATAGGTATTATAAGAATAGTCGGAGGACGAAGCGAGCAGCGACGGAGCATAGACTCTGGAAAAACATTACTGTGATATAACTGTGATATTTAGTGGTGCAAAAAAACGGTGCAAGTGTGAAGCCCTTTACTGACGACTTTGACCATTTACCTTACAGAACCGGCGCAGCGCCAGGACCCGCCAATCCTTGTTTAGAGCAGGTTTATTTATTTATGTACAACGTTGTACAATCGTGATTTATCTCGGATACCGGGCTAGCGAGCTGCTGGCTTCTTGGTAGTAGTATGGCATCAATAGATACGTCAGAGTACACACTGAACAACCCATGTAAACATACATTACAAACTTATTTATTTGTGTTGTCAAATCTGTTAAATCCTTGATGCTGTTCTTCTCCCTTCTGCAACATAATTATAACCTTCGCAAGCTGTAGTATGCAGTATGCACATAATAATGACTAGAATTATACTTCATTCCAATTTAGGACTGCATCGACCGTCCAGTGGCGCCCTCATTGGGGGAATTGTGTTTTCTAATAAACCAATTAATTTATGTATAATCCAGTAAGGTATAAAACTATGTGACAAAGACCAAAAGTTGGGGAATCAGTAGAAGAACAATAAAAATATACTGATTTATACCTAAATTAATTGGTTTATTAGAAAACACAATTCCCCCAATGAGGGCGCCACTGGACGGTTGATGCAGTCTTAATTATTAATTGATGTATTTTTAGTCGTGGAATCGTAAAGTTAAATATACGTTCGAATAACATAAAACATAACTTTTTTGGCAGTAAGGCCTGTGCCGAAATAAAAACTGTAAATTTCAAACGCCTGTAATTTTATTTCCAAGCAAAATGACGACAGCTTTCTAACCGCAGGTAAAAGTCCTATTATTAAATTATATATTCCTATATAAATAATTCTGGTTTTACGCCATGCGACGTTAGACCGGTGAATAGAAGAGATCACTGAAATTATTCTTTTTCAAATGGCAAAAAAATTTCAACATCCTCCATGCTTGCTTTCGATACACTTAAAATTACCTTGAAGTTTCGTGCATTTCATAATATAAATAAATAATTTGTAGGTTGTCTCCTGAACAGAGACCTCGAAGCGGCAGACCTCTAGGAACAAGTGACCAGGACCATCAGAAAGAGAATTTGCGCCCGCCCCCGCATGCCCGTCATATTTATCGTGAAAAATTGGCCGGTCATATGCGGCTTAAGTGAAACGAACTATAAAGAAACATAGTATATAGATTCGTACAAAAGTTAGGATAGCTAAAGTAACCGAAAATTTGCGTTATTAATTTTTGGGCCAAGTCTAAAATCATACAACTTCCTTCGTAAAGTCGCCATTTCGTAATAGACGATGAGCAAAGTAAGACCACAATACGTCCTGCAGTGCCGTTATCTCGACTATTCATGGACTCAAATCAAAAATGTATTAAAAGAGAAGGATAAAACAGCCAAAAAACTTTAACAACTCCAGCAGGTGTTGGGATGGCGCCGGCATATATGAAAAACAGCTCTGTAAAAAGCGGCCACTGAAGGCCCTAGGAAAAAACTTCTTATCACTCCTGCAGAAAATTTAAAAATAAAAAAAAACTGATAATTATTTAAATTAAAAGTAGCTTCATATTCTAGTAATCCTAAATTCCAAAAATCCTTATCAATTGCATCAGTTTTTTTTTTCATTTGAAGTTTACAGTTTTTTTTCGGTACACCCCTTAAAGTATTAACTAGCGAAGGTTATCTTTCCCCTTGTTTAAGTGGGACGGAGAGATATATTATATTATAACTTTCAAATTTAATGAACTATTTTTCTAGCGTTTTATAATAATTATAATGTTTAAGTTGTGTAATGTAAACCTAAACGTCAGTGAATCTTTTGTATATGTTCTACGATGACGTGTTTAGGAGGTAGTTTAAATTGTAGTAGTGCAGATTAAATTACCTGTTAAGTACGACGGTTTTGTTAATATCTACATCTATACCTCTGCTATAAACGGTTTAAATAGTAATAGCTATACATATATTTTTAATATTTGACCTTAATACTCAGCAAATTAGAAGTCAATATTAACACGAAAACATACTTTAAAATATATAAAGTAACACTGCTTAGTAATTAAGTATATACTACCTACAAAGTGTAGTTTGTAAAAATGTTCTTTGTTATTCATAAAAATACATGTACTTTTTAACTACCTATCTAATTTCATAGTCAACTTTTCAAGGCATTCATAATTCAAAATTTTAATGTTATATTAACTAAGTGTACATTTGCTAAACTTACCAACATAATGTTTATTAATACAACAGGAATGCTCACTTAGTTTTAGAGTAATTATTATTCTTTATCTTGCATTGTAGTTGTTCACATCTTTAGATAATCAAATAAAATTATTGTTATAAATATAGAATCAAATAGGTTACTGACAAATTAATGGACTATTTACATAATGTACTTTATCTACATCAATATCATAACCTCCCTATAATATATTCAGAAACGATAAGCTAACGGCCTATATTAATAAACATGTATCTGTTGGTGCATCGTAATTTAAACTTTACGTTATCGATAACCGATATCTTAATTACATTCAAATTTAGAACATCTCTGAGAAACAAAGAAATTGATTTGGCCTCTATATCAGTCGAGATGACGTTTTATTCGAAATGAAGTGTCAGTTGCAAATAATTTTGTCAAATTTCGCATGTTACTTAATGTCGAACGATATGGCAGTAAAAAAACAACGGATGCCTGACATTCGCGAAAAAATATTTGTATTACCGCCATTTGACGTTTAATTAGTTTGTAAGTATAAAATTACTTAGTTTTGTTGAAGCTTATGATATTAATGTAGATAAATCAGTGTAATATGTAACTGTACATAATTATAAGGCATTAAAATACTCGTTGTGATCCTTTTATGAAACTCATTTCATTCGTTTCATAAACCCACACTCGTATTTTAATGCCTTTCATTATGTAGCAGTCACATAAACTACTATTAACCTTTTGGACGCCAATGACGGATATATCGGCACCGCAGGTCCAACGCCAAAGACGGATTAATCGGTCACAGACCACAGAGCAGCATAGACCTACGAGCATGTGCATAAAATTCAATTTCAGTTTTGACACTTCGCTGACGTGGCGTTCGAGTGACAGCTTTTGTGTTTGACACGGCGTCGAAAAGGTTAACACCAACTATAGTTATTCATCTTAATTTGATTATTTCACGCTACTCTGGTTCAGTTTTAAAAAAAAATAAGATTCTAATTATGTTTTACGTAATTTGCTTTTATTGTTGTTTTAAGTGGCGCTAGCATCGGCTTGCCTTAAGCACTCCTATCGGATTGTTCTTGTACTAAATGAACTGCAATATCATAGCCGTCAGGCTCCTAACGCTCCGTGGATAGATTAAAATAGACCATGTACAAATATAAATTATACAACATTTGGTTACACAATTGTTTTATTTACGGGGTGAGGGAAAAAAAGTCCGAAGTTTATTCTGAGCACGGTATGAAATTTTCGCGAAAAGAAACTGAGAGTATAAAATTTTTTTAGAGAAACGTTGCAAAACGTTTCGTTTGATTTCACATGGAAACTAGACAGTACTCGTATAAATTATTAACCTAAATTTAATGGGTCTATTACTTCGCGATAATGTCGTGCGGTGCAACGAAGATTTTTTTATGCATTGCAAGGACCTATTTACACATTGATTGGTGTTTAGTGGGAGTGCGAGTTTATACATTTGCTACTTGCGTTTAGTGGCTAATTTATAAACTCGCACTAGTCAATGTGAAAATAGGCCAAAGATGAATGACAGGTGATGGAGTCATCATCTACGGCAAATTTTAGGTAGGTACTTTTTAAATTGATGTGAAAGTGGACAACAGTAGGATTTATTGCCATATTTATTAATTATAATGACGTGCTAAGTTTTCCCCCGTAACTTAGGCTTCTTCTCGAAAGTACTTTCAGTAAAATGATTAGCTTCCCCTGTACGTGGAATAACCATAGGGACTGAGCAGCAGTGGGATGTGGTAATGTTCGTTTTCTTTCACTTCGAAGACAATCTGAAAAATTGTATACCTAGTTTAGTCAAATTAACAAAAATAATTTTTAAGAAAAACTTCAATGGGGGATGCCGCTGAAAGTTCACTTATTGTTGATGGTGCACTCTTAGATTCCAGATAATGAAATGAAAAAGACAGCATATTTTGCCTAATTATGTAGAAAAGGAGGTAAAACAACCCACTTTTCTAGTAGCATTTCGTTTTTGTAAGGGTCGCAGTTCTAACCTAACCTACTTTTCTGATAGCATTTCTTTTCTGTAAGGGTCACAGCTCTTACCTAACCTACTTTTCTGATAGCAGTTCTGTTCTGTGAGAATCGCAGTTCAAAACCCACCCACCAACTTAACCCACATGTATGCCTTTCACATTTGAGGAGTTCCCTCGATTACTCATGGATCTTATCATCAGAACTCGAGCTTGACAAAAATGTTTCTTGAAAACCTAACTTGTTTAACAAACATAACGAAGAGGACAAATCGCCAAACGTGAACTATGCGTCATTGAAGAGTTCCGTTCTGATCATCATCAGCAGTTCCACTTCATCAAATGTCACTTTTTAAAATGGAAATGCTGGATTTGTTGATAAAAATACAAAAATCACTATATGTATGCCTTTCACATTTGAGGAGTTCCCTCGATTCCTCATGGATCCCATCATCAGAACTCAAGCTTAACAAAAATGTTTCTTGAAAACCTAACTTGCTTAACAAACATAACGAAGAGGACAAATCGCCAAACGTGAACTATGCGTCATTGAAGAGTTCCGTTCTGATCATCATCAGCAGTTCCACTTCATCAAATGTCACTTTTTTAAATGTAAGTGCTTGATTTGTTGATGACAATACTAAAATCACTATATGTATGCCTTTAACATTTGAGGAGTTCCCTCGATTCCTCATGGATCCCACCATCAGAACTGCTTTTTGACAAAAACGGGACCAATCTGTATGTATATACTTACAATCAAAAAAAGAATTTTCAAAATCGGTCCAGAAATGACGGAGTTATGGAGTACCAAACATTAAAAAAACAAAAAAAAACAACCGAATTGAGAATCTCCTCCTTTGAAATCTTGAAGTCGGTTAAAAAAATAGTAAAGCCCTATTAACCTTTTGAACGCCAAGCATTGACGTAACTCGACGTGACACCGCAATGAAGCAAAATAAAACCTTAGAGAACAATAGTGATTACAAAACAGGATATCGATATTTTCACTGATTTCGTTTTTGACATACTTAGATTAGAAGAACCACTACACAGGTGTTTTACAATATAATATTAGATAATTCTGGCTTTTAGCTCTACTAAAAACCTTTAAATAACGTATTTAAATATCAAAATGTACTTGTAACTTCCACTCAAATCTCTCAATAATGCCACATCACTACTTGGTGGTGACGTCAGGCATCGGACGTGAAGTGCCGTCATGGGCGCACGGAACACTGATAAGCGCGCGTTACTCAGAGATGTGCAAACCCGTTGTCGATTATTATTACCTACTAATTAGCAAACTGCAGTATCGTTACAATAAAATAAATGCATAAGGGGTTACATTATCACAAAAGGTCAGTACCGTCTTTCAAACCAAGTTGTTTAAATTAAGCACGAAAACAAGTACCGTAACAGCACAAATAGCAGTTATTTTAGCAAAAACAACTCCTATTACAAAATGTATGGGATTAAGCCATATCTATTATTGATGGCGCTAGCGTGTTTGTCGGAACTGCGCGAAACGATTTCTATTAGGAGATTGTTACTTTCATATAATAATATTATTCCTCCATGACTCGGTCACATCACTAGGCGACGTCAAGTGCCGTTTTTGGCGTGGCTAGCTATGCTATTTACTGGGTAAGTCGTATTGTAACATAATGTTGTTTTTTTTTTACCTTCTATTCATAGTTGAATTGTAATAAAGTTATACAATAAAGTAGAAGGGCAAAATAAAATAATGCAAATACAAACAAAGAAATATAGTTATTTATTAAAGAGTCTTTGATAAATTAAGTTTGGACGGCAAATGACGTCGGCGGCGTGAGTGGCACAAAATGTCGACGACGTGATTTACCGTCTTTGGCGGTCAAAAGGTTAAGACGGATCAATAACTGTCATGCAATATTTGATATACAATACAATACAATTTGATAGAGTACAATGAATTCGGACGATCGACTAAATAACGCAATGTAACAAAAATTGCATGCAAGTTATTGATCAGTACCCGTACCATGAGTCACTGACAGTGTCAAAACTGACATATACGCTAATGTCTACGTAATTTACTTTCTATACATCTCGCTCGCACTAATATGTGATTACGAGCGAGACGCATAGAAAGTAAGTTACGTTCTCGATAGCGTTTATGTCAGTGCCAAACTGATGGTAGCCAACACATTATAATAGTAAATAGTAACCCAAGAGGCGATTTCTTTTACTTTCTCGAGCGTGTCAGTGTCAGATTAAGTTATGACTGTTATGAGTGATATTTTGCTACCAGTGGAGATCTACTTTAACCTTTTGAACGCCAAGAGCCACTAAAGTGGTCGTTACTAGTCGTGCCCACAGCGCCAAGGGCCACTGGGTTTTGGCGGACGCTGTCAAAGTAACCTTGACACTTTCACGTAAAGTTTACATTCTATCGCGTGCGCCCATTACCTTGGCGTGACAGTGACGTTTTTGTTTATGACAAAGCGTTCAAAAGGTTAACTACTTTTAGTCGTCTATGTTGGTGTGGGTGGTCAACTGTTAAAAAAATTTGTTAAGTGGATTTTGGATGGATTTTGTCCAGTTAGTGCTATCATATTACTTAATCTGATAATTATTTGTACCCTATCAATCTTATGCCAGCACCACACTTCGCTGTATTTGGCAAATATTCGTGTTGCATCCCTTTTGTTTTGTATGTCAAAGGAAAGAGATGCAACACGAATATTTGCCAAATAAGGCGAAGTGTGGTGCCAGCATTAAGAAAATGCCCACCAACCCCACCAATAAAACAAAAAATGTGGATTCTTCCCTGGCCACTGGAAAATAAGACATTATATATAACCTTTTCTTCTTCCTATCATCTGATCTTACGAATCCAATAGGTCTCCTCTCTACCATCTCTACGGCGTTCGAGTAACTCCAAATCTCCGGCTCCCCTAGCCCTACTCTAAATAGGGCTTACTTAATAAAGTAGTTGTAGTCCTACGATTCCTCAACTTTTGGTCTTTGTCACATAGTTTTATTTTGTTAATTTTTTGCCTCATTCATTTCATCATGTAAGCGATCAATGGTGGCTACTTTTTCCTGATTTAATTCTATATCGGTATCACCAAAGAGGATATAATAGGATAGAGCGGTACTGTCATAGCGTCATAGTAAATTTTGTAGCCACAGTAAATTCACTGCCATCTATCGACACACGATTAAAACTAAAAAAATCAAGATGTATAAAAAATACCATAAAATGTATTTATATATAGATAAATGATTTTTTAATTTGCATTAAATATTTTTATATGATTTTGACCCATGTTCTTTCACTGATATGCGTTAAAATTGTTAAATAACAAACGAAACCGTCAACGCCATCTATCCGAGAATAGGCTAAAGGTAGTGGCGCCATCTGATCTAGAATCAAATTTTCTTGATTTTCGAGGCACGTTCATTCCTTAGACTGTATCCTCCATCTATTACGGAGTTATATCTATCTTTGGTATCACATAAATTGCTTGACAGTATATTTTATCTACTGACAACGTTGAAATACATTTTATCGTATTTTTACAAATCTTCAATTTTAGTTTTAAAGTGTGTCGACAGATGGCACTGAATTTACTGGGGTTACAAAATTTACTATGACAGTACCGCTCTAGTATAAGTTACTCTATGATGCTACTGATCAATTTACTCTACCCCTAGTTTGTCTAGTAGGTTATAGGTGGCGCTGATATCAATGTCACTATCATTGTTTACAAAGAACAAATTAAATTAGAATACTATTAATAAAGTCCTACAAAGTATAAGTTAATTTCGTACTGGTTGGTTTTGTATCAGTACATACCTCTACATACGGATAAAGCGTTTCTTTCCCGTTCCCCGTGTAATAATCTCCCACGTTGAATTTCAATTTGTAAGTTCCTGCACTCATGGAGTCCTTGGTGAAGGGAAACTGGATCCTTCCATCGCCTGTTGTCGCGGTGTTGTGCCACGATACCCACGAATCTCCCTTTTGCTTGAATAACTCTGTGAAGAGTTGCACCGCTGGTCTTCCTGTGGATGTGTCGAGAACGTGCGACGACAGAACAGGGCGCGACATAGCTGTGTGCTTACGAGAAAGTTTAGAATAATAATGGCATGTGCTGTGCCGAGATGCCCGAGATGCGCGCACGGGTTCAAACCGCTTGACACACGCTGTGGTTTTAAGATAGTATTATCATTATGTGGGATGCAGATAATAGCGTTTGTGTGATAATTTAATTTTAGTTTTGATTCTTTGGATACTCAAGGACAATAAGTGAAGACTGCAGTATGAGTAATAGTAATTAGTCGAATGCAAAGTAAAATGCTTATACATGCCTCATAAGCATATTTCAATGAGGTAATTTGTAAATCATTAGGTATAGGTACATAAATTATAATGTATAGGCACCTATATTAATTATTAATACTAGACATTACCCTAAAACTAACTAAACTAAGTAGTTATAGACGCGCCACCGAGCGACCGGGGGTAAGAGAAAGAATATTCATACCTACAAAATTTGGGCAGCATAGGATTTTTTCTCTTTCACTCGTATAAATTTCGGTATTTCGCCATCGCCTCCTGATCGGTGATCATGATGCTACCCGGTCGGTGATAAGGACAAAGCATGGCACTATTTTCTCTTTCCTCGTATAGGAATCGCAGACTATCTTTCTCTATCAAAGTGTCAGGCCCTTGCCCTAAAAACTCATGTTAAGGACGCTAAGCACGAAAAATTTCGGACCCGCCTTTTCCTATCTCTATCGCACGCGCATAAGTATATTGCTATCCCGCTCGCACAGTGTCATTGACCGCCGGCTTCGTGGGCGAGACAGCAATATAAATATTCAAAATGTAGGCGGGTCAATGTAGACCAAATTGTTCGTGCTAAGCGTCCTTACTTTAACAACAGGCTACGCCAAAGATACAGTCGCCATCAGATATATCGGAGCGTCCAAGGCGCTCACAAATATCTGAACACGCCTCTATTGTCAAGGCGTTAGAGTGCGTGTTCAGATATTGGGAGCACCTCGGCCGCTCCGATATATCTGATGGCGACTGTACACCAGCAAAAGATTTTACATTAATATATTATTTGATATTATTTATACAGCATGATACTTATACAGCATGATATATACTTATACAACAAAACATTGACCACAGGACATAGTTTTATTTTATACTTAACAAACTTTAGGCTTGATTACCTACTTAAAAACCTTAGGACGCGAAATTATAGTTTTTTTGAACTGTTATAAATTAATTGTAGATAATGTAATTACTAATTATCTTATACGAGTTATGATTTTTCCTTAATATTCTTGAATTCTTTTCGCACTGTTTTTGATGTAAACATTGGGATGAAGTACACCAGTCCTGTGCTTAAAGATTGTGTTCTCTGTGTCTGAACCGGTCTTGACCAGCTTGCCTCTGAGCTGATCTGATTCTTGACTGAAATTAATCTTGGGATCCCCGTGCTTCGTGTAATCTATCTGCCACATTGGCATGTTATTTGGCTTCTTATAGTTGAAATGGTCGTAATTCTTTACATCCAGTTTAGGCATTTCTTCGGAATTTGACATCTTTTCCCGAGAATTGTCGATTTCACTTATCTCGTTTCTATCCTTATATTTGATTTTGTGTGGAAAGTACTTCTTAATGGTCTTATGACTGGGAAAAACACTCCTTCGTTGGGTTCCCTCGTCCACGTCTTTCGGCCACGCGGTTTTAGGTGTGTCAATACGCCGCTCTTTGTTATGTTTATGTTTATCAGTGAAGTAGCCCGTGTTTTCCACTGCCAGATACTGAGATAGTTCATCGCTGTTGACAACTGGGGATTTAGTCTGCTCTTCGGTCGTTGTAGTTACATTTTGAAGGTTTCGCTGCTTTTCATTCAGCAGTCTTATGGTTCTCTGAATCAGATTTCTGAGCGCGTCGTCTTTAGTGATGAGTTGGCATGGGACGGTGGGGAAATTCTTGCAAAGCACGTTCCGCATTATATCGACTGTATGCGCCTTCGGAGCGTGGAAATCCGAAACCATTTTGGACATAAGCGCGTTGTTTCTTATCATCATTCCACAGTTGCGTGCGATGGACAGGCAAACAAGCAAAAATAGTTTGGACAAACTCTGCTTCATTATTATGAGTGTATAACAAAGATTGATAACATTAATATACGTATTTAGTACTTAACAAGATGTACAGTTTGTCAGTGTATTTCATTTAGTAGATAGGATCACACATATATAGTTTTTCTGTTCGCTTGTAAGTACTAGGACCCGGGCGTAGTGAATAGTCCCGAATGATTTTTATAATATCGACAAATTTAACTACGAACTTCATTAATATTTTCACTCACTGCGCTAGAAAGTGTTAGGTTCTTGGCCTAATAGCTAACAACATTGGTATGTTTGAGATTTTTTACCGTTTTGCCTCAACGTGTGGTAGCTACCTTTTTAGATTAACATTGCGCATACACAGATTACAGTACAGTACGTTGACCACGCGTTGACTAATGAAAGTCGAATGCAAAACTGCGATTGTTTAATTTTCGTTTTTTCGTCATTGATTTGGTGTAGGCCTCAGTATACATCATATAAAGTCCTATCTACATGTGTATATCACTACATAGTATAAAACAAAGTCGCTTTCAGCTGTCTGTCTGTCCCTCCCTATATGTATGCTTAGATATTTAAAATTACGCAACGGATTTTGATGCGGTTTTCAACTATCAATAGCCTCGTAAGGCCCAATGTGCATTACAATGTACACTTTGTTTCAATCTAATTTGAACCTTTCAAAAATTACATAAAGTAGTATTTCTTTTGTTTCATTGTTTTGTAAAACAAACGAAAGTCACCCTAATCTATTATACAACAAGGTTCAAGTTATAAATAGGGAAACTGTGTATTACGGGCCTTACGAGGATACAGTAATTCTTGAAGAAGGTTAGTGTATGATTTATAAAGGTTTTGTGTAACCCGTGCGAAGCCGGGGCGGGTCGCTAGTATATAATATACACTTTTAGAGGAACGCAAAAAAAGGTTTAATTACTGGATTACAGTAGGTACCTAAACTAATTTCAAAATGAGTAGGTACCTAGGTAATTGAACTTTTTGTTTTGCGTTCCTCTAAATTTGTCCATGAGTGGTAAAGTGGTACTTATATTGTTTGCTCTAGTTGGGGACTATTTGCAAGTAGTCGCAAGTAAATATTACTGTACCTAGGCGACATTAGGTTGATATAAATTCCTACTTACATACTTTATATAAATGCAGTTAACTTGTCGCAGAAGTTAAGCTACTGCAACTAATTGTTTAATTTTACACGAGCCAGTTGTTAGTAAACCTACCACACGTGACCTTCCGGTATTTGATAAATACGAAATAGTAATCATAGCTAACTAACTTGCCTCTTTAAATTGTGATCCGCCCGTGCTCGCTACTAATCGAAGAGAAGGTAGGTATTATTGAATTGAATTAAGTCAATGATCCATCATCTCCTTACCAGTCATTATTGCCTGAAGTATTTAGTTCATAAAATAGATTATAAAATAAATTGGTTTCTAATATATATAAACTACAAAAAAGGTTGATTATAGGTGCCTATAATAGGTGCTAAAAAACAACGCCATCTAGTGTAGGTATATGTATAAACGTGTGTAGCGCCATCTAGTGTTGAATAGCAAACCTGGTACGAACAAAGTGTTTTGGTTGTAAGGATCTACTGTGCGCTAGATGGGGCTAAATAATACAATATTGGTTAAAATGATCGGTTGTTATATTATCTATCTTTGGTTGACGGCATAGACCTAGCATTACATAGATCAGCTTTACGCGTGCGCCCGTGAGGGACAAAACATACGCAATGCGATGATATGATTGGTCGATTTGTAGCCCACCATAAACCATACTAAATTTACGGTGGGGAATAAAAAAAAAAGTGAGACTGTGACAAGGACAAACAATAACAGCGCTTTCTCTGCTACTCCTACTGAAAGATACATAAGACATAAGACTATCCCGTTCGTTCATTTCCCCCCACCCCTCATGACCGATCCAGTTATACTAGATTCATGGTTGAAGGCCGGTCTGGCCTAGTGGGTAGTGACCCTGCCCATACTATTAGCTATTCTGTGCCCTGCCTGTGAAGCCGATGGTCTTGGGTTCGAATCCCGGTAAGGGCATTTATTTGTGTGATGAACACAAATATTATGACTGTGTTCCTGATTCATGGGTGTTTTCTATGTGAGAATATAACTATGTATTTATTTATAAAAGTATTGTATATCTTCGCCGAGCGGCCATAGTACAAGATTTGCTTAGTTTGGGGCTAGGTTGATCTGTGTAAGATGTCCCCTGATATTTATTTATTTAAATAATTTCGGCATGTAAGAGCGCAATTTTCACAGTGGGACGTTCACTTAATTATATCGAATCAAAGTGTGGGGTTGGGGACAGGCACCTTATGTAAGTAAGTTGAATGCTTGAATATAATTATAATTGCACCTCCTTGTCTAACATCAACATGTACAGATACAATTTATGGCTATTAAATAAAAAATAAAATAAAAAAAAAGCTTATTAACCCCCGTTATATTTTAAGGGAATCTTCAATTTATATTTCAATTCGATTGAAATTTAAATGTAAAGCAAAGG
The DNA here is from genome assembly GCF_947568885.1 of Cydia strobilella. Taxonomy (NCBI): domain Eukaryota; kingdom Metazoa; phylum Arthropoda; class Insecta; order Lepidoptera; family Tortricidae; genus Cydia; species Cydia strobilella. Next base: position 18,884,621 of record NC_086042.1, on the reverse strand, counting down.
AATTAGTAAATAAACAGTGGCCTGGTTAACACGGCGAGGGTGCCGGGTCCGATCGGCGATACTTGTGGCGCTCCCGCTTACAATTTACTCGGCTGGTCGCGGTGGAGTCGGACTCTCGTAGTCTGCGCTCTCGTAGTCGGGCTCTACGACGGAGTTAACTTGATTATAATAATAGCTACTGTTATAAGTAGGTAGTTAAATACATATAGATAATGTAGGCGACATTATTATCAGCACTAGTATAGTGTAGGTAGGTGGATATAGTTCTGATTAAACTGTTAGGAATTAAAAAGAGGTAAAACTGTTTCGATAGGTAACGATATTTTTAAATTTAAAAATACAACAAGCATTAATACCTGTGATGGATTTATTCTGCATTTTCATACCAACACTTTTTGGAAGTCTGCATTGTAGATAGGTACTGTACTGGAGAGAGTGGAGAGTCTGGTCCCTGGAAAGGCCTGGGTCTTTGGCACCTATTTGTATACGAAGTCACAATATGATTCCAGGTGCCAAATCTACTATAAAATTTGGCATGGATATATAAATCAATAAATCCGATAGTCATACAATAATATCTAAAAAAAAATATTGATTAGGGTTTTCGCTTCAATCCTACAGTGTGGGGTATCGTTGAAAATAAATAGGGGTCTTCAACAAACATTTTTTGATAAAGTGAAAAAATGTCTCCCGGCACCCCTCTAACTTTTGGACCATGGGTCCAAAAAATATGGAAAAAATCGTAGATATAGAGCTTAAGAAAGACATTAGATTAAAACTATAGCGAATATGATCAGTTTAGCCGTTTTTGTTAACGCTAACGCAAAAAGTTTCATAGTAAAAAGACGTACAGCCACAGTTACAGTAATACGTTATTACGACATTAAATGGGGTTTTAAAGTTATTTGCCATTATTCATGTAAATAAAGTAAAATGTAAGAAAACAAATTCTTATTTTACTCATTCAATTGTTATTTAATTTCTCAAAAACAGTTTCATTGGCTGAATGAGTACCTACCTAATGCCGTTGACTATTGACAGTTTCAGAACGAAAAAGTAAAAAGTAAACAAATCATTTTAAAATTACTGCAGTTTCCTAAAACATGTGTGTTTTCGTAAATATTGCAATTTAATGTGTTTCGCTATGTATTATTAAGACCATGATGCAGTCTCCGATTAAAAGTAAGTCCTAAAAGAAACTTTAATTAGGTACTGATTATACAAAGTTGCCTTGTCTTTTTGGTTTTCTCGTACCTATTCGATATGAAAAGTAGATGTTTAACTCGGGTGAAAGGCACCAAACATCACTTCATCCCTTTTTTAACAATCTTCTATACTAATAGCTCCAGTTTAGCCTATTGTGACGGAAGGGTAACTACGGAACCCTACACTGAGCATGGCCCGACATGCTCTTGGGCGGTTTTTATTTGTTGGGTTAAACGGTCTTAACGTTGCCAAAGAACTAGTAGCTGATATGATATGCTGTCGGAAAGTTTGCGAAATTTCCACTCGGAAACGTTTCGGAAACATCATATTTTTCTATAGGAATCGAAATGTTCCATTTCCAAAATGAAAGTTTCCTTTGTTTCCTGTGAAATGTTCCTGAAATTTCGGAGAACTTTTCCAACATTTTGTAAACTTTCCGCATCTTGCACATGTGTAGCTAAGAGTATTGACGGATATTGACAGTAATTATTGACGAAAACCTTAATTTCAAAAATCATGTTTCAACGACCTCTAGTAGGGTTCGTAAACTCATCTACACTTTTAAACTTTTACGTGAATCTGCAACTGGTCATATACTTAAAGTTGTGTACTTAGCCCTCTGTCAATCAATTTTAAATTATGGTATACTTGCTTGTGGAGGCTCTGGTAAATCGTTTATGATAATGTTGGAGCGCGCACAAAGAGGGATTCTGAAGGTCTGTTTGGGGCGACCACGACGTTATCCAACAGCTGAACTCTTCAAAGAAGCCCAAGTTCTGAGTGTTCGCAAATTGTTTTTGCTGCGTGTTACTTTATATGTTCATTTTATTGCCAGTCGTCTGCCGGAACATCAAACGCTCACTTCAAGAAGAGTTTACAGTATCCCCAAACCCCGTGTCATCACTTCTTTTGCTCAGCGCTTCTCGGTATTTCTCTTCCCGCTTCTTTTCTATAATAAAGTAGTTAAAATTTGTGACATTAGGCATTGTAACGTAAATGAGGCAAATTTCATATACTAAACCTGCTAAAGTCCTGGAACTATGAGGAATCAGAAGCAATTCTGAAACCTTCCCACGAGACTCCTAACACTACATTATTAAGATTCATTTCTTCATTCATTCATAAGATTAATTTTTTCATTCTTTTTCGAGTTCTTCTATTCACTTTTTCATAACGCGCGAACACAATTAATACATTACACTTTTAGATTTCACACACACACACACACACACACACACACATCTCACTCCCTCCTCACAACAAGCTTACACACATACAAGTTCACACTTCACACTCCTCTTTTTCTTTTATCCTTTTGTTTAATATATGTAATACTTATTGGTTTAATATAACTCGTAATGACCTTGAACCCCGCGATACAGGCCATGCCTAGTTCGGGGTTCACTGCGATGTGCCTGTGAAATTGTATTAATTGATAAATAAAGATATAACATATAGATACAAAAATTACAAAATCGCAATCGTAAATTAATATTTGATTAATACACAAAAAAGCCACGTCCATACTGCCGGTCTACTCATTGGCTGTCAGCGACACTCTCCCGGTAGGTAATTATTTTTATTACTCCCCCTTCCACCGCTGCACCCGCTGCCCGCTAAGCACCAACGATTTTTTATTTTATTTTATAATGTGTATGTCACCTCATCGGACGCTTCATTTTTAGGGTTTCGTAGTCACCTAGAAACCCTTATAGTTTCGCCATGTCTGTCTGTCCGAGGCTTTGCTCCGTGATTGTTCGTGCTAGAAAGCTGCAATTTGGCATAGATACCTACATAAATCATGCATTGCAAAAAAAAATATGTGCCCCTCTAACTTTTGAACCATGGGTCGAAAAAATGAAAAAATCGAGAAACAAAAGCTTAATAAATACTTTCAATGATCAAACATGATCGGTCAAGTCGTTTTTGAGTTATTGCAAAAAATCTTCTTTTCTTACTAAAAATACGTACAAAGCGCTGCAAAGGTATATATACTCCCTTATTTTTTTTTTTTTTTTTTTTTATTTATTTATTTGGGAAACATACAGCACATAATAATACAATAAGGTAAAAGATATAGTAAGAACATAGGCCAGAAGAGTCATACTTATGCTTGAATGATACTTAGTAATAGCCCCCGTTTGGCCTATTTTGACAGAATGGTAACTACGAAACCCTACACTGAGCATGGCCCAACATGCTCTTGGCCGATTATTTTTGCGAGCTTTCAACATGTATTTTGAGTACGATCGTTTTTGATACTATCTCTATCTATACCTACTTTAAATGTCTATACTATCTATACCTATATCTACTATTTAATTTTATTCTTTGAGATGTGATCATTTAAAAAACCGGCCAAGTGCGAGTCGGACTCGTGCACTGAGGGTTCCGTACTTTTTACTATTTGTTGTTATAGCGGCAACAGAAATACATACATCATCTGTGAAAATTTCAACTGTCTAGCTATCAATAATTTAATTTAATAAATAATTTTGTGTTTCACTTTGTTAGCAACACTGTTTGTAAGGATCATTATTTATCAATAGCTTATATTTTGATCATTTTTACTTTTACGATTAGCTTAAAAAAGAGTATCAGTTGACCCTTACTTGTCACTGGTTCCCGCCATCTTGAATTGTTATTAAAAGGCGGGTACACTGTGACAAGGGGCAGTTCGTGTACAGACGAGTTACAGTGTAGACGTCTTGGAATATTTATTGTAAATTGGTTGTTATTATGTTGGTAACGAACGAATAAAGTTAAAATATTGGTACAAGTATTAGATTTCATCATCAACCCGGTGGTAACTTAACAATCAGAAGCTGGATCCAACAAAAATCGATAAGATTTTGTTTTGCCACGCCCCACGAACGTAAGGTTTTCTTTCCGTTGGTATCAGTGAGTAAAAACATTATTTACCGGAAAGTATGTTAAATTATGGTAAGTCAGTCATAATTTTTATGTATTTCTTTTACCTTCTTTCATTTTAAATAAAACTGGTTAGATAATCTATCGTCGTCTAAGATAATATCATTTAATGTAGTACTTTTGGCATATGTATGTGAAGAAAGAACGTACGAACAAATAACAGGTATTCTCAGTAACAATAAAAAATTAAAAATATGAAATTTTAAAATCTACAGTTGTCTATTAAGCGTTTTTGAATACAGCATATGAGTTAGTGAAAAGTCGATCGTGTCATTAGAATGTTTCTTATTTTTATTTTATGAAAATCGATTGTACGATGCTGTAACACATCGATTATTTCAAGTTCAGGCTAAGGATTCATTGTTTAGTTTTCTGCGTAGCAAAATAGCAGTAGTGTAATAGCAGACTACAGTAGGATATTGTATATACACAGTTATATACACAGTAAAAATTTACGATCTGCTGCATCTTTGAGGTCAGTTTGTGGTACTAAAATAGGCTAGATGACAAATTTTCTTTAATGGTATCAGTCGATCAGTTTTATTTTTAGGATCATATTCATATTCCTTTATTGATAAAATTACAAATTTTACATGTCATAAATATTAACAAGTAAATATGTCAGTTTAATTACAATTCATCCAATGTCTATATGGGACCCAATTCATCCAATGTCTATATGGGACCCATTGCATTGAAGCAATACAAGGGTCAGAATTGATAGTCGGGGTCCGACAGTCTTACTTCACTCGCGAAACGGTCCTGGCAAAACGATATGAACGTGACGTCAGGGTCACTGTGAGCCCAACTTGAATGTATGTAAAATAAGTAAGGTTGCGATTTTGTCTGTGAAATATTGCGTTTATGCATATCGTTGCCATACAATCTTTTTTTGGATAGAATGTAAGGAATCGAATAGTACCCTTACTTTATTCCTGTTTGGAAGTTGAAAAAAACTAGATTTTGAAACTTAGATCCTGTATTTTCTTATCATTTCCGTATATTATTTTAATATCCATATTTTGCTATCTATTTTACTGGATTTTGTTATACAATTTAACATGTGTCATCATCCCTATTGTATAAATACACTGACTTAGTAGCCGTGAAACCGATGAGTGAACTAAAATGATAACTTGTCAATTGAATATCTCTTATAATGAAGACCATATATATGCATTAATATGCTGCGTTTGAATAAGAAATGCCTCGAGTTCCAAGTGGTTAAACGCGATTTGCGTCAGTGTCATAATTGTCTCGAATGCAATCTGTTCTTAAACTAAAATAAGCCTCAAATATTTTCATAAGGAATTAATGATGTAGCTGTCGAAAAACGAACCTTATTCTAATTTTGCCAACTCTGGTATGTTAAATCTCCAAGTTATGGAGCAGAGCATATGTCTTATTTTCCATATTGTACACTCCTCATGATATATATATCTCGTAACTTTATGCGCTGAACATTCAATTATTTTTGTGTCAATGTACCTATACACCTACTTATGTAACCCAATATTCATATGCAAATAAATCACTCATCATTCATACGAGGTCGCTGGGAAGTCGATATTATTATTGGATTAACTCGCATATTTTGAAAATTTAAAAACTCATTTACCCGTTTTCAATTATTTATTGAGAATATTTTGAATGTCGTATAGTGTATTATATGGCAGTAACTACATTTTATTACTTATGTTTGTAATAATACTAATTCATACGTAAATAAAAAAAAAAATAAGGGACCTTAATTGGAATCATATAATATATATAATGCGTAAAAAATGGGGCTTGCCCCGCTGCCGGCGGCCAGGTTAGGTTTTTTTATAATGTGTTTATATATTTTTTGTACTGTTTTGTAAGTGCTTTTATATTTTACTTTAATATCCATATTATAATAACACTAACTTAAGATGAAAGACAAATATAGAGAATATATTATAATGCGTAATATGTAGTCGGTTATGTAGTCAAGTCACATCTACTCATATGTAGTCACATGTAGAGTCACATGTAGAGTCACATGTAGAGTCACATGTAGAGTCACATGTAGAGTCACATGTAGAGTCACATGTAGAGTCACTTGTAGAGTCACTTGTAGAGTCACATGTAGAGTCACATGTAGAGTCACTTGTAGAGTCACTTGTAGTCACATGTAGTCACATATAGAGTCATATGTACAGTCAGAGCCATATTGAGTAATTCTCATAAATAGAAATAATGGCGTACGTGTAGACGCTAGTATCAGTAAATACGAATATACATCTTGTGAAATCGATGTGTATAGTTATCGCACGTGGATGAACGTGTGAGACCTTGAAGTGCGTGGATGAAGGCGCTAGACTTTTATTACAACTCTCATAAACATATTTACAACACTAAAATAATGAGTCAACCATGTAAATATGTATAACATACAAATAAACAATGATAATAAAAGGAAAAACTTAATAACGTCGCTACACGCTAATATGTGGAGTTCTCATTCAAGTGCAATTTAGATTAAAACTGAATAAATTACAGATAATATGAATGAAATATCATATTACATGTGTTATACATTACTCGTACTTGTGTTGTTGTGTACACCTACAAAAAAAAATAAGACGAAGGAGTTATACACTTGACTAATAAAAGGAACGCAGCGTTATTATCGCTCGTTCATAAATATAAAGGAAATCGATATATGCGTACATTAGTGATACCTGTTTTCTTAATGTTCAATTTGAACTTGAGCGCGTTAGCCATAGAGTTGAGACATTCCATATATGAAAACTCTGCTTATTACTGAGGAGATATGATAAAATCTTTGCAAAAGAAATAACATGATCTTATAAGTTTCGTTCATAAGAGAATCTCATTTCTTCCATTATTTAAATCACCATAGGGACATGTAATTATGTACATATAAAATAGTAATTAATAAGGTGCTTCGTTTTCAATATGCTGTTTCTGTTCAATATTATCTTGACAAGTAAACATGATGTAAATTCTAGTCTCATATTTTATATTCTAATATGTAGTGTGTTTGATAACTGATAATTCAGAAGAAAGTACCATTTATCCAAATGTCAATTTCAATACAACTAATAAATTGACAAAAAATTCTTAATTTAATAACGGTTCTTAATTTGAATAATTATTTACGAATACCTATCTCGATATAGTAAAATAGTATTAAAAATAATATGCAAGATAAATTGTATTCGACATATATACCCACACTTTATTTTGCCCAGGGTTTTATACGTGAATTATGACAGTAATATTAATAAAGTCTTGTTTTCGTAAAGCCAAAATAATTAAAAAAAAAAAATATTCCAAGCATACATATTGAAATAATTACATGCATTAATTGTGGAATCTGGAATTTAGTCTGAATAATGAATTAGGATAACAAATGCACCGTAATACCTATTATAATTTGTTTCTAAAAAAAATACGATTATATTTGCAAATTAAATACCTTTAATAAAGTAATTAATTCAATTCATCTTTTTTTGTGACAAGGAATTTGTTCTTGTAATGAATCACTCGTTAGTTTATTTGATGGTCTTAAATTTGGTTGAGTATTCATGAGTCTTTAATGGCTACAATAATGACCTAAAGCGGGTAACCGTCAAAGTAATATAATTTAAAAGAAATTATCGAATAATCTTAATATTGAAACGGGACTTACTCGTTTACACTTCCGTTTATTAAGTATATGAATGAAATATTGTCAAATAATGGGTAGCCTAAACCAACCAACATAATTTGTTACTCATAATTATTATTATTATCAAGAGGTTTTTATCTCAGCATATGCTTGCATCCATGTTGACTACGGGTTGGACCCGAAGATATAAAATCAAAACCATGCATTGTTTATATAGGTGTAAGACTTATTATGTTGAACTTTCATTATTAAACGTTATTGCACAATACATGATATAATACACGACTAAATGACTAATAAATTGTGGACTTTAATAATTAAGTAAAATACTTGGTAGCCATGTCGTTTATGTACGAAAATATCTGAAACGTGTAGCAATATTAATCCATTACAAGCTTAAATCGATCTGACTACTAAACCAACAAATGAAATAAATCAATAAAATAAAACCACGAGTCTTAAGTATTCAATAATAATTTGAAAGGAAGTCTTGAAATATCGTCAATACCAAAGGGTTTACTATTGCTCAACTGCTGTTGACAATAGGAACATCGTAATATGGACAATATTCAACATTAAGTACTGCCTTACTGTTGGTTGTTAACTTATTAAAAATATTTGATAAATGAAGTGGTTATTTAGGATAGTACATACATCTTGATAATTATTATAGATCTTAGTATTCATTTTTTTAATAATAAGATATATTTGTTGTCTGATCTCTATTTGATACCTGCGAAGACATGTTATTCCAGGTTGCTTTATTATTATTAGAAGATATATATTTGCTATCGCAAACTTCTGGCGATTTGTGAATACATATTTAAAAGAAAAACTCGTGACCAGCTCAAACTTGCTGACCTATGTCATTAAATAAAGTGTAACTAAAAAATAATACTAATAATATTTACATGATTAAAATAAGCGCAACATAGTCTGCGTTATATGTAGTATTTATGTTGGTGTGATATTTAATACATTTATATTCAATTCAGGTACTGAAATATGCCGTATACTGCGGTGATCAGTGATTAAACAAGAAAATATATCTGAGCTGAAATATGCCGTGAATTCGGTGATCAGTGATGATACGAAAATGAATGTTTATGCTGAAATATGCCGTGAATTCGGTGATCAGTGATGATACGAAAATGAATGTTTATGCTGAAATATGCCGTATACTGCGGTGATCAGTGATTAAACAAGAAAATATATCTGAACTGAAATATGCCGTGAATTCGGTGATCAGTGATGATACGAAAATGAATGTTTATGCTGAAATATGCCGTGAATTCGGTGATCGGTGATGATACGAGAATGAATGTTTGTACTGAAATATCATCATTATTTCTGTTTTGGAAATGCACCTGTCGTTTAACGTGACAAGACTGGCGGATACCTTTAAATAATCACTTAATCCCCTTTTGTCGATGATGATGATAATTTAATGATGGAAAAACACAGATCAAAAAGAAGTCTCAATAAGTCACAGAGGATATTAAACGCTTCCTGAGCGTTGTTCGAGCTAATAAACTCACAAAAGGAGAGAGCCTTATACTATCATGAAACTTTCTAATATTATCTCTACAATAGTCTTGATTTCATTAAAGGTTTAAAGCAGTTGATTGTGCCAGGTCATGATCAGATGATTCAAGTTGCGTTTTGAGTATGAGATCTCGTCTACGATGACGAGTACACATAAGAAGGTATGAGTGAACACGTCTACGGTGACGAGTACACATAAGAAGGTATAGATGATCTCGTCTACAGTGAATTAGACACATGAGAAGGAGTGTGTGACCTCGTCTACGGTGACGTCCACCAAAGAAGGAGCGTGTGATCACGTTAAAGGTGACGTGCACACTTGCAAGGAATCGACGTCTACGCTGAAAAATTGTATAAATAAATCGACGACGATGAGTGTGCAAGTTTTGAAATAATGGATTATGGAAAGTCTTATTTTATTTTAGTTTCATTTTTATATGCTTATTGCTTATTAATGATGTATAAGATTAAAGTTACATTTTAGAAGACTAGTCTTGTCAGACGTGTTAATTGAAATTAAATCCTTAATTTTGTAGATTCAATATAACTGTATGAGGCCATACGCCTTTTGTAGAATGGCCGAGCATTAATCGGAATTCGGAATAGGGACATTCCTACATCAGAATGGCCGTCTGTTAGCAACACTGTTTGTAAGGATCATTATTTATCAATAGCTTATATTTTGATCATTTTTACTTTTACGATTAGCTTAAAAAAGAGTATCAGTTGACCCTTACTTGTCACTGGTTCCCGCCATCTTGAATTGTTATTAAAAGGCGGGTACACTGTGACAAGGGGCAGTTCGTGTACAGACGAGTTACAGTGTAGACGTCTTGGAATATTTATTGTAAATTGGTTGTTATTATGTTGGTAACGAACGAATAAAGTTAAAATATTGGTACAAGTATTAGATTTCATCATCAACCCGGTGGTAACTTAACAACTCAGTAGCAAAGTTTGTTTAATCCTCGTGCCTTGAAACACTCAAGATGTCACTCGAACCTCTCGCTATACTCGTGGTTTAATTTCAGAATTTTTCGCTTGTTCAGTCTATATTACGAGGAGTTAAACAAAGACTTTGTAAAACGAATGAATATTTTTTAGCACTTTCAATTTTTGGGACTGTGTTGACAATACCGTACAAAATGTATGGTAAATATTTTGGTTTCGTCACCGCATTTTTTTTGCTGACGACTTGTTTTTCAGTTGTTTGGCCTAGCGGTAAGAGCGTGCGACATTCAATTCGGAGGTCGCGGGTTTTTCGGAACTTATGTACGATATCATTTGATATTTACTAGCCGCTTTTCGGTAAAGGAAAACATCGTGAGGAACGGACTAATCCCAATGAGGTCTAGGTTACCCTCTGGTTTGGAAGGTCCAGATGGCAGTCGCTTTCGTAAAAACTAGGGCCTATGCCAGTTCTCGGGATTAGAGTTGCCAAGCGGACCCCAGGCTCCCCTGAGCCGTGGCAAAAGCCGGGACAACGCGAGGAAGATGATGTGTGATAGGTACCTAACTAGTGGCTCTGTGAGCTGTAGACCTCGCGAGCATAGCTTAAGATGGATGTGTCTAGGATGGTTTAAGAGGGTAGAATAACTACAGACAATAGGTACTTTTTTTAATACAATTTCCATTTCGGGAGAAAACGGTTTCCACTAACTATTTCTTAACAAATCACTGATTTTTATATTGATCGCTTCAGCATAATTTATTCTAGGTTTATAAATTTCGCTTTAAAAATAATTGTGGCTTTTTAGTAGGTACATTACCATTAGTTGAACCCTATGAAACTATTGATACTGGATAGGAATGGAATCGATTGCCATAAAAAATAGCATGTGAACAATTACATTTTCCATTTTCATAATCAAATTGTGTGGGAAAAGTTTTCCTCGATTTGTGGCTTTTCTAGGCGGAAGTTTTTTATGGTCCCATACAAGCTTTTGATCGTGGATAGGAATGGGATCGATTGGCGATGTTTTTTCCAAAATCTGTAATCCCAATCTTAATTAATTTGGAATTGAGGGAAGGTTTTCTAAGGCCATTTTGACGTAGCAGCACGGGATCTGGTAGTTGCCCTTACTGATAAGATAAGATAATCGTTTATTTGATAAAACACGAATTACATATAAGATGTAAATATGTACAAATTCAGTTCTTTACATATCTGGCCGGAATTTGAGCATTCAAATATTTATCCCAAAAATAATTACAAATATTAAATAAGAAGTACAGAAAAATGTTGAAAAAATGTCAATGTGTGTCAATGTCAAACTACTAAACTAAATTATCTAAAAATTATTAATGACCCTGTATACCTGGCCCTGTAAACGAACCTGTATATATACCTGGCTGATTTTTGAATTTCTAAAAGTATTGAAATGCTTAGTAGTGGGGATATATTGAAGGGAGCCACACGAAATCAAGCGCACGAACGAAACTAAAAACCGCACAAGTGCGGGTCGGACTCGCCCACCGAGGGTTCCGTACGTTTTAGTATTTGTTGCTATAGCGGCAACAGAAATACACCATTTGTAACACCTGGCTTCACGCTTCATTAGATACAGCCTGGTGATATGCAGACGGAGAGAAGGACAGAGAACCCTAAAAATCGGGCCGTTTCGACCTTACGATGTCACCACATATCGAGCAAATCAGGCAGTAGTTAGCTAGGTTACCTGTGCTAAAGTGACATCTTTGTTAGTTATTAATTATTAAACTTCGCCATCTTGTTTGACATGGAAAGGTCACTCACACGGACAGTCGTGTTTTTGCAAAGGGGCTAATCACGTGACACGTGTGACGTCACGCACAAGTAAACTCAGTCAATGACCTTAGTTAATCTTATGGTTTATGTGCATTGAATTCATTATTTCACTGTAAAATGGTATATAAATGGTGTATAGTGCCGCAATGTTCAAGTTTGTACGACTATAAAAAATCCAGACAAATCGTTTGTTTCCATTCCAACAATCCCAAAAAAAGAAAAATGTGTTTAAAACTAGCGCGAAGAGACCCAAAGAGCATTTTAGCGCATACAAATGTTTTTATGTGTGAAGACCACTTCGATGTAAGTAATATTTAACTGTAAATAAATATGGTAATTAAAGCAGCGGATTTTGTTATTTAACGAAACAAGATCTAGGTATTTAATGTATTACTACATAACCTCATAACATAGTTAGTAGCATACTTTTTCTTTCAAACTAAAGTGCAGTATGGAGATACTATTCTCGTCATCGTATTATATATATATATATATATATATATATATATTCGTCGTATTCGTATCATCGAAATCGAAATGTTCGTAAATAAATAATTTCTACGTATACTCACACAGCTGTTTTTACATTTCTAAGTTCCGCAGCATAGTAATCCGGATTATCTTTAAAAAAAAGTGCAACCATTAATGCGTCTATGTCTGGTATATGTGAAAGCTGATAGCGGCAACCCGTTATCAGCTTTCACATATTTCGGCTCCATTTTGAGATTCTTGTGAATATTGTGCCACTAGATATACGGATAAATCAGAATATATCAGAAAACTGTAGAACAATAACTAAAATTAACTAAATACAAATAAAACAGTTAAAACACTCAAGACAATCAAGAATGTTTACCCGCGTGTGACGTCATCCGAGCGTTGACCAATCACAGAACGTTCACGTCCCTAATGAAGTTTCAAAAAATATTAAATTTTCTTTCGTTTATTTTCCAAAAAATAAACATAATTTACATTCAAGTATAGTGAAATATACTTATTAGTTTATTATCTTTCAGGATGACAGCAATTCGTTATATTTTTTTAATGTTGTCAAATACCCTATTGAAGATACCTTCAAAATGCAACATATAATATAGTTAGTCAAACCAAATTGTCAGTAAATAAGAACAAAAAAACTATACTCATCCTTTTCTTTTCGGTGCTAGTACTAGTGTACGACAAAGATAGTATGATTCTCTCTGTCTATGCTTGAAATGAGACAGTCCTTTGACAAACTAAAACTATCATAGCCGTTTACATTAAAAATTTGGTGACCATACTTCGAACATAGAGGGTTGAAATTGTTCTAAAATATTCCGTTTAGAAGATATCTTCAAAAGACGCATTTAACCCAAGTGACGCATTTATCCCGGTCGAACTTAGATAAAGTCATACTACGTTATGAATCTTTTCACATCACCTATTCGAAAAGGGAACTTTTCTTCCCTGCTAGGAGGGATCAATGTGGCACTTTTCTGTTCAAGAACATTTTGTTGCCAGTATGAAATATTGACACAAAGACATATGAAATTAGTATGCATATAATCGATTACAATTTCTTTATAATCGATTACGTGCATACAATTTTTCTAACTCAAATAATATTTTGTTGTAATTGTAAACAATAAATGTAATTAGCGTATTTCAAATTAATTAATAGCATATTTAAATTAAGTAAATTAATTAATTAGCGTAATATTTACAAAGAAACGTAAAAAAACATTAGTTTAGTAATTAAATTTTTATTTTGATATTTTAGGTCTCCTTAAACGCAGCCATACTTGTCTATGCAATTTAAAAAGTTTATATTTAAAAAGTTACGTACAAATATTTCACAAAGCATAATTATGCGGTTCTGTATTGTGTATAAATATGTAAATACTTAGTTTAAATCAATAACTTTATAATAATAAATATAAGTGATATCAGTCTTCATAGTGTTCTTCCGAAGATTTGGTTCAAAGGGGTAAGAGCTTACATTGTTACCAGAAAAATCTACAAAAATAATGTACTTGATTTTCATTGTATCATTTTAGGTGTTTGCTGCTGGCTTTGAAAAGATATTAGGTACATAATTATGAGCTGTAGGTACTTTTAATTTTTCAGTACAGTCACGTCTGAGAATATCGATACGGACAAAGTGCCAGAAGTATGTACCTATACTAAGGGCGTGTATACATATTTTTGGCGCTTTGTCCGTATCGATCTTAGCTTAAAATAATAATGTTTTGAAACCTAATATATGTATGTAATTTCCTCATAGGTGATGTGAAAAGCAGTATGTGTCACATGGTAGCAAAATTATTTTCACCTTGGGCGTTAACACTTGAATCCCTCACTACGCTCAGGATTCTATGTTAGAATCCCTCGCTACGCTCAGGATTCTATTATAGAATCCTTCGCTTCGTTTAGGATTCAATTGTACGCCCTCGCCGTAAATATGTCATTTTGCTCCCTTGTGACACAATCTACTATTCCAACAAGCCGCAGAAAGTAAGTACCAAGGTAAGTCAATCGGGGCACAATTTTACAATTTACCACGGGCTGGCTTGGCGCAAACTTGAACAAAGGGAACGCTGCCGCTGTCTCTATCGCTCCCGAGTATCTCAATACAGCTATTTCGTCTGGTGAACTTATTGTAATAGTCCAAGTTAGCTGGAAGAAAGTATTGAATTATGGAGCCGTTAAGAGTTTAAGGAGCACGGTTGTTCCTCTTGCCAACTTATCTAATTTTACGTTGTGTAACTTATGTTACGGAAAGGTACCTACCAACCTAGGTATCTGTTTACTACCTTAAAACACAAGTCTATAATTACAGTAACTACAAAAGCACTTTATAAGTAGTAGGTTAGAAATAAAGCTAGTGATTTATTTTTGTAGTTATATACCTATCTATTCTTCTGTAAGATCTAGCAGGTAGGTACTTTTCAGCTTTGGGCTGCTTTGAATATAAACGAGGTGACATTTTGCTATGTTCCCATCTCTACAATTATCATGCTCTCGGGACGACGAGTTTTTATAAAATTACCTATATATTGAAATGACACATGGAATTTAAAGATTTAATCCTTGTCAATGTTTTGTATGGCCCGGTATTCACCACAAGCCGTTTGATATTAATAGGTACATAAATAATAAATAGGGGGTAAGTACTTATAATTATAAATCAACATAGGTAATGAGATATTCCTACTAAAACCACACAGAGGTATTTCGATTATACCTAATAACAATAGCAGGTTTATGAATTTGATCTGATTTTGTTATGGATATGATCTGTTAGTGTCGAAAGTGGGGTTTCTGTTTTATGTGTCGTGGTTGGCACTTGGCACCTATCTATTTTATCTGTCACGAGCGGGACACGAGCGCCTTTTGGTACTATACATTAAATACATATAATATGAATTAATGAAGGCGTCGTCCTAATACAACGCGACTACGCGATTGTCGCAAGTTCGCGCTATTAATTCGAGTTCAGTGTTTGATCGCGCGTTCGCACGAGTAAAATTCGCCTAGTCGCGTTGTATTAGGACGACCATACATAAAATACATGTCACATCATAAAAATATATAATTTAGGAACCTCACTACTCACTAGTAATAATGTCCCCAACAAATTCACCAGATGGGTCGTACAGTCGCATGCATAAATAAGGCCATTAACAATGCGAAAGGATTCACTAGCGCTTTACACTGCACTGAATACCGGGAACACGGGTACAGTCACATAAATAACTGCCGTCGGCCGCAGGGGCGGTAAATCTCGCATTGTGGCGGTACAATGGACACAGGCAATGTACAAGTTTGGAGACTACTGAAATATAATTAGGTATAGCGTGAGGTTAATTTAATTTGTGGAATTTAAACTTAGCTAGGTACCAGCTACGTACCGTACGTACGTACCGGTCAAAAGTTTAAGTTCACCCCTTGTTTTCGGTACAAATGAGTACTTTTGTGCGATAATTTTATGCAGTTCGGATGTCTTAATTTGTTTCCAACTGATCCGTTATTGTTTCCAGAGATGTTTTTGATTAGTCAGACACAATTTACGTACATTTCTAAACAGCTAACTCCCTAAAATCTTATAGGCATGACGACAAATGCTGAGCCATGGCCTTGCCACTTTAAACGTACAATTCTAAGAGCTATGTCGGTTACCTTAGACTGAGAAACTGAAACACAACTATTAGGCAGATAATATCAGGATAATATGGAGTCATGCGCACACACTTAGGACACGTCGTGTGTCCCCACCGACGCAATTTGATGTGGTTCTACCCGTGGCATTTGCTACTTTTGCCACGTGGCTAATCCGCCACTGGGTAATGTAAGTACGTATCGTAAAGGTACGGCTGTCTCACATTGTATATGTTACCGTAAAAACCCCTTTTTTTTAGTGAAACCTCAGCATCAGTGAAAACGCGTTTTTACTAGTTAAAACCCCTTTTCCGTATCGGTGAAAACTAGTTTTAACTGGGAGTCAAAAGTGATGTTTCTTCAAACAAAACCGTCACTTTTGACAATGACATATCCAATCCATGCCGTATCTTAAATTTCGAATCAGGCCGAAAAGCAAAACTAGTTTTCGCAAATTTTTAACTAGAGAAAAGACGGTTTCACTAAGAATGAGTTTTAACTTTACGGTAGCATATATATATACTAATTCAAAAATATAGTGGGTGTTGAAGTTAAAAATTGTAAACAAGTTTGGACACAAATCAAATTATTTTTATTAAAAACAATTTCGAGCTTCGTCACTTTTTTTATTTTATTACACGACTGCCCAAACAGAAAAAGAGTGTATTGTTTTCAGGATTCATGTTTGTATGTGGGTATGTAAGTTTCTTTGTTCCACCGTAACAGCTAAGTGCCTGAACCGATTTAGGTCTTTGAGGTATCAATGGAATCCTTACGTCATCCCGAGTAACATAGGCTATGTGACGTCATCACAAAACCAATATGGCGGACTCTGCACTGCAAATTGTGCAACCGAAACAAATATAAAACATAATTAAATATATGACATCTATTACAGTTTATAATTTAAAAATTGTAGTTGTTTGGCGGTAGAGTAGAGACTCCCTACGAAGTTGGTACCTAGTCTGTTCTTTTATGATAGGAGTTTGATAATTATTATTCTTAATCAATCCCCCTCGCACCAATGTCGATGCCTTTTAATAAAATAATGAATATAATAAATAAATAAAAAACCGACTTCAATGGGGGATGCCGCTGAAAGTTTACTTATTGTTGATGGTGCACTCTTAGATTCCAGACAATGAAATGAAATATACAGCATATTTTGCCTAATTATCCCAATCCATGTTTTGCCTAATTGCCTAATTATTATAATATTGCCTAATAATGTAGAAAAGGAGATAAAACCATCCACTTTTCTAGTAGCATTTCGTTTTTGTAAGGGTCGCAGTTCTAAACTAACCTAACCTACTTTTCTGATAGCATTTCGTTTCTGTAAGGGTCACAGTTCTTTTAACCTAACCTAACCCACTTTTCTAGTAGCATTTCCGGGTCCGGGTCTGGGTCCGGATCCGAGTCAGGCTCCGTGTCCGGCTGTCCGGGTCCAAGTTTGGGTCAGAGTTGGGTCCCGCGGGTCCGGGTCCGAGTTGGGGTCCATGTCCAGACCCGGGTCCGGGTCCGAGTCCGGGTCCAAGTTTGGGTCTGGGTCTATGGAAGTCTATGGTTCCTTATGAGGAAGAGAACAAATCGCCAAACGTGAACTATGTGTCATTGAAGAGTTCCATTCTGATCATCATCAGCAGTTCCACTTCATCAAATGTCACTTTTTTGAAGTAAATGCTGGATTTGTTGATGAAAATACAAAAATCACAATATGTATGCCTTTCACATTTGAGGAGTTCCCTCGGTTCCTCATGGGTCTCATCATCAGAACTCGAGCTTGACAAAAATATGTCTTAAAAACTTAAGTTGCTTAACAAACATAAAGAAGAGGACAAATCGCCAAACGTAAACTATGCGTCATTAAAGAGTTCCATCCTGATCATCATCAGCAGTTCCAGTTCATCAAATGTCACTTTTTAAAATGGAAATGCTGGATATGTTGATAAAAATACAAAAATCACTATATGTATGCCATTCACATTTGAGGAGTTCCCTCGATTCCTCATGGATCCCATCATAAGAACTCGAGCTTCACAAAAATGTTTCTTGAAAACCTAACTTGCTTAACAAACATAACGAATAGGACAACTCGCCAAACGTGAACTATGCGTCATTGAAGAGTTCCGTTCTGATCATCATCAGCAGTTCCACTTCATCAAATGTCACTTTTTTAAATGTAAGTGCTTGATTTGTTGATGAAAATACTAAAATCACTATAACTTGTGAGGAGTTCCCTCGATTCCTCATGGATCCCATAATCAGAACTGCGTTTTGATAAAAACGGGATCAATCTCTATGTATATACTTACAATCAAAAAAAGAATTTTCAAAATCGGTCCAGAAATGACGTAACAAACATTAAAACATTTAAAAAAAACATACAGCCGAATTGAGAACCTCCTCCTTTTGAAATCTTGAAGTCGTTTAAAAAGTAGGTAGCTCATTCTCTACAAACCTATGTTTGTAGCGCTACGCCGTAGCCTAGTTTTCCCAGCACGTTACGAATACTTCGTTTATTTATTCTTTAGGACGTGATTCGGGATTTCGCAAATATGACTACAATTCTCTTTTGTTTGAATGAAAAGCAAATAGGTAAGTACGACTTGTACGTCAAAAAGTGTAGCAGGCTAATTCGAATGTACACTATTGACTTGTCCGTACATGTATTGACGCGAGCAAGACCCACGATAACTAAAATGTTTCATCATTTAGATATTATATTGATGTCAGTTGTACGTTCGAATTGGCCTGTAGGTACCTATTTACAGGCCAATTCGAACGTACAACTAGTATGTAGGCTGCGCCATACACGGTATCATATATAGTTTGCCTTTAGCTATTGCAACTTTTATCAGCATCCAGCAATCCCCTTACGGCGTTATCACCCTATACTCTGCAATAAATATGTTAATTCTAGTGGAAAATCAAATACCAAAACTGACATGTCAAAACGGATCAACAACTAGCAGATTTCTAATCTAAGGTGCGCCACTCACGATCAAACCGGCGTGTGGTAATTCTAGGAGCCATTTTTTTTACCTAGAGTAGGTAAACTTTAGTATTAAGACAGTGATGCCGGATACATATTTACATACCCGTATTTAATTCGCTATTTTGTATATCTTTTCCTTAATAAGGCAAACTAAAATCAAACTCCAGTGGCATTCAAACCAATAATTAAATTGCTGGCATTATTTAGCAATTTATTTGTACGCCTAATTACCGTAAAAAATCCTGGAAGCTAAATATTCATAGCAACACATAGCGAATCAATTAAATGTAGACATATTATTTAGACTCAATTAAGGCATTTTTTGCAATTTAGTTAATTGAACGCTAATTTACTTTACTGGGGTTAAATTATCCGTTTGAAGTTATACGTTTTATATAAAAAATCGTTTTTTAGCTCTATATCAAATATTGGACATATAACTCATGGTTGTCGTTACAATCAGTCATGTCGTACACTGTGACAAAATAAACGAGCGGTTGTTGATCATTGAACAGCGGGCCTTACTAAATCTTGCGCGCGCGCCGCCACGCGCACCCAACATGGCCGCACTAATGGCGCTTTAACTCTTCACTTAATTGTGCGGTTTTAAGTACTTAACAATTGCAGGGAGGGTCAAACTATTACCAGCGTAAATGCAACGTCTATTCAGCGAAAATAGAACTTATGTTCATTAATATTAATTTCTTGTGCATGAATTATTAACTTTGTTGCTTTCAAAATTGCCAATTTATTTACTTTAGGAACTTTAGACTTTACTTACGTAGCAAATAAGAGTAGATTAATCGCATTTTATTTTGTAGGATTACTTAATTGTTTGTTTGCGTGGGAAGATTTATGGCCAAGTTTTATTTTAATTTGTATATTTAGTTTAAAGTTTTTTAAACTTTGTTTCAATTTGACTTCATTCAATGGTATAACTTTACTATTACAGCCCCAGAAAAGGCGATTGTGAAACTTTTGAAAGTGGCTATTTCACCAACTACATACTAGACGTCTTTTGTGAATAGCTTTCGTTTGCTTGAGTAGATATTAGAGTGGGATTATTGCTGGCTAGGAATTATGGTTAACAGGTACATAATATATTTTCTTAGGTATTTTTAGTCACTCGTCACTCGCACGACATGTTTCGAAGAGCGAGAGATATACAATTGACGAATGATTAATGCATAGGCAGTATATTATCAGCAACCTAAGTAATGGTACCTTCTCATAATATTACATATTTGTATGTATTAGCTTTGTATTTTTTTGTGCCGCTTGCAACATGACATTTGCCAAGGTTCTGATTCTTTACCAAAACATTGGAAGTTAGAATAAAACGCTCTATCAAACGCTCGCCAACTCGACTGTCAGGCTGTCACGTCACACGCCACGTCATGCGCCATGCCACGCCGCACGCTACAATGTGACGCCGCGATGGTCCTCGCGCCGAGGGTCTTTGATGACCTTTGTCTCGTTTATTGTCCGTTCGCTGTGGCTGAATGAGGTTGGAGATGTTTCTTTTTATTCGACTAATCGAAATCCAAAAGGAACGATTATGATATTAGCTGTATATGGAATACAGGATAAGCCTGTATTCTTAATTGTGGTGTCCCACAGTAGAGTTGAATCTAATATACATATATGCCTATTGTAATATACGAGATATCGGTCGATATCCCGTCTTACAGGCTGGGTGTTAGTGGCAACATTTTTAACCAACTTTTAAAAAGAAGGTCATGGAAAAAAATCACAAATAAAAAAATCGTAGGTCTAGAGATAAACCTTTTTATTTATTACACTCTTTTAGGAACAATGTGGCTTTAATCAGTGCAAGCGGAGTAAAAAACGTTCAACATATAACAATTAAAAAACCTTTCATAGTATTTTCATGAAATTTTGTGGCATTAGGTACTGATTGGATAATGATTTAAACTTTCACGATTTTTACTCATTATTATTCACAACAAATTACAAAAACTCGATTACATCCCGTCGTTGTGAATAATAATGATTGGATAATGTTGCTAATTCCATTGAATGTTGCAAATTATTATTTCTATTTCACGCATTCAATGTTCGACTAATATTTCGGTACGGGTGTTCTTCACCGGTAGATAGGCAGTTGTTAATGACGCATAGCCGAGTCAGCAATCGATTCCCATTAGGATTGACGGAGGCTCGAGCGCCGCAGACGCAAGATAATGTCACGGCCCTAGAGCGTTGTAGAATACTGGCCGGTAAGGCGGAGGCCACGGCTGAAGCGGAGGATCAAGACCGAAATTAGTTAGCGACATTAGTTGTTTTAATTTGTAACTAGGCGTATAGTTCAAATGTGTGATTTTGGAGGTGATACTTACAGCAGTGATACTCCGGTACCAGCGTCGAGTGCGTGGCGGGCTGAATGTTAATAATCATAGGTTTGTTGTGATTGGTCCACGTGCAGCAACAATCCAAAAACGTACCTACCTTGACGACCGGTTTGGCCTAGTGGGTACCTACCCTGCCTGTGAAGCCGATGGTCCTGTGTTCGAATCCCGGTAAGGTCATTTATTTGTGTGATGAGCACAGATATTTGTTCCTGACTGAGTCATTGGTGTTTTCTATGTAAATAAGTATTTTTTCGCCTAGCACCCACAGTACAAGCTTTGCTTAGTTTGGGGCTAGGTTGATCTGTGTAAGATGTCCCCTAATATTTATTTATTTATGACAATTACCTAGCACAATCGGATTAAGTTTCACCTCGAAATCCTTCCAAAGAGATGAAATTTGGTATGTATGTTAATTAAAGGTCTCTTTTTCATGTCCACACTATTTGACATTTGGGGACCTCGAGGAATCGCAGCCATCTTGGAAAATGTGTACCATCCTGGAGAAATTTGCGTTTTACTCTAAATATACGTTCTCTATGAAAATATGGTGTAAGGCAACATTAAACCTTATTAAATTCTACACAAAAAGTCCTAGATAACTTTGCGGAAAAAATACATCTTGTTATAGAAAATAATAGCTGAATCCAGATTTAGCTCTTATACCCTTTCAGGGGGTATTCTCTTAATATGAAACTTGGAGGAATATGAATTCCACCTTTGTTTATATATTTGTACACGTTCTACTCCAATATCAACATTTTACTCGACTGCGACTTAAACAGAAAGTAGGGTTATGGGTTTAAATACTAAAAATCAGTACATCCTGTAGCTCAGGATACTGGACGGATTTTTTAAAATGACATATCGGTAGATTCTTCTTGCCCTTCACAACCTGTTTACATGTGTTTCATTTAAGAAAAATTAATACAGCCGCCTTGAGAGGACGCCGAATAGTAAATCATATTTTTACTTTTAGCGCCTAAACTATTGAGTGGATTTCAATAAAATAGACATCAGTAGATCGATAATTGGTACACGAGTGCTATGCAATACAAATTTACTAAAATAAATGGAGGAAAAATGTGTAAAACTTAAAAATGTGACTACAAAAACAGATTTTAGGTCTTAAATGGGGTTTAAACATTAGTGACAGTAATGAAAATTGACACCTACAATTTCAGGGATCCCTGTTTGCGTGTCATAAAATTGGAGCTTCGGGGACCACGGGGATCAAACGCCATCTTGAAAAGTATGTCTTTTTTGGTTTTTCTTTTTTTCTTGGAATATCTGGGTTTAATACTGTGTATAGCGAAACGAAAGCTTATTAAATTTCACACTAAAAAGTTATACTACACCATGTCCCAAAAACAAAGCCTTTTTTTAGAAATAGGGCTCAGAAGCTTACAAGTTTCCACACATTTTTTTTTCTTGGTTGAGTAGATAATGTTTTTGTGTTCCAAAAATTGGTAAAAAAATCATATTACAAGTATTTTTTTTCTGACCCGTCTTAAAATAAATTTTTTGTAGGAGATGATAAGTATAACCTTTTGACTTCTGAGCCATATTTCTAGAAGAAAGCTCCGTTTTAGGGACATGGTGTTTTATACCTTTTTTGTGTAGAACCTAATAAGCTTTTGTTTCGCTATACACAGTATTCACATTAAACCCAGATATTCCGAGAAAAACAGAAAAACCAAAAAAGACTTATACTTTTCAAGATGGCGTTTGTTCCCCGTGGTCCCCGAAGCTCCAATTTTATGAAACGCAAACAAGGATCCCTTAAATTGTAGGTGTCAAATTTCATTACTGTCACTATTGTTTAAACCCCATTTAAGACCTAAAATCTGTTTTTGCAGTAACATTTTTAAGTCCTAAACATTTTTCCTCCATTTATTTTAGTAAATTTGTATTGCATAGCACTCGTGTACCAAAAATGGATCTACTGATGTCTATTTTATTGACATCCACTCAATAGTTTAGGCGCTAGAAGTAAAAATATGATTTACTATTCGGCGTCCTCTCAAGGTGGCTGTATTAATTTTTCTTTAATGAAACACATGTAAACAGGTTGTGAAGGGCAAGAAGAATCTACCGATATGTCATTTAAAAAAATCCGTCCAGTATCCTGAGCTACAAGGTGTACTGATTTTCAGTATTTAAACCCATAACCCTACTTTGTGTTTAAGTCGCAGTCGAGTAAAATGTTGATATTGGAGTAGAACGTGTACAAATGTATAGACAAAAGTGGAATTCATATTCCTCCAAGTTTCATATTAAGAGAATATCCCCTGAAAGGGTATAAGCGCTAAATCTGGATTCAGCTATTATTTTCTATAACAAGATATATTTTTTCCGCAAAGTTATCTAGGACTTTTTGTGTAGAATTTAATAAGCTTTAATGTTGCCTTACACCATATTTTCATAGAGAACGTATATTTAGAGTAAAACGCAAATTTCTACAGGATGGTACACGTTTTCCAAGATAGCTGCGATTCCTCGAGGTCCCCAAATGTCAAATAGTGTGGACATGAAAAAGAGACATTTAATTGACATACGCACCAAATTTCATATCTTTGGAAGGATTTCGAGGTGAGACTTAATCCGATTGTGCTATAAATAAAATAAATGTGGTCGGACTGCAAAAACTGCCAGGCTAAGGTGAGGCCGACCAAAACATACATCAACAGGTTTAAGTTAGCTGTTACATTCCTATTTTTTTATTCTATTTTTCGATGAGGTAAATTGTAGCTTTCACGTGGTACCCAAATTCGGTCGGATACAGGATTTGGCCGACCACTTTTTATTTACTGTCCTCAAGGGCAGCTATCCTACCATACAAGTATCATTCTATTTTTCGATGAGGTTTTTTTGATGAAATTTTGTTCCACTTTTTTGCCATTTGCGCAAAATTGACGACCGGTCTGGCCTAGTGGGTAGTGACCCTGTTTGTGAAGCCGATGGTCCTGGGTTCGAATCCCGGTAATGGAATTTATTTGTGTGATGAGCACAGATATTTGTTCCTGAGTCATGGGTGTTTTCTATGTATTTAAGTAATTATATATATCGTTGTCTGAGTACCCATAACACAAGCCTCCTTGGGCTTACCGTGGGACTTAGTCAATCTGTGTAAGAATGTCCTATAATATTTTATTTTATTTAAATTTGCCAAGTTAAGCCGTGGCCGACCAAGAGCAGTTGAAGCTACCTAAAAGTCAGCTACTTATAGAGTACTTATTTTCTATTTTTTATCAGGTGGGTTTCATCAAATACCTATATAACTCCGTATAGGATGAATAAAGTCTAAGGACATAAAAACGTGCCTCGGAAATCAAGAAAATATGATTCTCGCACTGATGGCGCTAACACCAATACCAACCTATGGCCGATTCTCGGCTAGATGGCGTTGACGGTTTCGTGTGTTATTTCACAATTTTAACACATATCAGATGAAAAACATACATGGGTCAAAATCATATAAAAATAGTAAATACAATAAAATAAAATAAACATTTATCCATACATAATATATTTTTTATTTTATTTTTAGTTTTAATCGTGTGTCAGTCAGGTCCTGCATTCAAGGAGTCGTACGATTGCTACGCCGTAGCTCGTAGCAACGTTTGTCCATTAGAGGTGTGTAACCCGCGGCCGGCAAGGCGTGGCCTCACACTTGTCCACGACCCTTTGTCTGGGGAACCGTCAAGCGTGAGCGGACATGTGGGTCTCTTGTCCCGGCTGCATGCTGTAATCTAGGCTGACCTATAGCCTAGTCTGTCGACGCCGTTAGGAGGAAGCGTAGCGGAACTGCAATATACATAAATAAAGGTAATCCTATAAGCGCCACTTGCACCATCCCACTAACCCGGGGTTAAATCATGTTTCAAGTTACAAAAATCCCTGTCTAGCTGGACGTCTATCTAAGCCTCACTGGTATACACAGCTATTGGTTTGGTCAAATTGACATTCAGTCTGATTTTATAATACTTAAATAGAGGCCAATAAAAACTTAAATCTGTGATATCAAAATGATATCTAAATGACGTAGTAGTCGCGCGTGCATTTGCTTTTACTTGTCCGTACATGTATTGGCGCGAGCGAGACGCACAAGCCAAAGAGAAAAAAAATACATAATTTAGAATAATTTAGATATGACATCATTTTGATATCTAAATGTAAGTTTGAATTGGCCTCCAGGAAGAGAATCCTTACGATTTTACTTACAACGTCACCTTGACATGGTTTTCAATGGCTATGCTACCCCACCAGTCATGAAAGCCGTAGCAGCCATTGGGAAACAAGTTTGGAGTTGGAATTTATTGCGTGTGCGTATACGGTAAATATTTTTTATGCATTTCCACGCAATTGAATGCACCAAATTGGCAGTGACAATCGGCCCGATTCGAACTTTAAGATACGTCACAAATGTGCTAAAGATACGACATGGATCCGATCCATATCGTATCTTTATCTTTTTGACGTAGTTTAAAGTTCGAATCGGGCCGCGGCTATAGGTAGGTTTGACGTAGCACTTGGCGTGGTTAGTGTAGAGTAGACGGATTCCACCTAGCTACCTAATAAGTACTTACTGGGTGGACGAGATTCGGAAGATTGCGGGTCACTTCTGGATGAGATTAGCTCATGATCGGAACATTGGCCTACTAGAAAAGAGGCCTAATGCTCAGCAGTGGGCATAGAAAGCTGATTAGATGATGACGATGAGTTTTTGTTTTAGATTGTTTATAAATAAATAGCGAGTCATGATTTTTTAACACTGGAAAATGTTAACATAACCGTTATTTTTATTCTTCCATAATAAAAATGGCTGTCAATGATTAGCGATTAAACATTTTTAAATTGGCTTTCATATTAGGAGGCAGTTAGAATTAGGGCTCCCGGTATCCGTGTTACACGCCGAAACGAATACCCGTGTTCTTAAGCCCGGCGGTACTAAGAACCCGGTTTACACGGAACCGCCGGGATTCGAAAACGTTTCGAAGGAACGTTCCCAAGAAACGTATCTCAGACACGTATCTCCGTTTACACGGGTACTTAAGACCGTTCCGAACGGGTCTGAATACTCCGAACCAGTTTGAGCCAATGTACAATGGTAACAAGGTCCACTTTCCACTATTATTATGTTGACTTCAGATGAATTCGTTTGTCGTACGATTTTTAAAGTAAAACTTTTTTTCTATCGCCCCAATTTATTAAGATAACATTAAAACCGCGATTTTAATACCGTAATTCGAATTAATTTCCGAAATTTTTTAGTTAAATGCCTACAATCCGAAAAAAGTTTCACTTGCATCGTGGTTTCATAAAACCGCACAATTACTTTTTTTTAAATTGTTTTTAACCATATTGATAAAACATAGGTACTGAGCCATCTTCCTATGTTTAATAGTAGGTATATAATTTTTATTTTTAAACTATTTATATCATTTAATAAAACCGATTGCTTCTAAGCTAATTACATAAATTTGATATCGATCATAGTTTTTTTTTATAATTACATTATGGTATTGTATTTTTTCATTAATAATAGGTGTGCAGACAGAATACAATATTCATTAAAAATAACAGTTTAATTATTTCGTGGTTATTTTTATCTCAGGTGTATTACTGCTTTGCGAAAACAACAAACCTGCCAACGGCGCAAAAAAAGTTAGGTACACAAAAGCGGGATTATCGAGTAATCATGCTCAAATGAAAAGCAGAATTTTACTCAAGAACCATAAAAACCCATACTACCTTGGATAACTTGCGATAATATTGCTAATTACATTAAGATAGATCTTTAAATTGGTAATCATTCATAATTCACTTTGGTCACTTTCTCACTAGCGTTCAGGTAATAAACTTGAATGGTCCATCCATCCATTGTTTTCCAATATCCTTTTGTTTGTCATCGTCGAAAACATGTAGGTTCCCAAACTATTATCACAAGTGTCACCGCGAATTATAAGCTTTATGTCGTTGTAATAAGGTCAAAACATCTGCACAAGAAAATGTTTTCCATTGTTTTGTAGCCGCGCCGCACTAAAAAGCGTTTTATTATGGTAAGAGGTACCTAGAGCAAAAACAATTAGAATTTATTGAGAAGGTGCAATTTTATCAAGTTGATTTAAAATGTTTATTAATAACTAGCGACCTTCGCTTGGAGAGTCAAGCATAATAAAATACATTCTGTAACAAGTATTCACATCGGAAGCCCAATAATACTAAGACTTCCATCCACCTGTCTGTCACCACTCACTAGGCTGTATCTCATGAACCGTGATAACTGGACAGTTAAAATTTTTACACATGTATTTCTGTTGCCGCTATTACAACTAAAATTTAAAATTAAATTTTGTAAGGAACCTTCGGTGGGCGAGTCCGACTCGCACTTGTCCGGTTTTTTTAGAAGTTAATAATGGGTTAATTATTCTTAAAATATAGACAGACAGCCATCGCGCACTTTTTTGTAGACTTTTTTCCACCATACATTGTGTCGTTATATCTCAAATAGATTGGGCAGCGTTTCCGATTAAGCTCCTGGCCAGCGTGATTTTTTCTAACTTCATTAGCAAACATCGTCATATTTCTACCAATTTAAACAAAACTTTAACAAAATATACACATAAACATTCCCAAAGAAAAACTTCATTCATAGGTGAGGTCTGGTTATCGCGAACATACAGACAGACATACGGACGCGGCGGGGGACTTTGTTTTATAAGGTGTACCTACACTACATTATATGACAAGAAATAGAATTTCATATCATGTTCTCAAACTAAACTAGTAAGGGCAAATCGCCTAGCATGGTACGGGCATGTGATGCGGAGGGATGAAAGTCATGTGACAAGAAAGGTATTAAGAATGAATGTGGAGGGAAGTACGAGGAGAGGAAAACCGAGGAAAAGGTGGATGGACTGTGTGAAAGATGATATGAAACTAACGCAAGTGAATGATGAGATGACGGGTGACAGAGATGTATGGAAGAAAAAGACATGCTGCGCCGACCCCAAGTGAATGGGACAAGGGCAAGCGAATGATGATGATGTTCTCAAATTAAACTAAAAATAAAGAAGCAAATTAAAAATTTATTTTTTTGTAAATACTTACCTAATGCCAATTTCGAACATTAGTTTGACTTCCTGCCTACATACTGAACTCGATGGTTCTAATTATTTTTTTTAAATAGGTACTAGCAGGTTTTTATTTTATTTTATTGCTAACCCGCAACGTAAAAAAAAGTAGCTATTTAAAGTGCTATATAAAATACTACTTTGATAAGAAGCGTGAATACTCGTAATACCTATTGCAAGCAAAAACTACCTGCTCAAGAAAGGGTTTTCTAAACCGTTTATTAAATTTCGACTCTACGACCCCACGGAATAAGGTTAAATATGACAGAAACTCGTCATGAATCTTTTGTCTATTCATTTGTAGCTGGCGTTCGTTCCTTCGCTACTATCGTCAAGGACGTGTCCGGAGCCACGGATAAATAAGATACGTATCTTCGAATACCCGTTTATCCGTGTACACGGGTCTTAACTACACGTTTCTTAATTAAACGTGCGGAACGGGCCAGAAAACCGTTTACGTATTATTCGGAGACGGGTATTCGAAACGTGTAAACGAAACACGGATTCGACCGCGAGCCCTAGTTAGAATTCGCTGTCACTGAACTTCTCCTAAATAGCTCGATCGATTTTGACAAAATTTGGGTAAGCTTCTTTATGGGTAAAATTTTCATTCGATTGTAATTTTGAGTTTTGAATCACGGACTCTAAAATAGCTAAACCGACTTTATGATGTTTTCTTGTTCCTGGTTTCTGTTGTTTCACTGCAATGAGCGTTTTTAATCATGAACTCTAAAACGGCAGGATTTATATTGATGACATGTTATACATATCATAGACATGTCCATGCTTTCCTGAATGAAAATCAAATTAAATGGACAAAATGCTCATCAAAGTCGATCGAGTCGTTTAAGTGCTTAGTGGCAAGAGGTAAATGCAAACCTGCTGCTAACTTTTTGTCTGTATTTAATTTACATACAGACTTACGTCTCACATCAGGTTCTTAAAATGTAGGTAATTAATGAACGATTTCTCCAATGACTTCGTTTATTGATCGTCGTATATTGGTACATTCAGACTACGCTACTCTACGTAAGGATATAGGCTTAAGGATATAGGTACATATGTACAGCGATATAAGTATCTACAGTCACCATCAATAGTAGCCATAACTATCTGCCGCCCTCTAATACTTTCCAAAATGGAAACAAATATATACAGTTCTTTTCAAAATTATTTGTTATAGTCTAATTAATCTACATATACAGATATGTCTTTTTTATTAAGGTATGGTAGATATATTTGACGCGTCGATCGATCCTCTATTTTTGATGCTGACTGTACACATTGCGGAAATCCAATATAATATAATATTTAAAGTAGGGAAAATGTTGTCGTAAAGTAAAATATGATGATAAATTTATAGTTTACCTACCTTTATATACATGACCAAGTAACTATTTTTTTTTAATTTACCGAGCAGCCATATATATGTACCTACCCATCTCTTTAGGTGCTGAACTTACCACTATTTATATTTAAATATGAGATCATATTGGATTTCAACAAGGTAGACCATTATTATTGTATAAGTTCATACTTAGGTATGAACTTATACAACAACTACTACTACTTATACTTAGGTTTTAGGTAATTAGTTACCTACTGTAACGAACACTAAGGTACAGCGTTATTTTAGAAACACGTTATTTTCATTAGGTACAGTAAACTAAGGTAACTTATGGTCCACCTCATAAAACTGAGGTCTAAACTTACGCGACTAGGTATATAATATAATGTGGATAGGTACCTACATATTGAAATGATGTTAGGAGTGTGATTGGAAAGCATGCACCACTAGTACGTATGTCTCAATATGAAATTAAAAAGTACCTTAGTACTAAATAGTTCAAATACTGGTACGGGTACTGGCTTGGTACTTACTGGTTTTGTTAATTAATTAATTTAAATTATTTATTTAAAAAGAGGACTAATTAGGTAGGTAGACATCAGGTAGGTTATTATAGTATTTGGCCTAAAGTTACCCAAGTTTATGGTACGTAACAGAAAACTTGATTGTTTAGTGCGTTTTCCTAAAGTTGAGTAGGTAAAAATAACGGTATCGGGTATTATGCATTCACTAGCTATAATTATATGAGTATAAAGTATGTCTAGTCATACAATTACAATAGGTACTTGTATAACATAGATAGATGATATCTTTATGGATTTAACTCTTAATTAACGGCAGATCAGATAAACAGTAGTAAGTTTTAACTTAATATTTATTAGTTTAACTAAGGTTTTGTGTATATTTTATTCTCTTGAAGTACAATAAATTTAATGCTAAAACATTCATTGGATTAAAGTTATTATTATAAAGCATAAATATACACGCAAATATTCGATAACTTCGGCATAAAACTCTGGTAAGACTACTATACCTAACACATTATTTACAAAACAGCGTTACACGCCACATCTGAACACTCTTTCGTATACTACTGCCGAGAAAACTCCTATACTCGTATATTTTGAATGGTAAGAAGGTACATTTTTACCGCCGAAACCATTTTTAGAGGAGACCTTTATATGGTCGACGATATTCTGTGACACCGATAGTTTTCCGATGTTTTCCATTCCGAATTGTCCCATCTTACTTTTACGAAATCATTAAGAACTACCCGATAAATGTTTCTTTATGGTTAGAAGAAAAATATGTATTTTAAATTATAACCATCAGACTAATTCATCTAATTAAGGTTCATTAGATAATTTTTACAGTTGCTCTGGTTTTGAACTTGGTCGCGTTGCAAAGGTAGGTACCAACACAGTTTCACAGACAATGTTATGACTTTTAGGCCGGTCCACTTGCACCATTCTACTAACCCGGGGTTAGGCAGTTAAACCGTTAACCCAGTGTCAAATGGTACTAGTAACTATGGTAACTCAAGGTTTTACCGGTTAACCCGGGTTAGTGGAATGGTGCAAGTGGGCCTTAAGGTATTAGATGCTATTACGTTATGTTGACGTAAATACTTTTGCGAACATCGTTTACTCCTTACACTTTAATCTAAGCTAGTTTGAGAATAGATGCTAAAGTTAGATAAACCTAAAGGTGTAGAATTTACTTGCATTTAGTCTGGATATAACATCCTTGGTAATATCTTTTAACTAGGATCGAACTAAACTTAAATCGTCTTGAGCAAACTAACGGTGGCACCATATTCTTGGTAGTCAGTTTTTTTAACTGTTGACATATTTCTTATCGTAAAGTATAATTTTACTAAGTAAGCATAATATATATATTCTTATATAATCACAAGTCCTCAATCAGCACTTCATAGCACTGTCCAATGCGGGTACCCCTAGTCCGAGAACTCGGTGTTGGTGTTGTCGGAGTGCGGCGAGGTCCCGGGCGAGGGCACAGGCATCTGTCTGCCGTACATCAGCTCCGCCGGCGGCATGAAGCCCGACAGGTACTCCAGCGGTGGTCGAATCACTGTCGGCAGGTAGCCTGTCCCACTGTACGGCGGCGTCAGGAACCTCCGAGAAGGAGAAAATTTAAAACTCTGATTCGACAGTGGCGAGAAAGCAGATTTTGACTGATAGTTCTGCATATAAGGAGGAGATTCTTGCGTCATATTGTAAGGGTTTGTAGGTGGCTCAGTTCCATTTATCATCATTTCCATCGCGGCAACGACATCCCCTTTGCAGCGCGACAGGATTGCTTCGATCTCCGGCCGACTCTTTCTTGGAAAAACTTTGATAAGAACGTCAACGGGGGATTTCTGGAAAGAGGGCGAGCAGTCCTCGGACTGTTCAGGTAATGACTCTTTCCGCTCTCGTCTGAACATTTTGTATTTGAAGTCGGGGCTCTCCCACTTGTCATCGTCTTCCTTTTTGACTGCCGTCGGATCTTCGGTTCTGGGCGCCTTCATGGAGAGGTTTTCGGGGGTGAGGGAGGTCTCAGACTGGTCTTCGAGTTCTTCTTCAACATTGAGCTCGTGGTCGGAAGGCGAGCGCGGGGGAGGGGTGGCGAGCGGTGGGGTTTGCGGCGGAGACTTGGAATCGGGCTGCTGTTCCGTGGGAGGCGAGGGGCTGGAGCACACCTCTGTGATCCGCGCACGCTTTTGAGCTGTTGGCAAAGAAAAACTTTCTGTTAGATACGTCAAATTGACAGACTTATTTTCAGGATATCTCTATTAACCACAAGGGTTTGTGTTCTCTGACTCTTGATGACGAAATGTCATCTAGTTTAACTGTTAGCCGAAAAATATCAGTAGGTACGTAACCAGACGAATTTACGTAATCTAAAACCAACCGCTGACTCTTCAGAACAAAGACCGTTAAAACACAATCCTCCCCTTTGTTTTCGCCTTGCCTGGCTAACAATATGAGTACATATGTTAAATCTCATTGCTCACAATATCGCCAAATCGCGGCGCACTACAGTCGCGCACTCAGTCGCGTCCACTCGCGCGCACCGGTTTAATGGGCACCATTGTTTTACAGGAGGTGGAAAGGGGGGCCGATCGGTTAGTTTAGCGGAAAACCGGTATTATATTGAAGAATTCATTAAAATATTGGGAAAAGTTGAAGACATTTTACTAATTAATTCTGTATGAGTAGAATTGAGCAAGTGGGTGCGTAATATTTACTTTTTTGAGGTATATAGTTACCTAATATTATATCTAGAGTAAAGTTTATCATAAGTTGAAAGTTTAATTTTGAAACAGGCAATACCAATGATCTCTGATTATGAGACACGCTACGTTAGGTTATTAATTTTATGTCATGCAAAACTTTATCAACCGTGTACCTCTGTACCTCTTCTCCATTCAAACGATATGATATCATAACTGCTTACTAACAGGCAATCATAGTAGGTTAAGAAGAATCGTACACCACTTTCTGAAAATTAAAGAACACATTTCTAACTAGGTACAGAAAAAGATGTAAATTTTTCGCTTCTTTTTGAATAAAGATGCATTTTTCAAATGTAAACCCACAGCTACCTGATCCGCCGCTTAAAATAACATTATTAAATTCAATCTAGCAATAAACTGAGCGATTTACATAACATCTCAATAAAACGTAATCGAGACGCGAGCAACTGTTTGATTGTTCGCATACAGCAAACGAACGAACACTGAACAAAAAGAAACGAAAAAAAAAAACCTTTTCATAAGCACAAAGAACGCCCCCACGGATTTCATTAAAATAATACGCAGTGGTTAGTACAAATAAGATTCACAAAGGAAACACTGGTTTTTGAATCGCTATGTGAAGAAATGAGTTCTTAATACCGATGTCTACTTTACTTTCTGTAGCTATTATGAATATACATATATACAGTTTTCGACATAAAGAAATAAAACATCACAAAACCTCCATTTGACAGCGAGCCACCAAGGGGGCGTTCAAATATGACGTAACGCAATTTTCGAAGATTTTTGACACCCCCTCCCCCTGTGTAACACGCCGTAACGTTTTCGTGTACCCCTCTCCAGGACATCCCCTACATAAAAGTTACGTAACACCCAAGTGATCACTTTTAACTCAAAAGTCACAGTTATGTTCAGCAAAGTATAATCATGAACCAAATTTAAACTATCGTGAGACATATGAACTTAACTAAAATTTAATTTAATTAAAATTAAAATTAGGTATTTATTTTAAGATTAGTTTTATTTATTTTTAGTTTTAGTTTTTTAAGTTTTATATGTATTTCTAATTGTTATTACATGAATAAATTTTTTATTAAAATTTAATTAATTTAATTTAATTTTATAATCATAAAATTGAAGAAATGAGCGAGCGTGTATGAGGAATGTTATGAAAGTAAAAGAGGTATATGTCAGGATCGTAGCAAATGGAAATCCGTGGTCTCTGCCTACCCCTCCGGGAAATAGGCGTGTTTATAAATGTATCTGTATTTTAAGCCCGAAGGCCCTTCTCGCTAGGCGCGCCAGATGGTAAGACGCGCCTTCCTCCTCGGCTTCCATTTTGTATTGTAGCGGACCCCCCCGAGCCCGCCACAAGGAAGCCACGGGCGCCAGGAATTTCCCCGGCGCCCGGCGACAGATCAGGTCTATGGTTCTGCCGCAAAACCACAACTCGGCTGCAGAGGACAGGGAGAACGGCACAACGTAACACTGACACTCCTCTTCCTCTGCAGCCCCACCAACGCCGCTACAGCGGAACGGCCCCGCCAAGTTCGCAGGGGATAGGAAGAGTGGCGCATCGAAATATACACTCCTCTTCCCCTGCGATCCCACCTCGGCCGCCGAAGAATTGTTATGTAACGCCTTGGTCCAACCCCCTCCCCTCCCGCCCCTGTAACGTTTTACAAGACCCCCCCCCCCCAAATTGCGTTACGTAATATTTGAACGTCCCCCAATACAATTCTTTCTTTTCGATTATACTAGTGGTTCGCGCGGTGTGCAATTTAATCTAGACTAGAGCAATCGAGCGTGTGCAATCAATACAATACATCTCCAATACAATATTCATTATTTTACCTATTAATGCATTCGAAATTTACTTGCGGTATGTACCATCAGAGATGCAGCTTCTTGCCTTTTTGCACGAATACAAGTGATAACCAAATAAAAAAAACCGGCCAAGTGCGAGTCGGACACGCGCACGAAGGGTTCCGTACCATTACGCAAAAAATCACGTTTGTTGTATGGGAGCTCCACTTAAATATTAACTTTATTCTGTTTTTAGTATTTGTTGTTATAGCGGCAACAGAAATACATCATCTGTGAAAATTTCAACTGCTATCAGGTTCATGAGATACAGCTTGGTGACAGGCGGACAGACAGACAGACAGCGAAGTCTAAGTAATGGGGTCCCGTTTTTACCCTTTGAGTACGGAACCCTAATAATTAAATGTGAGGCCGTTGTGAACAAAGGACATTAAATGCTGCGTAAAACAGAACTGCAGTATGCAGCAGCAGCAAATTTAATGCAATAAACTGTAGCGGCGTATATCACGCGACAATGGAGGACATTTACGGCGTTGCCCCGAGGGTGTTTGTGGCACAGCACTGTGCACACTCGGCGGCGCGGCGCGGCGGTGGATGGAGTGATGGTAAGTAAGTACCTGTCAACGCAAAACTAAATTACCACTAGTTGGTGCTCTCTACTCAGCGTACTAGCGCAATAATTTTCTTGTCCTTATATACGTTCTGTTTGTCAAGGACCACGAAGAAAAAGAAGCAACATGCAATTGCGAATGCAGTTTACGTCAGCTTTAGCAGTCAGTAACAGACAACAGTAGCTGCGTTGGCCGGGTTGGCCCGTAGATGTCTATTTTATTTTAATATTCTTCGCCTGATAAACCTACCTACTACAGGGGGCCTAGGCCCAGCCAAGACGACAATCGTCGACAACGAAACGAATCTGTTTCTCTATCACTCTTACATATTAGTGCGATAAAGGTGTTAGGTAGATCCCACTGCCCGAGCACAGACAGCCTTACAAATTGCTCAGACCTCCACTCGTGGACATGATGATTTATATAGGTTGCATATTGTTTACCCAATAATGAACCTTTCCAAGCTTATTCGATCCGGATATTATTAAGCATTATACTATTATTATACAATCAACATGCATCGAACAGTAATTAGGTTACTGAGTAATGGCCGGTACCGCGACGGCCGCGCGGTGTTCTGCATAATTTACGGGCTTGTTCCCGCCGCCGCCCGCTCCGCGCTATTGACGCGCCAGTGTATTGTAAACTGGAATTATTGCAGCGTGCAGTGGACGCCATTCAATTGTTTGTGGCTGTGAATCCCGTACAGTCTCTTTGGACTAATTATCATCGAGTATTGACAGTAATTGATCTTTGGTTAAGTGGAGAGCAAACAGAGACGTGTACGTATACCCTAGCGACTGGTTAAATACAACCTTGACGATCAAAACGCTATGAGGGGGGCAAATAATTAAGTACAGATGTAGTGCATATTATTTTCCATCGTATTTTCACGGAAACGCACGAACGTGTCTTGCTATTTCAGTCTCGGTACAAAAAGTACTGAGGTTGACTGAAGTAGCATGACAAATACGAATTACGAACGTTTCCAAGAAAATACGATGGATAACAATTATGCACATAGGTAGGTATCTGTATCTAGCAGTTAATTTAGCGTTTCAAATCATGCTTGCGAACACAGCAAAGTAAAAAACACGACTATGTTTGCCAGTAGCGTCATAATTGACAGCATGAACTGAAAATTTGGAGCAAGAAAGCACATTCTATTTAATACCTGAAATAAATAGTTCATTTTTGGAGCATACTGCATCAAAGGCGATTGCGTTAAAAGCTGAACGGCTAATAAAAGCAAAAACAAAATGAAAAAAGTTAATAGCCGAAAAGTAAAATAACTGTGGAATAACTGAATTAAGAAAGCCTAATTAGTGGGCAGCGGGCTTCGTTACGAGGGGCGACTTATGCCTTAATAACTCTTATATTTATTTTAACGCTCGAGATCTATGG
This sequence comes from Cydia strobilella, assembly GCF_947568885.1. Taxonomy (NCBI): domain Eukaryota; kingdom Metazoa; phylum Arthropoda; class Insecta; order Lepidoptera; family Tortricidae; genus Cydia; species Cydia strobilella. The sequence continues at coordinate 18,847,431 of NC_086042.1, read as the reverse complement.
GGTTCCTAAAAAGCCGCAATTACACAACCTTAGCTTCCAAATATAAAGCCAGAATCTGGGAGCAGTAGCGAGTAAAATAACTACGTGTACGTGCTTATTAAATTAAAATAACCTCGTGGTCTATGCTAGACTATGTACTTGATAGGTATGTAAATGATTGAAATAAATGCTGGTCTGCCCGGTTCCTTGATGGTTTTAGTTATATTTGAATAGGTACAAAAATCTCTTCTAATCCAAGCCTATCAGTGGAACCTAAGCATAATGCAAGTTGTTGTTTGACGGCCCTTAACAAGGAAATCTAAATCAAATCAAATCTTATTCACTACCTCGCATTAAAAATATATCGAAATATAATAACATTCCTAAAACTCCAAAATAAAATGGAAATTCAATTAGTTAGAAGTCCATAAAACAACCCCCAGAAGTGACTTAACCCATGATTCCCTTCCGTCCATTTTCGAGTGATTAGCGATACGACAATACCGCCCCAGCCCCTGGACCAATTGTTGGTGACACCTATTATTTAATACTTAACAACGCAACCCATTTACAGCCTTAAAATTGTTATAGCATGGTCCAATATCGTCCGCGTAAAAGTTTAAAGTTTTGAACTAGTGACTCCAGCGGAGAAACTTTGAATCGGCGGGTGGTAACAATAAAACCAATTGTAGGGTACCTATTTGAATTAGGCTAGAACCAATTTGAACTTTAATGTATTAACTTAGAAGTGTTTTTGGAATGTGTAGACTAGCGTAGCCAGGGTTATGCATTCGATTGAGGAATTAGTATTCTATTACAATGCAATCATTCGGTGGCTTGTTGGTAGGGCTGGCAATTTAATTATAAAATTCCCAGTTTTTTAATAAAGGATAGTAATTGCATTAAGGTTTATTTTTGTAAAATGCAATTAATTAGTATACACATTAATAGTCACTTAATTAGCTATACATAGGCTTACCTAATATTCAACTTAAAGAATACTCAATATTGCTAAATAAATCTGAAGCAATATTGAATTTGTTTTTATTGTTACTGACCGTCGATATTTTCCCACGCTTGTTACAGAAAACTGGTATTATTTTTACAAGCCAATACCAATGACATCCACTAACTCAAAAAACGTATTAGGTACCTAGTTACCTACATATATGTATGTAGTCTGGTGCTTTTCATAAAAGTTTAGGAATGGACGTTATTACCGTATTTGCAATTGTATTGATCAAACGTGTTAATGAAACATGTACAACCATTGTAAAACACTTCGGGCCTATCTCTATATCCACTAAGTAATTTAATTTGAATCTATATTGAGCTCGAGCCAACCCTAACCGTAGGGCTGTCGCAAAGCCACTGTACTTAATATAGGGCGAGCGCATCACAATAAACAAATAATCGTAATAAACAGACGTATCCTTTCATTTGAATATCTGCCCTTTATTAATTCTATCAAAAAGGGTGCTTCACGTCGCGGTGTTTAGCAATATTATATGTCTATTTTGGTGCAACACAATGCATCTGTATTCTGCACTATGCAGACATATTAAATTACGAGTAATATGATTATATATGCAAGGAATAAAGAGTGTCGGCAACTGGTAATAAAATTATAAAATAAGTAGGTACGTATATTATTTAATTGTCTCGTAAAGTCGATAGATTCAGCGCTAATCACTGCAAGGTGTCATTGTGCATTCTCTTCTACTCTGCTCTGTAGGAAATGCTAGGAAAGACTTCAAGAACAGAGGAGTCGTGTCCCTTGTGCTTGTGAGTCATGGCGGGCAAAATAGGAATTAAAAGAAGGTACCTCCTCCTGAGTTCCACGTAAGTAAGTAAGTTACTTACAGCCGCTACTTAAATCAGCCAATTTGTCTCCAAAAATAACAGAAGACGACACAAGTTTTTACTTTCAAGTTTTTCATAGGTTCAAAAACAGAATAATGTTGTTTTCCTAAAGTATACATTAAGTAAGTAAGTCTTGCATAAATAGCATGAATATCTTATATTTATTTGCATTACCTACCTAATTGGTATAAAGTACTTGTAAGTAAATTGATTTTTCAGTGACAGTGCCAATTTTAATGAAATCACTACCTCTTGCAACCCCATTGAGCGTATAGCCACAATGACTGTCAATATCACCGGCCACGCACCTCCGCCAGACCACTCCAGCTAACCCTATACATTGTGTACAGATAATGAAAACTAATTAGCAACCGCTCTCGACGTCCCGCGCGCGTCCCGCCGCCGCGCCGGCCGGTACAGACATGTATTTATACATGGGCGAATCAACTATTTCTTGTATCCAATCGACTTTTTTTTAGAATAAAATGGATATTGATTTTTGCTAACATTTTCATTGAATATGGATAATTTCTATAGATTACAAATATATCCAGAGCATTGCTCGTTTTCATGTTTTACTGGCTAAAAAACATGAATTTCATAAAAAAACTCACGTAAAACGTCTACTGGGTCAAGGACTCGAGTTTGAGAATTTTGTATAGAAAACAACTTTTAATTCAAGAAAAAATGTTTTATATATTAAATTAATCCAAAATTAACACAAGGAAATACAATTAGCCTTAATTTTGTAATATTTATGTGGATATTGTCTCCTGAGACACATGAGCAGCTTGAAGAGAAAGTTTTTTACATCTTACGCTTAATATTAGTGAATGAAAACAGTAATGATGTGAGTCAAAGATAGAAGTGAAATAGTATTTGTTTTTAATATTAACCTTCTTTTCTTATTACATATTTAAAAGTCAGTAAACTATTACAAATGAAGGGGACAACATTGTCAGCCAGGAGATTGTGTGACTCAAGAGACACGACTATACTTACCTAGCATAATTTGAACTAAAAATATAAATTTTAGAAATGTCTGCATCTTTAGGTACCAGCTCATCAGCAGCCGGCCCTCTGTCTTACCCAGACTCAAAGAAAGGCCAAGATATGCAGTAGAGCTTAAATATGTTATATGTTTTGTTGCTGGCGATACTGACTGAAAGAACCGTCACTGAAGAAGTGAATGATTGGAATGAGATAATGAATATAGTAGCACTAAGTTTTGCGGTGTTTCATTGTATATAAGGTTAAAAGAGTCTCCTGGGTCACGAAATAATGTCTTTTGGGTCACATGGCTGGGTACACTGTAGGTAGGACTGTAGTCAAGGTATTAAATATCGACAGTGACAAAGTGTCAAAAATGTGTACACACTACCTACCTCAATGTAAGGGCAACGTGTCGATATTTTATACGTTGACTGTACCACTTTGCGTACCGAATATGTACGTACCATTAGGACCAAGAGAGGACTGCATTCTAATATACGTTACAGCTAAAATACAAATATTTTCTTAGCCCTTGAGTTCAACAGAGCAAATTCAAGTCGAGTCGAGTTAAATAAGTTTTTTTTAACAACAAATGGATTGATAAAAGTTTATGTTATTGTAAGATTAATATTTAAAATGCAATTATGTAATTAACTTAATTAACATTTATATAACGTATGTTTGAATATATGTCTGTGGTCGGCACGCCGGCCATGGCACCCTTAACCAGTTATTGTTTCGGCGGAGGGTGATTTTACAAACAGATTAATAAGTTAGAAATCGTAACTCTAAAACGTTCTTTAGATAGGTAAGAAAATAATATATGTGTTGTACTCTTGTACTACATAAAGTGTTTTGAATGATATTTTTTAATTTTAATACCACCTACTAATAATATGCGACTGGTCCGCATTTTATATATTACAAAATTGTTTATCGGGTTGATATCAGACTTAAATTTAGAATCTGTCGCAGATGAGTAGTATTTTATTTACGGCATCTTTTTATTTAACTTTCCTACATGTAAAACTTTCAATAAGCATTCCACAGTCTTCGCAAACACTGATTGTATGAAACAATATGATTACATCCCCATGTAATCTGACGCCCGCAATCAAAAACAAAACAAACAGCCAGACGAAGAAAGCGCTGAAAAATTTAATAAAAACGGAGAAGCCCCGTGTATTGCGTTACGCGAATCAATCGGTGTATCGGTTACAAGGAAAGGGGACGTGATAAAAATACTGTTTTCCGGACAGGTTAAGTGTTTGAGTGTTTTGAACAATAGAATGTTCATGCGTTATGTTGATAAATGATACATGTATACTCGTATAACTTTGCGAACACACGGTTTGAGGGTCTCATTATTTACAGACACAAAACAGGTACCAGGTACTTACGGAAATTAATAGGTATACTAAGTGAACTGATACTCAAGTTTTTTTTAATATTTGTATATTTTTTGCACGGGTGGATACCTACTAGTGGATAGGCAAATCGGTATATTGGTTTCACAGGAGGACTTTGTAAAAAAAAACAGAATTTCAGGAGAGGCGAATAGCAGTGATGCGTTATTTTGACAATTGCAGGTTAGATAAAACTTCGAAAGTCACACTGGAAGAGCCTCACTGTTAAACATATACATTTATTAAAAAAACCAAACTGTTGTTTATATCTAAACGGTGTACTGTGGTCAAATGTGTATGTTTGTTATGTTTTATTTAAATACATCCAATAATCACTTTATTTATCGATAAAATGTTACATCTTAGACGTCAAATTGCAATTAACATTGTAATAATAGGATAAAAATCTAAAAATATACAGATTAATCTAATAAACATTACATTTAAATTAACTAACATTAAAATTAACCTTAAATAAATGTTAATTCTACACTTAGCCTAAAATAACCCCCCCTGCTACCTGGCTCAAAGGTCCCCATAATGCCTTCAGCATTCCTCCGCTGAACTGCTATGGAGACCTGTTGAACCAAGTACGACCCAGAACGAGGATCACCACCCCTCTCCCGCAAACGCCGGCCTAATTCCCTAAATAATTGGCGGGCTTCCACACCCCACGGCCCCGCGGTCTCTACAGCTACCGGCACAAAGTCGTACGCCGATGCCAGTGCGGAGTATTTCGCGTGTTTCTGCTTAGCAGCAGTCTCTGCCGCTGCACCAGCACGACGCACGGTCTGCCCCAAATGGGATGCAGCGAAGGTGCTCACGCAAGTGACATTCCACAAGAGACAACGCCCTCTCCGCCACGGAACCAACGTTAGGCCGTCCGGCCTCTTCCCATCCGTGCGGCTGAGACCCGGCGGCTCCAACACACACGGCAAGTTCGCAGAAACCATGGCTCACCGCACAACCTCATTGATAGAGTGGTGCCTTGGAAAATGACTAGCGCATCGCCGACAACTCAGGCCATGATGCCCGTTTTCCGCCACCCACGCCCCGCAGCCACAGCGGTGAGGCTCAAATACTTTTGCCCCCAATCTGAGTGCCACAGCTATTCTCAGCATTTAATTGCATTTATGTGTACCTAATCTAAATAAAGTTTAGCTAAAATATTAGCTTATGTCTGCTGAGTACTGAGTAATGTAACACTTGTTAAAGACGAGTTTCAGTTAATTTATAATTTTGAAGTACAGCTTCAGGCTAGTAAATAACTATTTGACCGTATTTATTTATTAGCATGCATTGGCATTTATGACTCGTTTATTCCTTCTATACGGTAAGTGAAACTGAATACACCTTGCGTAGTACCAAGTAGTAGGTCGTTAGTTCAAAGATACAAATGTAGATCTAGCGACTCTATCTCCTCGCATATCAAACGCAGCGACCCTCAGGCGTCTACGCGTCTGTCGATTACTGAACCATTAACCTTACCGAAATTGGAGAGCTCTGGAGCACCCTAGCACAAATAGACAACCTACGATTAACCTGAATCGGACCCTAAATACAAATTATATAGGGCTGAAAATAAAACAGGCAGCCCCATGGTTAAATGGCGAGCTCGAGAGAGAAACAGAACAATATAAAGTGATTTTAAATGTCTTAGCAATAAAGTCGTTTTCCTAATACGCAATGTTAAAGACGGTTTTAAGGATGTAAAACATCTCTAGCCCGTTTTAACAGTGATTCCAATTGAGTTTTTTTTTCTATTTTTACACAAAAAGGTTTCAATAAACGTTGGCCAGCGGATCTGGAGAGCTATCGAGTGTCCTTATTTTTCTTTGCACGAGTTTGGGATCATTATAACAAGTTCTGAACAAGTAATACGATAAGGGTGTATTTATGTATACAAGTAAGTGTGTTTTTTCAATTGTACGCTTTAACTTTTTTGTTATTATTGTTGGACAGTAGAAGTGTAGAACCTCTCCTTATAAGAGGTATCATTCACTGCTGACCTCCACAATTAGTTAGCAAATATGCATTGCCAAAAAATACCATAATTTCTTAAATAGTAGATGTAAGTACAAATATTGGATATTTTTGTATACATATTTTCAGTCCTCATGCTCGTAGTTCGACTTTAAGTCGTTCGTAGACATAATGTTGCTTATCATAATAATATAATGTTGCTTATTATAGATTTTATTTACCTTTATTTACATACAAGATATATACAGTGGTACTACGTAAACGAAATTAATAACTAGCTTAAATCTAAAATAGGCCCTTGAGGCATTGTACCAAGGATGCTGGCGGCATTTCCCCGCTGTATCGCAATGCTGATACGTTGTGCGAGAAAGCCGCCAGCTTTTCGGTCACCAGTTACGTCAACCAGACGCTTCGCGATTTCTGCAAACAACTTATGCGCGCTGGGACCCCATGGACCTAGAGTTTCAACTCCAAATGGAACGAAATGATACTCTCTACCGAGGCTCTTATATTTATTCATCATCATCATCATCATCATCATGTCAGCCGATAGACGTCCACTGCTGGACATAGGCCTCCCCCAAGGCTCGCCACTCCGACCGATCCTGTGCCGCTCGCAACCACCGAATTCCCGCGACTTTCACCAGGTCGTCGCTCCATCTCGTTGGAGGCCTACCGGCAGTTCGTCTTCCGGTACGCGGACGCCACTCCAGAACCTTCCGGCCCCACCGGCCATCAGTTCTGCGAGCAATGTGCCCCGCCCACTGCCACTTAAGGTTTGCAATTCTGCGAGCTATATCGGTGACCCTAGTTCTACTGCGGATATCATCATTTCTGACTCTATCACGCAGAGAAACCCCGAGCATAGCTCTCTCCATTGCCCTTTGCGTGACCTTGAGCCTTCTTATATTTATTACGTTTTAAAATTTCGGCGCTTTCCGCCGCTCCGCCCGCTTTTACATTAGTCCGTTGGAGGTGGGACGGTGCCAGTGTGTCTACGCAGGTAGCATCCCACACCAACATCCGTCCCAAGCTCCAAGGAACCAAGGACATCCCATCGGGCCTCTTGCCATCATCTCTGATAATGCCAGTCGGCTCAAGAAGAGCGGGTACATTGATGGTGGCAAGAGACCGACGGATTATGTCATTAAGCGACGCATGTCTTGAAAAACGGCCGGCACTTTTTTGACAAGATAATCCATGGTGTCACAAGATAATCCATGGTGTCACGCTTTATATTATAGAACATATTCTAGAGTATAAAGTAAAATCATCTATTACGACCCTTATTGACTTAGCAAAAAAGTCCAAAAATCTGCCATACAAACTGCCGGCGCACACCCGACCGGCGTGCCCTGCGCCCCCGACAGGCAAGAGTACAATTTTCTATAGTCTTGAATAAATACGGTAAAATCACCTAAAACATTGAATATTTTTGTATGTACCTACTCACAATCGAAGTGAAAAGCAGAGTGTACGAGTATAACACAAACACAGGCACAAATGTCAATTTTTATCCTCGACTATATTGGTCCTTGCTGCGCTCGTCCAATACAGTGCCTCAGATAAAAATGGATCGCTTTATGCCCTTGTTGTACAATCTACTATTTCTGCCTACATTCACAATAAAAAATAATAACTTTAAATGCATAGATACCTATTTAATCAAAGCATTTTACAGATTTTCTAAATGCGAATAATTATTAAATACTATTACGAGTACATTAAGGTTGGTTGTCAAATGTACTGCATACATAGACTACCATTTTTGGATGAATAGTCTAAATGATAAAATGTGTTATAAAATTATATTTCGGCCTCTTACTATCCCTACAATAAAAGGAAGGTAAGGTTCAAGGGACTCAATTACAGCAAAACCCTCAAAGAAAAACATTTAGACGCAACCCTTTGCTGGCATGCTGACCGAACCGAATGGAGTCCAGAATTCATTATAACACTACAATAGAAACCCAGGTTGCATCCTGCTCTCGAGAGCAGGAAAGAAGATACGATACGAGTCGAATAAGAGGAAGCAAGATAAATAGGTATAACTCCCGAGTGCCACTTGAAATATAAATGGTAGCGGATTGTGAAGGAGAGGGTTATATCCTAGATTCGCCGTGGTTAGAAAGGGTAGGATGATAACGCATGAGTGACCACTCTAGATTTCAATTTGTGGATGAATAAAATTGGAAAAATTTTCATTTAAGTAAAATGCTTTTGATATATTTTTATACTGAGGTTTAATGAGGTCGGACCTGATGGTCCGAACATATTCGTTTCATTTGAAGAGTTTCGAGGTTAACTAAGAGTAAAATTTTAAAATAATCCTAAGCATCCATTCATTGCTGTAAGGCTTCGTATAAAAATCAACGGAAATGCGTTTGTTTGGAAATGCGTTATCAGCGTGTTTCAAAAACTTTCTTAGTCCAAAGACAAAACATTTATAGATAATGTGGTCGATAACCGTAAACTAATATTAAGTTACCTTCTATATTTGCGGTGTAACTCGACACCGCTGGTGACATTTGGAGCTTTTAGTTTTTACCCTAATTTACTTGGGATGACAATTCCGACCAAATTAGGGTGTATAGTAGTAAAAAAACGCGTTATACTCCACTGAATAAATTGTTTGTATCATTACAAACAATTGGGCTCATGCCCTGTGTAGTTTTCGTAGAACAATTGTAATACTTCGTTGGTAAGATATAACAATAATTAGGTCAAAATAAATAGAGGTTTATTTCACCTTACTACGGTACCAAATATCGCTATTAATTATTGACGTGCCAATTGAAGGTCAATCGCTGTTCAACCCTAAACCACAGTTAATGGTAAATCAATGGCGCCGCCTCACCCCGCTCCGCGCCTCACCCCGCAATCGCCGCGAGGGTTGCCAACGTATTTATATTGATGCCGATTCTATTGAGAACCGATTTAATTGGTGTGGGCGGTGAAAGTGCTTTGTGTAAGTGCATCTGTTGGTTTTTGGCTTAAAACGGTTTTTAAAACCATTATTGATACCTATGCTAAAACGATTTCAACTATCAATTAAAAATAATGTTTAAAATAAGCGAATGAAAGTATGTAATCGCACCAGAGGCGTACAAAAAGACTTAAGTATTCACCTATTTGAAAAAATGTATACACTCAAATAACTTTTCGTAAAATACCTTTGTCTCGGTTGTACCTAATCTACTCAATGAGATTGTTTTATTACAGGGATACTTTGTAGATTTCCAATAATCACTTTAACCTTCAATATCGGATCAGCTTAACGATACGAATTGCAATGTCACCGAAATTCAGACGAAAATCGGAAAGTGGGTCAAATTTTATAAATATTTAAACATTTGATTAAATTTTCACTCAATAGCACCGGGAACCTTCATCTGTGAACGCACATAGGTAATAAAATTTTATCATCCGAATGTTCACTTACTCGGGTAGCGCGAGAGTGCCGTGTTATAATGTAGTCAATTTCATGTTGCAAAAATATATTACTTTACCGGGCCCTATAATATGAGGTCAATGGTTGGAAAAAGCCTAGTTGGGCTCATTCTCTGAGAATATGTCTGCGGTTGTGTCTAATTGTCAAGACTCTTTTCATACATGTTGTACGGGTCGCGGCAATTAGACCGCAGACATATTTTTTGACTTGGAATGACCCAGTTGGTACCCATTCCCACTTGATGTAGTGGTACTTGCCAAACCAATTGTCATTAAAATATACACAAACACATCTGTACATTGTACTAAAGAGTTGCTCAAAAATACCCGGACGTCCACTCAACGCCTAGACAATTGAGTCGGGTTCTCGGGTTCAAATATTTGTAAGCACCTTGTTCACTACGAGATATCCGACGGAGACTCTATTTTCCATTTGTTCTATAAAATTGTTAAGTTTAATCCCTAACATATGAAATTAAAAGATATAAAAATAAAAATTGTGGTTATAATAAACTGTCGGTGCTTCTTCTAATAACCAGATTTCTTATATTTCTGCACACGGTTAATACCAAATATACCAATTAACATCAAGGAGTCATATCGGTGTTATAAAGGTAAATAAGCGTTAATAAAGGTGCCACACCCCCCTCGTTCGAGAGGCGCCCCGCAGCGACGCAAACAATATTAATCTTTCGTAAGAGATATTACAGAGCGTGTAGGATTAAAGGTAATTTCATTTGGAGTTATTGGATTTTGTACCCTCTCTGTTAAAGTGAGAATACATATCGGTTTATAATTATAATAAATTGCCTAGTAATTTGTTAAATTATCTAGATAAAATTATGTATAAAATAATGGACTATAAGGTAAACTTCCTTGCTCGATATGCTTATGTCCATTAGATACACCCTGCTGTCACCTCTATTGACAATGACTTAAGGTGCCGTAGTTTCAGAGAACAGAGTTTTTCCAAAACTCGTATCGCTTTTGTAGATCGCAATACGTTTGCCAAAAATTTAATTAGCAATCTTGAGGATTTTCTCTTCATCGATTCTAATCTTGATTTTTTGACCTTCGCTCGATAGAAAAAAATCACGAACATAGGGCTAAAGCGCACTTTAAAAATTTGTAATAATTTATGAACAAAAGCTAAAAATATGAAAATTGCTTCTAAAAATGCGCAATTTTATTTTTAAAGGAACTCATCGATTACTTTTTTTTATAAACTGAAATAGACAACACACACTAAAAAAAAAGTGACCAAATCCACCGGTGGCCGAGGCGGGAATCGAACCCGCGTCTTCAGCTTACGCGGCTAACGTCCTGATTCTGTCGACTGGACCACCCGGCCACGACGTTTCGTTTTTCTTTAGTGTATGTTATCTATTTAAGTTTATAATTTATATATAGTAGTAGTAGTAGTTAAAAAACACAAATCAAAAAATATTGCATAAAATAATTTGATTTGTTCCCTAGTTACTTTTTTTTGTTAAAACTTACAACAAATTAAAATTAAGAAACATGATATCCGCGGTCCCGAACATGCACATTTTATCCGTCTCGCTCACGCTTACGATCAGTGAGTCAGAGAAGAAGCCGAACCTACGGCGCCTTAAGCTAAAACGTGACATATAATAATACTTATGACTTATTGAACAAAGTAACATTTATGAAAACTAGGTATACGATAATGAACACTAATGGTTTAAGACACTCTTATGCAAAGATCCCATTTAACATGGAAAGCCACCGAGAGGCAACACTGAAGTGCTCTATAAAATGACACCATGTCACCATTTTAATGGCAATATCGCCACGATGACGCGCATACCAAAGGAAGAAGGCGTGTGGTGCAAATCTAAAGAGATGCAAAGTAAAAATATATATTCTAAGCTGATGTTCAGTTATGCAGTTTCGTTATAACCACGTAACACACATTGTAAGAAGTTAACATAAAAATAACTATACCTCTCGCGTTAAATGATGTTGCTATGACAGTTCATTCAAATCTCTTTTAGTCGGGCTTAATTTAAAATTAACTTCAAAATGTGCTTTACCGCACTTTTATTATTTAAATATTACATTTCTAAATAAGTAAATGTGCTAAACTTCCAAAAAACGTCTACAAATATTTTACGTGACCGCTACTCCATATAAAAAAATTGAAGTCGGTTAAAAATGAACTGTCATAGGGACCATCACTCGACGCGAGAGATATAATATGAGACTCTTAGAAGTTTTAGAAGTCCGACGCTTAAAGTATGATAAGTTGATAACTCGCAGTTTACATTCTAAATATTATACCGCGTGTTTTATAAATTATTTTCTTATAAAGATCACATTGCACATATTGCTTAACCTTGATCATAGAGTAACTTAAACTAGAGCGGTACTGTCATAGTACATTTTGTAACCCCAGTAAATTCACTGCCATCTGTCGACACACTTTAAAACTAAGAAAAAAATTGTTATAAAAATACGATAAAATGTATTTAAATATGGATAAATGATTTTTTATTTGCATTAATTATTTTTATATGATTTTGACCCATGTTCTTTCACTGGTATGCGTTAAAATTATAAATAACAAACGAAACAGTCAACGCCCTCTATACGAGTGTAGGCCAAAACTAGTGGCGCCATCTGATCGAGAATCAAATTTTCGTGATTTTCAAGGCACGTTTTTTCCTTAGACTGTATCCATCTATTACGGAGTTATATCTATCTTTGCCTTGATTAATTGTTGTTGGAGTAAGTATTTTTGTATGCTCAGAGGTCACTCTAATATGATGGATACATGTTGTATCTGTAAATCTGTACCATACCTCCATAGCGCCAAGAACACCCGCAGTCGCTTGTGCCGTGCACCGGCCCTCTGGGACGCCTCGGCACTCGCTATTGCGGTTACTATTGCAGCCAGCGACTGTGGTTATTGCGTTATATTACTCTTATAGCGCTATAGCGGCGCATTCCTCCGCGCATTCAGCGAGGTGGGACGTGACGATTATGAAAGAATTCTAGCGGCGAATAGGGTGCTGGAGGTTATTGTTGTGTACGTACAAGGGATAGGTATTAAAACGTAGTAATGAGGTCATCTTACTTTTTATTGGACTTCGAGAGCTCTAAATCTAGGTCTAACCTTCTTACCTAGAAACCGGCCACATCAGAAATGTATGGCCCACTGATCGGCTTTGTTTAGTCAAATTACTTTTAGAAGTATGTAGGTACTTACATTCTGATTCAAGTTAGTAAATGTTCGGACTCGCGTCTTGTATAATGAGCCAAATAGGATAAAATTATATTGTCTTCGGTTACAGCGAGTTACTCATGAAATAAAACTATGAAAATGCACAACCAGCCAAGTTAGTTTATGAAGGTTATTTATTTTTGTATGTGGGTATTTTTGCATATTATTGTAAAGAGTTCGAAACGTCGGGACAGTATAAATCAATATACGCGATATAATCCGTTTTCATAGTTTTATTTTAGGATAAAATAAGAAAAGAAAAGCGGACTATTACCTCGATTAACAAATCCTCAGCCTTTGATGTCACAAAAACACCAGCTTTGTCTAAGTACGTTCTCTTAAATTCACTGCCGACCCTCGGCTTAAAAACCTTGCTCAATTTGCAACCCCCACAGTTGCCAGTTAGAACGCTTTCAGCCCGTAAGCGTTTGCACGAAACGTGTTATTAACGTGTTATTTCCATTGACACAGTACGCGAAACAAGTTCATAAGCACAAAAAGCGTAAAGCTGTCGCGAGTCAACAGCGCGGCAGGCGCGCTTTAACACAGTGACGTCTAAGCTCTAGCGAGGCGAAGCTATAATGTTTTGAGAAACATTTACACATCGACTAAGGGAAGAGCCGACGAATGACGAATAGAACATGATGGAAGTTTACTTTTTCAGACTATGGTGTATAGTGTAAGGTGGAACGAGCTGAAGACTAGTAGACCAGTGTGGAAGTTCACTTGACTAGGCCAAGATACCCTCAGGTATTGGTATGCCGTCGGAAATTTACAAAATTGCGAAATTTCCACATGAGCGAGTCTTTTCAAAAGGGCTTATTTATCTATGAACACCATATAAAAATAAGCCCTTTTGAAAACACACTCCTCACATGGAATATTTTCGAAAAATTCTTAAATATTGATATAGGGATCGAATTTCCAATTCCAAAATGAAATATCCCCCTTGTTTCTTGTGAAATTGTCCTGAAATTTCCGAGATACTTTTTGGAAACTTTTCGGTGATTGCACATCTGTATAGGTACCCACCGATACTTACAACTGAATAACATGATACATATATATTATGTTTACTATTGTAAGTGATAATGATCAACTGAAGTTGCAATACGTGTCGCCCTAAGTAGACCAGGTACTTCTTTTTGACATTAGTGGTCCACAGGAACAGAAAATGTGTATAGCAGTCTCCTCTGACTCCTGGCAGAAATAGCCTGGCCTTCCGATTTGAAACACGTGTTTGTTCAACTTACAGTGTCTAAAAACTGTAATAGATGTCATATATTAAAGAAAAAGTGACGACTCCAGTGGTGAAGAATATATGACATCTATTACAGTTTTTAATTTATATATAGTAGTGTGACTACTTAAAAAACACAAATCAAAATAAAACTATGAAAACGGATTATATCGCGTATATTGAATTTATAATACATCCCGACGTTTCGAACTCTTTACAGCGTTCGTGGTCAACGGGTGACTGAGGAAAAATTACAAAGTGCAAAAATACCCACATACTAAAATAATGAACAATCATAGACTACAAACTTTAAGGCTGGTTGTACATGCAAAATCGGTTCATAAGGCTAGTTATACACTACACAGTCACCCGTTGACCACGAACGCTATAAAGAGTTCGAAAGGTCGGGATGTATTATAAATTCAATATACGCGATATAATCCGTTTTCATAGTTTTATTTCACGAGTAACTATCGCGGTAACCGAAGACAATATTACAAATCAAAATATTTAATAAAATAATTTGATTTGTTCCCAAACTTGTTTACAGTGTCTAGTCAATATTCTAACTAGTCACCGCGCAGGTTTTGTGGCTTTTGAACCCTTTGATTAGAGCTTTCGCGTGTTCTTGTCCTTTGACCAACTTCCACCAATCGATTGCTCTCGTTTTTTTCTAAGTTGCGGAACAGAGAATATGCATCCCGTTTTGTGATTCCATAGATCGGTTCTGGGCCGACTAGGGGTGTGTCTGCGCCCTTTCTAGCAAGTTCGTCTGCTTCTTCGTTTCCGTTAATGTCGGAGTGCCTGGTTAATCTAAGTATGACTTTGTTGGAGTTAGCCAGGACATTTAGGTTTTGTTTTACAGTTCTGGACTAGTTTTGAGTATGACTCAAGGGATTGTAGTGCCAGCAGAGCGGCTTGGCCGTCTGAGTTGATGTAGATATCTAGATATGCCTTAGGTGGTGTCTTAGGTTACTATCCAGGTCAATCTCCGCACATTTGTTGATGACGAAGACTTCTGCCTGGAAGATTGAGCCCTGTGTGCCCATGCTGACGCTAGGTCTGAGCTTAGGTCTCTCACCATAGATCCCGAATTCTACATCATTGCCTTTCTTGGAACTATTCGTGTACCAAATATGGCTTCCTTCTTCGACGTACATTTGGTCGTTGGTCCATTTGTCTCTAGGAGGTATTTCTACTCTATGAGAGTTACAGTTATTTTTTAATCTAGTCTACATTATATCACTAGGTATGTCTCAATGTACCGTCTTTAAGTACCTACCTGTGTATAGGTATTTACTGATGTATTTACGTAAGTATGTATTTATTTACCGACAATAACTTTAAGCAAACTTCAGGTAACGCTAAAATAGTTTTAAAATACTATCTAACATAAATCAATATTTTTAAACTAAATTTTTGTTGTAGCATCGCTTCGGCAATGTTGTGCACAACGCTAACAAGTACATGTGAAAGAAACTCGCAAGAGGCTAAATGCAATTAACTGGTGACCGGCCGCGCGTGTGAAATGCGTGGACATAGAGCTGAGAAAATATTAACATAGAGAATGAAAATAAAATACTATAATATAATTTGAGTGAGGTTATCGCAAATTTCATCGAAATTTTACATTCTAAGTAGTATTCATTTAAGAACATCAAACGACTTCGTCGACGTTAAAACATCTTTGTTTCTTTGAATACCGTAAAATGGGGTGAGTAGAAGCAAAACTGCCATTCAAACCTCGATAACATTTTATTTTTACATATGCAAACTGAATGGTATAGTATATATAATAAGTGTTCCGGACGTTTGTATTTTAGTTATTATTTAATTTTGGGTAGTTCCATTTCATAGCTTTGAGGATAAACAAGAAAACCCACCTAACCCCGTAGTCCCTCGTAATTGGGGTGAGATGGGTTTTCATACAAAGGTGATTTTGGAAGATTGTTGGATCGATTTTTTTTATTATGAGTATTACTTACTTTCTATAGCTCCATTTTAAATTGGAATACAATATTTTTGTAACAGTAGCCTTAAAAATCCATCTCACCCTCCTTTCAATCCTTCTCTCCCCATTCATAACCCAACTCTCCCCGCAAACCCTACTCACCCCATTTTACGGTACTTAAAGTATTTTGTAACTTTCCATAAATATTTGACTGGAGAAAATCCAAGAAACTCAAAACCCAAATAGAATTTAGAACATAATAATCACAGTGGTAAAGGTTATGTATGAATTTTAACAGTAGAAGCTATTTTAGGAAACAGACTGAATAAGTGCAAAGAGTAAAATGTCGCTTCTAGCGAGCAATTGTACCGTGCGCCGGGTGTTTAATTAGAAACCTGGGTCTCGACTTGCACACACAGTATCAAGTCTCGAATAGGACTCTGTAGAGACGAATTCTAGGAAAGAAACATTAATAAAATAAATTATTAAAGGTTTTTTCTTGTAAGCGCTGGTAGCGTAGCGGTATATAGGTAAGAGCGTGCGACTTTCAATCTGGAGGTCGCGGGTTCAAACCCCGGCTCGTACTAATAGCACAATCGTATTAGGACTAACCTCAAAATCTCTGGGACAGTCCTGAAATTTTGTATGTATGTTAATAAAAGGACTCTTTTTCATGTCCACACTATTTGACATTTGGGGACCTCGAGGAACCGCCGCCATCTTGGAAGATGTGTACCATATTGGAGAAATTTGCATTTTACTCGGAATCTAAGTTCTCTATGATAAGGCAACATGATATGATGTAAGGCAACATTAAAGCCGATTAAATTCTACACAAAAAAGTCTTCGACACTTTTGCGGGAAAAATACATGTTCTTAGAGAAAATACTTGCTGAATCCAGATTTAGCGCTTATACTTTTCCAGGGGACATTCTCTTAATAGAAAACTTGGAGGAATATGAATTCCACTTTTGTCTATACATTCGTACATGATCTACCCCAATATCCACTACTCCACTACTATGGCAGCACATAAAATGGTTGACTGTATCTAGACCAGCTAGATGATAGGTATAAAATGGCGGGCATACTGTGCGATCTTTTGAAAGCATTCGATGTGATAAGTCATAAATTGCTTCTAAATAAGTTAGGTATGTACGGCATTACCGATTCCGCTCTAAGATTGTTTGCATCATTCTTGTCCGACCGTAAGCAGGTGGTCAAAATGTCCACAGGTGGCAAAACAGTGTCTTCAGATACTGGTTATGTCAGTTTGGGCATCCCTTAAGGGTCGGCAACTGGCAACACGTTATTTTTATTATTTATTAATGACCTCCCGTCAGCCATTACGAGTGGCATTTCTATTCTATTTGCGGATGACACAACAGTCGTCGTCCACGCAAAAACGCAACGCACGCAACTTGCTGAAAAAATACACGAAGCAAGCGACCAACTACAAACGTGGTTTTCCTCTAATGGCCTGCTCTTAAATATGGCCAAATCAAATGTTATGATCTTCTCAGGACGTAACGCTGAAGTTCCACCGTGTATTGCTGACGGGCCAATGCCATTATGTATCGAGACCAAATTCCTAGGTTGTAAACTTGACTCAAATCTGCATTGGAAGTGCCATGTTGACGGGCTATGTAATAGGTTGAGTAGTGCTATTTTTGCTATAAAAAAACTGCAACCACTGATATCTAGGAAGTCACTGAAGGCCGTATATTTCTCGCATTTTCACTCCTTGATGTCATATGGTGCGGTTATTTGGGGCAATTCCACGGATGCAAATCGTGTATACTCCAGAAACGTGCAATATGGTTACTGGCAGGAGTTGCTGTTGCCGCTATAGGAACAAATACTAAAACGTACGGAACCCTCGGTGGGCGAGTCCGACCCGCACTTCGAGCGCTGGATTTCGTGTGGCTCCCTTCAATACTTTTAGAAATTCAAAAATCAGCCAGGTATACAGGGTGGTTTGGGTCATTAAGGGCAACTACCAGATCCCGGGCTGCTACGTGAAAATGGTCTTAGAAAACCTTTCCTCAATTTCAAATTAATGAAGATTGGGGTTACCGATTTTGGAAAAAACATAGGTACCTACAGGATGCAAGAAAAAGATCATTTTTGACAAATGCCTGCGGCGCCCTTTTTCTCTTACCTACAAGCTTTTCACTGTAGGGTAGGGCAAAGCTCAACATTCAAGTCTTACATACAGGGCGCCTGCTTTACGCTATGAGGTCCCTAAGCGGCCCTATGCGGTCTTCGCAATAACTTTTCCACGCCACGTTTCACGTCAACCACTGCGGCTGTGTCCCTAATAGCCTTTTCCCACGTTTTTTTGATGCCAATCGATCCCATTCCTATATCCACGATCAAAAGCTTGTATGGGACCATAAAAAACTTCGCCTAGGAAAGCCACAAATCGAGGAAAACTTTTCCCATACAATTTGTATGAAATGAAAACTTTTATTTTTCACATGCTATTTTTTATGCCAATCGATTCCATTCCTATCCAGTATCAATAGTTTCATAGGGTTCAACTAATGGTAATGTACCTACTAAAAAGCAACAATAATTTTCAAAGCGAAATTTATAAACCTAGAAAATATTATGCTGAAGCGATCAACATCAAAATCAAAGTGATTTAGTTAGTCGAAACCGTTTTCTCCCGAAATAAAGTACCTATTGTCTATAGCTATTCTACCCTCTTATTTAAACCATCCTAGACACATCCATCTTAAGCTATGCTCGCGAGGTCTACAGCTCACAGAGCCACTAGTTTATTGATTCTTAACGAAATGTGTATATAACTAGTTATTATAAAGAACATGACGATCAATAGGAGATACTCATACTGAGTTAATAATCCCGTATTTTGTTTTTGACATAAATGCATAAAATTTAATTTTTAATTTAATTTAAAATTTGTAAGACATTTTTTTGATTTGTATCAATTAATTTATTAAATAATGTTATGTAAATATCTAGTCAATGACGATGATAATATAAATTCATGTAGATTAGTCTAGCATAATTTATAATGTAATTTCATATTATGAGAATAAATATCTAATCTTTTTTTTTTTACTCGATTGATAGTTTTTACTTGATTTCTCAAAAAAAATGTATGGAACATGAATAGTTTAATGCATGTATATATTACTGAACAAATAACAAGTATTATAAAAAAAACCCGACACCGATACCTCTCATACTTCACGAAATATGAAAGTTTGAATGTGAGTGTAAATTTCTTCAAAATATATTTCAAAAAAATTCTACACGCAAAACTATTTGACCGATTTCAATGTTATATCTCAAATAAAAGCTCATTGTATACATTACTTACAAAGAATACTCAAAAAATATATACTGAATACTTTTGACAAAAAACGGCATCGTAAGGTGTTTTTTTTACTCGATTGATAGTTTTTACTTGATTTCTCAAAAAAAAATGTATGGAACATGAATAGTTTAATACATGTATATATTACTGAATAAATAACAAGTATTATAAAAAAAACCCGACACCGATACCTTCACGAAATATGAAAGTTTGAATGTGTGTAAATTTCTTTAAAATATATTTAAATAAAATCTACAAGCAAATCTATTTGCAGATTTCAATGTTTAATATCTCAAATAAAAGCTCATTATATACATTCCTATAAAAAAAATACGCAAAACACATATACTGAATACTTTTACGCAATTAAGCCTCTTGGACCATTGTGGCTGCAAATCTGGCTGCGAAACTATGCGTTGTGGGTGTCGTCGCGTCAGCTTACTAGCTTACCATGCACAGGCCAGTATAAATCATGCAAAGGTGGCTGTACAAATCAAAAGTAAGTTAATGTAATTATCAATCCAGGGTTATTTTGCATGCTGACCACTGATTAAAGGTCTGGCACAAAATTATAGGTTTAATGGTAATCAACTAGGCACAAAAATAATTCATGTATGATCAGTGATTTTGTAGTATTGGAATGGTACGAGTACTTCAAAACGACTTTTCTTTTTCAGTTCTACATCTACCGGTGAACCCGAAGAGGACATTTAAGTTTTTTGTTTACAAATGTAGTCACTTCAAGTGGCATACGTCATTTTTGAGTTGAAGGAATTTCGATTTTATTTTAATTAATCAAATTCCAAATTTAAATGACGTTCATTGTCCGCAAGGCGGTTCCTGCTACTTCAAGGGCTAAATAAAAATAATTACTAATTTTAGATTTGTTATATTTTTTTGTAATTCAGCACCAGGAAAAAACTTTATTCGGTTTTTATTTATTTATTTTTAATTTATTAAATTAAATTGGGTGATTTCTTTTCATATGACACATTTCATATTAAATCAGTGCACTTACTGCGGCTGAAGATTTCTTCTAAATAAATGTATTTGTAAGAGCGTGCATAATTGAACTTTCAGGTATCGGTGTCGGTTTTTTTGTAATACTTTTTATACACTCAGTACTATATATATATTTATTAAACTATTCGTTCCATATTTTTTTTTTTAAGAAATCAAGTAAAAACTATCAATCGAGTAAGAAAAAAAAATTAAATTGCCGTTTTTTGCCAAAAGTATTCAGTATATGTTTTTTGAGTATTTTTTGTAAGTAATGTATATAATGAGCTTTTATTTAAGATGTTAAACATTGAAATCGGTCAAATAGTTTAGCTTGCAGAATTTTATGAAATATATTTTGAAGAAATTTACACTCACATTCAAACTTTCATATTTCGTGAAGTATGAGAGGTATCGATGTCGGGTTTATTTTATAATACTTGTTATTTATTCAGTAATATATACATGCATTAAACTATTCATGTCCCATACATTTTTTTTGAGAAATCAAGTAAAAACTATCAATCGAGTAAAAAAAAAAACTTAACATGCCGTTTTTTGTCGAAAGTATTCAGTATATATTTTTTTAGTATTTTTTTGAAAGTAATGTATATAATGAGCTTTCATTTGAGGTATTAAATAATTAAATCGGTTCATTGGTTTAGCTTGTAGAATTTTTTGAATAATTTTTTAAAGAAGTGGCGCCATCTCTGTTCCTAAGGGGTGAAACTGCCGCTGCTGCGGGTTAAATCGCTCAGTTTAGTCCCTACTATCACTGTGCAAAGCGGCTTGCTTTTATCATGAAGTGCAGCACTTTGTTCATAACAAGTATGACTAATAATAATACAATAATAAATGTCAACTATTTACATAGGCACACGTTCTTATCAACTAATATCAAAATTCTAATTAATATTGTCTTCGGTTACCGCGATAGTTACTCATGAAATAAAACTATGAAAACGGATTATATCGCGTATATTGAATTTATAATACATCCCGACGTTTCGAACCCTTTACAGCGTTCGTGGTCAACGGGTGACTGAGGAATAATTACAAAGTGCAAAAATAGCCACATACTAAAATAATGAGCAATCATAGACTATAAACTTTAAGGCTGGTTGTACATGCAAAATCGGTTCATAAGGCTAGTTCCACACTACAATAATTTTCAAGTAAAGATATATATATATATACGCGATAAAAACTGCGCCGGCTCCAACCCTACACAACGGACCCGAGAAGATTTAATTCCCTCCCAAATTGTAGGAGGGTATCCCAATATGGGACCGGCAACAAACTCGGCGGGACACATCTTTTCAAAACATATTATACTCAGAATGTCCAACATCATCCAACACTAAGGTCTCACAGTCTATGTCTACTACGCTTGCTCCTTTATCAGATGGACTACAGGATCCCAAGCTGGTGGTAGAGAAAAGCCATCTTCCCTATTAAAGTTTGGATATTTCTTAATCTCAATGGCCTCGCGCAGCATTCTGGGTATGTCACGCTTCTCCTTGGTAAGAACCAGAGGCTTATCAAACTTGATTGAGTGATTGGCTTTATCCATGACATGCTCACAGACTGCAGACCTAGGTGTGCTTGACATCAGCTATGTGTTCCTTCACCCGAGTGGAAATGCTCCGTATCGTCTGACCGTCGACCTAGGTCTATATATCTTTACTTGAAAATAATTGTAGTGTATAACTAGCCTTATGAACCGATTTTGCATGTACAACCAGCCTTAAAGTTTGTAGTCTATGATTGCTCATTATTTTAGTATGTGGGTATTTTTGCACTTTGTAATTTTTCCTCAGTCACCCGTTGACCACGAACGCTGTAAAGGGTTCGAAACGTCGGGATGTATTATAAATTCAATATACGCGATATAATCCGTTTTCATAGTTTTATTTCAAAATTCTAATTGTTAAATGTCAATTTAAGATCCATATTAAAATTATATAATTCCGATTACATTAGGCATTAGGCATATATACATGCATCAAAAAAGTTCTCTGTCACTAAAACTTATAACTAAAATATTTGCAGTTCCCATACATGTTGTAGTCCGTCTGAAACGGCCCTAACTGTGCGTAGTATTTGTAATAATAACGTGTGGCATTGTCATCATTAATGTCATGTCTATGAAACTATGCCGTTAGTTATGACACTCCTTCATTTCGTCTATTCAAGTCGGTGCAAACTTACATTAGTTAGACCATAGAGAAATAAGTAAACTTAGAGTGCTCACTCTATGTTATACATAGATAAAAACCAATTTAAGTATAATAAGTTTTAAGCACGCTTTGCGAAATATTATTTGTAATAAAATTTAAACATAATAAAGATCAAGTCTTGAGCATAATAAACATTAAGTTTTTAAGCTACTTTTAAAGTGATTAATAGTACGTTTTATCACACCTCCCATACAACTTATTAATTATTAAGAAAGGAAAGGGTATGGATCGAGTGAGCTCTCTAAGCTTACATATTTCTCTATGCTTAGACGGCCTCTAAGTAAGTGTATTTGTTTGACAACTTTCAACAAAGAAGTCTCAAAATACGGAAATAGCTACTTGCTCCTTTAACAAATCTATGATTTTTATGGGCTAAATCATATCCTATTTTTATAAAGCAATGTCGACTCTTTGTCTGTCCGTACCGCGCGCAACAATATCGAGTCGTACACTTTCCTGTGCCTCGCGTTGCACTTTTTACTGCTCTTTCATTGCTTTCCGAGGTTTCACCCGTTTCTCCGAGTGGCAACACTTCGCGGCGTCTTAATTGGCGCGATATTTACCCTCTAATTGAGGGTGTAAGCGATTTTTGCTTATTGCTTGTTAAATACAATTTGAAGAATGCGTTTGTGTACTGCGACAGAGGGGGTAAAATACTTCATCCGCTATATAGTTACTCGTAAAACATGCGGAAATCAAGCGCTTTTACTAGTTTACTGCAAATAATTACAATTGAAAATCTCCTCTGTAAAAATCTGCTCTAACTTTTACCAAGAAATAATTACTTTAGTTACTATACTAGTTATTTATGTATGATATTTTACATAATTATAATTTTACATAATTACAAAAGTGTATGTATTTTATTTATTAACTAAACCTCCTTGAAATTTCACTTAGCATTTAAACTAGCTCACACGTGTGTAATTAGTTATAGGTTTCTGGATATTCTGCATCTGGTGCCAAAGTTATCTCCCAAAGGAACAGTATGTTCTAAGACATTTCCAAGACTACCTACATTAGGCAACGTAAGAAGTAAAGTTAGCGCTTGCCGGGGGCGGCGGAAGCGGGCCCATCAACGAGCGGAAGATTGTGGGTGTCAGCCGTCGGTGTCAGCAGTATGTTGATATGTTCGTTTTTAGATATGTAGGAAATGTAAGAGATCTAGATTTAGGTACGTTCTAGTATGTAAGATTATACTATAAATGTAGTCATCTGTGTGTTTGAATGTTATAATAAATAAACTTAACATATTTTTCAGATGAAGAGATTAATGCGCGAAATTTCATAATTTATAAATTGCGCTTAAGGTAAATTGTTAGGGAATAATGGACAAGAAACCAATTATAGGCAATACGAGTAATAAGTTTAAAAAATCGTGTAATAAATACATGCAACATTTTAGCACAGATATCATCATATCATCGAGCGGCTAAGTTAGAAGTTTTAAGGGGATGTCTGCAGCAGAGCTAACCAACTGTTGCGGCATTGCTGCAGCGGCGTTGACGCGGGCGATGTCACACTCAATTTCCTTCATAAAATAAGTGACGGATGGAGCGTTCTAATCGCAGCATAAAAATAAGATTTTTGGGTCAATCCAAAATTGTAATTAATCAGCGAAGTAAGACTCACGTTTACTAGTAGATGTAGATATCAATGCAATTTGAACCAGACATACCAGTGTATCATTGAATACGACGAAACACCGCTTTTTAAATTCCTTAGCTTTGCTGTCGATAATTGGGTAAAATAGTCAAATTCTCAAACTGTCTATTGACCATTAAATGGTTACGGCAAAAATCAGAACTAACAAAATGTGATGAGTATGCATTTACCAGGCGAATCATCGGGCATATCGTAGTGGTGCGGCGCAGGCGGCTGTCCTGTGTACAGAAGGTTCAACTCCCGCGCCTCGTTCTCTTCCTGTGCTTGCTGCCGTCGCAACGCGACCTAGGGTTCAATATTAATACTATTAAAGTAAACTGGGTTAAGGGTTGATTATCAAGATATTTTAAAACATAATGTTGTCCCTCGCGAATTTGTTTTGTTACCTTTATTTCTGACGTTTCGACGCAGGATATAGTACAGACAGTGGTCGTGGTCGCAGATAAATGTTCCGCAAGAGATTTGTGCAATTACCCGACGAAAAGTCTATGAAAACGTCGGTAATAAAGGTAACGGAAAAATTATTAAGACGGTCGTTATCATTTTTCACTTACAGAAGATAAAAAATTGCCACAAAACTGTAACAACAATACTTAGGTATTCTTAAGTCATGTTACTTGGAGTAATATCAAAAGAGGTTTTCACTGTGATTACTACAAAAACTTTAAATGACTTTTTAATCGTATTGAACTGTTTTACAACATTCGGGCCAATAGAACGTAGGTAATTTGGAGATAGTTGTAGGCGTAAGTAACATTAACGGTAGGTAACAATGTAACGTTAAATTACACGACCTAAATGAGCACTTGACTGAAACTAAAACTACATAAAATTATAAAGACTTAATGACACTACAAATGCACCTGTTTCTGTCGTCGGTTGAGTGGTGCTGGCAGTAGCGCTTGTAACCCTTCAGCGCCAACACCCCGCCGTAGTTGCGTCGCGCACTGCTGCAGACAAGAGGCTAACCTGGGCCGCCATGACGCTCGGCTATGAGCATGCACTTGGCCCGGCCCGGCGCTTTGTTGCTCTTCAGAGCCGACATCCCGCCATAAGTTGCGCCGTTCACACTGCTGCAGATAAGAGACTCACCTGGGCCGCCATGACGCGCTGCCGCTCGGCTGTGAGCGTGCATTTGGCGCACACACAGTCACGCCACCGGCAGTAGCGCTTGTGTCCCTTCAGCGCGAACACACCGCCGTGGTTGGCAGCTCGCACTGCTGCAGACGAGAGGCTCACCTGGGCCGCCATGACGCGCTGCCGCTCGGCTATGAGCGTGCACTTGGCGCACACGCAGTCCCGCCACCGGCAGTAGCGCTTGTGGCCTTTCAGCGCCGACACCACGCCGTGGTTGCGGCACCGCGCGCATTTCGGCGTCCGCTGTGGACAAGAAAACTGCGTTGCATAAAACACAAGCATGATTATTAAGCTGCGTTCTCAAAGTATAAATCATGGGCTAGTTAACGGTTTAAGGCAACATAAGTTAGATGCTCTTTTACTAAGATTATTATCACGGATTATAAAAGCCTTTTAGGTGATGACGAGTAGATGCCAAAATCTGTCAGTATGAGTGGGTTTGCTGTAGTTATCTATGGAGTGTGCCAGGGTAACAGTCAGATTTAACCATCAGTTTCACTACCACAAACCATGTTAATGAATATATCGTGACCAGATCTTAATATTGATCATTGCATGATGTGGTGATCATTCCATGAAATGATCGGTTGGCCACAGCACGAAAAAGTCAAACCTATCCTAACCATATCATGAATAATTCTAAAATGGCTTTTCATAGAATTTGACTATGATAGCCACGACAAATAAGTACCTACATATAATTTTGTGCCTGTCTGCTCAAAATGCGGAAGGTGTAAATTTTATATTGTCACTAGCATTATATTGTTATATTTATTCATTATAGCTTTCAGCAGGCACATGGCACATTAAGTACTATTGAGGACTAGCCGTGGACATGAAGGCGGTTCGAACTTTATGATCTTGTTATGAAACGGTTATGGATATGATATCTATCAGCAGCCACAATAGTGACAGATTATTTACATAACTGTTTCATAAATATAAATTAAAATTTCGGGTTCCGTGTCAAATTTTTTCGTAGCAGTCTACGAAGTGCTACTCCGTAGCAAGTTAAATACTTATGTAAAGTTACGTAAAATAACTCTTTTATTGCCCGTAGCAAAAAATTGTACGAAATGAAATAAATTTAGATTATTTAGTTTAATACAGGATTGCTGGAGACCTATAAAATAAGCATAACAAATCTATATAAAAAAATACGAACGTACTGTACCTATTCAACTATTCTTTGAAAAAAAAAAACTTTTGTAACTTGTGACTTAGGTACTTAATATTTGCACACACCCTTTTACTTTAATTAATTATTTAAAATAACAATCGCGACACAATCTCATTCACACCATTGCTACAATAGCCCCTATAACCCTGTATCAAGTATCATTAACATTATATTATCGAGTATCATTGAACAAAACAAACTAACACTCTTGACACTTCCGGCAAGAATAACATTGTAATTTGTCGTAATTACAACTGTAATTGATTACAATGTATACAAGTATGGGGTGAAACGGGACACGGGGTGTAATGAAGCGGTATAATAAACTGATGACGGGATAAATAGCGGTTATTGCTACTTATAATGTTGCAAGTGTAGGGTTTCTTTTGTATGTTGTAGTTAATAGAGAAATGTAGAAATTGTTATGGTATGATTATAATCCAAATGTCCTTTACTTCTTTTTTCAAGAAGTGTAATTACGCTATTTTTAATATTTTAAGGGATGGTTTAAATAGTAGATAGTAAGATCAGGAAGCATAACAGGAGGAGACGTGTTGAATAGAAGCGAATAGAGCGAAGCGAAGGACTACAATTCGAAGTGCAGCGAAATATATTTATCAGTGTGTACTAGGCACCCATATTTTGTAGGTATTACATTCTGATTTTTTATATAAATATGCAATACAATGTACTTGTAAATATTGTAAAAATTACATAATTATAAAAAATGTACGTTAACTTCGCATTAACAAAAATTTGTTACTACACTAGAAAGCAATGAAAGTCATTTATTAAAATGACGAGGGCTTCTATTTAATTATAGATAAATGAATGATTTCATTTAATCTATGCTCTTAATAAGAAAAGTCTTATTTAGTACAACACATAATTATAAATCTGCCGCCGGGCGAGTGTGCCGCCGCGACGGGCAGTACTGACTGTAACTGACTGACTGTTTGACTGTATTTAAAATAAATTATTTTACACCATGCATGAAATAAAGCACCAAAAGATCAATAGAGAAACGTAGACAGCAGTTATTTTTAGACACAATTTCTATTTGAAATAAAACCCATATAAAACTAAAAAGAGTAGGTAATTTGATTGTGACGTCACATGCTAGTATTTCATATAAATTCCATAGTAGCAAAATCGTTTTGACAGTTCGAAAAAAGAAACTGATTTGACTAGTAGTCAAATACCCTATACTTGCGCGGCCAAAATCGCAAAATTGCCTAATAAATTTAGAAAAGGGTTCTTATTACAATTACATGTTGTTATATAGTTACCCCTTATTGCATTTATAGTAAGTATAACATATCTTATAAGAATCCTATCTTTGCGTTTTTCATCATAATGCTAACCAATACCGATTAATAGATTATTGATTGTTTTTATGTACCTATGTTAAACTTCTTCATTTGTTCTAGCTAGGTAATAATTATCAGGGTATCTCTTCTCATAGTGAGGTCTAAGATAAGTTGTGGTGTTGTGGTGAACGGACATTCACCGTCAAAAAGGGAAAAATTGTCTGAAAGTATAAGTCAGTGTGCCAATAATATTATCATGATTCTTGAACACAGCATTAATTTTTTTTTTATTTAAAACTCCTATTGTAACAAAAATTATTTTATTTATACAACCTAAACAACTCCGCAAGACGAGACGGCACGTTCCAATAATTACTTTCTAACCTACCTTGTAACACGATATCCTAAGTATAGTCAGTGCCATAATTTTTGGTCTCACGAACAAAACTACTAAAAATTCTACCAAGGGTCAGTAAATATAAGACACGGGTAAAAAATAAAAATAAGACTAAGTTTTTAACACTCAAAAATGGATTATTTTTCATTCCTATTTCCATTTAAAAAGAAGTTCGTGTTTTATGAAGAGGCTTTCGTACTCTGTAACTATGCTACCTGCTATGACTTCATCTACCCACTATTCTATAATATCTATCTATGTATGTAGTCTGTCAAGCCTTTTCCGTCAGATATCGTCCTATAGAAAATTTGCGCGACAGGCGCGTTTTGACATGCTATAAAACAGTTACTACCTGTCAGATTTGCAAGACACAAGTAATTATGTAAAAATGATAAGCCAAAAGGTAAGTAACTAAAAACAATACTCTTAATAGGCCCAATGATGTGAAATGACACAAATATTTTGTAAACAATGTAACTGAAATGTAATTTACCTGATATCTCTCTGAGGCTCTGAGGAAGAAGGGCGGCAAGGCGGCCAGCACAGGGTGCTGCACGAGCTGCGACACGTCCACGCCGTTCGGCAGCGACATCTCCATCACACGACTTTAATACAACACACTCAAAATACTTCCATGCACATCGCTACACTATCAAAAAATCATTAAAAGTCCATTGACGATTGAACACCGAAATTAAAAAGTTCCGAATTCGAAATCCACTCGATTTTTCAAACGTGGAACGCGCAACTGTTAAGGCGCGCTCTCGTCGCGAGTGTTGCCAACACTGTTGCTTCATTTTCGGGGAACAAACTGTCAGTATGGCGCGAGTGAGACGGCGCGAGTGCGAAGCGACACACTGTCTCCAACATAGTGCCGTCCCGCTTCCTCTATAGTGTTAACTGTATATGTTGTATCATCCGGTTATATAAAATGTAGACAGATGAGAGCGTCGGGAGCGCCAATGAGGGGTTAGCGCAACCCCGCCTCTGAGCTGTGATTGGTGTTCACAAATGCTGAAACTTAATTTATAAAGGTGACTTTTTTGAGAACCAGTTTTTGTATTACCGGACAAAGCTCTATTGAATGAAGCACAAAAAAACAATTATGTTTGTTATTCGCGTTGAGGATTCCGCTCCTTTTTAATATTTATTGTTGAGGTTTTTGTTTAATTGTTTAGACAGTGCGCTCTAATGTGCTGAATGGGACATAATGTTGGTGAGATTGAGCGATACTGTTTTGTTGAGTATGCATAACTATCTTCTTGATGCATCTTGACATACGTGTTCTGAGTCCATATTATATTTCTATTTTATAATAAAAAACTGTCAACTCAAATTATACTAGATGTGGGAATCATCATAGACATTAGTGTAGTTAATGACAGTTAACCATTTCTTAGTTATTTATATATGTGGAGGCAAGCGTTCTCTTCACAGTGGAGTTGAATACAATGGACAAACTCATGCCAAATTTCAAGTACCTAGTTCAGATCTACTAAGTTATACGCAATACTAAAATCCATACTTTAATATTATAAATGCGAAAGTCTGTCTGTCTATCTTTCTGTCTGTGTGTTCCCTCTTCACGCTTAAACCGCTGAATCGATTTAGATGAAATTTGGCATAGAGATAGGTTAAGTCCCTGAGAAGGACATAGGGTAGTTTTTATCCCGAAAATCATCCCTTAAGAAAGTAAAAAGCGGGGTGGAATTGAGATAATTAATAAAGTGCCTGCTAATTTGTGTGCATAATATGCTCAAATTGAATAATTGCTATAGGATGAACTTTTATGTTGCTAAGTGGGAACAATGCCTGGATTCATCCCGGTTTTACCTTCATATTAGAGTCAACCCTTTATCAGTTAAATTCTATAAAAATTCAATTTAAAAATATTAATTAAGTAGTAAAAACTTGACCTCTATAGATAACACCTAAAAAAGTTAAGACAAAATAATCTAAATCCACCAGCCTCGTAAGTAACGGTAACGGTTATTTAATACGCGATTCGAAATTCGAACGGCGGAGGTGCCAAATTGAAATATTTCCATTTGCTTGTCGGGAATTCGATTTAAATTACAATGAGAGGAGAAGACGGGGAGAGGGGTGGTATAATTATTAATGTATAAAACGAATTGAATATCTGCGCTTGTAAGCCGATCGTGTACAGGGTGCGTGGAGAATTTGAGAGCTCGAGGATCGAGTGTTTTATAAGCAGATTGATATTATGACTGAGAAATACTCTGTGTTGCAAAAACCTTAGGTAGCGAGACTTAAAAATAATTTATTGCTTAATCATGACGGAACATTCAGAAGTTCAACTTAAGATCCACTTTATAATCACACAGAATTCACAATTCAAAACTCTGTTACTAAAGTGGATCTTAAGTTGAACTGCTGACTGTTCCGTCATGATTAAGCAATAAATTATTTTTGACACATTACACATGAAGTTTGAAGATAACTTGCTAAGCCTAACCTTTACACTATTAGTTATTCTGTGCCTTTACCTTGATAATATATTAAATATATGAAGCAGAAGGCCAATTGAACTTAATTGAAAAGATGGCCTTGACTCGTGTTATGTCAACGGTATGATTGTAAAGTGACGACGTCTTTTTTTAAATATTGTTATTTATTCAAAATATATAACTTACTTACCTATAGTCATAGAACGTGGATGCGGACATTTGACAGATTTAGAACATTACCTGTTTATCAAAGAACAATGAAATGAGGGCTACCGCATTTAATTTAGCAGCTAGTGGCGCTAGTGTAGATGGAGGTCTTACAAATTGTCAAATGCATAGAAGTTTTGGGGGTTTCAGGCTTTTTTATCGCACGTGTGCGATTTTTTAAATTTATTTCATGACCATGTTTTTTTTATATACATACCGTTAATCAACATCATTACCTATTATGTATTACTATAAAACTATGTACCTATTACTAATAAAGCCTTTAAAATTATAAACTGTCCAATCACATCGCCTTGGCAGCGAACTATTCGTCTGGTTAGTTACTAAGTTAGTTAGGTTAGTTATTTATTTAATAACTTAGTTAAGAAATAAAACTATGAAAACGGATTATATCGCGTATATTGAACTTATAATACATCCCGACCACCACCCCATGGTGTGGGGTGTGAGACCTTAGTGTTGGATGATGTTGGACATCCTGAGTATAATATGTTTTGAAAAGATGTGTCCCGCCGAGTTTGTTGCCGGTCCCATATTGGGATAACCTCCTACAATTTAGGAGGGAATTAAATCTTCTCGGGTCCGTGGTGTAGGGTTGGAGCCGGCGTAGTTTTTATTGCGTATATATATATCTTTACTTGAAAAATTGTTGTATTGTATAACTAGCCTAATGAACCGATTTTGCATCTACAACCAGCCTTAAAGTTTATAGTCTATGATGGTTCATTATTTTTTAGTATGTGGGTATTTTTGCACTTTGTAGTTTTTCCTCAGTTACCCGTTGACCACGAACGCTGTAAAGGGTTCGAAACGTCGGGATGTATTATAAATTCAATATATGCGATATAATCCGTTTTCATAGTTTTATTTCATGAGTAATTATCGCGGTAACCGAAGACAATATTAACTTAGTTAAGAATTAGCTTAAAGTTTTTGGTTGGGGACTGAAAATCAGCGGTCTCGCTGAGTCTCATCAATTTTACTGCACAAATATTTGTTATTCTATCTGATTTTTTATTGTACTCGCAATTCATTGTTTTTTTTATGTTGGTAAATAAATAACTTTATTTATTTATTTATAGTTGGCCAAGCAAAACTTGTCAGTAGAAAAGGCGCGAAATTCAAATTTTCTATGGGACGATATCCCTTCGCGCCTACATTTTTTAAATTTGCCGCCTTTTCTACTGACAAAATTTGCTTGACCAAGTATAATTCTTCAGTCATAGTGCCGTGGCTATATGGTGTGGGGCGTGACATTTGTGTAATGTTTTATTGTGTGATGTTAAAAAAAAGTATTTTTTATTATTTCAAATTTCAAAAATATAAATAAATAAATTTAGGACAATTTTACACAGATAGACCTAGTCTCAAAGTAGGCTCAGTAAGGCTTGTGTTGTGGGTACTAAATGACACACGACGACACACGACGAGATATATATATATATATATATATATATATATGTGTCGGAGCGTGACTCCAGAAGGACGTATTGCAGCATTACAGTTCATAGTTTTAGACGCCTGTATAAAATCGATTAGCAATGTTTGTTTGGGTATTACTTAGTTGTAACTCACTTGTAACTAATTCATTAAGTTGTGTTAAGAGTAACGCCATCTATTGGCGTATTGCTGAACTAAGACGACATGTAGAAAGCTTTGGAACGTCAAGTGGTTTAGCTTGGGTGAAGTTCGGTACGAGGTGGCGGTTTTGTCGTTATGTTGGTACTGGTCAAGCAGGTTAGCCAACATTGACTTGGAGATGCGAGCAGCTATAAGGCGCTTATAGGCGCTGCCGCGGGCATTCCTGATCGGACCGTGCTAGAGATCGGACGTTAGCCAACCTCGTGCCTAATTCGCCACGTTCCTGAAGGATTATTCTGAAAGCTTGTAGAATCTAACGCTCTAACTATTTAGCTAAGTGTTTTATTCCAAGTGTTATTGTGATTTCTTATGTGTCATTGGAATCTTACCTTTGTGAAATAAAGAAAAGATGTGTCCCGCCGAGTTTGTTGCCAGTCCTATATTGGGATACCCTTCTCGGGTCAGATGTGTAGGGTTGGCGCCGGCGTAGCTTTACTTGAATAAATATTTGAACGGTTTCATGTGATCCTTATATTTGAGTCCAATCCAATTACATCCCAAAAGTGTTTAGTTATTTTCATCATTTAGTACTAGAATATAGTAGGCACTAGTATGGTTAAATCTATAAAATAAAGCCGATGCCACGATGTGCTGTAAAAATAATATAAGTACCTATAATTGTCAGGGATATGTTTCTACTGCAAAGCACTCAATATTGGTGTGAACCCCCTCTACCCTCAGGTGGCGGGTCGGCGGGGGGCGAGGCGCAAATGAGAATTCCGCAGTGGAACGATCAATTCGTGAAATATCCACATTTCGCAAACGTCTCAACTTGGCACTAGGGAGGGGACAACGGTTCGTGTCTACAATGGAATATCTTTTTATGATTGTTATCTCCCACATTTTTTTATACTTACCACGTCGGTGGCAAACAAGCTTACCAACCGCCTGATGGTAAGCGGTCACCGTAGCCTATGGATGTCTGCAACTCCAGCTGAAGATACTACGTTATTATTTCTTCGGTGTGAAAACGTAACAAGCCTGATGTATTAGTTTCAGCTCATTATACTCAGTTAACAAACACAAATAATACATTGACAGATATCATTCGCTGTTTGTTGCAATAAGTAATGATCTGCAATAAGCAGCAATGATAGAAAAGGATCAAATAATTTTCTATTAAATAGGTAAGGGTTAATAGGCTTGAAACGGCGTGAAGGTGTTTTTGTAAGATACGGATGAAGGGACGCTTATTAAGTTACCTAATCTGACAGCAACAACTGCAAATAAACGATTCGTAAAATGTTTCATTTCGTTAAAAAAATCCATGAAAGTGAACCTACATTATTTTAAAAGGTCATCTTACAATACAGTTTGTCAAAGGACTGTCTCATTTCAAACATAATGGACAGAGAGAATCATACTATCTTTATCTTACACTATTACTAGCCCCCACCGGAAAAGGATGAGTTTATAGTTTTTTTGTTCTTATTTACTGACAATTTGGTTTGACCAACTATACTTAAGTTGTTGTGAAATAAAACTATGAAAACGGATTATATCGTGTATATTGAATTTATAGTTTCATAGTTTTATAGTTGGTATTTCATAGTTTTATTTCATGAGTTTTGCAACCACTGCAACTTGCAAACTTGGATGTTGCCTTATAAAATAATATACTGTACATAATTTTTGCCTATGTGACTATATCACCATACGATTAAATAAATAAATTTCATGAGTAACTATCGCGGTAACCGAAGACAATATTAAGTTGTTGTGGTTATTTAAGAGATTTAGCGACGAAAATGCACTATATATTACCTACCTCAACGGAAACTAATTGGCAATACACGCCTGTTTATGTAATATTTAGGTATTAAGTTTTAAAACACCAAAAAAGCTAGGAAATTGTACATTCTACCAAGTACAAACAGAAAAGTTTTCTATCGATATCGACATTGCCCCAGATTCGCCGTGCCTCCCAAGCGTGGGAGCGGGCGAATATCTTCACAAGCGTTAAAATGAAATGTTCGCAATTTGAATATCGCTCCCTCCACCCTCCTCACTCCTTGGGAGCTCGGAACTTAGAGGGTAAACGTTTTATTATTGTTCAACTTAACTGGTAAATCATATTTTTCTGACAGTTTGCAGTTTAATTGGTGATAGATAGTATTCATTTTGGTAAGAAGTGGCTTTGAGTTAGGTTGTTAGGGTCCCTACCGTTGAATAATTATTTTACCTACTTTATAAATATATATATATTGTGTGCGTATAGTAACAAATTACAGTCATATTTGGATGTTTGTCTTTAATTTTAAAGCGTATCCTCGTATTTAAATTTCACGGTGCTACGAACGATTTTTCCTATTTTATGTAAAGCAGAAGAAATCTGCTACGGCGTAGTGTTACAAGTTAATATGTTTAGTGTTTACATTAGGCAGGATCTTGAAATGTTTAAAAGTTAAACAACTACCTACACTCAACAATAAACAAATCTTAAGTCCACCTGGCTGCCACCAACATTAAAGAGGGAAACGAAAATTACAATATAAATTAGGTAGGTATATCCCTACACTATGACTATGGTTAATATGTCACAAGAACCTAGCTGCCGCTATACAAATCACATACAAATACAATCAAAGCTATGTTCTCATCTTAAAACAACATGCTGAAATAACATGGCTCTTGGCATGATCATTCAAGTAATATATACATATCTAGTTATACACTAGAATCTACCAGCTTTATTTTCTTTGTAATTCATTTTTTAACAACGTAAACTAATACTAGACATAGACATATGTAACTTAAATGTTCATGCCAAGAATCATATTATTTCAGAATGTCATCTTAAAAATTACAGCGTAAAAGTAGGTATAAGGGTGGCTTTTGGCGCGGAGTCTTGTGATTCTTAACCCTTAAATGCATAGTGATGTATGTATGTACACAACAAAAAACATATAATTTTATGCATAATTAGGTAAACTCTATTTGGTCCTGTATAATTATTTTGATCGTAAATTAATACACTTTCCTTCGTTTTATTGAAATTTGCGCAGTATTTAAGTTTAAAAAAATTACATTTCTTTTAACACGAAATGGCGGAAAATTGGGAAAATTTAATGATTTTTAATATGTAATTTAGGCGGTTTTTTCGGGGTTTGTAATTATTTATATTTAAAATCTTTATTATAGGTATATTACAAATAGTATAAATTTCTAATGGTAGTAAGATTTTTTATATCTTTTACCAATAATTGTATAAATTTACATAAATTATTATTTACCCTATGTAAATTCTAATACTGGTTAAGCAGTGAAAATCGATGTTTTAATTTATATTTTTATTTTTCCTAGAATCAGTAAACAATTATGTAAGACATATATTAATTTCAGGCAAAAAGAAAAAATCATGCATTTAAGGGTTAAGCATTAGAGTTAGTTCAGTCAAAAAAACACAACAATTAGACCAAGATCCGAATAAGTAAGTACGTAGAATGTAGACACTACTCGTAGTGCCGCAAAACACCAGCGCATCGTATCTCGGTACCTACTACATAGGTTACCGACCGGATATTGAGTTTATGTTCATGCTCACTCAAGGGCTGGCCCTAGCACAAATAGGCTATAGGCGATCGTTTGACTAGAAAATCTGTATAACTTTGACTTATTTGCAATTAAATACTTATAGTGATTTAGGCTAGCGATAATTAGGTTACTTTGAGTAGCTTAAGCTAGTTATAGGCTTAGTAAATAGATTAGAGTCAGCGCAGTCGTCTCGAGTCGTAGAATGTATATATTGGTTTCCAAGTTTCCATACATTTCACGGATCTTCTCTTTCCGCAGTTTCCGTACAGACTCTAACAGTAGTTGGCTTTTAGCTGTAGGTACGTACGGGGTTATAAGAACTCTAGATAAAGGTAATCTTAAGGTAAAAATGTTCACCTAAAATAATCTAAAAATCATAATTGTATTATCTAATATGATGTCTAAAATAAAATATGGTTTTAAAATAATATCACTCTTATTGTCCACATACACACTTCAGATGTGAGATTAACTTTTGGCCTTCCTTGAGTTTGTGGCAGCCCTTTACAACACACAATGTCACACACACAACCTTCCCTATCAGCCCGTTATTATCGTGTCAGTGGCTATACAATATAATATATCTATGTTAAAGGTTGCATGTCTGAGCGAGTCTGAGCAGATGGGAAGTTGCTGCGTCTTTGAAATTGAGATTAAATACACTACACCTTCCTGGATGCGAAGTTTACTTGTGTGGGTAAGAAGTTATAGATAGTAGAGCTAATAAGGTAAACTTCCCAGCTTGGGCTGGTGGAGTGAAAACAGTTCACCTCATCAACTATATCTTTTTGTGTTGTTTGTTGTTCTTATTCTTACAGTAGCAGATGAAACAATGCACCAAAATTGCGTATCGTAAAAATAATCGTATTGCAGGGCAGCTTGTGGCGAGCTGTTGGGGGAGTAACGACCCCACGGACCCGAGTGCTCCTGAGAGTCGGTCAGGGTCTCCATCTCCGGCGTGACTTCGTCGGTCGAAGTGAAGGGGAACCGCAGGACTCTCATCCTACCTAAGTAATTTCTAAATCAAAATATAGTTATTATCTTATTTTAGGAATATTTAAACCATAATGTAGGTTGGTACCAACTATCAGTACTATAATTGTAGATAGATAGAGTGATATTGACTGAGTTTGTTTATTTCGGGATTCATTGAAACAAAACAAAGTTTCAGCCCTTCCCTCTGAAATAATTGTTTCATTCGCCCCGCCCTCGCATTTGCTACAGTATCCGCCAATCCCGTCGCTCGCTACTGTTGCACGCGTCCCCATTGGTCGACGGCACCAAGCTCTCGCTAAGATAGACTAACGAATTGAGGCTTTAATGTTAGGCCAATGAAGTGGATGCCTACTGAAACGGAACAATATTATGATAGCTACCGACAGCAGACGTATTTCAAGCATATATTAATAAAGAAGGACAGAAGAATAACTGTCAAATTGAAGACATTTAACTTGGAACAACATGAATAGCGTTTGAACTTTTAGACACATTTCTTAAAAACGTTTTTAAACACTCATAAACCACATTATGTTATTGTTTAAATTTAGTTTCCTAATATGTAGTCAAGTTGACTTCCCTAGTTTTATTCGTACTTCTTCTTCTCAGTCGGATACTTTTTCATAGATTTAGTCTGTGAATGAAATAAAAAATATCTGCTTTCACTAAAACGTAAAGTCAGAATTTATTTGATGTAGTATATTCTTAGAATAGTCAGAATTAACTTATTACCATCAAGAAGGCATATCCAATGCGCGAGCATATCAGACTCTTGAAAACAATATGTTGCTAAAGGCCGACAAACTTAAAGTGCCAGTTTGGCACCTTTATTTCCCATAGAGCTCTCGTTCCCGTTAGTATTTTTTTCTAACACAGAATACCTACCTATTGAATGTGCTAAGCAAAGTAAATGACATATATAATACATCAGTCCGCCGAGTGCATGCGTTCTATGGCGGCATTAGTTTGATTTGTGCGCGTCTTTGGCACCGCACCGGCCAGCGGGCAGTATCCGTCAAAGAGCCGATGCTGCGAAATACACAGCGAAGGGTGGATACTGGATACGCTTATTCATTATAAATTTACTGACAGTTGAAATTAACTTTGAATTTGTATTCCGGTATGTTCATGACAAACTGAGATTGTAAGCATTATGACATCTATTTTGTACATGGCGTTGTCACCGGTAAATGTGTAAGTTTGAAAGAAAGTTAAAGTGGAAAATAAAATCAAAAGTTTAGAAGCATTGTTACATAGAGTACATTTTTATCTGAAACTACTAACACTACCAACTGCCAGATATATCTAAATCTAATAGATATTTAATTAGACTGTAACATTGAACAAATAATACAATTAAGGTCCAGAATGTACGTACCTACTATGAGCAAATAGAGCTTTGTTTTGAAACGAAAATAAAAATTAATGTGAAATTGGCAAAAAAACCTTTTTATCTCGGTATGTCCTCCCTACTGTTTCCTCTGACCCCCGCTGTCGTGGTGTATCGCATATTTCACTTTTTACCGACTACGCCGCAGTTTTTGTGGACTATCGTTATTCACTCGACGAATCCTCTCACGATGGAGTTCCAATTTTGGCGTTTGGCGGCGCGGCGTGATTTTCGGAAAGCTTTGAGTTGGTACTTTTCTGCATACTCTAATAGGCTAGTTTTTAGTAGAAAAGTTACAACCATAGAGTATGTGGGGAAAGAGAAGTCATAGAATATAGAATGTATTGGTTGCCTTATATTCCACTACTCTTTTTCTTTCGGTACATAATACCTACTCTAGCTAATAAAATAAATGATCAAGAACTCAATATTGAAATAAACTGGTAAAAAACTGACAGACAATACAAAAACTGCCAGTCTTAAACCCCCAAAACAGCAACCACAAAATCCTTCTAACCCCACATATGACACAAGAAAAGTATCGTTTACATTCGCAAAAAAGTCTTCCCACGGCCAGCCACAGCACACTTGCGATGTTGATCAGAGATAACAAACTGTAACAAACCACCTGCGCAACAATGGAGGCTGGGCGGATCGATCACGCGATAAACCTAACTTTACTACCAAAGAGTAAAGGGAGGATGTGATGGTACTGCTCTATAGAGCAGATAACAGTGAAGCCACTTGGCGGAAAAACGTTTGTAAACATTACACAAAACTGCGTCACAAGAGTTAATATAAAAGTTTATAGTTTATAAATATTTTCTATTCATATTTTATTTTAATGTAGTTTTTAATTTTAGTTTGTAATGTTTATTTTAAGGCCTTTTATTGTTTGTTGTTTATACTACTTGTTCTTAGGTAAATAAAATGCTAATACCGTAAGTACATATAAAAGTCACGTGGTAAATGTAATTAAAGAGGTTAAACCTTTACCTGCATAAAGGAAAGACGTTGCATGGTATGCAATAAGATTCGTCGCAAAATTAGAATGAGGAGTAAAATAAAAGCTACAGAATCAAATAAAGGTCAAAAATGCAGGTTCATGAACATGATATGGAATGTAAACTGCAAGAGAATATTCATAATTAGGTACAACTCTGCTATTTTTTTAATTCAGCGCTTTAATAAAGTGCAGAAGTTTATCAACACTAGGCTATGTTAGCGTAGGTTATTATACAGTAGGGTGCGCGTGGTATGTTTTAAGGTATTTTTTGCCTTTGAGCCAATATCTGTCCCACGCGAAAACGCCCAAAGGCATGTGCTCGGTTGTGCGTCTCTTTGAATAGTGTCGCTTACAAAGGTTTGTTATCTTTCTCATCGAAGAGGAATGGGTTGGATAAACATTAAGCTGATGATGATTTAGTACCCACAGTACAAGAAGAAATGCACAGGTACTCGACAGACTTATATTTATAAATCCCACCCCTTAAAACACAGATGGGTAGATTTAGCTAATTAATTGCCTAGTTAATTATTAAGGTACATAGGTATTAATTTGTGATTAGTATTTCATCTAGATTAATAGTGCAATAAGTTATTAAAAATTGAACTTATCAAATATATTTCCACTGTAACATTATACAACATAAATACAGTAATTTCAGTCAGTAAAGTTTAGAATTAATAATCAGATTAAAATTATGCTATATTTACAATATTTACCTATTACGTTTCTTTTTTTTTTTTTTTTTACTTTATTTAGAACACAAACAGTCACATATACAAATGGGTTTGAAGTACAAATGTACTTAACATACTTAAGAAAACAGACCTGGAGGTTCATTAGTAAGTACATAATGTTAACATACACACTAAACAGCAAAGATAAAAAGGAGATAAAAAAAAAACATGAGCCTACGGTTGTCCTACCGGAAAGCCGGAAAGTTACATTTATACATTTACTTATTTATATTTATACTTGACATATTAAAACAACTTATGTCTAAGTTTCATTCTAAGACTAGACAGGGAAGTGTGAAAAGGATCAATGTCATGTAGGTGCTTATTATAATAATTTGGGACTCATCTGAAAAATGTGTGCCGAGCGTAATTCTTGCGGGCAAAGCTGATATGAAATAGAGGTCTAGAACGTAGGGGTTGGTGCGGACAACTGAAAGTGACTAATTCTAAGAGATTCGGACATTTTATCACACCTTTAAGAATTTTAAACAAGAACATTACATCTAAGTAGTGTCTTCGGTTATAGAGGGAAGGAACATAAAAATGCTTCGCTGCTGACGAAGTGCGTTCGAAGTAATTACCCGTCCTGTAACAAAGTGATTTTAAAAAAATATTTTGGATCCTTTCCAGGCGATCAATATGGACTTGGTACTGAGGTGTCCAAACAACACAACCAAATTCTAGTATACTCCTAACAAAGGAATAGAAAAGTAGTTTATAGGTATTGGGGCGCCTGAAGGGCTGTCCAATTCTGAGAATCATCCCCAACTTCTTATAAGCTCGCTTACATATATTATCAATATGTAGACTAAAATTCAATTGCGAGTCTAAGGTAACACCTAAGTCCCTAATGGAATATACCCGGGCTATATTTCTTCCAGCTAAAGTGTAATTGAAAATTAACGGGTCATTTCTACGATTAAAACTGATTATGAAACATTTATCAGTATTTAAGAAAAGCTGATTATCTGAACAGTAGAGTAAAAAGTTATCTAAGTCATGCTGTAATGCACGGCAATCTGCTTCCGAGGACACAGCTTTGTAAATCTTTGTGTCATCTGCATAGACGAGGTGCTCAGAGTTCCGAAAACAGGATGCCATGTCATTGACATATAAGATAAACAATAAGGGACCAAGGTGCGATCCTTGGGGTACTCCGGAAGGTATAGGAAGAAAGCATGAAGTATAACCCTTCAAGGCAACCGCCTGACTGCGATTGGACAGGTAAGACTTTATCCATCTAAGGAGGTCGCCGTGTATACCGAGCTCAAAAAGTTTCTTGATTAAGTTATTGTGATTAATTTTATCAAAACATTTCGAAAAGTCAGTATACACGACGTCCACCTGACAGCCAGAAGATATCCTATTGATAATGAAATCGGTAAACGTCAGGAGATTTGTATCAACGCTACGACCCTGACAAAATCCGTGTTGGCTAGGCGCAATGTGTTGAGAGAAAGCAGAAGTAATTTTGTTGTAAACGATTTTTTCAAAGATTTTAGCAAATATGTTTAATTTACTAATGGGCCTGTAATTAGTAACCAGGTGCGCATCGCCACTTTTGTAAATTGGTGTTATCAAGGCTTTTTTCCAAGAGGAGGGAAAGTGACCATGAGCTAAGGACTTAATAAAAATTTGAGTTAAAGGCATTGCCAATTCACGGGCGCACATTTTGATAAAAAGGGGGTGAATCAAATCAGCACCACTGCCCTTTTTAATATCTACTCTTTCTAAAAACTTGAAGACGCAATCCTCGGAAATATCAACGGTATTAAGATCAATCAGGGAATCATTAGCTACATGCAAGTAATCGGGTAAGACAGAAGAATCAGTAACAAACACAGAGTTAAAATATCTATTAAAAAAATTACTAATTGTGTTACCATCTTTAGAAATTTCACCAAGGTAAGACATTTGGTCCGGAACACAATTACTAGGGAATTTTGACTTCATAAATGACCAAAAATAAGTAGGATCACTATGTATTCTGTCTTCAGCCAATGAAATAAAATTATTATAGCATTCGGTGGCTAATTTGTGCTCCCTTTTTCTCAATAATGTAAATTCCGCCCTGTCAAGAGGATTACCGTATATTTTCCACCTTTTATGAGGCGATAGTTTTTGTTTGCGAACTTTTATTAGTGCACGAGAAAACCAAGGAGGATATCCAGTGTTACTGTTAACGCTTTTATGTGGAATATGACTGGCAATAAGTGTTCTAAGAACCGAATAAAAATAAGTAACTGAATCCTCAACATTCATGTTATTCAGACACGACCAACCGGTCTCAGATAATTCCTTGCGGATAAGGTCATAGCTGCCGCGGTGAAAAATCGGTCTAGTACATTGATTAGGCAACAAACGCGGTAAATAACTCATTAAGTTTAGGGCCCTTAAGTTTCTTGCC
This sequence comes from Cydia strobilella, assembly GCF_947568885.1. Taxonomy (NCBI): domain Eukaryota; kingdom Metazoa; phylum Arthropoda; class Insecta; order Lepidoptera; family Tortricidae; genus Cydia; species Cydia strobilella. The sequence continues at coordinate 18,804,635 of NC_086042.1, read as the reverse complement.
CTTAGTGGCTAGAAGTCGATTATTTGGTTCTACACATCATGGTAATCACCGTTACTTATTGTAGTCAACAGCTTATTCCGTAAATCCGTACTCAAAAAATTGATTTCACTTACTCTCTTTTCCCCATAAAATCGTTAACCTCTAATTACTAAAATCGGTTTATAGTAACCACGCCCCTAAATACTTACAAAAGAACCTCACCAATATTTAATACAACTCTCATTGTTAACCACTTAATATCTAACATTTTAATTTGAGCTTTAATCCATTGATATAAGAAAATTTAAAATATACTTTACATTTAATTGACTAACTCTATATCAAGTCGAGTACGTATTATTATAATTCTAATAAAATAAAGGATATAATAAAACAATTACTCGAGTCCCATACAAAGCACTTAGTTCCATTTGGAGTCAATATATGTCGTGTGGCGGCATTGTAGTGTTCAATTCGTGCAGGCTTTGTTCAAAGTGTTCAACAGACTGAACAAAAGGTTCATTGTTTCTTGAAACATGGCGCAACCGGGACTTGCCAACTTCACTAAATTAATAACGGGGAGCGACAAAATATCTCAATAATATCCTACTCCTAGCTAAATATATAACAGCAAAGAAACTGGGCATTACAATGTTTAAAAGGCATTATTTTTATTTATTTATTTATTATTAACAATATATTTACCCGGCATTACAGACAAGCCAATACACCGAGAAATTAAACATTGCAGATTACACAGTATACAAACACATGAACTATATATAAGAGACAATTAATGTAAGTGACATTAAACATAAGTGCTGGACAGCCTGTCATCCATCAACTCGCAGAACTTTAAACATTCACGGCACACAGTCGCCCATCTCCAAGCAAACAAGTCACATTCAGGTGCCGATGTCAGGAGCGCATTGAGCAGCGTCAGCGCACGATAGAGCGGCGAATTCCTATGCGACACCGTGTGCGCCGCCGGCACTGCCAGCAGTGGACGCGCTCGCGGTCTCAAAGGGATTTTTGGCAAGTCCGCGACATACAGCCGTAAAACTCGAGCCACAAGCTCCGGGCAGCCGGACTCACCACGCAGTATGCGACAAGCGGTGGTCAGCAGTTTATTGTTGCGCCTTACCTCTAGGGAATTATATCCGAGGCATCCGAGTAAATATTTCGTTGGATACATAAATGGATAATAACCAAATCTTTTTTTAAATAGGAATCTTAGGAATGCCTTTTGGATCTTCTCTAGAAGTAAGGCGTAAGTGGACTCGTACGGTATTTTGATATCGAGTTAGTCTTGAGCATTCGATGTTGGTACCTACATAGGCTGTCTAAGTTTTTATAGGTAACTATGTACTGTACTGATCATAGTAATTGAACATAAATAAAGAGTACGTAAGTACTTGGGTACGTAATAATATGTTACTCTTCGAAGCCCTGCCTATCTGACACGCTCTCACGGCTCTACAAATAACATCGTGTCAGATATTTTTGCGGCCTTCGTTGTGTAACATATTATTGCAGGTAACTTTCTATCCTACTTAGGTGATACATGTGTATAAAAATGTTTGAAAATGGCCTTATAGCGTCAAATTACCTCAAACATTTATACAGAAATGTCAAATTCACTAGCTTTGGGTTAGAACAATTCTACTTTCCAATATAGAGGCACCGTGTGCCGCTGTGAAGGTAAGTATACACTATACATATATTTTGTGAAATTTCTATATGATCTGAAATAACAATTTTCGGCAACAAAACGCACTTTTACTTTTTGTCATAAACAACCCTATAATTTTGTAAACATACTAGATAAATACATACAAAACTTTCGCTAAGATAGCAATCTACAAATGGCTACCTGTATAGGTATATTTTGTTTCGTGGCTATTTGTAAGTTTGAAGTAAGTTTTTACTGAAGTAATCGCATTGTATTTAAAATGCTATTAAAACTAAAAGCCTCCTCCACATGACAACGGGTTGATTTTTTAACAATGATATTGTCATCCAATACTTCGGAGCTCAGCTGGGCAACCGCAATATAAGTTTAATTGTTAGTACAAAAAAATCAAAACCACTCAATGAAAATTTCTACATAATAGCAGGTAAAACTCACTGAGCACCAAACAAATTTAACAAGACCTCTACAGGTCCTTCCATTTTTAACAAAGTACCAATCCTTTATTTGGAAAGGCGGATGAAAAGACCAAGTTATACTAGACGCTTTGTCATTCGAAACCATTCAAGGAATATCAATTACATATTGTTCAAAAATAATTGCGGAATCGACCGAATAAAAACGTTTTATTATCCTTTGTGCTGTGAAATAAAATATATTTTCAATAAATCCTTCCGAAAGCTCGTATCTGCTTTAGGCCTACAGTTACAGAAGCGACCTTATTTCAATCGTCTACAATGAAAAGCTCCTTAAAACGCCATGTACAAAATATAATGACCTTCACAGTGTTATCGCCGTACTTGAATAACAAGAGCCAATAATACTTACTATAATAGTCTTACAGCAGTATGATTTAAAGCAACTTTTAGATTGAACTGTTTTTTTTTTGTGGGAGACAGATCGATATTCAAAAAGGTTTGTTTGTTATTTATAATAGCTTTTTAGCTATCGTAGTCAACGGATTATGACTATAGCTAATTGGGAGATTATTCAAGTAAAATAGGGTTGGTTAGGCTATCCTTTGTGTTGATGATAGCTTTTAGGCTGTTTAGAAAGAGTTGGCTTCGCCAGTACTGTCTGGACTGCAGGGTGGTACATTTACATATGTATTTCACAGCGAAATTGCAAACAGTGCAATCAAAACCGCAATGTCATACGGTTCCTGAACACATCTTAGAGAGCTTATAAATTATGATTGTGTGAACATAAAATCACTCGTGTGATCATATACATATTATGAAACGAACGAATTGAGTAATCCATTGACTTCCGGTTCGAACGCCATCTTGATAGTAGCCTCGTGATTAATTCCTTTGTTTTTTGCTCATTAATATTGTTTAATGTGTAATATCGATAGCTTTATTATACAGTAATCTAATGTGGTAGTGTGCAGTGAATGGAGAATTAATCTCAAAGCGTGTTTAACCACCATTTTGGAGTCAACGGCCGGTAGTCCACGTGCTTCTCGTAAAATCCAGCTAGTTTTACGAGACAACTACAACAACCACCAAACAACGTCGTGCGTCGTGCTCTAAGAGCATTTGGTATTTCTACCTCTAACCGTGTCTGGCTAGAGCCCTAGAGGCCCATAATTTTATTGTTTACCGTACACTGGCTATGGCCGATGGCCTATATGTTTTAATCAAGAAATATTAATTCGATCCCACGTGCATCCCACTTCGACGTTGGCGAAATCATTGACAGTATCGATGGAGCCAAACTACCTGAAAAATTGATTGAATCCATTACCCGTATTTTAATGCCTCTCATTCAGTCACAGAATAAAGTACTATGAGTAGCTGCGTTGGACAAGAGAAAACAGAATCTTGAAGCGCATGAAATAAAAACAGACGTCGCTAACAAAAAAAAACTGTGGTTACGATTCGCAATCAATTGTATAGTCATAACCTGCCCTTCCATCCCACACATTAGGTATAATATTATAATTGTAATCTGTTAAACTGCATATGTAGGCTGTGGCCCGTGTCAATGAATTACACATACATAGGTACAGTCAGCGGCAGAAGTTGCTAAGCAGGCGAGGTGTTCAAAACGATCTTGACGCGACTTTAGTGTTAAGAGAATAAGAGCGTGTCAAGGTCATTTTGAACACCTCGCCCGCTTAGCAACTTCTGCTGCTGACTGTACCTACATAGTTATTGCATAGGTAATTATGTACAGTCGCCATCAGATATATCGGAGAGGCCAAGGTGCTCACAAATATCTGAACACGCCTCTATTGTCAAGGCGCTAGGTGCGTGTTCAGATATTTTTGAGCACCTCGGCCGCTCCGATATATCTGATGGCGACTGTACACTAAACATATTCACACTCTTTCACCAGTCGTGTAAAAAACTGTTTAGTAGTTTGTCTATGACTAGGTTATGTAATTTAGAAAATTAAATGTTAATATGTATGTTTTCCCCTCACTAGCTCGGAAAGCCGTCTTTTATCCTTTAAAACAAGCGGGGAAAAACGCATTTTATCCACTAGTGGGGAAAGTAATTTGACCTTGGATGGAGCGTGTTTAAGTAGCTTGACAGATAACAAAACGTAAAACTCTCATAATAATGGTTCGTTCGATATTAATTATCATTAAATAAATGGTTTGAGAATCTAATAAAAACTACCAGATTTAGCCTTATTTAATGATTTTAAGTCATAAACCTTAAAATTCCATAATAAACGTTTGTTTTTTAATAATTATGTTAAATATAATTCTGAACGCACAAGTTAAGTCGATGCAATTTCAAAACGCATCATTGACATTTCATACGTCAGAAATGTCAACATTGTCAACGAAAATTTTACTTAATAACTTCTCACGTAAAAGTACAGAATTTCCAGAGTTTTTTGTTATAATATCGTAAAAAAATGAGTGATTCCAGTTGATGAAGATGATCTAACGCCTGTGGATGTTCCACTTTCCTCGCTATAGTGAGGGGAAAAGTTTTGTGTTACACACGGGTGCAAATGTATTCTACTTCTCGTGTGTTAAAACACTCGCTACGCTCAGGATTCTATTTTAGAACCACTCGCTTCGCTCGTGGTTCAACTATAGAATCCTTTCCCTTGCTCGTGTTTCAATTCCACACTCGCGGGTAAAATACAACTTTGCACCCTTGTATAACAAATAACTATAGAAGCGCTTTGATAAGTTTTTATTTATTTTATACACCTTATTATGTTATTATATGTAACGTAGGGAGGGACTGTGGACCCGAGATGCGAGCTTCAAAGTAAACCAGAATTAAATAATGATATTAAGTAACTTAAGTTTTCTCCTCGACCTCAATTCCACTAATTCTTGACACATTATCACACATTGAAAAAAAAATCTTCTAACGCTATTGTGCAAAATGGTAGTTCGGATCATTAGAGATTACACGCGCGGACGAACAGACGGACAGGCTTAACAATGTTATTGTTGCAATTTGCAAAAAATATACTAACAGAATTTGATTTGTGCTACTTTATAAATTCCATCTGTAAGTAAAAGCAATAATACCAGATGTATTATTTAACGTAATAAAGTTAATTTCATCATAATACCAAATGTTATGATTATAAAGAGTTTATATCATCACAATAAGATTATATTGCTAAAACATGATCTATACAATGACAGTCAATATGATCAGCATATATTCTGATTTTGAATAATTGTACATTGAGATTTGAAATAATTAATGACTAATTATAATAGTAGGTTAGTATATAGTAAATTAAGGTATCTATTGTATATAGAAAGTTGCCAAAACCTTTGGGCCTTTACGTGCAAAGTTTTGATAGGTAATTACCGGAAGCAAAAGGTTTCATAAACTTTTTGATAAAGATACAGTCAAGCGCAAAATTCAATCACAACATTAACTGTTCACGCGCTGCTACCTCCTATTTGCAAAATATTATTACGTTATAATGGCATTAGTAGAAAAAATACAAATTAGTACAAAAAACGCACAAATAGAATACAAACAGAGTACAATACCTACTGAATAAAATAAATAATACGACAATATCGGTTTACTTTTGGGCGCGCGGATCGCGTTTCTCTGCTAAGTTATTGAGCAATTGTTATAGTTTTTTTGGGGGGGCTATGTTAAACAAATACTTTTTTTCTAATCATAACTATTAAAAGCGTTTAGTAAGTAATTTTTTGTTCATAATTTGAGCGTGGAGTTCTCATATAAAAACGCAAAGCGAGACGGCACCGTCGTCTGTAGGTAATCCTATATAGTACCTACCTAAGTAGATTTTTACCCACACCATCAGTTCTCTAAGAAACATTACGAAACTTAAAACCTGACTCACTTTACTGGTAAATTAAACAAATATGTATAATCGACGAAGAACTTGAGAAAAATCAACAGAAAACCTAATAACCTTTTAGTCACATTACTATTTATTTCATTACCGACAGCAATTTTAATTTACCATCACTCAAATTTTAATGTTATTGCAATTGAGTTGAATATCGGCTGGCACGCTTTTTTAAAGGGTTTGTCAATGATACGTGCTTAGTATAAATGGAAATTCAAGTTTCTAAAAATGTCCAAATACTGTGAGTTGTGAGTGTGTGCGTGTGTGAGTAGTGGACGGTCAAACAGAGGGACGCAAACAGAATCCGTGGCGTCAGGTGATCATGCGAGAACAGATCATGTTACCTGTGCTGTGCCGGACACTCGTGCACAAAAGAAGATCATTTATAGGGTTCCGTAGTCAACTAGGAACCCTTCTAGTTTCGCCATGTCCGTCTGTCCGAGGCTTTGCTCCGTGATCGTTAGTGCTACAAAGCTGCAATTTGGCATGGATATGCAAATCAATAAATCCAACAAAGTGATACAATAAAATCTGAAAAGTGAAAGGCACCAACCATCATCTCATCCCTTTATTGTTAACAATCTTCTATACTAATAGCTCCAGTTTAGCCTATTGTGACGGAAGTGTAACTACGGAACCCTGGCCCGACATGCATGCATTTATGTTACCTGTTTCTCAGTTAGGAACACTGGACTGATTACCTCAGTAAAATAAATCTGGTCTGCTATTTCGAACCATTATTAATTTTCCCTAATTATATAATATAATTTATGTACAGCTGTGCCTGCGATTGCACCCGCGTGTGATTCTAATCTGTCTTTTCCCGGCTATCCATAAACCAAAGGGGAATTATCAATAAAAATAACGCGCGCATCGAGGGTTCCGTACAAACTTTAAATTTTCTTATGTAACTATAATGACGAAAGACTTGACCAGAAGCACAATTGTAATGGCTCAGCATAATTGTTTACAGCGCCACCTATCGGCAAATTGGCTAACTAATTTGCGCGAGTTGGTTTGTCAGGGATAACTCTTTATCATGTGGACCGATTTCAACAGTTTTTGATTTATTTGAAAGAAGGTGTTACACTTAAACAATACAATCACTGTGTCAGAAATCACATTAAATACAATTTATAAATAACAATAATAATAAACACATTTATACTAATACTAAATAACAATTATAACAATTATAAATACCTTAAATTAGCGACTTATCAAATATTCCATCAATATTGTAGGAGCATCTAGTCAATAAGAACGACTTCAACCTGCGCTTAAATAAAAACCAATCCGTAATGGCTTTTAGGTCAGTAGGGAGCTTATTAAATAGAGTGACTGCCTGGTATCTTGCGCAATGTTTAGCTACCTGAAGTTTTGGAAAGAAGCTACCTTTTATGCTTTTCGTCCTTGTGGCTAGGCGAGACTCCTGTTCTTCATCAGTACAATCTTTCGCAACATCTTTAACAAACTTGGTAAGAAGAATAAGGTCGTACAAGCTGGGACCCGTGAGAATACCCAATTTTTCAAAATACTCTCTACATGAACCAAAAAAAGGAATGTGTACCATTGCTCTTTTCTGGGCAATCAAGGCTCCGTTTATATTATATAAAAAGCTATTTCCCTAAAACCTTATGCTATACCGCAATCTTGACTCTACCAGGGCATAATAAACAATTTTGAGTTGATCTAGTTCTAAAACATCTCTGAGGCTTCTAAGGGCATAACAAGCAGAATGGATTGAATTTACTATAGCCTCAAGCTCTCGCTTCCAATTTAAATTAGAGTCAATGTAAACTTCCAGAAATTTAACGTGATCGTGATTCAAACAAACTTGGTTCGTAGTAACATCAAGTTTGTCAGTTTTCTTGGCGTTTAGTTTGAATAGCAAAGCTTGGGTCTTGTCTGAATTCAGGCGTAAGTTATTACACGAAAACCAATGAGTAAAGGCTGAAATAGCACTATTGGTGATACTATTGAGCTCAGCCATGTTATTCGCAGGTCATGTTAAAAACAATCAAGGAGCAGCTCGGCACGACACCAGACACATAGTTGACTAGGTCATTAACAAATAGGAGGAAGAGTATAGGGCCTAAAATGGAACCCTGTGGTACCCCTCTGTTTACTCTAACTTTGATTTAACAGGAATATCAACTCTACATTCACCACTAACTTCAGAATTATTTATTTCTACATATTGGTTCCTGTTTTGAAGATAGCTAGCTAAGAGATGATACGTATTTCCCATGATTCCATAAAACTTAAGCTTTTCCATAAGAATCACATGGTCGACCGTGTCAAATGCGGAACTCAGATCGAGGAATAGTCCTGCAACTCTTTTATGATCGTGTAATTTAGTGATGACATCGTCGATGAGAGCATCTACGGCATCAGCTGGAAACCGAATTGTCGCGGGTTTATTACATCATTCTCCTGGAGGTGCTTTAAAAGTCGTGTTTTAATCAGCTTTTCGAAGATCTTAGAGACCACTGGCATAAGCGCTATAGGCCGGTAGTTTTTCGGGTCACTTTTTACACCTTTCTTGTAAACAGGGAGAACTCTAGCCACCTTTAGTTGGTCAGGGAAAACAGCACGATCGAAGCAATTGTTAAAGAAACATGCAAGTGGCTTAGCTAATATATCTGTAGTGTAGGTAGATATAAATACATTAAGAAACGCTTGACAGCGCGGGTAGACCTAAGACTTGTCTTGCAATATATGAAGATTCCTAACGGTTGTGTTTCCTTGTGCTCCGCTAATATAAATATCCCGAGGGATTTACTGGGGACTTTACAGTGGCGACGAGTCAATTAAGTAAGAGATCTCTCGACGGACAATAAAATTAACACCGGAGCTCGATATGTCGATCGGAAAGTTAAGTGTGTTCGACGTTAAGTGCGGGGTGTGGTCGTCGTACGTGGATCGGCTCAAAATGTACTTAAAAGTTAATAAAGTGGCGGACGATATGAAGTTACCAGTGCTTATCGCGTCTATGGGGGACGAAGCATACGAACTATTAGTGAATTTGGCTAGCCCGAAGGAACCTGAAAAGTTAACATTTGCCGAGGCGGTAAAGTGCATGAGTGATCACTTACAACCGGCGCCATCGGCGTTGGCAGAGCGGTTCCGGTTTAGACAAAGGAGACAGGGCGCGGATGAAACTATAGCCGGTTATGTAGCGGAATTAAAAAAATTGTCAAGGTATTGCAAGTTCGAAGACAAACTGTATGACAACATGCGGGATCAGTTCGTATGTGGAATAAGGAGTGACATTATTCGCCAGCGGCTGTTTGCTGAGAGTGACGGCGTGACCTATGCGCGAGCGGTGAAGGTCGCGACCGCCCTCGAGGCGGCGGAACGGGACTCAGCCGCGGTGGAGGCGAAGGGGTCACGGGAGTCGGAGGCCAGCGGGAGCGGCGGCGGCGGCGGGGAGCCGGCCGCGGTACATGCGCTCGCGCCGGCCGGCGGGAGCGGCCTACGCAAGCGGAGAGGTGGCGGAGTGGGCCCGGCATGGGCCAGCCAGCAGCGGCCGGGCTTCGCGAGGGCCAACTGGCCCAGCGGGGGCCCTACAGTCGGGCCGCAACAGCGCTATCCGTCTTGTGGGGCCTGTGGCGCGCAAAACCATACCTACGGGAGCTGTCGCTATAAGACCTTTATCTGCAGCAAGTGCCAGCGCACGGGTCATTTACGCCGGGTTTGCCCAGAGTGGGCAAGGGCGGAGAGAAGTGGCCTGCATTTCGGAAATGTGCAACAGATGGAGGACGCGGATATCAGCGGGAATGAGTATGACATCGAGCAAGAATTAAACCATCTGTGCTTGAACGACTATAAACCAGTAAGTGTTTCTGTGTATATAGACAATAAACTTGTTACCATGGAAATTGATACAGGCACCGCTATTGCCTGTATAAGTAAAAAGATGTATGACGACCTTTTCAACGATTGTGTGTTAGAACCCGGAAATACTGTTTTCACATTTATTAATAATTGTAAATTTAAACCATTCGGTATGATTAGACCTAAAGTTAGATACGGCAATATAACGAAAGTTTTGCAATTGTTTATAATAGATTCCGGTACGACTTCATTAATAGGGAGGCAATGGTTGGCCGAATTAGGTATTAAGGTTCCAGATATACCTATTCCTAAATTTAGCTGTAATTTTGTATCTGGGAAAGAGGAATTGAAGCATGTGAATAACAATATTGTTAATGTACTCGACAGATATAAGGAGCTGTTCAGTGGCGGTCTGGGACGGTACACGGGCGGCCAGGCGACGCTGGCGGTGCGCGAGGGGGCGGCGCCGGTGTTCCACCGCGCGCGGCCGCTGCCGTACGCGCTGTGCACGCGGGTGGACGCCGAGCTGGACGCCATGCTGCGCGCGGGCGTCATCGAGCCCGTGGACCACTCCGACTGGGCCTCGCCACTGGTACCTATTCCTAAGCCTGATGGCACCCTTAGATTATGTGCGGACTATAAATCTACTTTGAACCCCGTCTTACTGATCGATCGTTATCCTTTGCCTAAAATTGACGATGTGTTAGTAGGTTTGAACGGAAATAAATATTTTAGCAAAATTGACTTATCGCAGGCATACAACCAGGTGGAACTGGACGAGTCTAAGATGTACACCGTAATAAATACGCATCGAGGCCTTTTTAGGTATAATCGTTTAGTTTATGGACTGGCATCAAGTGTAGGTATTTTCCAAAGAATAATGACGAGTTTATTAAAAGGCATTCCAAACGTTCAGGTATTTTTAGACGATGTGATAATTGGGGGTAGGACGGAGGCGGAGCATATTCACTCGCTGGAATTGGTTCTACAACGGTTGTTAGACAACGGGTTAAAGTTGAAGAAAAGTAAATGCGTGTTCTTAACCCAAGAAGTTACTTATCTGGGGTACGTGGTCTCCAAAGACGGGATAAGGGCAGATAAGTCAAAAATAAATTCAATTCTAAAAATGGCTGCTCCACAAAACGTGACCGAATTACGTTCTTTCCTAGGGATGGTCAATTTCTTTGCGAAGTTTATTAAAAATATTAGTTTCATATTAGCTCCTTTGTATAACTTATTACGGAAAAATGTAATTTGGAACTGGGATGGAGAATGTGAGTGGTCTTTTCGGGAAGTAAAGAAATTGCTGACGAGCGCGGAGGTACTGGCTCATTACGATCCAGACCTCCCGCTGGTGCTCACTTGTGACGGGAGCCCGAGGGGCGTTGGGGCAGTGCTTTCACTAAGGGACGAAAGGGGGCGCGAGCGGGCAGTCGCGTTTGCGTCTAGGTCACTTAGTGATGCGGAAAAGAATTATTCGCAGATTCATCGCGAAGGTTTAGCTATAATATTCGCGTTAAAGAAATTTCACCAATATTTATACGGACGCAAATTTTTATTACGGACCGATCACAAACCTTTGGTTTCAATATTTGGCCAACATAAAAACATTCCTCAAATGACCGCTAGTAGGATACAGAGGTGGGCCGTTATTTTATCCGCGTATGATTACGAGATAGAATACGTCAAAACTACAGATAATTGCGCGGACGGCTTGTCGCGGTTGCCGGAGCCGGGGCGGTCGGAGGAGGCTACTATTCCGGAGCAGACATATTTACATTTCGCTCAAGAGGCTTTATTGTTAGATTACAATGTAGTAAAATTAAAAACGGCTAAGGACGCCATGCTAAGTAGGGTTTTATCGTACGTTAGGGACGGTTGGCCGCCAGGATGCGACATAGATAACTTAAGGCCATATTTTAATAGGCAACAAGAGCTTTACGAAGAGCTCGGCTGCCTAATGTGGGGTCACAGAGTAGTGATACCGGAGAGCTGTAAGGCTAGGGTATTAGAAATAATTCACGAACCCCATATGGGTATCGTGAAATCAAAAGCGATGGCCCGGAGCTACGTTTGGTGGCCCGGGGTAGACGAGGCCGTGGAGGCGGCGTGCCGGGCGTGCGCGGTGTGCGCGGCGCACGCGGACCAGCCGCCGCGCCACGCACCGAGCGCCTGGCCCTGGCCCGCGCGGCCCTGGGCGAGGCTGCATTTAGATTACCTGGGACCTATTAACGGTAAAATGTATCTCGTCGTGCTAGATGCCATGTCGAAATGGATTGAGGTATTTCAAGTGCCAAGTACGGCCGCTAGCTTTACAATAAAAATACTAACTGAGTTGTGGAGTAGGTACGGGTTGCCTAAACAGTTGGTCACTGACAATGGCCCACCGTTCACCAGTAAGGAATTTAAAGAACACACCAGTCGTAACTTTATTGAGCACATATTTACAGCGCCCTACCACCCCGCGTCCAATGGGGCCTGTGAGAACGCGGTTAAAACAGTGAAACGAGTGATAAAGAAAGCTATATCGGAACAGAGACCCGTTCTAGAATCTCTAAATACTTATTTATTGCATTACTGCAACACGGAACATTGCTCGACGGGGGAAACGCCTTCTATGCTGTTAATGAATCGTAGACTCCGCACTAGGTTAGACGCTTTAAAGCCAGATAGGGGAGCTAAGGTCTTAGCCGCACAGAAAAAACAGACGGAGGCGGCGGGAGGGACGCAGCGGAGGGTGGAGGCGGGAGACGCCGTGTGGTACAGGCAATACTTACAAGGTGAGAAGTGGGTTCCGGGTACGGTTTCAAAAGAATTAGGAAGAACAAATTATAAGGTTATTGATAAGGATGGTAAGGAAGTGCACAGACACATCGATCAGTTGAGACGGAGGACAAGTAGGTTAAGTTCGCTGGTAGGGCCAAATGAAGATTCGGTTCGAACTACTCGGGAACCAGTGGTGAGGCCCGAAGAGTTGGGTGAGGGCGTAGGTAATGGCGAGCTCGAAGTGGAGGGAGAAGAGGAGACGGGGCATGATGCCGACCGCGAGGATCCTCAGCCGAGCCCTGCTAAAGCGCCAAACGCACCTGTACCGCCCCAGACTCGCCCTGAGCGTCAGGTGAGACAATGTCGTGTAGACAATCCTCCTAAGTATAAGTACTAGGTTAAGGGTTACCTTAGGTTAAGTAGATAAGTACTTCTTTTGGGGTTGTAATTGTAATTAAGTGTGGAGGGATGTAGTGTAGGTAGATATAAATACATTAAGAAACGCTTGACAGCGCGGGTAGACCTAAGACTTGTCTTGCAATATATGAAGATTCCTAACGGTTGTGTTTCCTTGTGCTCCGCTAATATAAATATCCCGAGGGATTTACTGGGGACTTTACAATATCTATGCAGTTTTTAATTACTAAAATTGGCATTTCGTCATGCCCGCAGGATTTTTTGTTTTTCATGTGCTGTACTGTCTTTGTTATCTCTGAGGGCGTAAATGGTTTCCACGAAATATCTTTATAATGCCTACTATTATTGCTGTTACTTAGATGCATACAATGAACTGCGGCATTCAAATCACCAGTATCTCATAGAAATTTTAATTATAATAAATACCAAAGGGGCTTAAATTGCAAATTAAATTAGTAAATGTTTTTTGATAATTAAAAAAAAGTTTTCTAGATAGAAGTGTGTTTATATTTTTCCTGTAATATTTATGATAATGTTATTATAATGTAAAAATCTGATAATTTTTCGTCGGTAGACTTCGGAGAGAAGGGGGGGGGGGTGGTATTTTTTTCACATTTTCCTTCATAACTCAATCTACACAACATTTGAGCTCTTTTAAATGATATCCCACTTGACCTGGTAACTAGGGTTTGAAATTTTGCCCCCTCTTTAAATTGGGTACAATAGAATAGAATATCTTTATTTCGCTTAAAAATGTGGTACAAGAGATGTTATAAAAATATATCGTGGTCACACACATTCCACCAGAAACAAATAACATACATACATACATAACATTATGGGTATTTTCCATACCTAATTAATAAAAAAAGTTTTTTTAAATACACTTCCAAGATGTCTGGGTTAGCGTTGTTCATGAATAACTGTTCCAAAGGCCGTGCGAATAAGCTAAGTGAATCTGCCCCTTTTTTTGATGATGTGGCTTTCTATTAGTAACAAGTATGCAAAATTTCAGACTCCGAAAGTTTATAGTTTTTTGTAAAAAAAAAACGAAATATGATCTTTCTTCGATTTTTTTTTCTAGAGAGCCGATATTGACGTGCGTCGCGTATGTTGTGCGTATAGTAATGACAATTATATGACATCAATTATTGGATATATATTTTATGTAAGGATATCTCCATGTTCTTCCTCAGCTATAATTAAAAAAATATATATATATTTTAGGTCTTTGGTGGGTGTATTACTAGTGAATAAAATGGAGAGGTCTCTGATCTGAAAGTACTTTAAAAAAAATGAATTTTATTTATATTTGTTGTTCTAAAGTAATTATAATTTACTTTAGAACACTATAGAAAACCAAGCTTGACAATATTCCTAACCCTCATAAAGCTTTTCTTGCCGACTGTGCGTACAGAATGCGTGTGTCGGCGCAGGTTAATTGCTAGCAAACAGTCGAATTAAGCAAACCGGGATTAGACGACTCGCTAGAATAATAGCGGGCTGGCCGTCACTGCAGGTATCTCTATCAATGCTACAAGCGTCAGCATAACAATAAAACTAGAATTACTTAAGTACCTATTATACTTCTTTTATTAATGTCTGAATTAAATTTGTTTGCACACTGTGTTTTGTTCGTACAGGCAGGTGTGGCTCACACCACGATCTCGTCGCGTCGCTATAAGTACATGCGGCCCACACCGATGTGGCCATATCTGTCGTCGTATAGACGCGTTTTGTTGGAGAGTGAACCTTCTGTACCTAGTACTATTATTTATTCTAAGGTACAGATACACATAAAAACAGAAGTTTAAGTAATTTAAAAAAACATTTAGAACGTTTGAGTAACTGTAACAAAACGTCTAAGAAAAGGGGCATTATCTCTTAAAGAAATATTAAGCATTATAGGTAAAGGCATTATATCTAGGTAAGTACATATAGGTATTAGACTTTCAGCAGGGAGTTAAATTTCAATTAATCATGTTATCCGGGATGATAAGGTAAGAGTTTTATAGAAACAATTTACGTTTATAAATTATTGGGTGTTTTTAGTTTTTTTTTGTAATTTCGGTGCAATTTTTTTTTCAAAGTACTTAACCTACACATCTTTATAAACCAAGGCTTACAAATACTTTACGATTTTTGTGTTACTTATAGTAGGTACTATTTTGCGACCAGTACGTCCTCATAAACGGATTGCTTTATGCAAACAGTTGCTTAATAAATATTTCAAATTAATTAACCTTATACGTGACTACAGTCGCCAAACATCGTGCATTTTTTTTTTCGTTTGATACCTTTTGGTTTGCCAAATTCAGTTTAGTGACCCTAGTATATAAGTACCTTGTTTTATTTCAGAGAGTAGGGCTTAAAAACTGCGTTGGTGTGGTGTGAAAGAACTAACAAAGCCTAAACCTGTAGCCTGTACCTGTGTGTTTGTTTGGTGGGTGATACCTAAACAAAGTTTATTGTGGGTACCCATACCCACAATAGGTTTGTAGGTAGGTTTGTAGGTCAATTTGTAGGTAGGTACCTACATATATGTACCTTTCTTAAATGATAGGCCATGATTATCATAACATACAGTTACTGTTGCAACTGTAATAGGTAAAAAATATATAAAATATACTTTTTAGACTAATTCTGGATATAATTAGTTACTGTTAAATGCGTGTCGATCAAGATCTGACCAAAAGCGTGTGCGACATCGTCATCACACGTGAAGTGTCACAGACACACTCGTACACCGTACAAATACGAATTACGAAGTGACTGTTTGATTGATCGCTTTTTGGCTAAAATTCGAATCCGCATTATATAAACGTACCTACTTAACGCAAAACTACTTTTTTAGGGTTCCGTACCCAAAGGGTAAAAACGGGACCCTATTACTAAGACTTCGCTGTCTGTCTGTCTGTCCGTCTGCCTGTGTGTCTGTCTGTCCGTCTGTCCGTCTGTCACCATGCTTTATCTCATGAACAGTGATAGACAGTAAAAAATTTCACAGATGATGTATTTCAGTTGCCGCTATAACAACAAATACTAAAAACAGGATAAAATAAATATTTCAGTGGGGCTCCCATACAACAAACGTGTTTTTTTTTGCCGTTTTTTTGCTTAATGGTACAGAACCCTTCGTGCGCGAGTCCGACTCGCACTTGGCCGGTTTTTTAATAACCTAATTCGCAGTGCACCCGAGAACTTAACTTTTACATCATATTAAGTAAGTAGGTATCAGAGGTTAATTATTTACATATTGAGTCAGTTTTTAAATGATAATTCTTATTTAATTATTTCATTGGACATCCACTTAGGCAGATTATTTCTAAATTAATTAAATGTACTAAATTATAACTCACGACGCATTCACATTTCATAAAATATCACAGGAGGTAAAAAACCTAAAAAAATAAAGACTGACAACTCCTAAAAATAACTTAAGGTTAAGTTAAAAATGTTAAGTGTACAAATAGGTTCTTTCAAGAGCATTGTAGCCAATGATGTCCTGTTATTTAGTTGCAAAAGTCCAATGTGATCATGATATTCGAATATTCTTACGACCTTCTTAAGTAGTCGGAGTGAGTGAGTGGGTGATCAAATATTGTCGACGCGAGCGGTGTCCCGTGACCGTTTGTCCTTGTCTGTATGAGTGGGTGGGAGGGAGAGAGGACGGTGCGCAAGAGTCGCGAGAGTCGCGACAAAGCTGCCGACTAACAAAATACTAGCATGGTGGCAATTCAGGGATGGATTTAGGTTAAGCCAAAAACTACGGTTTAACTTACATATGTAATTACCATAATTTTAGTTAATTAACATAATTTTAGTCACTCGCGCGACATGTTTCGGAGAGCCTAATAGGTTATTTTCAAGCACTAATAGTGCACGTGAGCAGCGTTCACGATGACGGTGAGTTAAACCGTATTTATTGGCCTAAGTTAGTATGACTCACGACAGTTTAAATTCGATGGATTTAGAAGTTAGAGATGAAGAGTACATTTGATAATTTTGACTCCAATGGTCTAATAACGTCGATGTTAAATACTCAGATTTTAACCACTCAGATGCTTCTTCTAGCTTTTGAACTTTTCTGATGGGCTTCGGGCGTTGACTTACTAAAAATATGGGCTAAGTATGGGCTGTACAGAATGAACAGCTCGTTCCGTGTTAATTGTGTACATTTCAAAACGGTATACTTACCTAAGAACGATGTCGAACCATCGTTTTATTAAATTGCCTAGGAGACGAGAGCGTTTAAAGATGTTTAAAGTATTTAAAAAAAACCGTCACCCAAGTCCCTACCTCCGCCGGCCACTTGCCCCGGCAAAGCGGCCGCATCACAAACAGCTCCTCGATACATCAGCCCTGATACCAGTACGAGTAGATACTCTTCCTACCACTCCAGAGCTATTCCTATAGGGGGCGCCGATAGCAAGCGACAAAGCCAAAACCAGTATCAAGTACAGTCAAAATATTAAATATCGACACGAACAAAGTGCCATAAATATGTATACGCAACAATAATGCCCATTACTTAGTGTGACTGTGCCCAGCATATTTTTGGCACTTTGTCCGTGTCGATTTTTAATACCTGGACTATATCTACACGCACATTGAAATATGTAGTAATACGGTTAGGAGGCATATTGAAATTTGTGACGTAGGTACCTATGACGCGAATTTTTTTATTTACATATTTCGTAGATAAAACGCATCTTATCTTAGTGCGTTGAGCTTCGCACTTAAAAGTGCACACAAGTTATTTTGGAATAGTATTAGTTTATGAAATTTTCTCAGTGGGGAACTTTCAGACTCAAATCACGATTATTTGTTCAGTTGCTTCGAAAAACTAAGTTTGTCTCGATCACGCTCGGAAAAACCTCATTACCATAACAGTCAAGCAGATTTTTAAGAAGCTTTCAAATGCCTTGAAACATCGTATCCAGAAGTGCTAGAAAACACTTGACTAATAAAAATGCAAATAGTAACGATTTGTTAGCAATAAAGGCCCGCAAGGGTGTGCAGGAATTAGAACCCTTCCGGGCTTGCGTTTTATTACTTTTTTATTTCTTTAAGGGTCAGTTATTGATACATGTAGGGTTGCCATGGATGCATATTTTTTGGTGGTTTATAAATAAGTATGTTAGGAATATAGTTTAGTTGAGAGAAATATTACGATACCTACCTATTATAAAAAACAGAGTTTTATTTATTAAATACTTAAATACATAAATGCTGTGTTATAATAGGTACTTACGTAAGAAGCTATGCAAAATGGGTTCATAATACTATTTAATTTTTATATTAGATACTCTACATCTACACACTTGAAACTGCCAGTAGATCAGTTATGAATTGGCTTCAGTCGTTTCGGTTATCACTGTTCGGTTCAGTTGTCACCACAGGGACATTAGAAACTGTACAATGAGTAGGTACTGTTTGTGTGATTTTTTAGGGTTCCGTACCCAAAGGGTAAAAACGGGACCCTATTACTAAGACTCCGCTGTCCGCCTGTCTGTCCGTCCGTCTGTCCGTCTGTCACCAGACTGTAATTCATGAACCGTGATAGCTAGACAAGTGAAATTTTCACACATGATGTATTTCTATTGCCGCTATAATAACAAATACTAAAAACAGAATAAAATAAATATTTAAGTGAGGCTCCCATACAACAAACGTGATATTTTTTTGCCGTTTTTGTTATTTAACTGGCAATTAAGCTTGACGACGAACGATGAAATTTAATATATATTTTTCGGCTTAGTGCCAGTTAAGTATGTTTTTTAACAAGAATGTTAATAGGTAAATCAGTTAATAACAATAATACTGAGATTCAGTATATTATAGAACAGTACAACCACTTGTGTAATTCATAAACTAATAATAAAATGCAGTAAATTAATGGTATTGGCAGCCCTAGAAACTAAGAAGCACACGGGGTCATCTGTCACGGACACGAACGCGAAACGACAACCCTATAATCTTCAGACGATGACTAATACCGAGGCTCGGCTGCAGTCACTGCGTTCATATTCTGTGGTCAGAGGGGCCGTGGCCGAAGTGTGAGACGAGTAGTGGTCGGTAACTACGTTTTAATTTCATGGCAGCGTGGTCGAGTTAAAGTAAAGTAACAGTTTTGAAGGAGACGGTTAATTAAGGTTCATTTAATTATTAACCTTAATTAATAATTTAAGCTGAATTTTACTTAACGACACTGCCATGAAATTAAAACGTTGTTACAGATCACTAGAGATGAGGTATATATTTTTAGATACCTATAAGTTTAGAGTTAGTGGTGGCTGATAAAAAAAAACATAAGTGTTAAGTATTTTAGAACATATAAATCAGTTTTGGGAAAAACACGAATATCGGCAATGTCAAAGGTTTAAAAGTACCATCACAAAATAAAATAAAATGTCCCTGCTGAGGGAGAATGAGAAACGAGTGGCGGACGGACGGATGGACACTGAAGTAATTCGCAAAACTGTTCAGTTTCCCTAATTTCCTCACTGAAACCACAACAAATTAAAAACGCTTTTTACGTACGAAAAAAACATTAGAAAAACATGATTGGAATAAACTTTTCCTTTGACAAAAAAATTTGAAATTATCCGACGGAACTCACAAATTGGATTTCGAATGTGAATTCTTTTGAGACAGCCTTACGTTCTCGACATGAGTGGGAAGGGGACAGAACAAAGCAAGTAATTGTAGACAATGAAGGCTGGGAAAGACATTTCCTTTTATAAGATTCTGATCTCACTATTTTGCCTGAGGACTTGGATACCACGTTTTTCATTCGTTTCCTCAAATCATCTTTTAACTCTATCCCAATGGGGCAGGGTTCAAAATTAAAGGGTAGTAGGTTTTGCGGATGAAAAATAAGGTGGGAAAGTGTAAGAGACTTTGTGAACGCACGTCACGCGTGAAACAAGGATTTGTCAAAGTGTTATTTTGCACCGGATTATATTAAACTCTGGTGTTGAGCTAATAAAAGGAGGGCAGGGCTCTGCTGAAAATAGACTTGTAGAGCCCGTATTTTGTATCGCTGAGTAACTTCTGTGTCTTTTGATAATTGAGTTGATAAAAGTTGAAGCGTAAGATTTATCATGGTAGACAATAATGTAAGGTAGTCATCAACATCAACAATAAGTAATCACTCACACCAACCACAGAAAGACACCCTGTAAGTGTATAGGGTACATATCGTCAGATGACAACCAAAACTCACTAATTACTTTAGTATATATAATATGGTTCACTATGGTTATGAAATTATGGTGGTAATTAGTGAGTTTTGGTTGTAACTTGACGATATTCCATATGTACCTGTGTAATTGTAGGTAGACTAGGTACAGTCAGCATTAATTATAGTAGCGTATCCAACAACGCGCCAAAAGTATCTGCCACTCTGCCTGCCACTCTCGGTAAAAACGGGACCCTATTAGGTAGTAGCATAGAGTAACTTATACTAGAGCGGTACTGTCATAGTAAATTTTGTAACCCCAGTAAATTCACTGCCATCTGTCGACACACTTTAAAACTAAAAATGAAGATTTATAAAAATACGATAAAATGTATTAAATATAGATAAATGATTTTTTTTATTTGCAATAATTATTTTTATGATTTTGACCCATGTTCTTTCACTGATATGCGTTAAAATTGATAAATAACAAACGAAACCGTCAATGCCATCTATACGACAGTAGGCTAAAACTAGTAGCGCCCTCTGAACGAGAATCAAATTTTCTTGATTTTCGAGGCACGTTTTGTCCTTAGACTGTATCCATCTATTACGGAGTTATATCTATCTTTGGTAGTAGGTACTAAGACTCCACTGTCCGTCTATTCTGTCTGTCACCAGGACAGTTGAAATTTTCACAGATGATGTATTTATGTTGCCGGTATAACAACAAATACTAAAAACAATAGATAGGTACGGAACCCTTCGTGCGACTCGCACTTGGATGGTTTTTCGAATACATATCTGGACAGTACGCGTTCAAAAGACTGCAACAGTTTAATTGATCTATGTATAAATAAAGACCTCTTTTTTTTAAGCTATCAGATAATGGTAGATAATTTTGACGAAAAGTTTGATACGCTACTTATATTATAAAATACTTAATATTATTACGGTTCACCCAGGAGGCCAATTCGAACGTACATTTTGATATCTAAATGATATCATTTATCTATCATTCGTGCGTGCATGTGGCGCGAACATGGCGCGAGCGTGATGCACGGGCGAATTATATCATTTTGATGTCAAAATGTAAGTTTTAACTCCGGCTCTATTGCTAAAAATGCTATGTTGACGCTAATGATGGTCCAAAATTTAGTACTTACTAGGTACTTACAGTCAAATAATTGAATTTCCGACCCATTTCGTACCTTGTCACGCACAGTGACAATCAATATGTAAGGCGCTAGAGACTGACTATGAGAGAGTGACTATTGTCACTGTAACAAAGTACAAAATAGGTAGGAAATTAAATTATTTGACTCTTACATTACATGAGTACGAGTAGGTATGGCTATTTTATATATATATTATAATCTTCAACCACAACTCTTTCACTCTTAATCCTGTTCTCGATCAACTACCAAACATGCAACGTCAATAGCACGGTTTTAAATAGAGATTAATTAAAAACAAAATATGTGAGTCTGTCACCCACAGCTCCCAAGTTAAACACCCCATATTCCAACCGCAATCATGAATGCCACTCAATATTATATTTTGTCATTTAATATTCAACCATATTTGGTTAAAAGTTGAGTTGTGTTTTGGACTTAGTCAGTGTAATAATTTGGTCTGGAAAGGTGCAGTGGGTATTCGAGTCACGACTAGGACTAGGCCGCGTGTCGAGGATTAGCAGGGGCGTGAACAGGGCAGTTTAATTCAATATTACAAATAAAATATGTAAGCAATTAATAACTCGTGTTTGGTAGATATTTAATTTCCAAGACACGCGGCCTGCAGGCTAATTCGAACGTATATCAGTCGTTCACTGACAACAGAATGGTATCTAAACGATGTCATCTAGTATCGCGCATTTCGCTCGTACTTGTCTTTCGCTCGTACGTAGGTACGTAGGTACCTACTAGCGCAGGCGAGACACACGATAACTAAATGACATCATTTAGATATCATTCTGATGTCAGTGTACGTTCTAATTGGCCTGCTAGTTAATGTATTGTTCTGTGGTGGACGCTATTTATTTCGGAACCATTGATAACAATCAAATCACAGTTGCAGTTTAGTTTACCAACAGTTTTATTTTACAGCACATCACGCTCTCCATCGTTTGCATTATCGCAAGCGTCAAAATTTTCATTAAAATGAAATTTTCTCGCTATTAAGACTAGGTAGCTATTTTGCAGTACATACCTACATTTATGATTTCGGCACATTTCACGGTCTTCACGGAGTATATCGGGAAATCTTAAAAACAAATATAGGTACCTACATGGCAGTATTACCATATAATAACCCCTCCTAATACAGTGAGTTGTCGACCTCGCGAACCTCCATAGCTCCGCGATTCAAAAGAATCGAAAAATTAAACGTTTCATTAATTTTCCCCGAAAGTAATAAAAAAATATTGAACTTTAAATTGTTTAATTACACCTGAAAATCAGCGCCATCTATAGGAGAATAGCTATAAACTTGAAATTGAGCTGCACTAGTGACATCTGTTGGCGAGTAGGTAACGAGCTCATCGCCTACTTAAACGAGTTCAACGTTCAACGTCTGGCGTGGGCTAGTTAGTAGTTCCAAGTAGTTCTCTCTCAATGTTTATCACATAGCAATGTAGATGACGCTGTAAAGAGTATAGTTTATATAATATTTTACAATTAGACCAAGAAGTCTGCAACGATTTTGGTAGCACACGCAGTTTAAACGTCAAACTTCTATGAAATTACGACGTATGTATATCGCTACGCGGAGTTAGAGATGAGTATTTTTATAATGAGAGAATTATACCTAACTACAATTGGATTAATAAATAACGATTTAGGCTTCCGTGTAGAAAGACGGTCTGACGGAATGACATTGACACGTTGACAGACGGGTTGAGGGCAGCCAGTATTGTGATGCGCCACAGCTCAGTGATTAGTACGACATGTATGTAAGGTACAGTTGGTACAGTCAACATGAATTAAAGTACCTAGCGGATCAGGCTACGCGTCAAAAGTATCTACGTCAAAAGTGTCGTCTAATAGCTTAAGAGGCCGGTGTCGATTTTAGTCGCAAAAATGTAAAATTGATAGATTTAGTCCGTGTAATTTTACACCTTTTGTTGCCTAATTGAAGTAACAAGTACTGGTTTCTATTAGCACGTCTTCTTATCTTACCTTTTATCAGATCAGTTTTTTGAAAACAGACTCACTAAATTAGTAATGTTTGCTTTTCTGATGGACGTTTAAGTAAACGCGCGTAAAGTACTGATTTTTGTCGCTCTTATTTGTAAATTTCGTAAAGTTTGGACTGCTAAACATGGTAATTTTGTATTACACATATCCTGTACTTGACGTTTATCAGACCACATTTTTATTATTATGACTTTGAAGTAGAGTAAATGAAAGTTAGACGAAATCAATTTTCTCCAGAAATTACTTCAAAACAAATGACAATTTCTCTGAAAATCGACTTAATTTCAACGTAATTTTGATACTTAAACAATCTACAACATTTGCTGAAACTATTCTTATACATCAATTTGTATAATTTACCACCATGATTTTTTGATGAATTTTTAAAAACTGCCCCTTCTTTTCATGCATTACCGGTGACGCACGCTCGCGACCTCTTTATTAAAAGGCAAGATGAGAAGACGTGCTAATAGAAATCAATACTTGTTATTTAGATATTACGTAACAAAACGTGTATAATTTCAACGACTAAATCTATCAATTTAACATTTTTGCTCCAAAATCGACTACGGGCTCTTAACAAATAGATATATGTATCTATGTGTAGAACAATGAGATTGTGAAAGATACTTTTCAACAAGAATTGAAGGGATAATTTTAAAGAGTATTCCAGGGTGGCAGATATTTTTGGAGCGTTATTTCATCAGCTACTATTGACCGACTGTACTACCCAATAATTCATGCATGGCTCTGAAAAGTACCAAGCAGCAACGCTGCTGCAGTTGCAATCCCACCAATCCGAATGTAATTTCTACCTATTTAGGCAATATTTATTAGTCGGATATTTCATGAAATTTACCCTCACATATAATTAATCTAAAGTCATCAGTTTAACCGTAGATCTTAGCTTAATAATATGTACCGATAATATTATTATACATATTAGGCTAAGGGTCAATTCACAATTGTCAAATATTGGTTCTTACGTTGCGCGGACTATAATAATGATAATAGGTAATTAGTATTAACGCCCCGTAATTAGTAATTATTTAATTAATATTAGTATTAGTAATTATTTGTATGTAATGACAAACAAACAAACAAACTTAATAATAAATAACAATAAGTGCTGTGATTAGGTAATTGCATGGATAACTTGAAAATACAAGAAAGACTTTTTAATAATATCACAAGCCTGCCACTAACTATACTTATCAGTTTTCATTCTACAAGTTCTACAGTGCACAGTGAGATCGGCGACGTATCGAGAAAGGATAAATATAAAGATAAATAAATCATTCATTGTCAGTCATTGACCTGACGTTTGTAGTCGGACAATGACCACTGTAGGACACTTTACAACTAGGTACGTATGTACTAATAGTACTAGTCCTCCTTACTTACCTATAAACTTACTTATTAGCTTCTGCCCGCAAATTCGTCTGCGTGGAATGATGATGATGATGATTGATAAAAACTATCCTATATATACTTCCCGAGCCTCAAACTATCTCCATATTAAATGTCATGTCATCTAAATCGGTTCAGCGGTTTAAGCGTGAAGAGGTAACAGACAAACAGACAGGCAGACAGACTGAGTTACATTCGCATTTAATATATTATTCTTAGTAACAAAGAGGGACTGTATTTCATTTTCTATGTATTTTTACTGTATGGTGTTGGTGCTCAATAAAGAATATTTACTTACTTACTGTGTAAAACTATAAAAAAAATTGAACACCGTGCACATCTCGCTCGCGCCAATATATACTTACCTAAGAGCGAAATGCACGGGTGAGTGATGTCAAAACGAGACCGACTTTGACAGAACAAAGTGGGAAAGTGCCATTATACATTTTCTGAATAATTTGACATATAGAATAAAATTTCCACACTGTTATTGGAAATGCCATGCAGAGTTAGCTTGGTCCGACTAGCTACTAAGCGCCTCATGCACCATCCTACTAACCCGGGGTTAACCGGTTAAACCGTTAACCCAGTGTCAAATTGTACTGGTAACTATGGTAACGCCAGGTTTAACCGGTTAACCCCGGGTTAGTGGGATGATGCAAATTGGCCTTAAGACTAATTCTTTTGTCGGTAAAGTCGATAATCATGCATATTCTGAATAACTACGTATAGGTTATACCTATTCAATTTTCAAATCTATGTTTTGATATAAGCTATGATCCATCTACTACTAAAAAGGTTGCGACGAATTGAGAACCTCTTCCTTTTTTTGATGTCGGTTATAAACAAAAAGTTCATGGGAACATTTCTTAGAAAGAACTTGCTTCAAATGCTGGAAGAAATAATGTCTGGAAAGATTTTGTTACTCTACTTTCCTACCTTCTAAAGTTGTTTATTTATTGCCACACGATATCTGATCTTACTCATCCATCTTATGTTATCAGCTTATCAGCAAATCTATTTACATTGTTATTTTTCTCAGTCTGTCCGATAGTGGGAAACTTTTTCCACACTTGTGAGTACTGACTGAAAAATATTGCAATAATAACGTAGGTACAATAGATAGGACAATATTACTTATCCTAAGTTTTCCAGAAAATGCGCATGATTCAAGGCACGTTATTACTCATTAGGTAGGAGGTACTTGCAGGTTCTGGACGTTTAATGGGCCTAGCCAAGGGGGCAAGTGTGACAATCCTTGATAGAAAACACTAATTGAAACAATAATGTATGCAAATAGTCACGAGACTTTTCATTCAAAATGTTCAGATACGTAAATTTTTAGGGTTCCGTACCCAAAGGGTAAAAACGGGACACTAAGACTCCGCTGTCCGTCTGACCGTATCTCCGTTTGTCTGTCACCAGGCTGTATCTCATGAACCGTGATAGCTAAACAGTTGAAATTTTCACAGATGACGTTGCCGCTATAACAACAAATACTAAAAAGTACGGAACCCTCGGTGGGCGAGTCCGACTCGCACTTGTCCGGTTTTTTTCCCCTCCGGTTCAGGGTCAGTCGTCTAATAAACGGATAACATTTCCAAAACTTGTTCGTGTTGTCAAGTGAGCAGTCACGCCGTATTGCGTCGGTAGGTACTGCGTGTAAGTCTAATAATTGCCATCAAAACTAGAGATGGCACGAATATTCGGCAACTATTGAATATGCTCACGGAAAATAGCTACGGGAGGAATGGCGACGTATCGTTAAGCGAGTCTCTCAAAAGATTACATAATGGCCACGACCACTGTAAAGATTCGGTAATCGGTCTATTCGGCCACTTTGCCAAACATTCGGTATCCGGCCGAATATTGCCTACTAATCGACCGAATACTGAATATCTATTACACCTACTAAAAAGAAAAATTACAAGACTCTTTTGTAGGGTTCCGTACCCAAAGGGTAAAAACGGGACCCTATTACTAAGACTCCGCTGTCCGTTTGTCCGTCTGTCCGTCTGTCTGTCAGCAGGCCTCATGAACCGTGATAGCTAGACAGTTGAAATTTTCACAGATGATGTATTTTCGTTGCCGCTATAACAACAAATACTAAAAAGTACGGAACCCTCGGTGGGCGAGTCCGACTCGCACTTGACCGGTTTATTATTACTATTATAGGAGTTAGGAGCATTTAAAAATTTGTATGAGATTTGTTTTTCGCTCCTAATTTTTACAATAAACAAAAAATCGAAAAAAGTCCAACGTAGGGGCATAGCTACGATTAATATATATCAAAAAATTGTGTAAATATTTTCCATAATGTCAGTATCCAGAGAGGAAAATGCGGACTACGTTTGTATGGAGAAACAGCCGTCCCCTTTCCTCTTAATACACATACCACTGGCTCCCCTCTGACTTTAATGCAAATTTACAACAGCGAGAGCAATCGTCCCATCTCGTTGGATATCAGATCTGTAAACTTAGGTTTAAAAACTGCCACTCAGATATGTGTCGTATTAGAGCGGCGTAAGATCTTTCTGGATGGTACAATGTTGAGCTCATTACGGTTTATCAGCTTGCGTAACTGTTTGCGCTTCAGACGGACGCTGATCAGTTGCAAAGAGACAGGACACGTGTACGGTGAGTCCAATTTACTATTTTTTATGTAACTTCCAAAAAATTTTATAGCCTTGATTTTTTGTGTGTTCAATTGTGTATTAAAATATGAATAATATTTATTTTGAATTAGGATTTAAATGTAACTTTTACTGATTAATAATTACCTTGTTTTTTTCAATAATAATAATAATATCATTTTTTTTATTTAAACAGTAAAAATAAATACCTAATTTACTATACCTAAATATTATGAATTTATCGAGCATTAAGACGAAAGTGGAGGACCCGTGCGAAATCGCCTTTTCATACAAATTTTCCTCCGAATATTAATATTATTGAAAATATTTTTACAAAATTTGTTGTATATCAACCTATGCCCCTACGATTAATATTTTTCGAATTTTTAGTTCTTATAAGAGTTAGGATGAAATCTGTTTTTCGCTCCTAATTTTTATAATATGTATTCAAAAAATTGAAAAAAAGTTAAACGTAGGGGCATAGCTATGGTTAATATACATCAAATTATGTAAATTATTTCCCATAATGATAATATCCAGAGTGGAAAATGGGGACTACGTTTACTACCGGTCTAAAATTAGCCGGGCCCATTAGTATGCTTTATTAGTTTTATATTAACATCATAAAAGTTCAATAAAAACCTAAATTAGGTAAAACTTCAAGAATTAAATCCAGCATAAAAGGTAATATAAGTTTATACTGCAATAATATAACTTGATATAACTAATTATATTATTAGTTTAAATAATGATAGTTACACAGGTCGCGGTCACCAGGTGTCGCTCTGCGTCATGTGATGGCAGATATCGTACCGGCTGCCGGTAGGTGGCGATAGCGTTTCAATCTAAACTTCATGTGATCGTGGCTTTATAAATAAAGCAAATTTCTTATTCAAATTGATTACTGCGGCTGATATTACTAGCCGGGGTGCTTTAGTTAGGCCAATAAAATTCGATTTTTTTTTCTAAGAATTAATTCCCAGCTGGACATCGTTTTAATACCTTCATTTGGTCCTAAATGCGTGTAACCCGAGTTTGCTCCATTCCAGGAAGTGTGCATAAAATTTTGTTCTTTTTCAGTTTTAAGATTGTAGATCAAAAACCGTACGTCCGACGGAAATTTGTTCTAATCATGATGAAAATTGATATCTGAGGATCCGAAAGGTACCTTAATATGAATTCAAAGTCAGAGTTTCTAAAAAATGGCCGCCACTTTGAATTTCTTTTTGGTACAAACTCACAAGCGGTATTAAACCTTTAAGAGGCCGGTGTCGATTTTAGTCGCAAAAATGTAAAATTGATAGATTTCGTCGATGAAATTGTACACCTTTTGTTACCAGATTGAAATAACAAGTACTGGTTTCTATTAGCACGTTTTCTTATCTTGCCTTTTATCAGATCAATTTTTTTAAAACAGACTTACTAAATTAGTAATGATTTTTTTTCTGCAGGACGTTTAGGTAAGCGCGCGTACAGCACGGATTTTGTCGCTCTTATTTGTAAATTTCGTAAAGTTTGGACTGCTAAAAATGGTAAACTTGTATTACACATATTCTGTACTTGACCTTTATCAGATTACATTTTTGTTATATGACTTAGAGTTCGAGGAAATGAAAGTTAAACGAATTAAATTTTCTCCAGAAATTACTTCAAAACAAGTTACAATTTCTCTGAAAATCGACTTAATTTCAACGTAATTTAGATACTTGATCAATCTACAACATTTGCTGAAACTATTCTTATACATCAATTTGTATAATTTACCACCATAATTTTTTTATGAATTTTTAAAAACTGCCCCTTCTCTTCATATATTACCGGTGACGCACGCTCGCGACCTCATTATTAAAAGGCAAGATGAGAAAACGTGCTAATAGAAACCAATACTTGTTATTTAGATATTACGTAACAAAACGTGTATAATTTCAACGACTAAATCTATCAATTTAAAATTTTTGCTCCAAAATCGACTACGGCCTCTTAAGTCTAAGGAGAGACTTCGCCTCCTTATGCATGTTCTACCGCTTGTACAATGGGCTGTGCTCTGAAGAATTGTTTGACATGATGCCAACGGCCGCTTTCTATCACCGCACCGCTCGCCATCGGCAGGGTGTTCATCCTCACACCCTAGCACCTAAATGGTCGCGTACTGTGCGGTTTAAGAGGAATTTCCTCCCGCGTACGCTTCGGCTGTGGAATGAGCTCCCTGCCGAGGTTTTCCCGAGGGGCTACAGTATGGGGTTCTTCAAAAAAGAAGTGTACAGGTTTTTAAAGGGTCGGCAACGCGCGTGTAATATCTCCGGTGTTGCAGGCGTCCATAGGCTACGGTAACTGCATACCATCAGGCGGGCCGTGCGCTTGATTGCCACCGACGTGGTATAAAAAATATATATTGAAAATCCGAAAACGCTTTTTAACCAGTATCTGATCCACCATACCATTGTAATTGATTGGTTCCTTCTACATCGAGTGGTTTGGCAATATTATGTATAAGGACAAGTTTTATCTAAGGCTCCCAAAATGTATGCACACCTCCTGGGATGGAGCAAACTCGGATTACACACATTTAAGACCAAATGAAAGTAATAAATAAAAATATCGCACTCCAATATTTTGACACTTCACCTACCACATAGTGTTGTGGGTCATTCTACTTTTTACTGCAGGTATGTTTGTCCCCAGAAGAACTGATTTGATTTTTATATTTGTAAATTATGTAATTTGTTTAATTCTAATTAAAAAAAATTGTTTAATTGTATATCAATATAAAGCACATTTTAATGCCTCACTAACGATACCTTGTAACCAAAGTAAAAAATCTTTTATATTTTTTTTAAAGGTAACAAAGTTGTCATTATGAGTGAAACAGCAGGGACGGTAACAAAGTTGTATATTTGACTACTCCAAACTATAAATACTAAAAATTCTAAAAGCCAAGTGTCAAATCATCGGGTGACAAGCAAAAGTCATTATGTACCACGACAAGTTTATAGTCATAGTGAACCGTATATGCTGATAATAGAATAAGGTTGATTTTTGTTTAATAATTTTTCAGTAATTATAATAGTGAGTTTTGCTTGTCACCTGACGAAATATTGAGGCCTATTCTGTGCATATCATTTTTAGTAGCTAGTGTTAGTTAAAACACATTACGAATATTAAAATTTTAAGATTGTTTGAAATCATAAAAACCTACAATAAAAAGTAGAATGACCCAAGAGGCCGTTCCAATATCATCATAAGACTTAAACGATACTTTTTTCCAGAATCCAAAAACTCTAAACGAAAAAATGGCAGAAAACATTCTAGAGCCGGGCAAAGTAATCAAACCGATCGTCAACCACGATGAGGTGAAACTGCTAGTCGAACGTCTGTACGGCATCTCTGTGCTAGAGCTGACGGAGCTGAACAGTTACGACGACAAGAACTACAAGATCATCGAGGACCCTAACGTCAAGAACCCGCTCATCACGAATCACAGCGAGAACGGATATGTGCTAAAGATTACGAATTCCATGGACACGCAAGATCGGAATACAATAGAGGCACAGAATGAAATTATGAACTTTTTGAGTAAGTGTTAAGTTCCCAGGCTTATTTTAGTTATTCTAAGTTCAGAACCAACACACCCCGACGTTGCTCTGTGTCCGATCAAAAATAGATCGGTACGTGCCACTTGTCATTTAAAATGCTTACAAAGAGAGTCAGTAGGTAACTATACTTTTATTTAAGTATATGCTCACTCTATATTTTAACCAAAAGCTCAAACTTAATTATTTTCATTAATAATGTATGTATTTGGGAAATTGAAACTAAAACATTATCAAAATTGAGCTACAATTTAAATTTAGGGGACTATCTGACCGAATATAACGTTCTGATATAACTCAAATACCTATTATCAAAGCATTGTACATATTTTTTTCTGGGGTATTTAATTACAGTCTGGCAAGTCAACTTTGTGAGTAGAAAAAGTCGCAAAATTTATATGGGAGGGGAGATCGACCATTCGCGTCTACAGTTTTTGCCGCCTTTTCCACTGAAAAGTTGACTATAACGATAATTTTCGTTTCAGACACCCGCTCAGTGACGTGCCCAAAGCCGGTCCGCAACGTCTACGGCCACCTCTACTCCGTGGAGACCATCGCGGGGAAACAGCATGCCGTGAGGCTGCTGGAGTTCGTGCCAGGGTCCCTGCTGAAGGACGTGCCCAGGAGCGACGCGCTCATGTACCAGGTCGGCGAGTTTGTCGCCAACCTCGACAACAAGCTGCAGGTAAAGTGACCCTTGAGCTATGGGGAGGATGATACTCTGTGGAGACCCTCACGGGGAAGCAGTATTCCGTGAGGCTGCTGGAGGTCGTGCAAGGGTCCCTGCTGAAGGACGTGCCTGGGAGCGACGCGCAAATGTACCAGGCCGGCGAGTTCGTCACCAACCTAGACAACAAGCTGCAGGTAAAGTGACCCTTGAACTATGGGGAAGATGATACTCTGTGGAGACCCTCGCGGGGAAGCAATATTCCGTGAGGCTGCTGCAGTTCGTGCCAGGTTCCCTGCTGAAGGACGTGCCCAGGAGCGACGCGCTCATGTATCAAGTCGGTGAGATCGTCGCCAACCTCGACAACAAGCTGAAGGTAAGGTCAATAGTTGTTGTTGTAGTAGTTGCGGTGGTCGATGAGGTGGCCCTTGAACTAGGTATGAGGAAGATTATGATAGACCAGACGTACTGAACAGAGATTCGTCTTAATCGGGTTTCTTGGACATTCTATAGGTATAAAATATGTCCGTGGTTGTGTTTAATTTTAACCACTTTAGCACTCAGAATGTCAGAAATGCCAGAACGGTCGAATTCAATTCAATTTCCAAATTGATGTATGAATTGGATCCTTATAGTACCTACTATACCTGACAAAATCTGTGAGTATGTTTATATATTATGTGCATTTCACGGTAAGTCTGTTAACGAGCATGACAATGGATGGCCTTGAGCGCATGCGCTTGTCTCACATGTCAGCTGATAGTTTGTTATAGATCAGTCAAACAACACATCTAGGACAAGGATGCGTGGGATTGCTCTATCGAGGAAAAATGTTAATAAGTGAGCATTAAAAAAAGTGCCACCACACTGCAGGAGCAAGGGCAACGTCAACGGAAAACTTATGGGACCATCTGTCCTGTCTTTTTCTTACATAAAATTTTTAAAGTTTGAATAACTATAGCTAGCAATTATTGATAAACCAAACTGTGTGACAAATATACCCCTCCTTGGCGTCCTTTGCGTCGGGTAAAAAGCGGAAATCTCTAAGATAGGTAAGGTAGGTTGTATTTTACAGGTGAAATACCCTAATACAGGATGGTGACGAACAAACGATTCCTTCGATGCATGTGCACAATGGAGCTTTATATGGATTTTAAATATTTTATTAAATGCTAAGCAGTGACGTCACTCACCTGTAATGTCAAATCACCTAATTTTTGTACTTCTTTTGGGCTTATTAGGTAGTTAATTTGGTTTAATGGACAATGTGTCAAAGCTTATTTACCAGCGCTTTATTTCGTGCATAGTGTGAAATACAAGAAAATTAAATTGAGTAGACGAGTCGTGCGCTATTCCGAAATCAACACCAAGAGGCCCTACTGACAATTCTATGAGATACTTATAAGGGGAACACTGAGCAGATGCTGCCTAAGCCCGGGAACTGTTTAATTTTTTTTTTAACTTCATATTATAAATAAAAATAAAATTAAACGTGAAGTATTTCGATTTCCTGTCTTTGATTAGACTCAATTCCGCTCAATTGAGATAGTAATAGGGAAGCATTGGGGAATGGGGACAATGACATTTCCGACACGAACAGTATGGGTCACAGCTGAGATCCTACGAGAAAGTGTGTAGTTAATGTCACAGAAACAACGATATAGGAAACTACAGTTGTAGTAGGCAGGAAAACACTTTATTGCACAAAAAACAATGAGTCATTATAAATACACATATAATTTGTATAAAGGCTAATGTATCCTCTTCCATCTAAATCTAACCTAGTTTTAGGATGTAAATGATGTAATGCATGCAGTTTATATTCTAAGGGTAGCAGTCTCACAAGGTTGCGATGTCACCAGTTACTAAAAAACAAAGTTGAATTACGTTTCTGTTAAGTGCCATCTTGTATAATGTGATGGCACTTTCAATACCGCTTGGTTAGCAATGCTCGGTGCCTGCAATCTCGGTCGATATGATCCAAACGAGTTGACCTCGTTCGTCGAAAGATGGAACTAGTAGGCAGTTGAAGTTAAAATGTGCTGAAGGCATTACCGAATGAGATACCTACAGTTTTTCAAAGAGAATAGAGTGTATAGAGGGTTATAATCACAGTAAATTTTGTAGTCACAGTAGATTAACTGCCATCTATCGACACAGAATGAAAACTAAAAAATAAACTGTATATTTTTTTAATAAATGTACCTATATATGTATAGTATATATATATATATATATCATATCATATCATATCATATATTATATATATATATACCTGATATATATATTTTAATATTTTTTTATTATTTTTAGAACGCCATATGACTTTGACCCATGTTCTTTCACTGATATGTCTTAAAATTGTTAAATATCAAACGGTGACGCCATCTACACGAGGCCTACATGGGCCAAAGATATGGCGCCATCTATTCGAGCATTTCTTGATTTTCTAAGGCACGTTTTTCCTTAGACTTTACTTATATCTTATACGGAGTTACCTATATCTTTGGGGTTTGTCAGCTGAACATTTTATCCAAAAAAAAGTTTGTACAGCAACTATATACATAAACGCAATATTTCACCGACAAAAACGCAATTTTCTTATTTTGTCCATACATTCAAAATGGGCTCTTAGTGAACTTGACGTCACGTTCACCTATCGTTTGTTTGGAGCGTTTCGCGAGTAAAGTGCGACTGTCGGACTTTCACTATCATTTCTGACTTTTGTATTGCTTTAATGCAATGGGTCCCATATAGACATTTGATCCTAAAAAATAAACCTGATCCATTGATACCTACCATTAATGAAAATTTGTCATCTAGCGTATTCTTTTAGTGTAAACTGAGCACATTAAACACACATAACCCAAAGCAATTCATATCCTATTAAGTATATAACGCGCCATCGTAAACTTTTTGCAACGCATGAAGTTAATGTTTATATTAAGCATAAGCAGTAACCGTGCGCGTCTCTGTGGTGGTTAAAGGATATTGAAAACTGAAAAGTAACCGGTAGGTAAAACGTTTGCTAAACGATTGATTTCGCCAAATTAACCTTTTAGTCCTAAAGCTGATGACTCATTTCGTGTTTTTTTATTGCGATGTGTCGCTACATATTTTTGAACAAAAGAGATGCAACTATCCAACTATTAGATAACAACATCAAGTCAATTGCCCAATAAAGTTTGTTGTTTATTCGTTTATTGTCGTCATACACTGCGTACAGCGACAGGCTCTATAGAAATGTTGGTATCTTGTCTCCTATTCAACATTACCAAAGCCTTACATACAATGTTAAACAAATTGTTTGCAGAACTTTAACCACTCGGGTCTAGCCGGGCGGGTGCACATCTGGATGCTCAGCAAGGTCCCTGAACTCGACAAATTCAAGTTCGCCATCAAGGACCAGGAGAAACTCGATTTGGTTGAAGAGGTAAGCTTCGTTGCACATTCTGTCTTTTAGTAGTAGTAGTAGTAGTAGTAGTAGTAGTAGTAGTAGTAGTAGTAGTAGTAGTAGTAGTAGTAGTAGTAGTAGTAGTAGTAGTAGTAGTAGTAGTAAAACTCTTTATTGCACAAAAATAAACATAAAGCAAGAGAAAAACGCATCATTTGTACAAAGGCAAACTTATCCCTTTCAGGGATCTCTTCCAGTTAACCTTTGAGCAATTGAGGGAGAGTTGGAGAACGGTAGACATCAAAGCTGTACTAAACGGCATAAACGAAAATATTTAGTTTCCTAAAAGACAGGTCTTTTTCCACCAAATTGTAAATATTTCAAGAATATGACCGCACAAAGTTGGCAAGACTGACTTAAGACTTAAGATAACATCAATGTACCATATTCTGACAAATAAATACATTACATTTCATTTCATTTCATTTCACTTCATTTCATTTCATTTCAAGAGAAAAGTCGAAAAGCTGAGCTGATCAGGGAGAAATATCTAAATATTCTTTATTGTTCCAAGAATTTGCAAAATCCGGTTGTGCCAAGAAACTGATGAGTAATGAGTTACTGAATAGATACTTCCATCTTTACGAAGTTCACCAGGGAAAACTTTAAAATATCTCAGCTAAAAATGTAACTTTCACCATCCACCTTAAAAATTATATGCGAAGAACTAAAATTTGTCCAAATAATAATAAGAGCTACTTACTATCATTTTGAATACTGCGTTGGCAAAGATACTTCTAACAGTTCGTAATCATTGTTTTAATTCAGGTGATTGAGGAATTCAAGTACGCTGTGGTGCCGCGGCTGGATGAACTGGAACGTGGCGTTGTTCACGGAGATGTCAACGAGATGAACCTCATCGTGGGACAAAAGCCCGGCGGCAGGTA
Source organism: Cydia strobilella (assembly GCF_947568885.1). Lineage (NCBI taxonomy): Eukaryota > Metazoa > Arthropoda > Insecta > Lepidoptera > Tortricidae > Cydia > Cydia strobilella. Next base: position 18,768,602 of record NC_086042.1, on the reverse strand, counting down.
AATGCCACAACTTTCCAAGTTACAGAACTTGTACCTGGAGTCATACCTGAAGCGACAACATCCTATAAAATCTATCAAGCTTTGTGGTCATGTCTGTCCACAAGTCAACGCCGCGTGATCCGCAATGTGTTCAGGTTCTAACAATTATATAGGTCTACCACTTATCTCGGGTGGTTGGAGAAAAACTTGCGCAGTGATTTTCTAGTATAGAAGGTGAATTTTAGGATGACAGCAAGTCTACTCTGTATATTAAATTTTAACTTTTTTATATAATATAAATCAGCTTCATGCAACCAAGCCAATCCGTAGCTGGCCATAATAACTTCTTACCAACCACCACAGTTAAACGGTAGACGTATAGAAATATAGTCTCGTTATTTGTTTTCTAACCTCGCGTTCTTTAATTTAGGCCACTGAGTGCGTCAGTATCGAAGGTGTGCTGTCAAATCCTGGACGGGATCATGTTGAGGTAAACCAAGCGTCCAAGGGGATGTTGCTTGAAGGCCTTGGCTTACCTCGTATTTATGTTACTTCTAACTGTAAACAAACAAACCTGTCTACCCCTTTTATCGTGCTTACAAATAAGGATATGCAATTACGTTACGTACAAAATGTATGCAGAAAATTCTTTAAAAATATTCTAAGTGGATATTCTAACTAAGGGTGAAACATTGTCTGTATTGTAACTAGGTAGTGTTTTTAATTTTTAACCTGACTCATTCTCGTAAATTATGGGATTGTTTAAGTGTAGTGGTAAATAACGTTGAATAAATCTTAAACTTACCTAACGATTAACCACGATAACTTTGCGGTTGCAAAGCAATTATAAGTTTATTACAATATTTCCAGCTCCTCGGACTACCGTATAACTGGCATCATCGACTTCGGCGACATCCAGGACTCATACTACGTGTTTGAGCTGGCCATCGCCATGACCTACGCGATACTTCTGACAGGAGACCCCGCGACGGGAGGACTCGTGCTAGCTGGGTACACCGTTACCCGTCGCCTGCCTGACGAGGAATACCGTTTGCTCAAGGTTGGTCTAATGCAATATATGTAGGTATACTTAATTCGAACCACATCTATTACGACACAATGCTCCTAGCTAACTGCAGACATCACAGACATCACAAGAGGACGCCGTAACCCACCTCCAACCGGACGAGAAATACCGTCTGGTCGGTTAGTCTAACACAATCCCATTGTTGTTCGAGCTGCTGCCTTGACCATGACCAATATAGTCTGATGTTCAGTCTCATCCCAGTTAGAGATCCTGTACACTGTTACAGGGACTAGCAGATGAGATAAACCTTGTACCCCGTTGTAGATAGTAAACCTTGCTATTCCAAAGACCTTGAGGACACATGGACCTTTTGTTTAGGTATTTACACCTTCTCAAAAACTTTATTCATTTGGAAATGATGTTGATTTTTAACTGGCTTCATGTTGATGCTGGGTGGGGTGGGACATCCCAAAGTATTTAGTTTTTCAGTGAAGCTAGGACGTTATATATATTCCAGTTACCGGTCACATAGATTGAACGTTTGAACTCTGTCTCTCCATGCAGACCCTCGTGTCCGCGCGCCTGGTCCAGTCGCTGGTGATCGGCGCCTACACGGCGGCCAACGACCCCGACAACAAGTACGTGAGCTCTACGGAGAAGGCGAACGGCTGGGAGCTGCTCCGCAAGATCCGCAAGCACAGGCCCAGCGCCGACGAGACCGACCCCACTCACTGGAAGACCATCGCTAATGAATATCTCACCAGGAGTTAACATGTTGACATGACAATTGCGAATTGTGTTAGAGAGATTAAATGACGCAGATTCACTAAGATAAGTGACAAAAAATATGTAACTCCAAAGCTAATTCAAAATGTTGCCTGTTTGAAACGCAGTCATTTAACTGTTTGCTATTATTTACTAGAGGTTGTAGTGGGGCTTTTTAGTTGAATGTAAAGAAAGTATTTTTGTTATTAAAACGCAAAGATGTATATTTTTTCTTAATTAAGTGCGATTGTAAATATTATTTTTTAAATGTTTTTAAAGTATTCTTGTGAGTATTAAATAAGTTCGTTAACTAAAAGTAATAGAGTGCAACCAATAATGAAGTCTAGACAATAATAATTAATTAATTATAAATAATGTACCTATTGTTATGTTCATAATAAAAATAAAAATCTTAAGTGACTATCATTTCATTGCTTATATGTTGTGATTGCTTGTATTGCTTATCTTAATACTTACCTTGAATATTTAACTATTTCATTATTTTGTTAATTATGGCCCTGCATTCAACACTAAAATAAGAACGCCTACCTATCTAAAGTTGGCTGATAATACGCTTTATTAGCGTGCATATTCAATTAGTCCTCAAATAAATTCCATAAACGGTATGGTATGTTAGGTAACTTACCCTTTACATGAAATAAAACTATGAAAACGGATTATATCGCGTATATTGAATTTATAATACATCCCGACGTTTCGAACCCTTTACAGCGTTCGTGGTCAACGGGTGAATGATGCATTGCACATTTGCACACCTTCCCACTTCTACAACGCGAAATGTCTGAAATTTACTGCGTGAATTAAATACAATACTCTGTCGCCGGGTGCTAGAAGGTGTGTAAATATGAAATATACGCTGTATAGTTAAAGACATCCTCACTGAGTGACGAAACCACATCCTTTAAAAAAAAACCAGCCAAGTGCGAGTCGGACTCGCGTTCCAACGGTTTCGTACATTACACAATTTTTAGTAATGCATTTTTTATGTGAAACGTGAGTGAATTGTCTTTAAAAAACCCCTAGGGGTCGGATCAAAAACTAAGTAATTAAGTCCGACTCACGCTTGACTGCACATTTCTAATCTAATCTAAGGTAATCTTTAGGTAAAGAACTATGTTGTTTTTTTTTTCAAAATTTTAGACCCAGTAGTTTTTAGACCCGGAGATAAAGGGGTGGGGGGGGGGAATGGTAATTTTTTGCCTATTTTCTTGAATAAATTCTAAACTGTTTATCGTAAAATTATAAAATTTATATATTTGAGATACTCACAACAAGTTCTTTCAATTGATATGTAGCACGATATAGTTTGAAAAACTTTATTGGGTCACAAACTTACATATGTGTACCAAATTGGTCCAGTAGTTTCGGAGAAAATAGGCTGTGACAGACGGACAGAACAGACAGACGCACGAGTGATCCTATAAGGGTTCCGTTTTTTCCTTTTGAGGTACGGAACCCTAAAAAAGATTTAAAAAAGCTGTAATATAACTAATATTCCGTTGCTACGTGTGTTCCGGCCCGACGCCGGCCGGCCAGGTCAACGTGTGACCATAAATTTTGGTTGTCAACTAACGATATGACTTGACTGCCTACATGAAATCGTACACTGAACAAGTGGAACCCACCTCGTGGGAACCGCGCCTGTGGTCCAAATTATTTACCCATCGATCAACTTGACTGGTTTGTAATTAGTAGCCGCGGGTCAAAAGTGGCCAAATCAATCAAAACATCGGCTTAGAAACATTGCGTTATGTATGCTTAATAAAGCTAATTTTAAACGGACCATATACCTATATAGTATTACTGTATGCTTCCGATTAAAATTCAGCAATCTGTGACAACTCTTTATTTAATTCGTATTCTATGAACTATAATTTATATTCTAAAAATATTTAAGAATGGCAAAGTCCAATACATCTTTTTTATAACAAACACGTATTCACGAAACTAGTATTATGTTCTTATTGTGGTAGGAATTCAATGCGAGAGGCTTGTTTCACAATTTTAATGATGATCGTTCAGTAAAAACTTGCCGTACCTGGGAGACCGAGCTTTGCTTGGAAAACGTGTAGACTCAAAAATGCGCGTTTTCTCAGACATAAGACCTAGCGAGATTGATTTTTCGCCCCCGAAAACCACCATATAGCAAATTTCATCGAAATCATTAGAGCCGTTTCCGAGATCACCGAAAATATTACAAAAGAATTGCTTAGTTAAAGGTATAATAGACTTGTAAATATAAGATGAGCTTTTAATATGACGGTGAAATTACACAGAGGAATTTTAAGGGATCGTTTTCAGCTAACCTCTTAGCGACTAAAAGAAATTGACAAGATACACGGCGCGATTCGGGAAAAATCTAAACTATCTAAAGTAAAATATTATTGTTATAATAAACATTAATAACCTAGACGAGAGGCCGTTTGTATGTTTCTCATATTTAATTTTTTTTTAAATGTACAGTTTTTTTAACTATGTAACTCATGTCGGACGCCTCGGCCCGGGCCCGGCCCGGTCTAGCGTGAGTCATCCTTTACTCGTAAATACCTTAAAGTAGGTATATAAAATTTTGGCGAAAAACTGATAATAAAAATTTCACGACAGGTACATGAATACTGAAGCTAATAAAATGTGAGTTATGGTTTAAATAGCACAATACATCGATCGTTATGGAGCAGGTCGCAAGAAACTTGCGGTATTTAATACTCATGTCCGCCAGCACATTAGTGTTAATGTGTTGGTACTTACCTACTGGTAGCTCAAACGTACACACTTGTTGCATAGAGCAGTCTAAGACATAGACACTACTTTAATTTACTATGTACATACCTATTATGTCATATCTTACAGGTCGATTCACGAAAGCTGGCACGAAAGGAATGGAACTTTCATTGTGACACCTGTATCGGTATACAGTCAGATATTTTAATTCACTCATTCATTCCATTCTTGCCAGCTTTCATGAAGCGACCTGTATATAGCTACGTAATAAGCTTTGGTATTAAAATAGGGAAATATTTGTAACCGCTTAAAGCATCAAAGTATCAAGTTAAGTAGGTAAGTGCATAACAAGAATGGGACCTAAAGATGCCGACGACCCATTTATTAGAAAGTTCAGAAGGGCGGGTCACTAAACTACTACTTTATTTAAATTAAAATACGCAGAGACACTTTTAGATAAGTACCTACTACCTACACACATGTGAGTACGTAGAGGATACTTAAATTTTCTTTTCTGTATATATTGTATCCCAATGTTAAATGATACCTATATCGTCAAACAGTCACGGGACGGAAGGTTTTAAAAGATGTTACCACATAGATAAAAACAGTTAACAACAGTGAGGAAGTCATGTCTGCACTAGATAAGTAGTTAGATGTCTATGCTGTCATCCTCCCGACATGGACTGCGTCCGCGGCGAAACCATAAAGATCCAAGATAAAATGCATACTCAGCAAGCGATCAGCGTATGTGCAACTTTACTCGGAAAACTCACTCTTGATGTAAACAGGTAAAGTTGAATGTCCCCTGCAAACTGCAGTCTCTGTGATAACGCTAGAAATTCTATGGGAGCAATATGCCTATTTGAGAAATTATCCGGATTACTTTATGCCATTTATTAGTTTTATTGGAGCAAAAAGTGTTGAGTTACTGATATTGCTGTTTTATTTTTACTGGTAGTTATTTTATTTGGTATCCTAATATTCCCAATATAGAATAGTAGGTACCTATCTTAGATCTCTACCTTTGTAAACTCAAGAAGTAAGTAAAATATCAATATAAGCTTTTTAAATTCCACTTTTTTATGATGGAGGTTTTTTTATGGATGGTTTTCTATCCATTTAGCAAAATTTTGTTATTATATTCAACATGTTTTAAGTAGGTACCCAATTGATAACCACATGCTTTTGTTTTGTTTTAAAGTCGGTTAACTTAAAGCAAAGTTTAGACTAGCAAGAACTTGCATGCAATTTACGTTACATTGCTGACAAGGTAAACTGCATTCAAAATGATTATCAGATACCGCAATGTAATAAAAATTGCATGCAAGTTCTTGCTAGTCTAAGTGCCAGTTGCACCATCCGCACTTTACAGACTGATCAACGTCACCCGGCGCGCCGCGGCGGTTTACTATGAAACTTTCCATACAATAAAATGTAGCGAACTCTTTAACGATGACAAACAGTTTGGTGCAACCGACCCTTAACCTCACTTTAGAACAGGCGCGATTCCTCACCCAGTGCGTAGAGCATGTAACGCGCCGCGCACGCGCTGCTGACAACACAATGGAAGGCGATCGGCGGCGTAGCCTATTTGGGAGCTTTTAATAGTGTTCCATGTAATGTACAGTCGAGTTCATAAATATGTATACATTTTTTCACCTTATTGCAATGGATTAAGGTGAAGAAATGTACTCATATTTATGAACTCGACTGTACCAAGTACCAACATGTAACCGCCTTATCTGTTTGATAGAGTAACGGAAAAGTTTATGTGACTATTTCCTAGTGGGCATACTGTATTGGGTTTATAAGTAATTTCTGACGATGTTTATTAAAAATAATGTAAAAATATTACAAAAAGGCATCAGAGTTAAGAGACACACGAACCTAACCATAGCCGCCACCACACAACTGAAGTTACACTCTTATTTTAAAACGACATTCTGAAATAACAAGTGACATATATATATATATATATATATATATATATATATATATATATATATATATATTATATATGTCAGGTACAAGTTCTCGTTGCTAGAAATTGTAATAGGTATAAATAAATAAAAACGAGTACAAGTTTTACAAGCGAAGCTTCTACTGGCTCTAGATACTTTGTATTACAATTTCTATATTAAGTATATAATAAACTATATTAATTTTAACATACTAAAACGACTTTCTACTAGCACTTATTACTTTATAGTAAATAATTCATACCATTACCTTGCCATTACAGAATAAATGGAATTTATCGACGAATGTAGTTGCAGCGACATTAACCTGCCACATTGTATGATAATGCTTTTCGTTCGCACTCCTTCAGCAAAAGCGACGGTTTTTAAGACGTTAAGTGATATAGGGTATTATATATCTATATTATCTTATACTCAAAATTAAGCGGAGCAGCCGTGAGAACTAAGAAACATACCGTGATAAATTAAATTGAGACATTCGCGATCGAAGTGAAGGAAAATTCAGGTTCAGGTTTTAAAAATACATTGTTGATTGATTTCATAATTTGATTCATGTAATTAATTATCCATGTAAATGTGTCTTATGCGAGAGGGATGCTTTACTTTATCTGAATGGGGTATTTGACTACTAGTCAAATCAGTTTCTTTTTTCGAACTGTCAAAACGATTTTGCTACTATGGAATTTATATGAAATACTAGCATGTGACGTCACAATCAAATTACCTACTCTGTATATTATGTGTCTAGAAATAACTGCTGTCTACGTTTCTCTGTTAATCGTCTGGTGCTTTATTATATGCATGGTGTAAAATAATTTATTTCTAAATACAGTAAAATACCCTATTGCATATTTTTATATAAAATATGAATACTGTTGTTTATTATTGTATAGGGTATTTGACTGTATTTAAAATAAATTGTTTTACACCATGCATGAAATAAAGCACCACAAGATTAACGGAGTAACGTAGACATCAGTTATTTTTAGACACAATTTATATTTTAAAACCCGTATAAAACTATAGTTCTTATAGTTTTGGAAAAAAGTGGCTGTGACACACGGACGGACTGACAGACAGCCAGACAGATAGACAAACAGACAGACATGACGAATCCATAAGGGTTCCGTTTTTTGCCATTTGGCTACGGAACCCTAAAAAGAAACTGATTTGACTAGTAGTCAAATACCCTATTGGACGTGCTTCGGGCACGCATGGCTCGGGGTAGGTATGGGGTAGCGAGTCGGTACCGGTAGCGCGTTAAACCATTTGATTAACTTCATAAAGGTAGGTAAGTAAAGCATCGCATAGTTCTGTTGTACCAGTTGTGCGAACCTTGAACACGAGCACATAATAAATAAGTAATAGAGATAATCGCAGATTAATTACGTGCGATCTCATGCTCGTGATAGGTCGTGAGAGGAGCGACAGATTGAGATACATTACACGATGATCTTACTAAATACAGTAGGTACAGACAATTGCAAAATACTTTTAACGCGAAATGTGTATTTTAAAAAGTTTAAACAAGTATTCAGTAAATTTATCACTTCTTTGTTCATCACATGTTGGTGGTTATATATTTTACATGAGCATAGAACATTATGCAGCAAAAGATATCAGTAGGGACGGATTTCCCCCTTTTCACCACCTTGGGGAATGAACTTTTAAATACGCTGAAATTCGTTTTCTTGTTTTTGAATATAATACCTTTGTGCAAAGTTTCAAGTTCCTAGCTTATAATAAAATTTGAACCCCAAGACCCACTTTCACTCCTTTTTTAACCCCCGTAGGGGTTACATTTCCGAAAACGTCGAAATCTTTTTTTTTGTAAGCGGCTATAATAACACTTTTATGGGCTTTGCCTGAAATAAATGGTTTATTATTATTATTTGTATGTCTTTTCCATTATTACAATTATAATGCCTTTCTAAGAAGTTTCAAAGCATTTGTAATGGTTTCAAATTTTCAACCCCTCCCCTACTCCCCCCTTTGGAGGGAGGATGATATTTTAAAAACGTTGAAATTATGAAATAAAACTATGAAAACGGATTATATCGCGTATATTGAATTTATAATACATCCTAACGTTTCGAACTCTTTACAGCGTTCGTGGTCAACGGGTGACTGAGGAAAACTACAAAATGCAAAATACCCACATACTAAAAATAATGAACCATCATAGACTATAAACTTTAAGGCTGGTTGTACATGCAAAATCGGTTCATAAGGCTAGTTATACACTAAAATTATTTTCAAGTAAAGATATATACAAACGCGATAAAAACTACGCCGGCTCCAACCCTACACCTCGGACCCGAGAAGATTTAATTACCTCCTAAATTGTAGGAGGGTATCCCAATATGGGACCGGCAACAAACTCGGCGGGACACATCTTTTCAAATCATATTATACTCAGAATATCCAACATCATCCAACACTAAGGTCTCACAGTCTATGTCTCGCTTGTTCCTTTATCTGATGGACTACAGGATAAAATTCAATATACGCGATATAATCCGTTTTCATAGTTTTATTTCATGAGTAACTATCGCGGTAACCGAAGACAATAAAACGTTGAAATTACTTTTCCTGTATTCTAATAATATGCATATTGCCTATATACAAAGTTAGTTACTTACTCAAGTCCCGCATTTGGTAAAATTTTTGATCACCATACAAATTTTCAACCCCTTTTTTACCACCTTAGGGGATGAGTTTTCAAAAACGCTGAAATTAGTTTTCTTGTTTTTCTAATAATATATCTTTTACCCAAGGTTCGAATTCATAGCTTAAAATAAAACTTGAACCCCATACAAAATTTGGACCCTCATTTCATCCCCTCAGGGGATGAACTTTGAAAACCCCTTCTTAGCGGATACTAACGTTATAAAAACTACCTATTGTGAAAAATTCAGCTCTGTAGGTCCAACGGTTTGGGCTGGGCGTTGATTTAAGTGATTCAGTAGTCAGCAGTCAGTAGATTAGCTTTTACCCGCGACTTCGTCTGCGTGGAGTTATTAATTTGGGTAGCTTATTTTTTATCCAATCTGCTTTTTATCGATTCGCCATACAAACTTCCACCCCTCTCTTCAACCCCTTAAAGGATGGTTTCTGGGATAAAAACTACCCTATGTCCTTCCCCGGGACTCGAACTATATCTATACCAAATTTCAACTAAATCGGTTCAGCGGTTTAAGCGTGAAGAGGTAACAGACAGACACACTTTCACATTTATAATATTGGATGGATAAAAGGACTGACTGGATTTTAACCCAGTTCCAACTGGGAGATGAACAGATTTTTCTAAAGCTCCGTCCAGACTCGCGGCGCGGAGCTAATCAGCGAAATCGACTCCACACGCGCTCGCGGCTTCGCGTTGCTGAAGCAAAATGTTTTTATTTATTTTTATTACTGGCAACTCCTCATTTCAAACATAGAGAGAATCATACTATCGTTGTCTTGATGAGTATGTGTATAGTTTTTTTTTGTTCTTATTTATTGTCAATTTGGTTTGACCGACTATATATACAAGTAGTTATAGACATGAAACCGAGCGACCAGGAGTAAAGGCTATAACACACCGTCGCACCGCACCAAGGTCATTGTGCGACGCATCCATAAGTAAGAGCGAGAAAGCGATATCTCTTTCCCGCTCTTACTTATGGGTGCGTCGCACAATGACCTTGGAGCGGTGTGATGGTGTGTTATGGCCATAAGAGAAATACATATTCATGTATTGACAGTTTCGTGTATGGCAGCATAATCCTTTTTCTCTTTCACTTATAAATTTTGGTATTTCGCCATCGCCTCCTTGCTATGCTGCCATAACCCGACCATGAAAAAATGCCCGGTCGGTGATAAAAACAAAGCATTCCACTATTTTCTCTTTCCTCTTATAGGAATCGCAATAAGACTATCTTTCTCTATCAAAGAGTGAGGCCCTTGAGGCCAAAGCACACATGCTCAATTATACGGAGTCATTATCTTTCCAAGAAAGTTAAAAGCCTGACCAGGAATATATGTTCACGCGCCATGTTGCGGAATTTCACTGGAACTAATATTTTCATACTATACTGAACTGTCAAACTCATGTCAAGGGATACATAAAAATAACAGCACCCTCTTGACAATGATCATAATATATTTTGGTCAGAGGCTTTAGCTAAAATCGCATGCCATTTGTTGCATCGTCTAAAGAAACCTTAGGCCCCATTCGCACGAAGCTTAAAAAGCGTTGCGTGTGTGATGCACCCATAAGTAAGAGCGAGAAAGAGATATCGCCTTAAACTGCAGAGCTGTCAATTTGGACATTACAGGGACTTGTTTGACGTTTGACAGTAACAGCATGCTCAGTGCTCACAATATGCATGATGATTGATGACTGACAGCGTGACAGCTTCAGCTTCACCGATTCCTACTGAGTACTGAGGCATTTTAATATTCAACTTTCCGAGTTTGTGTTTTAATGTTTTTTACGTTTTCATCAACATGTGGACTCAGAAGAGCACGCTTGCACTTATTAAAGACATTCGCCTCAATCCATGTTTGTGGAATATAAACTGTGAAGACTACAAAATCCGAACGAAGAGAGTTAGCGCTTACAAAGCTTTAGGTGCCAAATACGGCATTAATGGGAAAGAGATTGAACAAAAATTTCATGCGTTGAAGAATCAGTTTCGCAGGGAACATAGGCGCCTCGAGAAACAGGAGGAAGGCTTGTCTCCTAAGCAAATACATTGGTTCGGATATGAACCCCTATTGTTCTTACTTAATAACTGTGTGAAACCAAGTCAAGACAAATTTATCACTGAACAAGATTTGGAGGATTCGCATACTAAACAGGTAATACTTACTGACCTTTTTCTATGTTGTTGCTCAATTGTTTGCTTTTTTTTATAAGTAAATTAAGTAACACACATTTCTCAGTAGTGTTACCAAAAATAACAATGAAACATTTTATTAAACTAAATAACCTTAATGAATTCATATTACTACAATTTTAGGACACATCACTGGAATTTAGGGATGACAACCCAGAACATGAAGAGTATGAAATTTTAGAGACTGAAACTGAGGCACCTGAACAGTCCCAACCAACATTCACATCCATCAAAAGGAAAAACAATGAAACTGGTGCGGCAACAGCAACAGAGGCATTTAAGTGCATGAGGACTTTAGCCGAGAAAATTTGTTCAAGAGATGAGTTTGATATTTACGGAGAATACATAGCTTATAAGTTAAGGGAAAGTGGACGATCTAATAAAGAAATATCTATAGCGCAGCATGAAATAAATACAATTTGCTTTAAGTTGTGTATGGGAGAGTTTACACAAAACATTGAGCATTCATTGCCGGGCTCCGTCCATTCAAATCCAGAGACTGAGGAACTTGAGCTGAAGTATGTGCATTATGTTGACGGCGAACTAGAAGTAGATCCTAGTTAAATTTACTAAGATGACCATTAGGACCAAGGTTAACTTGTGACATACTTACAAATGAAAATTAGGTATTATTTAGTGACAATTTTGAATAAAATATATTTTGAAACATTTATTGTGTAGTTTGTGTTCTGTCTAGATTTAAAAAAAAACAGCCAAGTGCGAGTGGACTCGCGCACGAAGGGTTCCGTACCATTACGCAAAAAACGGCAAAAAAATCACGTTTGTTGAATGGGAGTCCCCCTTAAATATTTATTTTATTTCTGTTTTTAGTATTTGTTGTTATAGCGGCAACATAAACACATCTGTGAAAATTTCAACTGTCTAGCTATCACGGTTCATGAGATACAGCCTGGTGACAGACAGACAGCGAAGTCTTAGTAATAGGGTCCCGTTTTTACCCTTTGGGTACAGAACCCTAAAAACGTAAAAGAACTGCAACACCTTAAGTGACCCACTTAATAATCCTGTATTGTATATTATTAGAAGTTAAATCATTTTTTTTATATTTACAATACCATTATTCCCCCATCTACATCAGATTCCCAATACTACAAATTTTCATTTCTACAGATTCCCAATACTTTCCATGTTACATATTTGTAAGTTTTGTCATCTAGGGACATTATAGTTCCAGTTTTATCTTATCACCCAATTTCCTCATTGCCTCCCTTTGTGTATTCCACTGCATAATATTGGGCTCCTCAAAAAGGGCGTGAAAAGGTTTCACCAGAATCGGCAACACGTGACGTGATAGGTAGTTAGGTACCTGATATATCTGTAAAACGTTCGTTGACGATAACCGCTTCACCGCGATCATGTGGCCTGTGTGCTTGTTTGCCATGCTGTATAAAAATTATAAAAAAATATTATTTAGGTACGTATTTTAATGTTGTTCTGTACACATGTTACACAAACGTTATTTTTATTATCAGTAAGGGGGAACTAGAGAGGGTCGATCATCCCTTTTTGATCTTAATCTTAGTTTTTTAATAAAAAAAAATTATCACATGATGAAAAATCCGTTGAGATGGGTTGGGAGTTGGGAATCTGTAGTGCTGGAAATCTGTAGAGTTGGGACTGTGGAGATGGGAATCCGTACGATAAAGAGTATAGGTATCCAAATGAATCTTGTACTAAATTATGCTTTAAATAGTAAATAGTCGCTACAACCAAGGTCGTTATAAATGAAATCCATTGTAGTATTAAAATTTAGGCAAATTTGCAAAAATTTAATTATGCATTTTTCACACATCGGGAACGAAAATATTTCCGTTTTTTCTGGGTGTCCGGGTGTTACGGGAACAACTAGAAATTAGACCGATTTAAATGACAAATTGATCCTTGGCCTCGTACGTATGAGAAAGACTATTCCTTCCTTTCTCTTGCAAACTTGATAAATTATTTATTAGAAGGAGTAGAGTATCTTCAATAGGAAATAATGACTTCAGGACACAGTTTTCCGTCAACTTGAAGGCGGTCAAAGAGATACAATGCAAAGCAATAGAGATACAATGACAAACTCTCCTAACGAGCTCGGCCTTTGCACTTTAGTGCCATATGATAAGTCTAAAGGTATAGGTACTTTTAACTATGAAGTGTGCGCGTGAGCTCTTAGAATTAAGAAAAAAACCCTCTATCAGTTCTTGAATTAAAAGTGTAGGTCATTCATAGCGCTGTACACTAAAAGCTTTAACCACATGCCGCCGCCGCCGTTAGCGATTAATAGGTTAAGCTATTTACGTTGACAGAAACCTCATAATAGCGTGCACGTCAAAAGTCGTGTTTCGCGGCTTACCTATCACTTAATTTGATATATCCAAAACGACTGTTATCTCAACTATGAACCAGTGAATTAATTATCATGTTATTTTAATTGAAAAGTGTTTGCTGGCGGATTAACATCGTAGAACCAGCGAGTGATGGGAATGTGTCGATGAAATGAAACTTGAAGTTCATCAATGACCCCGGTAACACCAGTGAAGATTCGATTTTTTTTGACGTTCTGGTGAGAGGGGTGAGTTAAAGTTAACCTTGGGGGATGAATTTTCAAAAATGCTTAAATAAGTTTTCTTGCCTTCTAATTACTTAAATACCTTTCTACGAAGTTTCAAGTACCTAGCTTTAAATAAAATTAGGACCCCTACAAATTTTCTACCCCTTTTTAACCACTTTACGGGATGAATTTTTAAAAACGCTGTAATACTTTTCTTGTATTCTAATAATATGCCTGTTGGCGCAACATAAGTACCAGCGAAGACCAGTTGACGGCACATGACGTCACACGCATACGTCACGGCTCCCCGTTCCGCGTACCTACATTTTAGACTGCACCGTACAGCCGAAGCGGCTACACATATCAATTATTTTATATAGATATATCGAGTACCTAAACGTTACTTGTACCTATTAGTTGTTAAGTTAATTAAAAGAAGATTAGTACTATCCTGGAGTTCCTTCATTCTACATCAGAAGAGCTTAATTGAGGAGTACACCGAACATTTTGGCGACCGTCTTACTGTTGCTATGTGGACGCATAGCACGAATCTGCAATCTACTTACCAAGAATTTACGGGAGAAGAACGGAGCTGCTTTATTACCACCGGGATCTAGAGGAGGCGGAGTGGAATACCTACCAGAAAGTGTGATACCTAAGTGCCAAGGATCAAATTGGTGTGCGCGGAAGCCGACTTCTAGAACAAAAGGGAGGTTAGCCCGTTCCTTATCCTACCTAGTTTATTGTGTTAGCCCTGTAAAGTTTCGTTTGTGCGAGCAGATCTCATTTCTATATAGTTATATAATAATTAATCCAGATAAAGCATATTTGAACGCGTCGATAATAGCACTTAGTAACAAAAAATTATCATTACTTTAACGTTAAACCACATTTAGTTGCATATTTTCCTTGTTTACGTTGCTATCTGGTCTGAAATAAACATAATATATAGATCTTTAAAATTACAAATAACTATTACGATTTGTAATTGCATCAGCCGTTTACCGTTATCGAGGCATAGGTACCTACATTTTCTTTGTACTTAAATATTGCATTTATTTTTGAAATTAAAGTTGATAATCGTACAATCCTTAACTATATCGCATCTCTTATCGCATTTAGCTATTGCATATAGGTTTATGTACGTAAATTATAGTATTACGGCCGAATATTCCAGGATCCCCGCCCCGTGCGCCCGCGCCGGCCCCCAAGTCGCCTGCGCCGAGATCTATTGTCCTGGTTATCAGCCGGTGAGACGTACAGCTGTTTCTTTTATAAGGCAATCGTACCTAACAGGTATTTATTGCACTATTTATTTAACCGCTTGACCTATATTCGTAATTAGTTTACAACATGTCTGACACAGAATTGAAGGCGAAAAGAGCATCGATTAAGGGTCGATTAACAACATTTAGGAACTATTTAGAAGAGTTTAGGAAATTAAAACAGGTATCTAAGGCAAATTTTAATGAAATTAAATTAAGATTGCGTAAACTGGATTTGTTGTTTGAGGAATATGATAAGATCCAGACAAACATTGAAGTGGGTGAATCCAAGGTTAAAACGGACGGACAACCAGCTAGCGAGCCGGATTTTAGTGAGCGGGAAAATACAGAAAAGTTATTCTTTTGTGCAATTAGTCAGGCGCAGGAATTGATCGCGGCTAATGAGCCTCGCTCCTCGCTGGATGGGGGCCCGGACGACGACGCGCGCTCGTCCCGTAGTGGGACGGACGCGGGTGGTGTACGGCTACCAACGATACGTCTGCCTAGCTTTGATGGTTCTACCAACAAATGGTTAGAGTTTCGCGATGTTTACATATCAATTGTTCACAACAATGATAATCTCAGTGATATTTGTAAGTTTCAATATTTAAAAGCATCCTTATTAGGAAGCGCAGCGTCTGTTATCCAATCGTTAGAAATATCGGCGGCTAACTATACCGTGGCTTGGAAACTAGTTTGCGATAGATTTGATAACAAGCGCCAGCTAATTCATACTCACCTTAAATCACTTTTTGATGTATCTTTGCTAGGAAGGGAGTCTGATAAGTCTTTGCGTTTTCTAATTGATCATGTTTCGAAACATTTGAGGGCTTTAAATAGTTTAGGTGAAAAAACAGATAACTGGGACACACTTATTATATTTATGTTCGCAAGTAAACTGGATACTGCCACTTGCACGAAGTGGGAAGAGTATAGAAATAGCTTAGCGGAAAATCCTACTCTGGATAATTTTTATGAGTTTTTACGTCAGAGGGCCGATGTGTTGGAAATGATTTCGGCGACAACCACTAGTGAGAAAGCTCAGAATAAGCAAGTTTATAAGCGAATGGATAAAGTGCAAAAATCATTTGTTGCCGCGGCGAGCGATTCCAACACATCGAGCAACTCAAACATAAATAACGCGCGAG
Source organism: Cydia strobilella (assembly GCF_947568885.1). Classification (NCBI taxonomy): domain Eukaryota; kingdom Metazoa; phylum Arthropoda; class Insecta; order Lepidoptera; family Tortricidae; genus Cydia; species Cydia strobilella. Next base: position 18,752,257 of record NC_086042.1, on the reverse strand, counting down.
TATGTCGTGTATGTAACGGTGATCATGTTATTTATAACTGCGAAAAATTAAATCAAATGTCAGTTGATGAGCGAAATGCATTGATAAAAACTTTAAAAGTGTGTATTAACTGTTTCCGAGGTGGGCATTTTGCACACCAATGTAAGGCAAGTCCTTGTGCTATTTGTAAGCGTAAACACAACACTCTTCTACACAAAACTATGACGTCGGATAAGCAGAAGGACGGAGGTGAGAAGGAGTATGCTGTGTGTGCGCCCATATCGTTATCAGTCTGCGGCGATAGTGAGGTCTTGATGTCCACTGCAGTTATTTTAGTTAGAAACGAAAAAACAAATGCAATGCATGAGGCTCGTTGTTATCTTGATTGTGGTTCACAATCTAATTTTATATCTGAGGCGCTGGTGGAGAAGTTAGGCATGCAGGGTGAGGATACAGACGTCAACATTACGGGTATTAAAGATATTTCGTTTGATGTCAAAAAGCACTGCGCGGTAACTATTCAAGCGCGTAATCGTAGTGTTAAGGGTCCTTGTGCGCGAGTTGATGCCTACATTCTCTCTCAGATAATGAAACCCTTACCGTCAGAGGAAGTGGATATCTCAGATATTGAAATCCCTCAAAATATCACATTAGCAGACCCAAGCTGGTACAAGCCTGCAGAAATAGACATACTGGTAGGCGGTGCGATGTTTTGGGACTTAATCCGCAATGGACAAATTAAGCTTGGTCGCAATAAGCCTATATTGCAAAATTCCATATTTGGTTGGTTAGTGGTAGGAAAAACAATGTTAACTGCTGAGAGTAGTAAAACAAAAACTGAGCATTGTGGTTTCAGTAGGGAAATACGCGATCAGCTAAGTAAGTTTTGGGAGTTGGAGGAAGTGCCAGCTGCACCAGTGTTGTCCCCAGAAGAGGAGGCGTGCGAAGAACATTTCCAGCAAAACACACGACGCTTAGCTGATGGCAGATTTTGCGTCACGCTGCCCTTGAAAAATCAACCAGATGTTCTGGGGGACTCATATAGAATAGCAAGGAAACGGTTTGATTCTTTGGAGCACCGGTTTAGAAGGCAGCCTGATGTAAAATCGCAATATGTAGACTTTATTAAGGAATATGCACAGTTGAACCACTTATCAGAGAGCAAGAAGCCTGAAAGGGCCAATTTTCTGCCCCACCACCCAATTTTAAAGGAGCAAAGTGAATCTACGAAGTGTCGCGTAGTTTTCGACGCTTCAGCTCGGACTGATACAGGCTACTCGCTCAATGACATTCTCATGGTGGGTGCCGCGATTCAAGACGACATTTTTTCTATTCTAATACGATTTCGTCAACACGCTTTCATATTCACAGGAGATATAGAAAAAATGTATCGGCAAGTAATCGTGGAACCTTCACAGAGACACCTTCAAATGATATTATGGCGTGAAAATGAAGGCGAGCGCATGAGGTATCTAGCCCTGAATACTTTGACGTATGGCACGTCAAGTGCGCCGTTCCTAAGCACGAGATGCCTAGCCCAACTGGGCTACGAATGCAATGATCCTTTGATAAAGGAGGTGATTGTCCATGATTTTTACATAGACGATTTGATAACTGGTACGGATGATGAAGGACAATTACTAAGTCTTTATCAAGGGGTCAACAAAACATTGAGTTCAGCTCATTTTAATTTGAGGAAGTTGAAAAGCAATTCTGAGCAATTTATTTGTGAAGTAATGGAGACAAATAGTTCTGAACAGGATAACTTGAAAATATCAAGTCAAAGTAACACGCTAGGCGTGGAGTGGAACCCAAATGCTGACAGCATATTAATAAAATGTTCGAAGTTGCAAATGTTAGATAACCATGTAAAATACACTAAAAGGGCCGTCCTATCTGTAGCTTCAAGTATATTTGATCCCTTAGGACTGTTGAGTGTATGCGTTATTCTATGCAAAATCTTTTTGCAATCATTGTGGTCACAGAAATTGGACTGGGATCAAGAAATACCCCAGGCGCCGAACTGTATCTGGACCAGATTTGTCAACAATATTAATTACTTAAAGGAAATAAGCATTCCACGCCACGCCAGCTGTAGAAATACAGTTGAAATTCAAATCCATGCATTTTCGGATGCCTCTTTAAAGGCATATGCAGGATGTATTTATTTAAGATCAATAGATGGGTTAGGAAATTGTACGGTTCGACTTTTGTGCGCTAAGACAAAGGTCGCACCTTTGAAGCCGACGACTATCCCAAGATTGGAGCTTTGTGCGTCCTTACTAGTTTCGCGTCTGTGTGAAAAGGTTGTGCAAGCTTTACGCTGTAATATCGCAAACAGATATTTTTGGTCAGACAGTAAAATCGTCTTGGGTTGGTTGCGCATTCCTGCAAACAAGCTGTGTACTTTTGTGTCGCATCGGGTCGCAGAGATAAATGATAAGTGTTCGAATGCTGCATGGATGTATGTCCCTTCCGCACAAAACCCGAGTGACCTTGCCTCACGAGGCGTGTTTCCAGACGAGCTACAGTCGTTGTCACTGTGGTGGGAGGGACCTGCATTCCTGCAGGATACAATTGATCAGTGGCCAGAGCAAACTGAAGCGATAGAAAAGAGCTTACCTGAGTTACGGGTATATGCGGCAAGAGTTGAAAAACCGACAGTACCGATTATCGACATGTCAAATTATTCCAGTTTTGTTAAACTTAGAAGGATAATCGCGTACATGTGTCGATTTATCAATAGCTTGCGGCGTAAACAAAATTGTGAAGCTAACAGATCATTAACTGTGGACGAGCTTGAACAAGCAGAGTCCAAGTTAGCTTATTTGTCACAAAAAGAAAGCTTTCCTAACTATGAAAGCAATCAAAGGTCTATTGTTGGATCAGGTAAATTAACTCCTTTTGTCGATGACTCAGGATTAATTCGAGTAGGGGGAAGATTAGATAACTCTGATTATGATTTCGACAAAAAACACCCTATACTTTTGGATGGTAAACATCAGTTTACTCAATTGTTATTTCGATATTTCCACGTCAAACTGTTACACGCACCGCCACAACTTCTTCTGTCAGTCATTCGCGAACACTATTGGCCTTTAAATGGCAGAGTACTTGCTAGACGTACTTACAATAATTGCACTCGTTGCAAAAGAATGAAAGGAGAAGTAGCCCAGCAAATCATGGGAAACTTGCCAGCTCAGCGGGTAACACCTGGACATGCATTTGAGGTGGTAGGTACTGATTTTGCCGGTCCATTTCTTGTGAGTGACAGAAAAGGTCGTGGTGCGAAACTCAGTAAGAGTTACCTATGTGTTTTCATAGATTTTAAGATTAAGGCAGTTCATCTCGAACTTGTAAGTTCTCTGAGCACAGAAGATTTTATTTTAGCATTGCGTCGCTTCATATCTCGACGAGGAATGCCTCGAGAGATATTTTGCGACAATGGGAGAAACTTCGTAGGCGCCAGTCGCGCGATAGGCGAGTTTCTCAATGCTGCCTCCAGTTCTGTGTCAGATGCATTTGTAGACGATAAGATAGTGTTTCATTTTTCACCTGCGTACGCTCCAAATTTTGGAGGCCTTTACGAAGCAGCTGTCCGGTCTGCGAAATTTCATATAAAAAGGGTGGTAGGCAATACTCACTTAACTTTCCAAGAATTGACATCATTGTTCGCACAGATTGAGGCCGTCCTTAATTCTAGGCCCCTCTGTCCCATGTCATCCTCTCCAACCGATTTAGTACCTCTCACCCCAGGGCATTTTCTCATTGGAAGACCCCTTGTCTCGCTACCGGCACCTGATTTGCAAGATGTTAATCCAAATCGGCTTCATAGATACGCAAAGATTGAGCAGGCAAGGCAACACTTTTGGTCGAGATGGAGTCAAGAATATATCTGCGAATTGCAGCAGCGCACCCGATGGCAGCAGCGACGCCCCGACATCAAGCCCGGTCAAATGGTCCTGATAAAAGACGAGGCGACATCACCACTGAAATGGCCATTGGGACGAATACAGGCAGTGTATCCTGGAAGCGATGGGGCAAGTCGAGTCGCAGATATACTCACCGCAAAGGGCACGATTCGACGAGCCATCAATAGGATATGCCTCTTCCTAGATGAGGACAAGGCTTAAAGCCAAGGCTTTAAGAGGCGGGAGGATGTTGGCGCAACATAAGTACCAGCGAAGACCAGTTGACGGCACATGACGTCACACGCATACGTCACGGCTCCCCGTTCCGCGTACCTACATTTTAGACTGCACCGTACAGCCGAAGCGGCTACACATATCAATTATTTTATATAGATATATCGAGTACCTAAACGTTACTTGTACCTATTAGTTGTTAAGTTAATTAAAAGAAGATTAGTACTATCCTGGAGTTCCTTCATTCTACATCAGAAGAGCTTAATTGAGGAGTACACCGAACAATGCCTTTATACAAAGATTCAAGTGCCGCACTCAAAGAAATGTATGAACTCCATACAAACTTTCAGCCCCCTTTTTTATCACCTTGGGGGATGAATTTTCAAAAACGCTAAAATCAGTTTTCTACTCTTTTAATGATATACCTTTTTACGAAGTTTCTAATTCCTAGCTTAAAATAAAATTTGAACCCTATACAAACTTTCAAACCCTTTTCAACCCCTTTAAGGGGTGAATTTTTAAAATCGCTGAAATTACTTTTCTTCTATGCTAATAATATACCTTTATACAAAGATTCCAGTCCCGCACTCAATAAAATATTTGATCTCCATACAAACTTTCAACCCCCTTTTCACCACCTTTGGGGATGAATTTTCAAAAACTCTGAAATTAGTTTTCTTGTATTTTAATAATATGCCTTTATACGAAGTTTCAAGTCCCGCACTCAAAAAAATTTATGATCTCCATACAAACTTTCAACCCCGTTTTCACCACCTTAGGGGATGAATTTGAAAAACCCCTTCTTAGTGGATACTGACGTCATAAAAGCTACCTATTGTGAAAAATTCAGCTCTCTAGGTCTAGCGGTTTGGACTGGGCGTTGATTTAAGTGAGTCAGTCAGTCAGGATTTTTACGTTTATATATATATATATATATTAGATAAAAGATAAATGTTTTTATTTATTTGCATTAATTATTTTTATATGATTTTGACCCACGTTCTTTCACTGATATGCGTTAAAATTGTTAAATAACAAACGAAACCGGCAACGCCATCTATCCGAGAGTAGGCCAAAGATAGTGGCGCTATCTGTTTGAGAATCAAATTTTCTTGATTTTCGTGGCACGTTTTTTCCTGAGACTGTATCCATCTATTACGGAGTTATATCTATCTTTGTTTTTAATAAAAATAATATATTCAAGATATTTTAAATACCTATATATCAAAAGGAAAGTTTGTGAGACGAGTAGTTAACTATTTACCTACTACGAAAGATAGGCTCCAAATATAGAGACAATAGGTATAGTGACAAATACCAAAAACAATTCCTGGTACTTATTGCACGTTATGACAAAAAAAACTGGTACCTACGTAGATATTTATTATAAATAAATATTTTTAGGACATTCTTAGGTTTACAGATTGAAGTCCCACGGTAAGCCCAAGGAGGCTTGTGTGATGGGTACTCAGACAACGATATATATAGGTATAATGTATAAATACTTTAATACATAGAAAACATCCATGACTCAGGAACAAATATCTGTGCTCATCACATAAATAAATGCCCTTACCGGAATTCGAAATTCGAACCCAGGACCATCGGCTTCACAGGTAGGATTACTACCCACTAGGCCAGACCGCTCGCTTTTGCTCGCAGAACTGATGGCCGGTGGGGCCGGAAGGTTCTGGAGTGGCGTCCGCGTACCGGAAGACGAACTGCCGGTAGGCCTCCAACGAGGTGGAGCGACGACCTGGTGAAGATCGCGGGAATTCGGTGGATGCGACCGGCACAGGATCGGTCGGAGTGGCGAGCCTTGGGGGATGCCTATGTCCAGCAGTGGACGTCTATCGGCTGACATGATGATGATGATGAGGCCAGACCGGTCGTTAAACAAATAAAGACTCATTATGGCTCCTCTACACGATAGACCATCATACTGGCCCACTAGTATGGGCCACTATGATGGTCCATCGTCTAGAGGAGCCATTATATTTTATCGATATGTTTATTCTTTCCTCCCTATGCTTTGTCGGCAACGCGATTATAGTCATGTCGCCACACTCGTCGTCCCAAGACAGTAGATTACATCAACAAATCGACAAGCAGACAGCTTGTGGAAATGAAACGGAAATCCCTAGATAGTATCTTGTTTCAAAAAAAATCGAGAGTAGTAAGTATCTTATACATTGAACATTAATATAACATTAATTAAGCTCATTAATGTTATAAAAACAGTTACTGTTAGTTCACTTGGTTGGTTCACGCTCAACTTAGTGTTCTTTAAATAAATGGAAAATACAGACCGGCTAATTTGAAATCTCACCACCTAAGATTTAGGTATAGTTATCTAGTTAGGGCATATGCACATTTTCTAAATAACTAGCGACCCGCCCCGGCTTCGCACGGGTAGTTCAACTAATTTACACAAAACCTTTACAAATTATAAACCTTCCTCTTGAATCACTCTATCTATTAAAAAAACCGCATCAAAATCCGTTGCCTAGTTTTAAAGATCTAAGCATACATAGGGACATACATAGAGATCGGAAAGCGACTTTGTTTTATACTATGTATGATTAATATCAATATGCTAGGCAGATATCTCAGCAGGTCGCGTTAGCATTCGATAATGGTATGAGGGACACGAAAAACACGGTCCGAGGTATGAGATATCATGTTGGTATCAATATCAGGTATGTTTGAAATCGTACTTAATATATACGCCTCGTTTGAAAAGAAAATTTGCGAGCTATTCACAAAACCGTGTTTAGTATACTTACCAATCGGCGCGCTAAAGTTCGGCCTTAGTGTTAGATTGGTCTTTGATTGATATTACCTAATACACTCGTTATATTTACTAGTAAAAATCATAATCTTTGTTGTAGCCCAGAATTTAGTCAATCGCTTTCACGCAATATATATATAGCGTAGTTGATTTTAGATTCTATTGCTTCGGCTCTGCGCACGCCTCCCAAATATCCGAAACACCATTGTTCCGTGATGGGTAAATACATACAAATAATAATCTTTGTTTAAAGTAATTAAGACTTGGATTTTGCGCTGTAACTAATAAAATAAAAAAAACCCGGGTGATCAAAATATGGCTACTCCTGGATCTGGCTGTTGCAGCTCGGGGGCCAGGAAGATCGCTGACAACTTGGATGACAGTTGTAAGAAAATACATGAAGAATGGAAACCTAAGACCAGAGATGACCCAGGATACAGGATCGACCGGCCTGGCGAGTGGCGATGCATCATTAGAAGGGCCGCCTCCTAGTAAATGGCAAGGAGCCAGGCAAAAGAGAGAGCAAAATAGGATATTCAAGTAATAAGTTTTTAATTAATATTGTCTTCGCTTACCGCGATAGTTACTCATGAAATAAAAATATGAAAACGGATTATATCACGTATATTGAATTTATAATACATCCCGACGTTTTATTTTAACGTTATAGTGTTATTTCAAGTTTTTAATTAGTTAGGTACAATAAGTGTACTCGTCGATTGTCTGTCTGTAATCAAAGCTTAAAAGTAAATTTTTTAGAAGCTGGAATTTTGCATAACTACCTAACATGCGCAAGAAATTTTATAGAAGTAGGTTTTGAGTGAAGTCGTTGATGAGAAGTACAGTCTGCTTAGTCCATGGGCCAGCTAGCCAAATTTTGGAAAATAGTATAATTTGGGGGTACCAAATTTCCTTTTCACAGCAGTTATATAGGCTTATTATGATGTTAAAAAACCATGATTGCCATCTCAAAATGGTAGCTAACCAAAATGGCCGCCAATCCAAGATGGCGGATATTGAGTTTTAAAAAATCAACCATAACTCAAGAAGTATTCGTCCGAATTCATTACTATTTTTTTTAAACAAAAGCTCCATATGTGTGCTTGAAATTTTGTTCACATATTTGATCGATAAAGTCAACCGTTAATTAGTAATTAAAGAAATATTGATTTTATTTTTTTGATACTTTTTTTTTTAAATCTGGTTTTTACAAAATATCTTTAACATTACAAAAAAGTTTTAAATAAGACAAAATAGTGTATTAAATTATCTTTAATTTGACGTATAGTTTGTATGGGTCGGTTCACTGAAAACACATGAAAATATAAATTTATTTTACTTCAGTTGAAATTCACCGTTGACTAAATAACTTCGTACAGAATAAAAAACTTGAAATAGAAGTTGTACAGTACAAAAATTATGCTTTTATGAGTTTTAGTATGATTAATAATTTTACAAATAATTTAGAATATTTGTAGTATAACAGTAATATTAATTTTGATATGTTACAGGTAAAAACTTGTATTCGGTTTAAATAGTAATTTCTTTGGTGAAAATGTGAGCGGCTACAAATCAAGATGATGCAAATATACAATGTAAACTAGATATTTGTATAATATGTTAGGTTAGATAGGACCATTAAGTAAAGTACACCCCCCAAACGATGGACAATCTTGGGCAGTATTATTAAATTTTAATGCTGCATTAATAAGGAATTTTGAGCCTATTATTTATTATTCAACGACGTGATATACCTGATGAAAACTCTTTACTTAAATTATATTGTTTTTTTTTCTTTGTAGAATCTGATAGTTACGCTGACGACATCTTATAAGTAAGAAATAAGTTTCGCAAGTAAATAGAGAACTTTGAGATTTTGCTCTTGGGTTTATTTATTAATACATCTTCTTGTAAAGTCGTAAAGCTTGTTAAATTACAACTTCTCTGCTGTACTATACTCGTCAATATTTTATTATTTTATCTGGTCGTTGCCTGATAGTTGTGGTGTATGCGAGTTAACAAGATTTAAGATAAATTGCTTCTGCAGCTACATAATCTTTAGATGTTACTGCATTTTTTTATCTCCTCTTTCAATAGCAATTTCACGCAGTTTCTTGTGTGCGTCAGTGCTAAGCTCAAGAACTTGAACTAATAGTTCCCTAGATCGGCTTATTTCACAGTAACAGTTCAGCCGGTAGGTATATCAGGTCGGTTAGTAATAGGCTCAAAATTCCTTATTAATGCTGCGTTAAATAACACTGCCCAAGATTGTCCGTCTTTTGGGGGGTTCACTTCACTTAATGGTCCTATCTCACCACATATTATTGATATTCACACATCTAGTTTACTTTATTTGTAGCTGAACACATTTTCACTGACGAAATTTCTTTTACACCGAATAGGTACATACCAGTTTTTACCTGTATCAAATCAAAACCAATATTACTATCATTCAAGGCTCGGAACCGGTATTGAAATACCTGTTGACATCGTTCCAAAACCGTTATATTAATTCGTTTATTAGAAACCGGTTAATTGATGGAAAGCGAACTAAAACTCTGACTCACTTCTGAGCCATGTCTATAAGCTGTTTTCAAGAGTCATTACAAACCTTCTCGCACGCAGGCTAGATGACTCTCAGTCTCCTGAATAAGCCGGCTTCCGAAGAGGCTTTAGTACCGTAGACCACATCCATACGCTCCGGCAGGTAATACAGAAGACTGTGGAGTATAACCTGCCTCTCTGCTTAGCGTTTGTGGACTACGAGAAAGCCTTCGATTCGATCGAAACCTGGGCTGTACTACAATCTCTCCAGAGGTGCCAAGTGGATTATCGAAGTGCTGAAGTGTTTGTACGAGAACTATACTATGTCAGTCCGACTCGAGGACCGGAACTCGAAGCCTATTCCGTTGCAGCGGGGAGTCAGGCAAGGGGATGGTATTTCTCCTAAGCTGTTTACCGCTGCATTAGAGGAAGTTTTCAAGACTTTGGACTTTGGATTTTCGAGGCTTTGGACTGGGGAAGGCTTGGCATCAACATAAACGGCGAGTACATCACTCACCTTCGGTTTGCGGACGATATAGTAGTCTTGGCTGAGACCATAGAGGATTTGAGTAGGATGCTCGATGACCTTAGTAAAGCTTCCGAGCGAGTTAATCTGAGGATGAACATGGACAAGACGAAGATCATGTAAAATGCCCATGTAGAACCAGCTCCCGTTACTATTGGAGACTTTACACTTGAAGATGTAGACGACTATAAATACCTAGGAAAGACTGTCCAGTTAGGTAGGTCCAACTTGGAGAAAGATGTTAATCGACGAATGCGATCGGATGGGCAGCGTTTGGGAAGCTACGCTACGGCACATCTATTTGTCCAATATTCCGCAGTGTCTCAAAACGAAAGTCTTCTATACCAGTGTGTGTTGCCAGTGACGCCATATGGAACTGAAACGTGGCCCCTTACTGTGTGCCTCATAAGAAGACTCAAAGTCACAAGGGCAATGGAGAGGGCAATGCTGGGAGTTTCTCTGCGTGATCGCATCAGAAATAAGGCCATCCGCAGCAGAACCAAAGTAACCGATGTAGCCCTCCGAATCGCTAAACTTAAGTGGCAGTGGGCGGGGCTCATTGCACGTTGAACCGATATCCGTTGGGGCGGAAGGTTCTCGAGTGGCGACCACGTACCGGAAGGCGCAGTGTGGGTAGGCACCGACAAGGTGGACTGATGACCTGGTAAAGGCCGCGGGAGTCCGTGGATGCGGGTGGCGCAAGACCGGTCATTGTGGCACTCTTTGGGGGAGGCCTATGTCCAACAGTGGACATCCTCTGGCTGATATGATGATGATGAGGAACTAAAAAATTATGTTTTATCTTCTAACCGGTAAGAAGAGGAACGGAATTTTACGGTTCGCAGGGAACGATATACTACCGATTACTGCAGCCTTTCGGAGACTCTCGGTTAAACTCGTTGTCATACGTGAAAGAGATAGCAATAACTTACTCGTTCGATCTTACTTCTATATTTTAAATTTATTTAACCGGTTAATTTCGTTCCACAAAAACGAAAGGCGAACGCATCTCAACGTTATCTAAATAGAAGTTCTTTAACCGGTAACCACAAACGGAACCGAAATCCTTTTCGTTCCCGGGTTTATGAACGAAAAGAAACGAAGCCCTGCTACTATTCTTGTAAATTATTAAAATATATTATTTGTATATTGTATTTTATTTGTAGCCGAACACATTTTCACTGAAGAAATTACTATTTAAACCGAATACTAGTTTTTACCTGTAACATCAAACTTAATATTACTGTCATACTACAATTACTCTAACTAAATTATGGCTAAAATTATTAAAATGTACTAAAATAGTTATTTGTTATACAAGGGTGCAAAGTTGTATTTTACCCGCGAGTGTGGAATTGAAACACGAGCAAGCGAAAGGATTCTATAGGTGAACCACGAGCGTAGCGAGTGGTTCTAAAATAGAATCCTGAGCGTAGCGAGTGTTTCAACACACGAGAAGTAAAATACATTTGCGCCCGTGTATAACACAAAACTTTTCACCTCACTATAGCGAGGAAAATGCAACATCCCCAGGCGTTACATCATCTTCATCACTGGAATCACTCATTTCTTGACGATATTATAACAGAAAACTCTGGAAGTTGTGTATTTTTACGCGAGTCGGTGAGAAAAGTTTTTTAGTAAAAAAATTGTTGACAATGTTGACATTTCTGACGTATGAAATGTCAACGATGCGTTTTGAAATTGCATCGACTCAACTTGTGCGTTCCGAATTATATTTAACATCATTATAAAAAAACAAACGTTTCTTATGGAATTTTAAGGTCATCATAAAAACTTAAGATCATTAAATAAAACTAAATTTGGTATTTTTTATTAGATTCTCAAACCATTTATTAAATAATAATTAATATCGAACGAATCATTATCATAAACGATTTACGTTTTGTTATCTGTCAAGCTACTTAAGAGCCAACAGGAGCCGAGACCAAACTCAATTTTGAGATTTGAAAGAGAATATCGTCGTCGCGCTGACGGGGGCGGTACCGCGTACCGAGGGACTATCCCAGTGTGTGTGGTGCACGCACACCGACGCGCACGTTATTTGCGCTCCTCGCCGGCCTCACGCCGCTCGCGTTTTTAGTAACTAAATTCAATATCCTTCTACAACCTGCAATCTAATTAACATTTCGAGTTACAGAATAGTAAAAAAAATAACATAACATGGACATACAAGAAAACATTGTTGTATAAAAACATACAAGATAACGGCTGTTAAATTAATCCAATTAAATATTTTTAAATATGATAAACAAAAATATTAAATTATAGTCGTGAGTATTTTAAAAGTAAAACTCCCTTATACCTTGATTTTAAACAAAGTATTTTACTTATAACTTACTTGGTTCGTATGAATTAGTGACATACCTAATTAAAAAAGAAAGCTATAACTCCCGCGGGAACAATATAGGCCTTTTCCCTTCAGTACACCTGCATGAAATAAGATCTTTTCGAGCAAGCGTCTTGAAAAACAAATTTGCCGCTCTCCGGCTCCGTTGAATAGAAAAAAAGAAAGCCTCAGGTTAGATAAAATTATCATAATAAAGAAACATGTGACATATGATATTTCTTACTTTGATGTAATTATACAGTTTTATTGATGGTCCGTTTTTTTATTTATGTGTCAGATTTTGATAAAAATAGGTATAAATTGAAGAGCTCCTAATTCTTATCGGAATAAATATGAAACCCAATAAATAAATAAATAATAATAAATATTAAATCAATATTATAGGACATTCTTACACAGATTGACTAAGTCCCACGGTAAGCCCAAGGAGGCTTGTGTTATGGGTACTCAGACAACGATATACATAATATATAAATACTTAAATACAAATAGAAAACACCCATGACTCAGGAACAAATATCTGTGCTCATCATATCATATCATCGAACCCAGGACCATCGGCTTCACAGGCAGGGTCACTACCTCCTAGGCCAGACCAGGCTACTAGGCTAGGCCAGGTCGTCGCCCAATATTTTGGGACAATAGTCTAGTCTACAAAAGGTTCAAGGTGGTGAAAAAAATAGTGTAAGCTGTTCGCATAAAAAAACCGCAAATCGATGTACAGGTTAGCCGTTTGGTACACGTATATACTAGTCAAAACAAAAATTTTGACCCGCAGTTCCTAAAAAAAATTCCCTTAGGAGGGGAGTGCTGAAACCTTTTTTTGTATAAAAAAAAACTTTTTTTTTTAAACCTATCGTATACTTCTCATCTATCATACGAAAGGGCTTTTTGAAGCGATTCTGAAAATATACCACATCATTGCATTTTAGCCATTTTTAGGGTTCCGTAGCCAAATGGCAAAAAACGGAACCCTTATGGATTCGTCATGTCTGTCTGTCTGTCGTCCGTCCGTATGTCACAGCCACTTCTTTCCGAAACTATAAGAACTGTTGAAACTTGGTAAGTAGATGTATTCTGTGAACCGCATTAAGATTTTCACTCAAAAATAGGAAAAAAAAAATTTTAGGGGTTCCCCATACTTAGAACTGAAACCCAAAAATTTTTTTTTTCATCAAACCCATACGTGTGTGGTATCTATGGATAGGTCTTCAAAAATGATATTGAGGTTTCTGATATATTTTTTTTCTAAACTGAATAGTTTGCGCGAGACCGAGAGACACTTCCAAAGTGGTAAAATGTGTAACTTCTAAAATAAGAGAATGATAAAACTGAAAAAATATATGATGTACATTACCTTGCCAACTTTTACCGAGAACTGGTTTGAACGAGATCTAGTTAGTAGTTTTTTTTTAATACGTTATAAATCGTAAACCGCAATTTACCTTTCACTCACGTTTCACATAAAAATACATTGTTTAAATTGTGTAATGTACGGAACCCTCGGCGCCCGATTCCGATTCGCACTTGGCCGGTTTTTTCTTAAATTGAAAGAAAAAGAATTTTCAAAACATACCGAGTTTGGGCTCCTCCAGTTACGATATGGCTGATTTTTTTTGTACAAATGATACGTGATATCCTCATATGTAACCCCAAAAAAGCAATAAAAAATTTATTTAGTTTTTTTTTTCAATACAAAGTGACACAGTTCTACTTAACCCTTTAACTTGACCCCAAATTTGGTGTGTTCTGAAAATTCTATTTGTTTTAATTTACAAAAAAATGGCTAAAATGTAATGATGTGGTATAATTAAAAGCCCTTTCGTATGATACCACACACGATAGGTTTTTGAAAAAAAAATATGTTTTTTTTTTCATACAAAAAAAATGTTTCAGCATACCCCTCCTAAGGGATTTTTTTTTAGAAACTGCGGGTCAAAAATTTTGTTACCTGTTAGTATGCGTGTGCCAAACTGCTAACCTGTACATCGATTTGCGGTTTTTCTTTGAAATTGGGCTTGTACGGCTGCCACTAATAGAGATACTAACTCCTAAAAATACGTATGATACCTCATTAGATTCAGAATGATGTCTAGAAAAATGTATTCGAAGCGTTTATTCCCACATAAAAAAAGTTCAAAGCTATTAACAAAAAACGGCCAAGTGCGAGTCGGTTCCGTACCATTACGCAAAAAACGGCAAAAAATCCCGTTTGTTGTTTGGGAGCCCCACTTAAAAAAATATTTTATTCTGTTTTTAGTATTTGTTGTTATAGCGGCAACAGAAATACATCATCCGTGAATATTGCAACTTTTTAGCTATCACGGTTCACGAGATACAGCCTGGTGACAGACGGACAGGCAGATTGACAGACAGACAGACAGATATTATTTTAAAGGTATTATATATTCTTTTAAAAATTAGGAAATAATATGGTGTATTTAAAACATATCATGGAATATACTACGGTTATAAATTGATATTATGTAAAGTAATTTTTTCAACAAGTTAGGCAATTATTAAGTAACCACATTTTTCTCGAACTTTCGTCTTTGTTGTAAATTAAAAAAAAAAAGAAAATAATTGGCGTAAACAGTATTTCGCCTCGTGGAGCCCCTTTCATGAGATCACGTCACAATAGTTTTAATAAAATTAATACTTTGTTTAAAATAAATTTTTGAATAATAGTGAAAATTGTAAAATATAAAGCAATATAATAATACGTACTTAGAACTGATACTTTTCTAAATAAAGAATGAATAAACTAAATTGTGTAATTAATTTTTAGTGCAAATCACCACAATTAGCTTCTAAAGAGCAAATCTGTGACCAAAAATTATATATAGTTTTAATTTTTCGTTCGTATATTCAGATTTGTGTATGAAAATGTGAAACTATTATTTCTAAAATAAATTATTCGTCCCTAATTTACACAAAATTTATACCAAATTTGATCTCATATCAAGAGATAGGTAGAAATAGAGGCAAACTGGACCGCAGAAGCCGACTTTTCCCCTCCCTTTTTGGGGGGTAGCCAGGACTTAATCTCGTAGCTAGTGCGTCAGCTCAGCTTTGTATGAACCAAGGAATAATAAATAGTGTTAAACGATATCCCCTGAGGCCAAAGTGCATACTCACTTTACTTACTTCGCCTACTAAGAGGCAAATCGCGACTTTGTTATGGTTTATCGATAACTTATCACATCACTAGATTATCGACTTTCAATGTCGACTATTGCCCATCACTTTTCTGTCCGTGTACGTATTTAGAAACTTGACCCCGCCCCTAAAATTAGTGCGATAAGGACAACTGCAGCTTAGGCGAAAAATCCTGCGTAAAAATCTCAAAAATCGAGGTTTCGTACTCGACTGTTTCCTCCTCCAAAACTTAAGCAATCGTAACCAAATTTGGAAATCTAAATGATTATGAAATTGTCTGTGTCGGACTGTTTTGATTTTTTGGCTAATTGATACCAGTTTTGAATACCACGCCTCTCATTGCGGCATAGTCAGTGAGGCCATTTTTGGCCATGTTTGAAGGGCTCTAGCGCCTTAAAAAACAAAAATATCAAAAAAAGCAAAACACACCGACACAGATATTGACAATATTAATCTGTGTTGAAAAAATCATTCCTCTAGCTTCAAAAACCAGGGAGGAAACAGTCGAGTACGTTTGTATGGAGAAATGACCACTCCTGTTGGCTCTTAAACACGCTCCATCCAAGGTCAAATTACTTTCCCCACTAGTGGATAAAACGCGTTTTTCCCCGCTTGTATTGAAGGATAAAAGACAACTTTCCGAGCTAGTGAGGGGAAAACATAATTTTTGTACTCTACTACTTCTATCTGAAGCTTTTTGTTCTGTACGCAGTTATTTAGTCAAGGGTGAATTTCAACGGAAGTAAAATCAAATTCATGTTTCCATGTGTTCTCAGTGATCCGACCCATACAAGTTATACGTCAAATTAAAGGTAATTTAATACAATATTTTTCCTCATTTAAAACTTTTTTGTACTGTAACAGATATTTTGTAAAAACCTGATTTTAAAAAAAAAGTATCACAAAAAAATTGGATTTTTTTAAATATTTCTTTAATTACTAATTAAGGGTTGACTTTATTGATACAATATATAGAACAATATTTCAAGCACACATATAGAGGTATGATTTAAAACAAAAATTAATGAAATCGGATAAATATTTCTCGAGTTATGGTTGATTTTTTAAAACTCAATATCCGCCATCTTGGATTGGCGGCCATTTTGTTTAGCTACCATTTTGAGATGGCAATCATAGTTTTTTAACATCATTATAAATTTATCTAACTGATGTGAAAAGGAAATTTGGTACCCCCAAATTATACCGATATCTTGGCTGGCCCATGGACTAGCTTCAGAAGGTTCTTATAGACAAAAACTATAAAACCCCCGTGAGACTCGACCTTATATATAAGTATAGCGACCCGTTTAAGATTATTTTAAGACAGAAACTAGTTTTTCACAAAAACAGTACTTAGGTAGGTAAAAATTTGCATAACCAAGTAATTAGCGCATATTAAAATTCCACTTAACGGCAAAAGTAAAATTAAAATAAGTGCACATTCGGGCCTTCCCAAATACAGTTAATTGCAAATATTTAACCAAGATCAATGTGACTGGATGTGATTGAGATAAAACATACTCTCACATATAAATATCTAATTTATGTTCTTCTATGTGGGTAACTTCTATGAATCATAGTCTATTATGCATGATTTTCGGGATTCGATTTCACTTTCGGTAATATTAGTAGGCATGGTTGTAGGTCTAGCCTCAGCTGGGATTGCCAACTTTTCATGTGAAATGCCATCATTAAAATGTGGCCATGACGTGTCTAACGATTATTAAAAACTCTAACTAACCTAATACACATTGGCGTGCACGTTTCGGTATTTGCTATTTAGTACATCCAGCATAAAAACTACATACTTATATATATCCGTTTTATTCCGAATTAAGATGACAGTTTAATGTTTTGAAATAAAAAGTTTTTAGTTTAAGTACAACATGGGGTTACATGACACACGCACGCAAATAAAAATGAAGTTCCAAACTTTTGATACGATACGAGTGAGGTACCTACATCTCGCTTGGGTGCGCGCAGACTTGTAAATAGTAGCACTGGGACAACCTTACCTAAAGACTTGTTGCTTAATCAATAACCACAAACTTAACGAGCCATCGCCTCAAGTACTGTTATGTACATAACCTTCTTTTCCTAAATCGGTTGGAATATTTAATTGAGTTGCTTCACTGTATGCCATGCTTCGAGAGTCGCCGCAAGCTTGTGTAGCGGGGACAAAGCTAAAGGCTCGCCGTATGTTACATTTGTATTGTAAACGACAATAATTATACCTTTCTTACAGGCCTTGTGAAGTTTTAATTGCATAGGTGCAGTGTTTTGAGCACACCATCTAGTGGGGGGAGGGCATAATGAGGTCTGGTGCCTAATTCGCTCCAGGCTATCCGAGGAGCGACTCATCTAGACATGACTTTAATTTACTATGAAAACCCCGAAA
Source organism: Cydia strobilella (assembly GCF_947568885.1). Lineage (NCBI taxonomy): Eukaryota > Metazoa > Arthropoda > Insecta > Lepidoptera > Tortricidae > Cydia > Cydia strobilella. The sequence continues at coordinate 18,734,344 of NC_086042.1, read as the reverse complement.
CTAACAGTGTGAAAGTTTTTCGTAAAGTGTACCTAGATACCACAAAAGTGCATTGGTTATGGGACAGTGTTATTAGGTGCCTGCTTGGGTTGGTATGGTGTTTTATAACCCAATCACAATATTTAAATTCGTAAAAAACAAAAACCGTTGAACCTCATTATGTGGGTAGATATTATGCATATCTATTCTATGTTAATAATGTTTTATTTTTGACAAAACCTTACAGTTAATTTCCTCGTAGTCCTCTACGTGATCCATGCACATATTGCACAATTCAAACAAAAATAGGAACGATCTTAAAAGTCTTAAAACACAAAATAGTTTAGAATGTTTAGATGATAAATAGATAAAAAATGTTTATTTTATCTCGTAGATACACGGAATAATGGTATCACCATAGAAAGATATTTATAGCCCCCCAAAAAGCGATGTCTAAGATGGCTCAAGGGCAATACATCTAACCTCGAAAACGCAGCTCTCGCGACTCTACTTTGAACTTGAACGGTCCCCTAAGGCAATCCAGAGGAAGAGGCGCTGTGAATCGGGTGACAGGAGCGCTCTGGTACGACTTGCTAGTACCCAATAGTTCTGTCTTTGTGGTGACTGACTGTACCTACGGGTGAAAAGCGGTGGGCGATGGCTTCGTCACATCCTTATCCCATTACATTCATGTGCATTGTAGGTACATATACAGGTTGACCTAAGGTCACCATTGGACAAACCCTGAAATCCCACGTAGGGTTACTTCTCAGAAATGCTCTAACGTTAATATTTTTTTTAATTAGAACAAAAAATAAAAATAAAAATTTTCAAACAAAAATTAATTCCAATGATCGACAACAAAAAGAAACGTACTGTATTAATCATTGGCAGTGTTTTTAACAACTTGTTCGAAAATGTGCGGCAATGATGACATTTGTCAAAAGTCAGAATCTTACTAATGTCATAAATAAAAAAGAGAATCAACAAGGTCGACTTTCGGCCACTCCTTTATCAAATGAAAATACTAATAAAAAAATATAATTTAAAGTAAAGACCTGTCTGTTTTTTTAAAGCTTGAGGGCAACGACACACCGCTCCTTTACTCAGTGGGCATGACCAATATTTAAATAATAGTCTGCTATCAGATCCAGTAACAAAACAAATGAATACGGATTTGTTGGAAGATATATGAAGCTTTTCTAATCGGCGAAATAATCGTCGCGCGCCGCAGTGTAGATCCGAGACACTGCGCGAGCGCTCGCCTGACGCGGTCGAGGGGTGAAGTGTAAGCTCAGAGCTTAACACACTGTTCAGTGCATGTGCAACTAATAAGGGTGGAGTGGGTGGAATAATTTGAACATTAATTAGTGGAAGAAAATCTTATTATAGTGATGCATGTTTGCTACTCGATGATGTTTATAAATCTCTTTTTTCTGGAGTGTCATCTGTTTTTCGTGCATTGCAAATTTTAGTGATACATTATATTTGTCGATGCATACAAAAAAAGATTAAGTTCACGCAAAATGACAACGAAACAATTTGTACATATATTATCTATTTAGGAAATTATACAAAATTTATAAATATGTAATAGCAAAACAAAAACATAATTAATTGTTCTAATTTCAATTAGTTTTTTAACGCAGCTGCGCAGAAATTTTTCAGGCATAAAGTCGTCCGCTAAGTGTAGACAGATTTACGTATGGGCATTAAAGTTTAAATAATCCTAACGTTCGTGACTGTAATAAGTAACACATAATCTGATGACCGTGGACACTAATCAAAGTGATCAAACCACTTTATTGAGTAACTTAACTTGCTTAGTTAAATACTAACTAACTAAACTTTGTATATATATCGTCAGGTGACAACCAAAACTCGAAATTTACAAAATGAATTAAAAAATTCAAAACGATCAAGTTCATGATTTACCATACAGCTACTAGCCAAAAATTACATAAATTACTATTTATAATTTTAATATCATTTAAATTTGTAGTATTAAGTATGAATGTTTATTAAGTAGGTACCCTTTCTATACGTTATGTACACAAAGCTAAATTATTTTAGTAATAGAGGTTACATATGCAAGCAAATGCATAGATACCACCAGCAAACCCCTTTATCAGTTGTAGTTCATTGTAAACTACGGTTGGCAATTGGAACATTGTCTACGGGGTTTGAGTTTGACCACCAGCAGCTGCTCAGTTTTGTTATACATTTATAATTTCGGATCCAGTGCCCGCGAAGTCCGTCGTCTGGGTCCGTAAGGTTTGTGGGATGTTTTATATCTAATGAATTATGTGATGTGACACTGGGATGATGTTGTGAAAGCTGCTCAGTTATAGGTAGTGATGAAATGAGATAAGGTAATCAATTTAACTATTTAAGTTACATAGGTCATGTACTATTGCCAAGTAAAGTTAAATGCTTCTCGTATACTTAGTCATTTTACGAAATCGAAAGGAAAATATTAAAAGATCTTCAATGATAAGTATGCCATTCTTTCAACCCATCATAGGTATTATGGGAATCGGATACTCATGATTAAGAATCTAATCATTCAGGAAATATGAAGGTGTAATTAACATTGACAAAAAAGTTAATTCTTCTATATTTTACTAATTGCCTAATTTGTTGTAATGCTAATTGTTAATAATTATTAATTAATAATCATATTGGACGAAGCTTAAATAAATTATTACTTTACACATTTATACCCACGAATGACTAATTCATAAGCATCACAGGTATTTTGCCAGACAAGTATTTAACCTGAGTTGAATTTTGAAGTTCTTTTTCAACCCGGAGCACAGATCCCGGAGCTCGTTGCTGATTTTAATTTCTTATTCTGAAGCAAACAACAAATAAACCAGAATCGAGCGCCCGATATCGAGTCTGTACTGTAGTAGTACCTACTCTACAATAAAGATACTTACCTATTAAAAATCCTTAGTGTAACGAACCCATTTGTTTCTGTACACGTCTTTCTTAATTAAAGCTTAATGATAATGACACAAAAACAAGCTGTAAAAAGCCTCATCACTCATGAGAATCAGCTCAGCAATTAAACCAATGACAAAATATTTTTTGTTGACCCATTGCACAGTCGGAGCCAGAAGTGTACGTAATTATTCGCGTTGTCTGCTGCAATTGTTTTAATATAATAATGAAATAAAATATATATTTTATTGTTTTAATAAAAAAACCGGCCAAGTGCGAGTCGGACTCGCCCACCGAGGTTTCCGTACAAATGTAACTTTTTTAATTTATCTTTTACAAATATATGTATAGTTTTCAGATTTTTCCCTGTACTTGTAGTGTAAGATGATATTACTTGCCAAATTTCATAGTTCTAGGTCAACGGTTAGTTGATGATTTAAGTAAATTTTGATTCCCTTGAGAGTGTCTAAATATATTATAAGTTTTTTGCGGCATAAACGGCCGTATCTTTTTTTTTAGTTAACTTAGAAGTTTTATGAAATAAAACTATGAAAACGAATTATATCGCGTATTATCGGGATGTATTATCAATTCAAAATACGCGATATAATCCGTTTTCATAGTTTTATTTCATGAGTAACTATTATCGCGGTAACCGAAGATAATAATATTAGAAGTTTTATTTTTTTCACAGCTTCAAGGGACTGTAGACCTGAGTATATATATATATGGTTTTAATTTCAACTGGATATCTTGAAGAACGGACGGACAACAAAGTGATCCTATAAGGGTTCAGTTTTTTTCATTTTGTGGTACGGAATCCTAAAAATAAAGTACCTATAGTTAATACTTAAGTAGATGTTGTCGGCTTGTGGTATCCAACCGCTAGATTTATTAGGTAGGTACTACCTATAGAACAAATACACACTCATGGACATATTTAGAGGAACGCAAAAAAAGTTTTCACCATAATGTATTGCTTGCTTCGCTTGCATTTTAAGAAGTGACAACAAATAAATTGGTATTAATTATACAACATTATTCACCACCACCACCACCAAAAATAATAGGTACTTAATACAAGTCTAAATGAACTCCATTCATAAATTTATCATTCAAAATCATCACTTAAAAGTCAATTACACCAGCCAACATAAGGAAACAATTCAAAATTTGCATTAAATTACTTGGCCACACTTGTGGATAAAATGCAACTTTTCATTAGTTTTTTAAGAATAAAGAAAGTCTTTACGGCTGGTGTGGTGCAAATATTATACTATATCGCCAATGTAACATTTTAAATAAATACGCGGATTCCCACAAGTCCGGTTGACAGCGACTACACGTTTATGTGTAATACTCTCAGCTATTCCATTATCATAACTGGCCGCAGGTGGCGAGCGTGACATCGCGGAACCACTCTACATTGTTACGAGTATGCTGGATATTTTCGTGATTGTAATTAACAAGCTTTTAAGCGTATATGGATATAAAGGCATCATCGTGAACCTAAGCCTGAAGGTATGCAACGGCAAATGCCGAGTACGTAGGTACTTAAGATGAAAATTACAAAGAAAAAGCCTAAGGCACTCTTATAGTGTAAGGCCTGAGTGGATGCAGCGTTTCGTCGGGCTCACAATGATTTGAGCAGCGTGCACTAGGGCCGCTCCTATACGTTTGCATTGTTTAACATGCACGCCGCACGCCCCGCCACGCTGCACGCTCAACTCAAGCGTCCACTTAGGCCTTACACTTACAGTTGAAATTTAATCTAGCAATACCTCACACTTTAATAAATGCTTTGACAACAGGTATCCTCTAGTTATTTGTTTTACAAGGGGGCAAAGTTGTTGTTTAACCTCTCGTGCTAATATTCATACCCGAGCAAGCGAAAGATTCCAAAATTGAACCACGAGCCTAGCGAGTGGTTCGAAAAATGGAACCTTGAGCGTTGCGAGGGTTTCAAGGCACGAGGGTTAAACAAATTTTGCCACCGAGTGAAACACAAAAATTTTCACCACACCAACACAAGGAAAATACTAACTGTATATCGTCAAGTGACAACCAAAACTCACTAATTACCACTAAAAGTTCATAGCCATAGTGAACCGTATTAGTACCCTAATAAAGTGATTAATTATTTTTTAGTAATTAGTGACTTTTGGTTGTCACCTGACGATGTATCAAACAAAATCAAAGCAAATCGATTTTTATTTTATTTATTTGGCTCACAAAACAAGTTACAGACATTTATATAAATTACATTGATGGCTTACAGTTCAGGTCTGGACCATAACTCTAAACATGTGTGCACAAAAGGAAAAGAACATTCAGATTAAAATATAACGCTAGAGGGAGGAGAAATCCAGGAAAACTATATAAATAGTAGTAAGATCTTAAGTCTACGTATACGTAATTAAGTTATCTACTACTTAAACTAGGTCTACTTAAAACTAAATAAGACATGTTTAAATTACGACATGCTATAATAACTAAAGAAAAAGATCGGCATTTTGATGTGCGAACGCAGCTTATGAACAGAAAGTCTTACGTATTTTGTTTTTAAAAATGGGCAAGCTGCATTCGAATATGTCTATTAACGGATTCTCGGTAACGGTTTCGTTGTATAAACGGCACATTCTTGTTACTGGATTGTAATATGATATGTTGTTTTTATAAATCTGTAGTTGGAATATTTTGGGTGAGGGGTTGCGAGATTTGTATCGTGTGATAAAATTGAGAAGAGCAAGAAGGGAGGGACAGTCAATTTGGGAATGTATGATTTTGTAGAGTATAGTTCGCTGCATTTCCGACGACTTGTAAGCGATGGCATATTAAAGTGCTTAAGCCTGCTGGCATATGATCTGAGACTGCGACCAAGCTGGAGCCTGTAGCTAAGGATTTTCAGAAATTGCTTTTGCACTTTTTCTATTCTGTCAATGTGAGTATTGTAGTAAGGTGCCCATATTACAGATCCGTACTCTAAGGTGCTTCTGACCAAGGAGCAGTATAAATATTTAAGGACATGTAAGTTTTTGAAGTCTTTGGTAAGGCGAGATATAAATTCCATTTAACTTGATACCTTTGGAAATTAAGTTCTCGTAATGAGTTTGAAATGTTAATTTGTCGTCAAAGTAGATACCAAGGTCCCGAATTACAGATGTGCGATTAAGCGTGAAATTATTTAAAGAATAATTAAAAAGTAACTTTTGCTTAGATGTCGAGAAATAAATAACATAACATTTATCTATATTCAGGAACATACGGTTGGATATGCACCATTACGCAATTGTATTTAGATTACTCTGCAGGATTTGACATTGTTGGATGTTTGTGACTGTTGAGTAGATCTTAAGGTCGTCTGCGTACAGTACAGTACAGTGCAGTACAGTAAGCAGTGGCACGATAGACGTTCGACTAGGTCGTTAATAAAAACAACAAAAAGAAGAGGACCCAGGTGCGATCCTTGAGGAACGCCCGAGATAGCTTTTACTGGCTCAGAGACATGACCTTTAACACTTACAAGCTGACTCCTGTTGTCTAGGTAAGATTTGATCCACCTTAGCAAGTTTCCATGTATTCCATACCCTTCCAATTTATTAATAAGGATGGTGTGATCGACTTTGTCAAAGGCTTTCGAGAAATCTGTGTATATTGAATCTACTTGAGTTCTTTTAGCAAATGCACCACAGATATAATTTTTGTAAATTAGTAGATAGCTAACCGTCGATCTATTAGAAACAAAGCCATGTTGAAAGGGAGAAATGATGGTTTTAAAATGAGAGAAAAAGCAATTGTACATAACTGATTCAAATAATTTAGAAAATGCTGATAGTATACTAATAGGCCTATAATTGTTACAGTGACTGTTGTCGCCCGATTTGTGGATTGGTATAATGTGAGCAATTTTCCATTGGGAAGGGAAAGTGCCACTCTTAATGGACCGGTTAAAAATTATGTAGAGAGGTTGACAGAGCTCTTCGCAGCATTTTTTTATGAAAGACGGGGGAATGCCATCAGGACCAGCTCCCTTATTACAGTCAAGCCCTTTGATAGCTGCTCTAATTTGATCAATGCTAATATGTGTGTCACTGGAAAGTCACTGGTTACGCTACTCGAGGGTTTCTCGAAGACAGAACCAAAGTAATTAGAAAACATTTCAGCGACTTCCCTTGCGTTTGATGAGACCGATTCAAAATGAATGTTATTAAATGTTTATCATTCAAGATCATCATTTAAAAGTCAATTCTACCAGCAAACATAAGAAAACAACTCTACATTTGCATTTGATTACTTTGCCTCACATGTGAATAAAATGCAATTTTTTTATCAGTTTTTGAACAATCAAGAGAGCTTTAGCCTAGCCTTTACCAGCTGGTGTGGTGAAAAATAAATCAATTATTAAACATAACATACTCTCAAAAAACATGTTTATGTGACAGGAAAATTGTGTGGTAGATTATATATTCGCCCGTCGTCGCTTTTTAATTGCTGATTAATCGCTTCAAAAGCTCTTGAAACACAATATTAAGAGTTTGCGCACACCCATTAAAAACTAGCTTTGCCATAAAAAGTGAAACTGTGGTCTTGATTAGATTTATTCGTTCAATTGACTTTCACCTGGTTACTTTAATTGACTGATTTATCGCCATTACTTTATCGATGTCAGATTTTAGCATTTGCCAGTACCAAAGTGGTAGTCAATTATTTAGCTTTTTAGATAACTTCGTTTTATTTCTAACAGCTCTTAAAACCGAGCAATGTCGCAATCCCTGTTATAAAATTAGATCCTGAGAGTTTCCATATGATTATGTAGGTTTTTTACGTGTTCAAATGTGACTGCTCATCTTGCGATAATTGAACTGTAGTTCAATTATGCGTGTTTGACATCTGATGTCGGTCCGTAACGCAGGAAACAAAATGTTTGTTACGGTGACTACCCCATTTAAAGGGGTGTTAAGATATAATGTATTAACTCGTTAATAATTACAAGTGATTTTTTTCTACTCAATACAGAATAGGTAACACGGGAGGAGTCACAATGGAAACTAGTGGAATTAAACAGTTGATCAATTATTTCGTGACGGTAAACATACATAGGTACCTATTATTATTTTGTAGCGCTAAAGAATTTAAAGGAAAGGATTATCTCGTAAAAAATTATCTCGTTACGTATCACTTCATAATGCATTAAAATACAACCTGAAAGTAATATTTAACATAGGTATTCACGTAATGCGCAAAATCATTTTGCCTAGGTGCAATAATTTATGATGTTTGTTACATATGCACGAAATGTACAATTCGATTTCATTTATCACTAGCAATAGGCTAGTTTTACTCGAAAACTGGATTCCATTTCGTATGATTAAGCTGTTTTTAGGGTTCCGTAGCCAAATGGCAAAAAACGGAACCCTTATAGATTCGTCATGTCTTTCTGTCTGTCTGTCCGTCCGTATGTCACAGCCACTTTTCTCTGAAACTATAAAAACTATACTGTTGAAACTTGGTAAGTAGATGTATTCTGTGAACCGCATTAAGGTTTTCACACAAAAATAGAAAAAAAAACAATAAATTTTGGGGGTTCCCCATACTTGGAACTGAAACTCAAAATTTTTTTTTTCATCAAACCCATACGTGTAGGGTATCTATGGATAGGCCTTCATAAATGATATTGAGGTTTCTAATATCATTTTTTTCTAAACAGAATAGTTTGCGCGAGAGACATTTCCAAAGTGGTAAAATGTGTGTCCCTGTAACTTCTAAAATAAGAGAATGATAAAACTGAAAAAAATATATGATGTACTCATGTACATTACCATGCAAACTTCCACCTAAAATTGGTTTGAATGAGATCTAGTTAGTAGTTTTTTTTTAATATGTCATAAATCGTAAACCGCAATTTACCTTTCACTCACGTTTAACATAAAAACACATTGTTAAAATTATGTAATGTACGGAACCCTCGGTGCGCGAGTCCGACTCGCACTTGGCCGGTTTTTATACTTTTAAGACACGTCATATATTTTAATAATGTTGATGTGGTTTCCATTTCCATAAATTTCGTAATAAATTATTATTTTTAAACATGGTGGTTATTAATAACTTAGGTAAAAGTTGATGATGAGACAGACAACAAAATAAGTAAATACAGACTAATTTAAGAATTAAGTAAGGTTAGTTAATGTTATAAAGCGTATTGCAATAACCTTGTTAGCTTATTGTTAAAAAGAGATTTCTTTTCACAGCGAGTAGCAAGTAGGCAGATGTGAAACATATCATTTTTAAATGAAAAGATAGGTAGCCCTTTAACATGATTTCTTGCAGATTACTTTTGTAATTTTGTGCTTAAAGCCTACGTAATAAGTATGCACAAAGAACTTTGACGGTTACAAATGTAAAGATATAAAGTGTCTCGTGCAAAAATGATCATAATAAACCAGTAATGAACGAACAAAACATGGAATCTAACGGTCAATTAGTAAACAACACTAAAAACGCAGATGAAGAAAAAACGCCAGAAAAAATAACCATAACTATAGACCAAACGGACGGCGGGAAAACTGACAACAACGGAATAAAACCACTAGAAGTAAAAAAACAAAATGGCGGAGAAAAAGGAGATTCCAAGGACTTGTTGGGAGTTCCAAGGAATGGACACCGCATGTCCTTTATGGAAGAGGAGAGTGCGAAAGAAAGGATGCGGCTGTCACTACTGAAGCAATGCTCCGGGATTCTGAGACAAGGAGACCAGAAGTACAATAAGGAGACCCTGCACAAAGCATTTCAGGATGAGGTAAGAAGTTACGCTTTAAAATTATTCTTATGGTAGTTTCTAAATTTAAGTGATTTTAATATCAACCAGTGTTCAAGAATACTCAACCAATTCAATCCAATCAATTCAATGAAGTCAATTTCGGAGTTGAATGAAAGCATTGAAAACGTGTCGGAGAACGAAGGTAGTATTAGCATGGATGAAATTGTGAAAGTGTTGAAAAGAATGAAATCAGGGAAGGCTGCAGGGTATGATAGAGTTTCTGTCGAGATGCTGAAAGCTGGACAAGGCATTGTAGCAAGTCAGTTGTACCGCCTTTTCAATATGTGCTTCGGAACCGGTCTAGTGCCCAGGGACTGGTGCAAGGCCGTCATTGTACCTCTTTACAAAGGAAAGGGATCACAACTGCATTGCAAAAACTACAGAGGCATTAGCTTACTCAGCGTCGTCGGCAAATTGTATGCAAAGATATTGATTGAAAGAGTAGTGAAAGAAACCGATGAAAAAGTATGGGATGCACAAGCGGGATTCCGAAAGGGTATGGGATGTACGGATCAAGTCTTTTCCTTGCGATGCATAGCCGAAAAGTATTTGGCCAAAGGTCAGAAGGTCTATTGCGCTTTCGTGGATTTGGAAAAGGCTTGTGACAGAGTGGTAAGGAATGAACTTTGGTCGGTACTGTCGGTGTATGGATTGAGCGGCCGTCTCATTCAGGCGCTGAAATCGCTCTATGAGGATTCTAGTGCTTGTGTGAGAGTAAACGGGTCGTACACTGAGTGGTTTAGCATCGAAAAGGGTGTTAGGCAGGGATGTGTAGCGTCACCGTGGCTGTTTAATCTGTTCATGGACAGTAGTTTGCATGATTTGAGAAATGATGAATGTGGGCTGAGAATGAGTGGGTTACCCGTCAAATGTCTTCTTTACGCTGATGACCGGGTATTGCTAGCGTCATCGGGTGAAGAGTTGCAGAAGATGGTAACTAGAATGCATGGATCTTTTGAAAGGAAAGGAATGGAAATAAATGTAAGTAAGATGAAAGTTATGGTATTTGGAAAGGAGTAATATATGACAAACTGTGAAATTTTGATTGGTCAAAAAGAGTAGAACAAGTGAAAGAGTTTGTGTATCTGGGAACATTATTCACTAGGGACGGTAAGCATGATAAAGATATTGAAAGGAGAGTGAGTGCTGGAAATCGCGTGAATGGGGCACTTAACGCTTTTATGAGCAGCCAGAAGGTGTCGCAAAAGGCACGGTTGGCTGTGCATAGAGGGGTGCTGGTGCCTACACTTATGTATGGTAGCGAAAGTTGGGTATGGCAGAAGAGGCATCAGAGCCAAGTGAATGCAGTGGAAATGAGAGCGTTGTGAAGTGTGTGTGGTGTTAGATTACAAGATAGAATTCGGAACATTGTGATAAGGGAAAAGTGTGGACTGAGCGAAGATGTAGTGACAAAAATTGAGAAAGGTATGTTGAGATGGTTTGGACACGTGGAAAGAATGAGTGAAAGAAGGCTAACAAAGAGAGTGTATAAGGGAGAGGTAGAAACGGGAGTTGGAAGGGGCAGACCTCGGCGGACTTTCTCTGATCAGATCGGGGAAATCCTGAAGAAAGGCCAGGTCAAGAGCACCCTAAACCGGCGAGCGTGTATGAGGAATGTTATGAAAGTGAAGGAAGCGAAAGAGGTATGTCAGGATCGTAGCAAGTGGAAATCCGTGGTCTCTGCCTACCCCTCCGGGAAATAGGCATGATTATATGTATGTATGTATGTATGTATGTATGTATGTATGTTCAAGAATACTAATTTGTTACTCATTAACAATACTTGTATTTCACGAGTCTTATGTACGATCTTAAATAAACATTTCGAAATAATGTTTGTATATGTTAGATACCCATCTATGTCGCATTAGCACCTAAACCGCAGCAACGAAATAATTTTATTAGTCGTCAACGGAAATCCGTCTGTTAATCACATTAAGCTCTGCTGTCTGCACAGTCGCTAGATTAGAAGCAGCGTGACAACGTTTGTATTTTCATTACTTGTTGGTTACTTTATTGGTTAACTTTTTTTAAATTTGTTTTTTTAAACAACGTGCATTTTGTGGCAGATTTAAAAAGTCACGGCTCTTATACGGAGTTTAAATATATATGTAATGCCTGAAGTAGGTAGGTAAGTACTAATACCTATTGTACCTATGTAGGTACAATATATTCTTATTGACACCCTCGGAAAATGGAACTTATAAGCATTTAGTACACATATATACACACCTTAACCTAAATCTTAGTCAGCCCTAGTTTATACTAGGGCTGACTAAGATTTAGGTTAAGGTTGTATTGTAATATGGGTACACCTATGTGTAGCTATGTGACTGACCTTCACCTTGACTAAACGCAAGTAACTAGGGAACTGAAAGAAGAACTACTATATATAAATATATAATTAATATTATTTATATTAATTCAGTTTATAATTTATTTTAATATATAGTAGTAGTAGTTCTTATATAGTAGTGTGACTACTTAAAAAATACAAATCAAAAATAGTTCATAAAATAATTTGATTTGTTCCCTAGTTGGATAGATGGCAGCACCATCTCTCTCAGTATACCGTAATCTAGTAAAGGATTCGTATAGAAGGTGCAAACACGTAATGCTCGCCGTTAGAGTTGGTTAAAGGCGCCTAGCCTTTCAAAGATAGCATACACCAGAGAATTTGGGACGGGAACTGCCGTGGCCGGGTGGTCTAGTGGTCAGGACGTTAGTCGCGTAAGCTGAAGACGCGGGTTCTATTCCCGCCTCGGCCACCGGTGGACTTGGTCACTTTTTCTTTAGTGTATGATATCTATTTCAGTTTATAAACGCAAGTACTTGGCAAATGTATGAACTCGCAATAAACAAGCCCCGATATGAAGGCCAGTTACCTACATTTATCCCGCAGTCCCACTACCCGTATTGATCTTATTTATTTATATTATTATTATTATTTTGTGGTAAACAATAAACTAATTCTTATTCATGAAATAAAACTATGAAAACGGATTATATCGCGTATATTGAATTTATAATACATCCCGACGTTTCGAACTCTTTACAGCGTTCGTGGTCAACGGGTGACTGAGGAAAAATTACAAAGTGCAAAAATACCCACATACTAAAATAATGAACAATCATAGACTACAAACTTTAAGGCTGGTTGTACATGCAAAATCGGTTCATAAGGCTAGTTATACACTACAATTATTTTCAAGTAAAGATACATATACGCGATAAAAACTACGCCGGCTCCAACCCTACACCACGGACCCGAGAAGATTTAATTCCCTCCTAAATTGTAGGAGGGTATCCCAATATGGGACCGGCAACAAACTCGGCGGGACACATCTTTTCAAAACAATTCTTAATAATTCTTATTCTTATTCTCTAAAAAATGTAGCATATAGGTCAACTTTTATTGCTTTCTATTTCTTATGACCCTGCGACTCTTACTGTTTTCAAACACGTTACTATATTTTTGATGTACCTATGCTGGTATTACTTTCAAATTAACTATTAACGTGAACCCGAACTCGTTGAGGTCAGTGCGGTAATAAATTGTGCTTAATGGTACGTGCCAGAAAAATATCGATTTAATGCGATGCGACGCGTTTGTGTAACTCTTGTCTAATAAACTTTGTAAGTACTAGTTTTATGTATGATAAATTAAAGAAAAGATTATCTCGGCATCCTTTTTAAGGCGGTTCCCTGAGCCAGAAGGCGAAAAATCTCCTTATATGATCCTGTTTTTCTAAGAGGCGTTGATATTCGTAGACGTGGAAAAAATATATGTAGTTCTTGACTATATTATCTTTAATATCATAGCTTCCGATACACGAATTATGACACTTCGCTCGATACAATTAATTCGCAAAGTAACCTCTAACTCGGACTTTTAATCCAACTTTACTCGGTTATTTATTATGTGATACTATAAACAATAAAAGAAGAAAAAACAATCTTAACTTAAATAATAATTTCATAGCTTTCGAATTTCGATATTGTAGGGTAACGTTTTTAAAATAAATAAAAATCGTAAAAATTCGACCAAAATTGACACTTGGCGCGCATGATCTTTCCCGTTCTTTCTTGCGAAATGTGACAGAGACAGCGGCAAACCGATGGAACGGCCTTAACGACCCACGCGTTCGTTCGTCGTCAAAATAGTAAAAATTAATATTTTATATTATGTAAATTTTATTGATGTCTACATCGAAAAAGATATTCCGTGTGATCTAGAGCTAAGACAAGTTCAAAAGAAAAGAACTGACGACGCAGTGGCCGTGTGTTATATTTATATTACATGAACCATTTAGAGCCACTTTTGCCCCTGCGTAACTCCAAATCTATTACACATAAACACGAAATTTGGTTCATTTATTAAGACACTTAAGGCTAACTGGAACCCCAAATTTCATGAATACCAACGAACTAAATTTGAGAAAAGTAACATATGCAAATATAATATAGCCTGTACTGGCCTGTAGGTACGTAAAAACTAGCCAAGTCAATTCCTGAACTTTAATCACAGCCCAAGTGAACTAGAACTTAGCACTCATATAGATATCAATTCTTTTGCCGGCGAAGTCAACAACGACGCATGAATATTCTTAATGTTGAACTTGGCTCTCATTTCACATTTGTGTTTTTGATGAGATTACCGTTTTACCTACTGTCTGAATGTCACTGACAAATGGGTCTTTAGTGCAGTCGTAACTTATAAAAATCGCAAAACTTACGAAACATACATTACTGCGTTGCGTTAGGTAGATAGGTACATTAGGGAAATATATAACTTTTGCGTTGGCGCGTCTTTATTAATTAATAGCGTAGTTAGTTCTGCTTTTCTAATAGACTTATGTTTTCTGAGAACGATAATTATACTCTTATTACTTCGATAGATTTATATTAATCTCGTATTATCTTGCTGTCAAAATTATCAAAAACACGCAACTTATATTTTGCACAACAATTACTTGCACTTTTATTGCTCAAAAGTATCCCAAAATATCCGGTTCTTTCGCAAATGGCATGTTATTGACAATATCACCTAAAAAGGATGGTAACTGCTGTATTTGTGCCTTGTAAATACCGCCAAGTACCTCATCATTTTTTACGAGACGAAATTACAAGTTTAAAAATATGATGTCAATCATTGCAATGACATGATGACGTCCGAGTCCACTGCATTTTTGTTTTATTTACATGTTATGTTTTGTTTTATAAGTAGATACCATATCTACCTCATTTACCTGTGATGTAACCTACGGACAACGAAATTAAACCCGGTTTAAACGCTCGAATTCCCCACAGAAGAGTATTTGTCAAAAAACAGTAACATTTCGCCAAATGTTAAATTATGAATTCTGAATAGTGAATCGTATGATATGACGTCATGTGTGACAGTGACAGTCAGTGGTAGCATTGACTATCAAGCCTGTAACAATGGAGCTGAACCAGATTCCTAATCACATGTCATTACCTATAGAGTTACCATGAAGCCTACTTAAGAGCTTTTTGCGAACGATTTCACTTTCGTTCATCGTTGTCATCACAATTGAAATTAATCCATGTAACCTTTGTATTAAATAACGAGAATAAAATATATTTTTGGAGTTATAAAATATAAGTAGGTAGGTAGGTATGTATCTGCATAGGTGCCACGGTCGGTGTCAGTGATTTGTTCCTACCAAAAAATCTGTTGGGTTTGAATTTAGGGCGTAATCAAATAGAAAGGAGTTGATGTAATGAAAATTAAAAAAGGTGATGTATTATGAGAGTATTGAAAGTTTTGTGGTAAAGTCCAATCCATTTTTCCGATGTGGGACTACCGTATTTTCCATTTGCTCTATTTGGTTTTGATTTTAATATGCTATCATTAGGAATAGCGACGGTCAAAGATATGCTGATTAGCAAGGGCCAGTTACACCAACCACAATTGATGGACTGATCATTGTCACTCAACAAGAACTATGAAAAATCCCATACAACACAATTTTGCGAACGTTTTAAATGTGACAGACGGTGCAACCGACCCTTAAACTTACCTACGTCTTTTAGTAAACTTACGCCTACGCAAACACGAGCTTACAGTAAACTAATTTAATCAACTTCAGACCGTAAAATGTCTATTTTATTTCATTTCGTAAGCACGCGGATCGATTTGATTCGCGAAAGTGAATGGGATCGATTTGAATGGGCTATATTTGCGCAAGTCGGATGAACGTGTTATGTGTTCACTGACGGTTTAACATTTATTAGATCTTCATAAAAAAAGTTAAGTGCGGGCTGGTTTAGTCCATTTTAAGCTGCGGTAAAATTTTGGAGATACAGGTAGTATAAATAAACCCTTTTTTGGAAAAGGGAAGTATGCCTATTGTGTCTCGTATTTGCCTACGTGATAAATCATGCCTTGTTCTCCATTAGACTTAGTTTTCGGCGGAGTCATTGGCAGTTTCATGAATCCTCTGGGAGCGGCGAGGTTTTTATAAATACTTGTACTACCAAAAACTGTTACTTGCTTGCTAACAGTGTACATTTTGCCTGAACGCAAGCTTGCAAGCAAGCAATTATATTTGCTTATGGATGCTTGCATCTACAAGTGTCGCCTAAAGCCACTCTAGCAAACTGTAGGAATAAGACGTTTTGAAAAATTGTCTTTCAAAATAAATTTAGAAATACTAGGAAATACTAGACGCAGGTGTCACATACGACTCGTCGACCTTACATCTATATTTGCGCTGGGTTTACAAATGTGGTTTTGATGGATAATAAAAAGTTAATTGAATGGAACTTTAGTGTAGTCTGCACGATTTCTATTATTACTACCTATATGAACTTTAAAGTTTATTTTGTAAGTAATTTCAGTGTTTATGGCAATGTTTTATGGTCAGTGAAGGTTAGGTACCTCATTAATATAGTGTGAGACATTTCATAATATTTTTCAACACACTTGCTCAAAACGACGTTTTTATTCCACCGATTTTTGGCTCATAACCCTAGATATTAAACACGCGTGCTCTTTCAGTGTATTATTCCACTCGTGCTTTTTCATTATATTATCCGACTGAGTTAAGAAGCTAACTGATTGCTAATAATATGCATGGAAAGGGAGCCTTCTTTAATTGGTCGGACTGGCGGGCACGGGCGCGCCCGACCGCCTGCGCAGTGCGCGGCCGGGGCGAGCGAGGGCCGGCCGGCAGTACGAGTATGACAGATGAAACACACAATACTAACTGTTTTAACTATTAAAATTTGATTAATATGAAAGTTTCTTTTTTTTTCTCGCAAGTGTGTTGAAAAACGTCGTATGAAACGCGTGTGCATTGGTCATTACACACATCGGCTTTCTTATTGCGCGTTAGCTTACAGCTCGCGCGCACAATATCGCCTCGTGTGTAATGACCAACTTAGCATACTTGTATCATAATGTACTATTTTACGTCTAGGCCTCATACTCACGAGCGCTTTTTCAACGCGCGTTAAAGAAGCGTTTGAATGACACAAATGGAAACATGTGTATTTATTCACACGATGGTGGTAGCGCTTTTTATCAAGCGTTGTTGGATTTTCAACTTTACGCTTGGTCTTTAAATCGAATTTAGCGTGCGAGCAGATTCAGCAAGCGCTTTTTTAACGGGCGTTGAAAAAGCCCTCGTGCGAATGTGGCCTTACGGTACCAATTACGTTTGAGGAGCGCAATTGGACTTTATTATTTGCCAGTTTGGGCAGCTTGTGACATGGCCGTAATATCACAAAACCTGCCTTTATTATTTTACCTTATGTATTCGACTTGCTTTAGTATTGCTGTCGCAACTAGAATGATAGATGGCTGGTAGAGAATGCCTTATGGCATTAAGTTCGCCTTTTGTACACTAAGTTTTTCTGTTGTATGACAGTACTATGATATGAAACATTTCCCGCTGTTGTAGCGACGCCACCAACGCTGCAGGAGTAACGCGCTGCACGCTGCTGCAGTCGCCAACCGAATGTACCATTATATTCTCAATTGTTTTTTTTATGTTTCCGAAAGTAGAATTAATTGAAATTAACATTGTTAAAACAACTGACTGCAATCTCGGGCGGGCACTTATTGTGAGGCAGGGAGGTAGGGGGCGGTTTTGGCTAATATTCCTCTGTCCCAACCAAAAATTAGGCTCTATATTTAGGCTAACTATCGGAAACCCAAGAAACAACTTTTATTTTTCTGAGTTTATAAATTATCGTCGATATCACCGTCACCCCTATTTCATTCGGACATCATTGTAATATTGTTAATGAACAAATAAATAAAAATAATGCTTATTCAAAGGTATTCATGTTCAGACTTAGAGTGATGCAGGCTTGAAGGTGCTCATCGCTTTCTGATAGCTTGCAATTAATATTTTTTCATTTCTCATGCTCTGAAAGTGGGTAGTTGTTGTTCTAAAAGGGTTTAGAAAATAATACGTTTCTGCGCTAGAGCACTACTTTCTAAGTACCTACGTCTTTTTTCGTTTTTTTTACGATAAGCAATAAAAGTTTTGGGCGTAAATGGATTTGTTGTACAATTTTCATTTTGATAATTAACTTCTCATTACATAAATAACGATATTTTAAACTAAATTTTTAATTGAAAGTACCCTCAAGAAATACCTATTACCTACTACTGAATTTTATACTTAGCCATTTTTTTAAATACACATGTAGGAATTTTACTTTCCTCGTATTCGAAATGAAAAGTAGTGTTTAATTCGGGTGAAAGGCACCATTTCAGCCTCGGACTATTTGGCTATTGTACTACCTCGACAGAAATGGGTCGTCTTTCATCCCTTGTTTAACAATCTATTTGATAGCTCCAATCCAGGAAAATCTACCTACATATTATGTGTTCTGTACATTTCTAACTTTCTTACTATGTCCAGTATGTACTTGCCTAAATTAACTCTACATTTGTCATACAAAAACGCAACAAAATAAAAAGGGAGAGATTTAAAAAAACAATGTCAAAAACTGAAATTAAGAAAAGATAAATGATTACAATTGTAAAATAACCGTCATGCATTTTACCCGGATCAAAGGTGCCGAAGAGACCTGTACCGTTGGACCGAGGACGACCGAGTTATGTGCTCGAATATTTGAAATGCCGTTGTTACCTTTTATTTAATTTATTAATTTGTACAGATAGTTATTTTTTAAGGTAGTACCTTAATTGTTCATATTATTCAATTGTATACAATTCAACATAGGTTTACTAGCGTTTATAAAATATTTTGCAAGGCTGTGTGTGGTCCCTCTACGGTTATTGAGTGCCGGCGAGTCGAACGCTACAGAACCAGTCTAAAATGTGTCATCGAGATATTCGAGATGGGTAAAAAAGGCGCGTTATCGCACACGCACACCTACACTGGTTTTTTGAGCGTTGGACTAGCCCGCGCTCAGGTGCCAATTAGAATTACACGACCCTTTTTTTGCAGGTAGTGGCACGTGCCGTTTTACTTAACAATAGATAAAGGATGAGCCGTTCGGGGCCAGCTACAAATTGAA
Source organism: Cydia strobilella (assembly GCF_947568885.1). Lineage (NCBI taxonomy): Eukaryota > Metazoa > Arthropoda > Insecta > Lepidoptera > Tortricidae > Cydia > Cydia strobilella. The sequence continues at coordinate 18,715,080 of NC_086042.1, read as the reverse complement.
CGACTACGTGATTGTGCTATTATTAGTTTTTAAAATTGTCTTTGTAATTGTCCGGGCGCGGTGCCTGCCCATATTCCTAAAAAAAGCTTCCTCTTTTTCCCGCATCAATTGATTTTGAGTATAGTATATAAAACAACATGAAAATCACGAGAGCACCCTAAGAATTAACCTTCCCCTTTTTGATCAAATGTAGAATAAAATATGTGCATTATCAGTTTCTGTTCCTGCGTCCGCGCACCATACACGAGTCATACATTATTCATCCACATATTTTGGTGTGAGCAGGACAAAAAGCGAATTCGTTAGTTTAGATTGAGTGGTGCGGCGTTGATGGACTGTTGCCCCGGCAAAAACGTTGACGTGTGGCTCTATGATATAACAGGCTTGGTTTAAATGGGAATAGTCATTTTTAATGGGCAGAGATTTATAGATAATGCGAGTTTGAAATGAGACATGATACCTTTTAGATAGTAAATATGGTATTATAACATAAATAAGCGGAGACCAATGGCGTATGTTAAGTTTTCTTCTGCAGTATCGGTATAAAGAAAGTAATTGCTATCTTAGATTACGATTGCAATGACAATTTAGAAGCTTTTTTCTGTGAAGGTCATGAAAAAGTCCTTGCGGCAATACATTAGTCGTATGTTGCGTTCATTGCATAGATAAGAAAAGATTGCAATACATATTCCCCTGTACCTATTAGTTTTTTGCTTGATAGAAACAAAGAAATAATAAAACCATGGTTTAAGTTTTTTGTAACACTTTACCAGGCATCGTAAACTGCGAGCGAAATCCATTTAAATGACGTACTTTGACTTGACAACAACCCTAGTACTTTAATGGATTTCGCTCGCAGTTTACGATCTTTGCACATTACCTATGTAATGCACCAAAATGATATATATCATTGGCAAACTGTGGCGCTTTTTTCGGTGGAAGACATAACATTGGAGCAAGTGATGGTGGCCTAGCGGTAAGAGCGTGCGATTTTCAATCCGGAGGTCGCGGGTTTAAACCCCGGCTCGTACCAATGAGTTTTTCGGAACTTATGTATGAAATATCGTTTAATCGTATCGGATCGTAAATCGTAATGGATGAGTCGCTTCGATTTGAAGCTCATATAAATACTAAAATACCAAAATGCTATGGTGCACTAAATTCATTATATAAGCTTAGACCCTACCTAACACAAAATGTTCGCGAACGCTTGTCAGATGCGCTAGTTTTATCCCAACTGGATTATGGAGACGTTGTATATGGGCATTGCATAAGAAAAAGAACAGAACGAGCAATTCAACGTGTGCAAAACTCATGCATGCGTTTCTGTCAAAATATCCCTCGCCGCTCACATATTAGCCCTTACCTTAATAAAGCGGGAAACTGAATATGTCACACAGAAGAATATTAAAGCTTGCGGCAATGGTATTTACGCTTAAACAATCTGGTATTCCACCCTATCTCGCGCGTAAACTTGAATGGAAGCCTAACCGAAAGTTGAAACGTTTGCGTGAGCAACAAGAGCGTATCTCTCTTCCACTACTCCGGCTTCAGTCATTTGGAGGCAGTTTTCGTTATGCTGCGTTTAAGTGCTGGAACAATTTGCCGCCACCAGTAGTTAACTGTAAGTCCCTGGCGGTTTTCAAACTACGTTGCAAGGCTTATTTACTGGACCTCCAAAAGGAAGTAACGTACACTTTTGGTTGAGTGACCTGCTCAATAGATATTTAAATTTAGCACTTTAGTTAGCACTTTTTTATCCACTGCGCATTGCTCGGTTTTGCTATCAAGTCATGTAATAGTGTAAATGTTTATACTGTCCTTAGCTAGATACAATTACGGCGGTGGCAGAATAACAGCGTCCGTTGCTGAAAACCTTTGGGGCTGCTGTGCCCCGAAGCCTTTTTGACACAGACACCAGCTGAGCCACCTTCCTTTTCAATTAGTTTGTAAGCATTATCGTGTACTTTTATTATGTACCTATGTTACAACTTCTTGAATAAACGTCTTTTATTATTATTATTATGTTCGTCCTTTACATAATCTCGGGACCATGGGGTCCCGGACATTTGGAAGGCGTGCGTGGGGCCGAAGCCAACACGCAGAGGCCCCTTGTAAAAAGACAATTTACTCTAAAAGGTGATGTGACACCAACCGATGATTATCCCTGTATGCACTATAGTAGTGCACCCAAGGACAAGCCCCGGTTAGTGCAGGACTATTGCAATGATAAGAAACAAAATAAACTAGACTATTGTGTTGAGATGTTAGTGTACTGGTTACCGGGTCTATGGAAATACTATGGCACCTGCCCCAATCTATGTTTAAAAACACGAAAAAAAAAAATGGACAGGTGGTGACTCGCCAACTCACAATATGGGTCCCCGAAAACGGCCGCTCGCACGGAGCGACAAGGGGACAACATCGCGTGAGTGGCTCAGGGTGTGGAGAGGTGTGCACCGCTTTCTACCCAGTGGCTGTAAACACTCACAGCCACTGTGCCAACTCGCGTCTTATGCATATTTCACTTTATTATTATAAGTATTTACCAGTTGCTTTTCGGTGAAGGAAAACATCGTGAGGAAACCGGACTAATCCCAATAAGCCCTAGTTTCCCCTCCGGGTTAGAAGGTCAGATCGCAGTCGCTTTCGTAAAAACTAGTGCCTACGTCAATTCTTGGGATTAGTTGTCAAGCGGACCCCAGGATCCTATGAGTCGTGGCAAAATGCCGGGATAACGCGAGGAAAAAGTAAGACATAACTAATATTGGAGACCTTCTGCTTCTACGGTGAAAAGCGATACCATGATTAAAATAGTTACAAGTTTGACCTGTCACCTGTCACACATCACAGCTGGCATTGGCTCAGCTATGACCATTGGCCGCCCCGGACTCGACACCAACCAATAGCATTGCGTATATCGAATGACCCAGATCCGTCATTCAAGTATATATATTATGTAGTAAATAGTTTTTATGTACCTTGAATGTATTCAAAGTAACTAAGTTTTTCGATCGTGTCGGTTGCATATTATTATAAATTTTATAAAATAATTTTAGCTAAATTAAGTCTGACCGATTGTTATTGGAATCCCATCATGTTTTTCTGCGGTCGGTTCAGATTTATTTATTATACTTATTAAAGGCACAAAAAGGCTTTAATGCCTCATGGTATTCTCTACCAGTCAACCATAGGGCCATACAGAAGTGTACATTTTTTAGGAAGCTTCTGTCTAATACACTTCAAGACTATAATGGAGTATCTTAACTGGCCCAAGTAACGAAAGTAAAGTAGGTAACGAATATAATTTAAATGATCAAGATAAGAGATGCATTGGTAATATCGTGAAACAATAAACTGTGTTAAGGATATTAGGGCGGTAAGCTGGCGTAGAGGTCGCAGGATATAATTGAAACGGTGTGTCACATGACTCACTGTAAGAGTTCATAGGCAAACACATAGCTGACCGCTATAATCACACAGCCAGCGACCTACATCCTCGCTCGTTTGTCATGAGGCAATGCTGATACCTATTCGAGGACTAGCGAGCATACATTACATGTCACACGGTAACTTTACTAATATCGCATCTCTTTCGATTGCTTGATTGTAAAAGCGGCGTTATTATTTACATTATAAAGTTCATAATTGAGAATAAGCGAGGAGAAAAGTACGAGGTTGATAAAATTGACAGTCGATACGTGACACGCTTTGTAGGTCGATATAGAGATATAATCTAATAGCTTACAGCTGTGCCATGAAACTTAGATAGTATGATAGTAGGTTTTGATTTTAATGCGGTTTGATAATAACACGTGCTCGCGTTTAGCCTGTAGGGGCAAGGCTCGAGGGAACGTCGTGATTCGTTTGATTCACGGGAGTGTAACATTAAAATCAAGCGCTTACCGAGGACCATGAGTAATTATAAGAGTACAGTCTGATAGATCTATAAATTTTGAGATTATATTGCTTTAGTTTGCCTAAAAAATAGACTACCCACTAGTAGGTGGGGTAAGTAGATTAGATATTACTGCAATGCACAGATGTGCGCCGTAACTTATAAGTATCTAAGAGCTTCAACGCGCTTATAAGCTCATAATTCATAATTTATTTATTGCATCCATGGTTTACATTTGGTGGTACATACATAGTGGGTTTCACATGGACCCTGGTAGGGCACAGCAATAGTCATAACTTTACGTGTTTAGGTGGTGAATGAAGACTGTTTGATATCAGTATGACCTGGCAGTCCAAAAAAACTGCGGTATAAGCAGTAAACGGTCTGAAATGGAATCACAGACCACCTCAATTACTAGACGAAGCACATTTAATTTTAAGACAATAGAGGTCACCATACATAAGCGCTCCCGTACAAAATTTAGTGTGGGAGCGAAACCGCTTATTTCAGTTGCCCCCACGATTACGACCAGTACCACTTTAGGGGTATAACTGGTCTGTTATAGTATATAACAATGTAAAGTACCACTGAGTTTACTTGACTGCTCAAATGGAAATGTTTAATTGATGACTGAAGTTATATATGTGTATATGCTATTTCAGATGCCTACAAACTAAATCCACTAATAATCATACCATTAAGCAAAGTAAGTTTATCGGATATAGGATCCTACATCTGTCATTATCGGTCACACACATGCACTACCTACAACAAACATTATGCCTACACATACGCACACAAACAAATATTATCGGTCCGACAGCTGAAGGGGGGCTCCGACATTGCTGAAATTATTGGAAGCGCCTTTCCGATATCGGATGTCGGAAGGCAAGAAAACAGCTGCAAGAGAGTGCCATTATGGCATCAAGTCCGCTTTTTTGCGTTACTATCGTTTTTTTAGTAATAATGACTTATTAAATGAATAAGTAAATACAGAAACACACAGATGTCTTACATTTAATTCCATCCGACATCCGATATCGGATCGGGCAATGTGAAAACGTTTTTACACTGTTGACGTTTCTAACTGTACCTATTTGTGGATGTATTCATGAGCTGCATTATGTATAAGGTCCAATTACACTAGTTTTACGCAAGTTTGCTCTAATGAAGTTTGACGACTAAATTCGTCATTTCCCAGCGCAAGTTTAGGGTTCCGTAAATTATTCAAACATCCAATTTTAGTTACAATAATGACTTAAAAATTTATGGAGTGCTGGGGATTTATCTGCGCGAAATACATAATATAAAAAACGGCCAAGTGCGAGTCGGACTCGCGCTCCAAGGGTTCCGTACATGACATAATTTGAACAATGTATTTTTTATGTGAAACGTGAGTGAAATGTCTTAAAAAACCCGTAGGGGCCGAATCAAAAACTAAGTAATTAAATCCGACTCACGCTTGACTGCACATTTCTAATAGGTTTTCCTGCAATCTATAGATAAAGATCTATTTTGTGTATTTTTTACAAAATTTTAGACCCAGTAGTTTTGGAGATAAGGGGGGGGGGGAATGGTAATTTTTTGCTTATTTTCTTGAATAACTTTTAAACTGTTTATCATAAAATTGTAAAAAATATATATTTGAGATTCCCACAATGAGCTCTTTCATTTGATATGTAACACGATATAGTTTGAAAAACTTTATTTTTTAATTTTCTCATTTACCCCCCAAAAGTGGCCCCCGTGTTTAAAATTAATTTGTTTACGTTACATGTCCGTCTTTGGGTCACAAACTTACGTATGTATACCAAATTTCAACTTAATAGGTCCAGTAGTTTCGGAGTTGACAGACGGACAGACAGACAGACAGACGCACGAGTGATCCTATAAGGGTTCCGTTTTTTTCCTTTTGAGGTACGGAACCCTAAAAAACGCTTAATCCCCACCACTCCATATATTTTTAAAGTATGTATTTACATATATATATGTTTTAAAAAACTAAGCCCATACAAACATGAAATATTAAATATAAAACACGATTTAATAATAAAATGCTTTAGATTTTTAGGAAAAATAAAATCAGTTGACTCCAATTTTTTTGTACCTAGAAAAATTAATTTGATCGTATATAACGTCCCACAAAATAATACACTATATCTTCAAATAACATACAAAGAACCAACAATCATATTTTTTGTAGTTTTCTGTGAGATGTAGTTAATATTTATCTACTTGTACTAAAAGTTAATATTTTACTCTGAAACTGGTGGCGTACCTACCTATAGCTATGCTCTTGACAGCTATGGACTCACAACTAAGACCAATATCGATAAATTAGAAAATATGCAGATCAGATTTTTAAAATTACTTGTTAATCATAAAACTAAACTCAAATGTAAAGGTAACTACAGACTTCTATTCAAAATTTGCAATATTTTACCTGTCAGTTTAAAACTTAAATACCTACTTACTTGCGATCAATAACCATGGCCGGCAGGAGCTTAAGAGGCCGGTGTCGATTTTAGTCGCAAAAATGTAAAATTGATAGATTTCGTCGATGAAATTGTACACCTTATGTTACCAAATTGAAATAACAAGTACTGGTTTCTATTAGCACGTCTTCTTATCTTGCCTTTTATCAGATCAATTTTTTGAAAACAGACTCACTAAATTAGTAATGATTTTTTTCTGATGGACGTTTAGGTAAACGCGCGTAAAGCACTGATTTTGACGCTCTTATTTGTAAATTTCGTAAAGTTTGGACTGCTAAAAATGGTAAATTTATATTACACATATTCTGTACTTGACCTTTATCAGATTACATTTTTGTTATATGACTTAGAGTTCGAGGAAATGAAAGTTAAACGAATTCAATTTTCTCCAGAAATTACTTCAAAACAAGTTACAATTTCTCTGAAAATCGACTTAATTTCAACGTAATTTAAATACTTGAACAATCTACGACATTTGCTGAAACTATTCTTATACATCAATTTGTATAATTTACCACCATAATTTTTTGATGAATTTTTAAAAACTGCCCCTTCTCTTCATATAAATATTACCGGTGACGCACGCTCGCGACCTCATTATTAAAAGGCAAGATGAGAAAACGTGCTAATAGAAACCAATACTTGTTATTTAGATATTACGTAACAAAACGTGTATAATTTCAACGACTAAATCTATCAATTTAAAATTTTTGCTCCAAAATCGACTACGGCCTCTTAACTCAGAGGATGCATTAATACCAGTTAATCACACATACATCACAAAGGCTGTGACTTCAGGCAAACTATGCGTTCCTAGAATTAATAACTACTACGGGGATAGAACCCTTAGAAAAAGAATCCCATACTTACTTAATAGTTTGTCCGAGGCCATAAGATGTGAAAATAAGAAGTCTAAATTTAAATCTATGTTAAAAATACACTACCTCAATATTTTGGAGTAATTGCACTAATATACTATTATATTTAAGTTAAGTACATATGTAACTAGAGACTGATGACCCCACAGTCAAACTCTTTATTGAGTTTTGCGGGGCTATGATTATAGTATGAATACTCTGTATTTTATTAAATAAATAATAATAATATCACCAATGTGAAATACTTATACTGATAAAAAATGAATGTCTCATCTAGTAGGTACTTGGTCATACTCGTATTTACTCTTACTGACTAAATATATATAATTACGGAACCTTCCTATCAATCGCCAAACCTAACACTAACTAGCAACTAAGATATTTAGTTTTTTCCGTTAAATTTCATAATTAAAGCGTATATAGCCCGAACAGACAGACCGGTGATTGATGGTTTTAATTATAGGCTTTTTACGGAAACTTGGGATAAAGACCCACGAGTGCGCGGCGCGGGCGCGACTGCCTCGAGCGCGTTCATCTGAATATCACAACTGGATCAATTAAGGTTTTTGGATTTTTATTGCTTAATTGCTTAGGTTTATAGTTAAAAACCGGCGTTTTGTAGGATGCGGGAAAAATATAGACATACTTTAAATGTAAAGTGTGTGTGAAAACACTTAAATATTATTTTTTATTAATGAGGTATATTTTTCTCTCAATAGGCGGAAAAACTGAGTTAAAAAAGTCAGAACCTGCATGTTGTATATAATCTACAACAACCAGATTCAGATTTTTCAAACAGATTTTTTACTTAATTCATAGAATAGTCTATTGATTCAGGTTCAGGTGTTATGGTGCGGAAATCCATATTATTGGTTTAATTAAAATCATAGAAAACAACTATGAGCCTTACACTTATTAAGATACTGTATCTTTGGTATTCTTGGTGCCTTTCCGGTTTAAGAGTAATTTCGGAAATAAATTTTCAGTTTCAGAATGGGATTCCCCCAGCATCTAATTAATGTAGGTTAGTATAATGATGTATAATGGACTCTTTTGCTGACTTTAGAGCTTTACCAAAGAGATAGGGCTCTATATATGTAAAAAATGCGAAAATATTTTTGTAAACCTATTAGATGTCAAATAATTTTGGTGCTTTGTTCTACTCGCTACTCTTGATGCTGACTGTACCTATATATACTGACGGTACATAACTATTTAATCTATATGAAATGCAATAATAAAAGTCAAAACAACGCAATCAATCACTGTATTTGATTTAATTGCGATCGCGATGATTGATCAGGACGAGTGAGATAAAAAAAGATCTATTAGACAGATATAAAAAGCCTACAAGTGTTAGCGCATTTATAATGCTTGCCTTCGAATCTTTATAGCGAGAACTAGCGGAGCGAAAATCCAAAATCAAAATCAGGAAAAACCAAGGTTGAATTTTTTTTTAAATACATTTAGTATTTGATGTACATGGTTAAGGTAGCGCTCGATATTCCAACGACGAAGCGAGGAAGTGGAAGACCACCTACCTGGCTGACGACGGTTCAGCGAGACCTGAAAGAGCTTAATATAGACGCCGACATTGCACTCAATCATGCAGAATGGAGGAAAAGAACAGGGAAGGCCGACCCCAAGTAAATGGGAACAAGGCCTAGCAGGATGATGACATTTAGTATTTGAATAATGACATGTTCAGGGTATTCATTGCACACTTGTGTTCTGTGATTATCATACAAAAGGGTAGGTGTAGTTGCTTACTTAATGCCAAGAGCAATTCTATGATAGTTACCTACCAGGCAAATTGCAAATGCTGTACATACCTGTCCTGTAATGTACGTGTGGAACTGTGGATATAAATCCACAGTTCCACACGTACATTAAATTTCGAATATAGAGAACTTCATTGCTTGGGAATAATCCCAAGCAATGAAGTTCTCTATATTAGCTTCTAGAAGTGTTCCAGGGAATAGTAATGCTAGCTTTCAGTCTAATAGACGATAATTTCATATTGTGACGAGCTCACAGTGAGAACGCGTCAAGCGTCTCTATAGGTATGTACATATGTTTCGTAGAGGTACCTACGCGATTTTGTAGAAATGACTGACATTGGGTATAAATTTATATTTATTTTAATGTAGTATGGCGTCAATAATTTATTTTCTATTTCTATGACATAATTTTACTTTTATCTTATTACTCTACTACTTCTGAGTGACATTATGAAGAAAATAAAATCGGCCAAGTGCATGTCGGGCCATGCTTAGTGTAGGGTTTCGTAGTTACCATTTTGTCAGAAAAGGCCAAACGTGGGCTACTATAATAGTAAGTAAATATCATATATGTAGCGCTCATGAAGCGGGCTACCGTCCCACTCCCTCACTCTCACTGCGGACAGCAGCGTATTGGAGGATGAATTTATCGCCTTTCTGGCGGCGGCGCTCCTCGCTCTCAGCAGCGCGGCCCAGCACGGCGCGCGCCCCTTCGCGAACATGGTGCTCGCGCTGCACCAGCGCGGAACGGCAGCCGGAACAACGCCCGCCCAGGCGTTATTATACTGTACGCGCATATCTCCCACTGCTGCACAGCACAGGTGTAATCCGACCACAACTCCACTGTGTAGACGCAAGTACAAAAGCTTAGGAATAGCTGCCGTTTCCAAGTGGCAGTCATGTTCTAATAACAACAGCTATGTAAATGTAAGAGTGACGCAGGCACGAGTCTATTAAACGTATTCATCATATCCCTGTGGTAATGATATGATTTTTTTCTCGCCGATCAATGCATTGATTGACTATTCTTAGTAGCTGCTTACATTGTAAATGGATGCACATACACAAAGGGGGCGGTGCGGGAACCCCGACGGCGACATTCTTCTACTTGCCCGACAGCTAGATTAGCATTGTACACGCCGGTGGCCTTAATGCTGCTTATCTGATGCATTCGATTTAAACAATAAAAAAAAATTAGCACCTAGATACAAGTTTCTGAGGCTTCGTACCCGAAGGGAGCCAACCCGAACCCTATTACTGATAGCTTCCGCTTTCTGTACCTATATACTCGTATGTCTGTCTGTCTATTAATCGTTCATCAGCGCGCTGCATTTGAGATTTGTACGTAGAAAAACTTAGTGTAATTAAAATAACGAAGTATATATACACATCATGGCAAAACATTATATAACCATGATTCGGTCTAAAGAAAAAAAAAGTTAATCTCAATGAAATAGTTATTTGTGCAACAAGAGAGGAAAGTTGGTTTTTCTTGCGAGTGTTTATTTTGAGTCCCGAGAAAGCGAAAGATTGTATAATTCAATCACGAGCGAAGCGAGTGATTCTAAGTTAGAATCTTGAGCGTAGCGAGGGACTCAAAACCACGAGATGTAAAATAACTTTGCTCTCGTGTTTCACACATAATTTTTCACCTTAGTAGTGAGAACATATTAAAGGTTAAAATGTAATTCGAATTACACAGAATAAAAAAACATGTAATAAAAGTATGAAGTGGCAGTTCATGACTTTCACTGAATTAAAAAGCTACTTTGTTTCACTCCCTGGAGTGAGGAAAGTCGCACTTTCCTCACTCCAGGGAGTGACGAAAGTAGGCTTGTTCGAGCTGCTGAGGTGAAAAAATATATACCCTCCAGGGCGAAATATACGGTTTCATGATAGTTGATAATTGTACAAGTAAAAACCGTATCATGTAGGTATTATTTTGCTGTATACAATTTGACTTGTCACGCCTCTTGTTAGTTTCCTGAATACCAAAACGAAGGTAAAATATAAAATGTAAAACAAAACTTTACACAGACAGACCACACGCTTTTTGATTGATGCATCAATGTTCCTCAATATACATGTTCACAAATTATTCAGTCAGAGAGCAAGGGACAGACGGACAGCTAAACATTTATTACACTTCTCGTACCTAAACGTAAACGTTTTACCAGTAGGTAAAACTATATTTAGTATAGCCTCCTAAGTCCCAGGTGCCTCTAAAACTAGTGTTAATTTATTGCTAGGCATTTCTAGACAGCGCTTTTACTTGTAGGTAGAAGTTGTCAGTTAACCATTGCAGAGCAGACACTGTCAGTAAAATTACATAATTATACATATATTAATAATTTTGTTATTTCTTTGTTACATCCCAATTTTAATATAACTTCATTTAATTTCAATAACTACACTATTAATAGTTGGTACCTATTCGCAAAGTTAAAAATACCAAAAATAAATATTGTTCTTAGTAGTGCACTTACAACATTCCAAATATCCTTTTAAGAAAATGATAGAAACGAGCATAGGTAGTACCAACAACTAACATTTATAAATGTATATCATACTTTACAACTAATCAGAGTCATTCAAACATTTCTTGATGTCACCAATTAATTCCAGTGGATGACAAATCGACGCCAGTGTTGCCACATAGACTCATTGTGATCTACGGTGATCCATAACGCTGCTCTATATATCGTCGGGTTATAGATCATCGTGTGCGCAATCGGTAAATGTCGTTTGACATGTCATATGTATTGAATAGATTTATAGGTTCAAGCGCTGTTCAGACATCAATGTCGTATGAGAAATGTTGGAATAATTTATTTTAAAAGGGTATTTTATACCTACTAGAAGACAGAAGCGCAATGTTTGAACGAGTTTGCTACAATAAAAATGTAGTTTTGTAACAGCAATAACAGTTTTGTAATACCCCAGTTGGGGTATTAAGTTGGGGAAAAATAAAAAAAATAGTTCTTAGTTGCGCCGCGCGTGGAACTCCATTCAGCCGTCTATCAGAGTTCGCTTTGACTACAACCTACGGGGACTAGAGTAGATACCCAGATAGGCACCAACTTACTACGAATATATATGGACCTACATACTCGTATGTCTAACTAGCTGTTGCCCGCGACTTCGTACGCGTGGATTTGTATGTTGGTGGTTATATATTCTACATGAGCATAGAACATTATGCTGCAAAATATAGCAGCAGGGACGGTTAATCATTTGTTAATAATTACGAAGTTTGAAGCAAATAACTGAAAAAAAATGTTCTCGATAATAATCCCTCGCAACCCCCTTAGAAGATTTTCAAGTCAACTATTTAATTAAAAAAAGCTCGCTCCCGATGCTAACTTTCAACCCATTTTAACTCCCTTAGGGAATAAATTTCTGAAAACGCTGAGATCACTTTTTTGTTTTCTTCTTGTAAAAAAATTGTTTCCGATGCAAACTTTCAACCCTTTTTTCACCAACTTAGGGAATCAATTCTCAAAAACGATGATATCAGTTTTCGTCTAGTTAAATTTTTTACCAAGCCCTTTTACCAAGTTTTAACTTCTGTTCCCTTTAGAACCCCCTTAGGTGTTGAATTATCAAGAACGTTGAAATAACTTGTGTAAGCTTATATTATGCATTTCTAAGAAGTTTTAAAGCATTTCAATCCATTAGATTCAAACTTTCAACCCCTTTTTATCCATTTTATGGGATATTTTTTTTTTAAACGCTGAAATTACTTATCTTGTATTCTAATAATATGCCTTTATACAAAAATTCAAGTCCCGCATTCACAAAAAATGTTTGATCTTCATACAAACTTTCAATCCCTTTTTAACCCTTTTAGGGGTTGAATTTTTAAAATCGCTAAAAAAATATTTTTTTGTACTCCAATAATATGCCTTTCTACACAGATTCAAGACCCGCGCTCAAAAGAATGTTTGATCTCCATACAAACTTTCAACCCCTTTTTCACCACCTTAGAGGATGAATTTTCAAAAACGCTGGAATTAGTTTTCTTGCTTTTTAATAAAATACCTTTCTAAAAAGTTTCCAATTCCTAGCTTAAATCAAAACTTGAACCCCATACAAACTTTCAACCTCTTTTTAACCCCCGTAGGGGTTGAATTTCTCAAAATCGCTCCGTGTCTCTTGTACACTTTTTAAATGCAACCTGGTGTGCAAATATCAACTTTTTATCTTTTGTAGTTTCGGCTCTGCGTTGATGAATCAGACAGTCAGTAAGGACACGCATTTATATTTATAATAATAGAAGATAGATTAATACTAACTAGTTTGTTTGATTTCTGAGGCAATATTAATATAAAGCATATTTTTAAAATATGTTTTAGTAACTACATAATAGTCGTAATATTTATATGTACATAAACATGTAGATATTCAGATTTCGGTAGTTACCTAATAAGTATATCAAAGTTTAAAGCCAGGTATAGATTGTTTTCAATATCACTCAACTTTGGTGTTGTATTTTATTGTAAATTGATGACGGACAATTAAACCTACAGAATCTAATGAAATTTACGTAGCAATAGTTACGTATGACCAGCTCACCGCTGTGACTTTTTCCTATAATAAACTTATTTATGCGCCAATTAGTTCTATCGGTTTTTGGCGAACAACACACTTAACTGAAAGGAAGTTAATTTCCTCGTGCCTTAAAAGTACTTATGAATCAAATTTTCCTTAAAGTATTGCTGTGGTGGTTTTAAACCGGACCTAATGTTCTGGGATATAAAGTTACGTTTGCTATAATAAGTAATTTAAGATAGACCTTTTCAAGAATCTTTAGTTTAATCCACATAAACAGACAGAATACCGCACTAATGAATCCTGGTCGATCTGGTTTAAGTATATTACGGGCCTGAGGAGACACGACCGTATTTAGTGAGCACGCAGGGTTGATATTGACTTCTTATAGTTGGATTAAAGCTAGCTGGATAGCGGATAAGCTTATGGTTTTTGTAACACCGTCCATTGCACAGAGTAGCTTTCCAAAACTTATAACAGAGGAATACAATTCATATATGTTTGTTTCTGCTTAGTTGCAAAGAAAATTTAAGTAAACTGGTCTCTTCTATCCTTATTTATTTATTTTATTATACAAATTAGTTACACAGCATTACAGTATCACTATTACACTACAAGGCACTGCGAACTACAAAACGGATGAAAATACAAACATACAAAAATACAAATTTAACTGTACCTACTAGATTTGGGAGACGACGTAACAGCGTAGCTCTGTTGCGTTTGCTTATTGCTCGATATAAATAGTAGGTAATTAATACTTATTAAAAACAATACGAGATTAACTACAAATTGTTTTAACGTTTAACTTTACCTAATAATGTATATCTCGATATATGTTATAAGAGCTACTGATTTTTATACAGAAATTTTTCATTATTGTTACCCATAGATACCATAAACTCGTTTTTCAAAATGACTTGAACGATCGATACTAATTATCCGCCTCCAGTCGAAAAATCAGAAAGGTTTATATTATTTTAGCTAGGCCTAATGACATAACATTAGGAAGAATAAAACCTCGAATACTTACTCTTTAATCAACTGCAAACCTCTATTTACACATGATACTTTTGATTCCTAGAACAGTAAATCGGTATTAAATCATTTTTAGCTTTATTGCATGGAATTAAATTGCGGGATAGGTATGTGTAACGTGTTTATCACACTACTCTGTAATGGAACGTGACAGTCCTACCAACCAGTCTTTACACCTATCTCAGGGTTGCCAAAATATTCTACATTTTAATACGACTAACAAAAACAAGTGAAAATCACGTAGGGGAGCACACCTGTCCGACGCCCTGGGCCTTCAGCCCTACGCGGAACTCCGCCTTCGGCCTTAACTACAAGGCTTAGAAGCTCACTGTCGGGCCTTGGACTTCCGCTTCGCTTATTAAAACATTTGGGGAGGGTTATTTATCCGCGGGTCTTCAGCCCTTGAACTTGCGTGGAGAGCGAGCCTTTTAGGTGACGCTCCGGGCTTTCGGCCCTATGTGGACCTCCGCCCTCGGGCTTTTCAATGGCTTACATTCGCTAAAGACACGTGAGCACGTGACAAAACGTATTTTACAGTTAACTGTATTCATCTATGAACAAGTTTGGGAACAAATCAAATTATTTTATTAAATATTTTGATTTATGTTTTTTAAGTAGTCACACTACTATATATATAAATTAAAAACTGTAACGGCCGGCCTTCACCACTGGAGGGGCTTCGTCACTTTTTCTTTAATATATGACATCTATTACAGTTTTTTTGTATTCATCTATTTTTTTACCGAATTCCAAATCTCAAGAGGAGGAGATTATCAATTCGGTTGTTTTTTTTAAGTTTGTTAAGGTCAACTCGGCGAAGACCGTCTGACGGCGAAGGCCATCTAGCAAGAATTACAGCAAGTTCTGCACAGCTACGAGGATGGCAACACAATTTACGTAATGATAAAACGGTTCTAGTTCATACTAATTTACACAGATGGTACTACCTCTAGCATAAAGAGAAAAACCGGCCTTTCAAGTTTAGTCAGGTTCGCAACTCGTATTGGGAGTACAACACGTTGTCGGAAAAACATCTTTTAAGTGATTAAACTGAAGTGTTTTTAAGATCGTTGCAGGTAAGTCTATTCTTTATTAATGTATTTATATGAATATTTTATTACAATAACGTTAAACTCGGTATTATTCATATGAATATTATATTACAATAACGTTAAACTCGGTATTTCACGAAGATATTTCTGGTGGAAATAAACTAACCTCAAAATGTAGTACTGGCGACGTCCGTCAAAAGTTTGGAGGCTAATATCGTCATGTGCCGGTCTTCACCGTTTTCAGAAGTTGCCAACTTTTTCTGTACCTTATACCTTATATCTTCCACCACTCTTCTCTTTCCGAACAAACTATATAATATTTGTTACTTTTTGTGGTATTCTCAATTTTTAATAATATACTTAAATTAATACTTGTATAATATTTTACTTAAGAATATATTGATCTCAATGTTTGATCTCATTGTTTTATTAATACTTACCTGCGTGTTTTCTACCCCTGCATGGCGATATATGTTTGTCTTACCCGACAAACGAAACTTTGTATGAAATTAGCCATAATAAAACCTATTCTTGAGATATTAGAGCCTACATTCAGTTGTTATTGTAGTTCGCACTCGTACAAAAATCTATAATTACGTAGGTCGCCTATGTGTAGGTAAATTCGCCATTAGACGATTTTAGCCGACATTGGCGCCGAGTTCGTCCATTGCGACGTGTTTTAAAAACGAGTGTTTATTTCACTACCCGATGCCTTATATGAGAATTTGGCAAGTTTAATTAGAAACCAACGAAATATTTTATCAACTAGTTTCAGAAAATTTTACTTTCAGGTAACAGGATAGCTAAAATTTGTCAAGTATTTTCTTTTTAAATAAAGTATGCCGGTCTTCGCCGAGTTGACCTTACTCCACATCTCCGTCATTTCTGGACCGATTATGTAAATTATTTTTTTGATTGTAAGTATATATTGGTGGTCAGATTGGTCTCGTTTTAGTCAAAACGCAGTTCTGATGATGGGATCCATGAGGAATCGAAGGGACTTCAAATATTAAAGGCTTCAAATATTAATTACATATAGTGATTTTGGTATTTTCATCAACAAATCCAGCATTTGATGAAGTAGAACTGCTGAAGATGATCAGAATTGAACTCTTCAACGACACATAGTTCACGTTTGTTACGGACCCGGACTCAAAGTTGGACCTGGAACTAGCCCCGGACCCGGACCCGGACTCGGACCCAAACTTGGACCCGGACACGGACCCGGACTTGGATCTGGACATGGTCCTGGACCTGAACTTGAACCTGGGCCCGGACCTGGCCCAGGACCCGGATCCGAACCCAGACCCGGACCCGGACTCGGAAATGCTACTAGAAAAGTGGGTTAGGTTAGGTTTGAACTGCGATGCTCACAGAACCGAACAGCTATCAGAAAAGTGGGTTAGGTTAGGTTAAAACTGCGATCATTACAGAAACGAAATGCTACTAGAAAAATCGGTTAGGTTATCCTCACAGAAACGAAATGCTACTAGAAAAGTGGGTGGTTTTACCTCCTTTTCTTCATAATAAGGCAAAAGATGCTTTTTCATTTCATTGTCTGACACTATCAACAATAATCTTTCACCGGCATCCCCCATTAGTCTGTGTTTTTTTCTTAAAAATTATTTTTAATAATACTCGATAATGTTTTATTTACATTGGATCTGGAGCTAGAAGTGGTAAATATAGTTGGTCAAACAAAATTGACAATAAAAAGGAACAAAAAAAACTATACTCATCCTTTTCTTTTGGGTACTTGTAATACTAGTGTAAGACAAAGATAGTATGATTCTCTCTGTCTATGTTTAAAATGAGACAGTCGTTTGACAACCTATATATCCAGTTTTGGTTCTGGCCGTATTCGTCCGTTCAATATCATTGTCCAGCCAGCCCGGCTACCATACTGTCGTAAGAATTTTGCTACACATTGCTAGTTATTTAATACTCTAGTCTATAAGACATTTGCCACACTCAACAAAACAACGTTGCTTAGGTATACAGTAGAAACATTTTTTTAATAATTAGGTATAGGACAATTCCTGGGACCATGTTCTCCTATTTATAGTTAAAGCAAAACATTTCCGGGAAGTGGTATTTCTATAGCAGTAGCAGTAAGTACCTGCTAATATGTAATCTGGAGTCTAGAGAGGTCGTTCTAGTTACTATTGACGTTATTGCATCCTTAACGCTCAGCGCAAGTTACAAAAAAGTTCCCCTGGGCTTGGAGGCGTCAATTAGAGATTTTTCTAAGTACTACATAAATCGCTGTTTTGTATATGGACACGAAATTGAACGAATGACACGCAGGTATGGTGACATGCATTGGCACGTTGGCAATAAGTATACCTAAGGCATTAAGGGCTCTAGTCGATTAGTGTGACTGTATCTTAGGAATGCCTATTAAGTGTACATTTTTTTAAAACTTTTGTCTAAACTTATGGAAGCATGAAGAGGATAGTAGAAGATTTCAGTCATTAAATCAAATAAATAAAAGTATTAGAGTTTTGAATGATTCACGGTTAGTTTCACTAGACTTATATTGACTAGGATATAGACCGTGATAATATCGAAAACCTGCGTCGAAATATCGGGAACTCATAAATAATACAAAAGGTAATCACAGTCTATATCCCGGTCAATATAAGTCTAAATAAAAGTATTATGAAACAGGTAAGTATAATGAGTGAAGCTAAGTAAAAGTGTATAAAAGCAAAATGTTTAGTTGATGATATAAGTACATCATTAGTGACCGGTACTGTAATGTAGTCTTAAGTCTCCAAGCCCTACATTAACTATGATCTATTTATGGCCCACGCTCATCTAAGATTAAAATCAAGAATTTAACATGTAATAAATAAAGTAAACAGTATTACCTCGGGCTGTAGTTGCGTGCAATAACATCTACAGCAGCGAGTCAATTTCCTCCCGTCACTTCTGCTGAGCGAGATTAATGCTTAGCCGCTACGCGTGTCAAGATATGATTAAAATTATTAGCAATTTAGGTATAATAATCTGCCTACACGATAATGTTATAAGTAGTTATTTACCAAATGTTTATATGCATTTACATTGGTATCTATAAAAACTAGGGTGGTCCTTATTTCGTCGAAGTTATATTTTTCTACGGGGCACCCGCTTAATGTAAAATCTCTAGCACTAAATAACCAATGTAATCTTTTTTCAGAATTTTAAAATACATTTTAGGGGTCGCTACCGCACTGAAAATTTGGACCCTCCATACAAAATGTTTTTTTTTTTCTAATTTTTATTTTATTTTTCTTTGTTGGGCGATGAGTCAGGGTGTATTAATGTGCAACTTAACGTGAAATAATGCCGCTGATTTTTCAAAATTATTTTATTAATATTTTGGGGGTTCTAAGACTTCTATATTGATTTAGAGGTGCGTCCATACTTTCGTTCCTCTAAACACAAATAATAATTTAAAAAAAAATAGCAATGTTATCATAAGTTAAATTGGACATTAATACACCCTGACTCATCGGCCCACAACGATAAAACGAAAAAAAATTGAGAAAAAAAAGTATCTTGTATGAAGGGTCCAAATTTTCAGTGCGGTAGCGACCCCTAAAATGTATTTAAAAATTCTGAAAAATATTACATTGGTTTTTTAGTGGTAGATTTTACATTAAACAAACAAGCACAACTTCCACAAATAAGGACCACCCTATTAAAAACGTGGTTTTAGAAAAAAATCGGTACGAAACTTTATATCACATAAAACAGAAGTCTTTTGAGACAGACAGTCATAATCTTACGGTTTAACTAAAGTAAGGTAAATGGAATTGCGTTGTTTTAATTACCGACCGAGTTTCTATTGTCTCCATCATCAGACGGGCTCATTTTTTCAAACGATACATTACTATCCCATAAGTAGACATACAATAATAAGTATAAGGTACAATGGGGCTGGCATAATCATGTAACTGGTTTAAATCCCTAAATAATAAATAGAAAAAAATGGCACAATAACATTTGGCTTGCAAAACAGACACCTGAACGACAATCTAATTTAATTTTCAAGATTTGTGTAGCACAAATAGAAAATGGAAACTAAATACAAGCAGATAGCAACATTTTGTTAAATACATTTCATTTGTAAATTTTTAGTATGCTAATATGAATGATCACAATCAATATAGTTAATCGTTTCAAATATTATCTATTTATTTGTAAGCCCTTTTAAATCATAAACTTAACCTTATACTTTATTATTTTGTGCCTTGGGGCTACTGCTACATGCTATGGCTTAGAAGTCCTTTTTGACTCTGATAATAAAAGATTGTTTACTTGGCTTGGCCATATGTTACGCATGTCGATATTGTCGATAAGTTAGCGAGACATACGTCTGTAACTTTATAGGGTGATATATGGGGCCGAATCTAACTCTGCAATCACAGTACTATCAACAAACAGTACAAATATTCTGTGGAAAGAGGATTATATATGAAACGATGTATTTAGCAATATTTATCTGAATAGCTACTCCGAACTTTTATGTATGAATACGAGTTAGACCATTTTAGCAATTTTGATGACGGAGGCAGTACATTTGTTTAAAAATTAAAAACATATTTTGATTTCGAAAGCGCGTAAAAAAGTCGTTGCGTCCGCCTGTTCTAGTCCAGCAAAAGATACTCATCCCACGGTCCCACCTCTACAGTACTAACATATTATGTTTGCGTTTAGAATCATCACTATCTATCAAATACTAACAAGGCCTTTCTCTGTCGTATAATACTTCATCTTCAGGGTCGTTATAAGATTTTGTGTACAAAGTTTAACAGCCCCGCAACCCTTTTTTTAATTGGCCTTTCTAACTCAAAGGGTGGGCACAGTAGGTACTTGTTCGTTATATTGCGTCACAATTATTCTGTCGTATACAAGGCTTTAAACTGCTAATTGCAATCACTATGATGTAGCCAGCCTACGCCGACTGTAGTAATCGTATTACTTATCAGTTTGACAGTGCACTAGTCCAATCTGTTTAAAGTTGCTCGCTCGAGCCTGATTAGCTAGGAACCGTTAAACAACAAACTCTTATAAATGTCGAGAAATAATTATCGTACTTATGTATCTGACTTTGTATAAATAAAGGCATGAGCGATTTATGTGTGGACTGTCTTGCTATGTAGCTTGCAACAACTTTGCAGGAAAACCTAACAATGTAACCTTAAGGTATTTTTATGTATATCATACGGGAGAGCTTTCTGAATCCTACATGAAGGAATGACGCGAAAGAACCAAGCCGTTGTGTTGCCAATGAAAACTTTTTGTTTTTTAGCCACATTAATATTGTAAATAGGTACTTTAGGTTAGTCTGTTAAGTATGTATATCTAATGGGCCTTCGATGCCTCAGAATAAAATATGATCTCTGACTTGATATCCATACTTAATATTTTAAATGCGAAAGTTTGTCTGTCTTTCTGTCTGTGTGTTCCCTCTTCACGCTTAAACCGCTGAACAGATTTAGATGAAATTAGGCATAGAGATAGATTGAGTCCCTGAGAAGGACATAGTTTTTATCCCGAAAATCATCCCTTAAGAAAGTAAAAAGCGGGGTGGAATTGAGATAATTAACGAAGTGCCTGCTAATTTGTGTGCATAATATGCTTAAATTTAGATTGCTATGAGAATTTTTCCAGCCGCTATTCTTACTCTAGCTGCGGTTACCAAGTCCACGCAGACGAAGTCGCGGGCAAAAGCTAGTAATGAATATTTTGAAGACATTTCATGGTCGATAGACATAACGCTGATTATAACTGATACGTATATGATGACGGACGTATTCTCCAACTTGTACCGTATCGTCGACGCAGAATGCAGGCAGTTAATTGTGTCGTGATACATAGCATATGGATCTATCTTGTTGCGTCCACGCACCTAGCTCATTGTTTATCTTTTATCTATTAACAGTACTCAATAAAGGCCGGGAAATAATTAATTGTCGGGAGAGCGTATATACGCAAGGCAATTTGGTTACACGAGGTAGTCAATCCCTAATCTGAAATCTGACCTGAAAGTTCAATGTGTGGCACGTCACGTATTAAACTTATGAAAATTAGTAGCAGACGTCTCGTGCTAAAGCATGACGAACGATATTTTTGCGGATTGTTATTATAATATTCCCTAATTCTGAGGGCCTAACGTGAACATCAAAAACCGGCAAAGTGCGAGTCGGACTTGCGCACGAAGGGTTCCGTACCATTACGGGAAAAAACAGCAAAAAAATCACGTTTGTTGTATGGGAGCCCCATTTAAATATTTATATTATTATGTTTTTAGTATTTGTTGTTATAGCGGCAACAGAAATACATCATCTGTGAAAATTTCAACTGTCTAGCTATCACGGTTCATGAGATACAGCCTGGTGACAGACAGACAGACGGACAGACGGACGGACAGACGGACAGCGGAGTCTTAGTAATAGGGTCCCGTTTTTACCCTTTGGGTACGGAACCCTAAAAAAGGAATTTCGTTACCTGCGTCTCTTCTACTCAAACTCAAATAATAAATAAATGACGATAAAGAAATGACGAGACGCGAGGGAGATAACTAAATTTCGATTTTCAGTATTCGTGGTAGGCCCCCTGTTTCATCTGTTATCAATACGATATTTTTGCGTATGGTAAAATCCATTCGCCGTGATAAATGACAAATTAAATAAATTTCTACCATAACCCCTTATTGCCTACATTTCAGAATGCTTTTTGAAAGCAACTTAAATTACTGACCTAGCGTTAGCGAAGGTCTACGTTTCAGCTTGGGCAAAAATGCTATCGTATGTCCGGATGTTCTCCTTTAAGTACAGGACGCAATTCTCAAACTATTCTCGTCACATTTTGAATGGTTAGGTAAATAGTTTTTTTTGTTGATTTTGTTGATTCAGTTTTCGGAAAATTTTGAAAATGGCGGTTTTAAGGTATTATGCTCGCGAGAGCTAAAGCTCACAGAACCACTAGTATTATTTTTTGTTTAAAATAGAGTAGATACGTTTATAGGGTTCCGTACCCAAAGGGTAAAAACGGGACCCTATTACTAAGACTCCGCTGTCCGTACGTCCGTCTGTCTGTCCGTCTGTCACCAAGCTGTATTTCATAAACAGTGATAGTTAGACAGTTGAATTTTCACAGATGATGTATTTCTATAACAACAAATACTAAAAACAGAATAAAATAAATATTTAAGTGGGGCTCCCATACAACAAACGTGATTTTTTTGCCGTTTTTTGCGTAATGGTACGGAACCCTTCGTGCGCGAGTCCGACTCGCACTTGGTCGGTTTTTATGATATAAGAGTCAAACTAGCAGACGATTGCCTGATGGTAAGCAATTACCGTATCCCGTAGACACCTAACTTATTGTCACTTCAAACGAAAATAATAAGTTTGATTAAAAGGCTGTAGAAAGTGTGTGTTGTCGGCATTTCTCATTTCGATTTGTGGTATCATTTAATCAGCGTACACTTTAACTTTAATCATTACGAAATTCTTTATTTCTTAAACTGGGCGCAGTAACTACGAGAACAATGGATCATATATTTAATTCAAACCGATTGACAGTCGAAATAAGTAGGTATGCATGTACGTAGTTACGTTCAAAACTTACTGACTTGACGTGTTATCTCGATATGTTATTTTAACCCTTTTAACAGATAAAGTTAGGTAAGGACAAAATATATGTGATACCTATTTACTGAAAAGATTTATTTCTTGCTCCGACAGAGAGTTAAAAATATTAGTTACTAGTTAATAATTAACGTAGCAACACTACTGTAAAAGTAAAACTTCTAATGAAAGTACATACACATTACCTTACTGCAGACTTAGGGCTAGTTGCACCAACCACACAACTTGACAGGCTGATCAACGTCACTCAATAGTGAAGTATGAAACTTCCGATACAAAATGATTTAGCGAACGTTTTAACGGGGACGGTGACGGACGGTTTGGTGCAACCGATCCTTTGATGGATTATACACCTATACATATTATACGCAATCCGACTGGACAACTCCATTGCGCATCCTGTGACCGCATCTTCAAGACAAAGTTTGGTTTTGCGAGCCACATTAGGGCATTTCATAATCCGGACCAGAATTGTTAATGGGGTCGCCATTGCCGGATGCGGCAAGGAAGAAGAAGAGATACGCAATCCTTCATTATTCTTCTTTATTCTTCAGTGAATTTTCGCTTTACCAACATAGGTATTTAGGTATTTAGTTACGTCAAACATGAAAAATTACCTTAGTAGGCGAAGTTTAATTAGAAACTAAATACTTTGCCTTAAAACGAAACATTAATAATTACACAGATAAAGGTCGAACTGCCTAATTCAGATCCGAGTTGTATTCCTTTGATGGCCGACCTTTTATTTCCCTACAATTTTCTTAAGAGTATTGTGAGTTAGAAAAGATATGCACGTTGCAAGTAGGCATTACTAAGAAGTTGACCTCACTCTAGTATTATCTCATTGGTCAATTAGTGTTGAGATCTTTCGATTGGCGAACGGTGGCAGCCACCGATTGGCCGGCCGTTATGACTGATGCTTGACAAATTGTATAGCGAGGTTTAGACTAGCAAGAACTTGCATGCAATTTACTTTACATTGCCGACTACTAAGGTAAACTGTATTCAAAAGTTTGATCAGATACCGCAATGTAACGTAAATTGCATGCAAGTTCTTGCTAGTCTAACCTAAACCTCGCTTATAGAATTTCGAAATGTACCTACCCATTAAAAACTTGCAAGGGTCCAATTCGACTCGGTTTAATAATAAGTAATAACTTATATAATATATATACATGTTTATCCTATAAATTATTATGTATTTTTATCCTTTATCTATTGTATCTTGTGATAAGTTCGCCTTCGTACTTTTCTTTTCTATATAATTGCGTACTTTTATGATGTGTTTTGTACATTATAGAGTACTACCTACTACTACTTACTTACATATATAACTTAGCTATAGTTACTGTGATCGACTTTGTGAAAAGTGAGTTGGAATTTCACGAGCCATTCATGGCTTTAACAGACCGACCATTCATGGCTTCTGTAAGGCGTAAGGGGACCGTTTAACGCCGACTTGGTCCTGACCGCTGCAGTTGCATCACCCGCCTACATCTATCACTCACATTATCATATGAATGGCTATTTTGACAAATGACCCTGCTCCGCGCCTGCGCTCTGTTGGGTTGCTGAGTTGCACAGAGTACGCTATTGAAGATTTTTATACCCTCCCTCCAGACGACCGTGAATCAACAGTTTAAATTGAACTCTATCAAATTGACAAAGAGTCAAAACATAATTTGTGCGGCCTATCTAGTATGTGTAGGACGCCAGTCGTCAGGAGGTTAAAATATATGTAAATTTATACAACACCACTATTAATTAATTAAACAATAAAAAAACTGTTTCGAATATTTTGACTCTAAAGGACTTTAAACGGAAACAAGTTTAAAGATACTCTGCAGTAACGAAATTATGTTGGCTTACCATTTCTGGAACCATCACGATTACAAATTAAAATACTGTGGATTTTCGTACTTACAAAATTCTTACTTAGACAGCAAGATTTTTTGATAACAATTTAATGTAAAAAAACATCGTTTCTAACCTACTCTATTCTCGATCCTCGATATAGATAGCTCTAAATGTTTCTCAACTTATCAATCGCCATATCGACCGGCAGCAGATCATCTCGCCAGCATTCTACTCTAATTGATTTCTAAATGAGTTTCCGATGATTAATACGAGATCTCTCATTAGCTACCGGTTGGGTAATGACACGCCAATTTATCTGTAACAAATCAAAGCACTTAAGATAACCGACTTAAGTATATTATTGCTTGATCCGTAGGTCATTGTAAGTGGTTCACGATTGTTGTATATTTAGCTTGTTTTGACTTTAAGCCTCGCCGACTTAAGTTGCTGTTTACCTCGTAAGATAACTATAGGTAAAACATTTTTAAATGTAATAAAAATCTATACTTACGGTAATTTGTGGCATACTGAAGTAAGTTTGTGTAGATCATTTCACATCAGAGTTTGATTATTACACGAAATGCCTATAAACACCCGACAAACATTTAAACACCTACTTTATTTTATAAAAATAACAATAGTTGACCCGCAACTGCGAACTCGCGATTTACCAAAGATATGCAATAAAGCTAGTCTTTTGACCACAAATTTAGGTATATAATTGTATATACCTATAATTGTTAATTTAGGTATATAATTGTTTATATATTGATATAAAGCGGAATTATAGATATCAATTTAGTATTCGTCGCGATTGAATAAAAAAATTATAAATGCAAGATGGCGATCGCCTTTTGAAAATGTCGACTACGGATTTACAATAAAGGGGCTTTTGGGTCTTCAGATATTAATTTTAATTATGGTCAAACCAAAAACAAAGAAATTCAAGATAGCGGCCGTTTTAACAAATTTGACTATGGGTTCAATTCACAGAGATATCAATTTCTAACATGATCAGTCCGAACCCTCAGATCTCGATTTCCAAGTCATTCGAACGAGTGATATACCTAAAAATGTTTGATATGCCCCCTACCCTAAAACGGCCAGTTTCTCGCGTAGCCACCACGCGGTCCGCTGTATAGAGCTAGGGCTAGTGCCACCGCGAGAAGTTGGCGGTGGTGGTGGTCAGTATACCTAACAACACCCCTCAATAATCGCTTTTAGGCCTACTACCTCCATAACCCCTAGATCGTTGTTGCTCAATTTTGCAAAATTTAAAAAATGTGCCTAATGACCTCAATTATTACCTAATTTCATTTAAATTGGAACACATGTATTAGTTATCGCAGAACAGAAAAAATTATCAAAAATCAAAAACTTCGGAATGCCGGGACGTGCCCCTAGTCAAGTGTGGTGTGTTCCAGGTTGAATCTAAGAACTTCGCTTCGCTCGTTTGATAAAATCTTTCCTATTACCAATAGCCATGGTAATAATCGGCGTACAAAATAAGAAGTAACAAAAAAATAGATGCTCTAGGCAGAAAAGTAAGTAATACAAGATTCCAGACATTCTTGAACTAAGGTAAGCATAGAGCAGTGCCAAATAGGAATCCTATTAATTTTGCCCTGTTTGCTAAAACCCACCTTATTGATAACGGTTCAAGAGTGATAGTAGAGTGACGTGTATAGGAATAAATAAGAAGGCAAGGGGTAAGCTGATTGAGTAAATAAATAACCCATTTGTGTCTTTAAAAGGAAAAAGGTATGATGTTCACAGTGAAATTAAAGTAAGTAAACTGTAGTACGTAATGAGATGGATCTAAATAAGTACTAATGCGTGGGCTAAAACAAAATCAATGGATCATAAAAACGAGTATAATAGGGGGTAATTGCTTTCAGACGGCTATTGTATAGAATTAAACAAAATATTGAGAAACATTTCTGTTTTCACTATATTGTTCCACAAAACATCGAGGACTCGTTTCTATGTCAAATTTTTTTGTACCTACCGTCTTATAAGCTATATACATGTATGACAAGTTTCATAATTTCTGCCCAAAGCCCATACTTTTCAAATTAGAAGTTGTTTTCTTCGCTAACGGCCGATTTCGGCCACGGTTAATGTTTCAGCTCCGTTGTTGGTGGCTTTCATGTTGTTAACTAAGACGCACTAGCTAATAGTTAAGACGAAAGGGGACGACTGCCACGAAACCGGTTTTCCATACAAACATACTCCCCATTTTCCTCTCTGGATATTAATTATAATGGTGATTGTTTGTCTATTTTCTTTAATAACTTGTAAACTATTTATTATAAATTACAAAAATAAAATTTGAGATTCTTATAAAAGGTCTTTCATTTGATATGTAACACGATAGTTTGAAAAACTTTATTTTTAATTAACTCATTTACGCCCCAAAAGTTGTGTTATTATTTATTTGATACACTAGCAGCTCTTGGAGCTGATGCGTGTATATCGAGCACTGATGACTGATGTTGGCTGGTAGAATTGACTTTTTAATGATGATTTTGAATGATAAATATTTAAGTAATAACATTCATTTTGAATCTGTTTTGATTTAGTTTGATATTTTGCAGTTGTCAACACAAGGAAAATACTGGTGAGGTTAAAAAAATTGTGTTTCACCCGGTGGCAAAATTTGTTTAACCCTCGCTTCTTGAAACCCTCGCAACGCTCATGAGATTCCATTTTTGAACCATTCGCTACGCTCGTGGTTCAATTTTGGAATATTTCGCTTGCTCGGGTATCAATATTAGCACAAGAGGTTAAACAACAACTTTTCCCCCTTGTACATCAAATAACTATTGTTATAAGGAGCTAGTGACAGGCGGAGCAGCTGGGGTAAAAGGATATAAAATGATATTTAATAGACGATTCTTTCAGCATTCCATACATTAAAAATATATTAAGATGAGTTTCTTGGCGTTTCTTCTCGTCTGAAATTAGTTTACAAAACGCTGGTAATGGTAAGAATACCTATTAAAAATAAAATGGGTATTATTAAGCCTAGAGACCACTCTTCATCCGGGCGTGACAGTAGATAAAGTAAGTTTGTACGAACTATTATGCATTACAAAAATATAATTATATTTTTTTAGCTAGCTAGGTTACCGAAGGGATATATAAAAGGAAAATATAACATATAAATTACATAAACAAAATGGCACGGTAGGAGATACATTCTAAAAAGTAAAATTTACTATTTATTTATCATACGATAGTGTTACAATAAAATACAGTAGCAATATTTACAAATACATAGGATATTTATGGATAGTATTTCAAATCCAAATCTAATCAATCTGCACATAAAAGACGATGGGTACTAAGTTTCACAACGTATTATTAGCACTAGACGATCACATGGCCAAATGTATGTATATATTATTATTATTTTATAAATAATTCTGGTCAAGTTATATTAAAGCAATTTGAGAGTAGATAGGGTTAGGTAAAATGTGCTTACACAACAATACTTTGCTCTAGTCTAGGTTTTACGGTCTACTGCCTTTAACTATACTGTGTCAAGATTTATGGGTGCTACAGACGCCTTCTAAGGGCGTAATGAAAACGTTTTGTGCCGGCTGCGTCTTACTCGAAGCGCGCTTTTTGCGACCACTTGATTGGTGAATTAAATACGCTGACAATGCCACCGATTTAAACTTTTACGATTTTTACGCATTATTATTTACTTTAAAGGGCTAAATCGCGTATAATAAAACTTTAAAAAAATTACCTCCGACGTTACGAAGACGACATTGTTTTAGTGGTCCCGAAGAAAGACGGGCTAAAGTTGCCATCATCATCTTTATTAGCTGTGTTAATAGTTACAAAACGTAATGTCACGTAATACTTATACTTATAGTTATACTTATACTTATAGTTATAAGTATTACGTGACATTACGTTTTGCAATATGTTTTAAGTGCTTTTTCTCATCAACTGTGTATTTTCTAATAGGTAAGTTCGTAAAAAAGTAGGTACAGAAGTGCATTAAAAGTCTCACTCATGCGGTATCACCAAAATTATTACTATTACTATCACGCGCACCTGAAATCCTATCGATGTACAAGCGAAATGGCTACGGAGTCTACCGTGCTTAAGCCAGCGTTATGTTCTACAAGTAACCACAATAAACTGGTTCCTGTTCGAATCGTTACATTTACAGGCTAAATCAATTTGTCGCAAATGGCTATGTCACGGGTCACGGGTGAACTGTCTGATATTCATAGTAATCATAGTGCCTACCGTCAACTTCACTTTAGTCGTTGATGTCTTTTGTTCATGACTGGAGTTAAAATTAGTTCGTAGATGCAATTTCACCTGTTTATAAAAAAACATGCTCTTTGTTATAGATGACATATGTATATTAAGTGTCATGGCATGTCATCTCCATGTCATCTCTTTCGTCATGCTTTCGTCATATATAAATAAAGGTTTAGGTAAATCTTGAAAGTGTGCTTACATTTTTTTATTTTTAAGATTTTCTCAATTTCTGTATCTTTTTTTATGTAGTGTGTACATTTTTATTGTATTATAGTAATAGTAATAGTCTAAATAAAAAATACCTACCTAGAATATGTTGTGGGTACCTAAACCATCGAATCATCGAGCTGACTTACGCACGTAAGTACTTTTCAATTTAATATGACGTTTCTTTGATCTATTTGCAGACATAAAAAATTTAACAAGTTAAATATTAACAGTTTTATAGGTACGTAAGAAACGCCTATTTGCGTTGATTTCGTTACGTCCTCTGCGCGGGCGCAACCGGCGCCGTAAATCGTCATAAATGTGGAGCGACAAAACGTTTCTTATTAAATTACCGCGCCCTCAGCTGGCGCACTTTCGATACATATGTTTGGGACACACGGTCGGAAACATCGACAAGCATGCTCATCGCGGACGCTTTCCTATAATATTTACTCTGTAAGTACATTAGGCATATTAATATAACTGCTATATCACTACATAGTATAAAACAAAGTCGCTTCCTGCTGTCTGTCTGTCCCTTTGTATAGGTGGTAGGTGTCCTTCATTTTTGTATTCCTTTGCAGGGATAGACTGTCGCGGTTTACATAAGTAAACAGCCCCAAATAATTACATGTTTAAACATGTACCTACCATGTATAGTTTAGGTATAAAATAGATCTGTTAATAGCGCAAGAGTAACGTATTTATCAGAACCACTATTGCACATACCTTTAAAATTTATCAAGAGTAAGAAGAGAAGGTGAAGTAATAACGAAAATTTGTATTGCAGCTAGCTTCTGAAGTTGATGCGTACCTATATGATTTCTATGGCTATGGCCGTTATGGGTTTAGTATACGTTTTCGCACTTAAATATCGATAAATGAAATGGATATATGTTTGGAACTGGACTGTTTTTTTTACAATGATTTTATGCAAATTTGATGTATCGCCCCAGGAATATCATTATCTATTTTTAATGATGTTTGTAATTAAGTTGGACTACTTGTCTGAAATAAATGATACAATACAATACAATACAATACAATTATTAATTATTGTGACATTCGATTAGGTACTTTATACATTA
This sequence comes from Cydia strobilella, assembly GCF_947568885.1. Classification (NCBI taxonomy): domain Eukaryota; kingdom Metazoa; phylum Arthropoda; class Insecta; order Lepidoptera; family Tortricidae; genus Cydia; species Cydia strobilella. The sequence continues at coordinate 18,684,302 of NC_086042.1, read as the reverse complement.
AAAATCTAGAGTAAAGTAATGTAATATTTTGAGCATGTCTAGCTCAATATGCCCGGCACTCAGTTCGACATCCATGCGGCGCCTGTGTCCGCACACACGTTAGTCAATGTGTATAGTTGATAGCGATTATGCTAATGCTATGGCCACGCATTTGGGTCGCCGTAATAGCGCAGGTTATCGATGTATACTAATTATGTTGTAGTATACATGTGTGCTCTCACGTCTCATACCTCATACCTACATCCTCTACAGTGTAAGAAATCTACGTGATCTACGTACCCTATAGCAAAGATAGATATAACTCCGTAATAGATGAATACAGTCTAAGGAAAAAACGTGCCTCGAAAATCACGAAAATTTGATTCTCGATCAGATGGCGCCACTAGTTTTGGCCTACTCTCGTATAGAGGGCGTTGACGGTTTCGTTTGTTATTTATAATTTTAACGCATATCAGTGAAAGAACATGGGTCAAAATCATATAAAAATAATTAATGCAAATAAAAAGATCATTTATCCATATTTAAATACATTTTAACGTAGTTTTATAAATCTTAATTTTTAGTTTTAAAGTATGTCGATAGATGGCAGTGAATTTACAGTGGTTACAAAATTTACTATGACAGTACCGCTCTATCTTATTATATCCTCTTTGCCTATAGATAGAGGTAGAGACTTCACATAAACATGTGAAGTAGAAGAAATTAGTTATTAGTAACACAGGTGTAAAAAGTAATTAACTCTAAACGACAGGCGAGTGTCCTCTCTCTCTTTCTCTCTCACTTAAGTCGTATTATACACCGACACGAGTTGGGAATTGTTTTTCTAAACGTATATTACACAAAGTTTTACAATGCATTATGCAATAAAGAAAAGAAACGAACAAAATATAAATCTTAAAATTTAAAAATTAAGAAGACATCTGAGCATCTGACTGACAAACTGTTTCTGCCTAGGTGTGTGAACTTATTTTTTACCAGCTCTTTTCTTTATCATCACCTATGCGTGGCGTAATACCTTCTAGAAGTAGTGTATTAACCCATACCCATTATAATTTAAGTACATATATTATCGCGCATATTAGGTATATGCAAATGCCTTAGAAACATAATGTTAGCTTAACCTTATAAACCCAAGGTAACCTTACCTATTGACACCTAAACTAGGCCAACTGAAAACGCTCAGAACTCAAGTCAAGCGAAAACAGCTTTTCAGTTAAAGGGGGTAAGAACTTCTCTATACGAACAGTCAGCAACAGAAGTAGCCGAGTTCAAATAATTCAGCTAAGACTAAGGTCTATAGTCTTAGAGCACTATTCTTAAGTACCTACCTAGCTACCTATGCTGCCGACTGAATTGGACCAGTTGGTCGCTAAGATAATACACTAGGCGTGACATGCTGATCGTATCGGTTCACGTCGCCGATTTATTACTGCACTAGTGCATGTCGCGAACGCGTGTGGGTCGCAAAGGGCGAGGGCTGGATCCGCGTGTGAAACAACTTCATTATTAATGAAAGTGAGTCAGGGCCTTTATTCAGAAAGCCAATTTATATTTCAGTTTAAGAAAATTCAACAACCATCATCATTTTGCGCAAAATATATACGAAAAATCAATTACCCCATAGATGAGTCTAATTCCCGCTAATTTTATAATATTTAATCTAAATGAGCCGCAAGCAGAACTGGGTAGGTACACAACAATTTTCAAATATCCCTTTTTAGGATTCCGTAGCAAAAATATCAAAAACGGAACCCTTATAGTTTCGTCATGTAAGTCATGTTTGTCTGTCCGTCCGTCGTTCCGTCCGTCTGTCCGTCCGTCGTTCCGTCCGTCTGTCCGTCCGTGCCCGTATGTCACAGTTATTTTACTCAAAAACTATAAGCTATATTTAAATGAAATTTGGTTCAAAAGTATATTTTGTGAGCCGCTACTTAGTTTAGTAGTTACTTGCTTACTTACTTACTCCTCTGGCGCAGTGTGTCATGGCCTCCAACACGACGGCTCGCCACCGATCCCGGTCCTGTGCAGTTTCTCATCAGTCTTCAGTTTACAAGTTAAAATGAAAAATATATTTTAGGGGGGGTTGAGTTGGGGGCACTCCATACCTACATAAAAGTGAAAAAATATTTTTTTGTATAAACAACGTACCTATGGCAATGGCATTCATCATCATCATCATCATCATCATCATGTCAGCCGATAGACGTCCACTGCTGGACATAGGCCTCCCCCAAGGCTCGCCACTCCGACCGATCCTGTGCCGCTCGCAACCACCGAATTCCCGCGACTTTCACCAGGTCGTCGCTCCATCTCGTTGGAGGCCTACCGGCAGTTCGTCTTCCGGTACGCGGACGCCACTCCAGAACCTTCCGGCCCCACCGGCCATCAGTTCTGCGAGCAATGTGCCCCGCCCACATTCATTCATAGATCTTTACAAATAAGTCAAATAACTTTAAGGTTTGTAAAAAAGGTTTCGGATTAAGTAAATACTTTTGAAAATATTCGCATCGACAGTTAAAAAAAATGTATGCCCCTCCAACTTTTAAACGGGGCGTAAAAGAAATTGAAAAAAAAAATCTATGCCTCCGCGATGGTACGCCCTTTTGCTGATATGAGGTTTTCGTATAGTAAGAAGGTATCTATTTATTGTCAATATATTTCTTTCCGTAGTCATTCTGACGACTAATAAATATTACCTGTACCGAGCTGGTTGTATGACAAAAAACGAAAGTTGATCTAATTAATATATGCATACTTTTTCGCGCATACGAGGATTAATTAGCAACGCATGAGGATTAATTTAGAATTGAAGCTTACGATAAACGGTATTAGAAATCGATCTCGTGCTGGCAGGTAAAAAAAAGCAAAACAACTTGGACTAATGACACCGGCAATGTAAAAACTAAATATAAGTAAGTATACCTAATAGGATTATGTTTTCATTTCAAACAGGGTTACCTACCCAAAGACATTCGTTTTGATTTCTTTGCATGTAATAACATAACTTGCTTTCGCGAGGTCCGTTTCAAGATACTAAAATATTTTTAATTCAAGTTGATCCAAGTTACTTTTATTTTCATGGTCCATCACATTCGTACTTAATTAGTTAGTTCGTAATTTTAGAACATCCGGTTCGAAGGACCATATATAAAATCTACGTAAAGCCTGACCAGTAATATATGATCATTGTCAAGAGGGCGCTGTTTATTGTCATGTATATATAGGTATGTATAGGGTGACAGTTCAGTATAGTATGAAAAAATTAGTTTCAATGAAATTCCGCAACATGGTGCGTGATCATATATTCTTGGTCAGGCTTTAATTATATAAGTGTACTAAAAAATACATTTAAAGTGTTTAGGTCAATTAAAAGGATATTAATAAAATAATGATTGTATTGTATTGTATTTATTTATTGCATTTCACATGTACATTACAGGTTTTACAAGTACTTAAGAGTATAGGTAGGTACACAAATGACACATGAAACCCTGATCCTCCATGACCTGATCCTGATGATGATCCTTTCATATTCCTAAAAAAAATATTTTTCTGTGCATATTTTTCCGCGATTTATTAATAATTTTCAAATTAAGCCGAACTCTGCCATATTATGTAGATTTCACACCTAATGATTGAGTACAAAACCTTCACTAGGTTTATGTCCCTAAGCGCCGGTTAACCGGTTAAACCTGGAGTTAACATGGTTACCAGTACAATTTGATAATGGGTTAACGGTTTAACCGGTTAACCCCGGGTTAGTGGGATGGTGCAAGCGGCGCTAAAGAAAAGGATATTCTGTTTTAGGCCATCTCGCACTGATCTTATTTTCTTCTGTAACAGCCGCTGACGAAGAATATTCCATCGTAATGTAGGTACCTAATAGTTTTTAAGTATAGTATTACTTGTGCGAGTCTCACTTCGCGAGGGTCTCTTGTGCCTACGCATGTCAGCTGTCAAATGTCATTATGACATTAGGTTGACAGCTGACTGCGCGCGGACAGATCGTGTTCAATTAGTTGGCTTCATTGGTGTTTTACATGTCAAAGATTAGGGTCCCGTAGTCAGTTAAACCATAAACGAACTTGAAACGAGCCGTGTCTTGATACCACGCTGTGCTTGACATTTTAGTCGAGATTAGCCTCGAGATAGTTTTACTAAGAGAGGCAAGGCAATATAACTAAAGGGGACTTTTTCTATGTCCCTAAAAGTAACATTTACGAAATTCTAAAATACGAGTACGTAGGTCACTTTTACACCAATAAGTATTACGGTAATGAACTAGATTGACTGCGTATCTATATTCTATAGGTAAGACAAATGTTTAATTAGAGTGAAATAGAATTAGTAAGTCACATATGGAACAACTTTATTTTAACAAAGATTAATTTAATTTGTAATATTCTGATGATAGACATTTGTATTTATATGCGTTCGATAGGCAAAATGTTGAAACAATAATTATAATAACGTGTTGTTAACAACAAGTGGAACACGTTCTTGTAATATTATAAAACAATGTAAATATTATAAAACTAGCGACTCACCCCGGCTTAGCACGAGTTACACAAAACCTTTACAATTATAGACTAAAACCTTCCTCAAGAATTACTTTATTGATAGCTAAGCATACATAGGGACAGGCAGACAGCGGAAAGAGACTGTTTTATACTATGTAGTGATGAGAAGTCATTAATGTAGTGTGATTTAAAAAATTCTGGGCAACGGTACATTTTATAAAATATAAGCCCCTAACTTTTTAACCCAGTTCACGCTTTGCCTCCAAATAGTGTGGCTGTAGGTGTAAATGTAGACATGATCTATCGCGCGAAGTGTTCGCAGCTTCAATACTTTGCTGTTACTCACTGTTAAAACTAAAAAAGTCCTATGTTCATTTTTAAGTCCAAGTTTAAACCGTAACACGACTTGCCTAAAGAGTATAATGACGGCAATCCGTTAATTTGTTAGTTTCCTTGTTTGCATTTTTTGCGACATCATTAACGGCATCTACGGGTAAAACCTATAAGTATTGATTTTTACATCGATAAACTGACAAGACAATACTTGATGAATATTAACGTTAATAATATATGTAAGATGTCGCTTTTTGTAGGGGCCCATCTTGTAAGGGCGAGTCACCGTCTGCCGGAAATAAAACTTAAAAAAAAAACTTAGTCCATCGCTTTGACCCAATAACCTAGTTAATTTTCTATTACATACTAGGTAGGTAGTTACTAGTTTGCAATCAATGGGTGTGTGGTTTGTAAAAGTGGTAGATCAAAAATTGAAGGTAGAAAACGAAGATACGGACTTTTTTTTGTCGTTTCGTTGGTACCCTAACAAAGTGTTGACAGTTTAGGAATAAGTAGGATTCTGTGTACTTACAAGTAAATAGTGAAACTGAGTATAAAACAAAATAATTTAAGGTGTTGTTAACCTATTAATTATAAGTACGTTTTCCTCTATTTGTTTTATTTAGTTATTATTTGTTTTTCCACTGTATCCGCAAACCAAATTCTTGTGTTAAATGTTGTGATGATGGTTTTATCTTAATGATTTGTCCTCATTTAACGATTGGTCTTTTAGAATGATCAGTGTGGTCATTACCACGCTGTCACGTACACAAATACGACCGTCCAAGGCAAATATTAGTACGGTACGGGGATGGTTTTGAGAAACTATTATTATTAGTTATATTCTTATTGGTTGCAGGACCTACTGGAGCGCGTGTTTTGGCTCTTCGACACGGAACGACAGGATGAGTTGGTGCAGGCTGACTGGATAGAATTCCTGAAGGCAAGACTCACGTATGTACTTATAATTATTTCTAACCATTCAATTTCTTAAGGCTAAATGGCCATTAAACTACTTGTTTAGTCAGATTTTAGTAGCTTTATCGTAACGTAACTTTTTTTATTGTCGTTAGTATGACATTTTCCGTTTTGTGCGTCGCAAAAACCAAACATCCAGGAACCCGAGTACTCTAAACGGATCATTTAGATTTTTTTTCCATGCACATACCTTAATTTTTTTTCAAGTTCAGCAGAAAATAATATATAAACTTTTTTATTGTTTTTTTTTTTCAAAATATAATGCAAAAAAATTCACGAAAATCCGTTCAGAATTCCCCGAGTATTATATTAATATCATAATAATATCCTATAATAATATTATAATAATAATATTATAATATAATAATAATATTATAATAATAATAATATTATCCTATAATATCCTATAATAATAATATTGTAATATTGTCCTAAAATATTTATTTATTTATTATATTATCGTTCCTGGGTAAAAAGCTTACGACACTCCACTATATGTAAAAGCTCCATAAAAACTTAAAACTGTTTTAGTGAAGAGAAGCAGCTGGAGCTGATAGAACACATCGAAAGCGTTGCTTACTTGACGTGCGGCAGTGAACATGTTGATCTCGACACCTTCCAGTTGATCCTGAGGAACAGACTGGTTAGTAGTTAACATTGCTACTTACACCATACAAGTTTACACAAGTAGTTTCCCTTCCTAGTAATGTTTTCTTTTTAGAGTTCCGTAGTCAACTAGGAACCCTTATAGTTTCGCCATGGCTTTGCTCCGTAATCGTTAGTGCTAGAACGCTGTAATTTTGCATGGATATATAAATCAATAAATCCGACAAATTCGTACAATAAAATAAAAGTAAAGAGCGGGTGTAAATTTTTTTTCGCTGTAACCCTATAGAGTGTGGGTATCGTTGGATAGGTCTTTGGAAACGAATTATTATAGGCTCCCATACACCATACGTGATTTTTTTGCCGTTTTTTGCGTAATGGTACGGAACCCTTCGTGCGCGAGTCCTACTCGCACTTGGTCGGTTTTTTTGAGTTACCGCAAAAAGTCTCCCCTTCACAGTAAAAAGACGTAGAGCCTGAGTTAAACGTTATTACGACATTAAATGAGTTTTTTTTATGTTATTTGGCATTGTTTATGTAAATAAAGTAAAATGTAGGATAAAAATTGCTTATTTTACTCATTCAATTGTTATCTAATATTTAATTTCTCTAAAACAGTTTCATTGGCTGAATGAGTAATGCCGTTGACTATTGGCAGTTCTAGAACGAAAAAGTAAAAAATTAAAAAGTAAGAGGCAATCCCGCTGATTTTATTTTATTTTGGGTTACTCATCCACGTATCCGTTTGTCCAACTTTACTGCCCACATGAAATATAGTTGGTCAAGCAAGTAGTTCTTCTTGTCAGTAGAAAAAGGCGCGAAATTCCAATTTTCTATGGGACGATAACCCTTCGCGCCTACATTTTTTTAAATTTTGGCGCCTTTTTCTACTGACAGGATTTGCTTGACGAAGTATATATTGGAGGATACATATACAAATTATTATTTTTTTCCTTGATGATCTAGTTAGGAAATAGACTAGTGAGTAGTGACCTATCAAATGACTTTTATAAAGTTCGTATTATAAGCAAGTAATACATATTCCAGGTGACAGCCCGCCTTTTCAAGGTGGTGGATACAGATGGTGACGGCTACGCAACCGTCGACGATATCATGGAGTTCCTGTCCACAGCATCAAGTACAAGGTAAACTGTTTGATAACGAGATTAAAGACTCCTCAGACGACGTTTTATAATAAAGTATACTTACAAATAAACGTACTTAATGCTTTTAAGCACAGACTTCTGTTAAAGTCGATTGCGCAATTCGTTAACCTTTTCGACGCTGTGTCAAACACAACCGAAGTATCAAAACTGAAATTGAACTTTATGCATATGCACTTGGGTCTATGTTGCTCTGTAGTCTACGACCGATTAATCGGTCTTTGGCGTTGAACCTACGGTGCGTATATGTGCCATTTTCAACGAAAAGGGTACTTATTGTCGCTTGTCAGAAAGGCGCTATTTCCATATAGCTTCAATTAGAAATCAACCTTATCAACAAGCGACAATGTGGTACCTTTTGGTTAAAACCGTCACATATATCGGTCATTGGCGTCCAAAAGGTTAATTTGCGTAATTTGTCAAGCATAAATAAGTATTAAGGCAGGTATACATATATTATATATATAGTGAAATAAGTTTTTTGACAAACATGTTATGTGTGATGCAACCTTTTATCGCTGACTGTAATTTTCATTCAACAGTCAAGTAATACTCATCTGGACGATTCTAATATGTGTTTATTAGAATAACAATGAGGTTAATAGCGTTGTTTTATCACATCAGTTTCTATGGCCACCTCCGGAATCCATTGTACGAGTACCATAATATCGACAAAGTATAAGAGAGTGCTAGTTTTTTCTCCCTGGTAAAAAAGTTAGCTCGGTTAGGTATCTACGTAAAAAGTTAGCTTGATTTTTATGGATTTTTTTCCAGCCCTCGCGTCGGGTTTGACCGGCACAGCGTGGACCAACTTGAGCAGCTGTTCCGGCAGACGGTGGGGGACCAGAAGGAAATCACCAGAGAACAGTTTGAGAAGATATTGGTCTCGAAAAACGTAAGAGCCGATAGCAGATAGCACACGCACGCACACACGCGCACACACACACACACACACACACACACACACACACACACACACACACACACACACACACACACACACACACACACACACACACACGCACGCACGCACACAGAGAGACACCTACAAAGTATGTATTGAGTCTATTTTTGAAAGAGTTCACCGACGGTGCACTAACTGCAATGGGGTTGGCACTGTCAAGGCGCCATCATAGCTTGTGCCTTTTTAGGGTTCCGTACCCAAAGGGTAAAAACGGGACCCTATTACTAAAACTCCGCTGTCCGTCTGTCTGTCTGTCACCAGGCTGTATCTCATGAAACGTGATATACAGCCTGTGTTATCTGTTGCCGCTATAACAACAAATACTAAAAAGTACGGAACCCTCGGTGCGCGAGTCCGACTCGCACTTGGCCGGTTTTTTCTATGAGATTTGGATTAAAGGGCTGGCATCCAAGGCATTAAAAAACAAAAAAATGACACAAGTCTAGGGATTGACAGGCTAAGCTATGCTGGCGCCATCTGCTAAATATTTCGACCGGCCAACCCCATTTCTGGTAGAGAGTTCCACACGATTCGGCAAGAAGTTTTTCTTAGGGTTTGGCAACCACGGAGAGTTGATAAGTTTTTTTAAGTGTCCTACTCTCAATGTTACATTCTGGCGTAATATGTACAGCTTTTAATATTATACATATATCTATAGACTAAATACCGCGAAATAACTATGGAATTTAACACGGCATCAGAATATTTAGTTGTAGTTTAAAATACATTGTATTCACAGCCCTTCTTCACGGAACGCGTGTTCCAAATCTTCGACGAAGACGACTCCGGTGCGATATCGCTCCAGGAGTTCATTGCCGCCGTGCACCGCTTCGCGGGCCAGTCGCACGAGGACAAGATCCGGTTCCTTTTCAAAGTCTACGATCAGGATGGCAAGTTCATTGACTTTTTTTTGAAGAGTAATGACTCTTAATATTTTAAACTTTCACCTCAAAATTCTTCAACGAATATCTGTTCATCATAGCATCACATAACTAACGTAACGTCAAGTGCTCCAACATTGCCTACCATCCCAAACATTCGTATTTTTATTTTTACATGTAATTTAAGTAAATGGCATGTTCTAGTTTTTATTTATTTATTCTATTTGATTTTATTTATTTGGAGATCCAACAGCTGTGACATTAACATAAAAATTATAGTAATAATTTATTGAACACACGGCGTAGCGATAAATTATTTTGTATTCCCTTTACTAAAAAGAAATACAAATCAAACTCCTTTCTGATAAGAGCTTGCAGATTTAATAATGATATTTTCTCAAAAATTGATATATTTAATGACTCCTTGTCTAAATTTTAAACGTCAAGTACTTCTGGTTTTAAATAAACAATCGAATTAAATACACTGTAACTTTACACTTAATTGCAAATGTAATGTATAAAAATAGTTTTATCTTCATTAATTTGGCCCCTGTCCTAATTCGACCCTCGTTGTTAATCTTTAAGTTTAGTTATCCCGTAGTTTGTTTTTCTTTAATGAGCTATTAAGTGGTGGCAACTGTCCTGGTTTATGAATTATGTATAAGACACTAGTTATAAGAAACATGTACCGTTTGTGCCCAAATAAACATTAAAACATTATAATAATTTGTTAATTAACTACTCATATTGTATGTTTTATCTTGTATTTTCTCTATTTAAGTGAAATGTAAAATTTCTTATTGAGAATATACATTTCTTTAACCACAACATTGCCTGGCTTGAAAAACATTGGTACTCAGGGTACTCTACGAAATCCCTATCCGTATTTAATTGGCATGATGACAAATTTTAAAATCCCTTTTAATATTGCCGGTATTTGTATTGGTTCCGAAAAACACAATATTTCAGCTATACTCATAAGTTCTAACATAATTAATTGTATTTTTAGGGTTCCGTACCCAAAGGGTAAAAACGGGACCCTATTACTAAGACTGTCTGTGCGTCTGTCCGTCTGTCACCAGGCTGTATCTCATGAACCGTGATAGCTAGACAGTTGAAAATTTCTCAGATGATATATTTCTGTTGCCGCGATAGCAACAAATACTAAAAACAGAAGAAATTAAATATTTAAGTGGGGCTCCCATACAACAAACGTGATTTTTTTTGCCGTTTTTTGCGTACGCGAGTCCGACTCGCACGGCCGGTTGTTTTTATAGCTAGATTAAACCTCGCGCGAAAACGCCTCGCGTCCATTTGTGACGTCACGGTTTAGTGGGTGGTTGGGTGGTAGACATTGTGTACATGAGTACTTTACATGAATATATTACTTTACTATAAAGGTTTACTATAAAATTTTCCCTTGAACCCGAATGATATTGTTAATTCAGCACTACATAATATACACTATTATATTATATTACGATTAGGGATGATAAATACATTACAAAAATTAATCACAATAACTCATTTTATACAAAAACTCACACGGTTGCAATTTAAGATGAATTATTTAGATAACTATATACATGTAAATTTTGTGCGAACATACCGGGCGCCGGTTTTACTTTTTAATTTTTTATGTTTACGACAGCCAACATGGCCATTCAGCCAAATAATTAGAAAAGTTTTTTGGTGAAATATCGTATTATTTAGTATTTTATTTATATAATATTAAATAAATATTTACTTTATATCGTGTAATAATATTTTTTGTACCTACGTAATAAATGTAATGAAATATCTTTTGAACATTCAAACTCTTTGGTGAGGATGTATGGATTACAGTCAATGAGGTTGTCTATGCTGCTTAAAGAAATATGTCATAATGGAATAATGACGTCATCGGTTTGGCTCGCTTCTGATTGGTGTTTCAGTCGATTCTTTGTTGCTGTCTTCATGCGAATTCTTTATAATGGAAAGCGGGTGACCGTTAAGAGGAATACGACATACACGGCTATTTAATAGAGAATCACAGCTTTTTTAAGCCAGGCAATGTTTGGCATGGACGCAATCTCGAAGCATTTTTAATGTTGGAATTTATTTTATTTCCTATATCTTAGGTGACGGTCTTATCCAGCACCGGGAGCTCCAGCACGTGATGCGAGCGTGTATGGAGGAGAACGGGATGACGTTTAGTGAGCAACAGCTGTTGGAACTGACGACGGCCATGTTTGAAGACGCAGACACCGAGCAGAGGGGCGCCATCACGTATGAGGCGCTGCGGGGACAGCTGGACCGACACGGAGGGTTGCTGCATAATCTGTCCATTAGGTTAGTGTTACTTTTACCTTCTATAAGTAACTTTTTGTTAAATACTTGCTTGGCCTTTCGACGTTTTTCATTCTAGGGAAGTCGGGAACTGAGCTTTCTGCTACTATGGTATATAAAATGTTAAATTTAATATTTTTATTACTGTTTCGTAAAAAAAATTACTTACCCTTTTCTCATTTTCAGCATCGATCGTTGGCTAATTCCGGCCACACAGCCTCAGCGCATGTCTCTACGCCACCGACTCTCTTCTCTCAAGCCTTATCAGTTCTCTCTCCCTTACTTCAAGAACAACTATGTGTTTATCATCTTTACTGGCTTGTTCTTTCTAGTGAACATTGGGCTGTTCGTCGCTAGGATTGTGGAGTACCAGGGGTCGAATGGTTTTGTTATTATGGCTAGAGCTTGTGGTGAGTACCTACCTTGCTATCCAATGTGTTAATCACATTGTTCATTGCAAAGCAAGTATTTTTTGTCCTATTCCTTCCTTTTCAATATTTAGACACCAGTGACACTTGATATTTTTAATTATTTTATTACTAGAACTGAACTAGAAATTTTATTTGGCTAAATTATTTATTACGTAAACCACTGCTGGGAAAAAATCTCGAAAATAAGCCTTGCTGTCCTAGTACCATCAAATTATATATGAATTTAGAAACCTTGCACAAGCTTTTAAGTCACTAGATGGTCTCTAAATTAAATGATCTTTCTCAGGTCAGTGCCTTAACTTCAACTGCGCCTGGGTGCTTGTGCTGATGCTGCGGCTGTGCATCACGCAGCTTCGCGTGCGCGGCGCCAGCAATTTCCTTCCCCTCGATTATCACATCTACCTACACAAGCTTACCGGCGTGCTGATAGGCATCTACAGCATCGTCCATACTATCATGCACATCTGTAATTTCAGTAAGTGATCTATAGTAGATTCATGGATATTCCAGCAGCTTATTCAACAATATCTTTCACCATATGCTCACACGCGTGTTTAGGTATCTTTAGCAGCAATAACTTTAGTATCTAAATGATTTCGGTCATTAAACGAGCACCTTGCCTTGATACAATTTGCTTCATATAAGAGCACCACTCGTGAATGAAGAATTCACTGATTCCGCCAGGAACGTCGCAACGAAATATTATATAACGCTTTTAAAAGGACGGTCTTTTACAGGATTTTGTGTTGATAGTAGTTTTAGGAGCCTTATTTACCACAGTTATGTTTAACTTTTTACAGGTTTGATAGTAGTGAATGACCCGAAACTCAACGCTGCTAACTTCTCAACCTGGGAGTGGCTGCTGACAGAGCGCCCGCACCTCTTCGGACTGGTACACGGCTGTGCCAATCCTACTGGTTTCGCGCTGGTGGTTATCCTTGCAGTAATGTGTGTCTGCAGTCAACCCTTCATTCGCCGAGGGGGTAGCTTTGAGGTGAAAATCGGAATTACATTCCTTAAATCTATCTTGTTTTCCCTTTCGGTTCGTTGACGTAACAAATGCCCATCGGCCACAACTTCTTAGGTATATCTACCTCTTTCGATAGCATAAACAAAAAATAGCCACCGGTAGAGCAGAGTGTGATTAATGTGGTTTTAAAAACCAGAGAAGAGTAGTTCTATGAGAAATATTCAACTTGTTTTTTTTTACGGTTCATTCAATCAATCAATCAAACTTTTATTGATAAAATAGAAGTATTTTACATGTCAACACATTATTATTATTTTATAAATAGAACATTACTTACACTAAATATAGTCACATTTCACATGAATAATTTATTGAGGTATATTAATTGCATTATGCGCTAATAAGAACATTATTCACTGTTTTCTCCAGATCTTCTACTGGACACATCTTCTGTACGTGCCGTTTTGGCTACTGCTGCTGTTCCACGCGCCCAACTTCTGGAAGTGGTTTGCGTTGCCTGGCACACTGTACATTGCCGAGAGAATCATCCGACTCGCTGCAATGAGGTATTTTCATCGACTTTTCAAAAACGTCAATAGTTAGGAGCTGATAAAAACCTCTACCAGACTTGCAGGAGTGGAATCTTGTTACCTTTGAGAGAAGGCGGACTGGCTACTTATTTTAACTGGCTTTATTCGTAGGTGTAAGTTGAATTAAATCAGTTTTTTCATTTCTAGATCTAACCACGGCAAGACATATATCTCTTCAGGAATCCTACTGCCTTCACGTGTGACGCATTTAGTGGTGCGTAGGCCGCCTATCTTCGATTTTCACGCGGGTGACTACGTGTTCGTCAACATACCAGCTATAGCGCGGTATGAGTGGCATCCTTTCACTATCAGCAGCGCTCCCGATCAAGAAGGTGAGCCTTTCGAATTCTAAAGCACAAGGAACGCATAGAATAAAAGTTGAAAATTTGAAGCACCCTAACATATACTATGGCGCCATGTCAGAATTCTATGTGTTTCATTCAGTTCATGCTTTGATTAGTTTGGTTATTCAGTAGTTTAAAAAATAAAATCTCAGCTCGAGTGTCACAAGGTCGGATGTAATGTGATCATTAATTTCCAATTTAGTGTTGACTCTCCTGAAACTTGTGGCACTGGAGACGGGAAACGGAGCTGAAGAACTGAATAAGCTCTGTCACTGAAATTGATAACTCTGCTCAAGTTAAACAAACTTTAATTATATCTATTATATGTTACAGATTACATCTGGCTGCACATTCGGGGGGTTGGTCAGTGGACCAACACGCTATATGAATATTTCGAAAAAGAACACGCTAGGCTGCACGCCGGAGACGTACCCGCTGAGCATGAGTGAGTAATATTAGTAGTCTGCCTATTAATTATAAAGCTTTCCGTATGTTTAAATTATTTTAGTTTATTTATAAATATACACATATACCGTGAATATAATTGCTTCCGCAGAAAAGTAACCAGAACGGGTTCTAATCAAAGTAACAAGAGTAAGCGCAAAGGCTCTTCTGGAGACGGCAAGAAGCGCTCAGTTGACTTTTCGCCAGAAGTGAAAGAGTACAGCAACGAGGGTTTCACTTTAGATGAGGACAAGGAGATGGATTTTAAAGGTACGTTTTTATAATAAACTACGAAGTATTTTTTCCGAAAATTATCCGGAAAGGCTCCGAAAGGCGATTATCACATGTTATTTTAGTTATCATTGCTATCGGTTAAGTAATTATTCTTAATTCAGCAAAAACCAACTTCGTTAAAATCTGTCAAATGCCTATCAAAATCAGTCATAATAATTATGACTATAATTGGTTTACATTTGTTGCTATTTCTATTGAACTCTATTTTAAAACAACGTTTTTATAATTCAGCATTGTCACCTTCTCCCAATGGCCGTCCAACGCTGCTTACTTTAACTCCAATGAAACACTTGGAGAAATCTCGCTCCATGCCCGATGTCCATAACAAAGACAAGAATAAACAACGGCTCTTAGCGTAAGTTGTTTTAAGGTTACATTCATGTTATATTACTGCTGCAGTATTGGTGGTGCATCATTGCGACAGCGGAATTAAGCGATTCAACTGTCAATGCATCCTTAATAAATTGTTCCGCGTTGCTGTCTCAATTACAACGTTAAATCTGTCAGTAATTTTATCAAGGAGATTGCCCTGCTGCAACGCTGAGGACTGCTATATATATATATGGGCTTAAGGATTGTTCGTGAAAGATCAATGAGAGGACTAATGGTTTTCCATACGCAGATTGCAGGACTACCCTCGCTCCGAGTCGGAGCGAAGCTTTGACGTCGGGTCCATGGCCAGCGCGCGCCGCTCCGCGCTGGGGCTTGCTTACAAAAGTCCGCAGAACAGGGCGCTGGCTCATAGCTTCAGGTCAGTTTCCGATGTTAATTACGAGAAAAAATTATGATCATATATCTGAAAAGTTAAAGAGCTATGAAACGAGACAGAGAAGCGTATTTGCGAAAAAAGTAACTTCGCATACTGCTTCGCATATCGTCAAGTAGCCTTCTGCGGAGTAATAGTTTTAAACTAAGACCTCCCTTAGGTAAAGTCTTAACGAGACTTTTTAACTTAAACTATGACAATATTTACTAATATAGGTACCTACCTAATTATTTGATTGCGCAGGTACATGCGCATAAAGCCGACGATCATCGCATTCAAGACGCCGAGCCTGGAGAGCTGTGAACAGCGCCGTCGATCCAACGAGAGCATCCTCACCGTCGGTTAGTCCAACTCTAGTTTTCTATTAAAACTCCTAAACAGATAAATTAAAAGGTGGTATAAATTGGTAGATAAAAAACAATCTATTAAAGTTATACATTTATCCTCTCGAGACTGATGGTAGTAGTAAATAATATAATACTCCTTTGAAAATTGTACATTGTGTCATATAAATTCCTTATATATCTTACTTATTCAGTTTAAAAATATATTTCAAAAAAAAAACAAATATCAACAATAAAAATTACATTTAAAATAAAATAATTAATCTTAAATTAAAATCTTACTTATTACATTATTTGTTTCACATGTGGTTTAAAAAAATGAAACCACAACACGTTATTTGTTATTTGTTTACCTCAGCTCGACGGCGGCTATCCAAGAGTCTGTCTCCAGACAAGGATCTGGAGAATCCGCCTGCCATCACCGTGCAAAGCCCCAGCGAGGCCTCCACCGCTGAGTCGTTCGCCAACTATCCTGTAGGGAAGCCGCTCGAGGTACTGTCCAAGTTTTTCGAGACGAAAAAGTAGGTTGTTCAGCGTTTTAACGAAATACGTTGGTGAGTTTGCAAGTATAAACTATAGACGAGGGAATAACCCGCGGCACCGACATGTATAAAGGCGATTGCTGTTCTTGTATGCCAATTAGGAGGGGTTTATCACGATTTGATAAACACACGCCCCACCTTCGCTGGCTGGTCGACAATACGTCCCCCGCTTCCCGCTTATCACACTACACTGTTGACATTCACCTCTATTCTAGATATATCTCGACGGGCCGTATGGAGCAGCATCCTCGCACATCTTCCGTGCAGAGCACGCTGCGCTCATCGCTGCAGGCATCGGAGTCACTCCCTTTGCATCTATTTTGCAGGTACCTACATTTTGTATACTTAGCACGCTGGTTTGATATTACTGAGATAGACTCAAACGCTTCTAAAAAGGCGCTCTCTGATGGACAAAAATGAGAATTATGTCATTAGTTGTTTCGTACTATATATACGAGTATATAGCTGGCTCATCAGCCTCCTAGCCTTTGTCCCGTAATGTGACGGTGTCCACTTTTCTCCTTCCACTGATATATAGAGTTTATTAAATATTAATTGGGAAAGCGATTAAACCGGTCTGCTAACAGTTTCAGAACTAATTGAATTCATAAATGTTTACAGGCGATTATGTACCGGTATTGGAACTCACGAAACGTCTGTCCTCGCTGCGATCACAAGTGGGTTTCGAACATCGCACAGAACAACATGAATCTCAGAAAGGTAGCTTATATTTTATTTTTGATTTTCTATTGGTCAATAAACCTTATGCAGGGAGAACATTATCCTATACTGGCTATACTCCTTGTCTCCTGTAAGACTCGAGGTAAGGCTGTAACCCTAATATGAACTAAAACAGCTGTCCACTTAGTTTAAGGACATTCGATCATCATTTTTTTTCTTTTCCCGTTGTCGTCTGAATGAGCATAATATCACCGTGTCCTAAACAGAAGGCTCAACAGATGATTATTTTAAAATTTCAGGTGGATTTTTTCTGGATAAACCGGGAGCAGCGCTCCTTTGAGTGGTTTGTGTCCCTGCTGTCGCAACTCGAGATGGAGCAGGCAGAGAGCGGCGCGCGCTTCCTTGAGATGCACATGTACATCACCAGCGCGCTGCAGAGGAGTGACATGAAAGCCGTAGGGCTTCAGCTAGCGCTAGACTTGCTTCATGAGAAGGTATCATGAGACTATACTCGTACTCGTAGCTCTAATGTTTTAAAAATGTGATTGTGGTTTAGAGGCAGTGGCGTAATATATACCGACTGAGGCATGTAGTAAATTCTGCCAATGGGGGCAATTGAGGCCCCCTCTCGGGCCAGGGACCCACAGTTACACCACTGGTTAGAGGTGAAAATTATGTTTCCAATTTGACTGACGGATGGATCCCATTAGATGGGAATGATATGATTAAAACTACTTCAGTCTTGTAAGAATAGACGTCAACAAAATTATGTACCTATGCAGTAAGTACAACTTTTAACTTGTTGTGCTATAGGAGAAACGTGACCTGATCACAGGGCTGAAGACCCGCACGAACGCGGGCCGCCCCAACTGGGACAAGGTTTTCCAGCAACTTCAGGAACAGAGGAAAGGGAAGGTCAGTATTTAGCGATCGTAACGTCAGATAGCCCATGTTATACTCGTTAGTGATGACTTACCTGCTTTTAAACAATGCTTTGAAAAAATAACAGTTTTTACAAACTTTTATTTAATTTACCCTGTTTGTACATGCTTTGCTAAAGCGTAACCACTCCTTGACATTCAATAGGGCTCAAATTTGGTATTGGTAGGTACTTTGTTAACGACCGGTGACAGTGCAATATTTTGATGACATCCATCACATACCACCGATGGCCACCGATGCCACCCACGCAACCTCGTTGAGTTTGGGCTTGTTAGTATCGTATCGATGAGTAGAAATTACTGTCTGTGATATAAAAGGTTGTATCAACCATGTTTTTCTACATTAGACCCCGGACTTTTGTCGCCTTGACATTACAATAATTGGGAAGTAATTCTGTGGCACTCGAGGACATGGAGCGGTGTTAATTAAAATTAAATAATCAGGAATTTACGATATAAACGACCTATAAGTCAATTGACGTTGTTGCTGACTCTCCGTAACAGATCAAAAGTTGTACTAAATGAGCCATAAATCGGGGTTTTCGGTGCGGGAATGATTTGATTTGGCAATCACTCATAATGCTTTACTCGTACCGTACTCGTAATTATGTGTAATGCTCAAACTGCATGTGATTAGAGCTAGCGTTATGTTCAATCAGAATTATTTTTAATAGTTTACGATGATCCTTATATCATTATGCAGCCGTGCGATGGCCAAGTCATTATATTTATCTATTAAAAATGAAAGATATCTAATATTGATACGGTTTTAACACCCCCTGCCCCTGGCATTGACTAAAATAACCGACTTGGTATCACATTACATCTTAAAACTTTTTTGTAGTAGAAGAATTGCGTTGTGAGACTTGCATCTTTTTACATGTTATGTTTTTGGTAGCATATAATTGACAAAAAGAATAGGATTAACATAGGATTGTTCATTTTTTTTTAATGTTCTATTTCGAAAACCATTTCGAGATATTAGGTTTTTAAACAGTTTCCGACATTTGCTGCGATATAATAATCGAGGATTGAAGATATTTCAACAAATATACTGATGACCTTAGTTTGACCTTCTCGCGAGGCTGAATATAATAATGTCATCGTATAGTAAAAGTTATCGAACCATAGTAAATAAATCCGTCACTCACGTAATTGTCAAAGATGTCATTGTCATCAATTGTCATAATAAAAAATTTCAGTTAAACCGCTAGTTTCTTACGATTTGATTTATAATTTTTAATACCTAAACAGTAGATTTTGATTGCTTAATATATCAAAAACCTTGTTTCCACTTGTGGGAATGATTTACAAAAATTATAGTCCGCGAAGACCTACGTGAAAGACGGTGTTGTCGTGAAGTAAATGTGGAATGGAATACTTCAAGTGTTACACACAATATTGCTGTGAGGATCACGTCGATGTAAGTATAAAATTAATATTATTTTACTACGAATATTTAAAAGTCCATTTTGGTGGTCGGGTCACTATTACCTATTTATTTTCTGTGATGATGTGGCCAGAATATCTAAAGACAAACCGTTTAACACAGCTTGTCCGCTACTAGCTCCGTTTTACTGATTTGAAGTTAAATTCAACAAACAGACATACATATATGTAACTCATAACCATCTTGCAAGCAATAAATTATATACATACAAAAATACATAGTTATATTCAAAATACAACATGAAACTGAAAAGATAATTTCTAATTTCCAGGTACCTACAAGTTGCAGTTCAAGGCTCAAGCTGCTGATATCACGATCATGGCGGACAAAACTAAAGTTAATAAAGAGTTGTGAAAAATAAAACGTCTTATTTTTACTTTTTTATTAATTTACGAAAAACCTGTTTCCCAAAAAAGTGTATACATTATATGTTCAACATGTTCTGCACGTAAGGTTGACATTGAGGGCTTTGTTTAGTAGCATTCAGTTGAAGTTGATTTAGGTTCTACTCTTGTTGATCCAGAAAATAATTGTATAGTTTATTATTAAATATTCTTGCTTGCCCAGGCACTATTCTTGCTATAACTACATTCTCCGCCTTCTCTAGAAATTTGTACATTATATACATCCAATAAAACTAAGGTATATAACTTAAGGCAGATTTGTGGAATCAGCTTTCACAAATTTAGCGTATTTTGAGATTATTGATTTAGGGATTCAAATAATACGACGATATTATTTATAGAAAAGCGTTATACTAACATTAATGACATTAATGACAGATGACAATTACAATCAATTGACAACATAGAAGGTAGGATCCTGTAGAAGTGACAATAATAACGCTTTCTCTGCTACTCCTTCTGAAAGATACATAAGACTATCCCGTTCTGACAGTTCCCCCCACCACTCATGTCTATTCCAGATCTATACTAGATTCATGATTGACAATGACAACTACATATTTTTTAATGCTTGTTGTTGCTTGTGCTTTATCAACAGCCACGACATGTAATTTACGAGAAGTCGTATCTCATATTTTCAATAAATTATAAATATTCAACCGAGCCATGAATTACTAAATCATTCAAATTGGTATCTTAAATGAACCTATATTTTCAGAAAATAAAATAAAAATGGGGGGTTAAAAAAAATGAACAATGCTAAGAAAAACCTGGTTAATTGACACAAATTGGCCGGCCCCTTGAGATTGCAAGTATCCAGATTTCACTGTATATAACCTTAAATTCGATTGTATATATATATATATATATATATATATCTCTCCACTTTAAAAAGGAAAAGCTTCTCTCCACCTCGACAAATGTTATTGGTGCATATTTGAAAAGTTTGCGGTTATAACGTTTGATCTGTTTGTTCTGTTGTGTGTGTTAGTTTCCATGTTCCTACTCATATCTGTACTCCTAGCATGTAGATAAGTGAATTGGTTTTAAACTGTAAACTTACATTGTTTCCAATAAATAAATAAATAAATAAATAAATCAGTTACGGAAAACCAGTTAACGAAAGAACAACGCCGATGAATTAATCAATTGCCAATTGACTGATAGATCATTTATATCGCGAATGCCTGATTATTAAATTTTAATTAAAACAGCCGTATTTAATTAACACCGCTCCAAAGTTTGCGTATTTATATAATGTACTAATATATTTTTTGTGACGGTTTATTCAGGTAACAGTGTTCTACTGCGGGCCGCCGCAACTCGCGCGCATCTTGCGCGTAAAGTGCGACCAGTTCGGCTTCAACTTCAGGAAGGAGGTGTTTTAAATGCAATCTCCTGGTCAGCGGCATTCAGACTATAAACGCCTGATTTTGATCCCATTTTAAACTCAGTGCATTTTGGATATGTACTGAGGGTAAAGTTAATTTAATATAGAGTCGATATAGATTATTTTAAGTTCGAAGTCCTCTGAGTATTCATATTTATAAAACGAGTAGGTACTGTATAAAATAATATACGCTTCCTGCGGGCTAAAATAATTATAATTTAGGTTACGTGTAAAATAGCTGATTAAAATAACTATTTATTGAAATGGAAATCAAAAGGTAAAAGAAAAACTGTGTATTTAATAAACGTATGCGTAAAATAGGTAAAATTTATGTTATAAGTATTTCACTTGTTACTGCCATGATTATAACTTTAAAATGTTATCATGAGTGTCGTATTAAGTTTAATTACAAATAAATAACATATTATAAAGTAAAGAATGATATGAATCAACATCAAAAATGCAATAAAATAGAAAGAAATATTTTTAACCTACCTATAATTTGTCATCTTGTAAATAGAAGTCAGCACAGACTTTTATTTTTAAAAGTATGTCATATGGAGCAACTTACCTCGTCGATGCGTTTGTCAAGTCTACAGACGAGTCTACTCGTTAGGTGATTTGTTATCATATATGGAGCAACTTACCTCGTCGATGCGTTTGTCAAGTCTACAGATTCAATATTCGCGGGATTCAGGGTTATAATTCGGGGCACTTAATAAATATGTAGGGGCAAGTACCTGCGGATGGTTTACTTGGCTTTGCTTGGACGCTGCCGATGCCGGTATTTAAAGAACTACTTACGATAGGCTACCAGTGTATCTATCTATACATATAATAAAGCGGAAGAGGGTCGAAAGTCTGTACATGGAAGATATTCGAAAAAAAATTGGCTGGGGATACTTAGAATCGATAACAGAACACGTTCCAACAGTTTTTAGAATTTTTGTCTGTTTGTCTGTTTATCTGTTTGTCTGTTTATTTGACCGCGCATCAAATGAAAACGGCTGAACGAATTTTGATACAAACTTTACTAATCTGTCAAAAAAATCCACAGCCAGGTTATAGGCTATAAAATTTTAGAAATTTTACCCCTAAGGGGGTTAAAAAGGGGATGAAAGTTTGTATGGGGTTCAAGATTTATCTTAAGCTAGCAATTTGAAATTTCGTAAAAAGAATATTATTGAAATACAAGAAAACTGATTTCAGCGTTTTTGAAAATTCATCCCCTAAGGAGGTGAAAGAGGTTGAAAGTTTGTATGGAGATCAATTTTTTTTTCGAGTGCGTTAGTTGAAACTTTGTATAGGGCATATTATTATAATACAGGAAAAGTTATTTCAGCGTTTTTAAGAATTCGTCCCCTAACGGGGTTAAAGGGGGGTTGAAAGTTTGAATCCATGACAAATGCTTTGAAACTTCTTAGAAAGGTAAAGGTTTTTGAAAATTTAACCCCTCAGGGGGTTGAAAAGGGGATGAAAGATTGTCTTGGGGTGCAAATTTTATTTTAAGCTAGGTAATTGTAACTTTGCAAACAGGTATTATATTAAAAAGTTACTTTCAGTGTTTTTAAAAATTCATCCCCCAAGGTGGTGAAAAAGGGGTTAAAAACTTTATCTAGGCCAAGTTAGGTATCGTTTTTGTATGAATCGGGTATGCCGAATTCATTTATAATATCAAAATGACACCATTCTGGAGTGAAAACACAAAAAATATGACGAAAAAAATTTTTGTTTTTTAAATTCCTCCACGCTTAAACCGCTGAACCAATTTAGTTTAAATTTGGTATATGTAGAGATAGTTTGAGTCCCAGGGAAGAGCATAGGATAGTTTTAATCTCAAACATCATCCCTTAAGGTTGAAAGTTTGTATGGAGATCAATTTTTTTTTCGAGTGCGTTACTTGAAACTTTGTATAGGGCATATTATTATAATACAGGAAAAGTGATTTCAGCGTTTTTAAGAATTCGTCCCCTAACGGGGTTAAAGGGGGGTTGAAAGTTTGAATCCATGACAAATGCTTTGAAACTTCTTAGAAAGGTAAAGGTTTTTGGAAATTTAACCCCTCAGGGGGTTGAAAAGGGGATGAAAGTTTGTCTTGGGGTGCAAATTTTATTTTAAGCTAGGTACTTGAAACTTTGCAAACAGGTATTATATTAAAAAGCAAAAAATTACTTTGTGTTTTTAAAAAGTCATCCCCCAAGGTGGTGAAAAAGGGGTTAAAAACTTTATCTAGGCCAAGTTAGGTATCGTTTTTGTATGAATCGGGTATGCCGAATTCATTTATAATATCAAAATGACACCTTTCTGGAGTGAAAACACAAAAAATATGAAGAAAATTTTTTTTGTTTTAACTCCTCTTCACGCTTAAACCGCTGAACCAATTTAGTTTAAATTTAGTATATGTAGAGATAGTTTGAGTCCCAGGGAAGAGCATAGGATAGTTTTAATCTCAAACATCATCCCTTAAGGGTGTGAAAAGGGAGGTGGAAATTTGTATGGGATTCAACAACCGCTGAACCGGTTTAGATAAAATTTGGTATAGAGATAGTTTGAGTCCCGTAAAAGAACATAGGGTAGTTTATATCCCAAAAAAAAAATACCTTAAAACTGAAAAGGAAGGTCTAACATTGTAGGGGAAAAAAACATTTTTCAGTAAATGTCAAACGATTTGGGACTTATACGCTTTACCATGCCTTCCCGAAAAAATCGAATCTTTCGCAAAAGTCTCGCAACGCATTGAGGCTACAAGGGGCACGGTCTCAGGAGTCTGAGAAAGACCACGGTGAGACTTAGTGGCGCTCTAGCTAGGCAGGTCGCTTCACTTTAGGCTGAAACGGCTAGCCAGCGCGAGCCTCGATTGTGATCCCAAAGACATCGTACGCAATACATATGTAGGCGCAGATCCTGACGGAGTGTGGCGCCGGAGAAGCCGTGTTCATCCCGCGCATCCCCCTCATCCCGAGCAAGGTCCCGTTCCGCTTCAAGCGCCTACTGGTCCCCGTGAGCGTCTGCTTCGTCATGACCATCAACAAGTCGGAGGGGCAGACGCCGCCGGCGTCATGCTTAGACTGATTTGACTGGAGGACCGATTTGAATGAAATTTGCCATGGACATGATTTGGATAGGTACAGTCAAGGATAAAATACAAAAATGGTACTGTATCGTTCGATATATACGTGATTTAAACGACATAGAATAAATAGTAGCTCTATGTCGTTTAAATCACGTCGAAAATTTGAATAAGGGCAAAAAATAAAAATGATTTTGGAGTGTAGTTTTATTTAGTGGTACCTAATTGTAAAATATTTTATCTGGACTATAGTTCTCTAGCGTATCCATCTATTAACTTTACTTCAAGTTCCGCCTCCAGGGGAGAGGGAGATAAATTAGGGGTGAATTAGCCGCTTACTGATACAGACCGAATTCCACGCAGACGGAGCCGCGGGCACAGCTAGTGAATAATAATTAAAATTGAGGCAGACACAATTACCTATTTATATTATTGTTGTTTTGGTGACAATCCCCAAACCAGCCCCAAACATATTTTAGGTGTTATAGATACATGTATACTAATAATTATATAATATATTGTATAATATAATAATTATATAGTATAATAATAAATAATATTACGAAGTCAACATACGAGTATAAGTAACTTACTACTACGAACCAACTTCTCTAACCACTGCACTGGTTGATTTTTTCAAGGTTCTTCTTCTATCTTAATGTAATCTTGTCTTCGGGTTTAGATAATGACTGTAAGTAACTCTTTCCAACTAAACAATGAACATCCCGTTTTTTGCGGGTATACGGTTTTCTGCAGGATCCCGTTTTAGTAGTATACGTGCTTATAATTATTATAGTAACGTTCACACGAGCATTCCGAATTATTGTCTTGATTATAATCAAGTTTACGCAAGGCCGGACCTTAAAAAGCCATTCCAAATCCAAATTATTTATTTGATAAACATACATAAGTATGTGTCACTATGCTTCACCATATGGCATACAAATAGTTACTAAAGACATGTAGCGTGCATTTAAAATTAAAACTTAATAAATAATAAAGTAATACACGACAAATCAAAAGGTTATAAAGTTTCCACTGTCTGACAAAAAATATTGGATTGAGTAAGTAGTAGGTAGGTAGTAGTGAGTTGCTTGTTTAGTTATTAAAAAATCATACACTTTATTATTATTTTTTTAATCAATACCGCCCTGTTAGAGATTTCCATACTGTATTAATTTAATTCCCAAATACTTCGTCTTATATTCATACTTGTGCTTAAAAAGCAATATTACATGTTAGAATGCTTTGTTAAGTTGCCATAATTAAGTCGGTACATAGGGTTATAGAGTTAAAGATATTTATTACTTACAGCTTGTGATACATTGTAATACAGTTACCTAGTTAATAAAAACATCAGTGTTCATATTAGTGTTAGGAAATTATACAAATTGTTTTGACTAAATATATAGAACAACAGACAGACGACAACAGATAGACAATATATAGAATTGTATTTTTGAATAAAGAAATTGTTTCGATAAAGTTTGTTTTGGTCCATAATCCATAACCCATTTTAATTAGTCATTTAATCGTCGAGTTAGAGAAGTTGACGCTCTTAGCAACATCCCCTCACGGAAATATAATCCGTTGTGTTAATAGAGGGTCGGTTTTTTGTCTAGAAGTCTTCTAGAAATCGATTTTAGCTCATGTTATCTCGGACATGGGTATATTTGGGGTCAGTACATTCAGTATGATGTCCTCAACACAAATATATCAAATGACAAGTGCGGAGGGTTGGGGGGTAGTTGCTGTGACGTCATGAAGTCGGCAGTACAAAGTTTTTTACTTTTTACACACTTTTATTTAGCTTCACTGCGTATATACCTACCTTTGTATATGCTTTGTATATATAGTGCTTCAAATCTTGTAACTAAAATTTAACCACTTCCCGGTATCTGATTCAGTTGAAATTTGGAGTACTGTCGTAATTCCGGTGACAATGCAATAATATGCTAACATTGAGGTGTTCTGAATGTTCTGATGATGAAGCCGGTAGGTAGCCAAAGGTACTCCTCGATGGAAAAACACAAACACATCAAGTTCAGGCTCATTAGAAAGGTCTGAAGAAGTACTCGATAGACATGCAAATGAGAAGAAGTACAGTCAGCAATAAAAGTGTGTCACAAAATGAAAACGTTCAAAAATTTCACAACCACAGTTAAGTTTGAACTGCTCTAAATTGAAAATGACTGAATGGATTGTTCCAAATTGTATACCAAATGACTGTGAATACCCTTTGTATGTCTGAAAATAATTAACCAGATATATCAAAAAATAAGGAAAGTACATCAAGTTGAAAAAACCGCCCAAGTGCGAGTCGAACTCGCGCACGAAGGGTTCCGTACCATTACGCAACGGCAAAAAAATCACGTTTGTTGTATGGGAGCCCCACTTAAATATTTATTTTATTCTCTTTTTAGTATTTGTTGTTATAGTGGCAATAGAAATACAATGTACAGGATTGTACAGGATTCAACCACACCTCTTATGACTTATGTCAAAAACCGTCCAGCCGTTTGGGCTGTAGGGCCTGTAGGGCGTGCCAAATAAATGAACATATATACATGCCCAAGCTCAATATATGTAAACAATCAGGTTTTTTGTTTGTTTTAATAAAAGTTGCAGTTTAATGTAACAAAAAATTATACTTTTTTCAACTTGATGTACTTTCCTTATTTTTTGATATATCTGGTTAATTATTTTTTGACATTATACAGGGTATCCCTAGCCATTGGAAAAAGCCGAAATGTACATATGCATTACGGAATTTAGAATCAGTATACAAAGTCTCATAACAGCCGGTGTAGCGGTTACAAAGAAATTAACAAATTACGATTTTTTACTTTGGAGCACCCTGTATGTGTTAGTAGCTCCTGAGGTAATAAATAGTATGAAATCTTCTTAGACACTAATAAGATTCTGACTTTTGACAAATGTTATCATTGCCTCATATTTTCGAACAAATTGTCAAAAGCACTGCCAATGATTAATACAGTATATTACTTAGTACTTTTTGTTGTCGATTTTTGGAAATAACTTGTTTGAAAATTTATTGTTTTATCTTTTGTTCTTATTAAAAAAATATTAACGTTAAAGCATTCCTAAGAAGTAACCCTACGTGGGATTTCAAGGTTTGTCATATGGCTTAAGGTCACCCAGTATAGAGGACATTCACAGTGACGTGGTATGTATTTTGGAATTTAGAGCAGTTCAAAGTCAACTGTAGATTGACTGGATTGTGAAAATTTTGAAGGTTTTCTAATAATTTATTAGACCAAGTAGTGAAAATGTTACACTATGTTATTTATTTGAGATCTACCTACTCACAAAGTCCTTTCATTTGGTACCCCACATGGTATGTTTAAAAGAATAAAGTAAAAAACTTTGTACTGCCGACTTTATGACGTCACAGCAACTACCCCCACCACTTTCATGCTTGTCACCTCATATATTTGTGTTCGACATCATACTTAGTTAAAAGTTATCTGTCACTACGTCACCAATCAAACACATAAGTACCTTCTTACAAGCAACGAAAATAATCACTTAATCAATTTGCTCTAAAAAAAATCGCGGAAGGCACAGCAATGGCCTCGCTCAGGTTTAAGGCCGCGGCCTTCACGAGGCCGAGACCTTCCCGGCGGCCTTGAGGCAAGGACGAGACCTCGGCGCGAGGACACGTCCTTCCCGCAAGGTTGGAGCAAGGTCAATTTTCGCAACTGGAAATTAGTACGGGACACGCCCACAGAAGGTCGAGGCGCTGTGAAAAAAACTTCAATTTATTATCAATTCATCAAATGCCACATCATACTTTGGTATTATTTTACATTTTTTCAGTAGATCAGCAGAAAAGGAACTAAGATTTCTACTAGAAAAATGTGTGTATTATTTCTAATACAATTTATTCTAAGTCTAATAATAAGGACATACAGAATCATGTTTCATATAGCAATAAATAATTCGTCATAATAAATACAAATCCTATGGAAAAACCTTAATAAAATAAATTTAAATGTGTATTGAATACAGCACCATCTATCTGTACTCAATGATATCACCATTGATGAAGAGTTAACAACAGTTCCCTCTAGCGGTTTTATGTGTAACTGGCATGCTTACGGTCATGCTAACATTTCAACTATGCAGATTTTTTTCTTTCCGTTCATTTATTTTTAGTTCGCTATTTAAGCTGTAGATGTCACTATTATAATCATGGTAATACCTAAAACATACCGGCTACCGCATCATGGTTTAGGCTTCGTGCCTGACAGCAGAAGAGCACCTACCAAAGATACATTGGTTGTATAAGATGTGTAAAGTCTAAGACGAAATCGTGCTTCGAATTTGAAAGCTATCCTATCATCTGTTCTGTGGTCTTCATCATCAGGTCGAGAGGAAATACCCAAGAAATTATCCAAATCAACATACCCATCATCAGATCAAAATCAAATTAATATGGGACCACCTTGGTTGTCTTTCCTTTCAAACAAAAAAAGAGTTACAAAAATCGGACCACGGAGCTTGCGCTTGGAATAATCGGTAAACATATGTGTGTTCACCGATTAAACAAATAGCCACCACAACCGACTGCCTCGCCCTGGGATTAAAGTAGGTTAAAATATACAGGGTGGCAACAAAATAAGTGCATTTCCATTGCCAGGGAGGTTTTTGGATTATACTGACCAACCACGAAATCGCAGAAAAAAATGTACCCTCCCATAGAAAATAGACCAGCCAAAATGTATGAAACAGCCAAATTTTTTTTCGCGATTTCGGGGTTGGTCCCAAGGTAAAAGTTGCTCAGTATAATCCCAAAACCTCCCTCCCTGGCAACGGGAATGCACTTATTTTTTAGCCACCGTGTATATAAAATATTTGTCATTCATATTCACTTCCGTGCCCAACTCAAGTGGCTCCCTATACGTCTTCGTCGAGATTCCCATATTCTTGCTCTTCTTTATAACGTTCTTTTCAACCCCTCTACTCCCCCATATCTTAAAGAGCGTTTTTCTTATCTCTCCTCCGTCAGGCCTTGACGGAAATATCTACTTATTCCCCCTCCATCCTCTACGAAATTCTACAATGACTCTTTTACTTTTCGAGCTGTACGGCTGTGGAACAGCCTGCCGTTAGATATCAGGTGCGCAAAAACTCTTCAGTTTTAAAACCTTACTTAAAAATCATTACTTATCTCTTCCTTAATGTGCTGCTGTGTATATATTGTGTATGTATGTGTGTATATATATATATATATATTTATTTGTTATATTTTTTTATTTTTTTATCGAAATTTTAAATATAACTATATGTACTAACTATATGTACTGTCTGATTAATGTATGTGTAATTCCTGTTCCTCTAATTAATTCGTGTACTACCTATTTATAAAAACTTTTGTTCTTTATATCCTGCTACCCTAAGGTTGTCTGGAAGAGATCGCTCACAGCGATAAGACCGCCTGTTGCTACCTTTATTTACATTGTAAATCTGTTTTAAAAATGTTGTTTCTTTGTGGTGCAATAAATTATTATTATTTATATGGGTTCTTGAGATATCTCAGTACACAAAGTACTGGCGTAATGAAGTACACGGGCCGAAGCCAAGTGCATTTCATATTAAAATTTTATTATGTAGTTTCTACTTTCTAGTCTAGGTCTGTGTGGCTAAGTCATTCTGTAAAAAATTTCGAGTGATTCGGCAAGTATTTAGAATTGCAGCTTTCTGCATAACAATGTAAGATGATGGGGGTAATGACAGGGATTTTAAGGAGGTGTGTAATTGTTGCGGGATGACACCTGTGGTAGACAAAACAATAGGTACTATGGTTACGTTGTTTAGCTTCCATATCCGGGCTATTTCTTCCTTTAAGTCGGTGTATTTGGAAATTTTTCAGCTCAATAGCTTTGAATGTTATGGGTGTTTAGGATGGCTATGTCTATCAAAAGGGCTGTTTTATTTGTTTTGTCTACCACAGTTATATCTGGTCTATTATAATGTGTGGTTTGGTCTGTTAATATGGCTCTATCGAAGTACATTCTATGGGTATTATTTTCCAGGACATAAACAGGTGTGGACTTGTAGTAGGCAGTGGCTGGAGGAGGGATCAGGTGGTATTTAAGTGCAAGTTTTTGGTGAACTATATTTGCTACCTGGTCGTGCCTGTGCTTATAATCAGTTTGGAATATTGCTCTGCATGCTCCGGTTATATGCTGAATGGTTTCTGCTGAACTGCTGCACTTCTTGCATAAATCTTCGGCTCTATTTTTAATTATGTACTTTTGGTAATTCTATTATTATTATCACTTTAAAGTCATACCAGCAATCGTGAAGAAACAACTCAAAATGTGCATTATTATTTGCTGTAACCAAAGATATAGATATAACTCTGTATAATGATGGATACAGTCTAAGGAAAAAACGTGCCTCGAAAATCAAGAACATTTGATTCTCGATCAGATGGCGCCACTACCTTTGGCCTACTCTCGTATAGATGGCGTTGACGGTTTCGTTTGTTATTTAACCATTTTAACGCATATCAGTGAAAGAACATGGGTCAAAATTATATAAAAATTATTAATGCAAATAAAAAAATAATTTATCCATATGTGAATTGTGAATACATTTTTTGATATTTTTATTTTTAGTTTTAATTGTGTGTCGATAGATGGCAGTGAATTTACTGTGGCCAAACTGTGGCTACAAAACGCCATTTTATTTAAAGAACCCCATGTAGTCCCCTGCACATTACCGTTAGGCACCGTTAGGTACTGACAGTTTACTTACTGGTCGTTGTAGAGACTAGGAGAAACACATTCTTCTGCTGATATTGAGACTTATGAGTTTATAAAACACGTTGCCCAAAGACGTAAAGCCGGTAAGAAAGCTATAGGACTCTACTGGATGGATCCTACCTACTTATACCTACTTGATTTGATCTCCGATTTCTTACTCAAGTACTTAGATGAATTACGCATTGCATTTCAAATTGAAATTATGATTTAGTACTTCAATTATTTATGTAGACATAATGTGTTTATCTGCTTACGTATTATTTTATTCTTCGATGTGTAGTGGTATTAATATTTTTATCTTGAATTTTTTATCTATAAAGTTGATAACGTGCAGGAATTGTAACGATAACGCAGTTTGTTTCTAGCAAATGTATTTCCACAATATTTATATATATTTATATTGTCTTTCTTGTTAGCTAAGGACTAGGGAGATTAAAAATCAACAATGGTGGTAAGTGATGCATCAGCCGTGTAAATATCTAGGCAATTTTACGTGTCATGGTATCAAGTACCAAGACAAAAGTAGGTACTCGTATGTAATTGCTTTCCTTTAATAGTGTATGTATGTTATATACATTAGACAAGGCAGGCAGAGAAAGTGAGAACTTTAATATAGGTATGTACTTTGTGGGTGTCACCAGTTTGGCACTGACATAAACGCTATCAAGAACGTAACTTACTTTCTATGCATCTCGCTCGTACCTACTCACATGTTAATTAGGGCGAGCGAGATGTATAGAGACTAAATTACGTAGACGTCAGTATATGTCAGCAAAGATCTCCGTAATAGATGAATACAGTCTATGAAAAAACGTGCCTCGAAAATCAATAAAATACCTTTGGCCTACTCTCGTATAGATGGCGATGACGGTTTCGTTTCTTATTTAACAATTTTAAAGCATATCAGTGAAAGAACATGGGTCAAAATAATAAAAAATAATTAATGCAAATATTGCAAATAAAAGAATCATTTATTCATATATAGGTAAATACATTATTTGATATTTTTATTTTTATTTTTAATCGTGTGTCGATAGATGGCAGTGAATTTACTGTGGCTACAAAACTTACTATGACAGTACCGCCCTATCCTATTATATCCTCTTTGCTGTCAGTGACTCATGGTACGAGTACTAAATAATATAAATTAAACGTGTAGCATACGGTTTAATATACATACAATACCGGCCAATAATATATTACCTCCAGGTTTTTAACTACTAGTAGGTAGGTATAACTTTTTTTATATATTTGTGAATGACTTCAACCTCACTGCTTTAGGTAGTCTAGTAGTATTCCTTTGTACGGGCGATGAAAAAAATTGGTCTCATGTAATGGTTTTTTCATAAAGGTTTTTTTTTTTAAATATATATTGTTAACTTAATTTTTTACTAGAGGTTTTTAGTAATATGCTGAGTATTTATCATATTGTAATTCACAGTATTTCATTGCAATATTCGTCATATATTTGTAAAGTATAAAATGACTAGTAAAATATGCAATCTACAAACTAACCTATATTGTTTACTCTATACAAGCTCATACAAAAACACTCAAAGGTGATATATTATTGGCCGGTACTGTATGTATTATGTAAAGTAGCTTCTGCCCGCGACTTCGTATTTTATTTTTATTTTATTTTATTTAAAAGGCACACTAAACAGACAACATTCAACATTGTTACAAAAAGTACTTAATTGGTAGGTATTATATTATTACATAATAATGACATCCAAAGCAAGCATGCACAGCAAGAAAAAATAATAACGAGCAAACCTATCCTAAAATTATAAAAAATATCCTAAATATCCTCGTATAAGTATACGTAGAATGATTATTTCCATAATAAAAACTATCCAATGTCAAGGACCGGGCCGTGTTCGAGCTATTGTTTCGTATCAAAACTGCAGCGGCTGCGCTATACATAAGTATAACCTACTTCCAAACAAAACATTAAAAACTTTCAAAACATGAAAGATCATTTCGTTTTTAATATTATGACACAAAATGGAGAATAGTGACATTTTTAGAATGTGATGGTAAATATTGTTGTTTGTGTCAGGCTGGCGAGTTGCCTACATCTCTAATCTCTATTAATAAAGCCCACATACATACAGCCGAGCGGCGCATGCGACATGTGCGCGTACACTTAATGGGAGCAATGGCAAACTACGCTTGAGGAGGTATAATATAGTTTTTTTTTTTTAAATACAATTGCTCAAGAAATGGTACTTCATGTTGGCGTTTAGCGTGCGCAAAGTTAATTTTCACTAAGTAATGATTTGTGCTTTTCCATTTTTAGGGTTCCGTACCCAAAGGGTAAAAACGGGACCCTATTACTAAAGACTGCTATCCGTCCGTCTGTCTGTCTGTCACCAGGCTGTATCTCATAAACCGTGATAGCTAGACAAGTGAAATTTTTACAGATGATGTAGGTATTTTCTGTTGCCGCTATACAACAACAAATACTTAAAACAGAATAAAATAAAAGTGGGGCTCCCATACAACAAACGTGATTTTTTTGCAGTTTTTGCGTAATGGTACGAACCCTTCGTGCGCGAGTCCGACTCGCACTTGGCCGGTTTTTCTTTTTAAGTTATTGCTGTCCTTTTTTTGATGTACTTGAGCAAGTGTCATTATACTGTACTGGACTGGTTCCTTGTCTTTTCATTTCGGAACTCGTAAATAATGACATACCTTGCGAACTTGCATTAAATTTGACTATATTAATACATAGCTTTTGCCCGCGACTTCGTCTGCGTGGAGTTAGTAATTTGGGTAGCTTATTTTTTATCCAATCTGCTTTTTATCGATTACCCATACAAACTTCCACCCCCTTTTTCACTCCTTAAAGGATAACTTCTGGGATAAAAACTACCCTATGTCCTTCCCCGGGACTCAAACTATCTATATACCAAATTTCAACTACTTAAATCGGTTCAGCTGTTTAAGCGTGAAGAGGTAACAGACAGACACACAGACAGACAGACACACTTTCGCATTTATAATATTAAGTATGGATTAGTATGGATAGTATGAGAACGAAAACCACTTTGAATTGAAATAATCACCTTGTGCACTAGATACACTAAAAATTGATAAATCTATCAATTGCTGAAATGATGATCACAGTAAGAATATTAAAAAACCGGACAAGTGCGAGTTGGACTCGCTCGCCCACCGAGGGATCCGTACAAATGTAATTTTTAGTATTTGTTATAGCGGCAACAGACATACATCATCTGCATGAAAATTTCAACTGTCTAGCTATCACGATTCATATGATACAGCCTGGTGACAGACAGACAGACGGAAAGTGGAGTCTTAGTAATAGGGTCCCGTTTTTACCCTTTGGGTACGGAACCCTAAAAATGTATAATCAACAAAACTTAACACCATTATTTTGACTGCACATGGGTTTTATATTTCCTATAGAATAGTCAATATACCTTTCGCGTGTACACCATACATTCGAACAAATGATAGCCTATCATCTGCCCATACAAACACGACAGTCTACTTCCGACCGGCGGCGCGCGCGCATTAAGTTCGCGTTACTACTCTTTCATGCAAACGTTTCATACAAACCGTTATAGAACACTTCATACCATTTATTGTGAGGCAGATGTGTTAATATGAAGATTTGGATTTTATTTTTGTGTGCACTCGTCGTTGGGGCTTCAGGTCGGTACCTAATTATTTATTTTGGTAATTTGAATGCCGCATAATATGTATGTATATTATTACTAGTAGTAATGTTATTTAGCACTTTAGATATTCTTATGTTTTGTGTTCCTATTTATGCGTCTGTGTCCGCCGGTTTGCGGCAGCTGAAACGAACATTTTCTTATTAGGTACCTACATATATACAATAATATACCGGCAACACATAGGGCCGGCCGTGTTTGTCCAAATATTAATTTTGCATCTTTTTCTTTATCATGTACAGCCAACAAAAAAAAAAACGGCGCAGCCATACAAGTCGATAACTATCCACGAAGTGAAGTTGTTGACATTATACTTATTTTACAAGTTTTTATACCAGGGGCCCATTTCTCGAA
Source organism: Cydia strobilella (assembly GCF_947568885.1). Classification (NCBI taxonomy): domain Eukaryota; kingdom Metazoa; phylum Arthropoda; class Insecta; order Lepidoptera; family Tortricidae; genus Cydia; species Cydia strobilella. The sequence continues at coordinate 18,649,013 of NC_086042.1, read as the reverse complement.
CGATATTAGACTAATATTATTAGTCCACGAACTGTCAAATTGTATGGGTTGTCATGACAACACACTAATAATATTAGACTAATATCATTCGAGAAATGGGCCCCAGCTGATAGTTATTTTTAGATGAAGAAAAAATATGAATCCCATAAAGTTTGTATTGTATCAGATATTATATTGCAAATAAAATAATAATTTAATTCTACTTGAATCAATTATTTTGAGAACATATGTACCTATATAATAATTAACAAAACACACGATAGGGACTACTAACTACTAAGGTCTTTAAAAGTAAGACAAGCATTGTTTTTATCCATTCTTTCCCAATTATCTATCATAGAATAGATACATTCAATAATCACCTAACTTTAGTTTGTTTAGAATGGCATTAGATAAGTATTAGGTACTTTTATATTTTCCAAAATGATAACGTGTAATAATATCAGTTACTAAAAGGTATTTGGATCAATCTTGTTGTCAATAAAGGCAAGATAAAATTTAAACGGGTGTCTGCATAATATAATAATGTAGGCCAGTCAGAAGGTACCTAGTTATACATATTTATACTTAAATGAGTAGAGTATAATCAGCATTGCACCCGTGCGAAGCCGGGCGGGGCGGGTCGGTATATTCTAATAAAAACAACTAAAAGGGTTATAAACCCCTGTCAACCTCAGTTTACTGTGCTCAATTCTGAATACTTACCATTTCTAGTTAGGCTTAAACATAGCTTCATTAGATACTATAAAAAGGCAAATTAATCACTTGTTATTGTGAAATGGGTAGTCATATCACCTCTGACGTAATGGTCGCGGCATCTAAAGGGGCCCACAGACTATCAGTCCGCCGGACGATATCGGCCTGTCAGTTGTGCGGAACTGTCAAATTTTTGTTCTAACTGACAGGCCGATATCGTCCGGCGGACTGATAGTCAGTGGGCCCCTTAAATAAGCGTTAATAGTATCGGGTAAGACCTCACATTAAAAATATCTATCATTCTCTACTCTAAATAATAAATATCGAAGTATTTGTCTCTTTTTTTGTTCATTTTTTTTATACTACGTCGGTGGCAAACAAGCATACGGCCCGCCTGATGTTAAGCAGTCTCCGTAGCCTATGTACGCCTGCAACTCCAGAGGAGTTACATGCGCGTTGCCGACCCTAACACTCCTCTCCCTCGAGCTCTGGCAACCTTACTCCCCGGCAGGAACACAACACTATTAGTAGGGTCTAGTGTCATTTGGCTGTGGTTTTCTGTAAGGTGGAGGTACCTCCCCAGTTGGGCTCTGCTCTAGATCTGGAATGACATCCGCTGTCCTGTGCCCTACCACACAAAGCGAGATGTCATTCACAGTGCCCATACCTCTCTTTTGGACGTAGTTTAAGGACATACCCGGGTCCATTTATTCGAGTGTGGCAGTTACTTTTAGCACGTGGTTCCGCCTGTTTCTATTGCAGCTTACTGTACCTACGTTTGGAAAACTTATTATTTAATCACCTCTTATACTTCAAAAGATCGGTTGAAAGTTTATTTAGACTAAGTACCTAATAAAATCACTAAAATGGCGGAAATCGTAAATGAGTTGGTAACTGGGTGTCACAAGGTAAATAAAAATATTATCCTTTTTCCTTGAATAGATTACAACAAGCGCAAATGTTAAAATTTTAAGTAACTTCGCTTTATTACCATTATTACCATTATTTTTAGGGTTCCGTACCTCAAAAGGAAAAAACGGAACCCTTATAGGATCACTCGTGCGTCTGTCTGTCCGTCCGTCCGTTCGTCTGTCACAACAGCCTCTTTGCTCCGAAACTTTGGCACACATATGTAAGCCTGTGACCCAAAGACGGACATGTAACGTCTACAAATATTTTTTGTAACATAGGGGCTACTTTTAAATGAGAAAGGAAAGAAAGGGAGTTAAATGAGAAAATTAAAAAACAGTTTTGCAAACTATATCGTGCTATACATGAAATGAAAGGGCTTATTGTGAGAATCTCAAAATATTTTTTTTTATAATTTTAAGAAGAGAAGTTTAAAAGTTATTTAAGAAAATATGCAAAATTAATAAGGGTAATTACCCCCTCCCCCCCCTTTATCTCCGAAACTACTGCGTCAAAAATTTTGAAAAAAATACACAAAATAGTTCTTTACAAATATGTCAGGAAAACCTATTTCAAATATACAGTCAAGCGTGAGTCGGACTTAAGCACGAAAATGCGGTTAGGCTGGTTTAGGGACACAACCGCGCAATGCTTTACGTGAAACGTGGTGTTGTTATTGTGTGATGTACGGAACCCTTAAAACGCGAGTCCGACTCGCACTTGAGCGGTTTTTAGGGTTCCGTAAACGAATCGCAAAAAAACGGAACCCTTATGGATATGGAATCTGTCTGTCTGTCCGTCCGTATGTCACAGCCACTTTTTTCCGAAACTATAAGAACTATACTGTTGAAACTTGGTAAGTAGATGTATTCTGTGAACCGCATTAAGATTTTCGCACAAAAATAGAACAAAAAAAAAACAATAAATTTTGGGGGTTCCCCATAGAACTGAAACTCGAAATTTTTTTTTCATCAAACCCATACGTGTGGGGTATCTAGGATAGGTCTTCAAAAATTATATTGATGTTTCTGATATAATTTTTTACTAAACTGAATAGTTTGCGCGAGAGACACTTTCAAAGTGGTAAAATGTGTGCCCCCCCCCCTGTAACTTCTAAAATAAGTGAATGATATAACTAAAAAAAAATATATGATGTACATTAACATTACCATGCAAACTTCCACCGAAAATTGGTTTGAACGTGATCTAGCAAGTAGTTTTTTTTAATACGTCATAAATCGTAAACCCCAATTTACCTTTCATACGATCAACTCAAATATAAAAAAAAAAACATAAACATATTTAAGTGGGGCTCCCATACAACAAACGTGATTTTATGCCGTTTTTTTGTGTAATGGTACGGAACCCTCAGTGCGCGAGTCCGACTCGCACTTGGCCGGTTTTTTTTCTGGAGTTGCTAAATGAACCTAAACATCAAATATTGTTTGACACAAACAAACATCGTCTGATCTGACTTCGCACCCACTTCACTTTATTATTTTGCATAAAACGTACCTTTGGTATTTGTGTCTACTGTCTAGTCTATGTTTTATAATAGGGATTACAAAACCGGACAAGTGCGAGTCGGACTCGCCCACCGAGGATTCCGTACTTTTTAGTATTTGTTGTTGTAGCGGCAACAGAAATACATCATCTGTGAAAATTTCAACTGTCTAGCTATGAGAGGAATAATTGGTGAATCTGGTGACAGACAGACGGACAGCGAAGTCTTAGTAATAGGATCCCGTTTTTATCCTTTGGGTACGGAACCCTAAAAAGTATCAACTATCGTGAACTAGTTAATTCCAAGTTAAATATCGGAAACTTTTGGTTTGGATAATATAACAGTAGATATACTTGACGATGGCCGGTCCCTAACCGGGTATTAATGTAAATTTGCATCAGTTAGGTATCTATTGACGTCACGAACCACGTGCGTTCCTCAGTCCACCTAGTCCTTCTAAATTGAAACTAGACCTATGCACCATAAGGCGCCACCGCATATGAGCCCTTTTATAAAAGAGGCCTCAAGAAATTAATTGTAACTAACTATCCGCTCTTAGATAATCTATAAAAGGTTTGACGTCAGTTGATAATGAATCTCATAAATGTTATTGCGATCATTATGAGTATTATGACACAATATTTAGTTACAGGATAGCCCATGCAGTTGTAAACACGAATGTTGAAGGATTTGAAATGCTTACACTAGTACAGTCAGCAGCAATTGTATACCTACCTATGTAGGGACTAGCTGTTGCCCGCGACTTCGTACGCGTGGATTTGTATATTGGTGGTTGTATATTTTACATGAGCATAGAACATTATGCAGCAAAGTAGGGACGGTTAATCATTTGTTAATTATTATACAACGCATGAGATTTCTGTCACAAGTTCATAACCTACGAAGTTTCAAGCCCCTAACCAAAGAGGATATAATAGGATAGAGCGGTACTGTCATAGTAAATTTTGTAACCACAGTAAATTCAGAGCCATCTATCGACACACTTTAGAACTAAAAATGAAGATTTATAAAAATACGATAAAATGTATTTAAATATGGATAAATGATTTTTTTTATTTGCATTAATTCTTTTTATATGGTTTTGACCCATTTTCTTTCACTGATATGCGTTAAAATTGTTAAATAACAAACGAAACCGTCAACGCCCTCTATACGAGAGTAGGCCAAAGGTAGTGGCGCCACGCCATCTGATCGAGAATCAAATTTTCGTGATTTTCGAGGCACGTTTTTTTCCTTAGACTGTATCCATCTATTACGGAGTTATATCTATCGTTGCCCAAATTAAAAAAAAATGTTCACGTTATAAATATTACAATGCAACATGTAGTTTTAAAATGAGAACGAAACTCCGTTTGTATGGGAAGGTGAAATTCGGCCAATAAGCTTGCCGGCGACTTTAACAGGAGGCTAAGGGTTTTTATAATGAATTTTTCAACACACTTGCTCAAAACTACGTTTTTATTCCACCGATTTTTGGCTCATAATGCCTATGCTAGCTATTAAACACGCGTGCTTTTTCAGTATATTAAACACGCGTGCTTTTTCAATATATATTATCCGACTGAGTTAAGAAGGTAACTGATTGCTAATAATAAGCATGGAAACGGAGCCTTCTTAATTTGGTCGAGTAATACATTTTTTAACCAACTTCTAGGTTTCAAATGTAAGTTCAAAGAGGTTTTATCTGACCAAACATAATTTATAGATAAAATTATCTCGTAAATGACATTAATGAATAAACAGAACATTTTATCGATTTGATCTCCATCCGTCGGTTAGAAATACGAAAATATTAGCTTATTGACTTTTTTTAATTAACTGTTTCTCGATTTCGTTCGCGCCTTTGCCTTGCGCGCGCATTGAAATCGTGCGTAAAAAAATAACGCGCCAGCCATTTTCAGTATATTTACAGTATTTCTCATAAAATTGGTATAGTAAATTGAAAGTATAACCTTTTGAATTATAGTCAGCGCAACATAAAAAATTACCCCTACTTGACAGTTATGAATTGGCCTTTATATATATGCAGCCCAGACCTACCGTTTATCTGATAGCTTTAGCGTCATATACGAGTCAAGTATCTATGGGTCAATTCCTAACTGTCAAATATCAATTCTTACGTTTCGCCTACTTTAATGTGTTTGTTTGGAGACGGCATGCACAGTGATGATAACAGTGAGTCAGTCAGCTGACCCTGAGTGTCACTGCGCAGTGCACAGGTCGCAGTTAGGTTAACCACTTGATTTGATAATAACTCTGTCATACATACTTGTAGGTATCCGACTGGGTGACCTTTAACTAAACTTTGGTCTTGTCGCCATTTTTTACCATTCCGTTGACAAACAGATGCCCTGCCCACTTGATTAGAAATCCGCAGCGTAGCCGATGGGCGCGTGGGTCCTGCCGAATCAGAGACTATTCCATATATCGAAAATTTTAACTAAATTAAACTTGTAGCAAATTTAATCAGCTTTCGTTTTGTGTAGGTAAGTAGTAGTAGTAAATCTCTTTATTGTACAAAAAAGGTTAACATGCAATTCCGAAAATTTTGGTACAAAGGCGAACTTATCCCTAACTAATAAGGGATAAGGGATCTCTTCCACCTTATATTATGTAATGTCGCTAAGATGCAAAGTGCTTGGGATTTGCTTGGGATACTGAGACCCGCCAAAAGCATACTTTTGGCGCGTAGGGCTGTCTACTGTCTGTCAAGCGTTACGTTAAGATAAGCGAGAGAACTTAATTTATAACAAAATTAGTTGATGAAAATAGTAGTATATATTTCAATTAAGGAAGAGCTTATTATTTTTATTAAAGTTTTATCTTTTTACAGCCCAGAGCGACGAGTCTGCTAGTGATTGGGATGATGACTGGAAAGAGTATGATGATGAGTGGTTCAAAACAAGACTCGCACAACTTGGCATCTATAATGATGAACAAAAAGGCTCTGAAGAAGATAGCGACTTTAACGCTAGTGTCGAAAGAGAGCATGATGAAATCGATAAAATAGTGCAAGAAGACATAAAAAAATACCAAAAGGTAGAACACGAAGCTGAAGATGAAAGTAAAATAAATGATTATCAGTTTGAAGATAATAGGTCTGAGCAAAGCAAAGAACTTAATGATGATGCTGATCCGATTCGTGATAGTGATGATAGAAATAATCAATATTTTAACAGTCATTTAGAAAGTGAAAATGAATACAAAGATATGTCTGAGCCCATTCGTGACATTGATGATGGGAATAATGAAGATGTTAGTCATTCAGAAAGTGAAAATGACTATGATGACTATGCTTTATATGGCGGTGATGATTTAGAAGCAAATGTTTCAGATAATGAAGATTTGCAAATACCAGAACCGAAATATTCTAAAGATGATAACATTGTTCCTCTTCCACCTGCTGAATCAGTTGAAGAGATCAACCGAATCATGGAAGAAGCACAGACTATTATAAAACAAGAAGCAGAAAAACCTAACGATTTTGCTGTCGATGATAAAATTGTAGAAGTAAATAGCAACCAGCTAAATGATATAGTGAAAGAAACCAACGCTATTTTGGCGGAAAGCCTAAAACCTAATGATTTTGCTGAAGATCAAGCAAAAGAAAACAATCTTGACTTCCTTGGGGATAATGAAAAACATAAAGAAATTGATAACGTAAATCAGATTGATATTGCCAGTAAAGAAGAAGTCAATGATGATAATTCTAGCGTTAAGGCAGAAGATGAACATGATGATACAGTTGATATAATTTACGAAGATTTGAATGAAGACTTAGACAAGTTATTTGAAACTTTAGATACACTTTCCAAAAGCAACAGCCAAGAAGATGAGAAACTTAAACCCGCTGATGTTGATTACGCAGTAAATTCCGATGAAAGTTTAGACGATAAGTCTGATTATGAAAACATTTTTGACAGCAACTTATCTGATCTATTTGCACAACACAGCGAAGCTAAGGAAGATGATACTCCAGCTAAAATAGAAGCTGAAGGCAGTGAAAATGATGATGATCATCCGATTAAATATGCAAATAAACAAAAAAAAACTGAAGAACTAGTTTTAGAAGAAGTCCCATATATCAATGATGCTCTACTCTCTGATGACAAAAATGACGGAAAACTAAATAAATCTGTCAATGTCGATGAACTATCAGACGATCAGCTTGTACAATTGATGAAAGATTTTGAGATCCAACACAGCGACGTATTCGAAGTTGAAGCTCTTTCAGATGACCATGTTGTCAATGAAATCACTTTAGAATATGGCGAAACTAAGGTTATTTCATCAGAAAATTATCCCGCAGGATACCCAACCAACAGAGTTGTAGATTGGATTATCACTGGCAAGGGACAGGGCATCGAATTGAATGTGACTGACTTAGCTGTGAATAGTGCCTTAGGGGACTACCTCATGGTCAAACCAGGTTAGTAATTTAGTCTTCTCTTCTTTTTAGCCTAGGATCCGCTTTATGGGACATTTAGCTATATATTGTAAAGATGGGATTTAAAAAATGTTGTCAAATGTAAGACAGCACACAAATTCATATTTTTCCCATCATCCATTTACGAGTATATCCGGAATATTTCCTAGATGAAGTGTACAATTTTATTGTTGGTAGGTCAAGTGGACGACAGCGGTGCTGAAGGCATCATCTTCTCGTATCACCTGAACGAGCCACGCGCCTTCCGCTTTATAGACGTGGACAGGATTTTCATCCGCTTTGATTCCAAGATAGGGATGAGCTGGATGCGAGGATTCAGCCTTACTCTTAAAGTAATAGGTAAGTAGCCGTTATTTAGATGTGATTTAGATGTTTCGGAATATAAGTAAGTACATAAGTATACCGTAAAACCGCGACTATACATTTTTATGCATTGTAAGAAAAATACTTACTCAGACAGCATCAAAAAGGTTAAAAATATACTTGTAATTTTTTTTACCCTAGTTGTTCTTCCAGTCTGTTGCTAGACGTATTTAAAAGTCGTGCTAGTAGATTTATTAACCCCACAGCCATAGCGCATAGTATGACTGGTACAGTTACTAAGTGGGGTTCATTAGGTACATATTATCATGTATTTAAAAAAAAATCATCCAATTTCTTTCTTCGGATTTCGATTTTTCAGTCTTAACAGTAACATTGGTTACATACAACTTTGGTTACAAAAAGTTAATTTAACCTACTGGTAGGTACCTAATAATAAATATGTGGTAATGTGGTAAGTGTATCTATTAGGTAATAATATACTAATGATGATGTGCCTACATTAAGTGCATTAAATCACGTCCTACCCGATATTATTTAACTAAAGGTAACAAATTAGATTTATTTCTCGTATAAGTTTTTCGAAGTAGCTAATATCATTAGCTAGGAATCTGTACGGTCAATCTGTCTGGCAGATATATCTGTCAATATATGGCGGGCATAAGGCCGCAATTAAATTATCATAGACATAAGAGATCCTATTTATTTGACAGTAATCCTACAGTTATGATCAATGACCATATATATTATATACGTAAAACTTGCTAAAATTATTTTTATTACACCATGATAGGTTCTACATAGGTAGGTATTTAAATTACTCTTATATCTATGATCATATTTTTATGATAGTCTAGTTGCGGCCTTAAGCTCAAATACGTCTGTCATTTGTCAAACCTATGTAAACTATACTTACGCATTTAATTTTAATATTTTTTGACATTTATAGGTATATTAAAAATTCATTGCATACAGGTTGCAAGATTTCGAGGTTGCCCCATAACAAAAGTTGTTCAGTATTACCTACATATTCACCCCTCAGAGTTTGATCAGTGATAATAAAAGCAACCTGTATATTCTTTCAAAATAACTTTTTCCCCAGCTCCTCCGGCCAAGGAGCCAGAACCCGAGCCGGAGCCGGAGCCCCTGCTCCCCGAGCCCCGGCACACGCTGACGGTGCTGCTGGGCGGCTTGACCCTCGCCGAGTTCGAGCATGTTAGCGACCAGTTCCGCCAACTCGTAGCGGACATGGCTACCATGTATATCAACGCGAACGGCGTTGAACCTGGCTTGAACACCACGTGAGTTTATATGTCTAACTAAGTAACTTAAATAGGTACTTAACTAAGTAACTTACACACTAAGTAACTAGGTCCACTTTGATATTCTAATTCCCTTAAATTCTACTAAAATTTCCTTAGTTTTTGTCCTAAACAAGTTTGTGTGATCAACATCCTCAATCATTCGCTAATTTTATATTTATAAGAAATAGGCGAACCCAGCTGCAAAATTGCATGGACACTATAGCAATAAATTCATTGTAGTGTTTATGTAATTTTGGAGGTCGCTGTACCTCGTGATCGAATACTAGGTATTAGAACATAACAATTTGCCGTTAAGTAGAAATATAAGAACAAAATAATGAGGTACCATTTCACAATATGGGACATGTCCTGAAATAAATACTATTCATTCATTCATTTATTTGTAGGAATGTATGACTAGTGTTGAAGATACATGCAACAAACAAATGAATCAGGAGCTTGCATAAATCAAAATAACGTTATTACACACCGTATGCGGAGTGAAATCTGGACAAAGTTTTGAACATGTAAAAAGTAAAAAACTGTAATAGATGTCATATATTAAAGAAAAAGTGACGAAGCCCTCCAGTGGTGAAGGCCGGATTCGAACCGGCGTCTTTAGCTATCGCGGCTAACGCCATGAACCCCTAGGCCACCTCGCCACATGGCGTTAGCCGCAATAGCTAAAGACGCCGGTTCGAATCCGGCCTTCACCACTGGAGGACTTCGTCATTTTTTCTTTAATATATGACATCTATTACAGTTTTTAATTTATATATAGTAGTGTGACTACTTAAAAAACACAAATCAAAATATTTAATAAAATAATTTGATTTGTTCCTAAACTTGTTCATGTAAAAAGTAAACAAAAAATTAACCTGAAATTATATCTGACTGCCAACTTAGACTGCCATATCTATCAATTAATCCGGTAAGTTTCATAGGCATTAGATTTTTTCTCTTGAAATAATGGTCAAAGAGCAACGTCGCGACTATAAATGTAATTTCTTCAGTACTATTTCCCTATGGCCGAAAGCGAAGATAGCGGAACATTTTGTGGAAGCGGGTTAGAGCTGAAGGTATGTTTATAATATCTTGCCCCCTTTTTCTTAAAAAAAAAACTACCGTTAGAAAGTCTGGTTTAGCTAAACATTCCAGCATTAGATAGATTTCTGGGAGAGATCGATTATTAAAGAAATCGATTATTATAAAATGAAGACGATGACATTGAATTTTGTCCACATTTCACTCCGCATATTACGTTAATCTATAGTTTATTCTAGCAGTGTAAAGTCCGTATCATAACCGTAAAGGACGACAAGTATTGTTAGAAGTTTTCGAACTAGGTACTTATTACTACTTGCCTATAGATTTTCCAAATCTATTTTTAGAAGCCTAAACAAGAATTTCAACCCACTTGGACCGTGGGAGCCGAAATAGCTCAAGACACTACTGTCATATTCACTGAGATCAAAGAGTCTAGTCATTAGGCTAGCCGGCGACCTACTCGTATGTATACAGTCGAGTGAACCCTTTAGTTTTGTAACTGCAAGTTTTTGAAACTACTCACATACCTACCTATCTAATAATAATTGCAACGCTGTAAGCTTTTACTTCAATACGTAGTGAGTCAAATGTCCTAGTGCTCGACGCCGCTTCCATAATTAGAACCGTCAATCTTTATACCTAACAAAGACTAAGACCTTTACCTTATAGGTAGGTATAATACAATAAAATGATAGGTAATGTATTTTTAATAATTGAAATAAGTTTCCATCCGACTTCTTACAAATATTATAAAATGTGAAAGTGAATTTAACATATAAACGAAGTCGCGGGCAGCACCTATGATATTCTTAACAAAGACTGTCTATGAAGGTGACGGCATTTGTTAGTTGTTTATCTATCTTAGTCTACATCGCTTGGGAAACATTATTATAATCCAACGATAAGAAACAAACATTAAGTTTCACTATAGACGATTTTAAACTATATTGCAAAGACAAACGTTTGCGTTTGTTTATATTATTTGCTATCAAGTGACCAAGTTTCTGCTAAAATGAATATTGTTTAGTGTACGAGTATCTTATCTAATATCTATCACGTACGCGATTGTGAATCATTAATTTTATAACTTTTTTACCAAATTTCCCGTATTTTGGTGTATCAGAGCAATACAGTGAGCAATAGATATAGTTGTTGTTGAAGAACAATAGATATTTTAGAAAAAGGCTAGGTTAAACAATACCCAAGATATCAGTCTTTATACCAATTATTAATGTCTTGGTTGTACAGCCACGATGTAATAGATGGTGACGACCAAAGTGGCCAAATATATCGAGACGCTCCCTTATTTCTATGGTAGCAAGGTGTGATACGATAGGTATATTTGGTTTAGCCGTCACTATCTATTTGATGGTGACTGTACTCGGGTAAAATAAAGCAATACCATGTAGAGTGAAACAGATCACATTGCGGGTCTACTTTGAGTAAGGAGTTGAGCACAGAGAGTGCGGTCGAGAGCGGCGCGTGCCGCAGGAGCGCGGTGCGCGAGGGCGGGCGGGCCAGGAGAGGCGCTGAGCGCAGGCGGGACCGCGCTTTGGGAGCGTATAGCCTAACCACCTCTTCGACCAGACCCGTGCACTCTATTTTGTTATGTATGATACCTAGTGCAAACTTAACCACCGCTAGATATCGCCTTACTTCCAGAGATTCGTACCCGAGTACGCCCAGAAGAAATAACGTAGGGTACAACCCGGTCACAATATCTGTGCACCTCGCTGGAATGTGGCGCCTCTCCCGCTTCCCCTGTCACCTCTCCGCGCACTCCCCGGTGCGACAGTACGGTTAGCATCTTCGTTGCCGCTACACCTCCACATTTCTCGAAAAAACTTTTTTTCACACCGTACCCAGACCGCCGATATGACGTCACGAGGTCAGGTGCACAGATATTGTGACCGGGTTGTATAGATAAGGGTAGTTCGTAAATTGTTTCTTGTACAAACTCCGTAGGTACTTTTTTTGTACATTCTCCAATACTAGGCTATATTTAGCTTCCTGTGGGTTCCAGACTGTGGCATTTGATTCTAAAACACTCCGAACCAAGGCTCTAACAGCTGTCGATGTCAGATGTTGGGAATTGCGTAACACAAAGCTTAACTTTTGTGCTGCTCTTTTATATAATTATAAAAAAACCGGCCAAGTGCGAGTTGGACTCGCGTTCCAAGGGTTCCATTACTCGCACATTACAGAATTTAAACAATGTATTTTTTATAATAATAATAATAATATACACAGTCCTATATACACAGTCAACGCTATGTACTCCTTAATTGTCGTACTGTATCAGGTGAAGTACCTTGACACAATTTTAATGCAACATATGTAATACATACGATGTGGATGTACTTAATAAATAAAATATATTCTTTATTGTGCACCACATAATGAAAAAAGAATACAGCTAAAGAACACACATTACATTAGGTAACAACAGGCGGTCTTATCGCTCAGAAGCGATCTCTTCCAGACAACCTTTGGGAAGCAGGAAATCAATAACTTACAACAATTTACGGGTAGTGCTGATACGAGATTACGTAGAATACTAATAGAACAGCATCACATAATTAAGCATGAATATAAAAGAGAGATACAATAAATATATAAAATACATACATACATATCTATAAATATATATATATATATATATATATATATATATATATATATATATACATACATACATAAATAAATAAAGGCAAGTTAAGGCAGTGAGAGGTAATGAATTTTTAAAAGATTTTTAAATACGGGAAGGGATTTGGCTCATTTTATATCCAACGGCAAAGCATTCCACAATCGAACAGCCCGAAAAGTGAACGAGTTAACATAAAATTTAGAAGAAGAAGGAGGAGGAGCAAGGAGATGCTTCTCCGCACACCGCGTAGAAGTGAGATAACTAAAACGTTTTTTAAGGTAAGGGGGGGTAGTGGGGTTGAAGAGAATATTATAAAGAAGGGTGAGAATGTGCGAGTTGCGACGAAGACGAATTGGCAACCACTTGAGCTGGGTTCTAAATTCCGAGACATGGTCAAATTTGCGCAGGCCATATATGAATCTAATACAAACATTTTGCAGTCGTTCAAGTTTGTTTAGCTGGTCCTCCGTAATATCCAGGTAACAGATATCGGCGTAATCTAATATGGGAAGAAGAAGAGATTGTGCAAGCGCAATTTTGGTGGCAAGCGGCAAAAAGTTACGAACTCTACGAAGTGACCCCAAAGAAGCAAACAATTTTCTGCTGATCTCACTAACCTGCGGTATCCACGAAAGTGTGCAATCTATTAGAATACCGAGATTCTTTACTTTACTCGAATAAGGAACCTGCACACCATCAAACACTATAGCAGGCAAACTGTGGAAGTCAATCCGAGAAATGAGTTTTTATGTAAAACGTGAGTGAAAATTGCCTTTAAAAACCTGTAGGGGTCGGATCAAAAAGTAAGTAATTAAGTCCGACTCACGCTTGACTGCACATTTCTAATAGGTTTTCCTGTGATCTATATGTAAAGAACTATTTTGTGTATTTTTTTCAAAAATTTTAATCCAGTAGTTTCGGATATAAAGGGGGGAATGGTCATTTTTTGCCTATTTTCTTGGTTAACTTCTAAACTGTTTATCCTAAAATAAAATAAAAAATATATTTGAGATCCTCATAATGAGCTCTTTCATTTGATATGTAACACAATATAGTTTAAAAAACTTTATTTTTGAATTTTCTCATTTAAAAGTGTCAAAGTTGTCAAAAGTGGCCCCCATGTTTAAAATTCATTTGTTTACGTTACATGTCCGTCTGTGGGTCACAAACATACATTTGTATACTAAATTTCAACTTATTTGGTCCAGTAGTTTCGGAGAAAATAGGCTGTGACAGACGGACAGACAGACAGATGCACGAGTGATCCTATCGGGGTTCCGTTTTTTGCTTTTGAGGTACGGAATCCTAAAAAACCGGATTTAGTTTATAATCTGAACCACTCTTGTAAGACATCAGTCATTGAACTAAAAGACCAAAATAAACCCAATCACAAATATTTTCTACAGAAATAATCTCCAAATATATTCCTACATGACGAGCTTATTAAAGCAATATTATACCTACACTTGCCACCAAACGGGACAGGTGCCTGTGACCTAATATTTTAGTTTACGTCATTTTAACCCACTAACAAAAGAAAGGTCACTTTAACAATAATGCGCATGAAACACTTAGAAAACACTCCAAAATTTCCTTTCTGAAGTTTATCTTTCAATAAATTCAGTGTTAGATTAGGTATAAACTGTGTTATTGGAAAACCCACGAGGATTTTAACTAAGTTTACGAGCTTTTTGGGAGGAAGGTCTATTCGCGCATGCGCGACTGGCCTCGACGCGCGTGCGTGTTGCAAACGTCAGGTCTATTTCAGTAGTGCAATCCCTCGCGCGAGAACACCCGCTGGAACGCACACTCCCAACAATAAATCATACAAACCTGAAGAAAACAAATTATATCATATTTTATTATTATGTTTCGGAGTCGATGTCATGTCGATCGCTAGGTTAACTCTCACTCCGCAGTGTTATACAATTTTAAATAGATAAACAAGTGAACACGGAAATGCGGCAATGCGACATAGTCATGGGGGAATCAATGCAGCCAGTATTCTTTGAGGCCAAATTGTCAAACATTTAGTGTCAAATAATTAAATAAGATGGAACCGCTCATAGACAGGAACAACTTCGCCATCAGCGCGATGATGACAGTTGCCATGCAAATTCTGTTCTTCACGATAGCGTCGCTATTCCAGAGCGATAAAGTGACGGACTTCACTGGCGGCGCCAACTTCATCATCATTGCCTTGCTCACATTCTTCCTCGGACAAGGTGGAAATCACCTCAAAAACTACGATAGTAGACAGCTGATGGTGACCACATTTGTGTGCCTCTGGGGAGTGCGTTTATCTGGGTACCTCATATATAGAATCTACCACATCGGCCGTGACAAGCAATTTGAAGACCGTAAGAGTAACACATTAAGATTTGCAGTCTTCTACAGCTTCCAAGCCTTCTGGGTTTTCATCGTGAGTCTACCCGTTATCATTATGAACTCGCCTCATCACTCGTTCCCTAAGTCACCTAAAACTATGACCACGCTAGACTCGGCCGGCGCAGGAGTGTTTATAATTGGTTTGTTAATAGAAACATACGCAGACCTACAAAAATTTGCCTTTAGGCAAGACCCAGTGAACCAAGGCAAGTGGTGCAATGACGGTCTGTGGGGGCTTTCGAGACATCCCAATTACTTCGGCGAGGTAGTACTCTGGTGGGGTATATTCATTATATCGCTAAATGTCATCGAAGGTATCGAATGGATAGCTATATTATCGCCATTATTCACTACGACTATCATATTATTCTTATCTGGTATACCGTTGCTAGAACGATCGGCGGACGAAAAATACCGTGATAGTCCAGATTACTTATATTATAAAGCATCTACGTCACCTCTGATACCGATACCTCCGGCCATATATGTGGAAGTGCCGAAGTTTCTGAAGTGTATAATGTGCTGCGAATTTCCTATTTACGATTCCACGAGCGACGACTTCCCAGTGCCTACGATTGTGACCGAGACGACCAGCGTTTCAATGGTTCAGTCTCAAACATAGCTAACACACGCCGCGCGCGAGGAGGCCGCGGCGAAGCACGACCATCGCTCACAGCACAACCACAAGCAATTGTGATACACGGCTGATGACAGAACCGAACAGAAAAAACACCCCGACTCGCTCCCGCTAAAACAGAACAACACCACCGATATGAACCTCTATAATAGTTACATGGAAAATATTAGAAAAAGTAAAGATGTAGCTCTAGATTTACTTGAGGATACTAAAGAAATAATAGACTGCGTCACGTTAGAAAACGAAGTTAGGAATAAAAAGAAGAAAATCCCTAATAGCGATATAGAAGTAGACTTAGGCCCCGGTCCTAGCTCACAAAAGCCGAAGAGGTCGACTGAGATTGTAAAATATGACAAAATTACCTTTGATACGACAGCAATTCTGCACCATTATCCACAGAATTCGCAGAAAAAGAAACCAGCTAATGTAAAACTTGTCGTCAAAGTAGCTACTAAGAAATCTGATTTAAATCTACCAGAGGCTAATCAAGACAACAACAATGATGTTAAGTCGGAAAATAAAGAAATGGAAGAAGGCAAGAGAGACAACGCTAACAATAATGAATTAGTTGCCAAAGCAAACTGCGTGGTCAAAGCCGACAATACAATTGAAGTGCTAAACAAACCAGTCAAATTTACAGAAGAAAAACTTGTATGAGATTTAGAGATACAATTTTTTTCTATGCACTTTCGATTATCTAGACTCTGGCACCGGCTACGAAAGCCAGAAAAAGTGAAGAAAAGAAACATATCGATTTATGAAATGTTGTAAATATAATCATTAAAAGACTGGGGTATAAAATAATATGAACTTAATATTAGAATACAAAGATTTATCAAAGATACAAGTTATTAAATTTGTTCTTATAATAAAGAGATTGAGTAATAAATTGTTGTGGATAGAATAACGGTTTAGCAAATAGCATCAGCCAATCATAGTGTAGTATAAAACTTTAATCCGTCTCAGTAGGCTCTAGTGGGTAGGCCTCAACAGGCATTACGCTGAAGCCGCGGAAGCTTTGCGATCTGGTGAGTTGAACTAACACAACTTTTTAATTAATTTCATTGGTATTTTTTTTTCTATTATGTAGAACACCTACAAGTTTGTCATGTAGATAGCATAGCCCTATATATTTGCCTTACAAATCATGGACTAGATTTTTTACACGAAGCCGCTTTTAAAATGTCCATGAAAGTTAAAAGTCTTTGCTATAAGGAAAATTTGTAACAAGCATATCTAATTATCTACTTATATGCTCCAACATTACAGATGGCGATTAATTCAATTCAATTCAATTATTGAAAAAGTTGTCGTTCACTTAATTTAATAAATTATAATTTAAAGCGGTATAACATTAAATTACTTAATAAAAGGAGTCTGTGCGGAAAGAGAAGAGTCGTAAAATGTATGGGATCCAATACATTCTACGACTCTTCTCTTTCCGCACAGACTAAACAGGACAACATAAATCAATCAAAACGTGCCAAATGTTGATCTAAACCTACCGTAAAACAATACAACATTTTTTTTCTTCGAGTTTATCGGTCCATATTTTATTACTTATCTGTGGCACTCACACATTAACATACCTACTTTCCTTTGTGTGAGTCAGCAAACTTCAGTAAATTTTAGTTTCAGTACTCTAGAAACCCCTTAACAGGCGGGCAAAAAAAAAACTTTCAACTTTGCCCAATTATGCATATATTTTCTTAACTTTTGGATTGTCAAATTTTATGGTCACGAATCTTACAGACTACTTAAAATCTAGAATAGTTATGGCAAACTTGTATCGTATTAGAAGTTCTTTAAAGTCCGACAAGAAATTGTAGAAAATTATTGAGGGCGCCACTTCCTAAGTAACTGTCACTTTTTTGACGTAAAATGCTTAAACATGGCAACAATTTAGTATGGGATTTTTTTTAGTTCCATTTTATTTTATTTCTACAATTTTATGTCGCACTATAAGTATAATATTTCACCTCCAAAGTTATGTGGGCAAGTTGTAAATTATAACGTTTTGAAAATGCTTCCCCTAAAGTCATTTGTGACATACGAGTGACAACCCCTAAGGCTAGAATTGTGCTGGGCAAAGTTGTAAATAGTGGTACCCAAATATGTTTGTAACATTGCCCACTACCAAAATTGCAAAAGTAATACAGATAAGGTGTTGAAATTTAGTCTTCAGCGTATCTGAACTGCACAAAAGTTACAGTTAAAATGACATACACGTGGGACTTTTCTAAACCGAGATACCATCGAAGTTTTTAGATCCTCTTTGGCCCACCCAAAAACACATCCGTACTCACAGCTGGCTCACGCGTGACTGAAGTTAGATACGCGGCAATCAATAAGCCAGTATAAAACACAGATTAAAAAGAAAGTGTATCTCTTACTACTTACTTTTAAGTTATTTCGCTTTTACTGAACTGTGACGCTGTGACTGTGTGTGTTGTGTGTGGTTTGGGTGGGCAAAGTTGAATTTGATGTTGAAAGGGCAAACTTGTAAACTTCTACGGTACATAAGGGTTAGCTACCTGAATAGTTACATTTTGCAACTAAGCTTATGCACTGCTGACCTAAGCGGTAAACATTGATATTAGGATGTCAATACGGATTCCGGGCCCCTTTAGGATGCAACCGGAAAAACTCTAAAATTAGAGAGACAGAGAAAGAGTATACAGGAAGAGTTGTCGCTGATATTTCACAGTCATTCGATATTTTGAAGTGTCGCTAGACAGTAAGCTGTGTCCGACAAGAAATTGTAAAAAATATTGAGGGCGCCACTTCCTACGTAACTGTTTGTGTCCATTTATTTGGCCTAAATGGCTGGACGGTTTTTGACATATGAGGTGTGGTTGAATTCGTCAGAATTGTGGTAGTGACATAGGCTATATAAATTTGAAAAATGCTAAATCCGTGGAAAAATGACGCCCTCCAATGAAAAAAGGGAGGGGGGGATGATTTTTTCCTTACTACAGCAATATGGGTAATAAATGAAAGCTAGTGAAAAGACCATTTCTACAATATATTGTAAACAATCAGGTTTTTTGTTTGTGTTAATAATACTTAGTTGCAGTTTAATGTAACAGAAAATTATACTTTTTTTTTAACTTGATGTACTTTCCTTATTTTTTTATATATCTGGTTAATTATTTTTTAATATTATATATAGGAAATTCACAGAGACGAGAGATCTACTTACAAAGCCCTTTCATTTCGTACCCCACATGGTATGTTTAAAAGAAAAAAGTAAAAAACTTTATACTGCCGACTTTATGACGTCACAGCAACTCTACCCCCGTCACTTTTGTGCTTGTCGTCTCATATAATTGTGTTCAGGACATCAACTGAATGTGCTGATACCAAATATACCCATGTCCCATGTCCGATACGACATGAGCGGAAAGTAACCTAAAGCCCGTTCGGCCACTCTACTATAAATAAGTACCATGGCATAACATTAAAGAAATTGCATCATATCTGCTTGCACGTTATTACCAGTGACATGTGAATATAAGCTGAAACCGGCATAGGTAGGTACCTACTATAAAGTTTTGTAAATCAAATTAACTTCAAGGGTCAACGTTCGGTCCCCAAGTGTACAGTGCCAGTGTTTTATGTTTATTGATGTTCCGCACAATAATAGGTAAGCAGGTATGTACTTATATTTCACTCGCGTTGACTGACATGCGTCATTAGTTTCCGGTAATTTAGTAGATTGGAATGGATGATTAAACATCCATTCCATGGAATTAAAAATGCTACATTATCCGGGCATTAATCATTATATACCAATCATACTAGTAGTAATTACAAAACTATCCGGATGTTTAAAATTTTGCGATTTTTATAAAATTGGTTTTTAAAGAGTGCATTTTGGACATTCACGTGCTCGCAATTTAAAAAAACGAAATAGTAGGTTAAGTACCTACTCTCGCTAATATTTTCAGTGGTCCATTTTAATGTAACATCTGTACCTAATATGTGTACTATGGATTACAATTTAGATTTCGAGACATAAATTATAATATATATCATATCTACAAGTTTTAATCCATAAGCTAATACCTATACTTATAAAGCCAAGTTCTAGCACTATTCCCGATAGTCCCGATACTAATGCATACCTAAACGTTCCATGTTTAAAACAATGTTGTTAGGCCTCAGGAATCCCCTTATCGGCAACACAACATCAGATATCACTCAATCTGAATCAGTTTACACGTCACTGCACTTCACTGCCATTGTCCCCTTTGTCACACATGATGATGTGCACCTACACCTATATACTTGTATGTGATATTATTTTAATTTCTTGTACATCGTAAGAGCGTAAAAGTGTTGGTTGTGGTTGTAGCTTACTTTTTGATTGTTTGAAAAGGCAAGAAATGGGGTGCGAGAGTAGTATTTACATCGGTACCCAGTAAGACACAAGTTTGCGCGTTTTCCGCTAAGAAAACCCCATTTGTCTTAAAACCAAAATTCCAGAACATTTCCCTTACCATATCCAACAGTATCGGGATACTCGGTGCCGACATTACGAACGAAGTCCAGTTTCGGGGTCATTTGGAACTCAAAGCCAAACTGGCCTCTAAGAAGTTCGAGGTGCTCAATAGAGCGAAACAGTACTTCACACCAAAGTCACCGGTCAGTCGTTATACAAAGCGCAGGTTCGACCACATATGGTGTACTGTTCTCATCTCTGGTCTGGAGCACCGAAATACCAACTTCTTCCACTTGACTCCATCTAACGTCGGGCAGTCGTATTGTTGGTGATCCCGAATATTTATATTATTATTGTGCATGTTTAAATACTTTTTAAGCATATGTAGTATTTTCTATAAAAAGGGACCTTATTGTCGAAGGCGCTTACGCCATTATAAACGATGCTCCGATATAAATACAATGCCGCGCGACGCTGTGCGGCGTAAGCGCCATCGACAATAAGGTCCCTTTTCATAGAAAATGCCCCATATATTGTACACTTTATTGAACGAGACGTCAGGCTATCGAGGTCTTTTCGGTCTGCTACAATGGTAAATAATAAAACAATCTGGACGGGTGAAATAGTTATCAGATCTCTTGTAGAGCCAAGCTTCTAACTTTATACAAGCCCTAACTTCACAAACTCTACACCTTAGCCAAAATAAATATGTGGCTTGGTCATTTCGCTACCGTCACATAGACGTAAGGTGAAAAATTGATTCACTAGGTATTCATTATTTTTTATAATACAATAGTTCTTGTAGTAACGAAACGGCCAAGCTACATAATTTTACTAAGGTGTAGAGTTTGTGAAGTTAGGGCTTGTATAGAGTTACGAGTAGAAGCTTGGCTCTACAAGAGATCTGATAACTTTTTCACAGTGCGAGCCTTATGGTTTCGTCTTGGCAACATTTTACATGAAAATGTTTTTGGTGGGATTACATTTGCCAATACAGGACGACATTTGGAAAACAATGAATTAAATTGTACAGTGCTTACAAGCAAGGTCGCATAATGTATTCCAGTATCCAGTTACTTGCTGGTGTTTAAACATAAGTACTTAATGCTCGCTAATAACTGTTGTTATTTTATTGTAAGTCTTTGGCCTGATAAGTACATCAGGATTACATTTATTATTTATATTATAGATATCAAACCAATATTATCTGAGCCTTTACACTGCCTCCACATAGTATACATTTGTTTACCTAATAGGCCATTAAGCACACATGCTGCCAAATATTTACAGTGAACAGTGGATATAAAACCTGGTCTTGACTTTCATAGGATATGAGGCCTTGGACTAAAATAACCAAATTACGTCAACTTGTTATAAGAAGGTAATTGATTATGTATACCTACATTACAGCACGAAGGAATCACCTTTTTACATGCTAAATACGTAATACGTACAAGTTGCTAATGCGAATAGTTAATAAAAGCTAATAGACAAATGAATAAAAGAACAATCCTCCCATTTAGCATAGCAGTTTAATGAATAAGGGTTTTTAAGTCAGTTAAAAAAATTGATAGATTTTGATTTGCAGCTGCTCCGTTTCAGTACGAAAAGTATAAAAGGTGGAATGGAAAGCGGAAATCCGTTGCACTTCTAGCTGCTACGCCTACAACAGCCTTGACAGCGCGCTAAACACACACCAGATGCGATAAACATCCATGTACCGCAAACGGCATAGTGTTTTTAAATACAACATGACATGAATAATACATGCAGGAATACCCTGAAAGATAACCTGAAGAGCTGCTTATCTGCGCCCTGAACAACAAACTGTTGGCATGCGGCCAGATGCAGTATGTTGGCATAATTCTGCGAGGTCGTAACTCCGTCAGTTGTATATTTGGATGTTAATTTTATTCAGTTGGAATAACTTACACATCAAGGTAACTGAAATTATCGTCCGCGTTTTTTAAAGCACATACAAATGAAGTGAAGGGATAGTTTTCACAGGTCAAAGTACCTAGTCTTATTGAGGCAAGGGTTATTTAAAGGTCTATATCTTATACCTATGTACAACAACCTGTGAATTTAGCTTATTCAAATTGATTACTTTAAATACTCACTGGTACTCGCAATAAGACAATAAATATAACGGAATTACTAAAAACGGTATGTTGTCACTGCCACTCTTGTGGTAAATATCTGTGGTAATGATTACTAATGTGTAGGTATAGTAATCATAAATCTCATAATTATTAAACAAATAAGTTATGACTACATATTGAAAGAAAAATATAAACCTTCATTAACAACCTTCTTTTCTAGGGTTCCGTACCCAAAGGGTAAAAACGGGACCCTATTACTAAGACTGCGCTGTCCTTCTGTCCGTCTGTCTGTAACCAGCTTGTATCTCATGCGCTGTGATAGCTAGACAGTTGAAATTTTCACAGATGATGTATTTTTGTTGCCGCTATAACAACAAATACTAAAAAGTACGGAACGCACTTGGCCGGTTTTTTGCTGATGGTAAGCTGTCACCGTAGCCTATGGACGCCTGCAACACCAGAGATGCGCGTTGCCGACCCTTTACTGATGTTGTGTTGCGTCTGATTATATTTATTTATGTAAAAAATCGTATGAGAGTTATATAAAACATATGAATATGTTGATTCAATAGGTTAAAAATTGGAATTCTTAATTAACTGGGCCAATTGTCGATTAGCAAGGCAATGATGTTCGTTTTAATTACATAAATAAATAATAGTATATTATACCATTATAATGTAATGATGAAATCTATGTATATAATAAAACTAAAATATCTCAAGAACGTTGTGACGTAGTTAGAGGCACGTTAAATGCCTTTGGCTCTATTTTAGATCGCAATAAACATACTCGATAGTTCACTATTATACGCTTGTATATTTAGTAGATGTAGATAGAACGCTATGCGTTGAGTTGTTGTTGTAAATCAAGATCAAGAAAATTAGTGGCTGTGTCAGCTGTAGACCTCGCAAACTCCCATGGCTTTCCAATTTCAAAAAATTACAATAACTCCATCAACGAAAAAAGTCCATATACTTATCGAACCTGCTTACAAATATTCTTTATTTTTTTATGTATATAAGTATTTATATATCTATATACCTATTGAATATATCGTCGTTTAGTACTCACAACACAAGTCTCATTGAACTTACTGGGGACTAGGTCGATCTGTGTAAAATTGTCCTATAATATTTAAATTTTACGTATTTTCACGATAATATATTGACGAATGCCACCTGTAGATGAGAACATCCGGACAGCCTGACAAATACTCCGAAATAATATTTTCCTAAGCTGTAAGTACCTAAGGGGGGACGCTACGTTCGCGCTTCGCGTTCGTAATGTTTTTATTATATTTTTACTATAAATATTTTAACATTATATTGATGGTTGTATGACGAATATGTATTTCGTCTTTTGTGTTCTTCGTTAAGAATTAACACAATAGCGAGCCAATATTTATCAATTTTATGGTACCTAATAAACATTAATCTAGTATAGTTATTACAACATTATTAACTAGTAAGTGTAATTAAAAACATTGACAAACACGAGATATAATATATGGTTTATGGTTCAAGAATTTATTTCTCGAATAGAATATTACAATTCACTTATAGTATAGAGAAATACAAACAAACATTATATACATTACTTACAGAGTGCACGAATAGCATAAATAGCATAAATTCTAAAACAAAACAAAAACAAAACAATGTTGAAACTCGGAGTCATAACAAACACCTTCAAGAAAAGAGCGTATTCCCATCTCAAAAGCCGGCAACGTACTTACAACCTCTCTGGTGTTGCAGGTGTCCATTGGCGGCGGTAGTCGCTTACCATCAAGCGATTCATCTGCTCGTTTGCCTAATATTTTTATTATTATTATAAGAGTTAGGAGCGAAAAACAGGTTTCATACAAATTTTTAAAAGCTCCTAACTCGTATAATAAAATAAAAATCGAAAAAATCAAACGGTTATGATTAAAATACATCAACTTGTGTATTGTAGATTGTGTCACAAGGGAGCAAAATGACATATTTACGGCGAGGGCGAACAATTGAATCCTATACGAAGCGACGGATCCTGAGCGTAGCGAGGGATTCAAGTGTTAACGCCCAAGGTGAAAATATTTTTTTAATACAGTTGCTCAAAAAGTGCTACTTTTCGTGGCTGTTTAGCGTGCGGAAAGTTGGTTTTCGCGAACTAGAAATTTTAACTTGTTCCAATTCATGACTACTTATTAATGAGTGTTAATATTAGTTCCCTTTAAACGTCGTAATCAACATAAAAACCTACTGTTAATGTAAAATATACGAAAAATATGCATATTTCATATTTTATTACTTACCTCTTCATCATTAGAAGTATTATAACGCGTTTATTTTGTAATGTTGAAAAATCGTTCTTAATAAGTTGTCTGAATGGAACGGAACGCCTGTCAAAGAAGAGGCGTATTTTCTTACTGCTAGAATGTTTTAAGTTTCCAAAGGCAACATTCGATATTGTTTTTATAAATATACGATACACAAATAATCGTAAATAACGATATTTAGGTAATAATAGTACAATGTTTTAATATTTACAATTGTTTCTGTCTTATAGAACATGCATTTGAAAAAAAAAACTTTCATTCAAGTGGGTTCAATAATAATAACAAAATCTATTCTAGTCGAATAAAAGCTACAAAAATACCTCTTTATAATGTCAATGTCTAAGGTGTCAGTGTCACAGAATTAATAATATAAAAGTTTCTAATTCCATTCCTTACTTGTTGCTTTTCTTATTTTTTCGCAACTGTATTAAAAAACGTCGTTCGATACACGTGCGGATATGTCATTCTTCATTCATATCTCGGTACTCGTGAAGTAATGACATACTTTCCGCACTAGCATCGAAATGTACTATTGCTACCATGTGACACATACTGCTTTTCACATCACCTATGAGGAAATGCTTTGTGAAATATTTATACAAAACTTTTTAAATATAAACTTTTTAAATTGCATAGACAAGTATGGCTGCGTTTAAGGAGACCTAAAATGACAAAATAAAAATTAAATTATTAAACTAATGTTTTTTTACGTTTCTTTGTAAATATTACGCTAATTAATTAATTTACTTAATTAAATATGCTATTAATTACTTTAATATACGCTAATTACATTTATTGTTTACAATTACAACAAAATATTATTTAAGTTAAAAAAATCGTATGCACGTGATCGATTATAAAGAAATTGTAATCGATTATATGCATACTAATTTCATATGTCTTTGTGTCAATATTTTATACTGGCAACAAAATGTTCTTGAACGGAAAAGTGCCACTTTGATCCCTTCTAGCAGGGAAGAAAAGTTCCCTTTTCGAATAGGTGATGTGAAAAAATAATTTCCATTATGTCAATATCCAGGGAGGAAAATGAGGACTACGTTTATATCGAGAATCGATCGTCCCCTATCCTCTTAACAATGTTCTGCAACTGCACATTGCTTTCAATGTCATTCATATAAATGGCTATTCCACATAGTAAAATTCATGATTTTCGTAAAACCCATGTAAAATTAATTCTCAACTTTATCTTTTTCCAGTTCAGAGATCACCCAGCTAATCTCAGCTTCCATCTGCAACGTGGCATGGCCGGGCTACGAGCAGTGCTCGCAAGTGCAATTCTCCGTGCCGCTGGTGTACGAAGACGAGGAGGAAGGGACCCGGCTTAACAGCACCGACCTGCAGACCATGTGGGAGACGTACGCGGGCGTGGATCCCTTCACGGCCAGGTTCAGGCAGATGGGAATTGAGGTGAGTCTCGAAATAGCTCTGTAGATGGTTAACAAAGACAGTGTCTCCGTTTCAAGAAATCTAGTGGAACACCGAGTAGGAAAAAGATAGTTTAATAATACTACTGTAAGCATGAGCTACTTCTAATAGATATATATTATCATTTTCATATAATTTAGGCACGCAAACATTATATTCATACTTTTAAAACGCCGTTGTGATTTTTTTTACATTTTTAACTTTTTACCTTGGTCATAATTAAATTTCTATGGAAATCGTCACACAATCCGCTACGTATTTTTACAAAAAAAAATGTATGACTACCTGCTTTGAAGTGATACTTTGTAGAATAAGGAATCCCTAAATTATATGAAAATGATATATCTCGCCCTAGTTGCTAAGAGTAGGAAGAAATATAGCATAGATCGGAATCGGACCTGGGGAGCCGACCATTCCCCCCTCCTTTTCGGGGGGTGGGCACGGTACGATCTCATGGCTATCGGGCCAAATCAGCTTTGTTTGACCTTAGGAACAATCGTGATCGTGCCAAGCGGCATCGCCTGAGACAAAAGTGCACACTCACTGCACTCACATAGCCTACGAATTCAAGTTAAAAAAAATATAAATTTTGAAAGGCTTGGAAACGATTGAATCTACAGAGACAATTCTAGTCTCGTATTGTAGCAAATTTAGTCTAGGTACCTACTTTAAAAACGTTTTGAGAAGGTACTATCAAAAAGTAGTCCTTTAGGGTTATAATCGCCCAAATCTAAAAAAACGACATTTTCGCGTTTTTTTTTCGATTTTTGACAAAGTTGCGTTCGGCGCTCGAGGTCTCAAACTTGGATTATTCATTGAGCCAACATCATAAGGATCTTATCTAATTTCCATAGAATTTTGAAATATTGAATTAATATAATAAAATGTAATGTGATAATTCGTAGAAAAATAAAATAAAGCCAATATTACTTTCAGGGTACACATATTCATGAAATTTTGAATGATATTTCAGTTTGAAAATTCTATCCGGGTACGGGAATTTTTGTGTCCATGGGAATTGGATTTTGCTGGAATTGGTTTTCTAAGAATAATCCTTTTTAAACTATGTTTTATTATTAATCAAAAGTAAAATAATAAACTTATAGGATTATTATTAAGGACCGATTTCACTATTTGCATCATCCAAAAAAAACTGATGATTCAAAAAACCTAACTAATGATGTTAAGTATCTTTCTGAATTTAATGGGAAAAAATGTTATTTTTTAGTTTGATTATTATTAATCATCTGACTTTAAGAAACATCGTCGTAGTTAATTCTAATTTTATATAATGGAATATTGTATGAACATTTGGACAGCCTTTATGTAGGTTTGTTTAAAAGTGGTCTTTTACTAATATTTATGAATAACATGTTTATGAATAGCATGTATTGTTTTGGGTTGTTAATAAGTCGGGTATTAGAATCGTAAGCTTTAACGAAATAATTTGTAAGCATTCGTGGGTTCGCAGCGAATTAATAAAAAAGTGATATTTAGTATGTATTTATTAAAATTCGTGTAATATGTGGCCCAGTTGTAATTGTTCCACGATATGAGACATAAATAATGATGAAAAACATATAATATCCATAGTAATAGCGTTTATTTAATAAAATAAATGATGATTTCAAATTCCCGTGCCTAGAAAACGAGGCATGGGAATTGGATTTCGTAAGAAATAAAATCGTCTAAAATCCAGTTCGCATTTTACAGAAATACTACTTTATCCTCAATATAAATATAGAAAAGGGCTATATCAAACGAGTATTTGATATCGAATAGATATTAAACATATATACAATTATTGTGGCCATCGAAATTAGATAAAAATTGTCGCCCTACCGGTTTTTATAGGTCTGTCGTAAATTTTTAGAAATTTCAGTGACTTGTCAAAATTATACCTATATTATCTGTTAGAAGACACATGACAGAACAAGAAAAGGGAATTGCAGTACAAGTCAAAGCTTCACGTGTGATGTTGATTTTGGCTTTGAAAATTTTCGACAAAAAATTACTCTCGACCTCGGACAAAATTTAAACATCGATCACGAGTTATTTACCACAAAGAAGTTAATGTTTTATATGCTCAGTAAATATTATCTAGTTTAAGTATTTAACATTTAATTTAATTCAATTATTTATTTCAAATAATTTTGATCCATATAGTGTTAGTAAGTACAACAAAACATAAAATGAATTAATTAAGCTTAATTATTAAACTTAAATTTAATAAGTGATACTAATGTACAGTTTTTAGTAGGAATTTTCATTATACTTACTTCAAAACAGATTCCGGACAGGGCACGGTAGTAGTAATTTGAGCCGTTATCTATTTTTAAGTGTACCCTAATAAAACACAATATTTTTAAGTGTACCATAATAGTGTACCCTAAAAACAATTTAATCAGTGAATTCATGTTGACCGCGGTGTGGAAGTGTAACTTCTTTATGAAAAAAAATTATCTGATGCTACCTTCCGATTTTCATCTCGGACACGAAAAAAATCGCGTTCAGAAAATTACCATAAAGTCCACCAGTACCAGTCTGCAAAAAATCAGAACTATTTACCGGGTTTAACGCAAACGAACCCCATTACAAAAGGCCACAAAGTTATTGAATTGACGGGAACATTGGCTGCCACCCTATTTGCCGTTGATCAGTTCATTGATTTTTGATTGTGTCTCCCATCCTCAGATCGGTAATAAATGCAATATTGTTCGTATTCCAGGAGTTCTCAGTGCCTAACGACGGCGGTGTGCTGACGGTGTGGCTTGTGGTTGCGCTGGGCGTGGTGGTCTCGGCCGCCATGCTGGCGTTCGCGCTCTGGCGGTACAGTTGCTTCGAGGACTACTCTAGGTATATTTACTTCTTACTCGCTATTACAAACTTCTACATTGTGTGATTGTTCTATGGCCCATTACGCATAACAGCTGTAAAAGCCATTAGAACAGCCAAATGAACCTTGTTACGCGTCGTGGGGCAAAGCTCTGAACTTGTAGCAACACATATTATATTATGTATGTATTTCTACGCAATGATGCCGTACGGAAGCCCCTGCAACCTACGTATACTGGGCCTTATCAGGTGATTGAACGGGGAGACAAGTTTTTCAAGATCCTTATTAAAGGTAAGCCAAATAATGTCTCCATCGATCGGCTCAAGCCCGCGTACATGCTAGGCGAACCCGATCTTAGTCCGGCTCCTGATCAGCAGCTCGCAGCGCCACAGCCAGCAAAGGCCGAACGCAGAACTCGCTCAGGACGTGTTGTACGTTTCCCTAGTTACTTGTAATCGACCTAAAGGTCTCCGAAGGGGCTGATGTAGCAACACATATTATATTATGTTTCAAATAATTTTATTGTTAATATTAGTTGCCCGCGCGCCGCGCTCCCGCGGCCGAGCGATGTACTTAAAAGTAACGGCACATCTTCGGGCGCATTCGTGCGCTCCCGGTTTTTCTTGCCAGATCAGTCGAATCCGCTACACGACGCCGGAAGGCCGCGCGCAGGCCAATCGCTCTCGCTTATGTTTTAAATACGTTTTACATGTACTTTTCTGTATTTCTTCTTCTATGGTGTCCTGTGCTATTTTCTTTCTTCCGTACTGTACTGACTATCTTCTGTGGACTGTGTTTAACCCTTAATAAACTTTATAAACGTTAAACTGCGTATATGTTATTTAATAGCTCCGTTGCTATAAACTCTATCAATATCCTTGGTAACTGTAGTGGTTAGATACATTTTTAATTTTTTTCTCTATGAACTATCGAACCCAAAGAATCATAAGATTCAATCAAAATTCACAGTAAAATTGTAGCACAAAGATTTTTCCCTAAATTGTTTCATTAATCCTTAGAGGAAGTGATGTCAATTATCAAAAATTATCAAAATT
The DNA here is from genome assembly GCF_947568885.1 of Cydia strobilella. Classification (NCBI taxonomy): domain Eukaryota; kingdom Metazoa; phylum Arthropoda; class Insecta; order Lepidoptera; family Tortricidae; genus Cydia; species Cydia strobilella. The sequence goes on along the minus strand of NC_086042.1, from coordinate 18,618,891 downwards.
ATTACATATTGCTCTTTAATCTTGTTTTATTTGGAGTTTCATAAGTACTTAAGTTCGTCATTGATAGCAGCAATCAACAGTGTTTGTAAACTCTTCTTTGCCGTAGTTGCATCATTTTTGGTAATATCTCCTCGTTAATTTCTAATTAAAAAAAATTGTGTTTTATTATAGCAAACACTGGTTTAGGCATTTTTTGTGCAGAATAAATTTCATTATATACTGCACGCAGCATATAATGAAATTTATTCGCACCAGGATTTCCGTGTAATATAAGTTACATATATATAACCAATGTATGTTTTGATGTTACTTACCTCTAATCGCGCAAAGACGACCGGACTTATTTGGGTGAGGAGCTGTTCTTAATTTTATTTTCGCTAGTTATTTGACACTGAAACAAACCAGACATAGGAATGTTATTAAGCCAGCAAGCAGGACTACCGTTTAGATTTGTTGTGATTTACGGACAGAGCACCGTTTAGATTTGTTGAGATTTACACATGTTTCGGAGAGCCTAGGCCTAGGTCTCATATCTAGATATTACATTTTAGTCAGAAGAAAAGTACCTACATGAGTAAATATTTTGTCGTAAAAATATTAGTTTAAGTAGATATGTCGCACAAAGATATAAATTATATTTTATATATTTTTTTACCTTATATATTTATTTGCTTGGTTCCAGGATGTCCGCACACACCGATACAGACAGCCTTTACGAGAAACGCAGCTCGGGTCTCTACCCCACCCCCCACCAGATGCTGCCGCCGCTGTACGCCGAGAAAGACTATGATTCCGCAAGAGGTAAACCTGTTTATGTATACTTCTTTCGTATCAAACTTCCCTTCCAAGGAAGCAGCGGTGCTTACATCCCTGTCCGTTGCGTCTCTCAGGTCAGATTTCAAACACGCCAGCATGTGCGCCACGCTTGGCTTGGCTTGGCTTGGATTGGCGACCTCTGATACTATACATACAGCCACATCTGTACCTACGCTTGCAACTCGCTAGAGTATGGGCAGTATGTACTAACATACTGTTTACTTAAAAGTATTTCGGGATTCACTGTGTTGACAGATTAGGGACTAAATATGCATATAAGTAGGTACACAACTTTCTTTGAAGGATTCCTGTGTTACGGGTTCTTCAGTCGGACGTGGTGAACCCACTGCTATTTCAGCGTGCTATTATTTTGGCTTTATCAATAACGTTTTTGTTCGTATAGGTACACCATGCTCGTGAATAACAAATACACCGACATTATAACCTACTTGGCGAGCTGCTAAAATAAAATATACCTACCTACTGGGTGATCACGAGATCTTGAGGCCAATTCGTACTTACATTTTTATCATCATTCGCCATCCACCACACACATCCACCATTTTGTCATCATTCGCCAGTGCGACTCGTTTGTGCCAACGAACAAGTATTACGAGCGAAATAAACGCGGGAATGATGGCAAAATTACATCATTTAGATATCTAAATGTATGTTCGAATTGGCCTCCATGATCCTAATGATAATAGAAAGAAACAATTGGTTGGTTTAGCTATACTTAATAATAATTATCTTTGAATGTTTCAGTGGACATGGGTGGGTTCACTAACCGTAGTTACGCGCACACCGACATGTACGATCTGGACTCCGACGAGGACGCCATGCCTCGCGACAGGTAACCTTATGCCTTCAGCTCTAGTGCACGCTTGCTTGCCACTTTCTAACTTACAAACATAACGAAGAGGACATTATGATTATGATTATTATGACAAATCGCCAAACGTGAACTATGCGTTATTGAAGAGTTCCGTTCTGATCATCATCAGCAGTTCCACTTCATCAAATGTCACTTTTTTAAATGTAAATGCTTGATTTGTCGATTAAAATACTAAAATCACTATATGTATGCCTTTAACATTTGAGGAATCCCTCGATTCCTCATGGATCCTATCATCAGAACTGCGTTTTGACAAAAACGGAACCAATCTGTTTGTATATACTTACAATCAAAAGAAGAATTTTCAAAATCGGCCCAGTAATGACGGAGTTATGGAGTAACAAACATCAAAAAAAAAACATACAACCAAATTGAGAACCTCCTCCTTTTGAAATCTTGAAGTCGGTTAAAAATAGGTATAAGATCGAATATGATAATGCAGTTATCTCATGAAATACATTCACACTCGCAACTGCCAGTTTATTCTTTACGATACGTATACGTATTACGATGAAACTAATCACAGAGTTGCTATGGCCACATCCGGTCTCCATCATCAGATCAGCTCGATGAAAGGTTGGTACTAAAATATTGCATTGTCACCCAGCTTACCTAAGTCCTAAGTAAAGTTTCAGCCCCATGGAATAAGTGGAAGTATGGATATAATTTAGCTGCAAGATTTGATTACAGACAACGGGACAGGTGAAACTAAATAAAAGCTTACAAAACAATAGTATGACCCCGGTCGGGAGTTTTGTTTTACGGAGTGTATTCTCAAAAAAAAACCGGCCAAGTGCGAGTCGGACTCGCGTTCTAAGGGTTCCGTATATTACACAATTTAAACAATGTATTTTTTATGTGAAACGTAAGTGAAATGTCTGTAAAAAACCTGTAGGGGTCGGATCAAAAACTAAGTGATTAAGTCCGACTCACGCTTGACTGCAATTTCTAATAGGTTTCCTGTAATCTATAGGTAAAGATCTATTTTGTTTATTTTTATTTCAAAATTTTAGACCCAGTAGTTTCGGAGATAAAGGGGGGAATGATCATTTTTTGCCTATTTATCCTAAAATTATTAAAAAATATATATTTGAGATTCACACAATGAGCTCTTTCATTTGATATAGTTTGAAAAACTTTATTTTTTAATTTTCTCATTTACCCCCCAAAAGTGGCCCTCATGTTTAAAATTCATTTGTTTTCGTTACATGTCTGTCTTTGGGTCACAAACTTACATATGTATACCAAATTTCAACTTAATTGGTCTAGTAGTTTCGGAGAAAATAGGCTGTGACAGACAGACAGACAGACAGACGTTCCGTTTTTTCCTTTTGAGGTACGGAACCCTAAAAAAAACGGACTATAGCTAATAGCTCCTGTTATGATGTTATTATCACTGAACCCAAATGTTTATTTGGTTGGAGAACAAATAAACATTTGCGTTCAGTGATGTAGCTTGTTTTGTTAATGTGCGTGACTACAGTCTTTACTAAAGTAGTATTACCATCCGAATAATTTAATTGGGACTTGTGAAGTGGTATGAAGTAAGAGTTTTTAATTCCACACGTAGAAATAACTTGGTTTAAGTAACGTAGAAGTATATCTAGGTATAAAGGTTTGCTTAGTTTGTTAATCTGAGTTCTCAAAACCGCTTTGCTGTGGCTTTGCTGATGTTAGCGGGATAGCAAGCCCTATGTGACAGGACAGAAATCTCTTGTTTTTTTGCTTTATTTGTGTGTGTAATTAATTCCAGGTACACCACAGACGTGTAGCCAACTAACCACTAATAGTTACTAATGCTTGCATAAAAACTGGTAGGTACGCATTTTTACTTTTCATAGGAGTGTAGAGAAGAGAGAGTAAATGCGAACAAGAGAATACTTAATTCAAAATGAGATAAAATTTATATGTATTTGTAAGTTCGAATCTGCTCCCTCGCTAGCAGTTTATTATATTGGTATGGGAAGTACCTATTGTTAACTTTTTTCTAGAGATTATATTCGAATTGCGACTGCAGCAACGGAAAACGGGCAATGTCACTGTCGATTTTCTTGATAAATTGCGGTGCCGCTATTGCCGCATTGCTGTCGCGATTGGAACGTTCAACTCCGTCACTCATTTTGTCAAGGGGATTGACGATGACAACTCCTATTTTCCGTTGCTGCAACGTTCCAGTAACAGCACTGCTGCAGTCGCAATCCGAACGTTACCTTTAAGCATAGCGATATTTATTTTTCCTGATGTTCGTGTCGAATACAGGCGAATTAAAAAAAACAATCAAGTAACATCCTTACATTTTTACATCGGTTTTCTCACTGAACGCAATATTTCTAGAGCAAACTATATAAAATGTAACATCGATACCATTGTTGGGATTCTAGTACAATCGGATTAGGTCTAACCTCGAAATTCTTCCAAAGATATGAAATTTGGTACTATGTATGTTAATTAAAGGTCTCTTTTTCATGTCCACACTATTTGACATTTGGGGACCTCTAGGAATCGCAGCCATCTTGGAAAATGTGTACCATCCTGGAGAAATTTGCGTTTTACTCTAAATATACGTTATCTATGAAAATATGGTGTATGGCAACATTAAAGCTTATTAAATTCTACACAAAAAAGTCCTCGATATCTTTGCGGAAAAAATACATCTTGTTATAGAAAATAATAGCTGAATCCATATTTAGCGGCTATACCCTTTCAGGGGATATTCTCTTAATAGGAAACTTGTAGGAATATGAATTCCACTTTTGTCTATACATTTGTACACGTTATACCCCAATATCAACATTTTACTCAACTGCGACTTAAATAGAAAGTAGGGTTATGGGTTTAAATACTGATAATCAGTACATCCTGTAGCTCAGGATACTGGACGGATTTTTTTAAATGACATATCGGTAGATTCCCCTTGCCCTTCACAACCTGTACATATACACCTGTTTTATTAAAGAAAAATCAATACAGCTGCCTTAAGAGGACGCCGAATAGTAAATCATATTACCAACATACATAGTACCAAATTTCATATCTTTGAAAGGATTTCGAGGTTAGACCTAATCCGATTGTACTATTCATTCATTCACTCTTTTTACTCACTCCCTCTGAATTGAGTTCAATAATTATTTCATTAATCTCCATTACTATTGTTGAGTTGTAGAAATAACGATTGTTCATATTTTTCAGAAATGCCGGCATACAACCGAGGAACCGAGGGACATCTTCAGTGTATGAATCCCCTTAAAGAGGTAGATAGATAATCCAAGAGATTAAGGTGTTGATTTGTGATTTTACAATAATTACCCGTACAAACGTAACCAAATATTACAAATATAATTTGAAAAAATGTGTACCTATGTTTTTCATTGGTTACATTTGTATGTGAAATAATATATATTAATAGCGATATTAAAATATAAATAATATATAAATCGTTATATACTTTATCGCAGTAAAACTTTAGGGAAATAGAATTTAAGTGACCTACTGTTGTTGTGATTTTTTTGACATTCTGTTACAAGATTTTTTGATAAGTATCTTCTTTTTCTTACAAATAAATTTTGAAATGTTTTTTTACCTATGATTTTTATTTTATTTTCCCAATTTTCTAATATTTGTACTCCAGTATCAGGCAAACTGGTTGGTTATTTTGAAAAACAATAGGTAAACCTCATTTTTACGCCTAGTAAACTCTCCGTTTAATATTAAAATAATTTTAAAAGGGTTACTCACGTATTTGGTTTTACTTTGATCTGACAGGGTTTGTAGGAAAACTTTCCTAACGGAACGACGTTTGAACTGAAAATAAAATAAAATTGATCGGATTTTTTTAAGGGTCGCACCCTAATTCAACGACATTTAGACAGGTTACCTGATTTTTGGACATTTATTTACACACGGACACAGGTTTCAGAATTTCAGTTGAGAGGTTGTGCACAGAGTTTATATAGAGAAGGTTGTGAACATACATACTTACATTTCAGAATAACATTTCCTATATTTGAGTATTCCAACTGAAAATCTATATCTATACATATTTTTATGTCTACGTATACTAACTAGGTAAATCATTTAAAAAGAACCAACTTAATAGGTTTCTGGGTATCATTCATGCGTTATTTCTTAACATCGTATAATATTGTAAATATATCTACGTACCACATTTTTCGTTTATGAGTTGAAACTTAATCAGCTATATTTATCATAACTAGGGATATTATATGTATAAAATATAATGATCAAATTAAAAAATATATAAAAAATTCTTCTAATCGTAGACGAGTAAATATTTAAAATGTATTATTTAATGTAGGTACCTATATTTATTAAATATCCTGAAATATTCTTCCTCGTACTATTAGTAAATCTGAGAAATTATTCATTATTAAGTATTTTGTAATTCTAGCTATCCATGGCATGTTTATTTGTTAGTATCTTAGTTAGTTTAAAAAACAAATCTAGAATTTATCTAATGTTGGTATTATATGTATAGTAGTAGAATATAATTGAAATACTACTACATTATTGTTAGCTTTCAGTTTTAAATATCCTATAACAAAAAGCACCGATTTCTTTATAACCAAGTCTGCGGTAAATTCCGTAGATACTAGATACAGCACCTTTGCATACAAACTTCTATGCAGGAGGGTCATTATTCTCTGCAGCTACATGAACTTATTTTCTAACAACAGAACGTTATTGCTAACTTCTTCGATAAAACAGCGGTTGCATTTAGTTCCCGCAATTATTACCAGCAAGAAATAATACCAAATATAAATGAGATTATTTGTTTTCTGCTAAAATATTATTATGGTATTAATATTTCGCAAGACGGGCACATTTTAGTGGCTTGGCGGAACAGGCTTTAGGTTACTTTTCGCCAAAAATAGATATAACTTCGTAATAGATGGATACAGTCTAAGGAAAAAACGTGCCTCGAAAATCACGAAAATTTGATTCCAAAATACATAGCAAGTGACTGTGAATATCCTCTTTATAAGGGTAAACAATAATTAATCAATTATAACCCAAAATAAGAATAGTACATCAAGTTGAAAAAAAGTATAATTTTCTGTTACATTCAACTACAACTATTAATAAAACAAACAAAAAACCAGACTGTTTACATATATTTTTGAAATGGTATTTTCACCAGCTTTCATTTGGTACTCATATTGTTATAGTAAGAAAAAAACAATCAAACAACAATAGCGCCCGCTAATGAAAAAAGGGAGGGGTGGGGCTGCCTTTTTTCTTTAGCGGGCGCTATTTTCAAAATTTATATAGCCCATATGAGATGTGGTTGAATTCGTCAGAATTGTATTAGTGACCTAGGCTCAGGACTGAATGCACTGATACCAAATATGTCCATATCTGCGACATGAGCGAAAATCGATTTCCAGAAGACTTCTAGACCAAAAACCGCCGCACTATTTTTAGAAGCAAGAAGTTTTGCACAAAAATGTCTAAATGCAATCACAAGCGCAAAATCGCTAAATGCAAGAATCAAAGCAGCGCGTCAAGTGACCGACGGACGACAATAAAATTTCTTCGACCTGTTCGATTTTTTTAAATCGTTATTGATATGATATAGTACATTCTCGACATTGACTGAAGCACACGTGACTACTTAACTGTGAGTAGAGTCAAGTTCGTATCAAGCCTCGTATTTACTATTAAAAAAATTGTTTATGGACAATGTTGGTAAACAAAGTTAAGTTATCCATTATGGTACGTAGGTGGGTAACTTCAATATTTTTATCTTCATAATTGTATTGTATTTATAACCATGTACTATGTGTTTCTAACCTTATATCTACTAGTATTATTCTATAATTGAGAACAGTAACCAGTATGTACTTTTTATATTGCTCAATGCTACTTATACCTAATAGGTGTATTATATAATTCAGAGAGAGTCTCATTGTTTTAAGTTTTAAAACTAATTACCCTAATTATTACTTACTTGACTTAATTTGTTATGACTTGATGTAAAAAGAAGCATGTACTTATTAGTAAAATTAGTTACGAATCTGAAACTGAATCGGACCTATACTTGGATATACTTATTTAACAATATAAGTATTTATTTTACTGTTGTTGCCTCAAACTCAATTATCGTTCATATCAAGTAATTCCATGAAGGAAGTTGTACCATTTTCTGGTTTCGTTTTTGTTATTTTAGTATTTAATTATTATTTGATATAATAAACTTAATATCTCCATAATTTTCAGCTGCCCTGTGCTATAACTGCCTCCAAATTACATATTATGTATAGGTACCACACTTTCAGTTGAATCCTTGTATACTTACACAAGCCTTCCTTGTATACAAGCCTTCTTGAGCTTACCGTGCGATTTAGTCAATTTGTGTAAGAATGTCGCTATAATATTTATTTATTTATACTTGTATTTTAACTTTGTCCATATTCCGAAACTGCTGATGCGTGTTATACATATAATCATGTTTTTGCGAAGCTTGAGCAAATACTAACAGTGCATTTATTGATAAATCATGAATTATTATTAAACCAAAATCATACAAGTTGATGAAAGATACGAGTAGACACCTCTTGTTACGGTTCTTTGGTTACATAATATATATAAGGTTTTAAACTTTTATCAGAAATCTAAATATTACATAAAATACATGATCATTCCTAAATAGACATGATGTAATATTGATGTCACTTCATTTACCAAACAAGGTGTACTTAAAGGGTGCCCTATATAATATATATGTTGCTGTTAGTATATCTAAGGAATTAATTGAAGAGGGCGATAAAATTAAGTACTGAAATTGTAAATCGGTATTTTAACGTGTTATTTATATATAAAAGTAGAAGTGCAAATTATTATGTTTATGTTTAAGAATGTATAAAACATGTCTATCAAACGCCTCTACAATGTTTTTGTAGTTTGAGGCATATCCATATTTAGGAGGACAGCTAGGTACCTACAAACAGCAACACTTCACTGTCCATCGGTGTACCTTATGCCCTTTGTAACAAGGTCCACCGATGGACCTGATTACAAAGGGCATTACCTTCTTCAAGACATCTTAATTGAAAACTCATCTCATTAAAGACATGATTGTTGTTGCTATCAAATGACTAGTACTAAATTTATAAGGAAACGAATCTACATATAGTACCTCTTACATGCCTCGTCGTTCTGTTATCTGTACCTACAGTCAAATAATATAATATATGCCCCCTGAAAAAACAACCAAAACTCAACATTTTTCGAAAGATTAAATTGTCCATCATAATAAGTAACTGTGTGCTTTGAAATGAATAAAATAAAAACCGGCCAAGTGCGAGTCGGACTCGCGCACGAAGGATTACGGAAAAAAACAGCAAAAAAATCACGTTTGTTGTATGGGAGCCCCATTTAAATATTTATATTATTCTGTTTTTAGTATTTGTTGTTATAGCGGCAACAGAAATACATCATCTGTGAAAATTTCAACTGTCTAGCTATCACGGTTCATGAGATACAGCCTGGTGACAGACGGACAGACGGACAGACGGACAGCGGAGTGTTAGTAATAGGGTCCCGTTTTTACCCTTTGGGTACGGAACCCTAAAAAGAATGAGATTGATAATAAGATGGAATGAAGGGATAAGAATGTTAATAAGTACTTTCTTAGTAGAAAATGTAGAAATATTACTCTCGGAGAAAATGATTTCACAAACGGTTTTTTTTTTAAAGCATGATAAGCTGAGATAAGCAATCGTCCTTGGCGTCTGTCCTCCTATCTTAGATAAGAATGTCACCCTGTTACCTGATACGAAATCTAGAATCATAATGTTAATATGTGGGTAGTAAATAGCCTAGGAAGCAGTTCATTCTGGTTCATCGCGGAAGCAGGGGTCGGAAACCGGTATTTGCTCCATACAAAAATACCGGTATTATTACGTTCTTCTTCGTTCTTTTGTTTATAATTTCATTTTTAATGGGACGTTTTAATAATGCAAAATTGTTTCCTAAATACATGATTCAGTCCTACGTAATGAGCATAAAAAAATTCAAAATATTGGGCTATTTCGGGGTTTTTAAAAAATACCGGTTCCGAGCCCTGCGCGGAAGGCACGTTTAAGAGATGAAAGTTTACATTAAGTGTTATAGATATTATCATGATTTACAAGTCTCAACATTAATTTTCATGTATATAGTTAGTGAATGTTCTCGCAAAGTACTTAATTGAGAATATCAAGTAAAGTTCTGTCATGTAAATTGTACCTATTCTACATTACAATACAGGTAACAACAAATCATACGGAGCAATATGACACAAAATCATTATATGGGTAAATCGTTGGGCAAATAATTATATATATATATATATACATACCCAAAAATGCTGTAACGGAAAGGTGAGATGGTAAGAGAAAATTTTGTGTGGTACCAAGTTGAATTTTGTGCCCTGTCTAAACAAAACAAAACACCTAAAGATCAACAAATATGAAATAATAGACAGTAACTTAAATATACTTATTCCTAGAGAAATTCCGTATTCATTTACATTTTGTTAAAAAACAAAATTTAAAGTCGCCTCACAAATATCATTTCTCAATAAGTATAGGTAATAAAAGGCGCATTGTGTATTACAAACTAGAGCGTTCGTAAAAATTAATTAAGAGCAATTTGAAAGAAGTTCTCATTGCCTCCTTCAACTAAATGAATACCGATTTCAACCCCATAATGTAGTTTTAGGAGTATTCAAATCTTTTCTATCTGACAGGGTAATCTTTTGCGTTTGACAACCTTAATCCTACGACTACGTTAAATAATATTTCTGCAAAATAGAATAAAAAATATTCCAATATGAACTCTTCAGTTTGAAGAGGCGGTGATGGTTATGCATATTTACTTAATAGGTTATTTCACCAACATCAGCACCAGCAGGCATTGGTACTTGGTAGAGCTTAATGCGCACGACATAAACATGGATATAGTGATTACTAATGACCCATGACAGCAAGTGATGCACGCTGTACCTTGTCATGTCACGCGCAATAAGCGCGCCAGGATTACGCCTACATAGTTAGTTAGCTTGGATTCATATTTTTCTACGGAAAAGCGACTTTTTGCGATATTATTTTTGACCATAGACCATTCGAGACCTATATATATATATATATATATAAATGTAAATGCTAGCAGTTCCTGCCAAATAGTCACTAAGGATACAAATTATAATAAGTAAAACATTATTCAAAACATTTGTCATAAGAACTTTGGTATGATACTGAAATAGATGGCGTTATGCTATTTATTTTATTTACACAAACCTCGAGAGAAACTTATCGGATAAGTCTGCATGAGGTAAATGGTTTACACCACGCAGGTTAGTCAAGGCCGCACATCAAACTACACAATATTAAATTCAGGAGCATTACTCGAGCAATCCTTAGAGCTCATACGCACTTGAGGATAGTAAAAGCGGCGCGGTGGCTAACATCAACAACTCTGCCATGCCATTCTGCAATCATCATCCATGTAAATGTTTAATTTTATTAACTTTGGCCTTACGTAGAATGCAAATAAATCAAGATAATTTATTAATTTTAATGATTAGTATTTAGGCATAAATCTGTCCCAACTAGGTAGATATTGTATTATTGTATAGGTACAAAGGAATATGACTATGCCCCAATGACCACTTATTTTGTTAATTCCAACTTTATACCGTGATTTTTATACATGTATGTATTTGTTACCAAAAAAAAAATATGAGTTCATATTTTTTATTTTGACATTTAGGGGGATTGGTCAAGGTATAAATATGTCCGACCATTCTAAACAGGTCATTCCGTTGCCGGGCGCCAGACTGTCAACATCTCCTGATGATGCTTTGTAGTGAGGCGAAACACGTCGTGTATTGTTTTTTTTTGGTGGTGGTTTGTTATATGTATTTTTCCGGTGGGAGGGTGGGAACATTAATTGCATGTAAAAAATACGCAAGTACCTAAGTAAAACGGGTTAGCACTGATTGACTAGCACATTATCTTTTCGCGAATTAGCAAAGTAATATTTTTGGTATTAATTTATTTTTGATGTTGTTGTATTCTCGAAATTCAGATGAATAAGAATGATACAAACGCACAGGTAAAACTATGTGGAGATATGGTTTCTAAATTTTAAATAGCTGACAGTTTCTTGTCTCTATAGGTTTGGTCTAGGGCGATTAAATATCATCCTTTAAGGATATTCGACATACCGTCATTATCGCCAACTTTGCCTCCAGGGGAAACTGCAAAAAACGACAATTTTAAACAAATTCGTTAATGTAGAAAAACTAAAAAGGCCTAAAGACACAAAAGTTTTGGCGGTGGGCAATGTAATCCGGTAATTTACAGACCTATGGATGCCTACATTGCCCACCACCAAAAACGGCTTAGGGTTGTCACTTTCGACTAATTTACCCAACTTCGCAAGTAAAAGTAGGTTATGTTTGTACACTAAAGAACTACATTTATGAACGAATATAAATACAATAATTCAACTTTTATTTGTTTTTATAGGGAAAACGCAATTTTACAGTAAAATAATATATGCATAACAATGAAAGCAACGCTGGACTATTGCGGTTTGACCAACTTTAAATTTCAAATCTTGCGCATATGCGCATGCCTTATTGCTTATTTAGGTACGAGTACATCCCGTATATTTATATACATGTTTCAAATCAGAATCTACGCTAGGTCACCCGCCAAACTTTAAGTAGGTAAGTACGTCTAGTACGCCGCACTCATAGGTGCATTTTATCACTGACAGTGCCAAGTCTGCACATACTTACCGTATATAGACGGATTTCTTTAACAACTTTTTCCTCAATGGAAAGGAACTCGCAATAATGTATATATTAACGTGGTGTCACAAGTATATGTTTAAATGTGATATATATGAATGCCATACCTATTATGTAAAATGTCAGGCTGAAATAAATGCAAAAGCAAATTATATTCTGTTTTAGTTCCACGTCCTCTCCTCTTATTTCTCTGCTTAGTCCTAAATCCTAAAAGAGCCCGGCGGTCCGCTCGACCCGACCTCTTTACTACCTACCGTTATGTGGTTTTAGGGTTCCGTATTCCCCTTTTACCCTTTGGTAAAAACGGGACCCTATTACTAAGACTCCGCTGTCTGTCTGTCTGTCGGTCTCTCTGTCTGTCTGTCGGTCTGTCTGTCTGTCTGTCCGTCTGTCACCAGGCGGAATCTTATGAACCATGATACCTAGACGGTTGAAATATTGATGTATTTCTGTTGCCGCTATAACAACAAATACTAAAAACAGAATAAAATAAATATTTAAGTGGGGCTCCCATAAAACAAACGTAATTTTTATGCCGTTTTTTGCGTAATGGTACGGAACCCTTTGTGCGCGAGTCCGACTCGCACTTGGCCGTTTTTTTTCTACAGTTCCCTTCAAGCTGAAGAGAATTGGTGCAGACACAGCTTTTTCTTTTTACTACATCGACAGTCATCTGGACTTCCAACCCTGGAGGAAACAATTAAGATCTTGTTGGGATTAGTCCCGCTTTCTTATGTATGTATCTATCTATGTATGTATGCCACTTTATTGCACATAAACAAGTTTACACAAAATAGACGTACAGAGTAGAAATTGTAAGTATATGTACAAAGGCGAACTTATCCCTAATAAAGAAGTACCAAGTAGGTTGAATCCACCGCTTGCAGCTTCTGACTCTATATCCATTTTCTTTGCAATAATTAGGTATCACATTAGGAGAATTTCGGGTAATACCGCCACGCCACGCTCTGTAGCTCCGTACACAGTTTGCTCCAGAAATTCTTTAAAATTAACACATGAATAATGATGTCATGATTCGGGTCCATCTTGTAGCTGAAAATTTTCAGGCATAGGTCTAGTTCCTCTTCCGCCCACGTGCCTTTAGCGGAATCAAATCGCACCATTTTTTTCAGAATGTCATTGGACATAGTTATCGTGAACAAAATTGCCTTGAGCACAACTAAAATTTAAGCCTCCAGGTGTTTTAATATTGGGATGCTAATTTCCATATTTGAATCATTCTCGTGTTTAATGCTTGCTCCATTTTTATTCGGTTACACTTTAAAATTAATAGAGAAAAAAAGCTTAAGGTAACTGCAGGAATTAACGACCCCCTTAAGGCAATTTTAGAATCGACCATAGTTTTTAAGCATACAGGATGCCCTCAAATATACTTTTCCATTTTTTATATGCTAATATTATGTTTATAAAAGGTAAAAAAAATTTGGGCAATAGAATAAAAGTTTCACTTTAAAAACTTCCAAGTAATATCAATGATGATTCGCTGATATGTACATGATATACGAGTATGCTCCTACAAATTTATTGATAGCCTGATAGGTATTTTGTTAATAATTTGAATATTGATAATTTTAATAATTAATTTGATTTATGTAACCTACTAAAAAAAAGACGACATGTAACAATTGTTATCAATAAATATTTTCATTTTCATTCATTTTCGTATTACGATCCGAGGTTCAATGCCGCCACAAACCCGACATTTACAATACCCAACCCAAAGGTTTCTTAAACTCCGTTTGCCTAGCATAGCAACCTAATTATTTAATTCGACGACCGCATTGGGTAAACGAACCAGTGTAATCGAACCCTAAAGAAGAAGTCTTTTGGACAATATGGTCTTCCTTAGTCACTTTATTTGCTGGGACTCAGGTGCAAATCCGAGCTTAAAAAGGATTAAGATAGCGCGGATAAAAATGGCGTAAGGTAAACATTGACGTCCTAATTATCTCTCTTAAACGTCTTTATAATCAGTGTGTAGAGTCGAAGTTGTGAGTGTTGTGTGTCACGTTATCGGGTTTTAAGTGAGGAATGGACACTTGGACAGTAAGCTGTAGTAGTGGCGGTGACACTGTGCGTAAAAAGCGAATCTCACGAATCTGTTCATTTCATTAGGTGATAATGTCTTTTTAATCTCCAGTGCTCCAGTTTATGTAGTTTTCTCATGGGTATTAAAATGATGTCCATAATAAAAATAAAACTACCCCTACCGTTATTGTCAGCGAAAATAATGCAGATTCTGGGAGAACCTAACAATGTTTTTTTCCCTCACTAGCTCGGAAAGCCTTATCTTATTTTATCCTTTAAAACAAGCGGGGAAAAACGCATTTTATCCACTAGTGGGGAAAGTAATTTGACCTTGGATGGAGCGTGTTTAAGTAGCTTTAGACAGATAACAAAACGTAAAACGCTCATAATAACGGTTCAATTACCATTAAATAAATGGTTTGAGCATTTAATAAAAAATACCAAATTTAGCTTTATTTAATGATTTTAAGTCATAAGCCCGCTCCAGACTACGCGGCGCGAAGCCGCGAACACGAGTGTGCACTCGATTTCGCTGAGTAGCGCAGCTTCGCGCCGTGATTATGATTATTTAGGAGGTGTGTACACATTTACACAAACAGCTTTGAATGATAATAGTACCTATACGGTAGAATGCAGACAATATTACATAGTAAGGAGTGGCGCATAATGAGGCACTTACTGACGCAAGCGCACCATTCTAAAACGTTTAGTAAGTCAGAGAATTATGTCACTTTTGGTAATCGCTGGATAATAAAACTAAAACAAGGTTTCTGATGAAACCGATGGAATGAATATAATGAATTCATCACCATGGAGAGAATACAGTAAATATTATCGCATTTGTTCAAAAAAATTACTGAAAACTATGTAATAACATATCTACAGTTTTTTTTTTTGAGAATAAAGATGCATGCGACTTACATTTGATATTTGAATTTTTAAGTGATTCTAAAATCTTTATAGATTACACCAGATTAGAACCTACACTGTATCAACTTGAATTTTGCCATGTCTTTAAATTTGCTATAAGTAGGTACCTACCTATTATTGGACATAAATAATATATAAAATCCGGCCAAGTGCGAGTAGGACTCGCGCACGAAGGGTTCCGTACCATTGTGCAAAAAACGGCAAAAAAAAAACAGGTTTGTTGTATGGGAGCCCCACTTAAATATTTATTTTATTCTGTTTTTAGTATTTGTTGCTATAGCGGCAACAGAAATACATCCTCTGTGAAAATTTCAACTGTCTAGCTATCACAGTTCATGAGATACAGCCTGATGACAGAAGGACGGACGGACAGCGGAGTCTTAGTAATAGGGTCCCGTTTTTACCCTTTGGGTACGGAACCCTAAAAAAGAATATAAACACATCTAAAATTTCTGAGAAATTCCTATTTCTCCAAATGGTTGTTAGGAATTCGAAAGATTGTAGAATAACCCAGCATCTTGCAAGGTCAGCTTAGCTCTCTCAATTAGCGCTGATAACAGAGATAAAGCTGATTGTGCCGCGGTAACACGTCGCCGGAGAGAGTCGGGCGAAAACTGGTGACAATCCCGGGACTGTATCTGACGTTCCGGAATTTAGAAGATTGTGATCTTGATTGTATACCTGATTTGGACTTGATTTTTACTCTTTTTAATGGTCTTCATTCAGTTTGTTGATCAAACTCATCCTATAAGACAAAAAGTGCAGCTTAGTAAAATATGTGTAAAAAGTGAACTCTGGTTGTCCGTGAAAAGTGACAGCGTTTTTCAATAAAAGTAGAAACCAGCTCAAATATGGAAAACGACCAACTAATAAAAGATGATGAGTTTAACCAAATAAATCAACTGTATGAAGAATGTTTGACTTATTTACAATCAAACATTAAGGACAGTTCCAATGACATAAAAGAACTCAACTTGGATCTCGAGGAACATATATCGAATGAGGATGATGATGGTGTAATATACGAAACTATACAAGATAATAAAACACTTAATGGGTTTATAGAATTGTCGAAACCTGAGTTCATAGTTGAAAATGAATTAAAAAACTATAAATCTGACAGTGTTAACTCGGTAAGATCAGAAATTAAGTCGGAGAGACTCAGAAAGCTCTCTCAAACTTTACCAAGGATTATAATTACTCAGAGCGATGCAAGCTTTATCAATAACAGCAAGAAATTGGTTTACGAATTTCAGAAACCCAAAGTACCTAGTGTTGCTAAGAAACATCCAATAGTGCAAAACAAGTAAGTTTATTAATAAAAACACATCATGACTTTCTTTACTTTTAAGTTGCCGTTAAATTAAAATATTATTATTAAAGTACCACACAAAACTTTACCAATGAATAAAATAGAACAAAAAATACATACATAGTTACATACATTATCACGCCGGAGGAGTAGGCAAATATGTACCACTTGCTACGATCCTGACATACTTCTTTCGCTTCCTTCACTTTCATAACATTCCTCATACACGCTCGCCGGTTTAGGGTGCTCTTGACCTGGCCTTTCTTCAGGATTTCCCCGATCTGATCGGAGAAAGTCCGCTGAGGTCTACCCCTTCCAACTCCCGCTTCTACTTCTCCCCTATACACTCTCTTTGTTAGCCTTCTTTCCCTCATTCTTTCCACAAACAATAACACATAATAATAAACAATAAGCATAATAACAAAAAATAATACATAATAATTACTTGTCAGTTCTAAGTACATACCACATATAAATTCCTTGAAAATTTCAGCTTCGTCAAATATCCACCGCCACTTCGCAACCGTTCAGCTTACGGTGACTTCCCCAAGAGATTAGTTTCTAAAGGTGGGGGCGAGAATGTGGCCCTTATCTCTAATGTCCCGTTTGAGAAGATTCGACTATTAAATGATTCATTTCATACTCTGGTAAAACTCAAACATTCATCAAAACTCGTATAATTAAGGCATTTTTCATATATGAATTGAGCATTTATAGTATTACATTTAGTATCACCAAAGAGGATATAATAAGATAGAGCGGTACTGTCATAGTACATTTTGTAACCACTGTAAATTCACTGCCATCTATCGACATACTTTAAAACTAAAAATGAAGATGAATATACGTTAAAATGTATTTAAATATGGATAAATGATTTTTTTATTTGCATTAATAATTTTTATATGATTTTGACCCATGTTCTTTAACGGATATGCGTTAAAATTATAAATAACAAACGAAACCGTCAACGCCCTCTATACGCGAGTAGGCCAAAACTAGTGGCGCCATCTGATCGAGAATCAAATTTTGGTGATTTTCGAGGCACGTTTTTTCCTTAGACTGTATCTATCTATTACGGAGTTATATCTATCTTTGGTATCACTCATATATTTGTTTTACATGCATGAAGCATGTTATTTATTACTCAAATCACAAATATTAAGGGTTTTAAACAATTCTCCGCCAAGATCAATCTTCGTTGGCGTTGGATCGTGATCGGCACGGTGGTCGTCCACTTCACCATGTGGACGGTGTTTGCCCTGTTCTGGTACATCACGGCGCTAGCACATTACGACTTCGAACCAGACCCTCCTAACAGGCCATGTATCACGGGGGGAAAGGACTTTGTCACAATCTTTTTGGCTTCTGTTGAGGCTCAGGTGAGGCTTTATAAATATAAAATTTTGTTTAGAAAATTATTCTACCTCTAAGAATAATTAACTGTCAGTGATAAAAAGGAAGAACAGAAACGAAATGTAACTAGAAGACTTGATAATTATAATATATATACATATATATATAATAAGTAAATACCTAGTTAATATATTGTGTAAACCAAAGATATAGATGTAAGAAATAGATATGTCAAAATATTTGTACACCGACCTCACGGTAGAATAATTATGATGAAACTTGCATTATGTACCATATTCTGACAAATAAATACATTTCATTTCATTTCATAGCAACAGGCATTTACAGGCAGCATATTATTATAGTAGCACAGAGGGTCTGTCTGACGTCCCACAAATCAGGAAACGCGTCCGATAGTCCTTGATTGCCAATTTGCCCAGTCTTTGAGACTTGCCGACGAATTAAGATGATTTCTCTCGCCTAATTTCCAGTTAGGCGTTTCCTTCTTACCGGCGGAGTCTTTAGACGATTTTAGTTTTGATGTTATATAATGATTTCGTTGCACTGTGAATTACGATTTTTCAGACAACAATTGGTTTCGGAGATCGTGCCATAGATGAAGAGTGTCCAGAATCCATATTTCTGTTTATTATTCAGGTAAGCAAAACTATGCTCAAGTCCGAATGCTAATAGTAGCGACTATAGGTATAATAATATAATAAAAGTAACATTATTGTTCATATTATTCGATATAAATATCGCAAGGTAGGTACCTAGATGTTCTTACAATTTTTTCTCATACATTTCTTCTAACGTAACGTACCTAGTAGAACTAAAAATTCTATCACACAAATATAGTTGGTCAAGCAAATCTTGTCAGCAAATAAGAACAAAAAAACTACACTCGTCCCCTTCTTCTGGGCGCCAGCACCAGTGTAAGATAAAGACAGTATGACTCTCTCCGTCTACGCCCGAAATGAGACAGTCCCTTGACAAACTATAGCATAGTATTTTTATTCCTCCTGGTATTTTTTCTCTCGAAACAAAACAAGAATGCCCTGAAGGCTCAGTTTTAATTTAAATGACAATCATTATGTGATCAAATGTGGATCTGTGAAAGAATTAGGTACCTACGGCTACTAAGCTTCTTTTGTAAAATGCTGCTTAAACCAGATTCATTTACATTTTCTAGTTAATCCTGGGTACCGGTCTGTCTGGAGTTCTAACTTGCGTGGTCTACGCCAAACTCACACGGCCAGAGAAACTCTCCAGAGATGGCGTTGGCTTCAGCAAAAAAGCTGTGGTTAGTAATACAAATATGGAAAATGGAATGGAAGGCCAAGCAATAAGAAGATATAGAAGGAAATCTAGCATTTCGTTTTTTGACACAATGTTTGACTCCGTAACTTTGTTTGGACTAGTTAGGAGGTGAACATATCAAAAGTCCCCGGCCGTAACCCTGGTGTCAGGGGAAGAAGGGGGCTTTGAAGGTTCCATTTTTCGGTTTTTCAATTACATCTCGGAAGCTATGCGTTTAGGCGACATGGCCACTCTAAACGTTTAGAAATAAATGGTGATGACATTTCAGATCAGCATCCGTGATGGGCGCCTCTGCCTGATGATGCGAGCTTGGGATTTTAACTACGACCACATCATCAGCTCCGAGTTCACCGCCCACTTTATCAACACATACAGGTCCTCGAACTAGAGATTCCGTAAGCTGTACACCTCGCGAACCCCCATGGCTAAATAATTTGTATGACTAAAAAAATTAAACAAAAAAAAAATTAAAACAAAAAAAAAATTCAAAAAAATTAATAGATATTGATTGTAATACCTTAGTTATTATTTTAGTTCCTTAGATTGGGTTCTGAGGTTCCAGAGGCGCTTGGAGGATGGCTCTAAAACTTCAAGCAATTAAATTTCGAGTAAAACTATATGCAGAACCTTTGCATGTAATCTTTCTCTGTCAACCGTACTTACAAATGTTCGAATTTGTAGTAGATGTGTATAGAATGGGAATGATCAGGGACTAACTAGCAAGTAACCAAAGTAATTCCTATATAAATGTGTTCTCATTGTTCTCAGCGTCAACACAACAATATAAATAACATAAAGTTTTGGAAATCACAAACTGGAAAAGCTAGGCTTTAAGAGTTAAATTTTTTGAGCTTTCTTTTTTAGGGTTCCGTACCCAAAGGGTAAAAACGGGGCCCTATTACTAAGACTCCGCTGTTCGTCTGTCCGTCACCAGGCTGTATCTCATGAACCGTGATAGCTAGACAGTTGAAATTTTCACAGATGATTAATTTTTGTTGCCGCTATAACAACAAATACTAAAAAGTACGGAACACTCGGTGCGCGAGCCCGACTCGCACTTTCAAATTCAGCATGACCTGCCCTTATCAAAATTTATTATAACCTGCCTACTCATACCTCCTTACTCATATTTTCATATTTGTATATATTATAGAACAAAAGAAGGGGAGATAATCCGATACTACGCGCGCAGTTTGACACTGAAGCAGCGTCAGTTTCTGCTGTGGCCGGTGACGCTCGTGCACGAGATTGATGAGGACAGTCCTCTCTACCGGTACACGCCTGATGACATTAGAAACATTAGGTATGGGGATGAATAATTAACATTGACTCCCTTGAGGAGCTTCATATCGTATGTTATCTTATCGTATCTTGATTGTGTCCTAAAAGAGCCCGAGGTTTGCTCCTTCAACTCCACCATTTCCACTGCGACAACAATACTTTTTTTCTACTCGTCGAGTATAATTTGTGTATTAGAACTTCATGAGCAACGCGCAACGCTACAACCTTACTCTTTTCAACGTTGGATAGTCTATGGCACTTCCGACTCAAGTATAAGAATTTTATCGATACGGTTTAGTCAATTATAATTTTTTTGAAAATAGAACTTCATACATTTCGATTAAATATTTCTTAAGCTTAGAATAAATATTTCTTGTTTAAGGAGACTCGATTCAATGCAAATTAGCCTACTTAAAAACGCTGCTGCGTCGCATCTGCTTTGTGATTGGTTGACTAACAAAAACATTTTATTTTATGTTGTAGTAGAAACAATTGCTTCATAATTCAGAAACGCGCATGTGACACCCTTCATATAGCAACATCCATACCCTACGAAAACCGGTTAGCGTTGCTTGTTAGTCGCCATAGGCTACGGTGGCCAAAATCGAGAAAAAAACTGTCTTAAAATTGAATTTAGTAAGGAGCAGGTACCAGGGCCTCGTGAGTTACGAGGAGGTGTCGTTGACCAACCCGCCGGGGGCGCCGGGCCCGGCGGCCGGGCGCGTACGAGTATGAAGGTATCGCGGGCTGCGGCAGCTCGCGTATCTTAGCTGTATACTTTTGGTTTGTTTACCTATATGATTCTACTAGTTGAAAGTATATTTTTTTTGTCTCGTAGAAAAAGTATTGTATACAATAGTGATATAATCAAGCTTTTCAATCTCGTACCTTAACTTAAGCAACTCAGCAAGCTTCGTTGCTTAAACACGGTACTCGACTGAAAAGCTCTCTATTATATCACGATTGTATAAAATACTATTTTCACGTGGTTATTTTACTTGGGAAATTCACTGAAATGTCACTCGCGTTAAGTGTTTAGCTACATGCACGACTGGAGTTTACTCCTTACCATGGAGAAATATAAGTAAGGAAAGTGCTAACTCCATATATCAGTTTTCTTACCAAAATGCGAGTTATTTTCGTAGTCGACATCTAGCGTCAAGTAGGAAATTTATCAGTACTGCTAGTTGGCAATAGATGTCGCGACGAACAAAAAGTCTAATGCTGATCAATTTTCAGCTAATATTATAACCGGATTAACCGGAACTCTATTTTCAACTCCTTCTGCTTGTAATATTGGTTGTAAATTGTTTTAGCAATACATTTTTCGTCAGTCGCGACACTCGTGACATCTGGTGTCAAGTAGCGTTACTGATAAATCCATTACTTGGCGCTGACGATGTCGACAACGACATAACTCGCGTTTTGGTAAGTCAACTGATGTATGGAGTTAGCACTCTTTCCGTAAGGAGGAAGGATATAAGTAATTATATGTCTCTATGTCCTTACGAACGATTATAAAATACATATACATACACTCCAAAAGTAATCCATAACTTGTAATTGTTTTCAGTTTTGAAATAACGATTGGGCTGAAAGGGGCGTCAGCTTCCTTGGGCACTTTCACGCAGAGCCAAACTTCTTACATGCCCAGAGAAGTGATTTGGGGACATCGGTTTCCTTCTGTTGTCAAGTAAGTATTACCATAAAATATCTATTCTTGGATGATCCAACCAAAACCAAATGACTTGCACCAGGGAACTCATATTATTAGCAATTAAAGTGATTCTGTAATCGCTATCCTGTTATTTTTGCACCGATTTTGCCGCTAAATTAAGACATTTTACTACTTGCTTATATTTTTAGATACAACATTCGCAAGCAGAAATACGCGATAGACCACACAAAGCTGGACACCATCGAGCCGGTAGAGACACCGCTTTGCAGCGCCTGTGAGCTTTACAAGTGAGATTATTATTTAATCATAAATCCCATATTCCCAAGAATATCATAAAAGCAACTGCCATCTAAGAAGTCAGAGATGAAACTAGACCTACTGCGGTACTGGTAAAACAAGCAACATGACTGTTAGAAGTTATCATGGTTTCTAAGGGCACCTACATGGCTACGACGAGTTGGCGTTTGACTCTATGAACTCTATCGCATCAATCCATCAGTGCGAACGAGATGGACTGCGATCGAGTTTACGCGTGGTACGGCTACTAACATCAAAATGCACAGCTATATGACTTAGTGCGACATGAAATAGTAGAAATAAAATAAAATGGAACTAAAAAAATTCCATACTAAATTATTGCCATAATCCGTCCGTTTTTACGTCAAAAATGTGACAGTTACTCGTACGCAGGAAGTGGCACCCTCAACGATTTTCTACAATTTCTTGTCGGACTACCATTGTTTGTGCGGTGACTAGTCTCGGGCAATTTCGCCTAATAATGGTTTAAGTGATTTCGTCGTCTGAACGTCATTATTTACGTATACATAGGTACGGCTAACGAACCTGTTGCTTCAACTAACTTTACGTTTGACATTATTTCCAGAACCATGAAGCCTAAGTCGCCACCCCCCTCGCCCCGCACCCCCGGCACGCCCGGCACCCCTGGCAGCTTCAGCGATCAGCTTTCGGGATTTCACCTCTCTCGCTCCTCTTCATTCCGCAAGAAGAAACCTACCGATCACAAATCTATTCCTAATTTTCTAAAGGCTTGAAGATATAGCTTGTGGATTCCAAAAAAAATGGGACAGTTTTTATTTTCTAGCAACTAGAATCAACTCATCTCCTAGTTGTCATGATTCTTAGTAGGAATACCTACCCTAATATTTCTTGAAATACGAAGAACACCTGTGTCTGACCTACAACAATTTCTTAAAACATCTTTGTACCGATCGAAATTTAGGAAAATACATTTTCTCCATTTTTCTTCCATATAAATTACGTCAACTGTAAAACGTCCAATCTCTCACTTGTGGTATATTGGTATGAATATTTTTTTTTACCTACATATTTAAATATCAAGAGGTAGGTATTGTTTAGTATAGAACATATTTTGTTAAAGTCTGTTTCATAAACATTAATGGCGTTATTCATAAACGCGTTACTCATTTTTACTTATGTATTTGTAAGAAAGGGATAAAACATAATTTAACTAAATCAGGCCCGTAAAGTTTTATGAATAAGGAGGTTAGTTATTAAAGCATACAAATGATTATAGTATTAAAATATGCACTACATTTGAAGATATTAAATATTTAGTAAATAATTTCGACTGTTTTATTCTAATACCCTTCATATTCAAAATAATCTATTAAGTATGTTCATATTTCCATTCCCCAACACAATTCAAAATTTGTTAATTCGCATTCGCATTATATTAAGCAACATGTGTTGAAGTTTCTAGGCCACCTGATCAAAACATACAATGCAAAATATATGTACCTCTTATCTTTTGTAAGATAAAGGTGTGTTATCTCGACAAGATAACATAGCTATAGTTCTGTTTTAAGATCCTTTAGTACAACACACTTTAAAATATCGATGAATTAACTAACTAGTGATTTCCGAAGAAAATAGTATAAATATGTGTGAAGAATAGCATAGCAATAGACAAGTGGTATTATAAACGAATCAGTTACAGTGATAGTTATAGACAGTAAAAAATAAAAGTGAGAAAAAATATAATTTACTAAGTACCATATAAACAGACCAGAAAACAAAGAACATTGAAGTAAGGTAAGGTGGGGTAAGACTAACATAGTTTATTTTGCTCGGGGCAAGAATAACAGTACCGTCAAAGATAGATATAACTCCGTAATAGATGGATACAGTCTAAGGAAAAAACGTGCCTCGAAAATCACGTGATTCTCGATCAGATGGCGCCACTAGTTTTGGCCTGCTCTCCTATAGAGGGCGTTGACGGTTTCGTTTGTTATTTATAATTTTAACGCATATCCGTTAAAGAACATGGGTCAAAAACATATAAAAATAATTAATGCAAATAAAAAAATCATTTATCCATATTTAAACACATTTTAACGTATTTTTATACATCTTCATTTTTAGTTTTAAAGTATGTCGATAGATGGCAGTGAATTTATAGTGGTTACAAAATGTACTATGACAGTACCGCTTTATCTTATTATATCCTCTTTGGTACCGTAAAACCTCCCAACTAATATAGTCCAAAAGCTCCCAACTATGGTCCAATAAGTTGTAAGGCAAAATAGTTTTACAATGATAATTCCATACAAGTGATAGTCCTTATCCCGGTGACAGACTTGTCTTAAGGATGACTAACGTTAGACCGGGCCGTGTCCGGGCCGGAGCTTCCGGCGCTTCGTTTTCTATGGAAAGCATCACGTGATCACCTGTCATGTCATGCTCGGCCCGGTCTAACGTGAGTCATCCTTTACTCCACCTTACTAAGGTAAGGTAAGCCTTAAGGTAAGCCTTATTTGCAATTGCAGATTAGATTCAACCGCGATCCATACTCATATTTTTCTAAACATACTGTCAAAATTCTAGGTATAGATTTGACTTCAAAAACATATAAAAATAATTAATGCAAATAAAAAAATCATTTATCCATATTTAAATACATTTTAACGTATTTTTATACATCTTTATTTTTAGTTTTAAAGTATGTCGATAGATGGCAGTGAATTTATAGTGGTTACAAAATGTACTATGACAGTACCGCTTTATCTTATTATATCCTCTTTGGTACCGTAAAACCTCCCAACTCCGTTAAAGAACATGGGTCAAAAACATATAAAAATAATTAATGCAAATAAAAAAATCATTTATCCATATTTAAATACATTTTAACGTATTTTTATACATCTTCATTTTTAGTTTTAAAGTATGTCGATAGATGGCAGTGAATTTATAGTGGTTACAAAATGTACTATGACAGTACCGCTTGGTGTTATTATATCATCTTTGGTACCGTAAAACCTCCCAACTAATATAGTCCAAAAGCTCCCAACTATGGTCCAATAAGTTGTAAGGCAAAATAGTTTTACAATGATAATTCCATACAAGTGATAGTCCTTATCCCGGTGACAGACTTGTCTTAAGGATGACTAACGTTAGACCGGGCCGTGTCCGGGCCGGAGCTTCCGGCGCTTCGTTTTCAATGGAAAGCGTCACGTGATCACCTGTCATGTCATGCTCGGCCCGGTCTAACGTGAGTCATCCTTTACTCCACCTTACTAAGGTAAGGTAAGCCTTAAGGTAAGCCTTATTTGCAATTGCAGATTAGATTCAACCGCGATCCATACTCATATTTTTCTAAACATACTGTCAAAATTCTAGGTATTGATTTGACTTTAAAAGCAAAATAAATGGCAACATGAACCTAGGTCCTACTTTTGAGCCTGAGAGCAGGAGAGGCAGCCGCAGTCGTGCCCTAGAACGGTCGCTTAGCTACTCCGAAGCCATTGGAAATGGCTCCAAGCGCTCGTCCATAGAAATACCGCGCATTGTCGACACTGATGTATACAATAACGAGGAATTGAAAAAACAATACAGGATATCACAAATAGAAGGAAAAGAAATCGCTTTTCCAGCAGTACAGATAAATTATGATACTCAAGCAGTACCGTCAACTCAAAGTTTTGTTACTGGGTGCTCGCTGTGCTCCAGCGAAGATGAGCAATGCCAGGGTCTAGTGATGACTATAGACGTGGAAACTGATAGCCCTACTACTGGAACGACAAGACATTTTTCAGATGCGTCAACAAGACCTTTAGTGAGTTCTAATGTGACGAGTGACAATATTTATGATACAATTGAAGTAGTAGAGAGCGTGTACGAGAACGACCATTACACAGGGCCGCCTTCTCAGGGTTATTCATCGCGACTGGGCAAACGGAAGAAGAAGGAAAATAGACATCGGTAAGTAAGTAGTCATATTTCTATGACACTGAATATTACTTTCTTCTGCACCAACTCAACGTTGAGTTTCAACGTTCTATGGCTTACTGGTAGAGAATGACGATTTAAGTTCACCATTGGCAAATTTTTTTGCGCATAAAGTTTAAATATGTATAAACAAATTACATTTTCGACTTATACAGGGTGTCCGGAAATTAATAGACAACCTTTTAACTACTGACCACCTTAGGCTGGTCCAGAAAATGGACTTAAAGGTCTAGTAAAAGTTTCGTGGTTTTCGAGATAATCGAACTTTTCTTTCTTTTTTAGACACGACGGCGACGGGCAAAATTAGGCAAACAATTTGATAACTCTATATTTTGATAAGATATTCAATTACTCACTATTGGTAACACACACAACCGACAAGAGCCAGGCTCTTAAGAGTTATGATGATGATGACTATTGCTACACCAGAATTCCGCGAATTTGTTTTGTGAATTTAGTTTTCGGCGTATACATTTTAGTAGGTACCTACACAAAACACCTTACGAGTCGATTTTGCGAAATACATATGAAATCTGCCTTGAGACCTTGACACGTTATCACGGATGTAAATTTATGAAGCCATAAACACATTTTGGGTGTCAGGGTGTTAAAGTTATAATGCAAATTGCACCCTAGCTGTTGGGACAGTCGATGATAGCTTAAAACAGTGCGATAGAGAAAGGTGTCGTTTATCGTGCAAGCGTGGGATGTGTTTAAGGCAATTTCGGCAGAATTGGTATGGTGAAGGAATAAGGTTAAGTACTTATAAGGAAGGTATGGGACAGAAAGGCTTTGACTTCTGACGGCGCGGATGGATTGTGATCGTGAACGACTCGCGCGCCGGGTTTTGTCTTTTCATTTAAAGTAAACGTAGGTACATAATATGTAGTTAGAAAAAGTAATCACGTAATCGTGGTTGCAACTACAAATAGTAGATAATAATCAATAGTGTTATCTACTTTATAGGATTATTTCATGTAATCTGTTATTATGATTATAAGCTACAAAATGTAGTCGTATACGACTATAGTTAGTAATCAGTAGTTAGATCACATTTAGTCAAAAACATGGCCTACCTACTTATACAATGTCAAAAAATACTAAGTACATATATATGCATGCGAGTGACATTTTATGCTGGAAAGTAGCAACTTACGTAACCTAATATGTTTCTGTGTCTCTTATTTTCGATACTAACAAAAGAGATAACACGACAACAACAAAAAGTAGTTAAGGGAACTCGGCAAGTAATTAACTTGTAGAAATTGGGTTAAGAACAGTTTATTTGCAGACGCAGAGCCGGCCGCAAGACTCGCTCAAGACGCGTGGTGTGCAAGGATGGCGAGGAGAACGTGCCCGTGCGCAGCAACATTCCCGCCAAGTCCATCAAGTACGCGCGCGACATCGTCAACACAGTCGTCAGTAACTACCTACCTATACCTACACAATACCTACTTATCATTAAAACAATGTATGGATGGAATGCCATCACGGCTCAAATACGGAGTTGTGTTACCTACTCGTCATTGTTGTAGAGGGCGATAGCCTCTTCTATTTATAAATGAAACCCGAACGATCCTTTCTTTGTGGTGATAAAAAAAGGCCGAGCACGTTTTTATCAATCCCTTCCCAAAAAAACTTGGGTCTCAGGTATTCAAAACCGAGGGTATTGAGGTTAGACTGAAATCGTATTGAATTGTCCGTCTCGTTTCCGCTCTACAAGCAGCTTAAGTGAGAGTCTCAGCTGACCAGTCTCACTGTGAGACCGGTCAGCTGCGCACTTAATATTTATATTTGCATGATTGGGAATTATATTATTCACCGCTAAATGAGGCCCTTGATAGCGATGCGATGTTCGTTACCGTGACTGTCGATGAGTCGAGTTCTCGCGTGAGCCAACGTAAAGGAACCTACAGATTCATACTAACTATGTGTTAAACGGGAGATGTACTTATACTGGTCCGTCTATGCTGTCGACTTGCCCTTGCGCCTACCTACACAACCGGTTGTTGTAACGCCACGTTAAAAACACTGCGTCTGCGCACGCACACTGCTGTGCGTTTACGATAACAGTGCTTATAAATAGTTCCCGAGACATGATTCTAACCTATTCGCCCGCCAACCACATGGCAGAACGGAGCAAACTAGTACGACGCGGCAGTAGTTCAAAAGGTATTTTATACTAAGTACCTATACTTATATAATGACCTGCATATGTAACATTGTCTGCGGTGAGAAGAATTATTGTGTAAAAGGCACGTTGTTCCGTAACAACGAGTGCTGGCTGGAGTGGTCAGATTTTTTTTTATCATACGTAATTCGAAGATTTTAATTTCAATATTTTGTAATTTTAAAAAACTTGAGTTTCTTCTTGGTTTGTAACATAAAAAACACGTGTTCTTATTACGTGAAATGAATTTTGCAGATCAACGCAAAATGGCGGTTCATACTCCTGATGATGGTGGCAGCCCACTTTGTGTTTTGGTTAACGTTCGCGGCCATCTGGTTGGCCGTTTCCACCTCCTACAGCGATGATATCGGGGACGGGAAGGACCATTGCGTCATCGGGACCTCTTCCTTCGCTGGCCTGTTGATGATGGCCGTGGAAACGCAGGTGAGATATTTCTATTTTTTGATTTATGTGACATCTCTACATGTCATTGAGCTCGGCCCCGAGACATGCAGCTCAGACTGTAGGTAGAGCTTTAAGTGTGTTACAATTACAACATAACCTCATCAGGCCACGCTACACGTGGTTTGCGACAGCAAGCTAGCGTGCATAATAGTAATCATTGTTTTTTTTTAATTCAATCGAATTTTTGTAAATATAATAAATTAAGTAAATTAATACGTTATTTATTCATCAAGAGTCGGACTCAAACCTCCAGAGTTCCATAGGTACTATCAACTATCAACCCACAAATAACTCTAATGGTTTTTGTAGTTTTATTGTTTGTTGTAGCGGCGGAAATACACGTTCTATACTACATTCTAGTTACATGTTACATAGCTTTTTTGGTTTTTGAGATACCGCTCGTTGACAGACAGACGGACAGGGGAAGCTTAGTAATAAATTTCCATCTGTCACCCTTCGGGTATAAAATCCCTAATAAGTGTCTTACTCGATTAAATTGGACGATCGTGGAAACGGAAAAGAAAGTATTTCATGTTGGATAATATGTTTGATGTTGCAGATGACGATCGGGTATGGTGTCCGGTATCCGAGCGAAGAATGTCCAGAGGCTATCATTGTTATGGTTTTGGAGGTAACTAATTAGTATCATACTTATACATATTATTATCTTATTTATATAAACTAACTTAACAGATTAAGATCTGCGAAGTATATACTTAGTGGGTATTTTTTAATTTCAGATTGTAGCTGGCACGGCATTGTCAGGAGGACTCACTAGTTTGTTGTTCACTAAACTTGTGAGACCGAATCGCCACGTATCATCTGTAGGATTTAGCAAGAAAGCAACAGTGAGTAAAATAAAATAAAGAAATTAAGTCATATTTTTAAAATACGAAAAATAGTAACTCACAAATTCATAAAAAAAAACATTAAAATATCAACTGTATGACGAAGAACAGACATTTCTTTTTGAGAAAATTGTGAATTAGTAGTCCCGGTGTCTTAGAAAAACAAGTGAATTAATAAGTAAATAGAATGTTCTAAAATACGATTCATATTTGATTAAAACATTCGGCTGTTAGTTAGATTCGTTCGTTTTGATTACAATCAAGTAGGTAATAATATAATCCAATCAAGTTATATTCAATTGTTTTTTTTAATTAGGTATGTCTCCGCGACGGACAGTTATGCCTCCAGTTTCGTGTGTGGGACCTATTGAACGTACACTTAATCGACAGCACCATTACAGCTTACATGCTCAAACCAATCAGGTCAGTTATGAAACATGCCTAAGTAATCCCATCTTATATAAAAAAACTCCTACATGATGATTGTTTCTATCAAGAAGCCTTTTGTGATGAAAAACACAAACTGAGACATGCAACTGAACATTAAATCCTGACAGTAACCCGTGGCTAAAGCTAGTATTACGTATGGTTGATTCTATCGTATTTCTGTCCAGGACCCTGGAAGGCGAAACGATGCATAACTACATCCACCATTTGAAGCTGAAGGAGGCGCGCGCGTTCCTGCTGTGGCCCATCACTGTAACACATGTGATCGACGTTGAGAGCCCGCTTTACGAATTTTCTGCTCAGGACATGATAGACTACAGGCATGTTGCTATTTGTTTACTACATTCGACATCTTTTATTGAGGTTTATTTATAATTATGTAGGTAGGGGAGACTAAGGAGGGTTGTGTTGTGACAGAGGGGAGTTGTGACAATGAAGATTTCTCAAATACTATGATTGTTAGCGAGCTGGAACCAGGCCATTTAGAAATGCTTGTTTTGACGTACATATAAAGCGCATATAAAGTGGTTTTGGGTGTACAACATTTACGTACAAAAAACGCGAAAAGTAACTTTTCCCCAAAAATGTTGATTGTATCACTATCATAAAGTATAACGTTGTTGTGATATTTTTTTTCATATTCTATGGTTTTTCAAGTTTCAAGATGTGGCTTTGTTTAATAGAGTTTGGACATTGTTTGCCAATTATGAATTTTTATTATAACTAGTTTGTGATTTTCTGTACCTAGGCGAGTTGTGACACCTTGCTTGTCACAACTCTCCTATTTATTAAGTTTTTTCTGCTGATTAGGTGGATTTCGGTCTTTTGGTGTACTGTCGAATTGTAAAACGTTATTTCACAATACAAAAGAGACAAAATAACCAATAGCCAACATGTTAAATTTGATGCGATGACCTATCAAGGATAAAATTGCGGCGCTATTAGCAGTATTAGCCAATATAGTAGACAGTCAAGAAATTCGGAAAGTTAGTTTTAAGCAAAAACACGTAGATAGCGACGAAAACCAAGCAAAAAATATCCGTTTTTGTTTGTGTTGCTTTGAATGGAAGAGGAACTCACTTAGTTCAGTTTCATGAACTCCATGGCTAGTCTCACGAAACTTGCACCGAAGGCATGCTGGAATTGGTCATAAATATATATTTTTTATTAGGATTAGATTTCAGACTATTTTTATTACGCGGCTGGTCCTAAAAGATGCCACAATTTTGTATTAAAATACTAAGTTTTATCCGCTAGAGATACCCACTGTAATAACATATTGTTTTGGTTGGTACAAATAATACAAATCTAATATAAAATGATTGTAAGTAGTACTTTTTTGGATTAATAAATATGAATTAGTAAAAAATTGGTGAAATGGTATTGTTTATTCAACCTATCCCGGAAGCTGTCACAACTTACCTCGGTGTTAGGAGAGTCGTGCTGGTTATCGTAGATTTTCTCAAAAACTGTAATACTTTTATACGTGTTCATAACAGGTTTTGGAAAAGTATGAATTAAGCTACACATTATTATAAACTTCATGGCGATGGTATGCTTTGTTGGTGAGATATGATATGTCGGTTAAAGTAAAGGTTGTCACAAGCCTCCTCGGTCTCCCCGATTATAACTATTAACGCATCTAGTCATAACATCCATAATATATAATATTTCCATAATAACTTACCGAAATTTATATTAAATAACGGTACAGTCACCTGAAATAACATCTTGCACAATAAAGCGAGCATAAATATCTGGCACAATTTAATTCGTATAAATTTTATATTGTATATTTTTGCGCGCTTTAAGTTTAAGGCAAGTCCAGTCCAGAAGTAACTAATAAACTAATAACTAATAGCCCTAACCTAACCAACCTAATAAATATAATCAACGAGCGACCCACGAAATATCCACTAACCATGATGTTAATACACTAACCGATCGACTAACTAAATACTAGTCACTTGCATGATTGTAACAAAAATGTCTCCTTATCTGATTAAAAAGTTGGGAAGGTATATTTTACTGACGATACCCATTTGTTACCTATTTTAATGTCAACCTATTTTTATCAGATTCGAGATCGTGGTTTGTCTGACAGGAGCTTCGAAGAATATGGGAACAGTGACACAAAGTCGAACTTCCTACCTATCCAAGGAGATAAACTGGGGGTACAGATTCAAGAATGTGTTAAGGTACTAAAATTTCATTTTTGATACAAGCTTTTATCGCTGACTGTACTTTTCGCACTTAAACTATCGTGAGACATATTTCAAAATATTTATTAGTACGGTTTTTACTCACTATTATTTTTAGTCGCTTTTGGCGACTAAAAATAATAAAACCAAAGAATCCGAAACATGTCGCCAAAAGCGACTAAAAATAATAGTGAGTAAAAACCGTACTGATAAATATTTTGACAGTACTTTTCTTCCAACAGGCAACTTATGCTCATAGAGACAATTCTTACAAGCCCACAATTAGGTTGTGTTGCTTTATCACAAAGTCCCTATGGCCACCTCCTGCGTCCATCATCAGATCAACTCGATGGTATCATAATATTGTATTGTCACCCATGTTACATAAATGGCACGGTAATGGTTTCGTGGCACTTTTTTTATGTTTCTGTGTTTTGTATAATTTTCTATTTGTGTGTGCTAACGAATAAATTATTTCTATTCTATTATATTCTATAAATGTGTATGAAGTTTCAGCTCAATCGAATTATGGGAGGTGTCTCTAATTTAACTTTCAAGATTTGACCTGAATATACATACATTCCTACATACAAACATTGCAAGTAAAAAAGTCTTTTTTACATCACCAATTCGAAAAAAGCGCTTTTTTTTCCCTGCTAGAAGGGATCAAAGTAACACTTTTCTGTTCTAGGACTCTATTTTTCCAGTTTTTGCACAGTATTTTTTAGCTTAAATAATATATTTAAACATCATAATTACCTCATAGGTGATGTGAAAAGCAGTATGTGGCACATGGTATCAAAATTATTTCCATCTTGGGCGTAGCACACTTGAATCCCTCACTACGTTCAGGATTCTACTTTATAATCCCTCGCTACTCTCGGGATTCTATTATAGAATCCTTCGCTTCGTTTAGGATTCAATGTCCGCCCTCGCCGTAAATATGTTATTTTGCTCCCTTGTGACACAATCTACTATTTTTAATCTCATAATATAACGATCAACATCTTTTCAGATGGTCGAAGCGAAACGAGGCCTACGTCATCAATGTAGAAGACCTAAACACGATGGAGCAAGTGGAAACCCCGCTATGCAGCGCGAGTCACCTGAAGCATTTTGAAATTATATCCTCTGCTGACCTGTCAATACCAACGAGCCCGTCGTTCCAGGGCAGTCTGACAAAGAACACGTCGTCCCTTAGCCATGATCAAGCACTGGGCAGAAACCCTGAGTCACTCCCTTCAACGGTGCCATCAACCCCCAGTTTTGGACCCTCTGGGACGCAAAGAAGCTTTAATTGGACCTATAAGAGAATTTTTCCGGAGAATGTTATGAAGATCCAATAAACTATAACAGAATGATAACCGCCTGTTGTGTATAATATTGTTAATGTTTCACTGTTGTTATGTTAAATTATTTAAAAAATAAATCAACAACTAACGAATCATTTGCTTTGATATTATCTGAAAGTAACATCAATGTTGTTTGCTTATAGTTATAATCAAAACAAAGCTTACTACCAGTTTATTAACTGAGAACTCCGTTTTTAGGGTTCCGTACCCAAAGGGTAAAAACGGGACCCTATTACTAAGACTGCTCTGTCCGTCTGTCTGTCACCAGGCTGTATCTCATCAACCGTGATAGCTAGACTGTTGAAATTTTTACAGATGATATATTTTGGTTGCCGCTATAACAACAAATACTAAAAAGTACGGAACCCTCGGTGGGCGATTCCGACTCGCACTTGTCCGGTTTTTATAGAACGTCTTCAAACATAATTATTTGGCTTTCCATCAGGTGCAGCATGAAATAGTGTCTTACAACAGAAAAGTGTTACTTTGATCCCTCCTAGCAGGGAAGAAAAGTGCCACTTTGATCCCTCCTAGCAGGGAAGAAAAAGCCCTTTTTCGAATTGGTGATGTGAAAAAGATATTTACCTAGTACCTAGTACGTAGTAGTAGGTACTTTCATTTGTTTTATAAAAAAAACAGCATTCCGTACTCAAAAGGGAATCCTTAAGGGGCCCACTGACTATCAGTCTGCCGAATGATATCGGCCTGTCAGTTGTTCGGAACTGTCAAATTTTTGTTCTAACTGACAGGCCGATATCGTCCGGCGGACTGATAGTCAGTGGGCCCCTTTAGTCTCGCCATGTCCGAAAAGATAAGGTCCTACGTCTAATGTAGGGATGTATTTTTTTTTATTTCGCTTCAACTCCATGATTTACAAAAGTACAATTACCTAATTTTTTTTAAAGTCAAGTTTAGTTAAGTGTCCAAACAGATATAAGCGATTATGCGGATTATGGTCAGAATAAATTAAAGCTTTTACGAAATTATCAATTCCGAATACGTTCATTCTTTCTTTAATGCAAAATTTTTTTATCTATCTTTTTTTTACTTTTGTGGCTCAATTTTGAAAGCACCTAGAAATTTGCCTTCACTGGGACTGGCCACCCAGAGTATCAAATTTAAAACTTATTTCAGACATAAAAGCAAGTTTGACCCAAATTGGTTGTAGAGGAACTCAAGTGATTTTAAGATTCACTCCAGCGCGTCAGATTTAGCCCTATATATGTACATACCTACATATATTATTGAGCAACGGGGCAGCCCTTCATATTATAAAAAAAAAGATTGTTGAATTCTTGAATAGGTAAATTATTTTTCACCTCAGCAGCTCGAACAGGCCTACTTTCGTCACTCCCTGGAACTCCCTTTCCTCAGAAAGTGCGATTTTCGTCACTCCATGGACTGAAGGTAAGTGCGACTTTCCTCACTCCAGGGAGTGAAACAAAGTAGTTTTTAATTTTGTGAAGGCCATGAACTGCCACTTCATACTTCGGAGTCTATTACAAATTCGAAATACATTTATCCTTTAATATATTCTCACTACTGAGGTGAAAAATTATATGTGCAACACGAGAGCAAAGTTATTTTACATCTCGTGTTTTTGAGTCCCTCGCTACGCTCAAGATCCTATATTTCGCTTACTCGGGACTCAAAATTAAAACTCGCAAGAAAAACCAACTTTCCTCTCTTGTTGCACAAATAACTATATCAAGCGCGTTAAATAATTTAATTATAAATTATTAAGGCCGTCCTCAACTTAGCGCTTCCCCGGTTTTAAACTAGGAGCCCTGGGTACCATGAATTGGTGCAAGCACTAATTGTTACGAAAGCGACTGTCATTAATTTGACCTACCAACTCAAATCGGATTATTGCGATTAGTCTGGATTCTTCACGATGTATTCTTTTTTTCACCGAAAGGCAACTGATACCTAAATATCAAATTATATTTTGGCACATTTTTCCAAGAAACTCCAGTAAGCATACCAGTGTACGAGCCGATGTAATTACGGTGTACGATGTGTGTGGAATGTCACACCATCAACGAAATCACATGACCATCGAAATCAGCGTGATAAACTCCTAATCTCATGAATAGCTCATCGTAATGGAGTTCAAACTTCACAAACAGTTATTTGTACAAGAAGAGAGTAAAGTTTGATATTTCTTCGAGAGCTTATTTTGAGTCCCGTACAAGCGAAAGATTCTAATCATAATAGATTCACGAGCGTAGCGAGTAGTAGCAAAGGACCTAATGATCGTTGGGCTTAACTAGGTAACTTAGGTACATCTGCCACAGTAAGCTAATCAATGTCCAAATATTGTGTTTACTATTCATAAAAATGTTTTTTTTATTTTTATAAGCCTACTTTGGTGTCCCACTGCTGGGCAAAGGCCTCCCCTCGTTTTCTCCACTCGACCCTGTCATCGGCATTTTCCCACCATTTGAGATAGAATGCGTCCAAGTCGTCCCGCCATCTCCTTTTTGGTCTGCCTGAACCCCGGCCTGCACCGTCTATGGTGCTCCGTGGGTCCCACTCAGTAACCATTTTGGCCCACCTTTCCGGGTGCATGCGGCAGACACGTTTATTTATTATATATTTCAACTCAGACTTTCTTTCTGACAACATATGGTTTTACTCTGATATGCTTTAAATGTATTTTTGCATGTTTATTAAACAAAGAAGTTAAAACAATATCAGGTCAGGTCATTAACTGCAAACAGATGTTACAAAAAATATTTTTGGAGCCAAACAATATGACGGTATTGAGATCAAATTTTCCACATTTTCATGTCTTTTTAGGGTTCCGTACCAAAAAGGTACAAAAGGAACACGAATAGTGCGACTCCGTCGGCCCGTCCGTCTGTCTGTCTGTCACATCGTTAAATATCTCGAGAGCTACTTAAGCTATAGATTAGTGATTTGGAATAGCTATAAACAGCGCTAACCCATTGCCCACGCTGGCCACGCATAACATTGTTTTTTTTTTATAAAATATGAAAAATGATCCATATGAAGGGGGCAAAATTTCAGTCTAGTTACTAGGTCAAGTGGGGTATTGTTAGAAAGAGCTCAAATTGTACATTTCAAAACAATTTTAAACGGGTAGTAAACAAAAACACTAAAATAAAATATATTTAATCTAACTCAAGACTATTACATTTCTCCGCCAGAGCATCCAGTTTAATATTATTTAAGTAGCAATTTCCAAAAAGAGAAGGTAAAAATAAGAAAATGAGCGTCGTACCGTACCTAGCGCCTATATATTGAAATATTTACCTGTGTAAACGAAACATGTGTCGTTTTGTTAACTTCCAACCTTTAAACAAGTATTTACTTACCTAATCTAAATTACAATACCATTTAAATGCTAAGTACCCTATTATGGTCTATACTTAACCTTCCAGAACCAAAATACATAGGTAGGTATTTATCAACAAGACCTATTATGGAAATTTCTCACCATGGCCAATTGCTTCAAAACATTCTCAAACATTATATTTTCAATCATGACAACACTTCCTACTAACGGAATAAAGTTTGTAATCCTCTAAACAAACCATTGAAATGAAAACTTTATCTGAAACCCTGAAAACAAATGAAACGACCAGCCAGTGTTAGAAGAAATCGAAGTAATTCCTTTGGTGCCAGATAACGATATTATAGAGAATCGAAGGAAAAACAGAGCCCAGGTTGTGTTGGTTCTTGCGCAATCGATACTTTCTACAGATAGTTGAAGTGCATAAGAAGTTAAGAATGGTATTACTTCCTGTAGGCTAGGAGCCCGTCATAAAAAATGCTCGGAAAATGCCCACGCATTCATTGAAAGTCGGAAACTTAAAATAAAGTTGTCGATAGTCTGAAATCTCGTATACAGTTCTGAATTTAAATATATTCTACTCTATAAAATAAATTGACCTCAATATCATAAGATTCATAAGCATAACATTAGGTTAACTGTAACTGAGCTAATGTTAAATAATAACACTACTATTAATATTTTTAAAATTAATTAAGGTAAGACGATGTACTCGTAAACGATTTCATCAGTCTACATTTTACTCATGTATCACATCAACAATGTACAAATTGTAGATGCATTTTATGTGTGGACTTTGAAATTAAACACCTACAATTTTCAAAGTACATATTACTCGGTTAGATCGAATTATTACACGTTTTAATTAAAAGTGTGAACCTAATCATATTAAGTGGTTTTGAATGAATGATGAATAGATTAGTCATTGGCAAACGATTCACGGAGTTTTGTGGCGCTTGCAAAACTAACGTCAGCAGATCATGCACTAGCTTCCTGCTCTGGGACGCAGTAGTCTGTGCACTACAGTATGGAATGATGGTTATCCTTTAAATTCATGGACTTTTTGTTTAGTACAATGTTTTTTTTACGAATAATTGTTTTAAAGCTAACAATTTTGTGGTTTTTGTTAAGCTTTTTAATAAGTACCTAAGTAAAACACACGTAGTGTTTTACATACACCATAAAACGTGAACGGTCCGAAACATGCATGCAAGTAGGTATTTCTTAAGTTACTCATAACATAATGTCAGAATTGTTATAATTACGAGGATGTACTTACATTTTGGAAACAATGCCATAAGTAAAACAAAAAACATGAACTTGTTTTCGTACTGTTTTTATAGTAGGTACCTATGTACTTACTGTAGCAATGCGCTGCGTAAGGCAATTAGTTCAACCTTGCCTAGAGCCAATGTTGTTGTTGATGGCATGCCTTACTCGGAAGACGCGTACTGTTTGTGTTTTCCTTTCGTCTCGCCCACTCACACCCACGTCTGTAATGATTGATATAACTCCATGTTATGATCTTGGGTTTAATCAAATACAAACACTAATCGTTTATTCACCAGAATATGTTTACAAATTGAAGCTTACAGGTAATTAACCTAACATAACTGAAATTTTACAATAAAGCAAATATATACGTCGGCCCCAAACTAGGCGCAGTCTATATCTTGGAAACCGGGTGCAGCCTGTATCGTTAATGCCCAAGCTTTAACTTACACAACAAAAATTAAATTTGCCACAATTTTTATATTTATTTGAATATTAATACCTATGCTTACCTATCTATACTGTAATGAAAACGCTAAACTAGATATTAAAAGTTTAGAAAACCTAAATAAAACTGGCACAACAAAGAACTCTTACGGTAGATCATGCCCGCATCATAGTTATACTAAGTTAACCTTTACATTTATCGTGTTAGAATACCAATGCAGAATGATAAAATAACTATGATAATATGGGATGCAAATTTATATATTAAGTATATTACGAATGAGTAACATTAACCAAATAGGTACTTTTGTAATTGTTTGTGCAAATTGACTAACAAAATAATTAACCATAATTAATTAATACTTTAAAGCTTAATTTGGTCGGACACATTACCAACGACATCAAAACTGCTTTTAAATTGTTATAGTTGATCAAGTAGTAGTTAACTCTTTAATATTACACTGATTTTAATATTACTGTCGAGTTCATAAATATGCATACTTACATTTCTTCACCTTAATCAATTGCAATAAGGTGAAAGCATGTTTACGTATTTATGAACTCGACTGTATAAAATAATTTTATTTCTAAATTCATAAATTTGTCCTCTCAATAGACAAACATACATAACGGACATAAAGATAGTTCTTTGATATTTTTTCGTGATATATTACTATTTAGGAACACTTTAAAAACAGTGCCTGTTACTTTCTTTAAAAACTTATTGTTGGATTCAGTGAGACATTTACTTAAAGGCTATTATATATTTCTTTGTGTATTATTTAGTTTTAAAGTGTTTCGTTGTGTTTGATAAGTAAAATCGAAGCTTTAAAAAAATAACGGGATACAAAACAACTATAACGCTAAACATAAAAACCTATAAAAATGTTTGGACAATAATAATTAATTACATGTAAGAAGTCGAGGTATCACAGCACACCTTATAGTCTTTTGAACTTTACGTTTAAAATTTCGGCGCCATTCAATAGGCTTTTATGACTAAACAAACAAAAAATATTCAAAGCGCATGGCACAAAAAAACACACAACTCTTTGAGTATGCGGGTTTAAGCAAGCAGCTACACTACACTAGTCCTTATTGAAAGTGTCATACACCACACATCGAAGTGAGCGCGCATGGCAGACGAACGCATCCAACTAAACGTCAGAAGTTGGCGGGAAACCTTAAACTATTAATTGAAATTTTTTAAATTCATTTATGAGGATGTTTTGGAGGACTCATTGTGCTGTTATAGATAATTTCAAAAAGTTTAGTTAGTTAATTAAATGTAATATTAAGTGATTCTTTAATTATTTCGATATGAAGTTATTTGTGTTTTTAATTTTTGCTGGTTGTACAGTTAGATGTGATGAGTCTGGGTGAGTAAATAGTAAATACGTTTTATTTACTTAAGAAAGAGCTCCCTTAATGAATTCTCTTGGCATCTCACCAATAGGTACATTTATAACAGGGCAAGTCACTGACACAAGGAAGTCGAAAACGACTTAAGTATAAACAATAACCGTACCGTTGCCGTACAATGTCCAGTGACTTAATATTTGGGGAAAATGATCTCGTAAATATTTAAATTATTAGGCACGTTATAAAATAAATCTTATTTGGTACTTAAATATACATAAATATGTAGGTAACCATTTCAAAAAATAGAAAATTCGTACACAATTTCATATTTAAGGTGAAAACAAGACTAAATTATACCGAAATTTTCCACAACGCGAATGCATAATTTTAAATCAATGTCACAATGATGATATACATACGTTGCTAAGCAACTGCGAAAATTACTCATTTCAAATGTAGAGCAAGTTATATCGTTCTCGTTTACTTATAAATTAAATAAAACAGTAAACTACAAAGGGTCGAATTTTTATTATAGTGAAACTTTTCTAAGATCACATATTTAACAGGTACGTCAGGTACGACTAGGCCTTTGATATCTATGAAACTACCGTTTAACTAATAGCCTTAACGCCATAATTATGAGGGTAATTCATAACTGTTCATATGTGTTCCTATTCCTAGGTTGCGGCGACTATAACTCTTAGTTCACATTATTTTAAGTAAGCTAAAGATAAAAGTAAACTATCCGAAATATTTTGTCGTCGTATTTAGTTTTATTAAGCACTTTATGAAGAGCTTAGCTCACATAGTTAAGGTACATTTTTGTATAGCTGGTTACTGGTTAGCATTGCGATATTGCTGTGTTGAGTTCATTCATGCAGAGACTACAATTTATTTTCAATGGATTTGGCAATGGGTAATTTACATCACACGAAGCTTTCCCTTCTTGTGGTTGTTAAAAATGTAAAATGCTGTGAAAATATTTACTAACAACGCCGCGAAAAACTTTGAAGTGATTTAAATATGCATAATATAGATCTATAATAATTGAAAACATCAAAATAATTTAAAATAAAAAGATTTATATTGTTTGGTATGTTGGCAATGGGCGGTAAATTCCAATGCTCAATTTGTTTCAATAATCGACACGAGGAAATTATGCGGAATGAGATTTGTTTCAGAGAACCAATCACTTTATTTATAAAGTGAAGTAATGTAACTCTTGTGATAATTACTAAATACATAAGTAGCCATTATATCATATCCTAGTACCTATGTACGTAACATTCCCGCAATGGCATAGGTATATAATTAAAATTAGAAATTATAGGTAATACAAAGTCTACAGACTGTATAGGTACGAGCATGTACTTGCCATGTGATGATGATGATGATCATGGTATCCTGTTATCCCTCATCAGTTTTCCAAGTCAGTCCTTGCTTGGATAGGTGGTTGTTTGGCCTTCGAAAAACATGTTCTATCCAGCGCCATTTCCGCAGAAGTATCTCCTTAGCTAAAGGGTTTTGTCGGGTCAATTCCCATAATTTAATATTGGAGATGGTCCGTGGCCAGTAGACTCCCACGATTCGCCGCAAACACTTGTTTACAAACACCTGGAGTCTACTGGTTATGTCTTGTTTGACGGGCCATGTTTCGCACCTATACAGGAGGACTGACTTAACGTTAGAGTTGAAAACCCTTAGCTTGGTGCGGCGAGTGATGACTGTGGAAGTCCATACGGGTTTCAACTGCGCATATGCGGCGCGGGCTTTATTGATGCGAGCTTCAACATCTACTTCTGCACCTCCCACTGGGTCCATAACACTTCCCAGATATGTGAACTTGCCTGGTATAGATATTAATTAAAAAAAAAACTGCACAAAACCAGTAGACAGATACATAGTAGAAGCACATTAAACGAGTACATATCCCTTTGAGGGATTCCTTCCAGCGAACCTCATAAAATATTTTAGATTTTTAGAGCAATACCTACCGACGAGAATTAGGTACAGCTGGGCTATTTGCATTACTGAAGTTTTTCAGGCTCTTCAAGAGCCTCTGAAAAACTGGAAAATAGGTACTGGCACCGACAAATATTTCAGACTGAACTTAAAAAACTTTTAAGTAAATTGTTTGACAAGAACCAACGATAAATAAAATATTTTTTGTTATCGCACTTAAACTATCGTGAGACATATTTCAAAAAAGAAAAAAAAGAAGAAGAGAAAAGAATCCGAAACATGTCGCCAAAAGCGACTAAAATAATAGTGAGTAAAAACCGTACTGATAAATATATATTTTGTTTAAAAAGAATAACACAAAATTATTGCTTTCGCCAATAAAAATGAATGCACTAATATGTGAGTACTAGCGAGAAACATAGAAAGTAATTAGGAATACGCTAGCGTTTATGTCAGTGCCAAACTGGTGGTAGCCGTACTGGTGGTAGCCGTAGCCGTACTGGGTGCCTAGCGAAGACGACAATTGTTCACATAAAACGCCAATCGAAACACCAATAATGTACAGAATATTCACGTGACTTTCCGTAGCATTTGTCAACCCGATCATTTTTTTGGCTGTCACCCCACTATGTATCCTTATCATTCGGTAACGGAAGAGATTTTTCGGTCTGTATTAAGAATTGATTAAAGTAAATATTATTGACGCCAATGTATTTTTCGTATGTACTTAACATCGAGTGATTGTAAAATTTCGTTAAACTCATTATCTGGTTTATTTAAACTTCTTACAAAATTAGGGCAAAATACAAATCGCATTATCTATAGGTATAACCTTAGGTACACAAAAGGTATAAGTATTTACAAGTGTGAGTAATAATAATAAACACAGCCGTAACACACAACGTGTGCGTCTTTTTTAGGGTTACGTAGTCAACTAGGAACCCTTATAATTTCGCCATGTCCGGCGTCTGTCTGTCCGTCCGTGGCTTTGCTCCGTGATCGTTAGTGCTAGAAATCTGTTATTTGGCATGGATACATAAATTGATCATGGCGACAAAGTGGTAAAATTAAATCTACAAAAAAAATTTTTTAGGGTATCGCCCCGTCTGGTTGTCCGTCGCTCTGTATACCTATCACAGCCATTTTACTCAAACACCATAGGTCTATTTTGTGTACGCTGCTTAGTTTATATTATACGTTAAAATTATATATTATTACATATATATAGCACTTTATGATGTACCTACGAAAAAAAGTTTGGTAATAGTTAACATATGGGACATCATTCAATAGGTCTTTAAAAATAACTTGAAAGTTTCTAAAAAAATCCTTTGAGCAAGTAAATTATTTGAAAATAATAGCTTTGAAACTTCAAAAAAGCTCTTATAAAAAAGACGTTAGTGCCGATTATGTACACCCTTTGCTTTGTATGGTTGTTGTTGTATTATTTTCATACAAGTACGGAACCCTCCATTATGCAAGGTCCGACACGCATTTGTTCTTGAGAATCAGTTTATTAACATTTTCAGTGACAAAAAAATAACAACAAAAAAAACCAACAAGAAAAATGCTTGAGACACTTTTTCAGCGTTTTTGATAATGTTACGACCTGTTACGATTTAAGGCCAATATTTGTCAACTGTAAATAGCTATTATCGATTTCTGAAACTGGGTCGTCGGCCAATTTGTTTGCCAGTGAGTTGGTTATCTCGTAAATCCGTTAATGAAGTTACGTGTTGCCTGAAGTTACTCGAGTTATCCCAGTTAAACCGACGTTCAAATGTTCGACGTTGTTCGCGACGGTAATTATGCAAGACAAGATTCAATAAAGATAAGATGTGCTTGCGCATGCAATGCGCTTATGAACGTCAAATAAAGCTACACCGGCTCTAACCGATAAGAAGTCAATAAAAAATATGAA
Organism: Cydia strobilella; assembly: GCF_947568885.1. NCBI lineage: Eukaryota > Metazoa > Arthropoda > Insecta > Lepidoptera > Tortricidae > Cydia > Cydia strobilella. The sequence goes on along the minus strand of NC_086042.1, from coordinate 18,574,403 downwards.
GTGGATCATCAAGAATGCTCTAACAGCGCCGTTACAAGGCGTGTAAAAACTTTCCATCAATTTTCTAAGTTTCTAAGTATTTATTTATAGTAACTCTCACGTAGCCTATTTGAATAGGCCTCATACTATACGAATCCATTAATATTGTGCAGCGCATTAAGGCTTACTTTGTTTTCAAAATCTGATGAGAAAATTGCATTTTCACATCACCAATTCGAAAAATGCGTTTTTCTTCCCTGCTAGGAGGTATCAAAGTGGCACTTTTCTTCCCTGCTAGGAGGGATTAAAGTAACACTTTTCTGTACTAGGACACAATTTTTACATTGTTGCACATTATTTTTTTAACTTAAATAATATTTTTAAATCCCATATTCTCCGAGGGTGTCAGCTCGGTACTACAACTTAAAAGGCAGGCACTCTCGGGAGTACGCGAGCATTTGGCCCATCTGGCTGCCCACGTCTCCCTCATTTTGTTGCGGAACTGTTTCGCGTTGCCCCGCATGGTGTACACTTTACGCACGTCCCCCACTTGGCTTTTTGAACAGGATATGCTTTCTCTGAACGACACGCTCAGGGTTGCGTTGGAATCGCTGCTGAATGTGAGTCTGAACGAAACTCAGTGGCGTCAGGCTTCCTTACCGGTTCGATACGGCGGTCTTGTGGCCTTCGGTTTGGTGGCCTTTTTAGCGTCGGCGCATGGTTCGGCGGGTCTCGTTGCTCGTATTCTGGGAGTCCAGGGTAGCGATGTGTGCGTGCCATTCGTTTCCGAGGCTTTGGCGAAATGGGCCACATTATGCCCTACCGGTGAACGTCCTGATAGCGTGGTGGCGCAGAGAGCATGGGATGACATCCTTTGCAAGCTTGCGCGTGCAAGTTTGGAGAGTGGGGCCTCGGGGACCGACTTGGCGCGCCTCAAGGCAGGTACCATGCCTGAGTCGGGAGCGTGGTTGCATGCTTTGCCGTCTCCGCATCTGGGCACACTGTTGGACAACGACTCTCTGAGACTTCTATGAAAATATTTTAATTTCTTGTTTTTCAAGTAGACACACTACTATTTAAACTATAAACTGAAATAAATATCATATACGAAGGAAAAAATGACCAAAGCCTCCAGTGTCCAGAGCTGGAACTGGAACTGGACTCTCTGAGAATTGCAGTTGCCCTAAGGTTGGGATGCAAAGTGTGCAACGCGCACCGATGCATTTGTGGTATGATGTTTGAGGAGAATGGTCACCACGGGCTGAGTTGCCAGAGGTGCGCCGGTCGTTTCCCGAGACACCACTCTTTAAATGAAATTGTGCGGAGGGCAATGGTGTCGGCCAATATCCCGTGCATATTGGAACCACCAGGCTTGTCACGGTCAGACGGTAAAAGACCCGACGGGCTCACCTTAGTTCCCTGGCGGAGGGGGCGGTGTCTTTTATGGGATGCAACATGTGTTAGCACATTTGCTGCGTCCCATCTAAGACACACGGTAAAAGCGGCAGGTTCAGCGGCAGAAATTACCGCCAAAAATAAGCATGCCAAATACTCCGGGTTACAGGGGGCGTACGATTTTGTGCCCGTTGCTGTCGAAACAGCCGGACCATGGTGCGGCGAGGCGTCCGAATTGTTCAGAGAACTGGGTCGGCGGCTGAGAGAGAGGGGGAGCGATCCCCGATCTAGGTCTTGGCTTGTCCAACAAGTCTCCATCGCCATACAGCGCGGCAACGCTGCGAGTGTGATGGGGACTTTTGGACCAGGCATGCCACAGAACGGGTCTTAGGTTAGTTAAATAGTTTTAAATTTGTGTTTGTAAAATAGTATTGTAATGTAATTATGATGACATTTAATGTAATGTTTTAATTGTAATATCTTTAATTGTACTTTATCGTTTAGTTTAGAAATGACATCTGTACCTACTACCTATTATTATTCTGATTTAATAAATTCGTATTTTTTTATATATTTTTAAACATCATAATTACCTCATAGGTACTGATGTGAAAAGCAGTATGTGTCACATGGTAGCAAAATTATTTCCATCTTGGACGTAATACATTTGAATCCCTCACTACGCTCAAGATTCTACTTTAGAATCCCTCGTTCTATTATAGAATCCTTCGCTTCGTTTAGGATTCAATGTACGCCCTCGCCGTAAATATGTCATTTTGCTCCCTTGTAACACAATATACTATTTATGCACAAGAGTGGCAAAGTAATTTATGTTTATTCAGTTAGTATTTTCCTCGCGTAGGTGTGGTAAATGTGTTTTTCACTCGGTAGCAAAGTTTGTAAAATCTCTCTAAACTTTCGTGTCTTGAATCCCTCGCAACGTTTAAGATGCCACTTTTAAAATTTGGAAAATTTTGCTTGCTCGGGTATCAGTATTAGCATGATGGGTTAAACATAAACTTTGCCCCCTTGTAAGTGTTAAATAACTAGTAGTGCATTTAAAGGACAATAATATTTACAAACTTTTGGTTAATCCCATGATGTTTAATACCTAAATTGTTACATTTTGCGATATATATAATTAAATAAATAAAAACCGACATGTATACCATGGTAATTGGTATAGTACTGCTATGAAACCAATATTAATAAAAGGTGCCTACCTAAACCTAAACTTATAATGTACATACCTAAGTAAGATATGATCGGAAAATCCGTTAATTATATATAAGTATTCGAGACAATATTATTTTCAGTGCTGAATAACTACATCTTATAAAACAAAGTCCCTCGCCAAGTCTGCCTGTTTGTGTGTATGTATGTGTTCGCGATAAACTTAAACACTACTGAGTACTGACGGATTTTCATGCGGTTTTCACCTATCAATTGAGTGATTCTTGAGGAAGGTTTAGGAGTAGGTATAATTAGAATAAAAAAATGTAGAACACCTACCATTCTGATTAAATGTCTGTATGTGACAAAATAATAGTAATGGTAAATAAATAATTGGTGGTGAGCACTTAATTCTGGTGGTGGTCTTCTTAATTTTCTTTGGTTTGACTAAGTAAATAAATAAACAATCAGTACATATGACGCAACGTCTCGTTCCACAAACTCGTACAACAGGTACCTATTATGTAAGAAGGCAATGACCCGCACATATGGTGTTAATGTCAATGCTGTTCTAAAATTACGTACAATTAGGTGCGATGGACCTGCGTCTAACAACTAAAATACCATTGTGTATGTGTATATTTGAAAATAGGTACCTAGCCAATTTAAACAGTTATCACTGCCAACTTTGGCACGTATTTGCCATATGTGATTCACAACCGTGTCAATAAAGAAATAGACTGGGGTAGCAAGAATCTTGCTGCAAGATGGCAGGTCTCAAGAGCATTATATTTTTAAGATCCGTCCAAAGACGCGTTGTTGGCATCAGAATGTCCAAACATTTTAGTAACAGCATTATCTACGCGTATCTATTACGAGTACACTCATACATACCGTACGCGCTGCGTACGCACTATCTGGTCTGAATGCGTTATTTCATCATCATCATCATCATCATCATGTCAGCCGATAGACGTCCACTGCTGGACATAGGCCTCCCCCAAGGCTCGCCACTCCGACCGATCCTGTGCCGCTCGCATCCACCGAATTCTCGCGACCTTCACCATTTATTCACCATTGTGTTATTTATTTACAACAAATACCGCACGTTTGTCATAATGCATTTGTCCACCGGTACGTGAATCTGCAAGGTCACATTTCCGGAACTGAATAGCCAGTTCGCAATAAGGCTAAACGTGTGTCTGTTTACACGTCTGCAGCTGTATGCTGCAAATTTTAAGGTTTCATGAAAGACAGCAAAGACATGTATCGGTGTCCCTAATACACCATGAAAATTTTAAGCTGGTCATGGACAACTTCCCACCTGTCTCGGGAAATAACAAGCACAGGATACATTGGAAGCAATATTACCACTACCAGCCCATAATCGATCATAATAATATGGCGTGTCCCAGAAGTAAAGAGACAAATCAATTTTCAAAATATGTAATTTAAGGGAAACATTATGTAACAGTGATGATTTTGGTTGAAAGTAGTCACAAAGTTAATTAAATTTGCAAATTTGCTCCCACGACAACTAAATTTTTTTAACCGACTTCAATTTCATAGAAGGAGGAGGTTCTGTATTCGGTTGTGGCTATCTTTTTTTTTTTTTTTTTTTATGTATGTTCACCGATTATTCCGAGACCCGTGGTCCGATTTGAGTAATTCTTTTTTTGTTCGAAAGGAGCTACTTCCAAGTTGGTCCCATATTAATCTGGTTCTGATCTGATGATGGGATCCCTGAGGAATTGAGGGAACTCCTCAATTTTTAAAGGCACATGTATAGTGATTTGGGTGTTTTCATAAGCAACTTGAGCATTTTCTCTCGAAAACGACCAATTTGATGAAGTGGACCTGATGATGATGATTGTTTTGAAGATAGTGATGATGATTTTTTTAATGTAGGATGTTCAGCGATTACTCCGAGACCCGTGGTCCGACTTGAACAATTCTTTTTTTGTTTGAAAGGAACTACCACCAAGGTGGTTCCACATTAATCTGGTTCTGATCTGATGATGGGATCCATGAGGAATTGAGGGAACTCCTCAATTTTTAAAGGCACATGTATGGTGATTTGGTCGTTTTCTTAAGCAACTTGATCATTTTTTCTAGAAAACCACCAATTTGATGAAGTGGAGCTGATGATGATGATTGTTTTGATGATAATGATTTCAGCGATTACTCCGGCACCCATGATCCGATTTGAGTTATTCTTTTTCTGTTTGAAAGAAGTTACCTCTCCAAGGTGTTTTCGTAATATTTTTGGTTTTGATCTGATGATGGAATCCGTGAGGAATTGAGGGAACTCCTCAATTTTTAAAGGTACGTGTATGGTAATTTCGGTGTTTTCTAAAGTTACTCAAGCATTTCCTCACCAATACCTCCAATTTGATGTAGTGCAACTGTAGCCTAACCACGAGTTTGGCACTAAATATTCTTCGTAACTTACTTTGTACACTAATACGCCAGTGCATAAACAGTAAGTTACGCACACGATAGCGAATATATCAATGTCAAACTCGTGGTAAGGCTACTGATAACTTCCCTCGTATGTGTATTATGATTTTTGATGTAGGTAGTGTTGGAAACAACCAAAGAGACTGAGAGGTATTAGTAGAGGTAGGTAGAGGGTATTAGTGTTTGGGGGGTTTGAGGTTGGGGGTTGAGGGGAGGTGAGTTGATGGGTCGGAGACTGAGGGGTTGGGAGTTAAGGGATTGGGGGTTAGGGTTAGGAGTTAAGGGGTCTGGGGTTAGGGGTCGGGGAATGGTGGTTGAAGGGTTGGTGGTTTAGGGTCGAGGGGTTCAGTGATCAGGGGTTGATGTGCTGTGAGGTTGAGTGATCGGGGGGTTTGAGGGATTGGGTCAGTGGCGGGGCGGAGAATGGATTTACTGACAGGAATGATTTCCCAGACGGACTCGAGGAAAATTCTGATTATTTAATAAAGTTTACGAATTTACAGATAAACATGATTATGTTTTTCATTCATGCGTCACGCTCTTAACAATGTCTTAAAACTAAAAATGGAAAAATAAAAACTTTTATAAAAAAAAGATAAACCGACTTCAAAAAGGATGAAATAAAATCGCAACGAGATCGCCCACGTAGGACACTTCTATATAGGTATCAAAGGATTAATTAAGGCGCCGTGCCGCGCCGCTTCGCATTCGCGTGTTGTTCGCCTACGTAGTACGCTGCATTAGGTAATCCAACGTACATACTTATATAGCCGCATCTTTATCGAATTGCACCAAAATCCCTATGAATATATGGTTTAAAATTTGGCTTGGCACCGACTTCAAACATATCAGTTGGTAACGCATATACTTAAACACGGAACCCTAAAAAGGATAATACTTTATTTCATCCTTTTTGAAGTCGGTTTATCTTTTTTTTATAAAAGTTTTTATTTCTTAGATTGTTCGCGGCCTGTCAGATTGCGACTTTTCAGGATTTTGCAACCACTCCTTTGGCCATACAAATTATTTCGTAAAAAAATTGGCTTTTGGTATATTTTTTTGGTCCTAAGTCACATTCTATACGACTGAATGGAAATTAATGAATGGTTGTACGGAAATGTTTCCTTCATGAACATCATTGGAATTCGCCGCAACATTATTATTCTATATATACTAGTTTGTCTAGCTTTTACTTGAAGAAAGTGTTTTACTATATCCTTTTTAATATGAGACTCGTAAAATAAAGGCAATTCTGAATAATCCTATTAGCAAGTGCTTCATATTCTGATCATTCATTTTGAAAAACGAATATGCAATAACGAAATTTCCGCTTTAAATGATAGATAACTAAATCGTAGATGCAACGACACCAAAACTTTTCTTTTGTTTTAATTATTTCTTCAGCCAGTAAGACTTTGAAAGTTGTCTCTTTACTTCTTAGACACACGTTACTACCTACTTAGCCCTGTTTCGGAGTATGGGAAGCATTTGTGCGACCCGTCGGATTATTCACTACATAGTTACCTACCACCAAGTTGTTATCACTTTACGAGGGCGGTTTGATAAGTCAGTAACTTTTAGTAAAAAAAAAACTTTTTCACAAACGAGCTTTTTTATTCTAATTCTTAACTCTTTGGCTGTTATTACTTTTTTTATATACCTATTGGGAAAAAAAAAAAAATCAAGTCATATGTCAGATTATATCGGGAAATTGTTGGAAAATGGAGAAAAGTGAATTTCGTGTGCTAATTAAACATTTCTTTTTACGTGTTAAAACTATCAAAAAGACTGAAGACCGGTTAAAAAATATTATTGGGAATCTGCTCCATCTCATGGAATGGTACACAAGTGGTTTACAGACTTTCGTTCTGGACGAATCAGCACCAAAGACGCAGAACGCTCTGGAAGGTCGATTGAAGTGACCACTGATGACATCGTGAATAAAATCCACGATATTGTTTTTGAAGACCTTAGAGTGAAGATACGTGAGATAGCCGAGACTGTACGCATTTCATCTGAACGACGAGTGTGCCAGCTGCCAGTGCACACTCGTCGGCAGTCGCAACAGCTTAATTAGTAGAATTGCGTTATAAAATACTGCCGCACCCACCCTATTCTCCAGATTTGGCACCGTGTGATTTTTTATATTCCCAATCATGTAGAAATGGCTCGGTGGGGAAAAGATTCCAGCTTCAGTTTCAGCTATGACTTCATCGAATGAGGAAGTCATAGCTGAAACTGAAGCATATTTTCAGAGTTTGACAATAAGTATTTTTTCGAGGGGTAACAAAAGCTGGAACATCGTTGGCCGACATGTATCGATTTGAACGGATTTTTTGAACAAAAATAAAATAAAAATTTGTGAAAGTTTTTTTTTACTAAAAGTCACTGACTTACCAAACCGCCCCCAGTGGTAACAACTGCTAAGAATTTTAGTCTCACCTTTTATCGCTTTATTTTTATGAGAATTGAACATTACAGTATTTTAGTGGTAACTACTGAGAAAAATAATTCCCAGTAGTTACCACTATCTCACTTTGGCGGTCACTACTGGGAATTATTTTTCTCACCTGTTACCACTGGAAAAAATTCGCTGTTGTTACCAGGTACCACTGGTAACAACTTGGTGGTAACTAGTGGGAATAACCCGACCCGATTCCTACACAATGGAAATTTTATGTAGAAAAACCATGTCATCATTCCGAAACAAAGTAAGAATAATAATTGATAATCATGGACGAGAATAACATTTTTAAGTGCCTTGGTTATGCAAAGTACGCGCACATCGTGCAGCGGTAGAATTGAGAATCCACATAGCACACCGCACTCAAGTTTCAGTTCATACGTTCTTAATTTTTCACTGTTCCCAAGTACAGTCAGCATCAAATGTAGCGGAAGAAACAACGCGCTAAAAGTATCTGCCAATGCCACCCACAATTATTTTTCCAAGTAGTGATAAATCTCTACAATTTCCGTTCAAAAGTACCTATTTGCCTGTATTATTGTTCTAGATAGATATAAATGACATAATAATAGAGACATCTCTTTTGTGAAGCTATTGAAAAATGATAGGTAAGTACTTTTGACGCATAGTTTGATACGTTACTTTTAATGCTGACTGTAACTGTACCCCTAGTGTAAATTTGGATTTTGAGTTTCCAAAACGTCCCGCTTGGCGCGCTGTTTTAAATCTCATACAAAATGGAACATAACGCAAACGCGAACGCTCGTCACGCTATTTAATGAAATTTACACTAGACACCAGACACCAAAGAAATTAGTGTTAGACATTTAGATTATGAATATTAAGAAGTATGAATATTATGAAGATTAGTGAATGTTGTGAAAACAATTGCCTTATTACTTCTTTCAGTAACTACTACGTAATAGAACGGCCATCAGACGCGCCCGTCCGAGAAGTCAGGCCGTTCCAAGTATACTGGAACGTGCCCACGTTCCAGTGCAAATCCAAAAAGATCGTTTTCGAAAACCTGTTCGAAAAGTACGGGATTATACAGAACCAGAATGACATTTTTCAGGGAGAGCAGGTAAACATCTAGATACATAATAAAACACACGACACGACACACACACGACACGTTTGGACACGTGGAAAGAATGAGTGAAAGAAGGCTAACAAAGAGTGTATAAGGGAGAGGTAGAAACGGGAGTTGAAAGGGGCAGACCTCGGCGGACTTTCTCTGATCAGATCGGGGAAATCCTGAAGCAAGCCAGGTCAAGAGCACCCTGTACCGTCGAGCGTGTATGAGGAATGTTATGAAAGTGAAAGAAGCGAAAGAGGTATGTCAGGTTCGTAGCAAGTGGAAATCCGTGGTCTCTGCCTACCCCTCCGGGAAATAGCCGTGATTATATGTACATAATAAAATCGAATTCTACATATGAACCTAAATAATGAACCTATGATTAGTACAGTAGAGTCCGGTTAGTACGACTTCGCATATAACAACCGACCGGTTATAGCGACGTAAGTATAGGCACATGTTTGGTTCTAGTACGAGCTACTATGAAAGTACAACCGTTTATTACGACTCCGCTTATAACGGCCGACCGCTTTTAACGATGGAAATTAACACAAAATCCTTCCGTCAAGTCCGGTTACAAAGACGAGCGACGTAGTTTTTACAAATAAATTGTTGGTAAGAAGCTAACTCCGTCCCGCGCACCCAACTCCTCTCCCCCTTTGCCTATACGCAGCAAGATGAAATAGTCATGTGACTTTTCGTAATCTTGCAAGCTAAATAAAACCCACTTCCCATTATTTAATTGAGCTTAAACTTCACATACATAATTGTGTAAGCTGGGTGACAATCCAATATTTTGGACTGTCACCCACTTCTAATGATGGACATAATAGTGGCCATAGCAACTGTGTGATAAAACAACGCAACCTAATTGCGTTTGGGTTTGTTAGAATTGTCTCAATGAGTATAAGTTGCGTGTTGAAACAAAAGTACATAGCCAGCCACAAAGGCTTGTATTAAAATTGAAAATTTTGGCAAAAAACTTATTTACTCTTAGATTGCCGATGCAGGATTGTCAACTTTATTAGATTCCTAAGAATTAGAATTTTTATTTTACGGGATTCGAGTAATTTACTTGTGATGAATGAGTACGCGTATAAAAGTGGCTTCTTCCACACAAGTCTTTCCATTTAAGACAAAAACTCGTAATACTAACGTAAATATAAATATTTTAATTGAAATATTTTTTTTTCTATGATGGTTGCATAAGTATTAATAAATACAAAATTATGTAATTATTTTGTTTAATAAAATATATTAAAATTGGCAGTTCGTTGAGTACCTACGACGTCCGGTTATTACGACGTAACATCAGCGGTCCCTTGGGCGTTGTTATAACCGGACTCTACTGTATCTTAAATTTTTAAGCAATATATGCTATACCTAAGCATTCAGCTCATATAAAAAACTTTACCTTATTCATTTGTAAAAAAAAAAGATCTGGTTTATAACACAAATCGTCTAGAGATATTGAGATTAATAGCCATTAGATTTACTAATGAGTAAAGGAAAGGTGTGCAAATAACAAAAACACTCATAGACAAATAGAATAGGAATCAAAAGATCAAGAATAAATGAAGCGCGAGTTTATATTTACTTAACCCCGAAATGAAAATAATTTCTATGTATGTACATGTAAACCTACAAAGAACGTCAAAATAATCGATTATTTAACTTTTTCTTCGAAGATCACAATTCTGTACGACCCCGGCCTCTTCCCCGCGATCCTGCAGGAGGAGAGCAGCGGCAAGCTGAGGACCCGTAACGGCGGAGTGCCGCAGGAGGGGGACCTGGACGAGCACCTCACCGCGTTCCGGTTCGTGCTGGACCAGGCCATACCGGACCCTGACTTCAACGGTGAGATCTCATAAACAACTTGTCCTTCCAGCTGCAAAAGCAGCGCTTTACCTATCTATTCCGCAAAGTTCCAGAGATGGAGAGCAGTGGAAAGGTTCAGTGATATTAATTTTGTACTATAGGGGTAAAATCTCTTCCTTTTTAGGTAAGTTTCACTTTCCTCATAGTCGAAATTAAAAGTAGTGTTTAACTCGGGTAAAAGTAACCATCTCACCCTCAAACTATTGGAGCTCGAACGAAGTGAGAATAAGAGTGAAAATATCTCGGGTGATATGGTTCACTTTCCACCCTTGGTTAACAATCTACTATATTGCTACCTACACTAGCAAGTGGCAATGGTATAAAATATTCCTACATTTCCGACATGCAGTTCATTCGGTTCGTAATTATAGGCTATTTTATTTGTAATAGCGGCTACCTATTTATTAATATATATGAACAAGTATATTTCCAAACAAGCAAAGTGCTTCAATTGCTGAATGGTGTTATGCAACCCGAGACGGCCAAGTGCGGGTACAGAATAATACTGCACAGAAATGTCACTGCCGGGTAAATAAATACTCTAACCCATCTCTAACCCATTATTCATACAAAATATTGGTTCGATATAGATTATATTAATATTACCTACCTAATATAACATGTAATGAAAGAGAATACAAACATAAGGAACGAATAATTAAATTTATTAAATCTGATTAAAGTGATCAACATACCCCGTAACCGAACCCGCAAATCTGTAGCATTTGACAGTTTGATATCAGGGTTGGCGATTACGATGAATAATTTACCTACTCTACTGCACGTATAAGTACTTATCACTGATCAATATCTCCGAAATAAATATCGCTGATCTTACAATATGGGGGTGAAATCGGTCACTTGCGAGGTCTCTAAGACTTGTCTGTTTATATAAATAAATATGCAGATTGCCCATTTAAAGAAGATTATATATAGGTATTGATTTAAATTAAAATTTAGGTCAAACAAACTATAATATGTTATTGGATTCTGTAGTTGTAAGTTCTAAAACTATAAGAAGCGGACTTAATATGGCCGATATGTACAACAGTATAAAGGTCCTGCAAAATAATAATAAAAAATAATAAAACCACCATTACGCAAAAAACGGCAAAAGATCACGTTTGTTGTATGGGAGCCCCACTTAAATATTTATTTTAATCTGTTTTTAGTATTTGTTGTTATAGCGGTAACAGAAATACATCATCTGTGAAAATTTCAACTGTCTAGCTATCACAGTTCGTGAGATACAGCCTGGTGACAGACAGACGGACAGACGGACAGCGGGGTCTTAGTAATAGGGTCCCGTTTTTACCCTTTGGGTACGGAACCCTAAAAGCTATGTTATCGAAATATGGGTTTTGTCTTTTAACCGCGGCATTACCTGCTTATGAATATCAATTAAATGTGTCGATGTGTGACTATGGTATGGTCTATGACGAGTGACGACTGACGACTGTAAACAAACAATTAACGTTTCTGCCCTGAGAAATGTTTAGTTCACTAGGATTGTAACGCTATCCGATTACTTCAGGGAAGTGATGGATTTTGCTTGCGACCTGGATTATTAGGGCCTTTTTTTATTTTCTTATTTAGTTTATTTGACATGCCGCAATGTGAACAAAGATAAATTCTTCAATATCTGTAATCGTTATTTAATACGTTATTAATTAACTTCGCTGTAAAGTTACTGTAAATTTAACCCGTGTAGCGCCCTACTGACACACGTGTGTCAGTAGTTAGTATAGGAGTTCCATACTACTGTGAAACTGGGGCGTTCCAGGGGTTAGGATTGTAAATTGTAATATGAGTGGTATACATACCTATAAGTAGTAATGGTAGTATCATGCCTAAATATTTTATACCTTAAAACCTTATCGACCGCCTATTTTTATCTATCATATTTGTTAGGCCATGCCTAGTGCGGGGTTCACTGCAATGTGCCTCTGTAAAATTGTGTTTTTTGTTAAATAAAGATATTTAATTTAATTTAGCTAATAAAATTAGGTAACTTTAAACACAAATCAGCACAAAGTATAAAAATATATCGCAATACACCTTTATTACCACAGGAATGATAATGTATTGCGAATTGCGATGTATTTGGTAACTTTGGCGCTCCCTATCTAGTTGACTGACTGTAGGTATGCAGCTGTACCTACATAAAAAAATCTCGTGTGTCTACAACGACTGGACCTCATTCATACTGTTTACCGTGCGCACAACTGCCAGACAAACCAGTTGCTATACGCCCGGAATTCGGTTCCGCATAGTTATATAGAATCTCGGTGCCAATATTTTATTAGGCAATATTTTTATTTTATTAGGGGGGGTATTTAGGGTTCTCAAGGGTCGACAATGCTTAAGTGGTTCCTGTGATGTTGTGTGATGTGATGTCCATGGGCGAGGATGACTGCTTCCCATCAGGCGGCTCGTCTGCTCGTTTGCTATCACATTAAAAAAAATATGCTAAGAACTGGCAAAATAGTAGTTTTGAGAATTGGCTAGTTATCCATAAATCACGTCTGCACCTACAATTAGAGCACTAGCAAGGTCAGCGGACACCGGTTCGATTCCGGAATTGGAGCTAATTGTGCCTCAATTGGTTACATATACTTATGACATAACCATTTCTGATGACATAACGGGAAATAATTAGGTAGATTTCACGCTGGAAATACATAATATAACCTTCTAATTCTTGAACTTTTGTCATGCTAAAATAAAAACGTACCTATATTAGGACAAATTGACAGATAAATAGTAGACATTACGTAGGTACGTACTTAAAACAAAACATCCTTTTTTGTACTATTTGTGGAGTCAACCGCCTTTTCATGCCACCCCTATGTTTTATTTCAATGTCATACAAAACGAAACCACTTGACCGATCACAGTATCGAAGGTCTCGGTGTATATTAGCTATCCACTTTTCCACTCGGTGATGTGTTATGGTTTAGAAATATGGGCTATGGCTGCTGAATGGCAACGCGCCTTTATTCTTCAAAAACGAGCCATACGTATTATCTAGCTTGTTCCACCTCGTTCTCCAGCACACGACCTATAAAGTGAACAATATTCTTACACTTCCTTCTCAGTACATTTATGACGTAGCGAAACACGTCAATGAAAACTTAACCACATTCCCGTGCAAACAGATCACTCGCATAAGACAAGGCTCAAAAAATCAACTCCGCACTCATCCTATTAGACTGACCAAGTCATCCAAAATCATGTCAAATGTAGGACCTAAATTTTATAAATAATAAGCTCCCAGCGGAGATAAAGAACGCGGGTAGTACACAAATATTCTTTAAAAAATTAAGAAATTGGCTCTTACACCATTCTTTCTATGACATCAAAGATTTTTTTAACCTACCCAACTATGTATAAATGGAATTTAATAATGTGTGTAATTTTATAATGTGTGGAATTTAATAATAGAATTTAATAATGTGTTTAATTTTATAATGGAATCTAATAATGTGTTAATTGAATAATTTAATCCATATATTTTATTACATTTTAATGTTATATACGAACTGAATAATGATTGACATGTAGGTAATATTAAAAATATTATGAATAAATGTCTATGTCTATGTCTAGCTCTGAGTCACTAATCGATCATCAGCAATCGATTCAGCGAAGAGCACATGCTTATCGATTGATGCTTTATTTGTTTGGATTTAACAACGTGTCTCTGACATTGCTGAGATAACAAAGAAACAAATAAAAACACTGACTAAGATATGTGGGAAAGACACTAAGAATTCTTGGAATCTGTCAAGCTTAAAAAAACTTAGAGCGGCATACTTGTCGGGGTAACCAACCAAGCACCGCACATGGCTGTTCGATTCTTACAATCAAAAGTAAGTAAGTAATTAAAATGTGAGAGGAGAGAATGCTGGACACATACCTGACCATACTACTGGTACTAGTAATGAATGAAGTTGAAAAAAGGAATTCAAGATATTCATAAAAAGGAATAAAACTGACAGAAGTTGTCTTTACGTCTTAACTGGACAAATGAACAATAGTTATTTATTTTACAAGGGGCAAAGTTGTTGTTTAACCTCTCGTGATAATTTTGATAACCGAACAAGCGAAAGATTCCAAAATTGAATCACGACCGAGCCCCGCGACCCCAATTGTACCGAGTGGTTCGAAAAATGGAATCTTGAGCGTTGCGAGGGTTTCAAGCCACGAGGGTTAAACAAATTTTGCCACTGAGTCAAACACAAATTTTTTCACCAAACCAACACAAGGAAAATACTAAGTAATTGTAACATATCAAACAAAATCAAAGCTAATCGATTCCAAAATGAATGTTTATTATTTAATATTTATCATTCAAAATCATCATTGTCTTAATAAAGTCATGTACCAGAAAACATAAGAAAACAACTCAAAATTGGCATTTGATTACTTTGCCTCACATGTGCATAAAATGTAACTTCCTTATCAGTTTTTGAATAATCAAGAGAGCCTTTACCAGCTGGTGTGGTGAAAATAATAAATTAAAGTCAGTAGGTAAACAGACTAGCCTTTGTAAACAGTACTAATTTATATATTTTTTATCTTTCCAAAATTTCAGGAATCGGCATAATAGATTTCGAGTCCTGGCGTCCCGTTTTCCGCCAGAACTCCTGGGGCGTGCTGACCCCGTACAGGAACCTGTCGTTACAAATAGAGAAACAGCGGCATCCCTGGTGGACGAAGAACATGATAGAGAGAGAGGTAAGGTATTTTGCAAACGATGTAAACAATGGTAGGGAAATGGCGATCTGTGTAGAAATGGCTGGATGCCTAATAATCAGTAATTTCCTTCATTTCAAAAAGTTTTACTAACGAAACCATTATAATTACTAACAGATAATGTGAAATTTTATTACTATACGGGGCTGCTGATTTGTTTTGTTGTTGTCTTAAGTATTGACAAAATTTTAGTGGTTTTGTCAGTTTTGTCACAGGCAAGTTAACTTTCTATACCTATAGAGAAAATCAGGTTAGTTTAGTCATAATTTTCTAAAACGTTTCCGTTGTACAGTGAATCTTTAACTTTGTAAAATATCTAATTTTCAAAACTATGTGCCTACTTTAGATTAAACTTGCATTATTTAAGATTCAAAAACCTATAAATAAGGTTACAACGGTGAATTTAGTGCCATTATCCAAATATATGTGAGGTTTTCAAGTAAAAGGTACTACATTGTCGCTTACCATGAGGACGAAATTTGTTAGTAT
Source organism: Cydia strobilella (assembly GCF_947568885.1). NCBI lineage: Eukaryota > Metazoa > Arthropoda > Insecta > Lepidoptera > Tortricidae > Cydia > Cydia strobilella. Next base: position 18,558,729 of record NC_086042.1, on the reverse strand, counting down.
CTTTATACGAATAACCTGTCAGAGCGTCCTTATGGTAAGCGACAAAGTGGTACCTTTTGCTTGGAGACGACACATACAGGGTGTCTCTAGCCATTGGACAAAGCCGAAATTTACATATATGCATTAGGGTATTTAGAACCAGTATACAAGGTATCATAACAACCGGTGTAGCGGTTACCAAGAAATTAACAAATTACGATTTTTTTACTTTGGAGCAGCCTGTATGTGTTAGTAGCTCCTGAGGTCATACATAGTATAAACCCTTCTTCGACCTTTTTGATTATCTTTTTTATTTATGACACTAAATAAGATTCTGACTTTTGACAAATGTCGAAATGTTCGAACAAATTGACAAAAGCACTGCCAATGTTTAATACAGTATGTTTCTTTTTTGTTGTCGATTATTGGAAATAACTTTAGTTGAAATAACATTTTTTTATCTTTTGTTCTTATTAAAAAAATACTAACGTTAGAGCATTCCTGAGAAGTAACCCCTACCTCTACTACCTACGTGGGATTTCAGGGTTTGACCAATGGCTAAGGTCACCCTGTATACCTATGTTAGCCAACTTGTTTTAACAAAACAAAGTTTATTCATAAAACCCTAGCAGCAAACATAGTGTCATTGTTGAATCATCTACCAGCTAACTGCTGGGCTGGGCTACAAAAACCATTAAAATGTATACTTCTTAATATTCTATAGCTATATTCATTTCATCGCTGTCGCTCTAAATATATCGCTACGGTCGGTCGGCATTATGTTGATTGCAAAACGGGCGCCCTAATTCACTCGCAGCACTTTATTCATCAGCATATTCGATCGGGTTGATAACAAAACATTGACTCTTTGGCTATTGTTCTATGGAAAAAATCATAACAATATCTGAATAAAAGAATTTTGAAATTAGAGGACCTGTGATCAATTGTTATAATAAAAATAATTGTTAGTTTTACAAGGCGGCAAAGTTGCTGTTTAACCCCTTGTGCTAATATTGATACCCGTGCAAGCGCAAGATTCCAAAATTGAATCACGAGTGTAGGAGTGGTTCGATAATAGAATCTTAAGCGTTGCGAGGGTTTCAAGGCACGAGGGTTAAACAAACTTTGCTTACGCGAGTAAAATACTAACTGTAAAACATTACAAATCAAATCCAAATTAACACTATTAAATATTTATCATTCAAATTCATCACTTACAATTAAGTCGATTCCACCAGCCAAAATGAGAATACAGCTCAAAATTAGCATAATTGTGGATAAAATGTAACTTTCTCATCAGTTTTTAAAGTATCTAGAGAGCCTCTACCAGCTGGTGTGGTGAAAATATAATATAACAATACCTTTATTATGAAGGTGAATTTGTGTTATCACTTCTCGTCCACAGTATTTATGTTCGGCCAATATTGTATTCAACTTGACAACAATAGTTATTTGTGCAACAAGAGAGGAAAGTTGGTTTTTCTTGCGAGTGTTGATTTTGAGTCCCGAGTAAGCGAAAGATTCTACGAGCGAAGCGAGTGATTCTAAGTTCGAATCTTGAGCGTAGCGAGGGACTCAAAAACACGAGATGTAAAATAACTGCTCTCGTGTGACACATATAATTTTTACCTCAGTAGTGAGAATATAATATATTAAAGGTTAAAATGTATTTCGAATTTGTAATAGACCCCGAAGTATGAAGTGGCAGTTCATGGCCTTCACTAAATTAAAAAGCTACATTGTTTCACTCCCTGGAGTGACGAAAGTCGCACTTTCCTCACTCCAGGGAGTGACGAAAGTAGGCTTGTTCGAGCTGCTGAAGTGAAAAGATTAGTGCGCCATCCTCTAAGTCAACCAACCTAATCCAACCAGTTCGTGGGTTATTAATTCAGTAGATAACGTAACCTAGTAACATCACTGCTCTCTCTCGCTAGATTACCATCTAAATTAGCTAGAAGTTGAACTCCTAACTATCTGGCCAAGAATTATTTCAAACAACATCAGAATCATCCCGTTTTAGTGCTACTATCAACACAATTTTAATTAAATGTTTAATGCGGTCTAACGAGCAAACGAGCGAGCGTGTTAAAATAATCTACGTAGTGTAATGAATATGTAGTCAACATAAATAGACAACATATTTTTTTAATAGTAATATGTATACGTAATATCTAAGCATTGATAGAATTCAACTAAATGAACCCTTAAGATTAATTTCACAGAACACGCACATTCGTATTTGGATGCTTCAGTTATTTTTTTTTATACTTACGCTAATTTAGTTGAATATTTGTTAACCAGATTTTAATGAAATCCTTTGAAACCTAAAAAAACTTTGAAAATGATGAGAAGAAGGCTGGCAATTAAGGATTTAGATTTAACTTGATTCAAATTTATAATTGAAATTACTTTATAGCGACATAAAGTTTGTAGGTACAAAAAACAACATTTTTTAATTTTTAATTTTATTGCATATTACTTTTAAAATGACGACCTTACGGCGGTTAAACAACAACTTTGCCCCCTTGCAAAACGATAGTTTTTGTTTTACAAGGGGGCAAAGTTGTTGTCTAACCGCTCGTGCTAACATTGATACCCGAGCAAGGGAAGGATTCCAAAATTGATCCACGAGCGTAGCGAGTGGTTTGAAAAATGGAATCATGACTTGAGCGTTGCGAGGGTTTCAAGGCACGAGGATTAAATAAATTTTGGCACCGAGTGAAACACTAAATTAATTTTTCACCACACCAATGCAAAGAAAATTGTAACCGTAAAATATCAAACTAAATCAAACCCAAATGAACGTTATTTAATATTTATCATTCAGTTCAGCCAACAAGCATAAGGAAACAACTCAAAATTTACATCAGATTACTTTGCCTCACATGTGAATAAAATGCAACTTTCTTATCAGTATTCAGTATAAATCAGTGTCTTTAAAATGCTCCTATCGGTTTATTTCTAAACAAAGTAATCTACTACGTAAAGCAAGATTTGAAGCTAAATTTACGAATTCTCCTGTTGAAAATTACAGGCAAAGCGACGTTTCGAGCGCGCCGGGCGTGAGTTCATGCAGGCAACCTTGGCGCTTGCACGCCTTCTGCGGCCGCAGGCCAAGTGGGGATACTATGGGTTCCCGTACTGCTTCAACATGGCGGGCTCCAAGCCTGTGGAGACCTGCCCCACAATCGTACAGCAAGAAAATGATCAGTGAGTGTTTTTGAATAATACTCATCTGATAGTATCGCAACGGCCGCACTAAGACAATGGGAGTTAAAGTTCGCTTTTATGCTGCCTGCGACTTCAAACCATATTAGGCGACTACTGATTCGTACTGTCATAAAATAGAAAAATCCATTAAAGCATGCTCCGAAATCATACAAAAGGAAAATAACCGAATGAGCCTTGATATAACTCCACTTGCACAGTTTGTTGAGTTTACAAGATTGTTGTCTTATTTCCAGGATATCTTGGCTTTGGAACGAGAGTACGGCGCTCTACCCTTCAGTGTACAGTTCGAAAAACTTGAGCTCAGCTCAACTGGCAGGGCTCATACGTGGTAGGGTGGCGGAGAGCGCGCGAGTGCGCCGTGGGGTGCCTATACTACCCTACTTTTGGTTCAAGTACAGGGATGCCGGATTTATGTCAGAGGTACCTACGTGTTTACTACGTCCATTTATTGCTAAACAAGTTATATATCAAGCCTTAGCCGAGCATTTTGCTTTCCACTTTTAAGGCCTCCCTCTGCTTTTTCAAGATTGAGAAAGAAGAATGTGATGAAAAATCAGATATATCGCATAATCGTGTCAATGCTTATTTTCAGGTGGATTTAAAAACAGCACTAAAAGCGATGTATAAATCACACACTTCTGGATTTATAGTATGGGGAAGTTCTAACGACGTCAATTCGGTTACAAAGTGCGAAAAACTTAAAACTTACTTGGACTATATCCTCGGACCCGAAATAGCCAAATATACAAAACAGACGCACAAGAGAGATGAATCAAATAATATTAGCCATGATACGACACCAAATAATTTCACTACACAAAATCCATTGTTTTTCATAACTGGTGATTCCAAGGATGATGAAAATCAGAAAGTGGATTCTGAAAATGAAGAAATGAATGGGAACTTGGAAAAAAATCTAAGCCATCTTGAGGATAAAATTATTAATAGTACAAACGATTCTGCTAACGCTAAAAATGAAAATAATATTTTATTAGATATCGTTTTAAGTTTAATTGAAAACATACACAAAAATTACGATAAAAAGGTAATAGACGCGACAATGAAGAAAGTTAATAAGGATCGAAAGAAAGGCACACCAATTCACGATACTTTTACACAAGTTAGTGACTATGAGTTCGATTTAACAACAAAAAGTCCCATACATCATTTAAAAAAGAAAGGTGCCCTTTTCAATTACCTTTATCCACCTAAAAACACAACAGTCTTTGATAAGTTTACAGCTGCAAGGGAAAAAAATGTCACTCCAGACTATGATTTTAAATCGACTACAGCAGAAATTACCTCAACAACAGAAGACAGTATAGGTACGGAGCACAATTTCATGTCAACTACAATAGACATGTTGTATGATAATGACAACTTAGCAGTCTTTGATAAGCAAGATTCATTATTAGATAAGGATTTTAATGACACTACTGTTAGTGAAATTAACACCGAAAATACCAGTACAGATTCCTACAAACAAGATGAAACTACGGCACCGATATTTTTTGATTATGACTTTAATTACACTACGATAAGAGAAAAGAATATAGGCAATGCCGAGACTGTTTCCAATAAAATAGATGAAAGCACAGTACCGATATTTTATGATAATGCAATTAATTACACGATATCTGCGGATACTACAACTGAAAATTCTTATAACATTCAAAGTACAACAGAATCAGTAAAAGGATCTGCAAATGGCGGTGTATTCCGTACGGCTGATAGGACGACAACTGAAGATGACTCAATTAACGATACTGTGACTGATGATTCTGAATATCAGGTGGTTATAACTCTGAAGTAATCTAACAATCATAGTGTAAATAGTGGCTTTATATTTATATATGAAAATTGACAACCAGAGTAACAAAACCACTGCGCTCCGCGCATCGTGTTTCTTTTGACTCTCGTTATTATTGCACAATGTACTATAACATTTTAACGCTGCTCGTGCATTTATATTTTATTATATTTTAGGTTTTTAACATATTAAATTATTAATGGGAAATGAATGAAGTTAATGGATTTTTGTGACTAATAACAGAGGGAAATAAAACATTTATTTTATTACCTCGGAGAAAAAAAATCTATTTGAGGCATGCTCTTGTGAAGCTGTTACTAAATCAGGCGGTCTAGCATAAGTTGCGTTCTCGCGCGCGACTCCATACATCTAGCGCGACTTCAAGTATGGACTCGCGCGCGAGAACGCAACTTATGCTAGACCGCCTGATCAAACAGATTACAATCTTATGACTTGCTATCAGATTAGTGCCTAAATAATCCTAACCCGGGGTTGACCGGTTAAACCTGGAGTTACCGTGGTTACCAGTACAATTGGACACTGGGTCACATTCGGTTATTCGGCACCGGCGTTAACGGTTTAACCCGTTAACCCCGGGTTAGTGGGATGGTGCAAGTGCCGCTTAGATAACACTAAGGTCTTCTAAACAACTATTACTCTTTTTTATGGAAAAGTGTCTAGAGTCCTACCAAGCTAAGTTGGCAGCGATTTTGATAGCCCAGGCGGTGCCAGTGTTTAGTAAACGTCATAATTTCATAGAAGTTTGACGTTTCAAATAACACTTGCACCATCTGGGCTATTAAAATCGCTGCCAACTTAGCTTGGTCTGACTCTATTATTTCATATACTAGTCTCTAAAGCCATTATGTACACAAATAAATTTCAATTTCATTGGTATAAATTATCAATAGTTTGCTAATTGGCTGCGATTTAACTATATATTGAAAATGATCCATTTGAGACCAATTTCCCGTGATTTTATATGTTGATGTATTTTTTATATTTCTCCTATATTTATGTATATGTGCTTTGACGACCGGTCTGGCCTAGTGGGTAGTGACCCTGCCTGTGAAGCCGATGGTCCTGGGTTCGAATCCCGGTAAGGGCATTTATTTGTGTGATGAACACAGATATTTGTTCCTGAGTCTTGGGTATTTTCTATATATTTGTATTATATATATATATATATCGTTGTCTGAGTACCCAATAACACAAGCCTTCATGAGCTTACTGTGGGACTTAGTTAATCTGTGTAAGAATGTCTTATAATATTTATTTATATGCTTATTTTGTTTATGGCTTTTATATTTGTGACTAACCCTCTGTGTGTCTCTTGTTCAAATGTGTTTCTGTCTTTAGGTGCCTGGGTCTTCACAAGTTGACAGAAAGTACTTCATTTGCTTAATCTTCTACTTCTATTTGGTGTTTATATGCCTTTGTGATATGTGGTCAGTGTTTAGACTATAGTCTTATATTATATGTAATAGCGGCCGGTGTCTCTTTAAATGTGCTTATTATCTGTGATATAATCTTAATTATTAGTGTAAATATGTATAGAGTCAGTAGAATGTACTTCATTAAATATTGTTAGATGTTACTATTTTTAAGTCATAAAGTTGGTTTAAATAATACTATTGTTTATTGTGTTTCATTCTGGTCATAAGAATGTGCAATGTTAATTCAGATACCTATTTTATAAATAAGAGGGCAAATATTCATAATCCGTTATACCAGAATCAGAATGCTTTATTTGTAAACCTAATGCTACGCTTTGTACCAGGTTAGTAAATTTAAGAAACATACACTTACACAGTATGACAGAAGCCTATAAAACATGCATTATAAAGACTCTAGCTCGATTTTTTATTACGCATATAGCAGGTTGGAATTTATATCTTTGACAATACTTAGGAAAAACATAATCACACCTCTATCTTAAAAACTTTTTTTTTTAATTATCAAAAAACCTTTATTTATTTATTTATACTTTATTGCACATAAAATAAGTACAAATGGTGGACTTAATGCCTTAAGGCATTCTCTACCAGCCAACCACCTTTACTAATTTAATTTGCAATTTAAGCCCAATTGCCCGCAAATTTTGTTTGGTATACTTGAAATGTCTACAACAAAAATTGTTGAAATCGGTTCACATGATAAAGAATTAAGTATCCTTGAAAAACCAACAAACATACAGGTCGCGCAAATTAGTTAGCCAATTTGCCGATAGATGACGCTGTACACGCTTAGTATACTTCTGGTCAAGTCTTTCGTTATTCTATTTACTTGAGAAAATTGAAAGTTTGTACGGAACGGAACCCTCGGTGCGTGAGTTAAACGAACTCGCACTTGACCGGTTTTTAGGGTTCCGTAGCCAAATGGCAAAAAACGGAACCCTTATGGATTCGTCATGTCCTTCCCTCCGTATGTCACAGCCACTTTTATCCGAAACTATAAGAACTATACTGTTGAAACTTGGTAATTAGATGTATTCTGTGAACCGCATTAAGATTTTCACACAAAAATAGAAAAAAAAACAATAAATTTTGGGGGTTCCCCATACGTTCTGAAACTCAAAAAAAATTTTTTTTCATCAAACATGTGGTGTGGGGTATCTATGGATAGGTCTTCAAAAATGATATTGAGGTTTCTGATATCATTTTTTTCTAAACTGAATAGTTTATGCGAGAGACACTTCCAAGGTGGTAAAATGTAGTATATCCCCCCCCCCCCCTGTAACTTCTAAAATAAGAGAATGATAAAACAAAAAAAATATATGATGTACATTACCATGCAAACTTCCACCGAAAATTGGTTTGAACGAGATCTAGAAAGTAGTTTTTTTTTTAAATACGTCATAAATCGTAAACCGCAATTTATCTTTCACTCACGTTTCACATAAAAAATACATTGTTTAAATTGTGTAATGTACGGAACCCTTGGTGCGCGAGTCCGATTCGCACTTGGCCGGTTTTTTACTTTTCGATCGGCGTTTGTCGATATAGATCCCCTGCACGGCTAGCACATGATTACACGCGGGATATTGTAGGCGATCTTTTTTCGGATTAGTATGTTGTACTGTTAGCCACGTCAAATTAAGCTGAATATGGGCAACCAGGGGAAATAATTCGTGTAGTTTTGTAAATTCGTACAATTATACCTTGTGTCCAGAATGTCCAGATGAACATACTAAAAGTCCTTGAGGGTGGGGATCCCTGAGTGTGTAGAGGGGGGTTAAGTAGGCACTTTTTACAATATGCATATAAAATTATAATATAAAAACACAAAAAAGTATAAAAAAATATATAAACACATTATAAAAAACCTAACCTACGCTACTTAGCACATTTCGGGCTTTTACCGAGCGGCATCGGTAAAACCTAGGTTTTACCAGTAAATCCTAGATTTTACCGTAGTATTTCGGGCTTTTACAGTAAGATATATATAGCTAAAACTAAAGAATATGTAATTTAAAGGATAGGAGCTTACCTAAAATATTTTTCGTTTTGTTTACATGTTGAGCTGCGTTTCTCGTCTCGGCAATAAGTAGGTCTCTTCAGCGGAGGCATGTTTTACACTTTGGGCTTGATTTTAAAACTCACTTTTTGGCTTTGTTTTTATCCCTGGATTCACATAACCAATTAATGTTTATATGTGGAAACGTTGCACAAGTTTACAATTGGACAAAATTAAATATTATTTTATGTCACTATTATTGTCAATATTATTATACTCTTTGTTTGACGTTTAGTTTTGTTTATTTTTCTGTTTTTCTTATACCTGGGCAGCAAGTTGCCTTATAGTAGGATGGCCGAACAGGTTACTTTTCGTTCATGTTATCTCGGATATGATCATTCAGTTTAATGTCCGAACACAAATATATGAGATGACAAGCGCGAAAATGATGGGGGTAGTTGCTGTGACGTCCTAAAGTCGGCCGTACAAACTTTTTTTTCTTCGTTTAAACATACCATGTGGGGTATCAAATGAAAGGTGTGACCTTTGTGAGTAGATTACAAAAAATATATAACATAATGTAACATTTTCACTACTTGGTCTAACAAATTATTAGAAAACGTTCAAAAATTTCACAATCCACAGTTGACATTGAACTGCTCTAAATTGAAAATGACTGAATGGATTATTACAAATTTTATACTAAATGACTGTGAATATCTTCTATACCTATAGGATGTTTAAAAATGATTAACCAGATACTTATATCAAAAAATAAGAAAAGTACATTAAAAAAAAATATTTTCTGTACATTAAACTGCAACTATTATTAATGTGATCAAAAGAAGGTTTCAGCGCTCCTAAGTCCCATACCCAAAGTGTCTAACTTTAGTGAAACTCACATAAAATCAGAAACACCTTTAATAAAAAATAAACACAACATACAAAACCATAACATAATTATTTTTAAACAACATAGGAGCTTCATTCATGGACATGAAGTTCCTATCGGAGCGAAAGCTTATGAAATACACTTCTGGATTCTGAAAAAATCGCTGATGCGCTAAGAGGCTACTTCTAATATGAGCCCAAGCCGTCATAATCATTGCTTATTACCAGATATTTAGGCGTAGAAATAACAACCCGTGATGGGTTTTATTTAAATAAAGATCTCACAAAATTACAAACTTTAAATAAAAATCTCACAAAATCACAAACAACTTTATTGATTAATTAAAAACACACTAAACACCACACACAACGGTAACACAATGATTCTTAAACAACAGAGGAGCTTCATTATCTGATATGAAGTTCCTATCTGGGCGTACGCTAGCAAAACAATTATTTCTTGGTGCGCATAGAACATTGTAACGCACTGTAGCGCACTCCTGGACCCTGAGGAGGTCGCTGGTCAGCTCTGAGAGGGTGTAGGAGGTGATAGCTAAAGGACATTTCAGCTTAAGGATGCAATTGATGGTGGCAGGCCAGGTATCCTTGCCGTTATAGGCGGAAGAACGCTGGATGCTTGGGTTGAAGGCGCAGACTGAAAAAATGAATCCTATGTAAGTACAGGTATTTAGTGCAGAATAAAGACTTAGCAAATAAAAAAAAAGAAGAAGGAATAGGATAAGGTCGATCCCAAATAAATTAGCACGGTTATCGCTTGAAGTAAAATGTTGGTCAATAAAGGTTAATCTCTAGAGAGATGTTAATTTTTATGATGTTTCTACTAGGGCTCGCGGTCGAATCCGTGTTTCGTTTACACGTTTCGAATACCCGTCTCCGAATAATACGTAAACGGTTTTCTGGCCCGTTCCGCACGTTTAATTAAGAAACGTGTAGTTAAGACCCGTGTACACGGATAAACGGGTATTCGAAGATACGTATCTTATTTATCCGTGGCTCCGGACACGTCCTTGACGATAGTAGCGAAGGAACGAACGCCAGCTACAAATGAATAGACAAAAGATTCATGACGAGTTTCTGTCATATTTAACCTTATTCCGTGGGGTCATAGAGTCGAAATTTAATAAACGGTTTAGAAAACCCTTTCTTGAGCACGTAGTTTTTGCTTGCAATAGGTATTACGAGTATTCACGCTTCTTATCAAAGTAGTATTTTATATAGCACTTTAAATAGCTACTTTTTTTACGTTGCGGGTTAGCAATAAAATAAAATAAAAACCTGCTAGTACCTATTAAAAAAAAAATTAGAACCATCGAGTTCAGTATGTAGGCAGGAAGTCAAACTAATGTTCGAAATTGGCATTAGGTAAGTATTTATAAAAAAATAAATTTTTAACTTGCTTCTTTATTTTTAGTTTAATTTGAGAACATGATATGAAATTATATTTCTTGTCATATAATGTAGTGTAGGTACACCTTATAAAACAAAGTCCCCCGCCGCGTCCGTATGTCTGTCTGTATGTTCGCGATAACCAGACCTCACCTATGAATGAAGTTTTTCTTTGGGAATGTTTATGTGTATATTTTGTTAAGGTTTTGTTTAAATTGGTAGAAATATGACGATGTTTGCTAATGAAGTTAGAAAAAATCACGCTGGCCAGGAGCTTAATCGGAAACGCTGCCCAATCTATTTGAGATATAACGACACAATGTATGGTGGAAAAAAGTCTACAAAAAAGTGCGCGATGGCTGTCTGTCTATATTTTAAGAATAATTAACCCATTATTAACTTCTAAAAAAACCGGACAAGTGCCCACCGAAGGTTCCGTACAAAATTTAATTATAAATTTTAGTTGTTATAGCGGCAACAGAAATACATGTGTAAAAATTTTAACTGTCTAGCTATCACGGTTCATGAGATACAACCTAGTGAGTGGTGACAGACAGGTGGATGGAAGTCTTAGTATTATTGGGCTTCCGATGTGAATACTTGTTACAGAATGTATTTTATTATGCTTGACTCTCCATGCGAAGCCGGGGCGGATCGCTAGTTATCAATAAACATTTTAAATCAACTTGATAAAATTGCACCTTCTCAATAAATTCTAATTGTTTTTGCTCTAGGTACCTCTTACCATAATAAAACGCTTTTTAGTGCGGCGCGGATACAAAACAATGGAAAACATTTTCTTGTGCAGATGTTTTGACCTTATTACAACGACATAAAGCTTATAATTCGCGGTGACACTTGTGATAATAGTTTGGGAACCTACATGTTTTCGACGATGACAAACAAAAGGATATTGGAAAACAATGGATGGATGGACCATTTAAGTTTATTACCTGAACGCTAGTGAGAAAGTGACCAAAGTGAATTATGAATGATTACCAATTTAAAGATCTATCTTAATGTAATTAGCAATATTATCGCAAGTTATCCAAGGTAGTATGGGTTTTTATGGTTTTTGGGTAAAATTCTGCTTTTCATTTGAGCATGATTACTCGATAATCCCGCTTTTGTGTACCTAACTTTTTTTGCGCCGTTGGCAGGTTTGTTGTTTTCGCAAAGCAGTAATACACCTGAGATAAAAATAACCACGAAATAATTAAACTGTTATTTTTAATGAATATTGTATTCTGTCTGCACACCTATTATTAATGAAAAAATACAATACCATAATGTAATTATAAAAAAAAACTGATCGATATCAAATTTATGTAATTAGCTTAGAAGCAATCGGTTTTATTAAATGATATAAATAGTTTAAAATAAAAATTATATATACCTACTATTAAACATAGGAAGATGGCTCAGTACCTATGTTTTATCAATACGGTTAAAAACAATTTAAAAAAAAGTAATTGTGCGGTTTTATGAAACCACGATGCAAGTGAAACTTTTTTCGGATTGTAGGCATTTAACTAAAAAAATTCGGAAATTAATTCGAATTACGGTATTAAAATCGCGGTTTTAATGTTAACTTAATAAATTGGGGCGATAGAATAAAAGTTTTACTTTAAAAATCGTAGACAAACGAATTCATCTGAAGTCAACATAATAATAGTGGAAAGTGGACCTTGTTACCATTGTACATTGGCTCAAACTGGTTCGGAGTATTCAGACCCGTTCGGAACGGTCTTAAGTACCCGTGTAAACGGAGATACGTGTCTGAGATACGTTTCTTGGGAACGTTCCTTCGAAACGTTTTCGAATCCCGGCGGTTCCGTGTAAACCGGGTTCTTAGTACCGCCGGGCTTAAGAACACGGGTATTCGTTTCGGCGTGTAACACGGATACCGGGAGCCCTAGTTTCTACATCGGTCGAATCTATGTTGACATTATGTTTCTTTGACACGAAAACGCCAAAATATTGACAATACTCATGGAAATACATTGGACGTACAAGGATTGTATGTACAGATCTAATGCATAATTATTTTCCATAGTATTTTCACGGAAACGTACGAACGTGTCTTGCTATTTCAATCAGTCTCGTTACAAAAAATACTGAGGTTGACTGAAGTAACATGACAAATACGAACGTTTCCGAGAAGATACGATGGAAAACAATTATGCACTACATCTGCATGAGGATTTGGACATATATTACAGTTATTGTACAATTGTTCATTCGGGGAATGCACATAAGTACGGAGACTGGAGATTCAGGGAATTTTGCAATCGAGGCCAGAATCCATTCGTATCACGAATATAAAAATCTGCAAAACGTTACTGGTCAAATTCAGGATGGTAGATCTTTGGTTTTATTCTTAAAATAAAGGAGGAGTCGTAAAGTAGGTAAGTATTATTAAGAGTTTGACGTTACCCAAGTCAGGCACCGAGAAGTCCTCGCTCGCCCAGAACTCGTGGTAAGTACGTTTGTCCTGGAAGCCGAATACTACTCGGCGTTTATTCCTCTGGCAGTTTTCGCAGTATCTGCAAAACATTTAAAAATAAAGTTCCACAGTAAAGAAACGCAAAATGACCTTCAAGAACAGTGCCAGCTGCAGATTAGATGGGTCGAGGTTCGGGCCTACCAACATCACCCTCATCATCGAGTTAGGGAGCCAGATGTATAAAAAGTAACATTTCCCACTTGCACTTCATACCTGATCTTCCCGAGCAGATCTAACAGCAAGTTGGTAGGGTTGGGGTCCGTTCCCTCCTACACCACCCTCAGTTCCTTCACGTGAGGCAGCAAATACTACAGTACCTCCTAATTGTACAGCTAACCTGATCTTCCCAAGCAGGTCCAGTGGTAAGTTGGAAGGATTGAGGTCCGGGCCCACCAGCACAACCTTAATTTCCTCGACGTTAGGCAGCAGGTGTAGCATGAACACTTCCCACTTGTTAAGCACGTCGGCTTCGAATTGAAGCTCAGCACCCACAATGTGGAAAGTCATAGTTTTCTGAAAAGAGAAACATTTTTGATGCAAGAGTGTTAGACAAATCACTCCACTTAACCTTTAGATTGAAAAAATATACCTAAGATATCGTCGGTTAAAGTAGCAAACCTCTCAACTCCATTTGAAAGAAATAAGGAATATGCGACCTAATTATGTGTGATCTGCGATAGTCAATCAATTAGGTTTAATTGTGCGAAATAGAGTGGCACATAAAGCATCTCCTAGCAGGCTTCTCTACCAAATATTTATTAACTCTAAAAACAAATTAAATTACTTTCTTATGAAAATATTTTAATTTGTGTTTTTACAAGTAGTTACACTACTATTTAAACTATAAACGAAATAAATATCATATACAAAGGAAAAAATGACCGAGCGGTTGAGGCATCTGTCGCGTAAACGGAGGACGCTGGTTCGATTCCAGCCCCGGGCACTGGAGGCCTTGGTCATTTTTTACTTTGTATACGATATTTATTTCATATACAAATTAAAAAATTACCAAGGTTTTGGTACTAAAGGAGGGTGCGAAGCCGCCGTCCATGCCCTCCGCACCTGCCTGATCAATGACCAGTGTGAGGTACTTCTAAAAATTGACGTCAAAAATGCCTTCAACTCTCTCAATAGGGACGCCCTGCTTGCAGAAGTCAACAACCACGCTCCGTAACTTTATAACTATTTATTAAATTGCTATGCAAATCCTTCAAAATTACTGTACAAAAATCACGAAATTTCCTCCGAAGTTAGCTGCCAGCAAGGCGACCCTCTCGGACCAGCCATCTTCAGTTTAGCTATCAATCCAGTTGTTCAAAACCTGAATTCAAAATTTAACGTTTGGTACTTGGATGATGGTACCCTAGGAGGTGAGACTACAGTACTTGCTGACCTTTCGGAAATAATAAATAAATTTAAGCTAATAGGATTTGAATTGAATTGTGAAAAGTGCGAATTATATTTAAACCGTTATAATCCCGACATCGTACAAAAATTTCAAGCCATCACTCCCAATATAAAAGTAGTCAGCAAGGACTCACTAAACCTCCTAGGGTCATCAATTTTCGAAGAAGCCATTCCTAGCATTACTACAAACGCGATTACTAAATTTAAAACTGCGCCGATCGCTTGCTCGAAATCGATTCCCATTCCGCTCTGACTATTCTAAAATTTTGCCTTTTTGTACCAAAATTTACTTACTTGCTACGCTGCTGTCCATTTTGGAAACACCAAAACTCCTTATTATCGATTGACAACCTTATTAGATCTTCCTTAGAATCCGTTCTAAATATACAGCTTAGCGAGCATTCTTGGAACCAGGCGTCCCTGCCCATCAGATTCGGCGGGCTGGGTACGCGCAAAATTTCCAGTGTTGCTTTGCCGGCTTTTCTATCTTCCGTCCATGGCACTTCCTCCCTCGTAGGAAAAATACTAAAGGCCTGTCCTTTAAACTACGAGATGGCGTGCTTGTCGGATGCTAGAAACGCCTGGCTGACGGCTTGTCCGGGTCAAAATTTACCCTCAAAATTAAACGTTCAACGTTGCTGGGACGACACGTTGTGCAAAATTAAGTATGAGGAACTACTTTCCAGCTCTGATGGCCCTGCGCGCGCACGGCTTCTCGCAGTTGCAGAACAAGAATCCGGCCAGTGTCTGCATGCCTATCCCTCCCCCCCCCCACTGGTACATATCTAGAGCCGGATACTTTACGTTTAGCCGTAAGTCTTAGATTAGGGGTAAAGGTCTGCGCCCCCCACAGATGCCCCTGCGGCGCAACCGTCGATGTGCTTGGACACCACGGCCTTTCTTGTCAATTAAGCGCTGGTCGCCTCTCCAGGCACGCTGCCCTGAACGATATCATCCGCCGTTCTCTTGCCACCGTCAACGCGCCGGCTATCCTTGAACCAAACGGCGTTTTGAGGGACGACGGCAAGAGACCGGATGGTATGACCCTGGTCCCGTGGAAGATGGGACGGGTGCTGGTCTGGGATGCCACATGCGTCGATACTCTAGCTCCGTCCCATCTACCAAGAACTTCGTTGAGGGCTGGGGCGGCTGCCGAGGCGGCTGAAGGCAAAAAGTTCGCAAAGTACCGAGGTCTCGGCCCACAATACCACTTTGTGGCATTTGGTGTCGAGACACTGGGGCCGTGGGGTTCTTTTTAAAGAACTTAGCAAAAAGCTCGTCGACGCAACCGGTGACCAGAGAGCTGGCGGTTTTCTCTCGCAGCGCATAAGTATTGCCATTCAGCGAGGGAATGCTGCCAGCATCTTTGACACAATGCCGCGGGGGCCTTATTTAGATGTTTTTTAATTAAGAGTAGTTTTGTTTTTTAATTTTTATTATTTATAAGTTGTTATTCTTAGTTAGTTTTACTTTTACTTTTAATTGAATAATAATATGTTGAGTATTACTTAATCTATCTATATATATATTACGCGAGGCCGATTTTTGTTCATCCCATCAGATCTACAGTTATGGTCCGATTTTAATAAATTATATGTCATTAGATTCGTCTCATGCTACAGATTTGCAATAAGCTCTTAGTTTTTTGATTTTTCCCCGAAAAAGTACTAAAAAGTTAATTTGAAAAAATGTACCACGTGACCTTTGTTCTGACTTGAGATTGAATTGAACTCAAACCTATATCCAATGTATGTAAGGTATCCAATCCATTCAAATATTTGTTTTGAGACTGTAACATGCATACACTACACTAAAAATTATATTAAAACACCATAAAATTTTATTATTGTGTTTCACAACATGTCAGACATGTGTCATCCACATCGTACTCATCAAAATGACACATATTTATTTTATTGTTGCTTTGGCACATAGAAGGTAGGATCCATGGAGACTGTATAAAGGAGCCAAATCTCTATGTATGAAAAGTGTCCATCAAAAACAGTAATTAGGCGGCGCCACCATACACAGAAATACTACCAAAAACAACCTACGTAATTTGGTCGGGTTATTTGTTGCCTTATATGGTTCATGTTATACTCATGTCCAGAGCCTAACTAGCGCCACCGGAGAGATTAGGAACTATTATTTAAAGCTTAACGCGGTCACTTTTACAACAATTCTGCCATAAGAGATTGCGATCCTTTCTATACCATCCATAGTAGGATCCTATAGAAGTGGCGTACCGCGTGCGCCCGTGAGGGACAGAATTTGTAGCCCACCAGGCCACCATAAACCATACAAATCGGTGGGGAAAAGCATCTATATTTACTTCAAAAAGCACGTACGGCGAGGTTTGTTCTTATGAGGATGTTAAATGATGTCGGATCTTTAAGGTAAACGGTCAGCCAATGGGGTTGGCAACTGTCAAAGGTTTGCGAGATGGCGCCATCATAGCTTGCCCCTTTTTCTATAAGATTTGGCTTAAAGGGCTGGCATCCAGCTAGGGCTAGGCCAGCTAAAAATTTGAGACAATTCTAGGGATTGACAGGGCAAGCTATGCTGGCGCCCTCTGTTAATTATTTCGACCGGCCAACCCCAAGTCCGCGCCCTTGGTGCAGTGCGGCGTATGTGTGATCGTGTGTAAAAGCCGTAACAGACTACCGCACCGCACCGCGATCTTGGTGCGCCACATCCATAAGTGAGAGCGAGAAAGAGAATATCTCGAAAAGCCGTATTGGTGCGGTCAAAATATCTCTTTCTCGCTCTAACTTATAGCTGCGTCCTTAACGTATGTACAGTGACAACCTTGCACACTATCGATACGTGCGCCGCACCGCACCAAGGCTGCGGTGAGGTGTGGTAGTCTCTAACGGCTTTTACGATAGTCTGTTAAATACGGCTATAATATTTCTTTCTCGCTCTAACTTATAGCTGCGTCCTTAACGTACGTACGGTGACTACCTTGCACACTATCGATACGTGCGCCGCACCGCACCAAGACCGCGGTGAGGTGTGGTAGTCTCTAACGGCTGTTAAATACGGCTATAAAGCGGCTAACACATTACCGCACCGCACCAAGGTCATTGTGTGACGCACCCATAAGTAAGAGCGAGAAAGCAATATCTCTTTATCGCTCTTACTTATAGGTGCATCGCACAATGACCAGTGCGGTGCGGTGTTAGGCGCTTAAGGTGGGCTGCCGTACGCCAAAAGCGAGAAAGAGATATTTTGACGGTACCAAGGTCGCGGTCCAGTCGTTGTACATACTTTCAAAAAAGTAAATTAAAAAAAACTAAATTAGGTTCAAGGGCCTGACACACTTTGATAGAGAAAGATAGTCTTATTGCGATTCCTATAAGAGGAAAGAGAAAATAGTGCCATGCTTTATCTTTATCACCGACCGGGCATTTTTTCATGGTCGGGTTTGCTATGATGGCATAACCCGACCATGAAAAAATGCCGAATGAAATGGAGGCGATGGCGAAATACCGAAATTTATAAGAGTGAAAGAGAAAAAACCGGCCAAGTGCGAGTCGGACTCGCCCACCGAGGGTTCCGTACTTTTTAGTATTTGTTGTTATAGCGGCAACATAAATACATCATCTGTGAAAATTCAACTGTCTAGCTATCACGGTTCGTGAGATACAGCCTGGTGACAGACAGACGGACAGCGGAGTCTTAGTAATGGTCCCGTTATTACCCTTTGGGTACGGAACCCTAAAAAGGATTATGCTGCCATACATGAAACTGTCAATACATGAATATGTCTTTCTCTTACCCCTGGTCGCTCGGTTTCATGTCTATAACTACGTGTATATACTATGTCTATTATTAGGTCAGAGGGTCTACCGCGAAAACCGAAATTCGCAAATTGCGGGGATCTTTCTCTTTTACTCCAATGAAGGCGTAATTAGAGTGACAGAGAAAGATGCCCGCAATTTGAACTTCGATTTTCGCGGTATAGCCCAGACATACGGAATGTTTGTAAAATGTTTGTAAACTTCAGTCTCATGAATAATAGGAAAAAGAGAATTAAATATAAATTATACTCTAGCCCTATGAAATTTTAGGCATGAGAGCCAAATGACAAGAAGGCATCCTATCCACGAAATCTTGATTTACCGTATCATATCGCGGTCGCGTATCATAATTTTTAGTTTAGAAAGATGCGAAAAGATAGACAATAATTATGTCTTTTTTGCATCAAAACTAACGATCACAAAACATGCTGGTAGGTGCTACGCGACCGAAATATAATACGCTAAAATTATACAAACGTGTCGCCATTTTATAAGAAACTAGCTTTTGCCCGCGACTTCGTCTGCGTGGAATTAGTAATTTGGACATCTTAATTCTTAAACAAATCTGTTTTTTAATCCATCCTTTTTTCACCCCCAAATTTGTCCACACTATACATTTCCACCCCATTTTTTACACCCTTAAGGGATGATTTCGGGGATAAAAGTTATTCTATATCATTTCCCACAGCTCAAACTATCCCCATACCAAGTTTCAACTAAATCGGTTCAGCGGTTATTGATTCCCCATACAAATTTCCACCCCCCTTTTCACCCCCTTGAGGGGTGACTTCTGGGATAAAATGTATCCTATGTCCTTCCCCGGGAATCAAACTATCTGTATACCAAATTTCAACTAAATCGGTTTAGCGGTTTAAGCGTGAAGAGGTAACACACAGACAGACAGACAGACAGACTTTCGCATTTATAATACTAATACTAATCCATACTAATGTATGGATAATTTAATTTAATATGGATTACACGCTAATAACGCGAATTAGAAATTGCCTACTCCAGAGCACACAGTCGCTGTGGCCGAAATCGGTCAGGAGAGCATCATGGATAATTATGTATAAGATTTCATATTCTGTGGGTATAGTCAGCATCAAATAGATAGTGACAGCCAGTGATCTGAAGACGTCACATTTCCTGATTTCATTAAGCGTTCAGTCTTAGGCTGCCTGTCCACAGAAGCGGAGCGAGGTGGCGGAGCGATGAGCGAGGAAAATTCTCCGCTCTGAAATTTTAATAAAATTCCAGCAATAGAATTTTTTCCCCGCTTACAGCTCCGGTCCAGTGGACAGGCAACCTAACTTTTAGAACCATACTCTAGCGGCGTTTTGACGCCGCAACGGGTCTCTAGTATCATATAATAAAAAACCAATTTCATTTATAGTTCAAATATTAGTTCAAATATTTATAGTTCAAATATTATTTACGTCTAATATTTTTTAAATCTGCATACTCATATTTAAACTTACAATTAAGACTAGAGCCTAAGACTACAATTAAGAGTAGGAGGACTGTAGTCCTCCTGTGTCCTGTAGTGTGTGTGTAGGATGAAAAGTATCAAAATCTTGTAAAACCTTAGTGATTCCAGTAGCGGCGTTGGGCCTGTGCTGCAGACAAAAGAGTGCGGTGAGTGGCGCGGTCGCGAGCTGCGTCAGCGCTGCATACTCTATGTCGCTCATGTCTGCAAAGTTAAAGGTAAACGTTAACACATTCACTGACAGCACAAGCTACGCGCTACGAGCGTAGCCGATAACAAGTATTTTGTTAGCCGGTAGCAATGTGTTTAATGTCAATCCATCGGTCAGTTCTGCAGTCACTCTATTTGGTATGACTAAGGCACTGAAGAGACGATAGTCAATTTGAAGTAGGTAATGTATGTCGTACCTCTTTGTTCTTCTTCTTTTTTTAATTTTCATCTTTTTAATATATTTTAATGCGTTGTAAGTTATTAAATTTACCTAATATAAGTTACTTAATTCTATATTAAGAAATGTTGAAATAACCGTACTTATGCCGCCAGCTTCTTTTAGAAACTTGATAACTATGTAGATTTTTTATGATGTGAATATTGTGAATGTAGGACATGTAGGTATCCTGTTTTTATGAGGTTTAAATGTATATAAGTTATATAACGCAAGAAATTAGACTAAAATAAACGAAACGAGTTTACCACGGTGGTGTCTGGACTGGACCAGTAATAATAATATGGTGATTACTCCAATTCGATTCCGCATTATGTAGCTTATATACCTAGCGTCTCAGTATGGGTATGGGGTAACTTTACTGCATCAAAGGAATATTAAAGTCAAAAAATTTTTTTTTTAAACAGTAAAACCTACTTCAAAAGGATGAAATAAAGTATTCTCTTGTTTTACAAATCTTAAATTAAGCGCCAACACGCCGTCAAACCGAATGTCAACCCTGGTGAAGTTTAAGAAAGAACTGTCTATTAGAAGAACTGTCTGTCTGTTTATTATGTCTGTCTGTCTGTCTATTGTGTGTTGTGTTGTGAGCTGTCTATTAGTTGCTTAGGAGTATTATTAACCAGTATTGTAACTATTTGGCTTGACACCGACTTCAAGCGTATATAAAACCGGATAATAATTTATCCTTTTTCAAGTCGGTTTTACTTTTTTTTATGATTAATTTTATTTTTGCATTATTAGTTTTAAGTTTTTCTTATAAGTGATGCATCATTCTGCAAGACTCGTTCCTGTCTGGCCAAACTGTCATGTCACTAAGCATTTTTGCGCTTCGGGTAGGTACGTTTCAAGTTTCAAGGTCTGGATCTGAAGCCATCAACATTTTGAGGAATTGGACCTCATGGAACCCATCATCAAAACTGGACCTTAACATAAAAATTCCTTCAGAACTAACTTGCTTAACAAACATAAAGAAGAGGACAAATCGCCAGAATTGAAATATGCGTTGTTAAAGAGTCCCTTTCTGGTCATCATCAGCAGTTCCACTTCATCAAATGGCACTGTTTTGGATGAAAATGCTCAGTTTATTGATGAAAATACTAAAATCACTATATGTATCCCTATAAGATTTGAGGAGTTCCCTGGATTCCTCATAGATCCCATCTTCAGAACTGGGTTTTGACAAAAACGGGACCAACTTGGGACTATACACATTTAAACAAAACAAACAATTTTCTAAATCAGTTCACAAATGATGAAGTTCTGAGGTAACATACATACAAAAAATAAAAATAGTCGAATTGACAACCTCCTCCTTTTTGGAAGTCGGTTAAAGATGAGAGATTCGTACTCGGTGCTCAAAACGGTGAGGTCACAGCCAAGTTACAACGTTTTCTACTTATTTATGGAAAAACAAGAAATGTATAATCTGGTAGTGAAATATTCCATCAAGACGTCGAACACATAGTAGATAACATTGATTTTGCTACTTTAGTTATGATTAAAAATAATAGTACATTTCGATGCTAGTGCAGAAAGCATGTCATTACTTCACGAGTACCGAGATCGACTCGGGACGAGTGAAGAATGACATTTCCACACGTGTATCGAACGACGTTTTTAATACAGTTGCGAAAAAATAATAAAAACAACAAGAAAGGAATAAAAACTTTGGAAACTTAAAACATGCATTGCGTTTCTGGATTGTAATGAGGAATTGCTAAATAAACTTGAGCGTTTACAAAATGTTTGTATTAAGTATATATTTGGCCGGAAATATGATCACGTCTCCAAATTCCGCTCCCAGCTCGAGTGGTTACCGATCCGCCAACGCAGAGATGTGCATGTCGTGTCGTTGCTGTTCAATATACTCTTCGAACCCCGTTCCCCATCTTATCTAACGGAAAGATTTAACTATCTGGCTGAAGGCAGTGATCACCGCTTACGATCGAGTTCTAATCTCACGCTTGCTATTGCTCCTAATAAGACGCGATCGTATGCAAATTCTTTCACGGTTCGCGCTGTGAAGTTGTGGAACGAGTTGCCCCTGTCGCTCAAACAGTCCCAGTCTGTAGCGTCACTCAAGGCTAATCTGAAGAAGCTTTGGCTTTCCAATCAGCGTGATCTGGTTAAGTACTAACCTTTATTTTTATTTTCTTACACTTGTGATATTTATATATATTATAATATATTTAGTATTGTATGTATGTATGTATGCTAGTATGTATTTTATGTATCTTTAGTGTTATTTCTTTTTTTAAATATTAATTTGTACATCCTGTAAGTTTGTCTATCTGACCTGGCTATAGTTTTCCACTCATCTACTCGAAGGTTAGCTGGAAGAGATCCCTTATAGGGATAAGTTCGCCTTTGTACTTCCATTACTATAATTTATTTTTGTAAACCTGTGTTGTGTACAATAAAGTGATTACCACTACTACTACTACTACATGCTTGTAGTAAGAAAAAACGCCCCTTCTTTGACAGGCGTTTCGGCAGCTATTCCTACCTTTACTTCCATAGCTATTCCGTTCCATTCCCACAACTTATTAAGAACGGTTTTTAATATCCAATATTAAAAAATAAACGTGTTATAATGATATGTATTTGGATGATATGTATATTTTTCGTATTCTTACATTAACAGTAGGTTTTTATGTAGATTACGACGTTTAAAGGAAACTAATATTAGCACTCATCAATAAGTAGTCGTGAATTGGAACAAGTATACGGACGTCAGCAAGCGGTACGAGTTGATCGCGCTTTGTCGGAATGGTGTGACCTAGCCACTGGCGTGCCTCAAGGAGGTATCCTTTCACCACTACTGTTCTCCATATTTATTAATTTTATTACTCCTGACCTTCGCTGCTCGTACCATCTTTACGCCGACGACCTGCAACTCTATGACCATTGTAGCGTTACTGACCTAGCTGCTACTGTTGACAAATTAAATCTAGACCTCTTACATATCCGGCGATGGTCTGAGAAGTTCGGTCTGTTTGTTAATCCGTCTAAGTGTCAGGCCATTGTCATAGGTAGCAAACGCCAGCTCGCGAAAATAGATTCTACACCCCCCGTATATTTTAATGGCACTCCGATTCCTTACAGCCAGAGTGTAAAAGACCTAGGCGTCTATCTAGACAGCACCCTGAGTTGGAAGATACAGGTAGCTGAAATTTGCCGAAAAGTCACTGGATCTCTACATGCCCTTAACAGACTTAAACACTTTTGACCCGTTAAAACAAAAATTTTATTAGCACAGACATTAATCCTACCCATAATTGACTACGGTGATGTGTGTTATCCAGACTTAAATGAAGAGCTCTTGAACAAGTTAGATCGTTTACTAAATAACTGCATTCGTTTCATTTTCTGTCTTCGTAAATACGACCATGTCTCCTCTTTCCGCTCTAAACTCGGCTGGTTTCCTATACGTGTTCGTCGAAATATTCGCATGCTTTGCACCCTCTTTTCTGTTATTAATGATCCCCAATCTCCCGAATATCTCAAATCTTTCTTCAACTACTATGGTGTTTCTCGTGTCCGTCAACTTCGCTCTACTGGCAACCTTTCTTTGTCCATACCATCTCACCGAACAGGTTTCATGTCCTATTCTTTCTCTATTCAGGCAGCTCGCCTTTGGAATAGTCTCCCTGTTAAAATTAGACAGTGTCCGAATAGATTTGCATTTAAAAAATCCTTACGTGAGTACTTTGCTGGCAGAACGATGAATTCTTAGTGTTTCTGTTTTGAAACTTTCATCTGATATCTTATATATTTGTATGTATGTATATTGTATGTATTTATATGAATATTATATATACAGATATATGTATGTATGTCTATGCCTATCCATTATTTAACTATATTTGTATATATGTAATCACTATGTTGCACCGCCTACAAATTATCTTCTTTGCCCGAAGGTTGACTGGTAGAGAATGCCTCATAGCATTAAGTCCGCCTTTTGTACGATTGTATTTTCTTTTGTGCAATAAAGATTAAATAAATAAATAAATAAGTATAAATTTAAAAAAATTGGAAAGTAAAAAGCACTAGTCTGCGAAAACCAACTTTCCGCACGCTAAACAGCTACGTAAAGTAGCTCTTTTTGAGCAACTGTATCAAAAAATTGTAAACAGGTTTGATGTCTTGTATGTTTTCCTCACCAATCTTCTGTTCATACATCGCTGCCAACACTTCATTGATGTTCTCCGGTAGAGGACTCAGCTCCAACACTCGTGTAGGCAGTTTTGGTTCCAGGCGGCCTTTCGTTTGCTGGTGCTTTACCAGACCACGATACAGGTTATAGGATTTGCACCAACGGGAATGGCTCTTTGGGAGGTGGTCTGGATCTTCCGAGCAATACGACATCTGGAGAGATTTATGATATTATACGTAAATAATCTGTACAAAATTTCCTACAAAGTAGATATACAGGGTGTCCCAAAAATAGCACGTCAAACTGACACTGAAGGTAGGTCACCCTAAAGCTAGGTTTACACGGCGTTAGTTTTTCCCTTATACCGTATACGGGATTTTATCGAATACCGTAGTGGCAGCAAAATTTGTATGGTAACGTTCAAAATCGTTCACACGGCGACTACGCGGGAAAGCCGTCTAGCAGTGTCAACAATTTTGAAAGTTGCCATACAAAGTTTGCGGTTTGGATGATTCTTTTAGGCTACGAGTATGTTCACAACCTAGCCTAAAAAGATCATCTAAACGAGCCTCCTCAGCCTCAGAGATGACCTCAGTAAAAGTTGCACGGTTTTCGAATTATTATACGAGGGGCAAACTGAAAGTGTTTAGAATAAAAAAAGCTGAAGTAATTAGGCCGTCACTCTTTATTTTAATGCGTGCTTTAACTCTTTCTGATCACGCGTACAAATTTTCATTAGGATAAGATTACCTTGAAGCGCCTCATTCTTCAAATGCCTTTTTTGTATGGCGATTTCAGGTCCTCGGAGGTTTTGTATGAAATTCATGGGGAACCTCATCGGGATTAAAGTTTTTTTACACATAAATATTCATGCAAGAATTTTTTAACAGT
Organism: Cydia strobilella; assembly: GCF_947568885.1. Lineage (NCBI taxonomy): Eukaryota > Metazoa > Arthropoda > Insecta > Lepidoptera > Tortricidae > Cydia > Cydia strobilella. Next base: position 18,533,252 of record NC_086042.1, on the reverse strand, counting down.
GTCATGTGAATACTGTGGGATGTCAGAAACTGCTGATAAGAAAAAAATTGTCAGTATTTTTTATTAATTGCACAACGAAGATGTAAACTTTTGACGTCGCTCTTTAATGACATGCTTCTCTATGATCATTCGTTTAAGAACTACAAAAGCGATTAAATTTGTAATTTTAAGAATAAACAGAAGTACGAGAATTAGGCTTTATTATGAAAATATAACTGAAGCATATATCTTGTAACTCTGTTGTTGGCTGAGGCTGAGCACACAATGAAAATCGTTTTTAAACAATAATAAATAATAAATTTAAAAAAATAGTGAAACCAGAAAATTCTTGGATCGAAATTGGAATAACGCTCGACGTACAATTTCCAAATTGCCAGCAATCCTGAAACACAAGTAACGACCAAATGGCATATACCTCAAAAATATATAAAGAGATATTTTCATAAATAATATGCCTCTTTTTGTTATATGATCTCTAAGCAGCCTTTTCTGTAAGAACTTTTTTTTATCACTGACGGCAGTGACGGTGCCGGTATTCACTTAGGAAAGGGCTGTTTTTTTTTTCATTTAATTTTTATTACTAGAATGTCATAACTCCAGTATCAGTTTAGCGTGATATTTACGTAATAGACTGTGTTTTGCTATGGGCTACCGTTTACGAGTTATTTATGAAAAACTAAAAAGAACGATATTTTAAGAATGATTATAGTAACTTTCCCGCTTAAAATATTTTTATATATGTGACAGAAAGTGTACAAAATCCTATCTGTAGACAATTCTATGTAAAATATGTATGTAACAGAAAATTGTTTTGCTACGGGCCACCTTTTAAGAGATATTTACGAAAAACTATAAAAAGGGACCTTTAAACAATATTTTCTGATAACATGATCCTAGTTAGTAAGAGTCACAAACCGTTGCACCAACCACATTTAGCGAACTGATCAACGTCACTCAGCAGTCACCATGAAACTTCCCTGAAACTACTTTATGACGTTTGTTTTACCTTACCTGCCCACACCCCTCACAATCCATCAGTTTTCCTTGTCTCCACTCCCTGCAGCTAGGGAGAGCACACATCCTGGGGTACAACAGGGCTTCCTGCTCCCACGGTGTCAGTCTGCGCTTAAGCACCTTCTCGCAGGATACGATCATCTGCATGCGCAGGAGACGGTAGTTGTGACCAATCACGTTGCGCGAGTCGGTGTAGATAAACTTTTGATCTATAAAATGAAAACAATCCTTAGAAATTTGTTTCTAAACATTAAAACAAGATTCTGTAACACATAATCAAATACATAGTTACATTAGTTACCTTTCAAATGAACTATTGTCGAAACGGCAAAGCACAATGCTTGGTGCTGAGAGTAATCTTCGTCTTTATGTTTCTGGTTGCAATAGAAAATTAAATTGCAATAGCTACAAGGGACTCTAGTCGCTTTCAAATCCTTTTTGCAGACGTGACACGCGCATTGCAAAAACACTTTGCGAAAACTGTACTTATAAATGTAATCTTCATTTTGATTAGTCACACATATTGATTCATCGGGTTTTTTAAAGTTGAAGAGTTTGTTTTTAGTCTCCGTCAGAGACTCTTTAGATTTTTCCGGAATTTCTATTTCTACTTGATTCGCGTCTTTTATTTTAACTTTAGCTTGTCTGCAATTTGGCGTTTTATTCTTTTCTTTTTTATAGTCGATTCTACTCGATGGCACAGGAATGTCGGGGTGGCCTAACAAGTTTTTTGGCGGCGAAATAGGATTTTGTTTTTCTTGTTTACTTTTATTATCGTCTTCTTGTGGCCCTGTGATATTGATCTCTGGGTTATTTTGAGTTTCAGTCAGTCTGGAATTAGCTTCGTCGGCAATAATTTCAAACGTTTTATTTACATCGTCAACACTGGAAGTCATTGCATCTTCAAAATTTTCAATAGGTTGGAATTCAAATTGATTATTTTTCCCAATATTTTCACTCACCATTAAATCGTCATCCTTGTTACCTTTGGTTCCACTGGCCTGGTGCTTTTCTTTTCCTTGTGTATTACTAGACGACTGTTCTGATTTATTAGCTTCTTCGTTTTTGTTTTCAGGCTGTGATGACTTTTCAGTACCTGTGGTATTCGTGGGTGACTGTGCTGATGTGCTTTGTATTGTCGATTCTTGTTTACCTTTCTTCTTAGATTTTCCTTTTCCTTTGTGATCCTTCCTTGCAGGACAAATAGGTTCTTTACATGTGGTTACTTCTGCTTCGGCATGTTTACAATCTTGTTTGTTTACTGCAAGCGTGTCTAAAATTGGGTCAGAAGCAGGCCGATTTTCACTACTCACTTCAAGTATTTCTTGTTTGAGATCCAACCTTTTAGTCTTTTCATCGTTTTCTGTGTTTTGTTTAGCCATATTTTTTTCAGTATCTTTATCACTTTTTTCTAATGATGTCAATTCCGCTAATGACCTTTCAATAGACATTCTTAATTCCTCCATATCTTGATTTACTTCCAAGACTTTGGATTTAAGGTCAGTTTTTTCTTCAAGGGGTTTGTTGTTAGTTTCCATACCTATCAGTTTAATTCCACTTGGTACCAGTTCTGGACTGCTGATATTAGTACTTTGTATAAACGGAGTTTCGGGTACTATTACAGGTACACTCAAATTCCCATCCGGATTTTGAATTTCTTGAATGACCATATTGTTGTTACTGTCAAGTTGCTCACTTGAGCATCTTGGATGTTCTATAAAGTCAGGTGTGACTTCGTTAGGTGAAGACAATAAATCGCTTTTTGGTGTCTCTAGCTCAACAGCAAGAGTTTTTGGTAATAAGTTTATATCTTGTGCCTTAGGAGTTACAGGCATTTGTACTTCTCCCCGAGTTTCTAAAACGCAGCCTTTTTCAGTAGTACATTTCATTTCATGTGTAAAACCCTGTTGAGGAGGTTTAGGTGATTTTTTCCTCTTTTTAGACTTTTCACATCCATGTTTAACATCTGCTTTAATAGTTTGCTTTTTATCAGTGCATTCTTCACTTGCAATAAATGAGTCACCTTTTTGCGCCTTTTCTTCACTTACAACCTCAGCTTGAATCATTATGATATCATCGATATTCAAAGTATTTTGTTTTGATTTTTGAGAGGTTTTAGAGCCCGACGCAACGCTAAGGTCAAAAGGTTTTGGTGACTTCTTTCTTTTCTGATGCTTTAAGTTATCAAGAGTATGAACGTGTTCCATTTTATCTTGCTCTGTCGCCTTTTTCTCATCTTGAATGTCTGAATGCATTTCGGGCATGTCTTTAGTTTGTATCATAACTGTGTCAAGGCTGGTTGCTGCTGGTAATATTGGCCCGCCGACTGGAGTTGATTCAGATTGTACAATATCTTCCTTTATTGCAGAACTTGTCGCTTTCTCATCTTTACTTAATATTTTTTTAGATTTATTTTCATCGTTACCAGAAACCTTTATCATTCCAGATTCTAATGGTGGCACCTTAGATTCGGAATGGCTATCATCCTGTTTCTCTTCAAATAAAACGCCTCTCTGTTCGAGCGAATCACTACTTATATTTACCAAAACTTTATTAGATTTAGGCATTGCAGTTGGGATACCTATTTTTGACGCCCTTTCAATATGCGTTGTAGGTCTAGGAGATTTCTTTCTTTTATCCCTTTTCTTATTTTCATCCTTGACTTCAATGTTTTTCGGTTTTTCTTCTTGAGAGCTCACCTTTTCTTCTGGAGTATTATCAACTTTTAAGGCGGGATTCACAGCAGGTTTTTGTACTACCGTCTCTGTAGAGGTGCTACTTATTTCCGATTCAGATTTAACGTCAGGAGATCCTATTGATTCAGTTCTTCGTGAAGGTTTTGGAGACTTTTTCCTGATTGTATTATTCTCCTGGTTTAGACATAGTTGTTCAAGATCTATTGTGTCATTTTTATCTTCACAGCCGATGACTGGCCCATTGCCTTCTTCTATTTTCACTTCTTCTTGCCAATCTGGTGCGATATCCGTTAGCGGCACAAGTATTACATCATCTAAATCTTCTGTTGGTAAAACGTCGGTTATTTTAGTTTCTTCTCTAGGTTCCATTTGAGTAACTTTTGCTTCTTCATTAGTCTGCTTCACTTTTTCAATAGTCTCATTATCTTCTTCTTGCTTCTTTTTTCCCACCGGTTTTGAAATTTTCGCTTTATTTTTTAAACTTATTTCTCCCGCTGTAGAACAAGAGGGCATTGTTTTGTCACTTGCTTGATATTCTGGAGTTTCTTTTACATTTTGTTCACTAGTAATTTCAGAGACGTTACTAGAAATGTCAACATTTTCCGTTGATACTATTTCATGAGACTTTATTTCCTCTTGAGTGTTTGCTACATCAAGAACTGTCTGTGGTTTTTTATCTTTTTTATTCTTTTTCTTGTTTTTGTTACCTTCATCTTTTTGAGGTGAATCTTTTAAAATACTATCAGACAGTATAGAAGCCTGTAATGATATTTTTACTTCCTTGATCGTAGATTCTGAACCACAGCTGTCGTCTGTAAGGGGTAGCGCGGTAGCTTCAACTTTTGCACTTTCAGACAATAATTTCTGGAATGCAGACGTACAAGATACTTCTTCTGCTTTTTCGGATCTTTCAGAGTCATTGCGGTTTTTCTTCTTTTTATTCTTTTTCTTCGCTGACTTAATTTCTTCCTCTGGTTCTTCCTTTACAATTAACAGTTGGTCTAGACCCTCCGTCTGGCCAATACTCTCATTAATTTGAGCATCCTTGTCAACTCTAATTTCTTCTACTTTTTCTCCTTGGGTAGATCCCTGTCCCTTTTTATGTTTGTTTTTCTTTTTACACGCAGTAGGGGCTATAATGGATTCATCTAATGATTCTTTAACCGGCTGTATTTCAGTTTCTCCGACAAGCTCTTCACTCTTAACTTCGTCTTCTTTAACACACTTGTCATCATCTATTTTCTTTTTACCTCTGTTTCTCTTAGGCTTCTTAGGAGTTTCTTCAGTTTCTTTAACTTCAGAAGCATTTTCACTTACAATATTAGGCACACGTTCTTCGACAACACTCTGAATTTCAGTATTTGTCACATCTGATGGACTCGAGGGTTCACTCAACTCTTGTTTCTGCGGAGGGATTGGATTAGGTGGTTTATTTTGGCGGTTTTTATGCTTTTTCTTGCTGTTCATTACTACGGTGGTTGCTAACTTTCAGGAGAAATTGGCACGTCCGAACAAATCTAAAATCAGTGAGAGTCTGACCGATTTGTGGACTGGACCGCTTTATTCCTGTCTCGAAACATTCGCATGTATTACATGAAATGTCAGTGTCTGTTTGTTCGCCACATTATAGTTTCTAATCCTACTGCGTAAGGTTGCATTTCCTTTGTCTATTTTTAAGTAGATATTTGCTTTGCACTCCCGCGAGACATGAGGAAGTGGTGCTTGCCAAAACTGCAGTAATGCACACAGATACAAGTATATTTAGAACAAATGGCTTGAAAATGCAAATTGCATTGAAAAAAATATTGATTACTAAACACGAACTGCATTCATGCTATGTCAGTTACAATTTAAGATTAATTTAATTATACCTAAACGGTTAAGATACCTTTACTATATTTTGCGTGTAACATAATATGAATCATACCAGTCAAATGATTTTACCAGAAATCAATTCATATGGAATTCTTGAAATAACTGCATTGAATACAGATATTATCATAGTGCTCTTATCGTGAGGCCTTATTTTGTTTCGTTATGTAATATCTAACAATATGACTACGTAGTTTTATAATTAACTAGCGACCCGCCCCGGCTTCGCACGGGTAGTTCGACAAATTTACACAAAATCTTTACAAATTATACATACAAACCTTCTCTTAAAAAAAACGGCATCAAAATCCGTTGCGTAGTTTTAAAGATCTAAGAATACATAGGGACAAACGGACAGACAGCGGAAAACGACTTTGTTTTATACTATGTAGTGATGTTCTTATTATTTAAATGAAACAATCAAAATTTATTGAGAATTATAATATTTATAAATATAATATTGTTGCGAAATGCCACAGATATGCTGTGCGTCTATAATTATTGGCAAGCGATAATAAATAACAGACTCAATTCATTAAACTTATTTAGACCGGCATGGCAGTATTAAACTATGCATGGCATGACATAATGTCACTTTGCTTGACGATTGAAATATCAAGTATATATTAGTTACCATGCTACATACTCGATCTGACTCCTATTTCACCACGGGTGACAGGTGCGACAATTGTCGACATCACTGTTACTGACGTCACAGCAGGCCTCCATAAGCTACGGTAGCCGCTTACCATCGGACGGGCGGTGTGCTTCTTTGCCACCAATATTTTAATTAAAATAAATATGTACTTATTTTGCGAAGTAATGACAATTGTCAAGAATTTCCGAAAAATCTTTTAAATCTTGTGACAATTGTCATCATCATCATCATAAACTTACCTGCTTTTTGCCGATATAATAAAGTTTTTTTATATAATACAATGATTGTGGCAAACAGGAATACGGCCCGCCCGATGGTAAGCGGTAACCGTAGTCCATGGAGGCCTGTGAGGTCAGCAACAGTGATGTCGACAATCGACAATTGTCGCACCTGTCACCATGGTGAAATAGGGGCCAGCTGTGCTCTGCCCCACCATTCATAACAGAATAATTATTCGATTATTTATGTTACTTCCAACGATTGTTATCGCTATTTAAACATTTATGGGCCCTGGTGGGAAAGTGCCTTAAACCTTAAGTTAGCTCATTTAATTTTTAAAAAGAATTAAAACTGCATTCATATATTTTTTTTAATTCATTTGTCCCGCCCGGGAATCGAACCGACTAAAAACTCCAAAAAATAAACATTCGATATTTTATTCTACTAGTCGATACAGTTAATGTTAATGATAACATTTCTCCAAGAAACATTAGGTCTTACAATCGTCTGACGTACAAAATATCTATAAAATCGAATATTTAGTACTCAAGATAAGGTTTTAAGGCACTTTCCCTCCAGGTCTCATTAATTTTTTCCACCTTGTATAGTTGGACCAAGCTAACTGCACCGAATTTGACGTGACAATTAAGTGCCATCACAACTCTCATACTTCATAGAAATTTAACATCTATGGTGACACTTCCACACTTTGTCATTGCAAAATCTGTGCAGAGTGAGCTTGGTCCGACTTAGACGTGTGCGCCGCGCCGGCGCGCTGCCGCCGCCGGGCTTTTTTGCCACGCCGCCGCCGCCGATAAATGATCGGCGTGAAATCGGCGTGACCTTGAGTGTTGTTAATTAGCTATTCCAAGTTGGTATTTGAATTAATTTGAATTACAATATGGATTTTTTGTCAGATATACGTTAATTATTAATTAAATAATACAGAAGAGCCAGTTAGGCAGTTACACAAACTGTTTGACACACCGATTAAAGTAACTGAATAATCTTAAGTATTCAGCGTCAAGAAATATGAGATAGCGATAGGTATATGAAGTAGGATTTTTTCGTATTAATTGTGAATTCACATTGCCTAACATACGAAGGCAGAATCCTCAGTCATGACAAGACTTACAAGTTACGAGCAACGAAAAAACAGGGCTCATGTACCATGGGACCTCAAGGTGAAATAGAAAAGGAAAACTAACTGGCTAATATTGCGACCATCATACTTGCTTATTTGCTTGCGTCTTAAACTGTATGCATATTAAGTCCATCAAAAATCTGAAAATATTGATGTGCGAATAGTCTCGAGACCCAGTGTCCTAAAAAAGAAAGAGAGAGACAGAGTGACAACACTGTAGATTCGCTTGCCCTACGGAAATGTGCAAGCTGTAAATGGGTGAAGCAACATTTTCTTGTCACTCGTTGCTATGGTTATAGTCACCTGGGTCACTGGGGCTTTCAATTAACCAAACATTTTTGTAGTAGTTATAAACTTACAAGCCCTTTCCATAATAGGCCATCATACAAGAATGAATATATGACTTGGTACAAAAGTTCTTGTAACAAACTGTGCTACTATTGTTGCCTGCCTGACGCCTGACGGGAATAACAACAGCAAATACATCGAAATGGCGGCTCTTCTAAAGAAAAATGAAGATAAAAGTTCTAGAGAGGTCTTAAGATCAACCTTTCCAAGAAAAAAGTAATGGTAGTAGACAGGGCAAATATTCTCCTAGTTACCGAAGCACTCGGCGATTACCAGACCGAGCTAGTTTGTATATCTTGGGTTGATTACCAGTACCGCCAGTGCCGGTGGTTGCACCGCCGAGATACGCCGCAGAGCTGGCATGGCTAAGAGTGCTATGGCTAATCTCGACAGGATCTGGAAGAACAGAGGTATGCGACGTGCAAATAAAGTGCGCTTGCGTGCTCTCGTCTTTTCAATATTCCAGTATGATACCGAAACGTGTGAAGTGACAAAGGTGCTTTTGAGATGTGGTGTTGACGAAGACTGCTGCTACTGTATACCTTGGACAGCTAGAAGAAAAAAAAACCCAAACTCTGAGAGCTCAATATCGCTACTCACCTCTTCACAACATGCCAAAGGCGAGCCCTTAGATTCCTCGGACATATCATGCGGTTTTCAACGCATGATGTGGAGAAAAAACATATATTTAGGCCGATGGCAAACGTGCTCGAGTTAGAGCATGTATGAGGTCGAACGCAATGAAGAGGTCGGCTTACGGCAGTCTGTACCGTACAGTCCACACGGCTTATGACCGCGCGAAATGGAGACAAATTACATGTGATCGCGATCCTCAGCAATGAGAAAACTTGTAACAAATTAAATCTCTTTTCATTTTGTATAAGTGGCCAAGTCGCTCAGACGCCTAGTTTCCGAGATATAATCGAAAAACTTCGACTTCGAGTCGAAAATCGACTTTTGATATGTTCACCTAACTAGTCCAAACAAAGCTACGAGGTCAAAAATTGTGTTCCAAGCATTTCCCTCTATACCTTTTTTTGGGCATTTATTTCCTGGCCTAAGTTATTATACCTATCCCATATTGTTCATTTACAAATCCTATTTACTCACAGCCTGTTCAAAACTATAATTAGTTCACTGGAATCACTGGCCAGCAAACTGGATTGATCAAATTTTCAAGAAAAACAACAAATTAATGATTTTTCTTAAGAAACCTGAAAGTCAAGGTCACGCCGATTTCACGCCGAAAATACGCCGCCGCCGCCAATTTTTTGGCGAACGCCATTTTTTAGTCGGCGCACACGTCTAGTTCGACTCTTAGTGATCCCTAACTGAGTCCTGACAAGGTTTGGATTGATGAATCAAATATCAGTCTGTTTTGTAGGTATTTAACCAGCTTCATCATTGCTAAATACCAAATACATTCAAATTCACATTCATCAAACTACTACGATATTGCCCATTCCAGAATTAATACTTTAACATTATCCCCATTCTGGCGTTAAAAGGGGAAACAAACAAAAGTACTTTTAAAAAACAATGACAGCGCTATCTGACACGATCTGTCAAAATTCATGTTCAAAATGACCTAAATAAATCTTGCACGTCAAAATGGTCAGTCAAGCAACCCTATTTTATTATTTTTTTCATAGGGTTAGAATACCATTTTATATTTACTATCGGCTAACAAAACCCTTTGCAAATTTGATATTTAACCCCTTTAGTTTGGGTTTATTATAGGGCTGGATGGTAACAATTTTAGTGTGGTAGAAGGTAGAAATTGGAGTGGGCCCAGTTTAAAAATGCTAATGTTAAGGGTTGTCACCCTTTCAGATATAGTACGGGAGGCGCAACCGGTTTTTTTTTCACGATTAACTTTTTATTTTGCGAATTTAGGTCACTCGGGATGCGTGGGAGCGTTGAAGTTGTATTGAATGCCGACGGCATGAAAGAGTTTATCAAAATGTAAAAAATGTGATCAATTTTGGTTTTGTTATATACCATGAATCTTAATAAATTAAATAAATAATAATAATAAATCAATATTTGGGGAAAATCTTACACAAATCGACCTAGGCCCAAAATTACGCAAAGCTTGTACTATGGGTACTAGGCGAGGATACATACGATATATAGATAATAATCATAATTTTCTAATCATCTCTAAAAATCTGCCATATGTTCAATTAAAATTACATTTACTTGTTTATGAGAATTTTATGGTTGCCGAAAAATACATTAGTTATTAACCAGTTTTAGTAGGACTCAGGGTACCAGGGTACAGGTATATAATATACCTATTTTGCAAAATTGAAACCACCTATCTACCTATAAATTAGCAATGAATTAAGCATCAGTAACTATCCTAAAGCCAATACTTGATGAATTATATGTATGTAAATAGTCCTATCAACTATTTCACGTAACTTTTTTTATATTTATTTTAATGTTGCTGGAAATGATGTCCCTTCTTGCTACTTGTAGTCAGACTGCTGACCTATAAATCTGATAGGTGCGAGCGGGACAGGAGACCCATTACTAATTATAAGTATGCGCGTGCCGTTAACGAGGGGGCAAGATTTTGTGGAGAAGGATTACGTTTATTTGGAACTGGTTTTGTATTGCACAATAGTAGTTTATGCAAATGATACATAACGAGAGGCTCTAAAACACAAGCGAGCGTCAGCGAGCTTCATAATAGAACCACACGAGTGCTTTAAGGCCTAATTATGTACAGTTGCATACACTACTTTATCTACACACATATCATTAGTACTCCAAGATGGGTTCAGAAGCCATAGGGAAATGACCTGCATTGCTACTAGTGCTACCTGTACAATATCTATGGACTATACCTATAGATATTAAAATGACGCAATAAAAATAAATTTGAACAAATACAGAAACAAACTACTCATATTTTCAACTAAAATGTAAATTACAAACAACTTTTCACAATTTTACTTTCGTAACAGCAAAAAACCAACAAACAAATGACAACAGTAATGGCGGCAATTCGATCCTCCGTCAAGACAAGTTTTTTTTTTACCACAGATAAGATAGTTCTCATAGTAATATTGGTTCTAATAATGCTGGTCATTTCCTACGGTTTCTGAACGCATTTTAGAGCACTAACGATATGTGCGAGGATAAATTATTACTACGACTTCGATTAACATAATGACCGTATTAGTATAAAATACATCAGTGAAACCGCTAAGTTAGCTAAGTTAGTATGTCTCACGATAGTTTAAATTCGATTAATGTATTAGTACTTTACAATTGTTGTTTTTTTTTTATTTAGATAATAACTAGGTGTAATAAAAGAACGTCTGGATTTATTCAAGGCAAACGAAGGCGTATATGCCATTTTCAGTTTTTAGCAAACAGTACGTTTTCCACAATACGGCCAAGAAACACAATCAACAATGTTTTGGCAGTTTTTCGCTTACCTTCTTTCGGCCAAAATCTCTTGGCAACGTGCCAACTCGTGTTCTCGGTTGATATAACACAAGCTTCTTGTTGTGCGGGACTTCACGACACGAATGTAACACTCGTCTGATACAATCAACAGTTCTCAACGCTATGAAAAGTTTGGGAAGCAGGAAATAGGTACTTTCCCACATTTAGAAAGTATTAGTCAACGTACTTATAATAAAAGTAATAGAGAAACACGCGTTGTATTTTATGAATCTGATCTAATGTCTACCTAATGACCTAGCTAACGGATTAAAGAATAAAGTCAATATGCACAATTGCAAATTCTCGTCATTATACAGCCCAAACTTTAAACTTGATTCACTCTATTGCCATGCTTAGAGTTCCTAACTTAGGTACGGGTACCTACATACATAGCAGTTTACTCGTTTACTCTAAAACTAAACTTCGTGTTTATATCCCAATCCCAAGCATGTGGCCCTGTAAGTTTGTTGTTAAACATTTCATTTTTGATACAAGCTTTTACGGCCGACGGCGATTCTATAGGGGCCCAAAGTTAGAACAAAAAGTTGACAGTTGACGAGTAATTAGTGGGCCCTTAAGAAAACCAAATTTCTGGTTTCTTTATTTTGTGTTTTATCACCAAGTCTTCGTCATCGTATCAGTTCAGAATTTACAAGATTGCCTGTCAAATATCACAAAGGTGACGAAAATCGGAATGATTCAAGTGTCATCGGAAGTATTGCATCCGTGGTTTTATACTAAAATGTTGTGTAAAACACTTCTCCATGCTTGCCGCCCGTGTCGTGTGCCGGCACATGCTTGCACGCTTGGCGCACGGCCCGTATAAGTTGTGTAGTGCCATAGAGTACTACATACTTATATTTGAACGGATATTTGCAGTGAGTGTAGTTTTAAGAGGTGCTTTTCTGCAAATTCAGTTACCGATTGAGACACGGACACACCAACTTGACATTCCTACCTCTACCTGCTATGGAAATGTGTATTTTAGAAAGAGAAGAATGTATACTGGTTCTTATCTATAATGTATTGTAATTGCACCTGCGCAACTGCTTACCCACTTAAATATATTCACGCGCAGATGACTCCAGCAACGTTTTCCCATTAAAAACGGTTGGAGTCGCCGTCGTCGGACACGGCGAGGAGGACATTATTATTATTATTATTGTAATTGAATGAATAGGCTAGTTTATTTTATAATAAACTACATTATAGTTATTATTTATTAATGTTATTATTATTATTAATGTGTATCTCCGTTTTAAAACTCTCGGGTCTTTCGATCCCGGTCATTTATAAGGCGTGCGTGGGGATATAGATCCAACACGTAGAGGCCGTTTGGAGAGATTTGATGTCATGTAGAACGCCTGCTGGAACCCATTCATGGGTACATCAATAGATACCCGTGAACCGGTTTCAGCAGGCATTGGAAGCTATTGTAGAGAATATGGACAGAGTACTGGTCTATGGTTTAAGTTTGGGTGGAAAAAAGACTGGGCTATTGCGAAGAAGTCCGGACACCTGCCATAACATTGCTTGCACAAGTTATCGAGGCAGGCGGTGACTCGCCACTCGTTAGATGGGCACCTGATGCGCCATCGTAAAGACGGCCAGGCGCAACACCGGCGTGAGCGGCTCAGGGGTGTCGAGAGGTGTGCTGCGCTTTCTCCGAAGTTACTCGCGGCGTTATGCCCTTTACCACTTCCACCCCTGGAGCATATAGCTCTTACGACTCCCCTCTGGACATCCAATGAAGGCAAGCCAGAGCTGAGAGTCCTGCGGGTCCCCTTGGGGTCCACTCCGACTGACGGAGACACGCCGGAGACGGAGACCCTGACCGACTCTCTGGAGCACTCGGGTCCGTGGGGTCGTCACTCCCCAACAGCTCGCCACAAGCTGCCCTGCGGGCTTATTAATGTTATTATTATTAATATATAATCAAATTATATTCTCAAAACACACTGAAACTTATTTATTTTTTAAATGCGGACATTATGCGGATTTTATTATGATTTTTTTACGTCCATAGACATAGTATAGTAGTTATAGACATGAAACCGAGCGACCAGAGGTAAGAGAAAGTTAATGTATGGCAGCATAATCCGTTTCCCCTCACTAGCTCGGAAAGTTGTCGTTTATCCTTCAATACAAGCGGGGAAAAACGCGTTTTATCCACTAGTGGGGAAAGTAATTTGACCTTGGATGGAGCGTGTTTAAGTAGCTTGACAGATAACAAAACGTAAAACGCTCATGATAATGGTTCGTTCGATATTAATTATCATTAAATAAATGGTTTGAGAATCTAATAAAAAATACCAAATTTAGCTTTATTTAATGATTTTAAGTCATAAACCTTAAAATTCCATAAGAAACGTTTGTTTTTTATAATGATGTTAAATATAATTCTGAACGCACAAGTTGAGTCGATGCAATTTCAAAACGCATCGTTGACATTTCATACATCAGAAATGTCAACATTGTCAACAATTTTTTTACTTAAAACCTTTTCTCACCGACTTGCGTAAAAATACACAACTTCCAGAGTTTTCTGTTATAATATCGTAAAGAAATGAGTGATTCCAGTGATGAAGATGATCTAACGCCTGTGGATGTTGCACTTTCCTCGCTATAGTGAGGTGAAAAGTTTTGTGTTACACACGGGCGCAAATGTATTTTACTTCTCGTGTGTTGAAACACTCGCGGGTAAAATACAACTTTGCACCCTTGTATAACAAATAACTATTTTCTCTTTCACTCTTATACATTTCGGTATTTCGCCATCGCCTCCTACCTATGCTGCCATAACCCGACCATGAAAAAAAACCCGGTCGGTGATAACGACAAAGCATGGCACTATTTTCTCTTTCCTCTTATAGGAATAGCAAAAAGACTATCTTTCTCTATCAAAGAGTGTCAGGCCCTTGGTTACGTCACTTGTTGCTTCTTCAACTAACGTTTCGGTTTTTTTATTTTATTTGGACGATTTAAAGTTGGTTATCAACAATTCGATCCTTATCGAGTTTAAAAATAACAATAAAAAATAAGTAGCTGTTTTGACTAGCTAGGCCAGCCTATTGTTCTACGAGCTCTGCCCTTTTTCTACTCTGTACTACTTACTCACGGGGAATTGTAAAAAGGGTGATACAGACTGTTGAATTATTCGTACCTAGGGTGCACGGTCGGGGGACCGCGGCCCCTGCCTCCGTGGTCGGGCAGTTTTGGCCAGATCTGCCCTGCGGTGCTCCGTCAAATTGGGTGCGGCTTTTACTAAACTGCGGTAAAACGACTACCTATGCATTTAAATGTGACATATTCGTTACGATTGTTGCTATATACAATAATTACATAGAACATTTTACCTCTACTGATTTTTTTCTTAGTTACAAAGAACACGACGCGGTACAGGGTGCTACGAACAAATCTTAGAAAATTATTAATGTCGGTTTTGTTAGAGCGGAGCGTATAACGTAACCCCATAATCACATTTTCTCTACATTCCAGGAAAAATATACTACATGCTACGACGTAGAGCTTCAAGCGTAGGTAAACAGTAAATTAGTTGAACAATAAATTCTTAAGTCATAGTATAATTAGCGTACATAATTAAATTGCATGTCATGTGTTTGACGACCGGTCTGGTCTAGTGGGTAGTGACCCTGCCTATGAAGCCGATGGTCCTGGGTTCAAATCCCGGTAACGCTGCGTCTTACGTAAGCGAACAACTCGCGAACGCCAAGCTAAGCGGCGCGGCGCGGCGCGGCGTTCGCGTTAGCAACAAGATCGCCCACGTAGGACGCGTGTTGTTCGCCTACGTAGTACGGCTGAGTAAGGGCATTTATATGTGTGATGAGCACTGATATTTGTTCCTAAGGTGTTCCTAAGTCATGGATATTTTTATTTGTATATTGTATTGCCAACCAGCCAACACCAAGAAAGAGCTCATATCATAAAGCTAATTCCGGAAATATACCTACTTAAAGCGGACTTAACCAAAGACAAATTTTAAACAAAACTTTTTAACTCAAATAATGACTCGTAGAAATGGAAAATGTTTGGAGCTAAAACTTCTGTGGGCGAAATTGTTTTCTGGGAAGCGAGATCTGCGTTCATGTGCAAATTGGACAATCCGTTCAATTCAAATACATATTATCTGTCCGTGACTTCGTTTGCGTGAAATGATGATGATGATTGATAAAAACTATCTTATGTCCTTCCACGAGCCTCCAACTACCTCTGTATCAAATTTCATAGAAATCGGTGCAGCAGTTTAAGCGTGAAGAAGTAACAGACAGACAGATAGTTACATTCGCATTTATAATATTATTATTAGTAGCTTTTGCCCGCGACTTCGTCTGCGTGGAGTTAGTAATTTGGGTAGCTTATTTTTTATCCAATCTACTAAATCGATTTCCCATACAAGCTTCCACCCTCCTTTTCACCCCCTTAAAGGATGATTTCTGGGATAATAACTACCCTATGTCCTTCCCCGGGACTCGAACTATCTTTATACCAAATTTCAACTAAATCGGTTCAGCGGTTTAAGGGTGAAGAGGTAACAGACAGACAGACAGACACACTTTCGCATTAATAATATATGGATAAGTAGGGATTTTACGTATTGTCGGTGCGGACAGTGCGTCACGTGTGCACCCACATGGCTCGTAATAATCGTAATAAACTAAGTGAATTAAATACGATCTACATATATACCATCAGTATGTTTCTAACTTACAATTAAAACATTCCAGATTCCAGTTGATCTACCTCCGCGATGGGAATCAGAAAACCAAGAGCTGAAATTAACTGAAAATTAACAGAGAAAAACTTATTGACAAAAGTAAGACTGCACTTAATAATTTGGTCTACGAGTTTACCATAGAGGTATGTACATAGTAGGTATCCTAGAGCATTTTAGATACCTACATTTCAGTAATCAGCTTCCAACTAAAATTACAACCAGAAATATTTAGCCATTTAGCAAGTTTCATTCAGTGCGCCGGTGAAATGTACGAAAACAGTAGTGAGTGTAGAGTAGAGCGCAACCTGCGAATGTAACCTGACCTATAGTGATATTTCCCGGGCCAGCTGATGTCGTTGACCCCCATCCCAGACCCTCGCCCGAGTGCCCACACTCATCCGCCATTCGGTAAACCGAGCTGTGCGATACACAAGATGTCCCAATAAGAGACGATTGAACGAAGATCACCCCCATTATTCAGTGATGAGCTGATGAGTACCTAATGCCATTTAAACTGAACGTCAATTGGCGGTAAATCGGTAGATGATAACTATTTTCACGCATGTCACGCAACCGTAGTTGTTTTAACTAGAGTATGCCGTAACTGCCATGTCGTCCTATATATATATCAAGTAGCATGTAGTCTCTCTGACTGATATTATAATTTATCAAATCAAATTGCTTTGTTTTTTAAAGATGTTCGTATTTTTTAGGGTTTCGTACCCAAAGGGTAAAAACGGGACCCTATACTTAGACTCCGCTGTCCGTCCGTCCGTCTGTCACCAGGCTGTATCTCATGAACCGTGATATGTAGTTATCACAGATGACGTATTTCTGTTGCCGCTATAATAACAAATAATAAATACAGAATAAAATAAATATTTAAGTGGGCTCCTATACAACAAACGGGATTTTTTTGCCATTTGCGTAATGGTACGGAACCCTCCGTGCGCGAGTCCGACTCGCACTTGGCCGGTTTTTTTAACACGCTTTAATTAGGTCGACCAGTATGTAACTATGTAATCGAATCTAAGGTAACTAATTTAACCATCTTCCAAGGATCGTAGCGTCATGAAAATTGGCAGCTGTATGTAGTTCTGATGACAATACGTTACTGTCGAATTGATCTGATGATGGAGCCGGAAGATATGAATTGGAACTTCATAATGGAACATCGTATCATAGCTGTGTTTGGATTCGTTAGAAAAGTCTTGTAATGAACTTTGACCACGATTAGGTTACAAGGTCTGATGATGAAGCCGGAAGATAGGCACTGGCATTCCATGATGGAATATCGTATCATAGTCGTGTTTGCACTTGTGAGAAAGGTCACGTAATGGACTTTGAACACGATCAGGTTTCAAGGTTATAACAAACCTACTACTACTACTAGAACTTGGTAATAGGAACTCTGTGATAAAACAACGCAACCTACTTGTGTTTGGGGTTTTTAAAATTGTCTCGATAAGTATTAGTTGTCTGTGGAAAGAAAAGTACAGTCAGCGAAAAAAGCGTGTACCAAAAATGAAATTTTTGCCAAAAACTTATTTATGTGCTTGACGTAATTTACAGTTTTTGAACGCATCATAGGTTTTTGATATGTGTAGATAAAACAATTAAGGTGGTTCGATTTTCATACAAAATTCAATCTGCTTTAATTAAGGCACTACACACTATTACTACACAAATATTTGCTCATTTATCTACTTTCGAATATTCGTTTGCGCTAAATTAATAGAAAAACTTTGTTTCATACAGAAATCATACATAAATCAACGTAATTTTTTCATCAATTTTACGTATGTGTGTGTCACAAATGTCGTGTACAAATACGTTGCGTGCGGCGTTGCCACTCTATGACGTTGGCGACGTTGCCTGGCCGACCTGGCAGGATTTGCAGTTGCAGTGCCGTGTTTAGTGCATTTTTATTTGACAGTGTTGACACTGACACATAGGGTCATGTTTATTGTGTCAATTTGTTTGTATAAATTGAAAATGATAGCAACGTCTAAATCAAGTTACAAAAATCATCGGTGTTCTGGTCCGCGAAAATCCAGAAAAATTCAGACTCAATTGAAGCGGAATTCATGATGGTGAAGTTTCGTAAGGTAGGTACAGTTTCATTCCTTCATTGTACATTGTAATTTTCTCGTGCCGATCTTTTTAGAAAATAATTCTCACTTCTTCCGTAATGGTAGATATAAGCAGTGAACCTATACCTATATAATGTAATTATTACTGTTTTGGTTGCCGAATAGTCAATGTGTCACTAACTCTAGGTTTTTTTAGGTATTGTGCAAAATGAAGAGGCATTCTTGGAAATAAAATGTTTTCCTTCCTCCAGAAAAAATCAGGACATCCTCACTGCAATAAAGTAAAATAAAACATTTCCTGGGGATGAAAATTATGGAATTTTGTCTATGAATGAAAAACACAATTATTACTAGGTAAGTAAATGATAACTTTATTAGAATCCATATTGTTGCATCATCTTTCTTCCTATAACATTAGAGATTTTGTGCTATCATGATATTATTTTTCTTTCAGGTAAAGGGACAACTACGGATAACAAATATGAAAAAATGTTATTTCATTTGTTGTGTGAATCCATCTACACCAACAAGACATCCACTGCTGGACATAGGCCTCCCCAGGGATCTCCACAACGACTGGTCTTGCAAGACCGGCCAAAATATCGAGAAATAAATAATATAAATAAACATGATAAATATCCCGTTTTCTATAATAGTTATAATTAGGCCATGCAATGTTGTTACTCACTGTACCTACTTGAATCCAAAAAAAAATATAAAAAAAGTTTTAATTTTATTTTACAATTACTACTTTATTATTAGTACATTACGATACAAGTGCGAAAAGTAGGAAATTGGCAACGAGTTGCGATAAATTGAAACACGACCGAAGGAAGTGTTTTAATCGACACGAGTTGCGAATTACCTTTTCGCACGTGTATTGTACAACGTTTTACAGTACATAATTATGGCCCTTTACATTTTCGACATATGCACGTATTGTACTAATTACCGCACTAGGGCGGTAACGTATATGTAGCACCATATGTACTAAAAAGTATTTTACAGTACATATGGTGCAACTTTCTCGCCCTAGTGCGTAAAGAGCACTTTTCATGCATATGTCGAAAGTTTAAAGGGCCATATGTACTGTAAAACGTTGTACGATACACGTGCGAATAGGTAATT
Source organism: Cydia strobilella (assembly GCF_947568885.1). Classification (NCBI taxonomy): domain Eukaryota; kingdom Metazoa; phylum Arthropoda; class Insecta; order Lepidoptera; family Tortricidae; genus Cydia; species Cydia strobilella. The sequence continues at coordinate 18,513,883 of NC_086042.1, read as the reverse complement.
CGCAACTCGTGTCGATTTAAAACACTCTCTGCGGTCGTGTTTTAATCTGTCGCCACTCGTTTCGAATTTTCTCTTTTCCGCACTTGTATCGTAAATAACTATTTCAAACTGCAAGGGTACGATGATAGATCTCAATTCAATATAATTTTGCAACATTTGGCATTATTAGGTTATAAATTGTATGGAGATGAAATCTATCATCGTACCCTTCCAGTTTGAAAAATACTATAGAGGCTGGGCAGTAAGGGATTGCTTTACTTGTAGAACTATATTTAGCCCTTTAAAAAAAAACTGATACCTAACACTTACAAACCTGGACTTCCTTGGGCTAGTGCTACTAAGAATCGTCAGTATTCTCCATCCTTTCTGAGTTGGAAGAACCCAAAAAGGTGAGATTTGTGAAAGTCAGGTTTTCAATATATGTGGCGTTTTCAACCAAACGGGTACCTACTTATTGTTGTCATATTTCCATAAAGCTTCAAAATGAAATCAACCTAATCGACAACCGACAATGTGGTACCTTTTAGTTCAAAACGTCACATATTTTTATAAAACGTTATAAACTAATTTATTAATAATACTGAATATCTGGGAGAAAAAGAAAACATAAGTAAAAACTCAAAAATGCTCGTTTTCCCAGAGATAAGACCTAGCTAGATCGAACCCCTTACAGCAAATTTCATCGAAATCGTTAGAGCCGTTTCCGATATCACTGAAATATATTTCGGTTATATCGGAATCGGACAAGAATTCGAAGAATAAAAGGTATAAGAAACATAAGATAACACAAAAAGGACAAAAAAAGTACCCCTGACGTACCAGTCTCGAACCCGAATCCTCTTGCACGTATTTCCACGAACATACCGCAACGCCATTGCAGCATACTTACACTGCATGAAATTGTCTACTACAAGCATCACGGAAACACTGTTTGCATGTGTGAGTAATAGTAGGAAATAGCATGACAGAAACACTCTGTCGACTTTAAAAGTGTTTTTTGCACTAATGAAGTATTCAATGTTTATTATAATAGTTCAATATTTATGTAAAGAGTGCGCTAAACATACTTTTAAGTATACAGATACCAACACTATTCCACAAAAAAATAAAACCTGAAAATTTGCGAAAGTGACGCCATCTAGCGGGGTTTAAGCTTTGGGTAACCTAGTCGAACCACCTTAATATAAATGCTATTTAGCTTCAAAACCGTACTGTGGAAACAAACTAACCACCCTCGCCTCGGCTCAAAATGTACATTGCTACCCCTAATAAAGCCATTTCCATGCCAAAAACGACTTTTACTCCTTTACTTTGAGCTCATTTTTCATGAGCAATTTACCACCTCGCTTAAATTAAATTGAAACCCGCAATATCAGAATCTACCTTAGGGACTTTCGTTAAGGTTCTACTTTGTTTGGCTACTAGGTCTGTAGGTGACTTCCGTATATACTAGTGCAAGCGAAAAGAAGTCTTGTTAACGCTATTTTAGGTTAGGTTTTGTATCTAATGATGTTGATATGATTGTTCTTTTGCAAAATACACAGTATTTTTTCTCCGCTGCGTACCCTAAAGTGCCTTGGAGCATCATTATTTCTCACATCCACCCCAAGGTAACTTAGACAAGCCTTACCTCTACAACACTTGGGTAGAAAAGCACCTGAAGCGACGTTTTTCATATACCTATCATTATGAGTCAAATAATTATTACAACTAGTAGTATTGTTTCCCTTACCGGTCGGTACTGCGTCACATAACATTCTACCGTAGTTCCCATATACGATATTCATAAGATAAATGGGGTGAAGTTCATTAAACCCAAGATTTGACCTTGTCATCCGAAATCGTAAAAATGTATGTTGTTCCTTGTTCCTGGATATAGGGACCATGCAAGAGAAATATTTGATTTTAGCGGATTTGCAAAATATATATGTATATATGTGATATAAATATACATATAATTGTCTTTTCAGGTCTATGATTCCGTGGAGAATTGGAAGAGCGTTGGAACCTAAGCCATAGTGAGATTAGTGAGTCATGGTGACTCCATTCCACCTCTACAGTATTTGTATTTAGCCTAGATTTAGTGATAACAATTAAAATTACACCACGATACTACTAATACAATTGTATGCACTATAGGGAGCCCTTCGCCCCGTAATCCCCACTGGCGCTACTCTTTGTTACAGAGAACAATCGGAAAAAACGGGGTAGGCTGGTATACAGAGTTCGGAAGTGCTATGTCAGCGTTACAGCAGACATGCTAATGTCCCGTTAATTACAGCTGTGGCATCATGGCCCAGACTATTTGACTGAAGGCAATGAGTATAATTTTCATTTGTCAGAAATAACTCCACCGCTGTGCAGTGTTGAATATCATAACTTAGATGAGTATAAGGCGTGAAACGCCACTGTAAATGACAATGTTATTGATTCATTTTTTGAACGATTTTCAAGCTTGTTCAGAATGATTAGAGTCACTGTTCATATATATATTAAGATTTATAAATAAATGTAAAGAAAAAGTGGTTCCTACAAATCTAATTTCTGTAAAAGAGTCTAGAGACGCTTTGACTTTAATAATAAAAGGTGTGCAAATGTACTACTTTCATGATGAGTTTGTGTGTATTGAGAAGGACAAAGCTATAACCTCCAATTTAAAAGCACTTAACCCTTTCGTTGACTCGGCAGGGCTTCTTCGTGTGGGTGGAAGGTTGGACAATGCCACACACTTAGATTTCTCAAAGAAGCATAATATAATTTTGCCTAAGCACTGTCATGTAACTAAATTGATTATTATTCAAGAGCATTTAATGCTCATGCATGCAGGGTTAAAGCTTGTCCTAGGTGGCCTATGTCAAAAATATTGTATAATTAACTCTGTGAGAGAAGTAAAATCTGTAATCAATAAATGCATAACATGTTGTAAGGCCACCGCTAGTCGGCAATTAATGGGATCACTTCCCAAGGAGCGAATCACTCCAGCTCGAATATTTGAAAATACAGGCCTTGATTATTGTGGACCTTTTGAAATTAAACAATCAGCTCTTAGAAGTAGTGTAATAGGTAAAGGGTATGTAGCCGTATTTGTTTGCTTCGCCTCCAAGGCTGTGCATCTTGAAGTAGTCACCGATATGACCAGTGACACTTTCATAGCTACACTAAAGCGTTTCATTGGTAGAAGAGGCTATCCACAAAATATATTTTGTGATAATGGCTCAACATTTCACGGTGCAAATAACAAACTAAAAGAGCTCCATGATTTACATAAAAAAGATTATTTTCAGAAGGCTGTCAATGATTATGTACTACAGAAAGGCATACAGTTTCATTTCATTCCTAAATATAGCCCCAATCATGGAGGTCTCTGGGAGGCTGCTGTCAAATCAGCAAAATTTCACTTCAAAAGGATTGCTTCAAATCGAATATTTACATATGAGCAATTTAGCACAATAATCATAGAAATTGAGGCAATACTGAACTCTAGGCCGTTGACCCCTCTGTCTCATGACACTTCTGATTTTTCATATTTAACCCCGGGGCACTTCTTGATTGGTGCTGAGCTAACTTCTGCTCCCCAACCCGACTTGGCAGCAGTCCCCAGTAATAGACTCCGGTTTTGGAGGTGCTGCGAGCAAATACGGCAGCATTTTTGGAGTGTTTGGTCAAAGGAATACCTATCATTGTTAAACCAAAGAACTAAATGGCAAAAAACAGAACCTAACCTAAAGGTTGGCATGGTGGTATTGCTACAGGTTCCAAATACTCCTCCTTTAACCTGGCCCTTAGGTAGGATTAACAAAGTTTTTTTATGGCAATGATGGCCATGTAAGAGTTGTGGAGGTGCAAACCTCAGATAAAAAGTTGCATTCCCGTGCTGTGTCAAAAATAGTGGTATTGCCAGTAGAGGCATAACCCAAATATGTGATATTAAGTTAATAAAATTGTCCTTAATTTTAGTTCTTGTTGCACAAGTAAGTGCATCTCTATTGTGATTTATTTTTAGTTGTTGGTTGTATTTGTAATTTTGTATAGAACCCTTGAACTTGTATAAGATATTTTAGATTCAATAGTATTATTGTTAATTACTGGTTCATGTTTAAGCCATAGTTTTCTTTCATTATTCATTTACAGTGTACTAAGCAATATTGTTTGTCTCAAATAGGCATTTGCGCCCTCCCCCCCCCCCAGTTTATGTGTGAAACACACCTAAGTAAGTGTCCAGAGGTGTAGAACCTACTTTATAGCTTGAATCGCCTCCTGCGTGTGGCAACACTGTTCTCTCTCTTCCTAGCCGCCATTCTTAGCGATCACATCAAAAATGTAAGCATTTTCAATTATAAATAATAAATACAGTAAGAAAGTGAAGTTAAAGTTTTTATCACATCCATATCAATTCTCTCCATCCTCCAACATATACACCATCCAGTGACCGCGGGATCAATATTCTTCTTTACGTGCGACGCCGACGTCTCTCAAGTGCGGACTATGTCATCAGTCGGAAGACATTCACTGCGGAACTAAAGCTTCTTCCTACCTAAAATTACCACTAGTGTTCCTATATTTCTCTGAGATGCGCCTTCTGGTCTCCTATAGGTACGCGATCACCACATAAGAACTTATCTGTCCCAACGACCATAGGTTCTAATAGTAATTAATGGTAGTTTTAGAATGTCATAAAACGTAAACAACGTGAACAACAAAGAACAACGTTCTGTTACTTTGCCCAGGCAAAATATTTTCCGTGAGAGCTATCTTTCATCTTCGCATTTCGGTATAAACCACGATAAAGCCTTTGCCGGTGGAATTAGCATTTAAATTGTTCCATCACAGGGCTGTAACAAGCAGAAAAAGATCTGTAAAGATAAAACGAGGTGCGATAACACAAATCAGAAGCTTTCTGACAGTGAAAAAAATTGTTGTCGCAAAAAAGTCTCCCTATTTATGTAAGCACTCTTACCTATTAGGTAATACAGGGCTCATAATAGCGTCTAAGACAAAGCCATATGCCTGCCTAGTTAACTGCGATGAAAACCTTTAACTTTCTGTACTGAATTCCATGTAGGTGTACCCGTTGTCATTATTATTGGGTATGTTTACAGTACATGTGAGATTTAATAATGACATTTGGGATGTATCAATACTTCAGCTCTGCCCTTATCACAGATGCTATGACGTGTTCAACAGCGTCCTAAACACATGGGCATGATTCTGGTTCCATACTTGTATACTACTATACTACTATCTAAGGAATGCAAACCGGTAAAAAAAAACGGGCGGACGGGTAAATTACTCATAATATTTAATATTTACAGTAAAATGTGCTTACTTTGCTCCCCGCTGGCTAATTGTGCTGCAACGGTTTTTAAATACGAAAACTATATCACAACCTTATTTAAGTAAAGTAGCCACATTTTACGGTACCGGTTGCATTCCCTAGTATTTTAAACATCGTACCTTCGTTTGAATTGCAAACACCAATACATACATAAGGGGACCAAATAAACAATAATATGGTGAAAGTGTAATGGTTCGCTTATACCGTGACCTTGAGCCTTCTTATGAGGCCCATCGTTAGCGCCCACGTCTCAGATCCGTATGTCATCACTGGCAGCACACACTGGTCAAAGACTTTCGACTTAAGACACTGCGGCAATTTGGACGAAAAGATACTGTGGAGCTTCCCGAACGCTGCCCAACCGAGTCGGATTCGACGAGTGACCTCTTTCTCGAAGTTGGACCTACCTAACTGGACTGTTTGTCCTAGGTATACATAATCGTCAACAACTTCGAGCGCAGAGCCTCCGATTAATACGGGAGTTGGCACAACATGGACAGAATATATTTTAATACAAATAGTTTATGTGCAACGGCAGCCCTGGCCACCTGGAGCGCGGGCGTATTTACATGCAAACCAACGTGGCAACCGCCTGCATACTTACTGCATGAATTTTCTATTTTTACCACCGACGGTACGAAATGTACGGCTACGGTATGAAGACGGTATTATCGTGTTGGGTTCTTAGTGATTTGAAAACGCTCGACTTTGAGGCTTACAATTCTTACAAAGATATTACTTTGATTCTATAGTTTCATTACAACTAAATTAATGAAATTGATTTAAAAAATCTGACTGACTCTGACTGACTTATTTATTTCCAGCCTTTTTTAACCATTTAGTGACTACCTTTTAGTTTTTAGGGTTCCGTACCCAAAGGGTAAAAACGGGACCCTATTACTAAGACTCCTCTGTCCGTCTGTCTGTCTGTCTGTCCGTCTGTCTGTCACCAGGCTGTATCTGATCAACCGTGATAGATTATGTATTTCTGTTGCCGCTATAACAACAAATACTAAAAAGTACGGAACTCTCGGTGGGCGAGTCCGACTCGCACTTACCGGTTTTTATTATTTAACTTCAAATTATCTTTGTACCAATAGGGTAGGTAATTCGTAGACAAACAGTATGAGCTACGCCGCGCCGTAGCTCGTAGCAAGTACAAAACAAAGATCAGTGAGGAAGCGATTCTGATTTACAAATTGTTAAAGTTTTGAGCATGGTTATGATATGACCTAGGCAATCGCTCACGCTGATGGATTCAAAAGAAAAGGATAAAACAGCCAAAAAACTTTAACAACTCCAGCAGGTGTTGGGATGGTGCAGGCAAATATGAAAAACAACTCCGTAAAAAGCTGCCACTGAATGCGCTAGGAAAAAGTTTCTTATCACTCCTGCAGAAAATTGAATAATAATAAAAAAACTGATAATTATTTAAATTAAAAGTAGCTTCATATTCTAGTAATCCTAAATTCCAAAAATCCTTATCAATTGCATAATTTTTTTTCATTTGAAGTTTACAGCTCTTTTTTCGGTACACCCCTTACTTGGAATACTGTTATGCTGTGAAATGTAATGAATAAAATAAATAAATAATACAATGTGCTTTATTAGCATTTGTTTGGTGATTCCAATAGGAAATGCACATATTAATATGAGAATATCCAAATCACTTTAGGTGTGCTTACAATATTTTATGTAAGAATTTCCTCGACTTTTCAGCAGAATATAACTAACTTGTTTCCATAGTACTTTTATACATAATCGGGGAAATTATCTCGATGAACAAAGAACCTCCTTTTTAAAATTAGTGAAAACTATGTCAAAAAAATACAATATCACCCACTCGTGAAAATTGGATAAGTATAATATTTCAAAAAGGATAGATAGATAGAAAAAGAAATCAAATACCTATATTTTTAAGGCCGTTCCATCGGTTTTGTTTTATTGAGCCAAGTGTCAATTTTGATCGAATTTTGTCGAGTTTTATTCATTTTAAAAACGTTGCCTTACCATATCGAAATTCGAAAGCTGTCAAATTACTATTTAGGTTAAGATTTTTTTTCCTCTTTTTAGGGTTCCGTACCCAAAGGGTAAAAACGGGACCCTATTACTAAGACTCCGCTGTCCATCTGTCCGTATGCCTGTCACCAGGCTGTATCTCATGAACCGTGATAGCTAGACAGTTGAAATTTTCACAGATGATGTATTTCTGTTGCCGCTACAACAACAAATACTAAAAAGTACGGAACCCTCGGTGGGCGAGTCCGACTCGCACTTGTCCGGTTTTTTTTTGTTTATAGTGTCACACAATAAATAACCGAGTAAAGTTTGAATAAAAGTCCGAGTTAGGTTACTTTGGGAATTAATCGTATCGAGCGAAGTGTCATAATTCGTGTATCGAAAGCTGTGTTTTTACAGATAATATAATCAAGAACAACATATATTTTTTCCACGTCTACGAATATCAACGTCTCTTAGAATAATATGATCATATAAAGAGATTTTTTTCCTTCTGGCTCAGGGAACGGCCATAATGTATTAGTTTTAATAAAATGGTAAACACAAACACTTTCTATCGCATGCATTGAGACATCGCTACATCGCTAACATTGAGAGGAAAATCCTAAACAAATATTTTAATCCAATTGATGTGTGGTGTTGCCAAGATCTGAAATAAAACCCCTTCAATATCTGAATAATGCATGGCATAAAATTGCCGCGCGTTATGTGACATTTCGCTTTGCATATGGAAATCAGAAATATTCCAGAGGATGGAAACTCGAGACAAAGAGAGGTGTTTTCCTTTACATTCTTATTCTGCTTTACGACTTTTAGAATGAATTTACGTATTTTGAGTAAGGTTGTAAAAGTAATATTCAGTTCAGACTGACAGCATTAATGCTGCAGTTTTTAAGGGCTTTGCGTCTTTTAAGGCAAACTTATTTTAAATTATAATACCAATAGGATTTACCTAGTACTCTGTAATAAGTGGTTAGTAGAATTAAATCGCTTAATGGTTACATTATCCTTAAATTGTGAGACCTATAAGTACGTACCTTTTTAAAGTCCAAACAAGCAACGACGAAAAAATCTTCTGTGAGAATTGGAAAAATAATCCTTCATTAAAGTAGAAAGTTGAATTTCAATCAAGACTCATTAGATGAAGTTTAGCCTTAGTTCCGAAGTGGAGTAAAATTTTTAGCCGAAAAAGTGAAACAGTCAGCTGCAGAACGTAAGTGCGCCTTTTCGTAAATTTTCATTAAGTGGTTACAGGGCACAGAAACTGTTTATTTGCAAGTAACGAGAAAGATAGATATACAAGGAACCCAATTTAATGTGGTAACTAAGAAACTCAAGTTTCTGGAGGTACCTACTAATAGTATTTTCACATCACCAATTCGAAAAAGGGGTTTTTCTTCCCTGCTAGGAGGGATCAAACTGGCACTTTTTTTCCCTGCTAGGAAGGATCAAAGTAACACTTTTCTATTCTAGGACACTATTTTTGCATTTTTTTGCACATTATTTTAGCTTATATAATATTTTTAAACATCATAATTACCTCATAGGTGATGTGAAAAGCAGTATGTGTCACATGGTAGCAAAATTATTTTCCCCTCACTAGCTCGGAAAGTTGTCGTTTATCCTTCAATACAAGCGGGGAAAAACGCGTTTTATCCACTAGTGGGGAAAGTAATTTGACCTTGGATGGAGCGTGTTTAAGTAGCTTGACAGATAACAAAACGTAAAACGCTCATGATAATGGTTCGTTCGATATTAATTATCATTAAATAAATGGTATGAGAATCTAATAAAAAATAAAAAAAATTGCTTTATTTAATGATTTAAATCATAAACCTTAAAATTCCATAAGAAACGTTTTTGTGTTTATAATGATGTTAAATATAATTCTGAACGCACAAGTTGAGTCGATGCAATTTCAAAACGCATCGTTGACATTTCATACATCAGAAATTTCAACATTGTCAACAATTTTTTTACTTAAAACCTTTTCTCACCGACTCGCGTAAAAATACACAACTTCCAGAGTTTTCTGTTATAATATCGTAAAGAAATGAGTGGTTCCAGTGATGAAGATGATCTAACGCCTGTGGATGTTGCACTTTCCTCGCTATAGTGAGGTGAAAAGTTTTGTGTTACACACGGGCGCAAATGTATTTTACTTCTCGTGTGTTGAAACACTCGCTACGCTCAGGATTCTATTTTAGCCTATAGAATATTTATTTTTTAGCCTATAGAATATTTATTTTCACCTATAGAATCCTTTCGCTTGCTCGTGTTTCAATTCTACACTCGCGGGTAAAATACAACTTTGCACCCTTGTATAACAATAGTTATTTGTTATACAAGGGTGCAAAGTTGTATTTTACCCGCGAGTGTAGAATTGAAACACGAGTAAGCGAAAGGATTCTATAGGTGAACCACGAGCGAAGCGAGTGGTTCTAAAATAGAATCCTGAGCGTAGCGAGTGTTTCAACACACGAGAAGTAGAATACATTTGCGCCCGTGTGTAACACAAAACTTTTCACCTCACTATAGCGAGGAAAGTGCAACATCCACAGGCGTTAGATCATCTTCATCACTGGAACCACTCATTTCTTTACGATATTATAACAGAAAACTCTGGAAGTTGTGTATTTTTACGCGAGTCGGTGAGAAAAGGTTTTAAGTAAAAAAATTGTTGACAATGTTGAAATTTCTGATGTATGAAATGTCAACGATGCGTTTTGAAATTGCATCGACTCAACTTGTGCGTTCAGTATTTAACATCATTATAAAAAAACAAACGTTTCTTATGGAATTTTAAGGTTTATGACTTAAAATCATTAAATAAAGCTAAATTTGGTATTTTTTATTAGATTCTCAAACCATTTATTTAATGATAATTAATATCGAACGAACCATTATCATGAGCGTTTTACGTTTTGTTATCTGTCAAGCTACTTAAACACGCTCCATCCAAGGTGAAATTACTTTCCCCACTAGTGGATAAAACGCGTTTTTCCCCGCTTGTATTGAAGGATAAACGACAACTTTCCGAGCTAGTGAGGGGAAATAGTTATTTGTTATACAAGGGTGCAAAGTTGTATTTTACCCGCGAGTGTGGAATTGAAACACGAGAAAGCGAAAGGATTCTATAGTTGAACCACGAGCGAAGCGAGTGGTTCTAAAATAGAATCCTGAGCGTAGCGAGTGTTTCAACACACGAGAAGTAAAATACAACTTTTCACCCGTGTGTAACACAAAACTTTTCCCCTCACTATAGCGAGGAAAGTGCAACATCCACAGGCGTTAGATCATCTTCATCACTGGAATCACTAATTTTTTTACGATAATACGATATTATAACAGAAACTCTGGAAGTTGTGAATTTTTACGTATCGGAGTCGGTGAGAAAAATTTTGTTGACAATGTTGACATTTCTGACGATGCGTTTTGAAATTGCATCGACTCAACTTGTGCGTTCAGAATAACATTCAACATCATTTAAAAAAACAAATGTTTCTTATGTAATTTAAGGTTTAAGTATTACTTAAAATCATTAAATAAAGCTAAATTTGGTATTTTTTATTAAATTCTCAAACCATTTATTTATGATAATTAATATCGAACGAACAATTGTTATGAGCGTTTTACGTTTTGTTATCTGTCAAAACTGTCAAAAGCTACTTAAACACGCTCCATCCAAGGTCAAATTACTTTCCCCACTAGTGGATAAAATGCGTTTTTCCCCGCTAGTTTTAAAGGATAAAAGACGGCTTTCCGAGCTAGTGACGGAAAAATAACTATTCCATCTTGGGCGTAACACACTTGAATCCCTCACTACGCTCAGGATTCTAGTTTAGAATCTCGATACTCTCGGGATTTTATTATAGAATCCTTCTCTTCGTTTAGGATTCAATATACGCCCTCGCCGTAAATATGTAATTTTGCTCCCTTGTAACACAATCTACTATTGATAAGTTTTCTTTATTCACTAGGATGCTATTCAAACAGAATTTAGATATCTGCATATTAAAAAAATATAAAAAGCCTGCCTGTAATAATTGTAACTACTTTTCAAACGGGGTATTTACGCTGTTATAACTAGCACAATCGTAATAGGACAAACTCTGAATTTACGTATTCTAGGTGCAAGGCAACATTAAAGCTTATTTTTCTTGGGGGTCGCAGTTGTAACTTAACCTAACCCAATTTTCTGCCGACAATTCGTCTTCTTGAGGGTCGCAGTTCTAACCTAACCTAACTCACTTTTCTGGCAACAGTTCGAGTTCGTTTTCTTGAGGGTCGCAGTTTTAACTTAACCTAACCCACTTTTCTAACGACAATTAGTTTTCTTGGGGGTCGCAGTTCTAATCTATCCTAACCCACTTTTCTGGCTACAGTTCGTTTTCTTGGGGGTCGCAGTTCTAACCTAACCCACTTCTAGCAAGAGTTCGTTTTCTTGGGGGTCGCAGTTCTAACCTAACCTAACCAGATAAACCACAATACAGCCGACTTGAGAGTATGCTGAATGTGAAATCATATTTTTCCTTCTAGTGCCTAAACTATTGAGCAGATTTCAATAAAAATACATCAGTAGGTAACGAATTGGAACACCAGTACAAATTTAGTAAAATGAATCAGGGAGAAATTCCTAGGGCTAAATAATGTGACGAGAAAAACTGATTTTAGGTCTTAAATGGGGCTGAAACAAATGTAAACAGATCATGAACGTCAAGAGGACTCTCGGGCTACAGGATGTAGAGAATCATCAGTTATGAAACCCATTATTACCCTTCTTTCTGGGTAAGTCGCGGTCAAGTGAAATGTTGATATTGGGTAGATCGTGTACAAATGTATAGACAAATGTGGAATTTCTATGATCATCTATGTTTCATATCAAGAGAATGTCCCCTGGAAAAGTATAAGCGCTCAATCTAGATTCAGCATGTATTTTCTACAAGAAGTTTTTTTTTGCAAAGGTATGTAGGACCTTTTTATGTAGAATTTAATAAGCTTTAATGTTGCCTCACACCTCACACCATATTTCCATAGAATACATAAATTCAGAGTAAAATGAGAATTTTTCCAGGAAGGCACGCATCTTCCAAGATGGCTACGGTTCCTCGAGGTCTCCAAATGTCAAATGGTGTGGACATGAAAAAGGGACCTTTAATTAACATATATACCCAATTTCTTTACTGTCCAAGAGATTTCGCAGTTTGTCCTATTCCGATTGTGCTAAACGTAGAAGACCCTATTTTACTACAATCGTATTATTCATTTGAGTAAGAGTCAATGAAAGCATCTCGATAATGAATGTAAAGATGTACATCGTACTTAATATTAGAAATAACGTCACTTCTCGCCTAAAAACGTGTTAAAGCCCGTTGTTACGATATCAAAGAACAATTAATGGGCGATGCGGAAATCGAGGAAATTCGTGTAATGTGTAATGAATGACAGTTATTGAGCGTTCCGGCAGCCGGCACGGCGCTAAGATGGAGGGCAGAGCGGAACCCGGTTAGGCCAGCATCCCGGGCGGGTCGATGCGGGGTGTATCTGGTTTTTTCGGACACTATACCAACCGGGAGAGGGGTGAACGAACGGCGTTACATAACGCGGTCGATACCGGGCTGCGCGGTCCTGCGCGGGCCACCCCTCGCAATACCGCTCGCGCGCGCTACCCATTCGGACGTACGCGTGTTATTTATTTTACCGCGTTTTTCGTTTCCCTTTCGTTCTTTACGTTTATGATTTGAGCCACCATGTCGAAAGGCGACAGCGAGCAACAGAATGGCTCCGGCGAGGAGTCCAAAACCAATCTCATCATCAACTACCTGCCCCAGAGCATGACTCAGGAGGAGATCCGGAGCCTGTTCTCCAGTATTGGTGAAGTGGAGAGTTGCAAGCTCATCCGAAATAAAGGGGCCGCGTTCCCTGATGCTTTGAACCATGCGCTGCACGGCGGCGGCCAGTCGCTCGGCTATGCGTTTGTCAACTACCACCGTCCTGAGGATGCGGAAAAAGCCATCTCGACGCTCAATGGACTTCGCCTCCAGAACAAAACCATCAAAGTATCATACGCACGACCAAGCAGCGAGGCCATCAAAGGGGCCAATCTCTACGTGTCCGGACTTCCAAAAACTATGACTCAGAGTGAGTTGGAACGACTCTTCAGCCCTTACGGCCGCATCATCACATCCCGCATTCTGTGCGAAAATTCCGGCGGGCGGCCATTCACCGGGGGCGAACAGGGACTCTCTAAAGGAGTGGGATTCATTCGATTTGATCAACGCGTGGAGGCCGAAAGAGCCATTCAGGAACTGAATGGAACAGTGCCTAAAGGAGCGACAGAGCCTATCACAGTGAAGTTTGCGAACAACCCGTCCAACAATGGAAAAGCTTTGGCACCGCTAGCGGCGTACCTGCCGGCGGCGCTTCGATTCCCTGCGCCCCTCGGCCGCTTCAGCTCTGGCAAGTCTCTCCTGGCCATCAACAAGGGATTACAACGCTACAGCCCGCTGGCTGGGGAGCTTCTGGGCGGCGTCCTGCCAGGAGCCGTGGGCTCCGAGTGGTGCATCTTCGTGTACAACCTGGCGCCCGAGACCGAGGAAAACGTGCTCTGGCAACTCTTCGGCCCGTTCGGTGCCGTTCAGAGCGTCAAAGTCATAAGAGACCTGCAGACCAACAAGTGCAAAGGGTATGGTTTCATCACAATGACAAACTACGACGAGGCCGTGGTGGCCATCCAGTCGCTGAACGGATACACTCTGGGCAATCGCGTGCTGCAGGTCAGCTTCAAGACCAACAAGATCAAGACTATTTAAACGCCGCGGGCGCCGCGGCCGCTAGGACGGCACGCGCCAGGCGCGCACCCATACATACCGCGGATACCAGAACAACAAGAGTTAGACTGTCTTCCCGAATAGACCGGACGACGTCCGCATTTTCTACGTTTACTGTAAAGCGAAGGCACCGACCCTTTGTCCGAAGCCGCTCCGGTGACATATATAAACGTACGTATGCCTATATACCGAACTGGGTTAAGTGTGTTTCAGGAAACAAAATGGCGGCTCGTACAGGGAGCGGTGCGCAGGTCCGGACTCAGTCCAGCTGCACCGACTAGACACGACCTGGGCCGGCTCACATGTCACACGGCCTGACTAACCCATACATATTGGTAATAGTCAATAACAAAATAATGATATTAAACTTCGCTTATGAACGGTTGTGGTTAACGAGAAATAGTTTTCGAATATAATGAATAATTAGCAATAATAGCCTAAATTGTGTAATGCTCCTTTGTGGAATTTATACGCGATCATATCGTCTGTCGTATTGTGCGTGTCACGTCTCCACCGGGGCGTCACGGCATCAGGGCGGCCCGGCACGGCGCGGCCCGGTCCGGCCCGGCGCCCGGTCCACGTTTGCCAAATATATATACCTAATGCAAAATACATCATTCTGTCGCTCACACAACGTACCTAGCTGTTAGTATTATATCGGACCGGCCAAAAGTAATGGAACGAAGCTCGCGCTTCTCAGGCACTTAATCGAAGTAAAATAGTGTTATATTGTTAAAGATTGGAAAATATATATTATCTATATGTATATTTTAATCATATATTAATCTAATTAAGGATGAAAACTAATCAAAAACTGTGATAGGTTTTGATAAAATTTTAAAAAATGATTGAGATCCGCGGAGATGAGTTGACGTCCCGGGCTCGCCCGGCGTGAAAACGTGTAGGTTAGTTTTTTGAGAAAATTTTGATATGAGGAACTAGGAAGCGGGTTACGGTAGTAGATACCGGTAACGCACACTGACAAGGATCTGACACACTATGGCGTCGCCCTCCCAGTGTGGGGGGTGGTCGAAGGCGCTCGGGGCCGCTCGGCCGGCGATCGATCGAGCCCGGCCGAGCGCGCCGTCTCGCTCGCGCGCGCGCGCTTCCTCGCCGCACGTGAAACGGGGACAGCACGCGGAGCAACGGAGGACGACAGTCCACCGCGGAACTATGGTGCATACTCTAGTCTAACGATATCGTTTCCAATAATAATCGATATCTAAACATATGATCGGTACCTGCTATAATAATAATGTATGGATGCGAACCTGCGTCTATTCGAAGTAGGCTTTAATTGTCTTAGTTTAAATGAAAATTTGTAAATAGGAAAAATGTTTAAAAAATCCCCCGCGTCTGACACGCCTCAGAACCACTTCGACCCGACAAGACCTATTGAAGAACATCGAACTTGAATAGATTATATTATCGTGCCGTCCTAACGACTCTACGATTTTTGTAAAAAGAATATATATAAGAAACAGTTTTGTAACATTTCAGATATTAACTAATAGGTACTCATTACATACCAAAGATGAAGATTAAAATTTACAAGTATTTATATATTTATTATAAATGTAAAACGTGCAATAACTAATAGCCATTAATTTAATATAAATATATTAACAAATGAGTGGAGGCGTCGGGCTAGGCCGACCTGGCCGACCGCAGTTTGTTTGTCTATTTATTGTAATCGCGGCGAAGGCCATGGCCAGCGGTCGACTTACTATTAAATTTATTCATTTACTAATTTAAATAAAATTCGCTTATTTTACATACAGCTTGACTTGCTTGAGATTCCAATTTTAGTCTTAATACGTTTCATTATTATTAGGGATACTGTATTAATTTAGAGAAATTGTGAGTTACCACTTTCGTTACTACGCCTCGAGTCGGTAATGGCCAGATGGAAAAGAAAACAGGTGGAATTGTAGAAACGATGGATTAATATTTGTATGTAATTTTATACTGAAAAGTGCTTTACCGAAGCGAGGTGTAGATTTTCGGCATAGTTTGATTATAATTTAAATGGTGGTAATTATATGGATCGTACGGTTGGCAAGCGGTGGAGTGGTCGCGAGCACAACTTTTGCTAACCTACTGTACCTAACTATAATGTAGTCGTCTTTAGGTTATAGTGGTTGTTGTGTTTGTGTTGTTTTGCATCAGCATATAAATTTCAACTATTCTAGTTTTTACCCCTTCGCGGGGATTATAATATTATTCATAATTGATAATTTTAAGAATAGTTGGAGTTAATGTTGATGATAATAACCGTAATGATAATTTCAAATTTTGTTAGATTTAACGACTCATTAATTTAGTGTACGTGCAATTATTGTATTTTACGTGTATGTCTATTAGGTGTGCATTTAACTTATTTAATGTCTAATTTATATCGTAACTTCTCGGTAAGTTAAGCTTACTCAGACCGTCTCTCGCGCGCTTGTCACATGTTCAAGACGGCGGATGTCTAGCACAGCATACCTACAGTAAATAATGTAACCCGATGGATTATCGATGGTATCGATTTGCCGGTTTGAGTAATGCTTAAAAAACTAAATTGATTTATTTATTAGGTAATTACTATAATGGGCGATTAATCGGGCTCAGGGAGGTAAAGTTTCATTAAATAAAACGTAAATAATTATTGTTTAGGGTAACTTAACCCTAATATGGTTTCAAGTTTGGGATTGCTTTTCGCGTAAATGTAAGATTTAAACTGTCGTTTGAATCGAAACGAAAACACCAAAGTATTCACTGAAAACTCATCGACTTTTTAGATAATAAATAATAATAATAATTGAAGTAAAAATTTCAAAATATTTTGGAGCGGTTGTTCGTTAGGTGTGTAAAGTGACTTACAGCGTGTATTAGTAGAATGTTTTGTGCGTCAACCCTTCTTTCGGTAATAATTAAACAAAAGAATAAAAAAGATAATAATAAATTAATAATACCTAGTGCTCAATAGCTTAGTGGGTCGAGTAGTTCGTGAACATGAAAAGCAATAAATGTATTGTGAGTTAAGCACGCTACGTTACACATAATGTTAACTTAATATTTTTATATGTATTTTAAAAATATACAGTATTTCATATCTTAATAGTCGTAAGGCAGTCGGCAAAACGTTCTACTAATAGTGGTGTAGACACAGTCAATGTAGGTAACGAACCCAGCCTAGGGAGAAGCACCCCTATTATCAATACCATACGGCTACTTTTTGAACGGTGTTTTGAAACATTTTTTAATGAAAATAAGAAAATATATAAAATAAAGTAATTAATTGGCAACACAGAAACAATACTCTAAATACGCATAGGCTAATTGACATGAGGCTGTGAAATTAGCAAAAAAATAAAAGTAAATAAATTCACGTGACGGTCGATCTTAAATTATATTAAAGATTAAGTGAGAGGGATTATGCAGTCATAGGTTGATGGCCCATAATTAATAAGTAAATCAATTGACAAGAATGCAGCTAACATTAATGACTGTCCAGGAATCGGTGATAAATAGGAAGGTTAATAGCATTTGTATGCATCAGCGTATAGTCTGGTAAGGAACCGGCCTCGGGCAAGCACAAAGCAGAAATAATGCCAGAGGCCGGAACCGTAGTTAAGTCACAATGAAGAAATTATATCTTCCATAGGACATAAATCTACATAAGTTAACTTCTCTGCGTGAAAATATTTCAATACCGACTGTGGCACTTAAGGCTGTATTTATTCTAGTCAAATGCTCAATAATTAAAAAAGTCGCAAGTGCCAAATGTGTATCGACAAAATACCATCGATAAATTGAAATATTTTGACGCCACAGAAAACTCGAGACATCGACTAAATGTGTTACTATTAACGTCATACGTCAAAAAGTTTACACAACACCTACTTCAAAGCTGCAACGGCTATATTATTGTAAAATTATAAAATCCATTTGCTCAGCCCATACTTCCTCTTTTGGATCTGTTTCTCTAGCATAGCTCTTACTCGTAGGTACCTACTCTCATCGTAATTTTTTATAATATAGCCCGCGGCGCCTTGTCGCTTCCCTTTGCGCGTTCGCATGATCATCGTCACCTGGGCGGAGCACCGGCGGCGCTGCGCCCGCTCGCGCCACGAACCAGCGGTAAACAACCGAAAGCAATATAATATGTCGATAAGGGACAATAAACTAAGCAATATTTTTAAAGAGATCTTTTTGATCTACATTTCTGCATTTCACGAGTGATGACCTAGTCCTTATTACCTGAAATGCAGCGCTTTTACACCAGTTGAACTAAGCTTTAATGGAGTATTTAAAATTTAAATTTACTCTTAAAGCCGTCTTACGCTGGTATTGGGTAGCTGAGCGCTGGCGGGAGTCAGGGAGAGCCGTGTGCTGCCGCACTGTAATTATCATTATAGACAGTGAAAAGCCCAGAAAGACACTTGCGTTGAAAACCCCAGGCTTCGTCAAACGACGAGTCGATTTTACGCTTAGAGCATTCGCTAAAAAGGTTGCAATAAATATGTAAATATAACAACAGCATCGGACCAGCTTCGGAATGCGAATTGTGAATAAATTACCAATAGTTTCGAATTTAAATAAATAAAAAAGTAATATCATGTAATATCAATTTCACTGTCTATTTATTAGAAGTTCGTTTTCGGTGTTGATTCCTCTATTAACTGCATAGCACAATGGTTCGTTCCCATTTGTCGAAGGGCGGGGAGCAGGCACGGGTCGGACTCGTGTCCAAACACAAGACGCCTCACGCTTGCCCCTCCGGCTCCATTCATTTCAGGTTAAGGGATACAATGGGGACAAACACAGAATCGTGCAGAGTAGCATGTGATACTCCTAGTACGTAAACGTAGGCAATATTCATTCATATTTCCATATTGTTAGAGACCTGAAAGATTGGAACGTATCATAGATACTTTTTGAGGTCTTTGCGAATATTTAAAACACAGTAAATCATCCCGACTTCCAGCAGACTCGAGTAAGGATAGGAAATAAATAGAGCAAATGTGCATCGTAAGATAAGTGTCTCAAAATAAAGTATTGAATAAGTATTTTACCAACTTCAACGTTAAGGTGTACTAGGCAATGAAAGCAATGATATTTATAATTAAATGAGATTATGAAACAGTCAGCCATTTCCTCGTTCGCTAGCTGACTCCACTTTGATACAAATACGTATTTTATAAAACTAATAATAAAATCTAAAAAAAAGTTAAAAAACACTTAAGATCTTCCGGTATTTCAAATTAATGTTGAAGTTTATTTTCGTCTTTTTATGGTTACCTATATAAAAATTAAGAAGTAGGTGTCTGTGTTGATCGTATTAACCGATTTAGTTAATATTGTACCTAAAGGTTAGGTATTTCTATATACTTATTGTGTCGGTTTAATAATTACCTCTACTTCATTATAGCTTTTGTGGGGAGTTTGAGTTGCACAAGAAATAGTAGATGGAATTAAGACAACACTAAACCTGGCATCATGGTCCCTGGCCGGTTTGCTGCCCGGAGCGAGCGGCGCGGCGCGCTCCGGCGGCTGCGGCCGCCGCTCCGGCTAGCGAACGGGCGAGGGAGATCGATTCAATTCCAAATATTGATTCAGTTTTAGTGTCTTAGAATTAAATGTTGTTCCCAATAATTTGTAAGATCGTTTAAGGATTTTTGAATTATTGTAAAGTTTTCCAAACACCAATAAGGAGCTTAAACGCTCGGTTCAGAGGACCGAAGCGGTTTTTGGAAAATTGCTACGCGACATCCTTCAAGCGGGATAGAAAATTTTAAAATACTCATTCCTATTGTAAGCATTAATAACCAAATATTTACATCAGTAGTGGTTACTTGGCTGTTTTAAGTAATTTATTCATTAATATTTTCACGTAATTTATGTGTCTATAATTATTAATTTATGGGAATTAATTATAATTGAATAAAAAAATATGAAAAAATGTCACATTCTCTTCACTTTATACAATAGTTTTTACAATATGATATTTAATATCCTCAATGGTTGTAACTATACATTTCTTGTTCTAAATATATAAAAAACCCGATGGCAGTTGCTTTCATTTGTATTTCAACCCAAACCCATTTTAAAATATCGATAAAAACAAATCAGATCTAATTGATCTCAGTTTAGTTAATTGTAGTTTAATTTTTACTGTAAGGCTTTATTTATTGTTAATTAACTTTTTCTTATGATTTGAATAAAACATAAATAAACATATGAGCAACAAAAAATTGACCTCAGTAATTCCGGTCAAGAATTATTTTAATTTTTTAAACAAGTTTACAATATTAAGCACGTCTACTGAAAGCATAGTAATTAAATTTTATCATCTTGTGCTTGTGCTAGTATTGGCATGTGACACTAATTTGATTTCATGATTTACGTAGGTATCTGTATTTTAACTAAACAAAGAAATGTACGAACATACAAGAGAAACGTTCCTAAAATAAAATAATAATAGTTTGTTCAATTTCGATCCACCTCCCTTCACGCAACTCTAACCTCTACCCCTAAAGTTCTACCACCCACACCTCCCTCTACCATCCCCGCCCACGAGAGGCAATCTATTTGCAGCGCTGCACGTATTTCATATTTCGGCAGATAACAATTTCCAATAAACAGCAGACTTTTTAGTCGTTTTCGCAACACCTCGTATCTATGACAATGGGACCCTCGTATTATTTTAGGAACAAGTGACAGAGCTGCCATTGTCGCCGTCCCCCAGTGTAATGGTAGGTGCGATGTAGGGATACACCGTATAAATCAAATTTGTATTGTGATGAAAGATTTTACTTTTGTAGTTTTTAATGGAATGGATATTAACATTTACATTTTATAATTTAATTAAGTCAAGTCAATTCTGCAAAATGCAAACGACTGGTAAATCTATAGTGATACGGGCAATCCCATCAAAACGGTACAAATGTTAACAACATGTTACATGTATTGTATCAGAAAATTACAGACAAGGCGAATCTCTTTCAGAATTTGTTATATTATGTATGACAAATGTCACTCAACTTACGCATATTTCAAATTTTATACAATTGACACAGTGATGCACCAGTTATGTAATTTACCTAGGTAAGTACAGTTAGCTCGTTATATTTTATGAGTACTTACACTTAAATATTTATTTTATTCGGTTTTTAGTATTTATTGTAGCGGCAACAGAAATACATCATCTGTGAAAATTTCAACTGTCATTTACCTCCCAAAAGTGGTACTATGTCTAAAATTTATTTGTTGACGTCACATGTCCGTCTTCGGGTCACAGACATGTGTGCCAAATTTCAACTTAATTGGTTCAGTAGTTTCGAATTTGTTGCACTTGAATACAGTAAACAATCAAATACATTTTCTAATGGTGTATTATAGGATTTATAAGTTTGTGGGTCATACACATTTTATACATAGTATGTTTAACTCGTTCGAGTCTTTCATGTAGACATCGCAAACTTAAGGAAATCTAAAGCTAATTTTTACGCTGCACCCTTATATGCGGGATACATTTTTTCAGTACTTGAGACTCAAATAAGATGATGCTAGGTATATAATACGTACTCGTAACTCGTTAACTTTTATTATATTGTCCACAGAAGTGAACTTTTTTAGGGTTCCGTACCCAAAGGGTAAAAACGGGACCCTATTAATAAGACTCCACTGTCCGTCTGTCTGTCTGTCTGTCTGTCATCAGGCTGTATCTCATGAACAGTGATAGCTACAGTTGAAATTTTCACAGATGTTGTATTTCTGTTGCCGCTATAACAACAAATACTAAAAAGTACGGAACGCTCGGTGGGCGAGTCCGACTGGTTTTAAAATTTGTTTGGCCCAAGTAGTGAATTATTCTAGCACTGGCATTTTCTTAGGTCATAATAAGAAAAACTAATAGGTAAGTATTTATAGGTTTACTACTTAACTGAGGCAGTTTGGAAGAAGTTACTATGGTTCACTAGTAGAGTTGTGCCGTTCCCGGTAACATTCCCCATGTTGTATGGGGAATGTTACCGGGCGAGACATTTCCCCATACAAAATGGGGAATGTTACCGGGAACGGCACAACTCTATTCACTACGGACTGGCTGAAGGCTGCGTATAACCAATATGTTAAGTACCTAAATTAATTACTTATTTAAACTAGACTAAGACATGAAGCTACTTTCTTAAGAAAACCACCGCACAACTGCTTAACCAGCAGCCTGAGGTATTCCGTACACTTACGAATTTAAATAGTACCACTCATTTTTCTTTTGGTTGACAGAGTACATACGAGTGTTTTAAGTAGTAAAGACATCCTAATAAGTTAAAGGAAGGTGATATTTTACTATCAACAGCTGTACCTACCTATTACAAAAATTACGAGTGAAAAATGAACAATTATAAACATTTTTGCCGCGGGTGGGAGTTCGACCTTGCGACCTAAAAAGATACCTAAATAAACACAAACAACCATTTATAAGTAGGTATGTTTTTTTCGTAATAGAACACCCCAAAATCAGAGGTCATTGAACGCGGGGGTGAGGTCAATGAACTGTTGACGTCACGCGTCAAATTTGGGGTCCGATGGGGTGATATGACAGGGGATAGGGATACTATGGGATACCAATAGAATGGTAGCGTATAGTTCACTGGATAAAGCTACTTGATTTATGACGTCGGAACAAAAAATATACTAAAACGCATCATGACTAACTAAAGTTCATTGATAGTCACTGAAGGGAAATCGACTTACAAATAGTAATCGCTATTGATTTTTTTGTGATGTGGACTATTCCGTTAAACCTGCTTAATACGATTATAAAAGGACTCGGCAAAAAACGAGCCACGTTTTTGCATTGCAATTTGGGGGAAAAGCGTATTAAGGCGAAGTAAGTCAAGTCCGATTTGTGGAATATGTACCTAGTCCGTTTGATTTTCTATCCAGTGAACTTTATGAACTCGTGTATTAATAAGTATGTATAAGTATTATGGCAAGTTGCAGTTCCAACTAAATAAATCTATAATTCTATATAACATTTTAGCTAATATCATAAAAACGCGCAACCAAATTATAATAGGTAGAGCTAATCTATCTAAAAATAAACGCTGGTATATCACAAGACCTTTTTTTAACAGATATCTAGAAAATAACAGTACAGTCGAGTTCATAATACATATTGTACATATTTATGAACTCGACTGTACATTTTGATGCTAGTGCGGAAAGTATGTCATTTTTTCACGAGTACTGAGATATCTTGCCACTCGCCTACGGCTCGTGACGAGTAATTAATGACATTTCCGCACGTGTATCGAACAAGTTTTTAAATACAGTTGCGAAAAAATAAGAAAAACAACAAGTAAGGAATAAAAACAATATCGAATGTTGCCTTTGGAAACTTAGCTTGCAGTAAGAAAAAACGCCTCTTTGACAGGCGTTTCGGCAGCTATTCCTACCTCTACCTTCCATAGTTATTCCGTTCCATTCAGACAACTTATTAAAAACGGTTT
Organism: Cydia strobilella; assembly: GCF_947568885.1. Classification (NCBI taxonomy): domain Eukaryota; kingdom Metazoa; phylum Arthropoda; class Insecta; order Lepidoptera; family Tortricidae; genus Cydia; species Cydia strobilella. Next base: position 18,490,199 of record NC_086042.1, on the reverse strand, counting down.
TTCAATTTAAAAAAATAAACGTGTTATAATGATGGATGATGGAAGAGGTAAGTAATAAAATATGAAATATGTATATTTTTGAAATAAAACTATGAAAACGGATTATATCGCGTATATTTAATTTATAATACATCCCGACGTTTCGAACTCTTTACAGCGTTCGTGGTCAACGGGTGACTGAGGAAAACCACAAAATGCAAAAATACCCACATACTAAAAATAATGAACCATCATAGACTATAAACTTTAAGGCTGGTTGTACATGCAAAATCGGTTCATAAGGCTAGTTATACACTATAATTATTTTTAAGTAAATGCGATAAAAACTACGCCGGCTCCAACCCTACACCTCGGATCCGAGAAGATTTAATTCCCTCCTAAATTGTAGGAGGGTATCCCAATATGGGACCGGCAACAAAAGTGTCCCACCGAGTTTGTTGCCGGTCCCATATTGGGATACCCTGCTACAATTTAGGAGGGAATTAAATCTTCTCGGGTCCGAGGTGTAGGGTTGGAGCCGGCGTAGTTTTTATCGCGTTTATATATATCTTTACTTAAAAATAATTATAGTGTATAACTAGCCTTATGAACCGATTTTGCATGTACAACCAGCCTTAAAGTTTATAGTCTATGATGGTTCATTATTTTTAGTATGTGGGTATTTTTGCATTTTGTGGTTTTTCCTCAGTCACCCGTTGACCGCGAACGCTGTAAAGAGTTCGAAACGTCGGGATGTATTATAAATTCAATATACGCGATATAATCCGTTTTCATAGTTTTATTTCATGAGTAACTATCGCGGTAACCGAAGACAATATTATATGTATATTTTTCTCAATCTTACAGTAGGTTTTTATGTTGGTTACTACGTTTAAAGGAAACTAATATTAACACTCATCAATAAGTAGTTATGAATTGGAACAAGTACAAATTTAAAAAAATTGGAAAAGTAAAAAGCACTAGTTCGCGAAAATCAACTTTCCGCACGCTAAACAGCTACGTAAAGTAGCACTTTTTGAGCAACTGTATTAAAAAAGGTTTTTTTCGTAAAACAGTAATCTAGTTTTTCAAACGATTTGCTTGTTAATCCTAATATTGATTACCATAAAAAAAATATTACAATGCATGTGCTCGAAAAGTACGTTTCCTACGGAGCCATATCATGCGGAAAGTACTACTTTTCCGCACTAGTGCTTTTTGTCTTCAATTTTTTTTTACAGTACATATGGTGTTATTTTCTCGCACTAATGCGGAAAAAAGCACTTTTCGTGTATATGTCGATAGTTTAAAGGGCCATATGTACTGTAAAACGTTATACGATACACGTGCGAACAGGTAATTTGCAACTCGTGTCGATTTAAAACACTCCTTTTAATAATTAAACTTATTGGCCATGATATGTTTTTTTATTTACTCGCACAATGCATAGTAAAACATTGTATGATACACGTGCGTAAAGATGATTTCCGCACTTGTTGCATAAATAGCTATTGCAGAGTTATTATGTAACATCACATGACGTTAGTGCACTATTATGAACTAGTCATTAATTACAGTATGAGTTGTCATCTAACAAGGTAACATTTAAGTATATCTAATGTAGTAATGTATCTAGTAATTAATTATGTATGATAGGTACTAATCAACAAATGTACCACATGGCGTTACATGTGTAATTACTGCACCCCTTGTTTGATCGTTCAAAATGAGGGGGAGCAAAATATTGATTCGGCATTTGAAAAGTTTTATTGAATTAAATAATACTTTTATATATTGCGGATTTCGTTAATAAAGCATAACGAAGTTTTGGAAAAACGAACGCAAAAAATATTTAAGCGGTTTTTGGGGTTCTGTAGTCAAAAGGGCAAAAACGGGACCATTTTATAGTTTCGTCATGTCCGACCGTCAATCCGTATGTCTGTCCATATGTCAGAGGTTTCTCAGAGAGCTCAGATTTTTTTTGTAGGTCACTGTACTTACGGTTCTATAAATACGCTTATGGTAAGTAGAGTATAAACAGGAATTGAAAGGCAAATTTTATCAAAAAAGGTTTCTGAGTATTTAGTTTTATGTTAGCATCTATTTTAGGGTACAACATCAGTATTATGGCCTCCACGTTTAAAGACGAGGAACATTAATTGACCAAACAGAGATTTGTTACAGTACTTACATACTTACATATTTTCGTACAGCAGTTTTTTTTTTAACTAATATAAGTGAAGAGGAAAATGGGTATTTAAATAATATACATAATTAATCAGTTCAAAACTAGTTTTATTACACTAGGATCACTATAAGAATAATTTGCACTTACATAGTATTAGGCGGTCACAGCAGCTACATACTAAAATCATTTCTTATCACGCGGTTGCATGCTTCACATTGAAACTGCTCAAGACCTGAAAATAACCATATTACCAGATATATGTTTGCCAATCGATCACAATTTATTTAATCCATTGCGGATTTTAAGTTTTTCAGCTAAACGTAAAAAATATAATCTGATTAACCCTTAAATGCATAGTGATGGATGCAGCCTACACAACAAAAACATATATTTTATGCATAAATAGATAAAATCGATTTGTTCCTGTACATTTAATTTGACAGGACATAATTACATTTTCCGATTTTTTATTCAAATTTGTGCAGTATTAAAAATTTACTTATGTGATTTAGGCGGTTTCTTTCAGGGTTTGCAATTATTTTATAAATAAAATCTTTATTATAGGTAGGTATAGCGTAAATACTGTAAATTTCCAATGGTAGTAAGATTTTTCATATATCTTTTCCAATAATTTTATATTTACAAAATTATGATTTATGTAACTTCTAACACTGAACTAGTAGTAAAAATTGATGTTTTAATTTTATTTATTATTTTTCCCAGAATCAGTAAACAATTACGTGACACATATTAATTTCGGGCAAAAAGAAAAAATCATACATTAAGAGTTAAATGTCTACCCTCTACCGTTTCAGTATCGTCCCGTAAAGGTATAACTCCAATTACGAACGCACGCGGCGTCGGCGCATCGTTTTTCGCCGCACTCTAAATTGTACTGTAATTGTATAGGTACAAGGCTCCATTTGTAATTAATACAGAAGTGTCCATCAGTATGGGCACATGACAATTTATTGCAGTAGCGTGTTTCGAGAACACGTCACAGTCACCATTAAAAATATCTACACTAAATAATAGAAAATAATCCAGAATATTTGAACATGTTAGAAACAAAGTCCTGCTAGGATATTTTTTTTTTTTTTTATTCTATATTAAAATCTTACATTACATCAGACAGAAAAGTGCCGTGAAACCCTATCGGGTTTGTATCGACACTGCATTCGTGGATACATTTTACATTTAAACATTGTTGTGGTACATAGGAAAAATAAAAATTATATAAAGTTAAAAGTGAGATTACCTAATTACAATAAGAGTTATCGGCGGGTAAAACAAAATATCTCCCACTCAAGTACACAACCGGCCGTGCCGTGAATTCCTTATCGCTGGGCGATTTACGTGTCCAGAAAGTCGTAAGCGGCTCAGGTTTTCCTAAGCGTATGACATTAGTTTAGTGAGGCATTAACTACAATAGATCGAACGAGTTTGAGTATGCACCGAGTGGGGCTCGTAGCGGATACAGGATGATTTATTTCGTTAAGAATATTTAATTCATTGATAATTATATTAATTAGTTAGTTACTTACTGTTAGGGTTATTTATTATGTTTTGACATTATTTATTTAATATTAATATGGCCAGCAGATTATATGATAATACACATATATATTGGATGCTTTATGTAGGTAAAGTTATGTTGAGACGCCGTCAAGATAGTATTTTTTTAGTAAATTCTTTTTATTTTTCTCGTTTATAGTAATTTTTAAATTTATGGGTAGTTCGTTATATAACCTAGGTGCTATATACGATGTTTTTCTTTCTCCGTATTTGTTGTTACTGTTGATAGTTGTAACTTTCATTTGAGAAATCTTTCTTATATGTATTTTTGATTGAATAGGTTTCATTATTTGTTCGTTATGAATGTTTTCCATTAAAATTAAGTATTTTATTTTACATTGAATAGGCATAACTTTACAAAATTTGAACAGTTTGCTATAGTCGTCTCTAAATTGATCTTTTATTTTTCTGGGAACTATTAGTTTTAGTAATCTGAGTTGAAGATTGTATATTTTGTCTAAGTAGCTTTTGAACGTTCTGCCATAGCTTGTAAGCCCATACGCTATGATTGATTCAGCTAGTGCATTGTACATGTTAATTAGTATTTTGTATGGTACTTTATATCTAATGACTGAGAACTTAGAAAGGATTGCTCGCAATTTATCGCACAAGGCATCAATGTGAGGACCCCAATTAAAGCGTTCATCTATAATAACCCCAAGGTATGAGGCTTGATTAGTCTGCTGTATTTTTGGACACAAGCATCTAGGACAGTTGTCGTTCAGTGTATGAAGACAATTGTGGTTGTGAGCTATCAGATTAATATTGTTCGGTGCTACTCTACGACCTGAACAGATATGTATCAGCTGGGTTTTCTGGGCGTTCAGCACAAGACCTGCATCATGAGACCACTTGCTTATGGCGGTGAAGTCAGCTTGCAGTTTCTTAAGAGCCACATTTACATTTTTATCCGATATGACCAAACACGTATCATCTGCATATTGGTAGATTGAGCAGTGTTTGATTACACTACCCGCATCATTCACGTACGCTAGATAATGTAACGGGCCGAGTACTGATCCTTGTGCTGTGCCGATAAAATTTGTGAACATGCTGTTCATTTGTATATATTTAAATGGCGACAGTGCCACATGTATTGCGGTATGTTGGGCTGTTACAGGCTATAGAACAACTGTATCACTGTTAAATGCTGTGTGGCTACCTACTGTGGCTAGCGATTGCATTGGGGGAAAAAAGTGGGACAATAGCTTTACGAGTACTAAGGATGTCCAGTGGGTAAGTAATGTATGTAATATTTTTCCATGTGTTTATACCTACCAATGTATGCTATAAGCTCATTTGTGCAATCAGTTAAAAATATTTTCGCGTAACCATGGCAACGTGGTACAAGAAAAAATTGCTATTTACTTGAAAATGTCGTACCCATATGGAGATAAACTGTCAGCCTAGTGCCGCTGGGTAAGGTAAGTCCATTCGGAACGGGGTGTAGCATGTCCATTCTGTATGATAGTGATAATACTATTACTTATTCTTGACAGAAGCGTCCAGACCGCGGGCCAGGAGCATATATCGTCAGTCATCGCCTCCAGGCTGATACTTTGTCAGATGATAGTTTAGATGCTATCATGAACTAAAAAAAATTAATAAATCATGGCCATACGTCTATTACTTTAATTAATCTAAGTACTGATTGCAAATTTGACTTATCTTTTTGGTTTCCTCGTATTCGATATGAAAAGTAGATTGTTTAACTCGGGTGAAAGGCACCAAGCATGATTTCGTCCCTTTGTTAGCAATCTTCTATACTACTAGCTCCAGTTTAGCCTATTGTGACGGAAGGGTAACTACGGAACCCTACACTGAGTATGGCCCGACATGCTCTTGGCCGTTTATTACATGTTCATGCGACCAGCTGACGTACTTTCCACCGCGATACAATCGCCTGACGATTTTTAGGGTTCCGTGCCCAAAGGGTAAAAATGGGACCCTATTACTAAGACTCCACTGTCCGTCTGTCTGTCACCAGGCTGTATCTCATGAACCGTGATAGCTTAGACAGTTGAAATTTTCACAGATGATGTATTTCTGTTGCCGCTATAACAAATACTAAAAAGTACGGAACCCTCGGTGGGCGAGTCCGACTCGCACTTGGCCGGTTTTTTTTACATTTACATTTACATTTTTTGCATCTGGACTATCATCTGACAAAGTATCAAACGGGAGGCGATGACTAAATTTTTTTTTACTTGTTTCGGTAGCTGCCATTCCTCAACCCACCAACGGAGCGGCAGCTGACGTCCACGAGGGTTGATCACACATAGCCGTTAACCACTATACGAGTTATCGCCCGGGAGGCGATTGGTCATGGAAATCAGTTCCTGGCTTGTGGTCTAGTCGAGATCACTTACTTTGGTGAGTGAGGACGTGTCTGCGGAGATCCCTGATGCTGGGACACTTCTCGTTACAAATGCGGCACTTGTAGTGGTACTCCACCACCTGAGAAACAATAATAGCTTACAATGGATAGCTTTGCCTAGCGGTAAGACGTGAGATTCCTATACCGGAGGTCAAGGATTTCTTAGAACTTAGGCGCCATTCATTTATTAGTTATGTATAACGTAAGATTATTTTTGCCAGTTTTTGACCCCCTATGTAAGAAAAAAAAGAAAAGGCTGTCCCCCTCCACCCTATATTGGCTATTATAACATAAGAATTAAGAATCTAGAGGAAAAAAATTATACACATTTGGTTTGTTTTAGAAAATTTGTGATCTTACGAAAGAACTATGAAAACCCCCTCCCACCCCCTTGTAAGAAAAAATAAGATATGTTCGACCCCCCTCCGCCTCTAAATCGTCTTACGTAATAAATGAATAGCGCCTTATGTACGAAATACCATTTGATATTTTTCAGTTGCTTTTCAGTGAAGGAAAAAACCGCGAGGAAACCTGCATACATCGCGAAGAAATTCAAAATATGCATGTGAAGTGCCCAACCAGTCGGGTTTGAGACTATATAGTTACCTATAGCCCAATACCTCAAATGATTAGGAGGAGGCCTGTGTCCGGCAGTAATACGTATACAGGTCGAATTAGTATAGGTTGGGAAAAAGAATAATAACAAACATCATGATCTCATCTATCTGTTCTGCGATAGCTTTAGTTCGATACGTAAGCTAATGACTCAGGACTTTTCCCACTGTTAAGTGTTAACAGTGGGAAAAGTGTTAACTCAACACTGTATCTCTATCCTGTTCTTTTTTTCTCTCTCTTGTTCTTCTTGTTCACTGTTTAAACCAATTTTCCCTGTCTAGTAAGATAAGTAAAGTATATTTATAAGTTAGTAAGTATTATTAGTTGTAATTTCGCACGCCACGCACTTTACGCAGTTTCTATCTGTGGAAACTTGTAATTGGCTCACTGCTTCTATGTTATTACCTAACGTGTTACTTAAGCAGTAAGTTTTCCTAATAAATAAAATAAAAATAAAACAATAAAAAAGTAGTGAAAAATGATGTAGCCACAAACGCAGCTACAGAAAATGGCTATTATTGGCTATTGGCTATGTTCAGAGCCATAAGTTTTTTGGTATATTGGCCGCCATCCCTAATAGTTACTTGCGAGGCCATACAACGCCATCTACTGCAGCTGTCAAATATGAGACTTCTCTCTTCAGCAGTTGGAGATTTCACAGTTATAAGTATTTCGTTATCTATAGCTTAGACTACTTAGAGTAATAAAAACTGGGACTGGGAGCCCTATTAAAGAAAACAACTGTTCATGTCTAGCTAGAAACTGTGCTACTTACACAAGCTAGAGTCCTGGAGAGCGCCTTTTTGTAGCGCTTCACGTGGTCGCTGCTGTGTGTCTTCACGTGCGCGAGCAGGTTGTACACGCTCACGAATGTTCGCTCGCAAATTGGACAGGTCACATTCTCTAAGGAATTATATAAAATCCATCAATATTTTTTTTATGTCTACATTTCAATCAGGAAGTCTTTTTAATAGTATTTAATTGATATTAAAAATAATAAACTATTTATATAATTGATTAAATAATTATGTTATTATTATTGGTGGCCTAGCGGTAAGGGCGTGCGACTTTTAATCCGGAGGTCGCAGGTTCAAACCCCGGCTCGTACCAATGAGTTTCTTGGAACTTATGTACAAAATATCATTTGATATTTACCAGTCGCTTTTCGGTGAAGGAAAACAGCATGAGGAAACCGGACTAATCCCAATAAGGCCTAGTTTACCCTCTGGGTTGGAAGGTCAGATGGCAGTCGCTTTCGTAAAAACTAGTACCTACGCCAATTCTTGGGATTAGTTGCCAAGCGGACCCCGGCTCCCATGAGCCGTGGATAAACGCCGCGAAAACGCAAGGAAGATGATGATGATCATTAATGAAATAAAAGTTAATCTGTCATCCTCTCTAAAAGAATTACCCCCTTATTACTTATTCATAAAACTTAGTAACTTCTTACAAACTTCCATTAAATTTTGTTTTTTCCTAACAAACAGAAATGTCAAAAATAATGAAGAGGGACAAATAATTGTTATTGTGCTAGAATTGCTAAATTGATTGAGTGTGCTAATGCTTATGGATTTGAAAGTGCATAACCTAAGGGTATTTTATAATATATTATATTATTGTTGCTGATCATTTTCAAGTGTGTTATGTGGCCATTTGAACAACTACTTGATTGGGAATGGGAAACATTTTTATTTGAGGTTTTAATTTACTAAAGATTGAATGGCCTTTTTTACTTTGTCATAAGGGCATACTAACTTTTCTTATTATCAGTCTTGTTGTAGCCTCGCCATGAGCCTTGGTAACAGGGGGCACATAATTTGCAAGCTGTTAGTTCCTTGAGGTATTTCTTCTTTTCTTCTTCCTTGTTGGGGTCCTCTGTTTCACTGCAAGACAAACTCATTGACACTTTCGATTGCTAGCAGTTTGACCTCTAAATATCCTCCTTTAAAAATAATAAACATGTTTTTAAATATAACTACTAAGAGACTTTTGACTATTTACAATAGTGACATAATATAAATTATGTCACTGTTGTAAATAGGCAAAAGTCTCTTAGTAGTTATATTTATCTTAACTTAAAAAAAAACCAACATTGCATGCACTTTTGATTCCTGAGTGACTAGAGGTTAACACAAACTATTAAGTTAAGAGCAAAATAGTAACGGATTGGTATCCAAGAGGTTGTACACGGAGCCAGAGGAGACCTCGAACAAGATGGGAGGATGAACTCAAACTCACAGTTGGCCCAAACTGGAGAAGAGTGGCCCACGAATCTCAATGGAAAGAACTAAAGGAGGCCTTTGCCAAGCGGCACACTGAGCTACGAGACATACTCTAACTCAGAATAAAAGGGCTAGAGATAGATAGATTAAATATACAAGCGCATTGCCAACAATAATCAGCTTTTTACATTATAATATTCTAAATTGTAGTTCAGTATGTGCATTACAAACTTTGTTTCCTCGATTAGTTTATAGACTGCACTAAGAGCTTGCTTAGGCTTGTAGACCACGAGCAACTCCTCTTTTTCATCCTCCTTGCTCAGCACAACTGTATCCACATTCTGCACACTCTTTCCCTTCTTGAATACAGTCACCGGGAAGTCCAGGACTTTTGCCTCTCTGTATTTGGGTAGTACAGATTGGAACACTTCAGATTTCTTGTCGGTTTGACTCTGTGCTGTCAGCTTGCCCCATATGGTTGTTTCATTTTTGCCTTAAACATAAAACAACATTGAAGTGCATTCTTAAGTAATAATGACCTACTAATATATTACAGTAAATAAATTACAGTGGAGTGACATCAATCAATATGCTAAGTATTTATCAACACAATTGCAGTCAACAAATTATTTGTATGCTTTAGCACTGATCAGTACCTACATCCGTACATTCAACTTGACCATGTCAACATTAAGTTTGCGTTTTGAACAACCATAATTATACAGTAGCATACGAAAAGTACAGAAGAAGCCTGATTTTACCTGTTAATTTATTTTTGACATTCCTCAACACTACAGTTCGTTGAGAGCCCACTGTTTCTCCAGCATCAGGCTTTAAAGTAGTGTCATGATTCCTGTAATGGTTCAAGCACAAATTATTCCAATTCCTCAATTTTCTTGCGTCACTTTCATCCTTTAAAACAGCTTTCACGGGCAAACAAAGAGGATCTTCAAAGTTTGGAATTTTTAAGCCCAAAGCTCTTCTAAACTTTAAATCGTCTCTTTTATTCGTGATGTGAGTAACCTTTGGTTTACGCTCGACGGTCGGCGGTGGTCGTGGGGTCGACGTTTGCATCTTCCTTTTGTAACGACGCGGGCCAGGCACTTCAAAGTCATCAGTTGGGTCATAGTCAGAGTCGTCGTCTTCTCTCGGCTTTTTTCGCTTATAACTCTTATAAGTTCTTGCCACAGGTGTTCGCTCCACAAGCAGAGAACCTGAGCTAGATTCCGGTGCTGGCAATTCCACAACATACTTAGGAGATGCCGGAACACTATTCAAAGCATCGGGCATAGAGCTATCAGCAATTCCTGTTGCTTGCACGCATTGCTGTACAACTTCTTCATCCTCATCTAAATATTCAATTTCAAAATCTGATTCAGACATTATTTACACGCTACGATGGAATAAAAAAAGAGAATACAAAAAAATAACTTATTTTAGTTATTTTATTTTGTACTGTAACTTTTAGGTTAACAGATCGTAGTCTCTTATTAGTCTGTGTTAACAGATTATAAAAATGGGATTGGCGTTGGCAACTGTCAATACATTGACATCTATAACTGTTTGAGATTTATCTTCATGGTTTGAGATAATAATTCATGCTCTTCGTTCGCCCAAGAAATGTTTTTTAAAGTCATCACCAAACAGGTGGGTGCACTGCACTGGGCTATAGTTTTAAAATGTGCCTGGAATAGTTTAGAAACCATAAAGAAGAGTTAAACCATAGATAGACATATGTTTTGTTTTATTCATTCGAGTTTCATTCATTCTTGATGAAAATATAGTGTCAACATTGTGGTCAACATGTCGGATAAGTTAGTAATTTACTTATTTTTCAGAATTCCAATATTTTATAAGGATATATAATTAAAAACAGTTCACTAAGATTGTCTTTTTATCAGCAGTGTTTCGAAATCACAAATTGTCCAATTGAATATGATTTTCTACTAACACACAGTGATCATGCGTGCTTGGTATTCAAAGATGTTATTTGTTTCCAGTGAAGACTTGTTGGCAGACGATTTAGGGGACCATAGCCTTGCAGATTATAACCTTGGCAATGAAGAGGAGGATCAACTCTTAGCTGATGACTACGAAAGCGGTCCCCAGAACGTTCCAACGTCGATTGATCCAAACTACAATGATGGAAGTGATATTAGCTCTTCAGAATTCTCAGGACATGGCATGCCATACAGTCAAGTAAGCGTTTTACAAGATCATAAAATCGTGTTGTTATGAATTTCACAACCTAACTAAATAATGTCATTGATACATACTTTGATTTGTATTTCAACCTACTTTCTATGGCTCTATGGCTGGTGATTTCTACAGCGCTTGGCTCTTCTCAAAAGTTTGTCAACCCCTGCTCTAACATTTCAATAAAAATCATAAAAAGTAAATTTATAAATTAAAGGAAAACGGAAAAATTTACACCTTGGCAGAAGTGATTGGACCATTGGAACACCGGTCCAATCAGTTCTGCCAACTGAGCCACGGAGGCCTACCAGATGTGTGCGAATTTTTCCATCCTTCCCTCAACGCCCTAAGGCTGGGTTGCAGACGTTTCTTCATAAAAAGTATATTTTTATTTGTGGTATACATGTTATTTTTGAAACACAAAATTAATAGAATTGTGGTTCCAATATTACCTCTCTCACTTACCTTTGTATTGGGGGAAGTGGTGTATTAATTGTTTAATATCCACAGCAACCATATCAACCTCCTGCAGAAGAATGTGTGGTCCCCAACATAACTGTAGAGGTGCCCAACATTCCGGACAGACCCATCCAGGACCGCTCCACTTATGCTCCTTACGAGCCTCCTGTGTATGAACCAGAGCATGCTGTCGTACCCCCTGCAATTGTAAGCCATTTTATCATTTGTTGTCCCTTTCACTTGCCATATATTCCAGATGTTTGCATCATTGTAAGTTTCATATAGTTTAATTGACTTGATAGTCTAAGATACGTTATATATGGTCGACCTTCACCTATATGTCTGACGGATAAAACTTATATTTTATGAAAGAAAATATGTTCATGAACATAAATAAATAGGGTTGCCTAATGAAATATGGTCAAGGCTATTTTTAATAGATTTTTGAAAATAATTTTTTTTCTTCGAATTTCACCGATTTGTCTGACGAACGAAATAAGTTCCAATGGAAAGTAGACAACTTCTACAACATGAATAAATTAGGTTGCCTATGTTTTTCCGGTCACTATTATGAGGTTGCCGTGTTTAAACAGGTGAGTTAAAATCGATAATTGCACCCATCTGTCTGACGCTTGAATTATGTATCAAAATAATGATAATTTTATTGCGAATACAATGTTATAGGGTTGCCTGCAAAAATCCGGTCACAAATAAGGGTTGCCAGGCTTTTAAAGAAAATAAGAAGGAAAGATTTTTAGCGATAACTCAAAAACGGCTTAACTGATCCCAATTGTTTTAACTATTTTCGAATGTGTTTATTAATCACTATTTTTGTGATTTTTTTTTATAATTTTTGGATTAATGGTTCAAAAGTTAGAAGGAAAAACCCTTTTTTTTCTTTCTGTATAATTATTTCCGAAATGATTCTCTTTATCAAATGTTGTTCAAAAACCCCTATTTATTTTGAAAGACCTATCCAACGACACTCCACACCATAGGGTTGAAACGATAAAAACAATGTCACACACATTTTGTTTCTTTCAAAGCGAATATTTCCGAAAATATTCACTTTATCAAAAAATATTTTTCTAAAATCCCTATTTATTTTAAAAGACCTATCCAACGACATCCCACATCATAGGGTTGAAACGAAACAAAAAATCCTTACATAAATCTGTTTCTTTCGAGGCGATTATTTCCGAAAATATTTACTTTATCATAGTGACCGGATTTTTGCAGGCAACCCTATACCATTGTATTCGCAATAAAATTACCATTATTTTGATATATAATTCAAGCGTCAGACAGATGGGTGCAATTATCGATTTTAACTCACCTGTTTAAACACGGCAACCTCATAATAGTGACCGGAAAAACATAGGCAACCTAATTTATTCATGTTGTAGAAGTTGTATACTTTCCATTGGAACTTATTCCGTTCGTCAGACAAATCGGTGAAATTTGAAGAAAAAAAAATATTTTCAAAAATTAATTAAAAATAGCCTTGACCATATTTCTTTAGGCAACCCTATTTATTTATGTTCAGGAACATATTTTCTTTCATAAAATATAAGTTTCATTCGTCAGACGTATGGGTGAAGGTCGACCATATATAACGTATCTCCTACTATGAGTCAAGTTATTAAATCCCAGCTTTGTCTGAACATCACACAAGTTCTTACACTATTTTCAGCTCGTGAGTCCATATATTGTTGGTTCCCAAATCATTTAATATATATGTAGCATAACATTTAGATATAGTAGTAGATGTAACAATATAATTTCATAATATTGTCTTCGGTTACCGCGATAGTTACTCATGAAATAAAACTATGAAAACGGATTATATCGCGTATATTCAATATACGCGATATAATCCGTTTTCATAGTTTTATTTCATAATATCATTTCAATTTAGCCATTTATAGTTAGTTATACAGTATACTTGATACATAGGAGCAGGAAATGTTCAAAAATGCCTTAAATATCACCCTCTTAAGACTTTGTATCTGAACACTGTATTGCAAACTGAAAAAGAGTTTTCAAATAGTGTTGAAACAGCAAATGTACTGTGTTATGCAGTGGTTGACAACATTATTTTATCCATTTTACAGCCTGCTGCACCTATTGAATCCCCACAAATAGTGCCATCAGAACTGAATGTTACTGTGCCAAGTAAGTTTTATGGTTTTCTTATCAAGGCTTATTTTAATACTACGCACATTAATTCATTATAAAAACGTAACACTTTTGTTTACACTTACTAAGCTAAAAGTATCACAAGTTCACTGTCCATCCTTTAAAAACCTGTACACTAATTAAGAATAAAATCCTATAGCTTATTGTACACAACCCCCATTACTAAAAAAATATTTCTACCAATAACCTTTTGTATGTTCCTAACATGTTTTTTTACGCGACCAACGCGCGAGGTTGAGAAACATGATTTATTCATTATTTGTAAAACAGGCAGGCAATATTGTTTTGCAATCAGTCTTCTTCATGCATTATATTTTTTTTTTTTCTTTAGATGGCGACAACCGCGAACGGTTCCTCTCTGAGCGGCCTCCCGGTGCCCAGCGAACTCCGCAACTTCGTGATATTCCTGATTCTCTTGGTGAGTAATTAATAATATATTTAATTTGTAATTTTCAGAGAACAACCGTTAATTTTAGTTGCTTATTTTGCTGCTTATTTGAGATGCGTCCTCGTTTACATCATGTGCTCCTGTAAAATAAGTGGTTTGAAAAATGTAATTCTACTAGTATTCATGGGCGTGATATTTTGCTGTTGTAATTGTGACTATGTAGTTACTTTACTACTAAATGATTCACAGTATCTGTGTAGTCTATAACGCAATAGTTTTGCAGACAAAGTGTTCGTCCCTTGCGGCGGGTACAGTGGCGGGCGCGGGCGCACGTCGTGGCGCAGCGCGCAGTTCCAGGCGCGCTTCCAGCAGCCCTACAACAACGCCTACCGCCGCCACAACGTGCACCGGGTGAGTGTCACCGCTACACATGCCTAAAACAACATTAAGTGTATTTATTCGTGGGTTTGTCGCTAGTTACGGCCTGGCCACGACATTGGTCTTAAGCGGCGAGCGGTGCGGCGGGCGGCGCGGCGAGCATGCCACGACTTCGCAGTAGCGTTGGCGGCATCGAGCGAATGGGACGTACTCAACTGTTTAAAAATGTCTTTGTCAAAAGTGGCTCTTCAGTGCCTCAACGGCAGGTCATATTTTATGAGAGATATTTTAAATATAAGAGAAGGTGTGCACTTAATAGACTAATAAGTATAATAGACGCCGTTATACGTTAGGCGAATTTAGAGTGTTGTGCGAAGAATATAGAAAGTATCCCGCAAAATTTTACGAGTATACTAGAATGAGTGTAGAAGCAGAAAAAAAATTTATTTCTTCCTTCCCACAACTTATGTTTAGGTAGTTTCGACATCCAAATTGTAGGCCTATTAAATATTTCCGTGATAAACACTCCCGTGTCCATATTCGCGCGCGAATATTATAAAAAACTTGTTCTACGATTCACCGCCTGATGCGTACCGCCGCTCACGCCCGCCGCGCCGCTCCCCGTCGCCGCCGGCCGCTCGAGTAAATTCGCGCGAGTCGCCGCTGGCAGCGGCGGGTCGTGGCCTCTCTCTACTTTCGCCTTATTTTGTAACATTCGCTTTTCGCTCCCCGCCGCCGCTGTCGCAGCGCAGGTCGCGCAATGTTGTGGCCAGGCAGTTATAGAGCTCTAAATAGCACAGCAACCTCGAGCCTTTAGAGATTATAATAAAAACGTGGAGTTAACATTCCGGCTTGCTAAATTCCAAAATTCTGTATATGTAAAAACCTAATAAATATTTCATATTGCAGACTTATTAATTTATGATAATAATATTGAAAACATTGTTTATTTATTATTTCAGGGCAACTTCCTTCAACAACGTCCCTCATTCCCTCCGCCCCAAGTGCGACCAACTTCCCCTCAGATCAGACCAGAACCGAGGGCAGAACAAATACGGCCAGATATTCGACCTGAGCAAATCCGTCCGGATATGCGCCCTGATAATAGGCCTCACCCTAGACCGGAAATGCGAACGGAACCCATGCCACCTATGGGACCAGAAATCTCCCCAGAAAGACCAATAATCCAAGAACCTTTTAGGCCCATGGAAAATCGGCCTCCATTTCAGAACTTCCAAAGATTCCCATTCAGACCAAACATGGAAGAGCCGCGTCCAAACTTCGGTCCGATGAGGCCTAACTTTGAGCCTAGATTCTTCCAGAGGCCTCAATTCAATCAGAGACCATTTGGCCCCCCAGTCAGAGAAGTCGTTCCTAACAGCCAACACATGCCTCAGATAACAATTAGACAACCACTGCCAGGCTTGCCACTGCCCGCTAACATACCTAAGCTGGATGAATTTGGGCCGAAACCGCCAGGAAGAGAGCCCGAAGTGAGGATGTTACCAGTCCAGCTGCCGCCTACCTTACCTGGTGCTTTAGCTGGGAAGAAAGTTCTTATCAACCCGCATTTTAAAGGAAATTTTCAACCGCCCGTTGAAGGTAAGGATTTTGCTGTTTTCTCTTTGACTCTACTTTGGAATTTAACATCTCGCAACTAATAAGGTCCTGGTTTAAACTTAGTCATGCATCATCTAATGAAACATTAAATAAAAACGCCATATTGAGACATTATTGCGAGTTGCTCATGCGGTGTTTGTTGTAACCAGCCACGATGCGGGCAGGGTTGGCGCTGCCCACGTACATTCCCACGCGCATTAAAAAGTCGCCACCCTTGAGCCCTACGCTGGAAAACAAATTCGGTAACTAATTGAATAGTGCATGCTGTGTACCTAATATAGAGTTTGATATGTCTTCTAGTGCCGCTTGTTTGATTTCCGTATACCACAGCTATACATACATAACATTAATAATGGCGAAGGCCGGTAAAAGCTGATTGTAGAGGGCGCTCCAAACGTATAGTTACTTTTTATGTAATTCAACGACAATGCCATAGACAATCGAATTTACAGCCTTCCCCATAAAAACCACACTGATGTAAAATTATGGGTTAAAATATGAGTGCACACATCTTACTCAAAAAGTCAAAAATATGTCCCATAACTCTTATGTCGGCGAAATAAAAACTGTGGAACATATTTTTGGGTAAGTTGTATGCGCTCATATTTTTACACTTGACTGTACATAGTAGAAACATTCAATATCGCGTTTCCCATTACTGTTTTTTTTGTACAATGCATGATGTGTTCTCTGTGACAAGGTCCTGTGCTACCAAGTCAAATTGTTCATCTTATTTTTCCCTTCTTAACTTCCGAATGCACTAGTTTCTTGATAGTAAATAAATTGTAGTAGATACATTCATTATGCAATAATTATTAAATAAATTTATATGTTTCTGGGATAAAATATTTGGCAATTATTTGTTTTTACAATAAAACATTTATTTGAATGTTTGCTTGAAGTGTGTTTTTATTTTTGATGACCTAGTCATAGTCCACTTTTGATCCATTATTTTCGATTGTTTAGTTAGAGTAATAGTGTGCATTTGTTACCCAGGTCCCATCAAGGATATCGACGACGCTGCGGAGCGGTTCATCGCGGAACAGAGAAACGCGCTGGCGCGGGCCGCCAGTAGGAAGTTCCCAAGACGATCTCCTCAAAGGTAACAACTGATCAGTAGTCTTCCATTCGTAATAATTCGTAATAGGAGGGCTAAGGTTTTCGGTGTAGAAAAGAAACTTCGTTGTAAAACACTAATATTTATAAATTTTATACAGCACACTTTTTAATCCATCAGCACTAGCTATTTTGGTAATATTAGTAGCACCATGGTACAGCAAATAAGAATGATACACTTGTAGGACACTTGTTAGACACAGACCGTTAAGGTCTGACTCCTGAGGCAGCTCAGATAACAATCGTCTTTTCAATGAGGTGAAAGACCTTTTATTAGATTCATAACCCCTCCAAGCCTGAGCATTTCTACCTGCTCGTGAGGTGAGCTGGGCAGACCGGTAGTGACGTCACAACTGAGGAGTGTCTTTTCAAAAGGGTTTATGAAAAACCATACAAAAATAAGCCTTGTGTGTCTTTTCACAAGGTTTAATATTAATTTAATATTAAGGGTTAATATTAATTAGAGAGAAATAGAGATAGATAAATAAACCCTTTTGAAAAGACACCTCAACTATTTATTTTATTTTAACGGAAATTAATTGACCGAAGCGTAGCGAAGGTCTACGGTTAGACTCGCGCATTTTGCTTTTGTATGTCCGGATGTTCTCCTCTACAGGTCGCAATTCTCAACCGATTCTCGTGAAATTTTGGGACCAAATTTTATGATTAAATATAATTTTTTTGTCGACCCGGTTTTTGGAAATTTTTCAAAATGGCGGAGTCGTGATAGCTCGCGCCCAAACAAATAGTCGTATCGATATCATAACAGTATTTTCTTTTAGAGATATGTTTACAGATTAAACGGCAAAAAAATGCAGAAATTTTGTATTGCTGGTTTTGGCGGTATTTAGATGTTTAGTTTTTACTGGAGAAAGAGTAGCCATATTTCGTCAGCTTGTATAAGAACTAGCGTGGCGTGTTTTGCAAACAGTCGCTTTTTTCGTTTGCAACGGGTGGTCCCTGGTTCGATCCTCGTTAATTGTATGCTGCTGCATAACTTTTGTATTTTTTTTTTCACTTAAATTTCGTATTGTTTTTTTATTTATTTTATATTTTTCTATTTTCAAAAAATGAAAATAATATTATTGATTGATCAAGCGCGGGCTAAGCGTATTCGTTTCATTTTTACAAGCTTTTATTTAACTAGACCTAAAACATATGGTTTTTTTTATTTTAATTTTCTAGTGTTCTTAACCGCGGAGCCATACATTTATTTAGATTTAAGTGGTTCTTCTTATTCCAAATTTCATATAGTTTTATTTACAGTATTTCTCTTAAAATACGTAGATTTTTTGCACTATAAACTTTGAGGTTTAGGTAGTATAGATTCGTTTGTCTGAGCGGGTTTATGGAGCCAATTATTCAATAATATTATTGAAAAATTCAATAAAAATTGAGAAAATTTTGCCCAACGCCTGTCCATGTGAGTGATCATCCATGTTAAACAAGATGGTGAAGTACGAATGGATGGTGAAGATGGTTAAGTTTAATAATAACTAACAAAGATGTCACTTTAACACAGGTGACCTAGCTAAGTAGTGCCTAATTTGCTCGATATGTGGTGACATCGTGAGGTCGAAACGGGCCGATTTTTAGGGTTCCTTATCCAAAGGGTAAAAACAGGACCCTATTACTTACTAAGACTCCTCTGTCCGTCTCTCCGTCTGCATGTCACCAGGCTGTGTCTAATGAACCGTGATAGCTATTAGACAGTTGAAATTTTCATAAATGGTGTATTTCTGTTGCCGCTATAGGAACAAATACTAAAACGTACGGAACCCTCGGTGGGCGAGTCCGACCCGCACTTGTGCGGTTTTTAGAGTTTCGAGCGCTTGATTTCGTGTGGCTCCCTTCAATATATCTCCACTACTAAGCATTTCAATACTTTTAGAAATTCAAAAATCAGCCAGGTATACAGGGTGGTTTGGGTCAGTGAGGGCAACTACCAGATCCCGTGCTGCTACGTGAAAATGGTCTTAGAAAACCTTCCCTCAATTTCAAATTAATGAATATTGGGGTTTACCGATTTTGGAAAAAACATAGGTACCTACAGGGTGCAAGAAAAAGATAATTTTTGACAAATGCCTGCGGCGCCCTTTTTCTCTTACCTACAAGCTTTTCACTGTAGGGTAGGGCAAAGCTCAACATTCAAGTCTTACATACAGGGCGCCTGCTTTACGCTATGAGGTCCCTAAGCGGCCCTATGCGGTCTTCGCAATAACTTTTCCACGCCACGTTTCACGTCAACCACTGCGGCTGTGTCCCTAATAGCCTTTTCCTATGTTTTTTTGATGCCAATCGATCCCATTCCTATCCACGATCAAAAGCTTGTATGGGACCATAAAAAACTTCGCCTAGGAAAGCCACAAATCGAGGAAAACTTTTCCCATACAATTTGTATGAAATGAAAACTTTTATTTTTCACATGCTATTTTTTATGCCAATCGATTCCATTCCTATCCAGTATCAATAGTTGCATAGGGTTTAACTAATGGTAATGTACTTACTAAAAAGCCACAATAATTTTAAAAAGCGAAATTTATAAACCTAGAAAATATTATGCTGAAGCGATCAACATCAAAATCAAAATGATTTGTTACGATTTAGTTAGTCGAAACCGTTTTCTCCCGAAATGGAAATTGTATGAAAAAAGTACCTATTGTCTATAGCTATTCTACCCTCTTATTTAAACCATCCTAGGACTTAGACACATCCATCTTAAGCTATGCTCGCGAGGTCTAAAGCTCACAGAGCCACTAGTATTTAGTATAATCACTCTTTTTTTATAAATGAACACAAGTAAATAAAATGCGATGTTTTATTACTCCATTTTTGAAAAGTCTCTAAAGCTCTGGTTTCCAAGGAAAGCGGTGCCGTCATATAGCGGCCGTAATACAGCGGTGAATGCCGTCAGGGCCGTCACTAGAACGTTGTTTAAACCAAATGGCGCGGTTTCCTAGAGGGCGGTGATTGACACCGTAACGTCAAAAAGCGGTGCCGCCATTTGCATGGCGGCCGTCTTGACGGTGTCGATAGGTTCGTGAACGTTTTATTTGATAGCTGTGCCATTTCTATAATTATATTATAGGTATTGGGGTTTTTTTGACCGGACCGACGTACAAAATGAGAACTGGAGCAGCGAGGATGAAGAAATTTCAAATGCCTTCTGTACCACGAAATTTGAATAAATGATTGGTGGCCGACGGTGTGTTATACGGCCGTGGAACTTTCCACGTGTCGTCACCGTAAAGACGGCCGTCTTTTTGCGTCCGTAATATTACGGCCGCTATATGACGGCACCGCTTTCTTAGGAAACCAGAGCTTAAGGCCCAATTGCACCATTCCACTAACCCGGGGCCTAACGTTATACATATATCTGATATTTGATTTGGAACCCAAAAGAGAAGGTAGACTAAACCTTGTTGATTGTTATATGTCGGTGTAATGTTTGCAGATATATAGAGAACACGACAATAGAGATCGTGAACGAGCTGGCTCCCGAAGCGAGCTCGTGGCGCGGCGACGATGACCTGCTGCGGCGCCAGGAGGAGTTCATCAACGCCAACCGGCAGGGCCTGCGCCGCCGGTACACTACCACCGCTATATTATACTAGACTAGAGTTCACAATCATCGCCAGTCACCTTGGACTTACCCAACGGGTTATGTTGGCCCGAGAGCCGAGAGCCACAGAACGCATGCTCCGTTCCACAATCCATTGGTTATACATTTGTTTAACAGATGTATGGCGGTCAGTGTCAGCGACGTTCAGTGGCTTAGGTGTTAAGGTTA
This sequence comes from Cydia strobilella, assembly GCF_947568885.1. Lineage (NCBI taxonomy): Eukaryota > Metazoa > Arthropoda > Insecta > Lepidoptera > Tortricidae > Cydia > Cydia strobilella. The sequence goes on along the minus strand of NC_086042.1, from coordinate 18,469,097 downwards.
TTGGACTACTCAACATACTATGTTTGACAGTTCCAAAAAAACCATCTTTGAATTTCTTGAAGTTAAAGAATCGCTGCGTGTGTGTGGCACATACGCAGTGGGACCCTATCACTAAGACTCCACTGTCCGTCTGTCTGTCACCAAGCTGTACCTCATGAACCGTGACAGCTAGACAGTTGAAATTTTCACAGATAATATAATAATATATATTTAGAATTATCATATAATTGTAAGACCTGAGTGGACGCTCGAAGCGGAGCGTTCAGCGGGGCGTGCAGCGTGGCGTGGCTATACGTTTGCATTTGTTTAACATGCACGCTGCACGCTCAATTCGAGCGTCCACTCAGGCCTTACACTTAGCTTGAAAAGTGGGCATTTGTTGTAAAAGTGTGTCTACTGCAGCATGCGGTCCCCGACACCGCCGCGCCGCTCGCCGCCGCCGTCGCCGTCGCCACCGCCGCCGCCGCGGCACAGCCCCGAGCGGCGCCGCCTGGACCGCGCCGACCGCGCCGAGCCAAGACGCCCGCCCGACGAGGTATTAAAGTGTGTCTGCTGCAGCATGCGGTCCCCGACGCCGCCGCGGCACAGCCCCGAGCGGCGCCGCCTGGACCGCGCCGACCGCGCCGAGCCAAGACGCCCGCCCGACGAGGTATTAAAGTGTGTCTGCTGCAGCATGCGGTCCCCGACGCCGCCGCGGCACAGCCCCGAGCGGCGCCGCCTGGACCGCGCCGACCGCGCCGAGCCAAGACGCCCGCCCGACGAGGTATTAAAGTGTGTCTGCTGCAGCATGCGGTCCCCGACGCCGCCGCGGCACAGCCCCGAGCGGCGCCGCCTGGACCGCGCCGACCGCGCCGAGCCAAGACGCCCGCCCGACGAGGTATTAAAGTGTGTCTGCTGCAGCATGCGGTCCCCGACGCCGCCGCGGCACAGCCCCGAGCGGCGCCGCCTGGACCGCGCCGACCGCGCCGAGCCAAGACGCCCGCCCGACGAGGTATTAAAGTGTGTCTGCTGCAGCATGCGGTCCCCGACGCCGCCGCGGCACAGCCCCGAGCGGCGCCGCCTGGACCGCGCCGACCGCGCCGAGCCAAGACGCCCGCCCGACGAGGTATTAAAGTGTGTCTGCTGCAGCATGCGGTCCCCGACGCCGCCGCGGCACAGCCCCGAGCGGCGCCGCCTGGACCGCGCCGACCGCGCCGAGCCAAGACGCCCGCCCGACGAGGTATTAAAGTGTGTCTGCTGCAGCATGCGGTCCCCGACGCCGCCGCGGCACAGCCCCGAGCGGCGCCGCCTGGACCGCGCCGACCGCGCCGAGCCAAGACGCCCGCCCGACGAGGTATTAAAGTGTGTCTGCTGCAGCATGCGGTCCCCGACGCCGCCGCGGCACAGCCCCGAGCGGCGCCGCCTGGACCGCGCGGAACGGACCGACAGCGCCGAGCCAAGACGCCCGCCCGACGAGGTGTTCATTTACATTTAGTGCCAGTTGCACCATCCGCACTTGACAGACTGATCAACGTCACCCGGCGCGGCGCGCCGGTTTACTATGAATCTTTTCGTACAATACAATTTTGCGAACTCTTTAACGATGACAAACAGTTGGTGCAACCGACCCTTAATGTTGCACCAAAAACTCATTACCTTGGTGGATATATAGATAACTATTAACCCTACTACGACAATTCGTGTTACTATTATAGCGATGTAACATAGTGACTGCTACATAATGAAAGGCATTAAGATACGAGTTGGCTTTGAGAAACGAACGAAATTAGTTTCTTAGAAGGACCACACGAGTGTTTTAATGCCTAATTATGTACAGTTACATACACTACTTTATCTACACACATATTATAAACTTTAAGTTTCTATGATATTCACTAACTTTATATTTTCGCCGACATTGAGACATCGTTGCTCTCTGGCGAAACTCGCGGATTTGAGGTGGCGTCTCCGAAATACTTTAACGCGCATTTTACACGAAACTTGATATAGTTAGTTTAAAAACAACAAAACCAATTAATTTTATACTTACAAACTAATTAAAAGATAAACTGACCGTCAAATGGCGGTAAATGAAAACTTTTTTCACGCATGTCACGCATGCGTAGTTTTTTTTATTCAGAGACAAACTGGTCTATGGCCGATTGCCATATCGTTCGATACCAACCCAGCTATGCGAGATTTATCAAATAAAAATAAAACGTCATCTTGACTGATATTAGAATAGATGTCAATTCAAATTGCTTTTTTATCAGAGATATTCGAAATTTGAATGTCATTACTAAATCGGTTTTAATATAATAATGAAGCAATTACAATATTTTCACAGATAAGAAATTTGTTGTAACAGAACAGTTATTCTTAATGTTGGCCATTATTTACGGATTTTGAAGGCATCATAGAGGGCTTATGATATGTGTGTAGATAAAGTTCACGATTAAATCCGGTCGACGGAGTCTAGCCTAACACGCGACCGCCATTGTTATTCAGGAGAGCGAGTACCGGCGGCGCGTGCGCGAGCAGGAGAGCCTGCGCGAGCGCGTGCTGCGCGCCAAGGAGGTGCGCCGCAGAAAGAACGCCGTGCAGCTGCACAGACAGCTGCAGGACAAGTACGTATCACTTATGTCGTTAACCCGAAGATCCTATTTAAAACATTTCAAACGATTTCACTTTACGCTGCTAGCTTCATACGATCGCCGAAAAGTTGTCCATGAAGTAACGCACGATTGTAACCCTAATTATCCGCGCCCAGGTAGCACGGTAGCGTAGGTGTATAGCAGCCGAATAATGTCTGGGTAACAGCAATACCAGTTACTTTATTCTGCTTCTATACAGCTACTGTGCTACCTGGGCGATTTAATTTTATGCGTATCCTTTGCGCTCATCAGGCGAACGCTACCACTGCTACCAGAGAGAAAGATATAAAGTTTCTTTTTGTAGCTCGTACCCTAAATAACGGTAACCTTAGTAGCACTCGAAAAATTTCTCTCGGAAAATCTGTAACCAATTATTATTACATAAATGAAAATTTAATGACATCTATAATAATGGTAATTTTGCAGAGAGCGCGAACGCAATGAAGTCAAAGAGCCCAAGCCTGAACCGAAGCCAGAAAGTAAACCCGCTGCTTCTCCAGACAAACCTTCAACGACCAGCCCAGAGCTGGATAAACCTGATACGACGCGGTCTTCCCCTGAAAGGAAAGAAAAACCTGAAGTTGTGAAGAGAGACCGGTCACCAGTGAAGGAGGAAGCGGCAGAAGTCAATTCTACTTGCGGTAAGTGATTAAATACCCAGATACACTGAAGAATTTGCTAGGCTTCGTGGAGGAGCTGGGGTGGTTAGAGTAGCGCTACCTCGTTTCACGCAAAATAGGCACATTGGATGTCGATTTGCGGAAAATGCCCAGCAGACTAACTAACTAACCCAGATACATCTACAGATACAGTTAGATAGGGATAGTCAAGTTATTTAGTAAGTTATCACTAGGCTGAAGTGGCCTTATATGGAGCCATATATCCATCAGATAAATAAACAAATATTATAGGACAATCATACATAAATATGACAAGAACTTATGATATGTCAAGAACTTGTTTTTAAAGCAACCTAAATTCCAGAAATACGAGTTTGAGTGTTGTTTGTTTCGTAGCGTGCCGACTAATGATTTGTTTTAGATTAACACTAAGTAAAACGTCCATTTAAAATTACTTGTATTGCAAGATTTGAAAGTTCACATATTTATTGGAAGTGACTTATAATTGAGGAATTTCAGAAAACTTGACTCCACCACGCGCGTCGCCCGAGCGCGCACTGACGCCGCCTCTGCCCGACAAGAGCAAGGAGAGGCGCTGCAGCGAGGACGACGATCTAGCCTTCCTGCTCGGCGACATCGACGACATGCTCAGCGACGACGAGGACAGCGGCCGCTTCAAGGAGAAACCTAACAAGTCAGTTCCGGCTGCGTATTTTGTGTCACTTTAGAAATAAAACCCATAAAAAAATTCTCATAACACATAGGTACTATAGAGCAAGACTGCCAAATGCTCACTGTTAGGTTTCAATTATTATCACGTAAATAACCCTATTGTTGACACAATACGCCTACTAAGTATACAATGAAAAGAGTTGTTTGTTTTTGCGGCGCAGTCCTGCTTGCCATCTTTTTAAAACTGTTTTTGAAGGTTATTGTTTGGAGAACTTCATTCACAAAACTCGAATTTGACTCTCTATGCATTGTCTGTATGTAAGTATATATTGTAGTAATGTATGTCTTTCCATATCTCGAGACCGTGGGGTCCCGGATCCTTGGGAGGCGTGCGTGGGACCGAAGCCAACATCACAGAGGCCCTTAAAGACAAATTTGATGTCATGTAGAACGCCTGGTGGAACCCATTCACGGGTACAGCAATATATACCCGTGAACCGGTCTCGGGAGGCATTAGGGCTATTGTAGCAAAAATGAAAAGAGTTCAGGAGTATGGATGAAGTTTGACTGGAGCTTAAGATTGGGCTATTGTAAAGAGGTACCTGCCATAACATTGCGAACACGCGTTATCGAGGCAGGTAGTAGTACTCGTAGTAGTGTTAGTAACGCAGTATGATTGTGAACCAGAGCGGAGGCGGCGCCTCCCAAGCCGGCGCCGGCGCTGGCGCTGGACCTGCGCTCCAAGCTGCCGCCGCGGCCGCCCCGGCAGAAGATCGTCTTCCACGATGAAAAGCCCAAGAAGAGGAGAGGTAACGACACAAGATAAATTGATTACTTTGACACTCTGACCTTTAGTACAATTTTAATTGGTAACAAAAGTTAAATAATGTTAGCACGGGCATTGTATTAATGTTATTGTTAATCAGGATAATAATTACTAAATGCGACTAATATTTGATTATTTATCCTTCAACCCGTATGGCCGTAAATCTTACTATTATTGACTATTTAATAATTATTGGGTAATTGAATTATCCTTAGTTAATCACTAAATTATCTTAATATGCATTATTGTAACCAAAATTTAAATTTTGCAGAAAAATCTCCAGCTAAGAAACCGACTGTGACAAGCTCTACCAAAATCGATACTGAGCCTCCTCAGAAAAAGGCTGTCAAGGTAAGTCTCGCATGGTAATATTAAGTGAACGAACCATCAAATTTAAAAATATTTTTTTATTCGGTAAATTTTATCAACTGTGTTTTTGGTTTCAGCCAAAACAAACGACGGAACAGGTTACAAACAAATCTCGACAAAGAATAATATTTGAAAACAAAGAGGTAAGTTACTATCCAGTTCAGTTTATTCTCTGTAATAATAAAGCAAATCTGCTACAGAGCTTGCCATATGTAAACTAAATTATCAATTTAACAGCTTGAAAAAGAAAAAGAGGAGGACAAATCCAAGGCTTTCACGCGCCGCGTCGTCCTACAGCGGAAGGTCACTCAGACTAAAGAGAAATCCGTGTTCTCTCGCATCGAGGTGAACGACCCGAGCAAGCCCAACCCGGGCATCTTCAGCCGCGCCGTGCGCACCGCCATCGGGACGGACAAGCCGCGCATCGTCGTCCAGCGCGACGAGCCCGAGATCGAGTACGAGAGCGGCTCCGACGACGACCGCCTGCTCCAAGAGCACAGCGGCCTCGTCGCCGACGTCTCCAACCTCCCGCACGGGATCACCGACACCAGGTTGAAGACGTTAGCGGGGAGTGACGTGCAGGTAATACTCATATACAGATATCGACAAGGTGTACAGTTGGCGCAATTATGGCAGTTGCATTATGTATTGGTTTAGACGCAAAATGATTATAGCTTTCACCAGATAATATATTGGCTCTGCAAGAAATTTATTTACACCCCTATTACAAATGCGTTATCATGCATTCAGAAGTCAATGCTGTGAATTTTGTGAAACTCTTATACATGCAAATTCCAGTAATAATTCCCATTTTAAATTTCGGTAGTCGTTTTTGCCATTTGGGAGCGCAGAATGTAAAAACTATGACCATTTTCAATGATGGCGTGAATTTTACATTTTTATTTAAAATCCAGTCGGAACCTCTAATAACGGTTTTGAAAACAGTAGTTCCCGAAAGAAACAAATGTTTGAAATGAGGTTAATAACGCAGAGCTCTACACAAATGGCACTGTTCTATGAAAGACCTTGCCCAACTCGAATGAACATCAAATTATTAATTGTGGCAAAGAAAAAGTTCGCCAAAGCCCTCTCTGTAGTTAGGTTCAGCCCGCGCTAGTTGTTCACATCCACGAGTGACGGACTCTTAGATATCGACTTCGCGCCATCGGTCGGATAAATTTTGTAATATGTTACATATGCAGCATATATTATATATTATATGCTTTTTTATCACATTGATTAGGTGTGCAACTGTCATAAATGTCCCTAAGAACTCTCCTAGCGATATATCAAGTGCTGTTGGTGTTGTAGGTAGAATAACCCGTTATATGAAATAATTGCTTATATCCAATTTTTCGCACAGGTTGCGCAATAGGATATTTGTTGTTTATGTAACTTACATATATTTTCTCCAATATGCTCGGAAATGTTCACCTTATTGTAGCAAAAATAGCACGGGAAGTTCTTCTTTATGGTCAAACTAAAATAAAAGAACCGACCAAGTGCGAGTCGGACTCGCGCACCGAGGGTTCCGTACATTACACAATTTAAACAATGTTTTTTTTATGTGAAACGTGAGTGAAAGGTAAATTGCGGTTTACGATTTATGACGTATTAAAAAAACTACTAACTAGATCTCGTTCAAACCAATTTTCGGTGGAAGTTTGCATGGTAATGTGCATCATATATTTTTTTTTAGTTTTATCATTCTCTTAATTTAAAAGTTACAGGGGGGGGGGACACGTTTTACCACTTTGGAAGTGTTTCTCGCGCAAACTATTCAGTTTAGACAAAATATATATGAGAAACTTCAATATCATTTTTGAAGACCTATCCATAGATACCCCATAACTATATGTTTGATGAAAAAAAAATGTTTGAGTTTCAGTTCTAAGTATGGGGAACCCCCAAAATTCATTGTTTTTTTTTTCTATTTTTGTGTGAAAATCTTAATGCTCAACAGTATAGTTCTTATAGTTTCGGAAAAAAGTGGCTGTGACATACGGACGGACAGACAGACAGACATGACGAATCCATAAGGGTTCCGTTTTTTGCCATTTGGGTACGGAACCCTAAAAATTCAAATTATTTTCCAGTTTTAGCGGACGGGATGTTATTTCTGTATTGATTTTTACCTTTTAAAAATATGTACCCACTAAGAAAATACAATGCAAACAGCTAATTATTATTATAGTCGCGTCTACACGGGTCAGCAGTCATTTCAAGCTATAGGCACAGATTATATAATAGTTCTTACGAACAGATACTTATCTCTCAAAGAAAACGCAAATACCTACTGTTTTGATACCTACACAAAAATACAATGGAGTGACCTTCAACGCGCGCGCCGACACAACGCTAGGGTTGCAGACGCTTATTACAAATACTTAGGTGTCTTAGGTAGATATCTAGCTATAAGTGTGTCGTAAAAAACATTACTTATATCTTTAAAATAATTTAATAGTACGTACGTAGCTTGTAACTATCGTAAAAATAATAACAGTAGGTGTAAGTACCTATATTGAGAATGTCTACTTACTTTGCCTCATCCGTCGAAAGAGGAAAAAACTATACTTTTTATTTGTTTTGTTGTTTCTGTATCCATCCACACTACAAGCTGTGTTATTTGTTCGTGACGAGGACACTTCTTTAGCACAGCGCGCGGTGACGTGCGTGCGAGAGCGCGTGTGGCAACCAACTGGCTAGCTTGAGTCCCGCCGGCGGGAAGCGAGTCGTAGGTATAAATCCGAGCTCGCGCGGAGAGTTCCATAGGCCTGCTATAGGATAGTGAGATAGGAAGATAATAGTTATTTACGATACAAGTGCGGAAAAGAGGAAATTCGAAACGAGTGGCGATAAATTAAAACACGACCGCAGGGAGTGTTTTAAATCGACACGAGTTGCGACGTGCGAACGTGTATCGTACAACGCTTTACAGTATATATGGCCCTTTAAACTTTTGACATATGCACGAAAAGTGCTATTTGACGCACTAGTGCGAGAAAGTAGCACCATATGTACTGTAAACCAACTTACATGTTTCGTTCTTGCAAGAACGTCGTGTATGATCGTGCGAATACTGATTAATAAAACCAAAGACTACATAACTTTTTTTTAAGGAATTTTAGCGTCTCAGGCGTGCGCATACAGCTTATATTGCACAATTAAATTGAATGAACGAATATTGAATGGTACTGAATGGCAGTATGAGTTGTGCCTTTAACTTTAAAAAAATAATTAAACAGGGAAATTGTTTTTGACGTTTTTGATGTGAAGGTTCGATTTGAGTGATGCTTGATGCTTAAATAATGATTATTTACCTTATTTCCTAGCATGTTTGGAGAAAAGCACTATATAGGCCTTGGCAGGAATAGCAATTCGTGGATTCGTATTCTTTGTCGTACTTCGTGTTGCTTCGCATCGTCCGACAAAATCGATACTCATCCACGAATTGCCGTTTCCCGGCCTCTGCAATAATGTACTCTTACTATTCTTATAACCTCCTAAGAGAGTATATTCTTATATAAGCACTCAATATTAGTAATATTCTAGTCATTTGCACCTTGTTTCCTTTTGAGATTTTAATAACATGCTCAAAACTAAAGGGATTCCGATAATGTGGAGGTTTAATGTTTGTTACATGGCCTTTACCATATTTTTCTGGAACGTAAAACAAGAGCATTTATTCTCAAATTACAATTCGAAGCACCATACCAATACATTCTTCTATATTCAATAGTTTCTTAATTGGCCTTGTATAAACAAGCTGTGGTTTTGATTAAATGAAAATTGATGGACGAGATACAAAAATAACTCTATTATTCCTTGACGAGAGCTCATAAACACCTAGAACACTTGGCAATTTTAACACATGCCAAAACTTCTACATTAGTTAACTCATTTTAAACTAGCGTTACCATATAAAACATGGTACCGTAATGCTTGACGTAGATATTATATGTATTGTCCAGCAAACCATCCAACAAAACAATGGTGATTTCTAAAAAACAAAAAACAAAAAAATCTTATATTTGCATAAAATATGATAATATGTATATGTTTGACTAAAATTTTCACTTATAAAACAAAATCAAGCAGAAATAGTTATTTGTTTTAAAAGGGGGCAAAGTTGTTGTTTAACCTCTCGTGCTAATATTGATACCCGAGCAAGCGAAAGATTCAAAAATTGAACCACGAGCGTAGCGAGTGGTTCGATTAATGCAATCTTTAGTGTTGCGAGGGTTTCAAGGCACGAGGGTTAAACTAATTTTGCCACTGGTCGAAACACAAAATTTTTCACCACACCACCACAAGGAAAAATACTAACTGTAAAATATCAATTAAAATCAAAGCACACACATTCAAAATGAATGTTATTAAATATGTATTTTTCAAAATCATCATTTAAAAGTCAATTCTACCAGCAAACCTAAAAAACAACTCAAAATTTGCATTTCATTACTTTGCCTCACAAGTGGATAAAATGCAACTTTTTGTATTAATTTTTGAACAATCAAGAGTGCCTTTACCATCTGTGGTGGTGAAAAATATTATAAGATTATAACGTATTGAGACAAGCTCACGTGGGCAAAGTTTAAGATATAATAGTTTGTATTAAGAGTAGTAGTAGAGTAAAATGTGGAATGATTTTTATCTAAAGCACCAACAGCTAATTGTCTTTTGTGGTATTTTAAGGTTTGCGTGTTTTACTTTTAATTATTATACTTTACTTTTATTGAGCAAATTGACTGTTTTATGTCCTGTGATTATGAGCTGTGATATTTATTTGTGTATATTACTGTATATAGTAAATACCTATATACATAGATAAGATTTAATATATTATTTTATTATGACATGTTTAATAATGTTGTAAATGAATTGAAATTGTTCTCTGAACTTTGTGAATGTAACTTTTTCGACAATGAGGAATTTTTATATATAGTCAAGTTCATTTACATAGGAACAAACATCGTTTAAACATATGTACAAATATCCTTATATCGTTATAGTATTTTTCAAACAGCTTGGTTACGGTGACAGCAGCCATATCAATACATATCTTCGTTTTTAAGATTATAAATTGTATGGAGATGATGACTGTTACCATACCCAATCTATGTCAAAAATACTATAAGAATGTACGCTGTTCAGCTATATTCTATCCATTATTGTTCAAATAGATCTTTTTGTGAATTTGTGTATTTTTAAGTGAAAATAACATGTAATTTCCAATTAGAAATAAATATATCTATAAATGATCTTGACTATATTTGAGTATTGGAAAACACTGAAAGTTTTTAAAATATCTTATTATGTATAACAACTACATAATATTTTTTTTAATTGTCTTACTCAATCCGAAAACGCGTATACATCTTTTTACCACTGACTAACCAATCTGAATAGCACCCGGCTTAATCTTACTAACGAACTTTTACTATGACGATTTGGTATTGTAGTTGTGATAAAAAAAAATCTCAGACCAGTCATACCTAGAGTTGTACAACTTTTTCAGCAGCGTGTCATCAATTTAATCGCACACTTTTAAATTTTAGCTCAAAACGTCTCTGTTAAACATGTCGAACATGATCCATCGTGTCATGATCTTCTCATGATTATAAAATACACTAATAGTCGCAGGAAAAGTAGGCCCCTCTCTCTCTCTCTTTTCCTAGCCACAGCCCATTTCATTTGGGGTCGACTCTCTTTGTCAATGTTCGCCATACTCTTCGGTTCTGGGTCGTCGTGTCATTGATTTGGGCTTTCTTTAGGTCATTGTCTAAGTTTGAAGGGGTCTTCCATGCTTCCTCGGACCGGTGTTTATACTGAGGACCTTTCTGGTCATATGTTCCTAGGGTCTCCTCATTACGTGTCCATACCACCTAAGACTGGTTTCAGCGAGTTTCTCTTCAATGGGTCTTACTTTAAAACTGCCACGGATGAACTCATTTCTGATCCGGTCTAACAAGGTGACACCTCCCGCCCATACCAGCATCTTCATCTCCGTTTAATTATGTACTTTTGTGGTATGGACTTTTATCACTGGCCAGCATTCAGCACCGTATGTAAGGGCCGTTTTATATAATTTTCCCTTTATGCGCACCGGCATTCTGTTGTCACTTAGTTCGCTCGATAATTCTCGCCACTTCATCACGTGTTGATTCGGTGGGTTATATCAACGTCAGGAAAAGTAGGCCCCGATATAAAAAAAATACAGAAGACTTTTTTTCTAACTTTCTTCTTCCAATCGTCAAAAAAATACGTCTTTTTATCCTTATAAAACAAATGACAGCCGAATGGAGTGTACCTCAAATAATAAGCACAGAAGTAGCGTTTAAAAAAAATATTAAATCCATTTTAATTGCAGTATCTGGTCCATTCTAAAAACTTTCAGTGTGACTTATGTTCATGTGTATTAGCAATAATATGAACAGTTAATGTTACGGAGAGAATATGTATTTTTTTTGCGTTTATAGTAAGCCGAAATTTTACTATTTATTGGTCAATAATTGCATTTGATATAAATTACGTCTATCGCCAAATTTTATTAATGGCATGTGGTACTTACCGAGTACCGATATTGGAAGCCATAATAGATAATTAAAAAAATGGATTAACTACCTACTTTAATTTGTACATAACTATAAAGATCTAAAATCAGAATGAGCATGTCTGGGGCTACATTGGCTGATCTTTATTTTGACTTTCTCGTTGTAAAGGACTAAACTAGTGAAGAAAATTTTACGAAGTTAATTGCCTGTAGCAATTTGTAATTGTGATAAATTGATATGACAAAAGTTCATATGTGTATTTTCAAATCGATACACCGATTTTACTTTTCTTGTCACGTAACCGAATTATTCTGGTCAAAATAAATGCATGCCTTACTGTAAATCATTTTGTATTATACAATTTCAACCTGATAATATGTACTTAACCAGACCATCAGCATAACTAACTGTATGTTCATGTTGAGATTGTAGTCTGAAAATACGAAAAGTGTTAAGTGCTTAAGACAAAGGGGTCGCACTACAACCATAAAAATGTTTGAAAGGATGTAGAGGTGATATGAATAATGTTCATTATTCAATGTACCTCTGACGATCTCAAATAAATTAATATACTTATGTGCCATTTCGAATGTTCTCACAATTGATATAATTGTAACTGGTTCAAAGTAGCTAATGACAGTGTAACGTCTTGGTCATTCAACGTTTAAAAACTTTATGCTGGCTTCTTGTTGTTATATTCTAGTATTACCTAACTGTATATTATTGTATTTATTTTAGCTACCTAACATTTTTCTTATTTTCCCTCTAATGTCTAGTCAGATGTAAGTAATTTTTATGTTTATAAGTTACGAGCAATAAGCACCACGAAATGCTGGGTTAAATGTTCCAGAGCTTAATTTTGGACAAGGAAGATCGCAGCGCCAAGATCACGTTCAAGAGCACCGTGGCGGCCGGCGCTTTCCGCAAGAAGTTCAACAACAAAATGGTGGCCGCCAGCCGCCTTACCGTCACCTTGCTTTAGTCACACTACTTACTTTATTTCAATACATTATAAGCAATTTTTTTTAAGTGCGAAGTTTAATTGTACTGCAGAAATGAATTAACTCATTTAATAAAAAACTATTTAGACGCAGAACTATTTCAATCTATTTCCATAGGCTACGGTGACTGCTTACCATCAGGCGGGCCGTATGCTTGTTTACCACCGTCGTGGTATAAAAAGAAAATTAGTTGTACCTATCTAAATGTCACCAAGACGTATCTAACTTGATGTATATTTTAAAATAGTATGCCATAGGTTCTTTTTTTTTTTCAGATACTTATATGTATTTTTCAGATATACGTAATACTTTTACACTAAAGTGAGATGTGCTATAAAAGAAAATTTGTAAAAAAATCTTTAAAGAATGTATGTACCTACGTAGTAAAAAATGTTATTTTTATGTAAATTATTATTTACGTCTGCTTTTACCAAACCCAACACAACACTGACTTGGAATCAAATTTTTGAAATGTTTAAGTACTGAAATTCATTACATGGTCATGTTGTAACATTGTGTGAGCCATTTTTGTATTAGAAAACAACTGTCATTATGAATGGTTAAACCATTCATATACGTATAACACTACGCTCAGCAGGCTAATCTTGTAAAAGTTAAGCCTTACGGCAATTTATTTCTAATAAACGTCTTGGGTTTATTACTGACGTTTGATGAAACATTATTGACATTCTGTATTAGTTCCTTGTTAATTGTAATATTATCGCATTTTATTGTCTTTGTGAAAATTATAGCACATAAGACAGTAAATTACTACAGTTCTTCAATATTTTGCACGTGTGAGAATAAAACACAAATACGAATAAGAGGTTAGGTCTGATTATGAGGTTCTTTAGTGACGCATAGCTTAATTTTATCATGTGACTATACTATGTTAAAAACCATGTATGTTGTTTAATTCAAAGCATGAAAATAATGTATGTTGCATATTTTATGAACCCATCTATTGTATTGTACATATCTTGATGTAGATAAATTACCTCTAGTTTCTGATTGACAGCCGTTTTTATCCATTAGATTTCCTGCCTACTGAATAAGGTCCATATTTAAAACCCATTGTCCAATAGTATGAGGCTTGTAATATGTAGTTAGTTTTTTTTTCTGACACATTTACCTAAATCATGTGTCAATCGCAAATTAGATGTAACTTACGCCATTCTTTGTGCAACATCGGAACAGTAGGCAAATGTTTGACTTTCTATGTTAAAAACATGTATAGAATAAGAGTTTATTTTTTCATAAGATTGAGCGAATCTATGTTTTCAAACTAATCTGCACCTCAATAAAGTTCGGTCTCAAAATAAATGCTAAATTTATAGTAGTTACTCTAACTAGGTCTGTTCTTTTCTTACCAATTTATTAAAGGGCATGGCTATATTATATTTGACAAATGTTTAGCCTGACTCGGTCCGAATATAAAATTAACGAGTAAATAAAATTTATTTAGATGACTATTACTGGTCAGGTGCAAAATTGTCTCTTAGTTTATAGTTAATACAATAATTTGTTGCATCTAGTTTTACAAAAATACTAACAACAAATGGTTAATATTTGATATAAATAGTAAATATTTTGTTTGTATCAGCACATTAATTGTATATTAATCATGACACTTGAAATAGTTGCTATGCCTTGTTATATGTTTTGCTATAAAGTGTAGCAACAATACAAATCATAATTTTTATTTTCGATACATCCGAACACCGGATGGTGTTAAGATAAAAGTTGCATTTATAAAAAAGTTTACAATGTGTGTCTGTTTCTGGACAAAATTACAAAATGTTAGTGAAAGTAGTAAGAACGATATTCATTCTGTATTTTGCCAGTAATTACCTAATCACTTTATCACGACTGCTATGGGTTTTGAACAGGGACCGGCCCGCTATCCCTTATCGGGGTTTTATATGGGTATTGCATAAGGCTTAACTCACCATACCCATTGAAAGACGAAACCCTTTGTTTTGCTTTTAAAAACCCTTATATAAAGCTACCACATTTGAGTAATCGGTAGCCCAAATACCCTTACAAAACCCTTATCATCCGCTTACCAACACCTTGCATATTGCTTATAAGGGTTAGCCTTATAAAGGGCTTCCCTTTTAGCATATAAGCGTGCTAATTTAAGTCGTCTACCTTGTTCATAAAGCACACATTACTTCGAATCCGAGCGATCGTCGGCGGCGACGGCGGCGTTCTTTACTAGGCACGTATTTTCTTTCCTTTTCATACACTACCGTAGATATATTCTAATCCTGTCTCTTTCACGCAAAGGGAAACCTTTATAAAAAGCGCTTAAAGATAAGGGTAACCCTTATTAAGAGCTAGCCTTATTTTTGGTTAGCTTTTCGGTAAGGGTTAGTCAAAGGTAAGGGTATGAATGGGCTTGCAGTTCAAAAGGGAAAGTCTTTCAATGTGTTAGCCATGTTTAAGTGTCGCCCATTGAAAGGGTTTTATCGCGGAAAGGGTTGTCCGGTCCCTGGTTTTGAATAATCACTCCACTTTGGATGGTAGTCTATGTTACTGCGTTTATACAGTCAATGCATTCGATTTATTGATTATTTGATAAAACGATACATAGAGTTTTATTGATTTCATTATTTGTCCAGATGGTTACGTTGTATACCTTATTGAAAATATTTAAGTAGTAGTTAAATTGACTCAACGAAACGTGCAATTAGCAATTTTTTATATAATTTGCTATGCAGGGACTATTAGACTATAATTTAATGTCAACATGTTAGATTGTAAGACATTTAATTTTGTTGTAAACAGCATTATGAGAATGCAAGTTTTTAATGTAAGTTTAAAATATATCTTGATGTAAGAAGACGGACAAAGGACATGTCAACACATAGTTCGTGTTGCATTAGGCCAACAGATTTAATACATATTTGCTTCCCCATGTAACCGCTGTTCAATAAACCATTATGTTCACTATATTGTTGTTATTTTGAAAGTGCCTACAGGTTCCGTGCTTTAGAGTTTTGTCGCGCCGGCTTAAAGCATCTGTCCCTGTCATACTATTAGTGCGACAGGGACAGATGCTATTGGTCGGCATTTGACGCTGATAGCCAGACTTGCAGGCAGACAAAATGTACAGATCTCAAATAAAACTAAAAAAGTTCTAAATCGTGTTTTATTGTAACTTGACCCTGTGAATATGTATACATAATGAATTGTAAGGTTACGTTTGCGTTTTGATGCACTAAATAAGATCTTTAAATAGAATGTGCAATTAAATTGTTTCATAGAGATGATTTTATTGGCGCCTTATATCTATTTAAAGGTCATTATTTGAGTTTAATTAAAAAGACTGAAATTTTAAATAAACATATCTCGAATTCTTTGGACTTTTATTTGTTAAATTACTTCCCTTAACACACTGCCAGACAAAAAACTGAACCGTACTCCAAAAACCACATGGTTATCAACTAATCACGTAGTTGGTTGGTTGGCCGCTATTTAGTGCTGTGCAGTTTTATAATCAAACATCCTGTTGTTTGTATTTTCTTTTTCTTCACTACGTGACGCATTTACAAAGCAAATATTATAGTACTATGACATTTTTCTGTCTTACCATTAGGTAGGTTGTAAAACATACAATCATACATAAACAACTCCGAATAGATTTCGTAATTTACGACACCTATCAAACATTGATGTATATCTAAATAATATAATAATTAAAACTTCTTAACTGGTGTCAACCCTGCTAGGCGTGGCGTATGCACCCGCTACGATAACCCGCCTAGTGGGTTGTCTGACATCTGGGCAAAAGCATACTATTATTTATTTTATTCTGTGGCAAAAGTTACGAGCGCCCACTAAGCGGGTTCCTGGTGGTGAATCAAGTGAATGTGTTAATTTATAGGTACAATAAGTATTAAACTTCAATCCACAGCGCAGGTTTCGTCATAGTTGCTACAAAAATAGTATTAATTGATAATTGAGAACTTCTTGAAAACATAGTGCTATTATATAAATATAAAATATTTGTGCTAAAACTACTACTAGCGCTATTCCAATCTGGATGTTTCGAGGCTATCTTATCAAGTGTCACTGG
Organism: Cydia strobilella; assembly: GCF_947568885.1. Taxonomy (NCBI): domain Eukaryota; kingdom Metazoa; phylum Arthropoda; class Insecta; order Lepidoptera; family Tortricidae; genus Cydia; species Cydia strobilella. Next base: position 18,452,341 of record NC_086042.1, on the reverse strand, counting down.
CGATAGCCACAAGTCTGATTACTACTACACAACAACTGTCAGTCTTAGCCACGAAGACCTACTTAATAATACTTTTCAACATATTTCATTATACAAAACCATAGGCTACGGTGACTGCTTACCATCAGGCGGGCCGTATGCTTGTTTGCCACCGTGGTAGTATTAAAAAAAAACAGACTACTAGAATTACAAGTTTTCAAAAATCATAATAAAATATTGCATAGTTGGTGTCAACAAAATTACATGCACAACCAAAACACGGAAAATTAGAAAGAATAAATAACGTAGACGTACTGATTGTACGTATAACCTAACCTAACTAATATTCTAATGTAAAAGGGTCGAAGGGTTAGAACGTTTTTAGCTGCTCCGACATTATTCACGTAATTTTAACAAAAAAATAATTACTCAAATAGGACCATGGGTCTCGGAGTAATCGGTGAATGTACATAAAAAAAATAGCCACAACCAAATACAGAACCACCTCCTGGGTAAAGAAGTCGGTTAATAAAAAAGGATCATTCAATACGCATTAAGAGGCCGGTGTCGATTTTAGTCGCAAAAATTTAAAATTGATAGATTTCGTCGATGAAATTGTACACCTTTTGTTACCAAATTGAAATAACAAGTACTGGTTTCTATTAGCACGTCTTCTTATCTTGCCTTTTATCAGATCAATTTTTTGAAAACAGACTCACTAAATTAGTAATGATTTTTTTTCTGATGGACGTTTAGGTAAACGCGCGTAAAGCACTGATTTTGTCGGTCTTATTTGTAAATTTCGTAAAGTTTGGACTGCTAAAAATGGTAAATTTGTATTACACATATTCTGTACTTGACCTTTATCAGATTACATTTTTGTTATATGACTTAGAGTTCGAGGAAATTAAAGTTAAACGAATTCAATTTTCTCCAGAAATTACTTCAAAGAAATTAAAGTTAAACGAATTCAATTTTCTCCAGAAATTACTTCAAAACAAGTTACAATTTCTCTGAAAATCGACTTAATTTCAACATAATTTGGATACTTGAACAATCTACAACATTTGCTGAAACTATTCTTATACATCAATTTGTATATGTTCCCACCATAATTTTTTGATGAATTTTTAAAAACTGCCCCTTCTCTTCATATATTACCGGTGACGCACGCTCGCGACCTCATTATTAAAAGGCAAGATGAGAAAACGTGCTAATAGAAACCAATACTTGTTATTTAGATATTACGTAACAAAACGTGTATAATTTCAACGACTAAATCTATCAATTTAAAATTTTTGCTCCAAAATCGACTACGGCCTCTTTCGACGCCGTGTCAAACACAAAAGCAGTCATCCAGACGCCACGTCACCGAAGTGTCAAAACTGAAATTGAACTTTATGCATATACATGTAGGTCTATGTTGCTCTGTGGTCTATGACCGATTAATCGGTCATTGCCGACCAAGAGGTTAAATGTCAAATTATAATTAAAAGACGATATTGAAATATACCACGTAATTAGTACCTACCTATAGGTAATCATAAATAAAATACATATATTCAGGACGGAGTAGAAAAACTACTCTTATTATAGTATTTTTCGAACAGGAAGGGTACGCTGACAGATGTCATATCTCAATAGATATTTTGCGAGATTTGGTGTTATAAATTATATGGAGATGACACCTGCCACCGTACCCTTCGTGTTGGAAAATCCATACTAATATTATAAATGCGAAAGTCTGTCTGTCTGTGTGTTCCCTCTTCACGCTTAAACCGCTGAATCGATTTAGATGAAATTTGGCATAGAGATAGGTTGAGTCCCTGAGAAGGACATAGGATAGTTTTTATCCCGAAAATCATCCCTTAAGAAAGTAAAAAGCGGGATGGAATTGAGATAATTAATGAAGTGTCTGCTAATTTGTGTGCATAATATGCTCAAATGGAATAATTGCTATAAGATTTTCTCCAGGCGCTATTCTTACTCTAGCTGGGGTTACTAAGTCCACGCAGACGAAGTCGCGGGCAAAAGCTAGTATAGAATATAAACTTAACATAACCAGTTAATAAAAGTCTAACTTGAGCAACTGTTAATATCTACAACGTTCAGAAGTCAAATTAGCTGCCACACACGAGGACTCGTTAAGGTCTGAACTAGTTAACAATTTAATTATTTCCATTGTCTTTTAAAACATTTGTAAAAAATATAAGTAACAAAGGAATCAGTTAAAAAAGTTGACGAGTCACGGGCTCTACATACAAAAAATGTACATATGTGACGTTTCAATCAAAAGGTACCACATTGTCACTTACAATAAGGACGAAAATTGCTTGTATCTTTATACGAAAAACCTGTCAGAGCGTTATTATAGCAAGCGACAATGTGGTAACTTTTGCTTGAAAACGACACATATATACCTACACCCATATTTATTGTTCAACTGCGTACGGCTACTTCATTTCTCTATACTCACTACGAACAATAGTCGAATTTGTAATAGCTACAGATGTAGCGAATAACCCGTTCCCATCGTATTTTCTCGGAAACGTTTGTGTTTGTCATGTGGTCATGCTACTTCAGTCAGTTTCAGTACAAAAAGTATTCAGGCATAACAGGCTACCAATCAGTATAACTTTAGAAGGCGCGAGGCAAATATACAGTGAGCCATGCTGAAGTACGCTGGCATGGCGGCACGTACTGTCCTACTTACTATAACTACCATTTATCTTATGCGGTTGGTACACAAGTTGCGCTATGTTTGTCAAGTAGAAGGTACCAGAGTTTGGAACTAAAACTAGTTTATTATATATTACAGTTTTACTTAACATAATACAAATCAGCTTCACGCACAGTACCTGACCAACTTCTTACCAAACGCCTCAGTTAAACGCTAGACCAGAAATCACCGAAAGGCGGACCGCGGTCCAGATCCGGACTGTCGACCTATTTTATGCTGTACATTACATTTTGCTTATTTAATAAACTCAAGTAAAAACGGACTGTGATGGTCATTTTATTTTAAAAATCGGACCCCTGAAGAAACTAATTGGTGACCCCTGCGCTAGACCCATAGTGGGTATTGTTTCCACTGACAATCTTGAATGTATATGGTAAGCCGGTGGTATATATCTAGAAGGCGTAGTTATTCCGTATGGAGAGCGAACTGTCGATGTTGAAGTAGTCTGGCATGGCGTCGAGCAGCTGTTGATACTCGCGCGTGAACAGCTCGGGGTGCTGCTTCTTGTGCGCGTGCTGCGCTATGTCCAGCAGCGCCTGCGACTGCTGCGCCACCGGCACCTGCCAACACACGCTCGTTACAATGTTGTACAGTCGCCATCAGATATGTCGGAGCGGCCGAGGTGTTCACAGATATTTGAACAAAACCTCTATTATCAAGATAGTAAAGTGCATGTTGAGATGTTTTTGAGCGCCTAGACCGCTGTCCGTAGCGATTATACTTTACATTTTTATTATGGTCCGACCCAGCTAGCGTAGATTCCACTTGTAATTAGGGTGAACAGATGTCTCGAATTCTTCGGGACGGCCGAATTCTTCTTAGATACCTAATATCTGGGAGACCGAACTTTGCTCGGAAAGCATATAAGAACTCAAAAATGCGCGTTTTCCCAGAGATAAGATCTAGCTAGATCGATTTTTCGCCCCCGAAAACACCATATAGCAAATTTCATCGAAATCGTTAGAGCCGTTTCCGAGGTCCCCGAAATATATACATATATATATATATATAGATCGATATATATATATACAAGAATTGCTCGTTTAAAGGTATAAGATATAGTTGGTCAAGAAGATCTTGTCAGTAGAAAAAGGCGGCAAATTTCAAAATTGTAGGCGCGAAGGGATATCGTCCCATATAAAATTTTAATTTCGCGCCTTTTTCTACTGACAAGATTTGCTTGACTTGATACAGAGTTTGGTCATGTCCTTAAACTGGGTAAACCAATGCAGGACTATACAGTGAGCTGCAATATTGCATGGACACAATATGAATTATGTAATTCATTTATAAAGTGGCCATGCAATTTTGCGGCTGGGTGTAATAGAAAAATTGTAACTGCTTCTCTAGCCATATATCGAATTAGGATACGATTACATACCTAGTCAACCTAGTTAAGGTGGCCAGGTGGAATACCACCCTAACCTATGTAGTAATAAAAAAGCGATGAGAAATCAAAGCAATAAGCACATGTCAAATACGGAAGTTTACATTATTCGAGAACAATGTTGTATTCGTAGTTCGATGAAAAAGCCTAAGTTGCCAACTAACCTCCAACGTGATCCAGAAATACTGCGTGTCGAATAGATCGCTGTAGGTGGCCGAGGCCTGCACGATCGTGTAGGCGGGGCGGTCGTTCTGCACGAAGGACGGGTCGGTGGGCGCGTCGAACGACCACGCTACGATGGACCCCGAGCGGGGCCATAGGGTCAAAGTGTTGTGGGCCGGTCCTGAAAAGAATAGTTATTTACGATACAAGTGCGGGAAAGAGAAAATTCGAAGTGTTTTAAATCGACACGAGTTGCGAATTACCTATTCGCACGTGTATCGTTCAACGTTTTACAGTACATATGGCCGTTTAAACTTTCGATATATGCACGAAAAGTGCTCTCTTACGCACTAGTGCGAGAAAGTAATACCATATGTACTGTAAAAACGTATTTATACATATAAACAAAAGCAGAACATTCTGCTGCGAGCTTTCTCCAATGGGTGTGAGGAAGTGACGTATGCTGGCTTAGTGCGGGCTTAGCTTTTCACTACAACAGTGAGACCGATAATTAACAGTCTAAGATTATATAAACTATAGCGTCCACAAACGGCACGGTACTCGCAGACGAATTTGAATTAGTAATTCAATAATATCAATGCAGTCTTCAAAATGCCGTCGGCAGTGTTATTATGAACCATGGGCGTAAATCAGGAGGTAAAGTTCAGAATAGAATGGATTGTCTAACCATTAAAAATAAGTGTTCAGACGTAACGGACGCCGTCGGTGAACCTTGCGCGCTTAAGATAAGGTTCTATATCGTAGGTCACGGTGCCTCACCGTCAAAAGCGAAGTGAAGCGTGCAGTTGGTGCCGGAGCACAGCCTGCTGGCGAGCCGTAAGCTGGGCATCGCGGCGAACGCCGTCGGCGGCGCCATCTCCACGAACAGCGCCCCCGCGCTGGAAACAAGGTTCATAGTTGAATGTATACACTGTTCACTTCCATTTGAACGTAAGATCAATACAACAATGAGAGAAGCTGAGGTACCAGTAACAAGTTCATAATCTTTTTATATAATTCTGTTTTTTTTATATATTTTATTCACGTCACTAACGATGAGTCAGTCGTACCATGGCACGGCACGGCACGGCACGCCATGCACGGCACGAAAAAAATCAATTATCACAAAATATTTTTTGAACTGATATCAGTCTGTCCAATTCGAGATACTACTTCAGCGAGAGCGAGATAAAAGTCATTATGAAAGCTAATTTATTAGATTACAAACTTACCAAGCCAAACAACAACCAAAAACAAAAATCTTTTTATCTATCAAATACGCGAATACAATATTGACTATGTATACATACTAGGAATTGGGCAACCTTGTCCTGTACATCGGCAAATTGCAGAAAATGTATTGCGCGCAGTCCTCCGCTAAGTCGGCTTTCACTGTAAATAAGAAGAAAACTTATTAAACGAAGAAAACAACTTCTCTATCAAACTTTTATGATCGTAGCAAAAGTGAAAGAGATAGCATAATGTCACGCGGGTCAGTTAGGCTTAGTTTATTGGCGTGTTATAGTTGATTTCAATAGTTAATACAAATTGCAACGTTTGAGAGTTGGATTTTCCTTAAGTCTCAAATACGTGAGAGTAAACTTACATAAAAGTTCCACAATAGGTACTTAACTGTTTGTAAACTGGAATAAATATACATATATATATATTTTAATAAAGAGATCTGTGCCACATATTATCTATGGGATGATCAGTAGCTGCCAGTTTAACCGTTTGGTTAAAATTGATGGTTGCAGCTACCGGGCCAATGAGGGACGCATGTGTCGACATGATTTAGCAAGTAAACGTCACTTAACATCCGCTGGCGCTAGACAATTAGGCTGCGTTTCCACCAGAGATGTGCGAGGTAGCTGAGCGGTGCGAGGATACATAGCGAGGCTGTCTAGCGGGCTCTTTTCAAATAAGCGAGTGGGGTGCGGTGATAGTTTTCCGCTCGCGTCCGTACATCGAAACACATTCCTCCCTAACATCCTTCCCTTGTTTTGTATGTACAAAAACCTCTCTCCGCTTAGCTTTTTTCACTAGAGCTGGGCTGAGCGAGAATAGGTGAAGGAAATTAAAGTGTTTCTATTGGTTCATAACAAACATATAATCCCTTATTTATAACTGTGTACCTGTGTAGTTGAGGCCGGAGTCCGCCAGTGCCCTCCGCATCCGGTCGCTGGTGTAGGCATCAATCTTCGTCACCGTTACACCAGAGACGCTGGTCGGGGGAGTCACCGTGTGATTTATTATTTCTGTGTGCTGAAAGCGGAAAACGACGAAATGAGAAATTTTTTATATCAAAATAATATAAATACTTACTAGTTAAATTAGTCATTTAGAGTTTTAATCCCGGTAAAGTAGAAAGATTTAAGTAATAAATACACAAACTCTAAATTCTAAGTGTGACAAGGTCACCGGCAGGTATATCGGAATAGGGTATTTGACTACTAGTCAAATCAGTTTCTTTTTCCGAACTAACAAAACGATTTTGCTACTATGGAATTTGTATGAAACACTAGCATGTGACGTCACAAACAAATTACCTACTCGTTATAGTTTTATACGGGTTTTAAAATAGAAATTTTGTCTAAAAATAATTGCTGTCTACGTTTCTCTATTAATCTTCTGGTGCTTTATTTTAAATACAGTCAAATACCCTATTCCCGAGAGCATCAGTGAGCGAGATCGGCCGATCTCATCACCAGTGGTTTGAAAGACCTGAACTGAACACAAGACCGAAGAGAGTGGCTTGCTGCATCCGATATTCGGTACAAAAGGGTTGAAGAAGAATATTACTTTGATGGTAAATTAAAAATATATCATATAGGTATACTACAGAAAAAATTACAAGGCCACCAGTGACCGAGGTTGGATTTGAACCAGCGTCTCCAGCATTCGCTGTTGCGCCCTAATCTCTAGACCAACCGATCATGAGTATATGCAAGGTTATCTAGATATGGGAAGATACTCACAAACCAGTAGTGCCGCTGCAGCCCGGTGCCCGCGGCGTCGTAGGGCTCCAAGGGCAGGAACATGATGACGAGCGCCGCTAGACCCGCCAGGGCCGTAGGCAACCACAGCCGCTTCCGGGAAAACAGGAGCTCGATGCCCGACTGCAATCAACGGGATATGCTCAGGGGAGAATACGATAATGGATAGCAGGTAATAGTGATATATATCATACAGCCTAAATAAATAACTTAACCCTTATGCGAACCCAATATAAAAAACATAATTCTTAGTTTTTAAAATTTTGCATAAGAATAAAGTACAAAAAGACAATGTTTTAGGGTGGTAATTTTTGCCTTAATACAATAAAGATGGCGCCCTATAAAATGTTAAAGAAATAAATTATTTTTTCGGGACAATTTTACTAGTTAGAAAAGTCAAAGTAGATCGAGATTCATTGTTATATACACATCGGATCTTATCGGTAATCAATGAATATTTGCAATAAAGCTTATTTTATGGATAATAGGCAACATTGCTTAGAAATAATGGAAAAGTGGAAAAATTCATGGTCTCTGGTTGAAGTACATATTTCATTGAAATAAGTACATAGAGGATACATGCATGATTACTAGTCAAATCAGTTTCTTTTTTCGAACTGTCAATACGATTTGCTACTATGGAATTTATATGAAACGCTAACATGTAACGTCAAGATTAAATTACCTACTCTTTATAGTTTTATACGGGTTTTAAAATAGAAATTGTGTCTAAAAATAACTGCTATCTACGTTTTTCTATTAATCTTTGGGTGCTTTATTTCTTGCTTGGTGTAAAATAATTTATTTTAAATACAGTCAAATACTCTATTTAGGAACAAATACTCGTGTAGTTACCTGAATGATTCGCAATGGGACTAGGCTAAACAGCCGTTGTGTACACAAACGAATACATTTTTTTTTGGTTCACTCATTCATAAAAACAAACTTTAGGAACATAAACAAAATTAAACAAATAAAATGGATAAAACACACATGTACATAATGTCAAAAATAATTATGAACTTTAAATACATAATATAAACAAAAATATATTTGCGCCCAACGTGGGGCTCGAACCCACGACCCTGAGATTAAGAGTCTCATGCTCTACCGACTGAGCTAGCCGGGCTGTGGCTGCCTTGTCGAAACTTACTTCCTAATGGAACGACAGTTCTAATTTCTAGGTATTCTTCAGTTATAAAACTTATAAATATACTCATGGTAACGGGTTTAAATGATAAGACCATACAAAACATCAGAAGAGTTTGCAATTTTTTATGTAACTGCTAAAATTAATACCAACGATTACTTAAAAAAAAACCGGCCAAGTGCGAGTCGGACTCGCGCACGACGGGTTCCGTACCATTACGGAAAAAAACAGCAAAAAAATCACGTTTGTTGTATGGGAGCCCCATTTAAATATTTATATTATTCTGTTTTTAGTATTTGTTGTTATAGCGGCAACAGAAATACATCATCTGTGAAAATTTCAACTGTCTAGCTATCACGGTTCATGAGATACAGCCTGGTGACAGACAGACAGACGGACGGACAGACGGACAGCGGAGTCTTAGTAATAGGGTCCCGTTTTTACCCTTTGGGTACGGAACCCTAAAAATCATCATGTCAAAGAAAATAAACATATTTTTTTAATACAAATAAATATCATTTATTAGTTAGTCACAATAACCTTTAAATAAACATAGACATAAACAATTAACATTCGACCCCAAACGCCTCAAAAATAAGTTAACTAAGCAAGCGGCCTGTGAGATAGTTAGCTTAGTGCCAGTTGCACCATCCACACTCGACAGACTGGTCAACGTCACCCGGCGCGCCGCGGCGGTTTACTATGAAACTTTCCATACAATAAAATTTAGCGAATTCTTTAACGATGTCAAACAGTTTGGTGCAACCGACCCTTAGTCCTACATACCACAGCGCTGGTGACGAATGCTGCCAGCCCAAGATTCAGCAGCCCCACGAAAAAGTCAGGGGTTTTGCTGGCGCTGCGGCCCATCACGGGCAGCATCAGCGAGTTCATACGCAGGCACATCGCGAACAAGAACATCAGCACCGGAATGGACACCAACATTTCCACGAACAGCTGCTGCCATGCTGCCAAAAAACAATGGACACTAGAAAGTAAATTTCGCGGGAGGTTAAGTTAAATTGAAATTATGTCACGTCCTCAAGTTGGTATTTGGTCATCAATGACGGTGATTCCTGAAGCGGGTGCAAACAATAAAGGACACTGAAGACCTTGGAGTTGTTGAGGACTCGGCCTCGAGACGCACCCGGCAAACTACCTAAATTTCGTTTGTTAGCGACCGTTTCAATGTGATTGAATAGATAGGTCAGTTATCTTTAGGGTTAAAGCTTTAGGCCTTTTATTTATTGAACAATCCATCGGCGAATATAAATCGCATTACAACTAAAGCTTGAAGCGCGCGGAACGACCGGTTTGGACAAGATTAGCATGAATTAGACGAAAGGGTATATTTAGCGCGCGAGATACTGTCGCGGCGCACTCTTGCTAAGCTTACTGATTAGAGAAGTAAATATGGCGCTTACCCGGTACTCGTAGATACCGCGCCAGCATGAGAGGGATCAAGGAGAACACAGACATGAGAAACAGCGGCACCGCGAACGCGTAGCGCACGGTCGTCAGCGAGGGGATGCATGTCATAATGAGGAGTATCACGGCGAGAATGAAACGTGTCGCCGCTGAAGCTTGAAGCGCGCGGAACGACCGGTTAAGTCCTGACTGGAAAAATAGTTTCATGTTCATCAATTCATCGGCCTGGACTGGATCATGACGTCCGTGCTTCAACTTTATGTACACTGTAATGCACTGTATAACATGGTATTATTTTATTAAGTTAATTGATTTTACAGTAGCGAATGACCCTCTTATAAATGATTAAAGAGATTCGTATTTTAGACATGATCGAGCAGACATTTTTTCGTTGACACGGAAAGCAGCGTTAAAAATACAGGATCTTCGTGGTATTTAAAGTACAAACCTTTTTGCTACTCCAAGCATCATAGAGTTGGGATGTTATCATGGCAACAACGACATAGGGTATCCAGTATATCGGTATGGTTATCCACTGATGAGAAAGATATCTGCAATAATTGAATTAAAGATGATTGATTGATAACAGTTTTTTTTAATGAAAATACTTAATTCTCGCGTGTGTATAGTTAACACGCAATGATATCTTCTTCGGACCGACGATTTTGTATACGCGGCGGAGTAGACGCCTTCCTTGCTTCTATTACCCATTTACGGCCACAAAAATGCGTTATATGCGGTCTAGCAACAACCGTGACTAGCTTACATCATAATAACAGATTTGCCTTCGGAACGCTTCCGAAATTGCGACATTTCCACGTTGAAAATTTTCGGAAACTTCTCGCATTTTTGTATGGGGAACGAAACTTTCCGTTTATAAAATGAAACTTTCCCTAATTTCCTATAAAATTTTCCTGATATATTATGTACCGAGAACTATTCCCACTTGTTTTGAAAGTTTCCGTAACTTGCACACAATCCGGCAGATGCAGCAGAGATTTTGAAACTTTGTGTATAAAGGGAAAAGCATGTAAAAACGCCAACTTCAATGCGCACGCAACGCTGCAACGCTTCAATGTGGGCTTTCGTCAACTTATTTGGTCAGAATTGCAATACTATGCAAACTTAAAATAATAAACAGTCGGGTAATATTGTATACGATGCTAGTGTATCAGTACCTGAGTTGCGTGGTGGAGGCGCTCATGACGAGCACGAACACGAGCGCCACGCCGAACGCGGCCAGCGTGCACAGCAAGCGGCCCAGCACCGCCCAGCCTAGACCGCGGAACGTCGACTTGCCTGCAAAGCCAGATACTTACTAAACCAAAATACTTTGTATAATAAAAATAAGATAATATTACATAAGTTTTAAAAAATACGCAGATTTGGAGTAACCAACAGAAAAATCGTAAAGGAAATGAAATGTCCTAAGACTCCAAAGAAACGTAGGTAAAGTGGTCTTTTAATAATAATCAATGGTTTGGATTTATAGTTAGATTTTACAAGTTAAGACAAATTCGTGTTTGGAATTTGACAGTTCTTGTAGATGGCGCTGTATGGCTTCTTTATGACTTCCAGATGTCAAAAAACAGCTATGTAAATGGCGCATTACTTGTAGCGGCCGCCATTTAATGAGCTGGTAAACTCGAGGGCACGATTTTATCTTGGACTTCGTAAATTCTACTAAATTGTACTACTTAAATGTGTACCACACAGCACTCCTACAATCAATAACTCTTTGCTTACATCCTCAAATCTTATTTACAGAAGCATTATCCACCTTAAACAACATTCGTACAACAACAAACAAAAAATGCTGCTTACATAGTTATTTATGTTCACAGATACATATATTGTATACTCACGCACGCCGACCACGAACACAAAGTAGCCCACACTCATGAGCGCCACGACCGCGAACAGCGCGTCCACTAAGTACGCCGCCCACAGCGGGTACGCGATCATGAAGCTGTTCAGGTAGTCGTAGTACACCATCGCGGTCGGCTCCGCCTGTCATCATTCGATTCAATCAGTAAGTTGCAATACATATAAACTGATTACAACAAGTCGAATGTAATTAGAATGGTAATAGCAATGATGAAAAAATAGTACATTATGATACAAGGGTGCTAAGTTGGTCATTACACACGAGGCGATATTGTGCGCGCAATAAGAAAGCCGATGTGTGTAATGACCAATGCATACGCGTTTCATACGACGTTTTTCAACACACTTGCGAGAAAAAAAAGAAACTTTTATATTAATCAAATTTTAATAGTTAAAACAGTTAGTATTGTGTGTTTCATCTGTCATACTCGTACTGCCGGCCGGCCCTCGCTCGCCCCGGCCGCGGGCGGCGCGGCGGGCGGGCCGGCCGGGCCCGCCAGTCCGACCAATTAAAGAAGGCTCCCTTTCCATGCATATTATTAGCAATCAGTTAGCTTCTTAACTCAGTCGGATAATATAATGAAAAAGCACGAGTGGAATAATACACTGAAAGAGCACGCGTGTTTAATATCTAGGATTATGAGCCAAAAATCGGTGGAATAAAAACGTCGTTTTGAGCAAGTGTGTTGAAATAGTTATTTACGATACAAGTGCGGAAAAGAGGAAATTCGAAACGAGTGGCGATAAATTAAAACACGACCGGAGGGAGTGTTTTAAATCGACACGAGTTGCGAATTACCTATTCGCACGTGTATCGTACAACGTTTTACAGTACATATGGCCCTTTAAACTTTCGACATATGCACGAAAACTGCTCTTTTACGCACTAGTGCGAGAAAGTAGCATCATATGTACTGTAAAATATTCTTACTACGGGCAACGAATTATTAATGGAATAGGTAGTTTAAAAAAAATCGTGCTTGAAATTATAACTAAATTATACATCATGTAGGACCCCGTGCATAATGCAGTTCTGATTGTAAAAAGTTGTCACTTGACAATTCAGTTACCACAAACCAAGGGCCTGACACTCTTTGATAGAGAAAGATAGTTTTATTGCGATTCCTATAAGAGGAAAGAGAAAATAGTGCCATGCTATGTCCTTATCACCGACCGGGTGGCATCATAGGTAGGAGGCGAAGGCGAAATACCGAAATTTATAAGAGTGAAAGAGAAGAAATCCTATACTGCCCAAATTTTACATGAATATTCTTTCTCTTACCCCCGGTCGCTCGATGGCGCGTCTATAACTACTTGTATATACTATATCTATGCCACAAACAAAAAAAAGCGCCATCTAGTTGGTAAAAAACGCAATAGAATTTATTACCATAGAGAATAAATGTTTACTAACTACGGTCGTAAAAAAACGTCATTTCGACGTTTATTTCTTTCGATCATTTGAGGTGTAGATGTTTACCTTTTCGGCAAGTTCAGGCATGTCGGCCATGTTGGTGACGAGGTTGAGGAGCATGTCCCCGGCCGCCTGCAGCACGCCGGGCTGCAGGTTGGAGGGGTTGTCGTTGCGCGTGTGGTACACGTTGCCCCATTTCGTGAACGCGATGTCGATGCCTGCCAACAGATATTAATCAAATAAAACCTTTAACACAAGGAGACATAGGAAAGGGTAAAAAACTCCGTTGGTGTCCCATGCCGGCTTATAACTCCAGATACCGATATTACGGTGCGGACGAATTTATTTTATAACTGCACATTTCGCTGTTTTATGGCTTTTTACGGTGAAAACGGCGGTTTGCAAAGTGTCGCTTATCAGTGTAGCATAGGCAGAGAGAGTCATACTGCCTTTTTCTTATGCTCGCATGTGCTAGTCTATAAGTATAATAAGTGTTTGCGAGTGGATGGTTGGACGTGGGTTATGAATATTTGAGGTTCTGCGAGATGATGAATGAACAGCCTTCTTCTGTGATATGTTAATTTTGACTTGTGTACTGTGTATTGTGTATGAAATGTCTATTGATTTGATTTCACAGTGCTTTGGATAACTTTTATGCTGTGACATGTGATGAATAAAAAATAAAATAAACATAAATATAATAAAAATAAATGGCAATTATATCCTAGTATATTACTAGTATTATAACCCCAAAAAGAGAGATGACTATAGTTTTTTGTTCCACTGTTACTGACAATATTAGTTTGCCATACAACAATTTAATGGCTTTATTCATAAACGCACTGCAAGCCTCAATTAAGCTATTAATCGTTTTTAGGGTTCCGTACCCAATGGGTAAAATCGGGACCCTACTACTAAGACTCCGCTGTCCGTCTGTCTGTCACCAGGCTGTATCTCATGAACCGTGATAGCTAGACAGTTGAAATTTTCACAGATGATGTGTTTATGTTGCCGCTATAACAACAAATACTAAAAAGTACGGAACCCTCGGTGGGCGTGTCCGACTCGCACTTGTCAGGTTTTTATATGTTACTTGCAAAGTTTCAAATCGATATGGCTCACAATAGAAGTAAGTTAAAATCGACTTGCAAGATACATTGTTAGCTTGACAAAAACCGGCCAAGTGTGAGTCCGACTCGCACTTGGCCGGTTTTTGTCTATCATTTTGACTTATGTAAATATTTGTAAGAAAGGGATAAAACATAAATTAACTAATTAAAGCTTGTAAATGTTTTATGAATAAGGGGGTAAGTAGGTAAGTTATTTTTTACATTACTTATATTATGAGCTACCCATTCTTACCGTAGAACTGTCCGTAGTCCCGCCATATCCTGAAGTCGGTGTCGGAAGGCACGAGCCCGGACCCGAACAGGAACTCTCCGAACGAGTGAGCCGACGGACGGTTCGTGGACTTGGCGTAGGCGCGGACAAGCCGTGGGTCCAATGTCTACAATAAACATTATCTATAATTATAATAACAATATCGTTTGACTCTACAAAGGTTGTATTATAACTTCTGCAAGGACCGAAACAAGAGATTATTTCATTTCATTATTAGACTATAGGTACATAAGTAAAAAAAAAATACACAATTAGGTTTCAGATTCAAATAAAGCTTAAGCTTCAGCTTCTAAAGGATTCGCCTGTGGTATGAGCGATATGCCATGGCTCTCCAAGCCCGTAGTGTTAATGGCCCTTTTCTCAAACATGCAATGAAATATCGATATTATGTTCCATATAGGCTGCGAAGTATCACGTTTCAGGTTCCGCTAGACTAGAGGTCTTTAATGAAATTTTCTTACAAAATTGCAGGCCTAGGTGCTCTTTTTAGGGTTCCGTACCCAAAGGGTTAAAACAGGACCCTATTACTAAGACTCCGCTGTCCGTCTGTCTGTCTGTCACCAGGCCGTATCTCATGAACCGTGATAGCTAGACAGTTGAAATTTTCACAGATGATGTATTTCTGTTGCCGCTATAACAACAAATATGAATGTAAGCATGGCGTCTCGTCCTCATAACTATCCGGTCTAACTACATTCGGCCGTCTATTCTATTCGGCCGGCAACCCCTTAGGCCCGGCAACCCCGACAGCCTCTGTAGTAATGTACTATTTTAAAACAAGAGTATTATCTACTCGTAAGAGTTGCAAGCATCCTTGACGCTTTCCCATAAGCCGAGTTTGCACTATATGTAATTTAAGACTTATGGTGGCTTCGACACTGTTCCGCACGACACGGTCAATTTTTGGCTTTCACAAGAGTGTGATAGAAGTCAGTGCTTAAGTCTACAGTATGTAACCTCTGGTAAAGGGAGGCGTAAGTAATGTATATTGTAATTACTTGGAAGACGTTTGCTTTCCCGTTCATGCCGCACGCGTCCAGGTTGACGACGGCGGTGATGTTCCGCGCCCACGGGTGCTGCAGAAACGCGTGCGCGCCCTGCAAACAGACAAAACAGACGTTGTACACCTTGCTAAAGTTCCGATATCATTACTTCTAGTAAATTATTTATTGTTGTTGGGTGAACGACATTCGGAAGATTGTGGGTCATTTCTGGATGAGATTAGCTCAGGACAAGAGTCAAGTGGCGTATTAAAAGAGAGGCCTATGCTCAGCAGTGGGCGACAAGGATTGATATGATAATGATGAAATTATTAAGAAAGAAAGACCCATAAGACCATGTTATATAAATAAGTGTCTAGACGCCCGCCAACTAAAACCTTAATTTGTCTGACTTCTTTTACTTCTTTTCTTTTACTTTTATTTATTTACGAAATGTTTATTTTGAAATGTACGCGTTACAGGTATGTCTTGGTTGTATGTGTAATGTGTATACCTGGAGAGCATTCTCCTCGGCACCGTTGAATAGGAAGATGAGGTTGTGTTTAAACTTGGTGGTTCTCTGCGCTAGCCGGTGTAGAATCTCTGCCATTATTGCGCAGAAAGCTACGTTGTCGGATGCCCCTGCAAAAACAGAACACTAATCAGTTATAGACGTAAGTAAAACTTATTCAAGTAAATAAAATAAATCGTGAAATAAACATAATCTTAGACAGGCAGGCATAAGCTAATCGCGCGAGGCGAAGTGTTTAAAATGATATAAGGTCAGGTGGGGTAAGAGATACATAGTTTATTTTGCTCGGGGCAAGAAAAACAGTATGAGGCTTTGCTACAAGTGTTTCTCTTGCCCCGGTATATCTTCTACCTCACCTAGTCTTATACATTCATCTATTGAAACGTAAGTTATCTTATTCTCTGATCTCCATCGTGCCACAAAATATACTTTTCTTAAAAATGGACGGCAAAGTCGACGTTGCCGGTTAAAAAGTAGGTCGCGAAGTGAGTATATAGTTTATGGTCAGTCAAAAAATTAAAAAGTTAAAAACATTGCAGTCTCGATTTCGGGACTGCAATGTTGCATACAAATTCCATTATTTGTCGAGTTCCAAACTTTTTAAAAATTGAAGTGGCCATATCAAATGAAGGCATAGGTCCATTAAACAGCCAAACAGATGATCAGTACTTATTATTATAATGTTGGCGACTATTTAGGTGTCTCAAATAGGTTGGCGTATTTTCAGCAGAAAAATACACTTCCATCAAAGAGGATATAATATTATAGAGCGGTACTGTCATGGTAAATTTTGTAACCACAGTAAATTCACTGATGTATCGACACACTTTAAAACTAAAAATGAAGATTTATAAAAATACGATAAAATGTATTTAAATATTGATAAATGTTTTTAATTTTATTTGCATTAATTATTTTTATGATTTTGACCCATGTTCTTTCACTGATATGCGTTAAAATTGTTAAATAACAATCGAAACCGTCAACGCCCTCTATACGAGAGTAGGCCAAAGGTACTGGCGCCATCTGATCGAGAGACAAATTTTCGTGATTTTCTAGGCACGTTTTTTCCTTAGATTGTATCCATCTATTACGGATATCTTTGCTTCCATTTTTAATTAAAAAAATAAAACTGCGGCAAAGCAAATCTTTTTATTTTTTTCTGTGAAAATATATAGGTACATAAAAACGTTGCTTCTGTAAAATATTTCTATTATATTTGCATTTATTGCGCCATTTTTGAGAAAAGCACTATATATGACTCGGCTGGAAGGCTACTTGCTGGCTTCGGATTCAATTAAACGGACTCCAAGGTCGTCCGTTTAAAACGAATCCTCGGCCAGCAAGTAGCTACTTCCGAGCCTCGACAATAATGTACTATTCTTACCTAGGGCAAAAGGCACAGAGTCGTAATGGCAGTTGAGCAGCAGGGTAGTGCCGAGCTCGCCGTTCGCTCGCACCCCACTCTCGCCCTCCAGCAACGCGGCGATGTTGGACGCGTTGTAGTACCACCCCAAATAAGGTATCTCGTGGTCTAATCTGAAGGCACCTGAAGTCATTTATATTTATGTATACTCGTAATATTTTGAAATTAGAAAAGTGGAATGAACGAAACTTTCATTGCATGAGTGACACCTGTATCGGTATACAGTTAGAGCTACCATTTTATTGGTTAATGTGATACACACAAATATTTTCATTCAATCATTCCTTCTATTCGTGCACCTTTATCTTGTTCATGATTAAAACCATGCGATACGAAACATGGTAAAGTAGATCTACTGTTTCATTTACAAGGTAAGTATCCCAATACATATCTTAATCTGCAGTAGAGTTACGTCGCAAAAAATATGGCATGGAATATTGAGGGCATATTTTAGAGTTATTTTACCTCGTTCTCAATGACGAGGATTATTCGAAAAATGCAGACAATGGTACAAATTACAAAACGGCGACTCACCACTACCCGTCTGCCACACTACCGTGACAGGGAGCATGGCGTCCCTGGTGACGTTGAGCAACAAGTCGCGCACCACCTCGGTCTGCTGCAGGTGGTACTCGGTGCCGGCCACGCGGGGCTTATCCCCCATGATCGTGTACAGGTACTGCAGAGCCGTCTCTTCGCTGAAGGCTATTCTGTTCTGTTAACATTACGCGCGATAATTGAACGCGAGGCAAACTATAAATATAGTGTGGTGTATATTTAAGCATTTTGTGGTTAATGGCGATCTTTCTGAAGCTAATTAAAGCTCCACACATTAAATTAGGCCAATTTTCATACAGTTCAGTGCCATTTTCGCGTATAAGGAGTCAAGATTACGATTACGCGCAAAGAATACGGATATATTTCCTAGTTTTATAAAAAGAAATAACTATGTTAATTCCAGCATAATGCCCGAAAGCGCACCAAAAAGCACAATCGTCAAGAAGTTGCCGACGATCCTCCATTTCAGGTTCCCCAAATGCAGACGCGAATGTCGAATCCGTATTGGCTTAAATGACTGTCGCCAAGCCTAGCGTACAGACGCCTCTTAAAACATCTGAATGAGGTGCTGAGTGAGATTAGAACAAGGCCTTGTGATGGTCCCTATCCTTTGCTCTTGAATATTGAACCGTCTTACACTTTATGCAAGTAAACTTACATCTTTATTGAGGTCAGCATCCATCACGGGCCGAGGCATGTCATCCTCCACCAGCTGCGTCGAGTATGCCAACAGAAGATAATAACCCAGCACGAGGATGATGAAATAACTGGGGACCTGATTCAGAAATTGTATGCTGTCTGAGATTGATTATTATGAATACTATTAATCGCATCTGAAAGGCTACCGCGAATATCGTAATTCGATGATCCTCTGTCTGCATCCGAATAATTGCAGAGCGATAGAGATGAAGATAGATTTCGATATCACGGTAACCGTCCGGCATGCAACAAGTCAACTTTAGTATATACCCTTACTTACGTAATTTCGTGCAAAAGTTATAAACATGTTTGTATATTATTAGTAAGTACCTACTTAATAATGTATTTTAAGCTAATATTAAAATGTCACAATTACACCTTATCAAGTTATACCTACCAACGTTGATATGCACTTTGGCATACCTTTAGCGCCGAAGCTAAACAGTAAAAATTTAAACACGTAGCTACCTAAAATCTAGAAAAGTAGGTTTGTGAAATACCTGTACAGTAGTCAGTCGCATATAAAAAAAAATTATAAATAAAATTTTACGCATGCGAGACAATATGCATTTAGATATTGAAATAATATCGTTCAATGAACAAGACCTTTATACCTAGGGTAGACACCTAGTGACTGGGAGCCCTGTTGTAAAACTGTGATGAATGATTGTCCAAGACATCACACTTGAATAGCAGGAGATGAATAAGGCTGGACACATTTTTGGACACATGAGGTTAACAATTAATTATTATTTTTTTATCTTTCCCGGACACGGAACAACGGTGTTCCGGGTATTTGGGAAGCGTGCGCAGAGCTGAAGCCAACATGTTGCCCTTTACATCTTCCGACAGAAGGGTAAGTGGATGCTACCTTTGCCCATGTCATGGGACGCACGCAGATGCAACACCCGCTAAGGTGTAAGGACTATTGTGAATTGATGAAATCTAAAGTATACTAGGCTATTGGGTAAAAGCGATAAATGAAATGGAAGGAAGGTACTTACACACCTTATTTAATGAAACCGATACGTATTAAGACATGCAATGAATGAACAAGCATACTGAATGTTTAATAATACCGGTCATTCTTTAATCAAGCACGGAGTAAACACGACAAAAGCAAACTACTCACTTACTATTCAGCCCGAACACGCATACAACTCTGCGTTACATTACTCATTCAAATGGAGTTATTTTCCAATGTAACATAGGGTTATAATGTCTGGTACATCGACAGTACAACCACAAATTCCTTCACCAGGACGTGTTAGCGCGGTATTAGTCAGTTGGTACCGTATTAATGAATGCAGTATTATTAACCCGCTGCCACGGCTTCTCCTGGCGGTCCTCCGGATCCGGGACCTCATAGTTAATATGTGGACGGTTCTGCAAAAATGGATCTTGTCATTATGAAGTATAGTTGACAGCCACTTCTATTTATGTTCAGTTTTGAAAGAGATGAAATGAACAGATTATTAGTTCCTGTAAAATGAAACCAAATAACCTAATTATTATTATTAGATTAGGTGGGTCAAGCATATTTTAGAAAAAGGTCACTTCTGAGGACAATACAATAAAAGTTAACGACTCTGGTACATAAATATCCCGTTTTTCTTATTTGAGTCGAAGCCGAGTTGTGAAATCACTGGAAACCGTGACACGTAGGCCATGCCGTTATTAGACATCCAGAATTAATATTCTATTAAACAAGAGAAATAAGCCAAATCAAAATCATATTTAAGATATGATAATGAGCTGCATTTTAATTTTGACTCAAGTAACATAGAAGCAATTCAATAAAACGCTAAATCATTCAGCTTATTGCAGTAATTGTCAAGGGCGCAGTGCATCATTAGAATTCGAGACTTCGAACGGTAAAACACCGCCCATATCAGCCGTGGCGGATAAGATAGCACTCAAAAGGATGATCCTATTTAATTCCATTATTATTTTGCAGATCAATGCAACACTAATCAACACTTAAGGAATTCATTGACGATATGATTATAGTCTAAGTTTACACTTTATTGTCATATTGTAAGTATCATCGACGTGAATAATTTTACGCTGCTTGATTCTGACGTCAGGATGGCGGGTGGACTTTTTTTGTTAAATATCTCGTTTTAAGGAGAGATACACGGGTTTTTAATAAAGGTACGCTGAGGTACACGGAAGGTACAATATGTTTTTAAATATTTTGTTGAAATCGCCGAGGTCCACCCGCCATCAGGACGCTCACTTTGACGGTTAATTCGAGTCAAAAGATATCGGCACAGCAGAAGAAAACCTCTAATTCCATTCACGTAATAAAAGTATTAATTTTATCAATTACAAAGGCTACAGGCATTCATAAAACTTGACGGTTCCAAGTCCAACGTTAGTCATGCATTGCAACTTCATTAATAAGTGATTAAAAAAACTAGCGGTAAATAACAAGTCATCTTACATGTTTATACGCCTTGCCCATTTTTATTGCGATAAGCGTTAATTGTACGGTCTTAACGGCTTACGCCCACTGACTAACTGACTATCTTTGAACCTGGGAAGTTCAAAGATAGATTACAGGACGATATCATGAAAAGAGAATAGGTAGGAGTTCCGTTGAGAAATATGACATCCGTTATCAAGCAGAATAGCAATAATTCAAAAGATATTGATATGAAGGAATGTTTAGTACTCGTACTTACAAAATAATTAAATCAATAGCCCGAAGCAATGTGTAAGTAGATATAAAAAATTAAAAATTGAGAATAAGTGAGACTATTATAATAAGGGCCTACATCGACCTGAAAGAAGTTCATTTAACTACAAAACAGAACCCTATAGATTAGCTACAATGATTTCCAATGCTGATAAGATTATTTGAAACGATACCTTCTAATTCTAATGCGCGCCTATACCTACTCGTATTGATATTTTCTATTTATAAAATAACGATAGGTGCGTTAACATTTTTGGTACTTTCGCTTGAGGAAATCGTTATTCCATAGACAAATAAAACAAGAAAATCGCGGTTCTTCGACATTCAGCTTATTGCCAGGTGGCGTCACTAACGCAGGAGGTCTCGGTTCAGTTGTTCGGCGCTTTTATGACGCTAGATATCGGAAGAACGCTACTTTATACATATACCCCCTTATTCATAAAACTTTACGGGCCTGATTTAATTAAATTATATTTTAGTCCTTTCTTACAAATACATAAGTCAAAATGACAGATAAAGACAAACGATTCATAGCTATTTCAGGCTTATAATGCGTTTATGAATAACGCCATAATTAGACTATAGACACCAGCGATTGTTTATTATACTTAAAAAAACAAAAATAGGCCGAGAAGGACACGTCCAGCAGGTAGGTACCTAGACTTGGCTCAAGAGATAACCATCATGTGGGATGTTGACTCGATTATCATTGTTCCTATAGTCGTGTCAGCGGACGGTCTCATAGCGAAGAGTCTCGACCAACACCTTGAGAGACTCTCGCTAGGTGGTTGGATCAAGGGTCAGATGCAGAAGGCGGTAACTTTGGACACGCCGCGTAAAGTAGGTGCGTCGGTTCCTCACTCTGCGGTCCTGACCACCGGCAGCTTGGGCCTTGCCCCGCTGCCGGCGGCACCCTAGGTTAGGTTTTTTATAGGTCAGGAACTTGGTGCCTTCTATGTAGGCTCTAAATTTGGTCACTGCCCACACAATTGCAAGGGCTTTTTCCTCTGTGACTGTGTATTTGCGTTCAGGCGATGTAAGCAGCCTACTAGCATATTCGATAGGGTGTTCTTTTTCACCCTCCCCCTGCACCAGAGCCACCAAATGCGTAGTTACTGACGTCAGTTTTTATAATATAAATAAGTAAGTAGTATTCTTTATTGCACCAAAATTATACACAAAATAATAAATTATAAGGAATTATTATAAGGTGAGTCACTGTCAAGTTGTTTCAGTACTGGTGTCGTGGGTTAATGCTTCCTTAGGCATATTGAATGCAGTTTGCTGTGGTTCTTCCCATTTCCATGCTGCGTTTTTCTTAGTCAGATTTGTGAGGGGTTCTGCAAAATTCCGAACGAACCGGCGATACCACGACTTTGTTCCCTTTTGTCTTCCTTCCGTTTTCCCACTTGTCATTTAAGTTGGGCGCCAGAATGTAGGGATGGAATGAGACGCCAAATGGAAACCAGTATTTTATTGGTTGTAACTTAGAATAGAACAAAATCAAGTCATACAAGTGAAGTACCTAGCTACAAAACATATACGTGTGAGCGGAAAGTGGTACGCTGCGGCGTTCTCACTCCTTGCTCGATCCCTCAGGGGATGTCCACTGCTTAGACTAAAGGTCAACCGAGGATGAAGCTTAGGGCGGTACGTAAATAGTGACGTTCCCGACCCGTGCTCATTTGTTGGTTTACCTTGAGGATAGCAGACGCCGTCTCCCAAGCTAGACCACTAGCTAACGAATGATTATCGACTTTTTTTTTTGAACCTGACTTGGGCTCTATTGGACTAGGGCATTAGACTGTGTGGGGGGATGGTAGCCTGGAGAAAATCCAGGACCCTTCCGCATCACACGAGACGGTTTTGCTACACTGGAATACTCTTAAAGAGTTTTCGCTCCAGCGCAGATCGGTTGAGCGGTCTCAACCTGATCTGAGGGTGTAAAGGGAATCGAGCTAATGGGAGTTTTGTCGCTGGTTCGCTACAACCTTTTTTTTATGTGATCGTCAGCAAACGAGCAGACGAGCCGCCTGATGGAAAGCAGTCATCGTCGCCCATGGACATAAGCAACATCACAGGAGCCACTTAAGCATTGCCGACCCTTGAGAACCCTAAATACCCGCTTCTTGAAGAATCCCATGTCGTAGCACAAAGGAAATACCTCAGGAGGCAACTCATTCCACATTCTGGACGTTCTGGGAAGAAACGAGCGAGATGCCCGCTTATTCTTGGTATGCCATGTGTCTAAGAAGTGAGGATGAGCTTTGCTCCTTTGGCGGGAGGTGCGGTGATAGAAAAGAGACGATGGCACCAGATCAAACAGTTCCTCGGAACATTCCCCATTGTACACACTGTAGAACATGCAAAGAGAGCCAACGTCTCTCCGAAGACTAAGAGGTTCTAAGCCGTCAGTAAGTTCGGGATTTCGGGGTTTGGAGCCTAGCCGAGAAGACTCCAGCAAGAAACTCAGCTAGGCCTAACGACTGTCGGTGTGATGCTAACCGGTACGCGGCGGTACCGGGTTGATAACGGACTGAATGTGTCGATGTGGTCGCGTGGTGGACGTCCCCGCCGGCGGGCAAGCCTTTGTGTACGCGTTGCGTCCGCGATGGACGCCGCACACTCAGCGGCCATCCTAGCGATGGACGCTGAGATTGCCTCGTCCGGATCCGTGAGTGTGTGCCTGGGACGATGGACCAAGCGTCCCTTAACCAGTGTGGTTCGGTTACTTCAGAGGGGATGATTATCGGCGGCCGCGCTGCGCCTTTTACTTTTATACAGTGCCGTGCGCCGCTCGGAGATATTCGCGTGCGCTCGGGTCGATCGGTCCGCTGAGCGCAACAGGCAGTAGTGTGCGAGCGAGAAAGTATTCGGATCCTCAGAATAATGACTAAAGCAAAGAAGCCGGGCAAAAATAAAAGCTTGGTAAAAGATATCGTATTCACAACACGTTATTACTTTTTGTCTATGAGTGAGTGAGACAACAATCCGCAAGTTCTTTCGTTTTTTTCAGTATTGTCATAAGATGAACTGAGGGAAATGTCAAATGGTCCTATGTGGTTCTATAATATAATCCAGCCAAATAAAATATATGTTCGTTATTTCACAGGTAGGTGTCAACTGTAACAACTTGACATAGTCGTATTATTTTAGTTGAAATATTTCGGGATGTTTCAGCGGTCATCTTGGTTTATTTTAATTATATTGTTGCTATTCCTGAAAGATTGTTGGAAAACGTGCTGAGTTTTTATTTGTAATGGTTTGAAGTTCCCTTTGTGATAATGTCTTGTGTGATCGAGGGCTGTAAATCGCATACAGGAAGAAAAGAAAATACGCACGAACCGATAACCTTTAATCGGTGAGTTTTGTTCAATTTTGAAGAAATTAATTTATAGGACCTGACCCTAAACATAGAAATCGATATGTTGTTTATGTAATTATTACTTGCATTCAAGTCTATATAAATTTTTGCATATATTTTCGAACTTTTCTGCTAAGTATGAAAGGTTATATTTTTGGCATAGTGATGTATCGACCTCAGATCAATAACCTATCGACATTTACAGCTTTCTTATAGTTTGGCCCAGGACTGTCTCATTTTAATTGATGAGTACAGTCAAGGGCATAAATATATATACATTCCCAAAGTCTCAAAAATATGTGTACGCTCAGACAATAAAATCGTGTTCACATATTTTTAAGCCATTTGTTTGGATCGATATTTTTGCCTTCGCTGTACCTATAGTTTTCTTTGTTCTTACTTACTGACAGATTGTGTTTGCCAGACTACTGTCTAGCTATCACGGTTCATGAGATACAGCCTGGTAGCAGACAGACGGACAGCGAAGTATTAGTAATAGGGTCCCGTTTTTACCCTTTGGGTACGGAACCCTAATAAAAAAGACATTAATGATCATTGATGAATTTTCCTTTTATTAATATTGTTGGTCACAAAACTCAACTTTTTATTTCAGATTTCCAAAGGACGAGGAATAGGGGATATTACTGCAATGTTCTGCCACCAGAGTGCAGCACTAGCTTTTTTAGTGCACCGTAGAGTAACTTATTCATACTGTACCTTTAACAGGTTTTTGACAAGTTTTCAGGGGACCTACCGGAAAACTCGAATCCGAAATTTCGTTATCTATCTTTTCGTTTCTTTATCGCTCGAATACGCAAGAGTGACAGAGATGTTAGATAACGAAAGTTCGATCTTCTTGTTTCGCGATAGACCCTAAGATTGTGATAGTGGCGCCACCTACGCCGAGTTTCGCGTAATATTCCCTATTATTAAATAAAAAAAATATATTACACGAACGTTTTTTTTTTCATTTCCTATTTGGTACAGTCAGCTGCAGAGAAAAGGTACCCCACGTCCATACTAATTTACAGAACTTTGTATGCAGGGGGGGTGCCTTTTCTCTGCAGCTGACTGTACATGACTAGAAACTATACTTAGTCTTTTAGCATTAGAAAAAACTGTAAACCATTTCCACGTGTCTTTTTATTGACAAGTTTTTTTATAAATATAGCAATATTTTACTTATGAAAGCAAAAGTATGTAAATGATCGTATATTATATTTGTTGTGACTTATTTTCAGTGTTTTTCGATAAAACGACACGTTAAGATCGCTCGCCTTCTTTCTGATGATAAAAAAACGAGAGGTATAGTTAGACGGTTCTGAGTGGTAGACTGCAAATGTGATAAAAGCTATATTAGGTACATGCATTAATCCTCATATCAGGCGGCTCTTTGATTCCAAGGATTGCATAATTTTTATACTTTTTAATGATTTTTAGAATATGAAAATTATAAAAAGTATAAAAGTTATGCAATCCTTGTATTCCACGCATTTCATTTCATTTCATTTCAACGAACCGCCTGCTACAGATTTCTTGAAATTGCCGCGTTTTTTCAGGTTCAACTTTCATTAGCCAGACTATTATCAATTTGCCAATTTCGTGATTATTCTTTTACACGGCACATAAACTTTTGCATAATTTATCGATATAAAAAGTCGACACAGTTACATCCCTAGCAAATTATCAAACTTATGACACCGTACGTAAATGAGAAATAACAAGCATATATGCATCTCTTTTCGGCACATTATCTAATTCGTAAGGAAGTAAAGTACGGGTATACATATTTGCGAAGCATTTTTGCCCGACTTCTATGCTTTAGTCATTGTTCTGAGTTCGGATCCGCGCGCCTCGCGAGTACCAAAGAGGATATAATAGATATAATATAATATACGATCATTTACATACTTTTGCTTTCATAAGTAAAATATTGCTATATTTATAAAAAAACTTGTCAATAAAAAGACACGTGGAAATGGTTTACCGTTTTTTCTAATGCTAAAAGACTAAGTATAGTTTCTAGTCATGTACAGTCAGCTGCAGAGAAAAGGCACCCCCCCTGCATACAAAGTTCTGTAAATTAGTATGGACGTGGGGTACCTTTTCTCTGCAGCTGACTGTACCAAATAGGAAATGAAAAAAAAAAAACGTTCGTGTAATATATTTTTTTTATTTAATAATAGGGAATATTACGCGAAACTGTAACCCCAGTAAATTCACTGCCATCTATCGACACACCTTAAAACTAAAAATGAAGATTTATAAAAATACGATAAAATGTATTTAAATATGGATAAATGATTTATTTTATTTGCATTAATTATTTTTATAATTTTGACCCATGTTCATGACTGTAACCCCAGTAAATTCACTGCCATCTATCGACACACCTTAAAACTAAAAATGAAGATTTATAAAAATACGATAAAATGTATTTAAATATGAATAAATGATTTATTTTATTTGCATTAATTATTTTTATAATTTTGACCCATGTTCTTTCACTGATATGCGTTAAAATTGTTAAATAACAAACGAAACCGTCAACGCCATCTATACGACAGTAGACTAAAGCTAGTAGCGCCCTCTGATTGAGAATCAAAGTTTCGTGATTTTCGAGGCACGTTTTTTCCTTAGACTGTATCCATATATTACGGACTTACGGAGTTATGTAGTTATGTAGTTAGTTAGTTATCTTTGCGAGTACTGATGTTATTCTGTCTCGCTACAGTATTTAAATATAACGATCAACAGTGCTCGAGGAAATTCAAATTAGCGTTGTGGGCAATCCTAAGAAGCAGAATGACGATATAGATTACGTATATTTTGTGACAATGTATATGAAATGAATCACTGAAATTCTTACCCGCATTAATGATTAGGTATATACGCAAAACCATGGGCACGCCTCTACTAGGTATAAGGAAGGGCCTTTGTTTATTTTATGTTACTCAGCAACATATTTAGTCAGGTCATAAGTGTCGCTTAACTTCAAACTCGGGTTTGTAAATCCATTCGACCCTCTCAGCTAATATCTACCCTATTACCTTTTCTTAATACACAAATCGCATAATCTGACAGATTGATTAACCCGACTAATTCGAAGTTTAATTAGGCGACTCAAAAGTTCTGTCACAAAGGTTTTGGCTGATAAAAGTTAACCATGATTTGAAAGCTTGTTTTATACTGATCAAAAAAAATATATAATTATTTTAAAATTTAGATCGCGACTTTGTTACTAGTACCTACTTGTTTATTTTGGGATTGTCGTTAGACGCGAATACGCGGCTAGATTGTGAAAAATTATACTTCACAAAAGGGAGTAAAAATCAGTGTCACATTAATTAAATAGGTACAATTGATTTGTATGAACCTACTTTATTAGAACATTGTTTTATTATCAGCATTTAGTTCTCCGACAAGTCTGTACTTTCAAGTGTGTACTGCATGCCATCAAACGAGTAGGTTTGATAAAACATGTACAGTTGCCCTTTTGACAGTCCAATAGGTAAGTATAGGTACACATGAATACAATAAAAATGTGCACACTACATTAAAAATAAAATACAGTACACATGAATTGGCATGATGACATATTTTGAAATCCCTTTTAACATTGTCGGTGCACTTGTATTGATTCCGAAAAACACAATATTTCAGCGTACCGCGAAATGCCGCGGCTCTTATCACTAAAGACTCAGCCAAAGTTAAGATAGGAAGGTTGTTAAAATTTATTGGTAATAGGTACCTAATATATACATTTTTTATTGGTTTCTACGCTAATATCTTTCTTATTAAGTAATCTATTTATGACTGTTTTGAATCAACATATCAAGTTTCCGGGATCTAAGTCTTGAATTAAGGATGGGCTGTACGTGACTCCCCCTACATAGACTGATTGTATGCAGGGGGGGGGGGGGCACCTCTCTCTGCAGCTGACTGTACATTATGTGAGTTCGGCTTAGGCCCACCACACACGGCCTACTTGTCCAAATATTTGTGATGCATGTCTTTCACACAAAAGACGTCAAAACCTGCCTATGTCTAGTTTGTCTGTAAAATGAGTAAAATTACGCTTTCGCAAATGTCCAGTCTGCGAAAAGGTCCCTTTGACTATAGAAAGACTAACCAAAAGCTTAGGTACTGCTGTGGGTACCTACAGGTCTCTATTGTTTGACATAATTATTGAAAGTCATAATATAATGATTATCATATTATCATTAGTCATAATTTGGTTTTTCTCAGAAACGCGTAACTTTTCAGGATTGCCATAAAACAAACCTAACCTAACCTAACCTATCTATAGGATAACCCGAGGAAAATCCTGAAAAGTTACCGGTTTCAGAATTATGACTAATGATAATATGACAATCATTTCATTATGACATGACTTTCAATAATTATGTCAAACAACAGGACCCCGGGTACCTACACATTTTTATAGTGAAAGCTAGTTGCCTTTTATGACATTCATGAAATATTGGAAATGTAGAACATAGTAAAATATTATAGTTTTAATTTGTAATTTTATTGAACACATTTGTGAATAATTTTCATACTATTATTTAGATGTAAATTCGCTTAGTTGTTATTTCACTGATTGTAATTTTGACGTGTAATGTATGTATGTGTACATTATTATTAATATTTATTAATAAATATGAATATGAACATTTACGTAATTTTTCTAAGTTACGCAAACAGTCTCTAGCAGGAGATGTGGGTCAATTAGATAACAATTTATCTCAAATGCTACCATCCATATTTTCAAGCATTTGGTTATCTTAAAGATTGCAGAATAATACACATAGCAGGTTAGTGCTTTGATCATGCAATAATGTCAATTTTATATTGTAAGACAATTTAAAAAGTACCTAAATGTGTAGGTACACTTGATTTCACTAAGTAATAGCCAATATTATTTTATACAGTGTAACTATATGCGCGCTAAAAGCGCTGGTAGCCTAGTGGTAAGAGCGTGCGACGTGCAATCCGGAGGTCGCGGGTTCAAACCCCGGCTCTTACCAATGAGTTTTTCGGAACTTATAGACCGCGGGCCAGGAACAGATTTCCATGACCAATCGCCTCCCGAGCGAAAACTCGTATAGTGGTTACGGCTATGTATGATTGAACCCTCGTGAACGTCAGCTGCCGCTCCGTTGGTGGGCTGAAGAATGGCAGCAAATAGTCTATAAAAAAATTTAGTCATCGCCTCCCGCTTTATACTTTGTCAGATGACTACAGATGACTACAGCCATGGATCACCGCTCCCAGGTTGACGCGGCCTACTTTGATTTCAAAAAAGCGTTCGATTTGGTTGACAACGACGTTTTGCTACAGAAGTTGGCTGGGTTCGGATTCACGCCTAGGCTGATGCATTTTTTTGCAGATTACCTACGCGGTCGTAGTCAGTACGTAGCAGTGTCCGGATATCAGTCCCAGCCATATTACACCCGATCAGGTGTTAGTCAGGGCAGCACGTTGGGACCTACTCTGTTTCTACTGATGATCAACGATCTACCGAAGGTCGTCAGAAACTCTAGGTGCCTGTTATTTGCAGATGATCTCAAGCTCTTCATGCAGATTGGTGAACGGGATGACTGTGCCAGACTGCAGAGAGATATTGGGGCTGTTGCAGATTGGAGTGATGCTAACAACTTGCAATTTAACGCATCTAAGTGTAAAACCATCACTTTTACTCGGGCTCGTTCACCAGTGTACGCTGCATACCATCTCCGGGACGTTCCGCTTGGAAGAGTCAGTGAAATATCTGATTTGGGACTCAAACTGGATGTGGAGCTCGACTTTCGTACACATATAACACAGATGTGTAAAGCCGCTACGAAAACGCTCGGGTTCATAATGAGGGTATCCGCGAAGTTTAAAAACATCAGGGTGGCGATATTGTTGTACAATGCTTACGTCCGCAGTAAGTTGGAGTTTGGAGCCATAGCGTGGGACCCCAGCGAGGAAAAATACCAGTTAATGGTGGAGAGAGTCCAAAGACGATTCGCCCGACACCTGTACAAGAGGCAGTATGGATATTACCCTCTCCTGTATCCCTCGCTTTTCGTCTCGGGTATGGTGGGGCTTCACACACTGGAGCTAAGGCGGAAACTGTTGTTGTTAATGCACTACTATGGTGTAATAAACAACACAGTAAATAATCCGAGTGTACTGGAGAGACTCGGCCTGTTCGTCCCGGTGTGGCGTCCCTGTCCCCCGGGCCTGAGCGCGCTGCCCGCGCGGCGCCCGGCGCGCCTCTTCGCGGGGTGCCCCGCGCGCACCCGCCGCGCCGCTAATTCGCCCACGGCTCGGGCACTGGAGCTTCTTAATGTCTTGTCCATCCGTGCCCCACAGATCGACATATTCGCGGATAGTGTTGGTAGTTTTGGTAGAGAGCTCTCAGTATTCCTGAGTCAATACCTGACGAAATAATGTTTGACTACTATTTTGTTATAATGATGATATATGTAAATAATTAATGATAATAATGATGATTTTAATGTAATTAATTTAATTTATTTAATAACCCTATATGTATGTACTATTTTTGTAAATAATTAATTGTGTTTCAATGTGTGTATTTGTTTTTGTAATGCTACCGTAGTTTGTAATAGCTAGTTTATAAGCGATTTGGTTAAACTGTAATGCTTATAAATGTAAATAAATAAATTCAATGATAGTTTAGATGCTATTGTGAATAAACAAAATCGTCAGCCGATTGTATCGCTGTGGAAAGACCGTCAGCTGGTCACATGAACATGTAAATGTGTGTCGTTGGCGTACGTGTCGCCATTAATTTATAGATTGTCAGGTCCCCTCAGAAAACCAGCGCCACGTTTTGCCGCGGCATTATGCTGAGGGGATCCTTTTTAGCGTCCAAATGTTTTTCGTCTGCATGCCTTTCTTTTTTATGTACTATGTTTGTGGCGTCAAATAAATGTATTTTCTTTCTTTTTTTTCTTTCTACAACGGAAAATTCTTTTCAGTCATCGGCGTCATCGCCTCCCGTTTGATACTTTGTCAGATGATAGTTTAGACGCTATTGTTAATAAAACAAATCGTCAGTCGGTATCGCTATCGCGTATCGGTATCGCGGTGGAAAGACGTGACGCGTTTCGGTGGCTGCCATTCCTCAACCCACCAACGGAGCAGCAGCTGACGTTCACGAGGGTTCATCATACATAGCCGTTAACCGCTATACGAGTTTTCGCCCGGGAGGCTATGGCTGACGAAATTTGCGCCTGGCTCGCGGTCTATTATGTACGAAATATCATTGATATTTACCAGTCGCTTTTCGGTGAAGGAAAACATCGTGAGGAAACCAGACTAATCCCAATAAGGCCTAGTTTACCATCTGGGTTGGAAGGTCAGATGGCAGTCGCTTTCGTAGAAACTAGTGCCTACGCCAATTCTTGGGATTAGTGAGCCGTGGCAAAATGCTGGGACAACGCGAGGAAAATGATGACAGTGTACCTATATGTTTTTCGTCTTATTACAATGGAGCTGCAAATTCACAGATCACAGGCGCAATGCTTGTGAAAATACAACACCGTAGAATACCTAGGAACATTTCCGAAATGGTCATAATAGCTTAAGCCCTTTTATAAACTAATATCAGTTATACAATCTAAAAAGTAGACACAATTTAGCTACTTGTAGTTCAAGCAGAGTTTTTATCAAGTAGATTTTTCAAATTATCAGAGGAATAATCTGTTCAAAATGCTTACAGTATGTGTTATTATAAAACAAAATATTAACCAAATACAATAGTCTAACCCGTTCGTATAAAAATACCGCAAATCGATGTACAGGTTAGCCGTTTGGCACACACATACTAGAGGCCAAAACAAAATTTTTGACCCGCAGTTCCTAAAAAAATTTCGCTGCGGGGGGATGTGGTAAAACATTATTTTTTTTGTACGGAAAAAAAAATGTTTTTTTCCAAAACCTATGGTATGTGGTATCATAAGAAAGGGCTTTTAGAGGCGATTCTAAAAATATATCACATCATTACATTTCGGGCATTTTTTTTAAATTAAAACAAAAAGAATTTTCGAAACATACCAAGTTTGGGCTCCTCCAGACACGATATGGCTGATTTTTGTTTGTACAATATACCACAAATGATACGTGATATCCTTATGTCTAACTCCAAGAAAGCAATTTTAAAAATAATCATTAACAAATTTTTATTTTTTTTTAATTTTACAAAGTGACAGTTCTACTTCAATACCTAAGTCTTATGGAACTATACTGC
This sequence comes from Cydia strobilella, assembly GCF_947568885.1. Taxonomy (NCBI): domain Eukaryota; kingdom Metazoa; phylum Arthropoda; class Insecta; order Lepidoptera; family Tortricidae; genus Cydia; species Cydia strobilella. The sequence continues at coordinate 18,419,271 of NC_086042.1, read as the reverse complement.
AGATACGGTAGATATTAATCATAAAATGATACGTAATATCCATATATCGAACGGGAAATACCTCTTTAACCCTTTAACTGCGCCTTTCATCAGTTGGTATAGTTTGTTTAGTTTTTGACACAAAATATCAAGATTGTATCCTTCAGATACGATATACCCTATCGATTTTTCTTTGTACAATATACCACAAATGATACGTAATATCTTATTATCTAACCCCAAGAAAGCAATTTTGAAAATAATTTCATTTAGATTTTTTTTTCCATACAAAAAAATAATGTTTTACCACTCCCCCCGCAGCGAAATTTTTTTAGGAACTGCGGGTCAAAAATTTTGTTTTGGCCTCTAGTATGTGTGTGCCAAACGGCTAACCTGTACATCGATTTGCGGTATTCCTTTGAAATTGGGGTCGAGCGGCTTCCGCTACGAGTAAACCATAGTTTGAGAGGAAAAGGGATAACCGCTTCTCCATACAAACATAGTCCCCTTTTTCTTCCCTGGATATTAACGTTATTAAAAATGTTTTGACGCAATTTTATGTACCTATATGGACCATTGATTATTATATATTATAAGAGTTTTTTTTATTATTTAGCGTTATCCCACATTAGTGGTCCCCAAGGGTATAAGCCTCCTCCACCTGTCTCCACCTCTCTTTGTCGGTGGCAACATCCATCCATTTTTTTCCCGCAGCCTGTACAATGTCATCTGCCCATCTTTTTCTTTGCCTTCCCGCTCTTCTCTTTCCAGCTGGGCCTGGCCATTTTGTTACAAGATTTGTCCACCTTTGATCCTGATATCTTGCTACATGACCTGCCCACCTCCACTTTTGTTTCAGACTAAACTGCAGGGCATCTGTTATCTTTGTTCTCTTGCGGATGTCTATATTTCTTGTTTTTTGTATTCTTCTTAAATTTAAAATACTTCTTTCCATTGCATGCTGGCAAGATAGAATTTTGTTCTTTGCTCTTTCCGTGTAAACCCATGTTTGGCATGCATATGTCAAACTTGGAAGAATGCAGGAGTCCATTATGATCTTTTTCATGTTAAGATTGTAATTGCCTTTGAGAATTTCTTTTTGTGCCCAGTATTTCTTCCAGGTTGTGTTTATTCTTCTATCAATTTCATTTTCATTACTGGTTGTTGCGAAAGATACTAATTTTCCCAGATATACATAGTCTTCCACATAATCTATGGGTTTTTCCTCTATTTTGATAGTCTTCTTGTTGTAGTTTGACATGATTTTAGTTTTAGATGCATTCATGTGCAGGCCGATTTTTTTGCTTTCAAAGTCCAGTTCTTGTAGCATTTTTTCCATGTCTTTTGCTGATTCACTAAAGATGGCTATGTCATCAGCAAATCTTAAATGCGTTAGTTTTTTGTTTGATATCCATATTCCTTTTCGATTCCAGTCCATTTTCTTGAAAATATCCTCCAGAACCGCTATAAATAGTTTTGGAGAGAGTGGGTCGCCTTGTCTCACTCCTCTCCCAATTGTGAATGGTTCGCCTTGCTTTTCTAGTTTAACTGTGCTTGTGCTTGTGCTTTTTGAATAAACATTATAATACTATTATAAGAGTTAGGAGCATTTAAAGATTTGTATGGAATTCGTTTTTTTACACCTTATAATTGTACCTATGTAATATTTATATTATACAGGACATGTAGCCCGAGCTCAAGATGGAAGGTGGAGCGAACGGGTACTCCACTGGTGGCCGCGCGAAGTCAAACGACCACAGCGTCATCCCCGACGCAGATGGAATCATGAGATGACATACTACTGTTTGCGGGCCATAACTAGACAAGACTGGCGGCCGACAGAAAGTCTTGGCATTTGATGGAGGAGGCCTTTGCCCAACAATGGGCAACCAAATAAATTATACAAAATAAAAATAAAATAAACTCAAATAATCATACTGAATAGAGATTGAAATATTATATAATTATCTTATAAATTAATTAATTCAAATGTAATTTCATGAATTTATTTGGAATAAAGGGCTTATATTATTATATTAATATCCAGAGGATGGGGACTATGCTTTTATGGAAAGGTGGTTTCGGAGCAGTTGTCTACTTTCATCTTAACCCTTTAAGTTTTTCACCCAAAAAGCTTATAAAATTTCGAATTGTAAGTTAAAAACTTTAGTAAGTATTCCTATTTTTTGATGGCCTGATGGTGAGAAGTAAAGAAAAATTAACCTTAGAAAAAATAATCAATGTTACTCTAGTTTAGTACTTAAAATGTTTCAAATAATACTCTTATGAAATATAAATTTTATACTTTAAATTTGATAGTGGGCCATTTGCATTTACCAGTGTTTTCCTAATTTATGCTGTTTTAAAAGGTTAGTTAGAGAGTCTGTAGCCAATCCATAACCGGAGAACAAACCTAATGTGAGTAATGAGTCAGTGTGATGAAGCTTCTTTACAGTGATCACAATATATTTTCAAATTTATTAAAACTGCCTCAATTTTAAGAATGTAATAATAATAACAATACATTAAATATGAATACCTAATTACCTACATAATACCCAAAAAAGTCTAACACATAGTTAATCTACAGGAAAGGTGCCTCCATGGCTATATATTAAATGACCCTAATAATTAAAATATATCACAAATGTTTCACAATAACAAATAAAAACTGATATATAAATAATTAATCAATAACTTACCCGAAGGGTTATATTGCAGCAATCCATTATAAGAACAATACATATATTTAAATGTAACACCCTTAACCAGCAGAGTGAATACTGAGAATCCTAAGTTTCTTCATAACTCAGTCACGTTATAATATATACTCACTGGATTTACACTGTCATAAATAAAAGTGTAAAAAAATAATTATTACTTACATTCTGCTAATTTGAATGTAATCAGGTTTAAAAATAAAATAAAAAATACTTAATACTTTTACGACGGTAACATGAAATCATAAAAAAAAACTTGTTTATTTGATGAAATAACAACCAGTCTTCGACTTCACTTCCCGGTTTTGTAGGGTAACAACCTATTACCAACAAATCACGGCAATAATTAATTTAATTAGCAAAATATCTCACCTTAGTCCTATTTTTCAGGTTTAAACGGTCATCTTGATCATCTACTTCGAACTTCATTTTGTTATGCAGGCACTTCGGTCTTCGGTTTATTAAACATACAAAGTGTTTCTAAAACTTTACTATTATATAAACTTTCTTTTTACACTCTATTTAAAATAGCAGTTCGCAACCGCCATATCCAAAGCATAAGACTGGATTTGCCGCGCTTAGTTCGCCCAATAAATGAAAAGTTCCTAATCTGTATTGTTATCAAAAAGTATAAAATTGAGCCAAAGATGAAAGAACGTTTCCAATGATTCCAATGTAGCATAGCATGACATTTAACTGACATTGACACTTTTGACAGCTATAGTGTTACCAGCAGTAGATTAAAAACTTCCCTAGTTGTTCTATACATATATATAGTTGGTCAAACCAATTTGTCAGTCAGTAACAACCAGGAAAATTATACTCATCCCTTTCTTTTGGGTGCTAGTACTAGTGTAAGACAAAGATAATATGATTCTCTCTGTCTATGTTTGAAATGAGACAGTCCTTTGACAAACTATAGTTGGTTAAGCAAATCTTGTCAGTAGAAAAACGCGGAAAATTAAAAAAATGTAGGCCCGAATGTTTATCGTCCCATAGAAAATTTGAATTTCATCTTTTTCTACTGACAAGATTTGCTTGACCAACTATATTTTGTCAAACCAAATTGTCAGTAAATAAGAACAAAAAAAACTAATCCTTTTCTTTTGGGTGCTAGTAGTGTAAGACAAAGTATGATTCATTCTGTCTATGTTTGAAATGAGACAGTCCTTTGACAAACTATACGTAGAAGAACGTGAAAAGTTAAAAAATAAATGTAGTTCTAGCTAGACTGAAATAGACTATCGCGAAAGGTTACATCACTTACTGTAAAGGACCGGAGAAATGAAATATATTCTGAAGTAAATACAATCAAATATATATGTTGTATAGTTGGTCAAGCAAATCTTGTCAGTAGAAAAAGGCGCGAAATTCAAATTTTCTATGGGCCGATATCCCTTCGCGCCTACATTTTTTGAATTTGCCGCCTTTTTCTACTGACAAGATTTGATTGACCAAGTATATGTAAATTTTCCTTAATTTTCTCAATATTATTGACATTTAAAACTTACTGTACTTCTCAAAATTAGAAAAACGGCTTAAAATGTTGCTGATGTCTTCTGTAAAGGACATAGTGAAAAACGCGCTGAAATACCTAGGCGTATGTATAGCGCATAGTATAGTATAGTGCTGTGTTTTTGACGGTGAGTAAGCTGCAGTGGCCGGTTATTATCAGTACTATAGTCTGGCAAACACAAATAATAGGTACTCATCCCTTTCTTTTGGGTGCTAGTACTAGCGTAAGACAGACAGTATGATTCTCTCTGTCTGTGTTTGAAATTAGACAGTCCTGGGTCAAACTATAGCTACTTCTTTTAACGATTGGTAAGGGATAGGGGAGAGGTCAGATTGTCATATCAATCAATATGGAGAATTGGAATTATGAAAACGAGTAGTTAAGTACTCATTGTTTTTTTTAATATTATTATGCTCACAATCTAAGTAGGTACATTGTATAGTTTTATTAACTACAAAATAAATTATATCTTGGTAATCTCTATAAAATTGTTTGAATGTATTGTACAACCAACCAAAGCAATGTTTGTTTTTCTGTAAAGTCCAAATGCTTATACGATGATAAGATTGTACAAAATTTTGTCTAATCTATCGATTTTTTTGTTCCAGAAATATTTTAACAAAAGGTAATTTAAAAGGCGTTTACACTCATTGTCATATTTTTTAGAACAATTAAACACGCAGTTTATTTGGTTCACTTAAACTAAGTTATACTGATTATTAAGTAGCTAGTAGTAATTATTTAATTATGTATATTATATGCAATTTTTACATTTTATGTACACAAAACCTATATACATGACAAAGGCTAACAGATCTTGATCTTAGTCTAATTATGTAAAAAATACACATTACTTAGTCAAAATATGAAAATACATAAATAATTTATAACTAATAAACTAATGGTAAACATCACATGAAAGCAGGTTATAACATATATGAATATTTTTAACAAATATGCAATTTATGTTTCTTTTGATTTGAATAGTTCATATGATTTTAAACCTGTGACAGGGAGGAGAAAATGAATGAAGTCTTAAGGTGAACCTCCAATAGATAACAACGTCCCAAGGAAACGAGTAGAAAAAAATGTATAAAATATTTGCCATAAACTACAACATACTAAATTGCTTGACAGTCACTAGACAACGCCATCATTGAATATTTGAGTTTTCGAGGACACAGTCGCCTATTTAGGTAACCGGTGAACTTTCTTCTTTAATTTATTCTTCCTTACACGTTGGGTATGTTATCTATGAGATAAAAAAATTACGCACGCGAAGCTCAATAACTTGACAGTTGAAATTTTTTAGTAGGTACTTTAAGTAGTGTCTTACCAACAATAATAACAAAGGATATATTATTGTGTATTGCTCTCGTACTACAAATTTTACTTATTAGTATTTGGTTATAAGACTTATAAGTCAAACAATTAAGTTATCACGTGCTTCAGAGAAAGTACTCAGACGACAGATATCACCAGCAAATTTTAATTAAGTACAAAATCACTTATCAAACCACGAATATAAAAATGAATACAGCATTAATCTTGCACTATCCCCTACATTCAATTTTCATAAACAAAGACGAAAATTAAACGCTAACTGTATGATTTCTTGTGTGTTAAAATTTTAAAGTCCATTGAAATTTAAGCCTGACTGAAGATACAGTGATATAGGTATCTAACAAATGCTTGGTCGGCGCTGTTAACATTTTATCTAATGTCATCCTATTTCCGAATATTTTTCCTGTACAACGCATAGTTTATTTTCAGTCAGGCAGCACTGATTTTAGGGCCTTGCGGCCATTACGTTAGGGTGCACTAGGGTGAAGGCGGCAAGCTGTCATCACTCTCGAGGTAGGTCACGTAGTTGTCCTCACCGTGAGGCGGCCGTGGAGGTGGCAGCGATGGTACGTCGTAACCATGCATCTGTTGACAATAACGCTTATATTAATACTACGCAGCACATATACATGGTACCTAATGCCTATCAATCAGTATAAACTTGTATACTAGGTAATACGAGTATATATGTACTTGAAATAAAGCAAAAAGTACCTGATTTACAAGCTGCTGAAAAGCCGCGCTGTGATGCGGCGCGCGATCTAAGTCCGCGTGTAGTGCGAAATCCGACAACGCCTTCCAGGGCGGCTGATACGCCGTCACCTCCAACGCCAGGCTGCCCGCCGGCTCGTGCCGCACCGGCGAACCCGCTACGAGCGGCACGCCCATCGACATGTACCCCATGCGGCGGCCTTCCTGCAGTATAGGGACAGGTGATTGTTTTGGTAATACATATAACATATCGCATGTGATAGTGTGATAGTGAGTAGTGGGACTCGCAGCGGAAGTAACGGAATTGGTGTATAGCTGCAATAGTGCATTCCCACTTTCTGAATGAATACCATTCATAAAGTAGATATCCACTTTTGCAGCTGGGTGTACCCATGTAGTCCATGAGATGTTAAACTATAAATAAAATGTTTTCGTATCAAGTATGAAATGCCAGGTTATTATTTTTATGCTGAAAAATAGCATTTTTTACATTTATTGGTACTTAAACTTACTTCAGTTTTAATTAAATCTATTAATTAAAAAAGTATACCAAAGGATAAATTACCACCTTCTCCTGCTGCATCTGCATTTTCAACTGTATAGTTTTTTTCTTATCTTTACAACGCTTGTTCTGGAACCAGACTCTTATAACTCTGGGACTGAGTCCAGTCATTTCCACTAACTGTTCCTTCATCAGAGCATCGGGGCGTGGGTTAGCTGCGTAACAAGTTCTGGAATATATCAACGAATATTAACAATAGTACATTTTTGTAATAAAATGGTTTCAAGAGATTTGTTATTTTGGTAATGCGCTCCTAAGATTAAGTACAACCATTAAAAAATATCAGACACAGTAGATGCTGATAAACTGCATAAGAATCGATATACATACATTTATCATAGCAGAGGGTCTCCCGTGAATACGGATGTTCACAAATTGCGGGCATCTTTGTCTTTTACTCGAATTAAAGCGTAATTATAGTGATAGAAAAGATTCCCGCAATTTGCGAAATTCAGTGTTCGCGGTAGCCCTCAGATACTACACGACCAAGATAATTAGAATATAATAGAAACTGTTTATTCTCGTGGCAAGCATTAAAAAAAGGTAAATGAAATACAGATAAAAAAAGAACAAAAAACAATCTAACAACATATAATATAACATTACATGGCACATTAGGAAATTATCGTAGCGGTACAATTAAAAAAAACAGGACAAACCTAAGGGTGTTATTCCACTTGTCCAATTTATTTGTACAATGTGTATTTGCGTCTCCCATTTTGCTTATTGAGAGAGTGAGACGCAATGCACATTGGACCAAGAAATTGGCCAGGTGGAATACCAACCTAAGCGTATGTAGTTGTTTTTCATTAAGTACAGTGCGAACTCTCGTCGGCTTGCCGTCTGCTGCAGCGCTAGTCCGCGCCCTGCCGCTTTTGTGGGACCCTGACTCACTGCCAGAATCTGAAATTCCAAATGAAATCAAAGTTATATTATAGTTTGTCAAAGGACTATCTCATTTCAAACATGGACAGAGAGAATCATACTATCTTTGTCTTACACTAGTACTAGCACCCATATGAAAAGGATGAGTATAGTTTTTTGTTCTTATAACTAAAGCTACTTATGTCACAAGTTTAATATTTTACCCGATTTTTTGATTTTTTAATCAATTGGCAATACCACGCTTTACGTCAAAGCGTCAAATGTAAACAAACTTGTAGTTTGATTTGATCATGAATCTAGTATAACTGGATCGGTCATGAGGGGTGGGGGAAAATGACCGAACGGGATAGTCTTATGTATCTTTCAGTAGGAGTAGCAGAGAAAGCGCTGTTATTGTTTGTCCTTGTCATAGTTTCACTTTTCCACCGCTGCCACAACCGAGGTTGTGGCAAACAAATAAGTACGTGACATGTCATGTTTGTTCGTTGCTTGTTTAATTATCGTTGTTTTGTATGAAATTGTGCTTTCTCTTATGAAATATAGTGATGGTTAGCGTTTTGAATGCTTGAACTTTGATAAAATACTGGTGAATTGTTCTGTAATCGGCTGTAATAGCCGCTCTGAGCAAAAATATGAGATCATAACCTTTCACACGTGAGTACGGTATTTTACACCTTCCTCTTAACGCAATATGTGAGAATAACATCGTAAAATTACGTTACACTCAAAGCAATGTAGAATCAAACGATTTCAATAAAAATATCACAATTAAATATTTACGCAAATTAACAAAACATTATTTGTAAAATTATCCGCCCAAATTACGTAGGTAGGTAGGAGTCTGAGGTCAGCCATTTTTAAACTTCTTCTTAATTTAGCTGCATAACAATCATGTCAGGGATACCAGATGAAAATATCATAATTTTATGGGTAATTTTGCCCTCGAAGTTGTTTCGTACTTCTAATTCCAAAAAATAAATAAACAAATGTTGTGAAGATTAAATGTGGTGTACATTAATTGGTGTGATTGCGATTTGTGATTTCTTTAAATTAAAACCCATAATACATTTTATTTTACGTTTTATTTACTAAACATGTTTAGTTTTGTACCACCTGCGCGAATTATAGGAGGTATTTCATTGTTTATACGCCTAAAAAGAACGGCCCATTGACATTTTATTTAACAATGTTTTAATACTGTCAAACAAGCTAACTTTGCCTCCAGGGTAATCGCCCCAACGTGATATCAAATATTGGGGTAATTTTTACCAATATGGTATCCCCACGTTTATGACGTCATCTATGTCTATCCCTTACGGGCGCACGCATATAGCTGGTCTATGTAATGCTAGGTCTATGGATTTGATCGTGCAAGCGCGAATGTAAAGCTGGATATTTTTGGGAATTATGTTTATGTTCGTTGTTTGATTTAATTAAGTTACAACAATTGGCACCTAAATCATTAGTCATTCTAATTTTGAAAGGTCAACAAAGGGTTGAGCCTGTTTCACACCTACGCTAATCCCAGCCGGACGGGGGCTAAGTCCAGTAAGTCCTTTGTAAATGTATTATTCGCCGGCTTGTAAGCGCGTGCCCGAGAGATTAATAATATGCAGTCAAAGTGTTGTCCATAATCAGTATAGTCACAATGTCACTGTACTACTTTCTACTCTTAACTTATAGATCTAGTAATGACATCTAGATATTCCCTAACTTTATATTATTGTAGCAGAGTTCTTTAAGTGTTACTATTTGCGGTATAAATCAAGCAGGCGTTTTATTATTTTAATTCACGCGGACCTCGTTTTTTATAAAAAAAAAGGGTTTTTGTTAAATTAGATTTTTGTTTTGCGTTTTACAGTCAACTCACTAACCACAAAAACAGATATTTAGTAGAATGTACAAAACAAAAAATAATTGTACAATGCGATAAAAACTTATCTTACATGCATAGGATTGATAAGATATCATCTAAGATGAATCCAGATTATAGACCCAATAATCGATAGATAATTCTTCAGATTTATGTTTACGTGTCTGTCTTTGCAAGGTCTTTGTCCTAGGCGACTATTTCGAAGTCCGAAACTTGCACCATCCCACTAACCCGGAGTTAACCGGTTAAACCGTTAACCCAGTGTCAAATTGTACTGGTAACCATGGTAACTCCAGATTTAACCTGTTAACCCTGGGTTAGTGGTACTAGGAGCACGGGTTCAAATGGAAGCGTTCACACTGCGAACAACTGTCGAGACGACTTTGTATCCGTCTCTCTAGAACATAGTTGTGAAAAACACAATACATCTTAGTGATTCTTGCGCTCAGCTTGGTCTCCTGGCCCTACTTGCCTATGTTTTGGTCGCCGAGAGACCAAGTCGCCAGCCACTAGTCGACAGTGCGGTCAGTGCGTAATGGCTCTAAATGTGCATACTTTTCGTTCATCTTTATCGCTCTTGCAATATATGAGTGACAATTATTTTCGAATTTGGTGATGGTAGCCCCCTTTGGACCTTTCTGCATAACAGTTGGGTAACAATGCGAATGATGCGACAGGTACATTGCGATTTGATCAATCAATTGGATTTGTTGTCGCCAATGTATTGAAAGTCGAATGCGATTTGTTGTAAGGCCTGTGGAGCGCTTCGCAATAAGTTTCGCAACAATTCCCTCCTGGGACAGGCGGCCAATTCGAACGTAAACTGATATCGGAATATTTGAATCACGTTATTTAGTTATCGTGCATTTCGCTCGTACTTGTCCGTACATGTATTGGCGCGGGCGAGACGCACCATAACTATATAAATATAACATGATTGAAATATTCTAATGTCAGTGTACATATGTACGTTCGAATTTGCCTGATATTCTGAATTTAGAACTCATTGCGTCCCTCTTGTACTAATTAGTAATATCGCATGTTGAGAACGAAAGTGACCCAACACGAAAATTCGCAAAATTGAGTTAATTATACAGAACGACCTTTAAAAGCATACTTTACAACGTGGATAGTTTGAAACAGCCCTTTTCTAGTTAGAAAAGCGCAGAGTGATATTGTTAGTCTCTTTTTCACGCACCCCCTCCCGCACCTGCCGCCAGAACGACAGCGCCCACTTTAGTGTTACGTCACAGGTGGTACCAACAGCACGTGTTATAGTAATTTTAAAAGTGACCTAAAACTGAATGAGTCCCTACAGTAGTGATTATACGGTACGTTCACACAATTATATTTGATACTAAAGAGACCCAAGTTGTAATTGTGTCACTTTAGTACTGCTGCATGTATTTGATTTAGTGCAACATTTGTCTTTGAGTCTTATTAGTATTAAACATTGCGGATGATATTGTGGTATTATTAAGAAAGTGCCTCTTTAATATTGGTCGTTTATATACTTTTTTGTACTTAATTTATGATAGGTCTGTATATGATTTAATTAATAATAATCGTTAAAGGCTCATTTGGTTATGTGTCTTTTTATTATGTTTTAGTAAACAACCTAGGTAAATAAAGGTCACTTAAATCTTAAATTAAAATGAAGAAAAGAGCTGACCACATACTCCAAATGGTGATCAATGACAAACAAAATGAGGTCAGTTAGGTATTTTATTATTACTATTATAATATGTTTTCTGTTTAATTACAATTTAAATACCTACGTTCAATTTGTTACGTAAATTTATTTTCAGAAAATTGACAAAGAGAACGTGCTCTCCAGTCCGTCCATAATAGAGGATACACCACCACGTGACCAAAAACAGAACTGGACCAATTTGTTACAGATTAGATCTTCAAATGTAAGTTTATGATTATTGAATATGGTGTCCAATGACAGTAAATTACACATACGAAGTAAGTATCAAAATTATCCCTTTCTTTTATATATTTTAGGTATGCGAATCTATTTCCGAAAATAACGCAGACCAGAGTGTAGTAAATGACGTACCTCATTTAAAAAGCCCACGTACTAGAAGTTCAAGTTCTAGTAGCTCATCATCAAGCAGTAGTTCGTCGTCTGATAGCACCTCGTCATCGAGTACTTCCAGTTCATCAAGTTCCAACAAATCAAACACTTGTGCTCCAGTTCCTAGTACTGATGTGGGACGGCGAGCAGCAGCGGTGTGTAAGCCAAATTATCATGCCTCTCCAATAAATACCGACGAAAGTGATGTAGACTTGAGCGACAATGATCCAACCTTTTTAGGTGTAAATAGGAATAATTGCTTAATACCGGCTTCAAGCTCTTCGTCAACTTCAAGTTGTTCTTCACCTAAACTTGACAATGACGTCCCTTTGGTGGAAGGTGTAGAGGAGCAATCGAATACCGAGAAATCCAGAAAACGCAAAAGAAATGGAAGTGCATGGAAACAAAACATGGCTAAAAAATTATAATAGCCTATAAATCGGTTTCTAAATTAAAAAAGGTAATACCAGCACGAAGCATGAAGCCAGTTTGTAACTGCAGACTAAAATGTTCAGATAACATTGGAGATGCTGACAGATCATCGTTGTTCGACAATTATTGGAATTTACCTGATTTAGAAGTGCAACGTGCTTATATAAGGGCTTGTATTACGGAAATAAATCCCAAATATAAATACACAAATTCTGAAAAACCACGAATGCCTAATAACGCATTTTATTTTACAGTTAATGACGGCAAAATTCGTGTATGTAAGAAGTACTTTATTAATACTTTGGACATTTCTGATCGGCAAATTAGGACAGTGAAAAAAAAAAACTAACGTGCATGGTACCGTGGAATCCGATCAACGTGGGAAACACGTCAATAGGAAAACCATAGATCAGGACCTTCTGCGAAAGATAAAAGAGCACATTAATTCAATACCGCGAATTGAATCGCATTACCTTAGAGCATTAACAAGTAAAGAATACATTTCTGACAGCAAGACTATTAAAGATTTATGGAGAGATTTTAACCAAAAACAAAAAGACAATAATTTACCTGAATGTCCTTATTGGATGTATATAAATACATTCAACAAAGACTTTAATATTGGATTCTTTCAGCCCAAAAAAGACAGATGCGAAACGTGTTTGTCTTACCAGATTGCTCCGCCAGATTTAAAACAGTCATTGAAAGCCAATTATGACAAACACCTAATTGAGAAAGATTTGTGCCGTCAAGAGAAGCGACTAGATCGTGCCAGTATTAATGCAAATCATATCTGTGCTGTGTATGATTTACAGTCTGTAATGTTATGTCCCAGTCCAGCCTACTTTTACTACTCATCTAAAATCAATTGTCTTGATTTTACGATTACTGAATTAACTGCCCTTAGCGAGCAAGAAACCTCGGCTTACGACAATGTGTATTGTTTTTTCTGGGACGAAACACAAGGGCAAAGGGGGGCCAATGAAATTGGTTCATGTCTATTCGACTATCTGAATTTTTTAACCAATAAACACTCCGATGAAATGTTACATATTACATTTTACTCTGATAATTGCGCTGGCCAGAACAAAAATAAATTCATAACCAGTTTATATTCATATGCGGTAGCCTATTTTCCCAATATAGCAACTATTACTCATAAGTATTTAATAAAAGGTCATACTCAGAATGAGGCAGATAATGTGCACAGTTTGATCGAGAAAGAAATTAAAAAAAACGAAAAAGCTGGACCAATATACACACCACATCAGTACATCACATTAATTAAAAGTGCTCGAAAATCTGGCAAACCCTTTACAGTCAAAGAACTGCATCATCAGTTTTTTTAAAACCTTGAAAAACTGCAAGAACAGTGGGCACATAACTTTAATGAGAATTTAAATAAGGAGGCGGTGAAGTGGAACGACATAAAAGTTCTAAAATTTGTTAAAAACGAGGAATTCCTGTTTCATTATAAAACTTCCTATACGGAAACTGAATTTTCTACAATAAAATTAATATGCGAAATAAGAGAAAAAAAATGATAATTTCTGGTGACATACAAATGGAATCCCTTTATCAGCAGGCAATTGCGTTAAAGGATAATAAGAAAAAGGATCTCAAAGATTTAGTTAAGAAAAACTTAATTCCTCACTACTATGCTAGCTTTTATAATTCTTTGTAAAGAATAGGTATATAAGCAAACCTTGTGATAAAAGTTTATGAACTGTTTAGTTTATAACTATTCTTATTTACTTGTGAATGGTGAAAAATGATTCCTAATTAGCTTTAGAAGATTTATTTTTTTGTTTTCATAATGACCTTATTTGTATTTACTATTTCAAACGGAGCGTCTTCAAAAGTACTTATGTTTTTATTAATTTTACATAGGTTAAGACTTATTTTGTATGATTGTTGTCAGAGTCATGTGCAATTAATTATGATTAAGAGAGGTTTAAACATTTTATTTCAATTTTTTAAGGTTGGAAAGGCCTATTTTTTTGTTTTGCTTACTTTGTAGTTAGACTAAAGTATCTATTGTGTTACTAGATATTAAATCTGTTGACCTATTCTTATAATTGTTACCAGATTCCAGTTCAAATTATGATTAAGAGAAATTAAACATTTTATGTTTGAAGGTTTAAGACCTATTTTATTTTTGAAGGTATAATACCTATTTTTTTATGTTCGCTACTTTATTGACTAAACTGTCAATTTTAGTACCAAAAATTAACTCTGTTAAAGATAAAAAGACAGATTTTTAATAAAAGTTAAAAAATATTTATAAGTGACTTTTAATATGAAGTTTTGAGATTAAGTTACAAGTAAACTGACACTTTATGAGTTATCTCGACGATTATTATATTACTTTTAATTTTAAACAGACCTATTTTGAAATGATACAAGCCAAACATCATCATACTTACTCTTATAGTGACTTAATTATGAATATTTTTTTGAAAGCCATTTTTTCAATGTATGTTAATAACTAATCAAAATTATTTAACGTCAATGGAACAAGGAAGAATCAATTAAAGTAAAACAAAGATTATTTTGAAAATACATTATTTAAAAAAAAAGTTATGCGAGTTCAAACATGGACAAGCTTAAAAGTCGATCACATTTTTGCGATTTGCCACGAATAGACATTTTTGAGTTAGGTCAGTTTCGTTCTCAGCATGCGATATATTCGTATTGTCAATATTGTCATCGAGATGCGCTGAAATGATTAGGTAGGTATTTATCATATTATATGTCTGGATGAAATCAGACTCTAAGCGATCACAGTAAAAAATAATGCGCGTAAAAGCTAGAGTTTGACCAAGCTAAGTTGGCATCGATTTTGATAGCCCAGGGTCCAGACGGTGCGAGTGTTATTTTAAACGGCGACCGGTCTGGCCTAGTGGGTAGTGACCCTGCCTGTGAAGCCAATGGTCCTGGGTTCGAATCCCGGTATTTATTTGTGTTATGAACACAAATATTTGTTCCTGATTCATGGGTGTTTTCTATGTACCTATATAAGTATGTATTTATTTATATACGCTATACAATATACACCCATAGTACAAGCTTTGCTTAGTTTGGGGGGTTGATCTGTGTAAGATGTCCGCTAATAAAAAAAAAGTCAAACTTCTATGAGATTATGACGTTTAAATAATACTTGCACCGTCTGGGCTATCAAAATCACTGCCAACTTTGCATGGTCTAACTCTAGCCACTGATACTACGAAGTGGAAACGAAAAAGTGAAATCGCAGATTGTCGGAAATTTACAGCTATAAAATTGGTCAGGTTTCAGGTTGAAAAAACCTAGATAAATCTTTCATCGACAAGGGTGAAAGTAAGAAAAAAGGCCTGTGTTATTCGTTTATTATTTTTAATGTGTATCAGATATGTTATAATCTTGTCTACTTACTTCTGATTCGATAGAGACCACCAGGCACCAACCGGTAATATCTATTTATGCACAAACAATGAGAAGATAAGTAAATCTAGGATAAAGTACCTAAGAGAAGAATTTAGATTATAATAACGCAGTACCATTTTGCATTTTGTACTTATGGGCAACTTGTAAGGTGAACTGGTAATCCAATGGTAATTCCAGACATTTTTTTTTACCTCTGAGACCCAGTACCACTTAACAGGCAGTTGGTTGCATTATAATCTACCTAATGCACAGTCTAGGTGGGACCGAATATAATTTCAATTCAATAAGAATATCCCCGTTCCAATCGCTCACATGTGGTCCTCCAGTGCAAGTTGTCTTGTGAAACCATCACTATTTAAATGTAATCTTCACATGCCAAATGCATAGAAAATAAGGCTCCATGCAGTCTGTTTAATAATGTACGATGTCCATTTGCATATACAATATAGAGTTAAGCACCTAAAGTACCCCTCACGCGTGTCCAAACACGAGGCGTTAAGCCTGCGTGGACGAGTGAAATGGAATTTATGTCGTCATCATAATTATCGAGGCTATTTCATTGGTGAACAAGGTAATAAAATATTCCTTCAAATTATCTTGTCATGTAAAGTTGAAGTCAAGCAGACAAGCAGTATTAACTTCTAGTGTAGAACCATGACTGTGTGTTTTGTTACTACTGTAGAGAATGTTAGGAAAGAAAGTGAAAGACATGACACTAGCTTTTGCCCGCGACTTCACCTGCGTGGAATGATGATGATGATTGTTAAAAGCATAGACGTACCTAGTATTTTATATACCTATAGATAGACGGGCCATGCGCTCGTGAGGGACACACAGAACATACGCAATGCACCGAAATTAAAAACACGTTTTAAGATTCCTGACAATGGTAATTAGGTCGGGTTATTTGTTACCCACCATAAACCGTACTAAATGCATGGTGGGGAATAAAAAAAAGTAAGAGTATGACAAGGACAAACAATAATAACGCTTTCTCTGCTACTCCTACTGAAAACTACATTAAGACTATCCCGTTCGGTCATCTCCCCCCACCGCTCATGACTAGTCCAGTTAAATCCTTACTAGATTCATGGATAAAAGCTATCCTATGTCCTTCACCAGGTCTCAAACTATCTACATACCAAATTTCATGCAACATTGGTTCAATGTTTTAAGCGTGAAGAGGCGGGGATAGTTTGAGGCACGGGGAAGGACATAGGGTTTTCAATCATCAACATCATCATTCTTCGCAGTACGCTGACGAAATCGCGGGCAGTAGCTAGTTTAGATTGCGTTAGCGACATATAATGGGAAGTAAAAATAATAAATATATATAGAGTTTTGAATGATTCACGGTTAGTTTCACTAGACTATATCCCGGTCAATATAAGTCTAGTAAATATATATATATTTTTTAACGAATACTCTTTATTTACATACAAGATATATACAGTGGTACTACGTAAACGGAATTAATAACTAGCTTAAATCTAAAATAGGCCCTTGAGGCATTGTACCATAATATAAATAAATTGTCTCATTTCAATAACAAAACTTCCGTGAGACACAGACATATTAAACATATTGTAACGGGTCACTCACGTATTTTAAGTCGAAAACGCTCGACATGTTTCACTCCGTACCGAGGAGCGTCATCAGGAGCTTGCGTCGACAGTGACGGACCGGCGCAGACTCGTCATCGCCGAGTCATCGGGCGCGGAGGGCTGCGGCGCGCAGTCTGCGCCGGTCCGTCACCGTCGACGCAAGCTCCTGATGACGCTCCTCGGTACGGAGTGAAACATGTCGAGCGTTTTCGACTTAAAATGCGTGAGTGACCCGTTACTATGTTTAAATTGTCTCATATGTAAAATTCTGTAAATTCTTAGACAATTAAGTTTATTTAAACCGATAAATAAATCCGGTAGCCTTTAGTTTTTTAACCGTTATCGTCTTATCTTTAGGTATAATAAAGCTGTCCATCGATATATTATATCGCTAATATGATCCGAAATGGTACCTACCTATCTGTTACAAATCTAATTATTATTTAATTTCGAATTTAGGGTGTGATAAACTCCTAATCCCTAATTACTACACAATGACATTTCAATTATCCCGTTACCTTCTAGGCATAGGTATCACAATAATTAATAATGTAGTTTTTGTAATATTACTAGATTTGATTTGTATTTGATGTAGAAGCCCAACTGTGGGAACCAGCGTCGGCGAGATGAAAGCGCGGCGTGCGTTTGTCGGCGCGTGTGATCGCGATACACCAATCACTGCGCCATCGATATCGATAGCCACTTCAGCTAGGGCTGCCGCTAAATGTTTCGAAATCGTTTACGTGAAACAGTTGCGAAAATTTGCAAGCTTGTAAAAGTTTCTTAAGGAGTTTTCGATAATGTTATAATATTAATCATAGAGCACTTTTTTTTATTAGAAGCGTTATTCATATTCAAAGCGTTGTTATGAAAGTTATGAAGAATTTATAGCTACTCTAATAAAACAATTAGGTAGTTAGGTACTTTAACGAAACAAAAATAAAGAAATATTTTTAAGTAATAAGGACATTCTGTTTGCTGCCTGATCTTACCGAAATGGTTTTACTGAAAAACTGAACTACATTAAAGCATAGAGTAACTTTATACTAGAGCGGTACTGTCATAGTAAATTTTGTAACCCCAGTAAATTCACTGCCATCTGTCGAAACACTTTAAAACTAAAAATGAAGATTTATAAAAATACGATAAAATGTATTTAAATATGGATAAATGTTTTTTTTTATTTGCATTAATTATTTTTATGATTTGACCCATGTTTTTTCATTGATAAGCGTTAAAATTGTTAAATAACAGACGAAACCGTCAACGCCATCTATACGACTGTAGGCCAAAGCTAGTAGCGCCCTCTGAACGAGAATCAAATTTTCTTGATTTTCGAGGCACGTTTTTTCCTTAGACTGTATCCATCTATTACGGAGATCTATCTTTGATTAAAGTTATTTTTTCTTTAAGTATACACTTGCCGGTGCTATACACCTAGAGTTAGACCAAGCTAAGTTGGCATTGGCAGCGATTTTGATAGCACAAAAGACTGTGCAAGTGTTATTTTAAATGTCAGAATTTCACAGAAGTTTCACGTTTAAAATAGCACTTGCACAGTCTGTCCTATCAAAATCGCTGGCAGCTTAGCTTGGTCTAACTCCAGTAGAGGGGTACCGGTACTACCGGTAGTAAAGTAAGTATAGTGCGTGTAGGCACTTTCAAATTAAGTTTAATGTGAAGTGTGCCTTTAATCTAAACTTTTTTGTGATCAGTACAACATTGTCAACAAAAGGTTTTCCCGAGGGGCTACAGTATAGGGTTCTTCAAAAAAGGAGTGTCATCAGGCGGGCCGTATACTTGATTGCCACCGACGTGGTATAAAAAAAACTTACGTCGGTGTGTCTGTCCGGGGAGTCAGGGGATTTTTTTGTTTACTTTGTATATCGAGCATGAGTAATGAGTAGCATTGAGTTTTAAAATCTATCTTGATTTGTTATTGATGCCTATGATACGATACGAACTTGTCACGACTCGCAGTACATATCACTCGCGCTGATGACTAGTAGGTACAGTCAGCAATACTATTCGCTTAGCAAGTTAGCACTTTTGCATATACAAACTTATGTGCAGGGGGGGAGGCACTTTTCTCTGCAGCTGACTGCATTTTATACGCAAATAAAGTAAGAATATTTAGTTTTAACAGGCGTCAAGCTTTAAAAATTCCAATTTGCCAATTGGAATAATTAGTAACAGCGCGAGTGTCAGCCCTATGTTACAAATCTGTTGTATCACCAAACCGTGCGATAGCTGTCTAATTACTCGTGTACTGATAACTGTCCCCGCGACACTCCAAGCAACTAATTTCTATACAATTCCTTTATTGCGATTATATGAGGTCTATTGAAAAAAAAAAAGTTTGTAGCTGGATATAATAAGTAAAGTATTTTATAGGGAATGCTTTCGAAGTAAGCAGTAAGCAAAATTTGTGTAACATGGTAGTAAATTAAGAACATAATAAGAGTCGACCCAAGCTAAGTTGGCAGCGATTTTGATAGCACAGACTGTGCAAGTGTTAAATAAACATCATAATTTCATGCTTTTCATAGAAGGTTGACTTAATAATTCGATCGTGTTCGGCTTGCTGACTCCGACCAGTAATTAAGGCACAATTTAGGTACTTATATGATCATTACTAATAGCAATATATTGCGGCAATAGAGACCAACCCAACTCGTGTGAGTTCTTATTGCTAATAAGGGTGGTGTTATTGTTGCTCAACAATCTGCTTATGTTGCAATGCTTGTGTTGTTGTAATATCAGTCTTACTCACCGGACAGAGCCCAACTCGTGTGAGTTGGTGTTGCTAAGGATGGTGTTGTTGCTCAACAATCTGCTTGTGTTGTTGTAATATGAGTCTTACTCACCGGACAGAGCCCAACTCGTGTGAGTTGTTGTTGCTAAGGATGGTGTTGTTGTTGCTCAACAATCTGCTTGTGTTGTTGTAATATGAGTCTTACTCACCGGACATAGATTTTAACTCGTGTGAAATGTTGTGGCTAAGGATGGTGTTGTTGTTGCTCAACAAGCTGCTCATGTTGCAATGCTTGTGTTGTTGTAATACGAGTCTTACTCACCGGACATAGAGCCCAACTCGTGCGGGTGGTGTGAGTTGTTGTTGCTAAGGGTGGTGTTGTTGTTGCTCTCGGCGCCGCTGCCGCTGCTCGTGTTCGCAGTCTGGAAGGAGTCACTTCTTTAGTTTTGCTCGTGGTGCACAAGCACAGTTTCTAACAAAATATCTATAACCCTAATATAGTATGTATCAACCTAAAACCTAAAGTGAAAAATGTCTTCTATTCGGTGTAGCGCTGTGACCTATGTGCTGTGATAGGTCATGACCTATGAGAGGTTTATACGTAATTTACATTTACATGACATGTAGAGGAAAATGTACAAATCTTTTTATGTGAAAAACAGGGCCACCACAAACAGAAGATAAAATAGATACCCAATGTATCTTATTACCCCTAAGCAAGTAAGCACAGGGTTTGTCCAATGGCTAAGGTCACACTGTATAATAGTTCTTACGAACAGATATTTATCTCTCAAAGAAAACGCACGTTTTGATACCTACACAAAAATACAATGGAGTGACCTTCAAAGCGCCGCTCCCCGCACCGCGCGCGCCGACACAACGCCGCTTGCCGCTTCTTTCAAATACGTAGGTGTCTTAGGTAGATATCTAGCTATAAATGTGTCGTAAAAACATTACCTACATCTTTAAAATAATTTAATAGTACCTACGTAGCTTGTAACTATCGTAAAAATAATAACAGTAGGTGTAAGTACCTATATTGAGAATGTCTACTTACTTTTCCTCATTTCCTCAAAGAGGAAAAAACTATACTTATTATTTGTTTTGTTGTTTATGCATTCATGCATACTACAAGCTGTGTTATTGCGAAATGTTTTTTTGTCTGCATGTTTTTCTTTTTTATGTACTATGTTGTGGCGTCAAATAAATGTATTTTCTTTCTTTCTTTATTTGTTCGTGACGAAGATATTTCTTTAGCATAGCGTGCGGTGACGTGCGTGCGTGAGCGCGTGTGGCAACCAACTGGCTAGCTAGCTTGAGTCCCGCCGGCGGGAAGCGAGTCGTAGGTATAAATCCGAGCTCGCGCGGAGAGTTCCATAGTCCTGCCCTAAGTCAGCTATCTATCGAGAAAAGAGGGAGAAAAATATAAAAGTTAAAAAATATTGAAGTGAATGGCTTACCACATACGTACCTTTTCTAAAACATCGTGGTCTTCTCTACAATATAAAGCACCGCCTTCTCTCAATGCGAATTCGTCTCCTGCAATAATAATAAGGGCCAATTTTTATTTTGTTGTCGATTTTTTTTCAAAATCTCTGAGGAAGATTTTTAGGATAGTGACATTTTTACAAAATGCAAATTATTTATTCGTCGATCATAGGTGTACACAACATGATATTGCATGTGATGGTAAAAAAGAAAAATTGTTCTATTATGTCGTACGCAAGGGCATACGAAATTCAGTTTGTTTGCTAATAGCAATTAGTATGCACCATGCACTATTAAATACATATTTACAAGCAGTGTGTATGTCAAACAAGCAATTAACTTAAATGTCCAGTAACATTACTTAAAAATACTATTGTATGTTTTTGTGGCGCAATGGGATGATGCTTTATCTGGCCAAAAAAAACACATATTCTCCATCACAGTGATATTTGCGAATAAATTGTATTCCTATTTTTTCAAGCATTTATCACTCTCATAGACTTATTTGGTTGACCGCTAAAACCACAGTTTCGAAATACCTTTTTCGGAAATAGTCACATAAAGCATAACTTTCTGCTCAAACTTGTGCTTTTACTCGTACTTGTGTTTTATATCGTCTGGGGTTGTAGAACTATTGCTGGCATAATATCGATCATTTCCAGGTAGGTACTTATATGGGAAAATAACTTTCATCGTCCAAAATGAATGTTTTTCCTTTGTAATTTCGAATCATCCGTCGACATTGTGACATAACATAATGGTCGACTTTTGCTGATCAGTGCATTCCGGTGCTCTCACCATGCACTTTTTCAGCTCGCTGTACCTAATGTTAATATGGTTATTGGGAGAATAGGTTAGGGGTGCGCGTACAAGATCAAAGATGGATATTTTTTAGAAGCCAGTAAAATCCCATTAAATACATTATCAATTTGCTTTGCTCAGCCTTGAAGATAAAGTTTGGACATTATCCATCTTGCCCGCAACTTAAGGGCAACTAGGACTAGATATGAAATGGGAATTCCAGTTTTAAATACTTTTACGCAGACAAAGTGGCTAGCAGAGGCCACTAGGAGGAGCAGGAGACTAGCTATATTATTGTTTAATGTTTATTTATTTAATATTTACACAGCACTTATCGCTATATTCTTATCGCTAATACACTGTGAAAACGACGTCAAGAATAGGGCGAAGTGGAAGCGGAAGATACGGAAAGCTGACCCCATCACCATTTGGGATCTATATAGCCTGGAAGAGAGAGAGAGAGAGATCCTAGTACACTTGACTGCCTATTATCCATCAACTCGCAAAATCTCAAGCACTCATGACACAACGGATGTGTGTCATGCCACGCCAGTAGGTCACACTGGTGCTGATGCCAGGAGCGCATTCAGTAGCGCCAAAGTACGGAGTATCGGCGAGTTCCTAATGTTACTATATGTGCATGTGTATTATATCTTTAATGTCCGGCACAAAAAGTCTTACAAGCCTTTCTACCAGTTCATGGCAGTCAGTTCCGTATTAATACTGACCAGGTATTAGTTGCCTCGCGCAGGCGCAGCAGCGGAAGCAGTCGATGTGGTAGATTTTCGTCTTGGCTCGCATTACGAAGTCGTTCTTGCTAAACGACGATCCGCACTTGTCGCACTTCGTACCGAATAACCTGCGAGACAAAGACAGCATTATATCATTAATGATTTCCATACCTTAATGATTGTAAATGGCTCTAAGAAGAGTTATAATTTCCAACGGAATAAAAATAATTTTTATCGCTGCAGTATCTTCGACATTTACTTCGTTTTTATTTTACAAATAATAAAGGGGCCCACTGATTACCAATCCGCCAGACGATATCGGCCTGTCAGTTAGAACAAAAAGTTGACAGTTCCGAATAACTGACACGCTGATATCGTCCGGCGAACTGGTAATCAGTGGGCCCCTTAAGACAATTAGCAGACCAGTTTATAATTTAACATATTATTGT
This sequence comes from Cydia strobilella, assembly GCF_947568885.1. Lineage (NCBI taxonomy): Eukaryota > Metazoa > Arthropoda > Insecta > Lepidoptera > Tortricidae > Cydia > Cydia strobilella. The sequence continues at coordinate 18,395,912 of NC_086042.1, read as the reverse complement.
TTAAATATATATATCGATCTCACACAGCACAAAACGCGCTGTTTTCATACCCCACAAGAGGTTTACAGCAAAATAAGGAACCCCATTGTAAATTCTCGTCAGCTACGGAACCTCAAACCCCTAAGCACATTTTGAGCGAGGTTATTGACCGGCACTTAGCGGATGAGGCCGCCCCAATCTGGCTAAAAGCATTGCTCGCTAGGGTTGCCGATGAGGGGGTAGGTTTGAAGAAAAATATTCATATTTAAATATTGGAGTTGTTAACCGTGAAGCCGTTAATAGTTACAGTTACCTAATGGAATGGATATAGTTATAGGATATGGTACTCTTTATTCCGTTAAACATTCTACTAGCGAAGTCATGTCGCATAAGTTACGTTTACGTAGACAATACATTCATTTACGTATTTATTTTTTCATTCCATATTTAATATTAAGTTTAATAACTATTTTATTTTAAATATGAGTACCTATTATCTGCATACCTAACTCTAAGATGTAGGTGGGTTCCGTACCAAAAAGGTACAAAAGGAACCCTTATGGTGCGACTCTGTCCTTCTGTCTGTCTGTCTGTCACATTGCTAAATATCTCGAGAACTACTGAAGCTATCGATTTGAAATTTGGAATATAGTTATGAACAGCGCTAACCTTAACACATTGGAAGTGTAATTTATTTATTTATTTTGTATTAATTATGAAAAATGCCCAATATAAAGAGGGTGCAAAAAGTCAGTCTAGTTTCTAGTTCGAGTGGAATATCATTTTAAAGAGCTCGAATTGAACATTACAATTTATTTTATTTGTTTTTCATAGTGAAAAAAAAATACCGTTCCCCTCCCTGAAAAAAAAATACCGTTCCCCTCCCCCCCCCCCCTTATCTCCGAAGTTTACCAACGAATTTAATTTAAATTGCAATTTAAGCCCATTTGCGGCTGTTTGCTATACTTAAAATGTTTATGAGATGCTTATGTTTGTAGCGAATATCAATTTTTAGGCTCTAAAATATTAAGAGCGCTATTACATTTCGGCGTTGAGCGAGTTTAGGTATTTTACGCGCTGCGGCGGGCTGTGCGAGCTCAGTATGCCGATCCCTTCTACCACGTTTTCCCGCTCGCTCGCACTACAATGATGGATTAAACAATCTTGATCCTTCGTGAAGCATACTGAAAACAATTATAACGACACTAACTGTACTTAAATTTTAAAATCCTAATTATTGTTATTTGGTAAGAAAATACTAAATCTAGTGCAAATGTACTTACTTTTGTATTATGTAATACAATGTACTTACGCTTGTTTAGATGTTACGTCATTACATTTGGTACAGGTACAGGGTAACCGTACAGCTTGGGTAGCAAAACTATTTTAGCTATATGTAGCAGTGTTGGCCGTAATTGTTAATTTTAATTAACCATTGATTAATTGCATTAACCATTAGTTCCGCCATTAACCAACTGCATTACGCACCAATTGCATTAAAGTTAATTCAAATTAAATTTTTGAGACGTTAATGGCCATTGAAGTTAATGTTTTGTTTAGTGTTGTTTGACATATCAGTCAAATTTGACAGATTGACAGTTTTTGTCATTTTCAGTGAAAATTATCTTTTTGGGATAGAATTTAGCACATTGATATTGTTAAGTGTAGATTTATACAATCTGTCAAAATTGACAGTTTGTGACCTTTTGACAGTTTTGGATCCCAAATCGAAACGGCTTGTCCGATTTTGATAGGACCTTCAACATTAGTCATGGGTTGACTGATATGTCAACCAAACCTTAGTTCCACTAGGTACTGCCAGGGTTCAGCATCAGCTCTATCATGGGTACTGCTCTCCTAAGTGCTCATCAAGACGAGTCGGATGACTAAAACAGCGTGTGCCTATGTTGAACCAAACCTAAGTTCCACTAGGTACTGCCAGGGTTCAGCATCAGTTCTATCATGAGTACTGTTCTCCCAAGTTGCTTATCAAGACGAGTCGAATGACCAAAACAGTGTGCGCCTATGTTGCACCTAACCTACGTTCCACTAGGTACTGCCAGGGTTCATAAGGAGGATGAGTAATACATACTCAAAACTTATAGTTCAGTCTTAGTTATATCGGAGCATCGTTTATAATGGCGTAAGCGCCATCGACAAAAAAGGTCCCTTTTTATAGGAAATACCACATTTAATTCTGTTTTTAGTATTTGCCGTTTTTAGTATTTGTTGGTATAGTGAAAACTTCAACTGTCTAGCTATCACGGTTCATGAGATACAGCCTGGTGACGGACGGACAGACAGACGGCGGAGTCTTAGTAATAGGGTCCCGTTTCTACCCTTTGGGTACGGAATAAAATAGATATTTAAGTGGGGCTCCGATACAACAAACGTGATTTATTTGTGCGTAATGGTACGGAACCCTTTGTGCGCGAGTCCAACTCGCACTTGGCTGATTTTTTTAAATTTACTACCTATGAAATGTCAGGTCATTTCAAATATTTTTAATGCTGTTCGGAAGTTTGTTATGTTACTATACTAACTATTATAATACTATAAAAACAAATACAGGACTCGGATCAAAGTTTCTCAGTCGCAGTTTACACGCACACAGTATAGCGTTTTACATGGCGCCTGCCGCACACAACGATAAAAAACCTCGTCGTCGCCGTTGAAAACGTGCGGAGCCGACCGACACAGGTCCGACCTCTTCAAGCTCTGCCGCGGTACTGAGATCGCGAGCGCGCGTCATCGGTTATATAGAGTAGTTTTCAAAAAATTGCCAAAAAATTAAAGTAGAATTTGATAAACACAAATGTATACCAACAGTATAAGCAAACGTTGTAGATTGCTCGTGTATAAAAATGACTTCGATACTAAGTAGATTTTTGTAGGAATTTACACTTGTTTCGAAGAGAAAATTCAATTCGTTTTACATTGATTTTCTCTTTCTCAAAGCATGTAGGAAGAATATCGTTCGATATTCCTAAAGTACAGGATATAAGTAAAACAAAATATCCAACTTCAGCAGAGTAAACTTCTCAAAATTTACAAATAAGAGCTTACAATTCAGTGCTTCACGCGGTTTTTCGTAAACGACCATCAGAAAAATTATCATTACTAATTTAATTAGTCCTTTTTCTAAAATGTACAACGATAAGAAGACGCTCTTACTGGAACAAGTACTCTTTATTTCTAATAATGAGCGTAAAATCTTAAATGTTGTCGGGAATATCATCAATTTTACATTATTTCGACTTTTCTTGTAAGAACGCTCTTAATGCACAGCCTACTCCAACTTTCCTGTTTAATATTTTAGTTGCCCGGATAAACCATAAAGAATTAAGTATCCTTGAGAAACCAACATACATAGAGGTCGCGCAAATTAGTTAGCCAATTTGCCGATAGATGGCGCTGTACACAATTACGCTTAGTATATTTCTGGTCAAGTCTTTCGTGATTCTATTTACATGAGAAAATTTAAAGTTTGTACGGAACCCTCGGTGCGCGAGTTAAACGAACTCGCACTTGACCTGTTTTTAGGGTTCCGTACCTCAAAAGGAAATAACGGAACCCTTATAGGATCACTCGTGTGTCTGTCTGTCCGTCTGTCACAGCCTATTTTCTCCGAAACTACTGGACCAATTAAGTTGAAATTTGGTATACATATGTAAGTTTGTGACCCAAAGACGGACATGTAACCTAAACAAATTAATTTAATAATAATAATATAATAATAATAATTTATTTATTGCAAGTAAGTTACACTCATAATGTGGTTAGTAAAACTTAATTCTAAATTATGTATTAGTATTTCTTAAACCTAGGGATACATCTATATCTATAAACTATTTTTGTTGTCAGCTGAGTACGGCACATGTAGCCGACTGCAGCATAGTAAATAGGGGGAGTCCAGCATGTCCCCTATCATCTTCATGATGATGTTGGGGCTGGTGCGCCGGGTTTAAAACATGGGGGCCACTTTTGGCGCATGGCGGCCATTTAAAACATGGGGGCCACTTTTGGGGGGTAAAAGAGAAAATTAAAAAATAAAGTTTTTCAAACTATATCGTGTTACATATCAAATGAGAGAGCTCATTGTGAGAATCTCAAATATATATATAATTTTAGGATAAACAGTTTAGAAGTTATTCAAGAAAATAGGCAAAAAATTACCATCTCCGAAACTACTGGGTCTAAAATTTTGAAAAAATAAACAAAATAGATCTTTACCTATAGATCACAGGAAAACCTATTAAAATGTGCAGTCAAGCGTGAGTCGGACTTAATTACTTAGTTTTTGATCCGACCCCTACGGGTTTTTTACAGACATTACACTCACGTTTCACATAAAAAATACATTGTTTAAATTGTGTAATGTACGGAACCCTTGGAACGCGAGTCCGACTCGCACTTGGCCGGTTTTTTTAAATAATATAGGAGGCATGAATAACGCCATTAGTCACTAGAACTAAAAATTTATTATAATACGCAGCCTATATGTTACGTACGTCTATCTGCTGGGCACAGAAGCCAAGAGGAAAAACTAATTTCGAAAATTATCTGCCTCTCTAATTTCCATCGCTCCTCGAATATGCAAGGGCGATAGAGAGGCAAGAGGCAGATTTTTCAATGTTGGCGATAGATCCTCAGGCCTCCTGCTCCTGCTTATGTAGGTACGAGAGGGATTTGGCTATATTTCCCCCTCTGGCACAAAATGAATTTCTTCGCTATGTATGATGATTGATGTCGCTTTTCTCACCATGTTTTCCTTTACAGAAAAACTAGTGTAATCAATCAAATGACATACATACTAAATTAAAAAAAAAACAATTTCATTCAACGCTAACGTTCTGACAACCCTAGCGAGTGACAAATTTCAGGACAAAAGCAAAAGCAAGTACGAAAGAGTTCCAAACGCTTCCGTATAAATAGGACCAGGGTGCGGCATTATATTCAGGTTTCTGTATTCGCTATTGGATCTTTTCGCTTTGTAGGTGGGTTTCACGAAGTTGAAAAAAATATATTTATTAGGAGTCACAAGAACATAGCCGCCAGCATACCTACAATCGAAGTTACGCGTTAATTTTTAGTAACATAAACTAATACCGGACATAGATATTGCATTGGCATGAACAATATGCCAATATTCATGTTGTTTCAGCGTATCATTTTAAAATGAGAGCGTAACTTTGAACCTATTAACTTTAACGTAGGATGATTTGGTGCAATAGAATTTGAAATTTAATAGAAAGACCAATTTCTTGTTTACAAGTTAATGGACACTACTCCAGGTCCAGACACAGAGAACAATGGGATTACGCCTATATAAGTAGGCGTCTAATGTCCACCGTCCACCTCTCGGCAAGAAAATTTCTAAAATTTCTAAAAATTAGCTTGATATCAGTCCTATCACCCATGTAACAAATAAACATATATTTAATTTAATTTTTATACGAATTTTACCTAAAAACACGACTAACGAAAACCATAAACTACACACAAACTGTAATTTAGGAGCATGGATAGAACCCATTCCAGGCGCCCTATACCTATAGTGGCAGTAGATCCCTTCCCTCTTAAACGTGTTTTGCACTAAGTACACAGTTACACTATTTCTCGGGCCCTATGTATCGGAGTAACTAGTCTCTACAATACCTACCCCCCGGTACTCCCTGGTGAACTTAGGGACCAGTTACACCACCCTATCCGAGAAAGAGTGTATAGTTTAAAACGTGTTTTAGTCTACTTCAAAACAGGGCCTGGTCGTTATTTATAACCGATGACTTATTATTACAACATTAACATCTGGTCAAATAGGATAATAAAAATAATAATCTAATTTTTAACACGAATGAAATATAATACTTTCATACTGTGTGTACAGTTCTGTCGAATGTCAAAAGATGACATGTACCGTGTGAGACGCAGCTGCGAAATGTGACCACACACAGTGAGATAAATAGCTACTCGTAGGTACCTAATATTTAATAGGTAGGTATTGATACAGGTTATTTATTGTATGTCTTTCCCATCACGGAACAATGGTGTTCCGAACCTTTGGAGGCGTGCCCGGAGCCGAAGCCAACACGTAGACACGTAGAGGCCCTTTTGATACTTTAATGAAATGTAAGGGGTACACCGAGACACCGAGCGCATACTGCCCTTGCCCGTGTCATGGGACGCACGCAGAGGCAGCACCCGCCACCCCGCCAGGGTGTAAGGACTATTGAGAGTTGATGGAATCTAAAATGAACTAGGTTATTTTATTGGGTGGAAGCGATGGATTAAGTACTGAGCTATGGGATAAAAAACCGAGACGCCTGCCTAGCTATTTATTTTCTTGTATTATTACAGTGTTTCCCTAGGACAAACTTTAAACATGAATTTTAACTTAGGCGTTTTAACTAATACAGGAGGATAATTCGAACTTACATTTTGATGTCAGTGCCGTGCGTCTCGGTCGCGCTAATACATTTACGAACAAGTACGAGCTAAATGCACGCACAAATGATAGGAAAATGTAATTTTTGCAACATTATTGAATTTAAAAAAATGTCAACTCTATATGTATAGATAAAATAATTTTGAGCTAGAGCGTAAATGTAAGAAGAGGTAAAGCAAAATAAAATTATGTCAAAGATTCCCGTTTGCATTTTGTTTACACAAAGAAGTCGCCAAAACGGATCGCACCAACAGTCCGTCAATCAGACCGCCGGCGCCTCTTTTTACTCCACACCAAAGATGAATTCACTAAAATAACCGCTAATGTTTATCTTTTCACCCTTCCATCTCTCGCGGGTAAAATATAGAATTACACATCAACCACCCAATATTGTCTATGGTATTAGGACTTTACGAATATTTCGACCTTGTTACCACGAAATAAGTATTAAAATTTCACGCGTAAATTCAGAAATGGATTTCACGACGGTAGAATAATATTTGTAGTCTATACTCTGATGTGCCGAAGAGAAAACAAACGAGGTTTGACTGAGCATTATGTATTTTGGCGCCAAAACAAACGTCAGTTTGACAGCACGGCGGGCGGCGGGAACCTGATATGTCTATGGTATGTTTGTTCCCATTTACACCGGCCGGATAAGCGGGTTTTCGATTTCGGTTTTTTTTTATCTCGTATATTTTCTGTAAATAAATTGTAATATTTTGGTTTACAAAGCTGCGTGTCACTCTACTTAGGCGAAGAACCCACGTAACGTCGTGGCACCGCTCCGCTCCGCGGTACGGCGGTGGCCCCCTAATATTAGGAAAGCGACGACCGGTCTGGCCTAGTGGGTACTAGGTAGTGACCCTGCCTGTGAAGCCGATGATCCTGTGAGGATGAATCCCGGTGAGGGCATTTATTTGTGTGATAAGCTGATAAGCACAGATATGTATTTGTTCCTGAGTCGTGGGTGTTTTCTATGTATTTGCATATAAAGATACATATATGTATATGTACACATACATAAGAAATCAGATGAAACTAACAAAATAGAGATGTATTTAAGTATTTATTTATTTATCTATATATATAAACGTAAAAATCCTGACTGACTGACTGACTCACTTAAATCAACGCCCAGCCCAAACCATTGGACCTAGAGAGCTGAATTTTTCACAATAGGTAGCTTTTATGACGTTAGTATCCACTAAGAAGGGGTTTTTCAAAATTCATCCCCTAAGGTAGTGAAAAAGGGGTTGAAAGTTTGTATGCAGATCATAATTTTTTTTGAGTGCGGGACTTGAAACTTCGTATAAAGGCATATTATTAAAATAAAAGAAAAGTGATTTCAGCGTTTTTAAAAATTCATCCCCTAAATGGGCTAAAAAAGGGTTGAAAATTTGAATCCATTACAAATACTTTGAAACTTCCTAGAAAGGCATAATAGCCGATTACAAAAAAAAGTAATATTGAGGTTTTTGGAAATTCAACCCCTAAGAGGTTAAAAAGGGGATGAAAGTTTGTCTTGGGGTAGAAATTTTATAATATAAATGTTTATTAATTATAATAAAAAAACAAGAAAACTCATTTCAGCGTTTTTAAAAATTCATCCCCCAAGGTGGTGAAAAAGGGGTTGAAATTGTATGGAGATCAAATATTTTTGTGAGTGTGGGACTTGAATCTTTGTATAAAGGCATATTATTAGAATACAAGAAAAGTAATTTCAGCGTTTTTAAAAATTCATTCCTTAAAAGGGTTAATAAGGGGTTGAAAGTTTGTATAGGGTCCAAATTATATTTTAAGCTAAGAGTTTGAAACTTCGTTAAAAGGTATTTCATTAAAAGAGAAGAAAGCTTATTTCAGCGTTTTTGATAATTCATCCCTTAAGGTGGTGAAAAAGGGGTAGAAAGTTTGTATGGAGGTCAAACATTTTTTAAGTGCGCGACTTTAATCTTTGCATAAAGACATGTTATTAGAATACAAGAAAAGTGATTTCAACGTTTTTAAAAATTCATCCCCTAAAGTGGTTAAAAAGGGGTTGAAAGTTTGTCGTGGTCCTAATTTTATTTTAAGCTAGGTACTTGAAACTTCATAGAAAGATATATACTTAAAAGAGAAAAAAACTTATTTCAGCATTATTGCAAATTCATCCCCCAAGGTGGTAAAAATGAGGTTGAAAGTTTGTATGGGGATCAAATATTGTTTTGCGTGCGGGACTTGAATCTTTGTATAAAGGCATATTATTAGAATACAAGAAAAGTAATTTAAGCGTTTTTAAATATTCATCCCCTAAAAGGGTTAAAAAGGGGCTGAAAGTAAATCTATTACAAAGGCTTTGAAACTTCTTAGAAAGGCATTGTATAAGATTCCAAAAAAGTTATTTCAACGTTCTTAAAAATTCAACCCCTACAGGGGTTAAAAAGGGAATGTAAGTTTATATGTGGTACAAGCTGGGAACTTGAAACTTGGTAAAAAGGGCATTATATTAAAATAGACGAAAACTGATTACTTACACCGTTTTTGAAAAGTTTGTATTAATAGTTTCGGGAGCGAATATTTTTTTAAATAGTGGACCTGTAAATCTTCTAAGAGGGTCGAGAGGGATTATATCGGGAACAATTTTTTTCAGTTAGGGTCTTGAAACTTCGTAGTTTGTGAAAGACAAATTTCATGCGTTGTATAATTATTAACAAATGATTAACCGTCCCTACTGATATCTTTTGCTGCATAATGTTCTATATTATGCTCATGTAGAATACATATATAACCACCAACATACAAATCCATGCGTACGAAGTCGCGGGCAACAGCTAGCTTATATATATATATATCGTTGTCTGAGTACCCATAACACAAACCTCCTTGGGCTTACCGTGGGACTTAGTCAACCTGTGTAAGAATGTCCTATAATATTTATAAAAAAAAGGCCCCAACAAAATAGCTTTAAAAAAATCTGTGCGTGATTTCTTTGCTGGCAGTTCAAAGAATAATTAAGTATTTATCTATCTCACATGGTTAATATATGTCGCAGGCATTTTGTAAGAATCCGCCGTTTACAAACGGTGCCGTCATTTTAAAAACGCTAAACGGCATTAACGGCGCCGTTTGCATTTTTTCTCGGCATTTTTGGTCGAATTAGTTCTTTAATTTACCACGCGTGGCGCTGCACATCAGAACTATGAAAAACGGGGTGTCCATCAAATCTGGAGTTCGTTCGTTCGTGGAGAAGGGCAAACCGCCAAGAAATATTACTTAGTTAAGTTGTGAGGTTTGAGTTTTTTTAAGCCATGGTCCCCCTAATGAAACCCATATTGCCTTTGACAATTTGCAAACCGCTTCGCGTTTATAAAATGACGGCGCCGTTTGTAAACGGAAAATTCTTACAAAATGCCTGCGACATATATTTGGGGGTTATATTTATTCATATTTATGTAAGAATGGTATGTATTTAGTAGATATTATGTAATTTATGTGAGTATTGTATGCGTTCTTATTTTTTTTCTTTTTTTTTCTCTAATGCTCTTTTGTGCAATAAAGTATAAATAAATAAATAAAAACATTTGTACAAACCCAAAAAAGTAAAATTATTTGTATTTTTGGTCAATATTTTTTCATGACTTAATTACAAATGTATAGTTTTCATGTTTTGTCCTATACTTGTATTGTATACCTTGCTGAATCCCTTGAGAGTGCAGTCGAAATACACGTTACTTGCGGCATAAACGGCCGTATCTTTTTATTTGATGTTTGATTTTGTCATGGCTTCAAGGGACTGTAGACTTGAGTATATGGTTTAAATTTCAACTCGATACCTCCACGCGTTCTCAAGATAAAGGGTCTTGACAGACAGACAACAAAGTGATCTTATAAGGGTTCCGTTTTTTTCCGTTTTTAGGTACGGAACTATTATATTCTATCAAATTGCGTTATTTCTACCGAAAAATTTTCGCGGTCGCTACGCTCGCGTTTTCATTTACATGTTATGTGATCCCCCCTTTGATTTTGTAAACCTACGTGCTAAATACTACCTATACCTACATTTTTATTTGAGAAATTATGAGTTCTATCCTAAAAAGTGGCTAAATTGCAAAAGGCGAATAATGACCCAGTCACAAAATGACCCTTTCAGCAAGTTGGGTTCGTAATAAACCACTACAGGAATAAAAGTAAACCACCCGGCTTTTAGTATGTTAAACTAAGAAAAGTGTGTAGAGATTTTAACAGCACACGCAGTGCAGGTGTTGTTTTAACGTCCAGCTTCTATGAAATTATGACGTATAGGTACTTAAATATAACACAGGCACTGCGTGTGCTGTCAAAATCTCTGCACTTTTCTTGGTCTAACTACCTACCCACTTAAATATTTAATCATTGCGCTAAAACAATTTCCTAAAAATTACAGATTAACGTTAACTTGGAACACGTTTCAAACTCTTTCATTCACCGGATTTATTTGTATATTTTTTCATCCAATCATCAATCATTAACAAGCAATTACAAAATTGACAGGATGTACTTGATCGGTAAACCATAAATAATATTGATTGTAAATGAGTATGTTTCCGTTGTTTATCCGAGTCCGTCACTGGCGGGGATGGTCCGGAGAATAAACAAATGCTTCCGCTCGCTATGACGAAGGGTTATAGGTACATAGGTAGGTATGTAGTACCTATACGGGATATTGGTAAACATAATTTTGCATTTTTCAAAGGAAAGGTGTTTTCGAAATTTTGATTTCTGAGATAATGAATTGAAAAGCTATTCCTTTAGGAATTCGTAGGATCCACTTTAGTACGTACATATATTTTTACATCTGGGTGTGTAGCCAACATGCCAATCGTTTACGCTCCGTAGCGAACGAAACGAAACTGTCACTGTCACACTAATATGAAAGAGAGATAGAGAGACTTAAAGCATTTAGTTATCGTAGCGCAAGTGATTTGTCACTTTGGCAACACGTCATACAAATTAACCCACAGAAAACCACAAATAAGAACTTTCAGAAATAAGTAAACAAAAAGAAGTTTTTATGTTTTGTGTTTTATATGTCGGTAGACATCGGTTGAATCGGTTCTCATATACTTACATACTTTTAATAATTGACTAGCTATTAACAAGCCTGAAGTTTCATCTACAACCGATGCACCAGTCCAAACATTTCGCTCCTGTAAATAGCTAATTCCCGGCGGGTAACCCAAGATGGCGGAATCAGTTTACGCTAATAGCGGGTCGGAAGTTACGCGGGGAGGCCGGGAAATCACCGCTCATTCAATTTGGGGTTACGCTTCACATTGCTTTCAAACTGTAGCAATTTTTTTTGTTGTGGAGGAACTGAAAAATTCCGAGTTGTAAATAGACTTTTAAAACTGTTTTAGGTAGTTAATTTAATTTCGATTCCAAATTTCAAGTATTCTGCTGCATACATATTATTATTATCCATTATTACAGCAAATTTTGCCGGTCTTTTTTATTAATATTACGGTTGTATGCCAAATCCCATTCACCATATAAAAAAAAATAAGTTTATACCTACATCAAAATTTTAATGTAGGTACATTTTTGTTAAAAGCGATTGGACGGTTTCCAAAGGTCGCAGGTTCAAGTTCTGCCGGAAGCGGTGAATTTTTAGATTTTTCATTTAATATTTTTTTTGTTAAGTGTTTGGAGGCTGTGTACGTCATCAGTCGTCACTTAGTTTTGGGCACTGCCGGATTAAAATTTGATGCCCTAACCCTAAGCATTTCTACTTCATGTTTCCGCTGCTCTCTCAGGCTCAGCCATTAAACATAACATTCCATAGGTTTGGTGCCCTAAGGCCTAGACTAAGTAACTGCTTACTTATTGGTTAAAATGGTTAATTCGGCACTGGTTTTGGGACAATTTCACGACAGCTTTTTATGGACTTGCGATCAATCAATGAAGGATCATCAACTGACCTAGTGTAGTCCCGCTTGCAGTAGGTCTTGCCGTCCCTGACGAAGCACGTGCAGCTCTCGTCGAGGAACTGGCGGCACTCCTGGCACTTGAGGCAGGCGGCGTGCCACTCCAGGTCGGGTGCCACTCTGAGGATGTACTGGTCGTGGATCTGCCCGCCGCACCCGACGCATAACGACAGCCGGAGCTTTTCTGTAAAAATAAATAACGATAATTACTTGCCAATTTATAACAATTAAAAACTTAATCATTTTAGGAATAGATCTTGTTGCCTTGAAGAAACTACATACCTATTTATGATGGAGCGAATTATTTGAGAACAAAATTCTTACCTAACCCTAATATGATTCAAATTTTTTAATGTAACTATTATCGCCACTTGGACCATCTCGCTAACCCGGAGTTAACCGGTTAAACCTGGAGTTACCATGGTTACCAGTAAAATTTGTCACTGGGTTAACGGTTTAACCGCTTAACCCCGGGTTAGTGGGATGGTGCAAGTGGCGCTTGGTGTGCCGAACTCACAGACATTTGAATCGAAGTGATGCGTACTTACTTACGAGGTACGAGTAGAGTACAGTTAGCATCAATAGTAGCGGATCAAACAACGCTCCAAAGTACATTTGTACCTGCCTATATTTATTATATCTCTACAGTTTGTGGTCTAAATGATCTGTCACAGTCTTGGTAATTGTTCTACATATAGAACCTTATACATTTTTATGAAGCTATTAGAGAATAGTAGATAGGTACTTTTGACGCGTAGTCTGATTCGTTTCAGAAATCAGAAATCAGAAACGTTTATTTGCTTAGATTTACGTTACTTTTGATACTGACTTGGACACACTAGCCGATACGATTTCGATATAGTAGCCGCTGATAGAATGGCTTTGGTAGAAGTAAGGCTTGTGCCTACTAAACTGTCGAAAATGTTATTGATGCGGATGGAACAAAAACAGATGTTCTCAACCGTCGGAGCATCACTTAATTCTTATGATATTTTAATGGCCGAAAATCTCAAAACATTTTAAAATAGCCGAATTATGCGAAACATCATAATACGTCAATAATAAAAGGATTATGAATAAATTATACGCCTGATCGATAATTTGAGGAGGCGTGGCGGCCGCGCCCACGGACGGAGCCGAGCGCAGTGGGGTGTCTCTGTCACACATAATGTGCTATATTATGAAGGTTGTATAAGAATATAGTATAGTAGAATAGTTTATTGATTGAGGTTTTCTGTAAAGGATTTGTCATAGGTACATCAGACGGGTGTTTTTGATTTAATTCAACAGAGGGCACTGTTATTTTTTTATTGAAACTTATTAAATGTGGATTTATGTACTATTAATATTAAACCTCTCAGCGAACAATGATTGTACCTATAATTAATACCTATTGACGGCTATTTTGTTGATGGTACATCCAGTTAATAGTTATTACTTATTATGTACTTTCATCTCGGCTTGTCCGTAACATAAAACAATTATATCAGGATCAGAAATTCTAGTGACTGAGTGAGACCATAATAATTTATAAGTTAAAAAAAATTGAATAAAAAAAACGCTTATTAGGTCACCTAATTTAGATGACATAAGTACTAAAAACGCTTACGCAGTCTGTAATACCTAGTACAGTCAAAGTGACCAAATATATCGGGACACATCCTTATTTCTTTAATACCTAAGGTGTTTTATGATGTATTTGGCCACTTAGGCCTTCATTATTCGACGCTGAGTGTACATGTGTTTGTTTTCTTCAGGATCAACAATTCGCTTGACTGAGGCTATTGACCGTGTCTCAAACAATGCGAAGAGTGAGGTCGACGATTCGCGGTGCGCGGGAGTGCAGCGTGACGGGACCGAAGTACGCGCAAAGGAACTATGCACGAGTGAATTAATAAAATAATAAAATATGTAAGTAATATACATTTGCTTAGCTAATAAATTTGATAAATCCTGTCCATTTATATTGATTCACAATTTCATTATCATGAAGATTAAGCATGAATAGTTTTCAATGTCAAGCTTGTAAGTAGTTTTACTATTATATGCGTTTAAATGAACCGCACACACACAAGCAAACAATACGTTTGCATTGCTCGTCTGTTCTAATGATTAGATATTATATAAAATTATATAACTACATATTAAATTTCTTTGAAGATATACATGAAGGTTAAAAGACTAGTTTCAATAGGCGAAGTCAATATATGTATATTTCATATATTTATAGATTTGCTAAGAATAAATGGTTCCATCTCGTCGAAATCAGTCCCTCGTAAACCTGCAACGGTGCAGTAAAATGCTAAAACCTGCTTAATTACCTTAATTATTAAGTTTTATTTGCGAATCCTTCGCATTGTTTTAATTAAAGGTTGTCGTAAAGCAAGCATTATTGCTTTAAAATAAGTTAATAAGTTAAAGCCAAAACGCCTTTTTAAGTTTTTTAACCGACTTTAAAAAGGGAGACTTAAAATTTAAAATGGAAAAAAATTAACCTTAAAATAAAATATTATCCCTTTTTAGGGTTCCGTACCCAAAGGGTAAAAACGGGACCCTATTACTAAGACTCCGCTATCTGTCTGTCTGTCCGTCTGTCACCAGGCTGTATCTCATGAACCGTGATAGACAGTTGAAATTTTTACAGATGATGTATTTCTGTTGCCGCTATAACAACAAATACTAAGAATAAAATAAATATTTAAGTGGGGCTCCCATACAACAAACGTGATTTCTTTTGCTATTTTTTTGCGTAATGGTACAGAAGGCGCGAGTCTGCCAGCGTGCAGCGCCAGCAACTGACATGTTTGACGTCACAAGTTTTGGTGACAAGCCAAATAGTCACAATACTTGTCAATAATACCCCCAAACAACTAAGGGATAGCTTTCTTTCCTTCTTATCGACGGGTCGACATTCGGTTCGACAGCGTTTTGACGCTTTTAAGATTTGGCTTCGCACCGGCTTCAAACTTCGTCGCTAGCGCATTTATTATTTTATTTTATCCTGTTTGAAGTCTTTTTTTAATTAACAGCTCTCTTCTAGAAAAAAAGGACGAACAAACGGGATATTTTATATATTTGGGATAATATCAGCCAAGAACGTGTCATACAAACCAGTTCTCTTTCTTAAGAACAAATGTGTAGGTACCTAATAAATATTCAATTGTCGAACTTCTAATGACTTGAAACATAAAATTTGTAATAACATTCGAAGGACTAATATTAAAAACCCAATTAAGAAAGGTGGCTATGTGAAGATTGCAAAAAACTAAAAATGGTCTTAACGAATGCATGTACCTCGTCCAATTAAACTTCCTTCAAAAACGCCGCCCAGGAATCTTGCTACATCGAAACGGCTTATATTCTAATGAATGACGTGACATAAACGTTCATGATTAATTAAATTTAATGATTAATTTAACGATAATAAGGCCTGCGGGGGCGGTAAAAGATTCCTATTTTATGTTTTGTAAATGGCAACACGCTTGCGTCAGATTTATTGTAAACTACTGTCAAGACAACAGATCATATATATATTGAGTACTAGCTTTTGACTTCGTCTGCGTGGAATTAGTAATTTGGGTACCTTAATTCTTAAACAAATCTGCTTTTTAATACATCCTTTTTTCACCCCCAAATTGGTCCACACTATACATTTCCACCCCATTTTTTACACCCTTAAGGGATGATTTCGGGGATAAAATTATTCTATATCCTTTCCCACAGCTCAAACTATCCCCATACCAAGTTTCATCTAAATCGGTTCAGCGGTTATTGATTCCCCATACAAATTTCCACCCCCTTTTCACCCCCTTGAAGGGTGAGTTCTGGGATAAAAAGTATCCTATGTCCTTCCCCGGGACTCAAACTATCTGTATACCAAATTTCAACTAAATCGGTTCAGCGGTTTAAGCGTGAAGAGGTAACACACAGACAGACAGACAGACTTTCGCATTTATAATATGAGTATGGATAATGAGTACTATGTTGGGGAACATGACACGAAACATATCTCCATAGGTCACGATGTTCGCTTACTATCCAGTAGGCCACCAGTTTGTCCGCATTCTACCCAAAATCGTTGTACAAACAATCGCGACGAATTTAATAGGCTTGATAACAAATTTATATTAATGGTATAAATCGATCAGGTTTGCTTTTGGGATCAAATGTCTATATGGGACCCATTCCATTAAAGCAATACAAAAGACAGAAATGAT
This sequence comes from Cydia strobilella, assembly GCF_947568885.1. NCBI lineage: Eukaryota > Metazoa > Arthropoda > Insecta > Lepidoptera > Tortricidae > Cydia > Cydia strobilella. The sequence continues at coordinate 18,379,329 of NC_086042.1, read as the reverse complement.
AGTCAAAGTCCGACAGTCGTACTTCACTTGCGAAACGCACCTAATAGACCTGTACCAATAACTTCTGAGGTTATAAGAATATTAATGTTGCTTATTTTTTATATATAGTTTCCAGACCATATACTAAACCTAAAAATAATATTTTGTGTCATCCTAGGTATTTGCTTAGGTAGAAATTTAGGTATTTCTTTTTTCAATCAGCATTCTGTAAAAAAAATATTCGAGACGAAATTCTTTGTTTCCCTGTAAAGGCAAAGTGGCTTCCGACGTACACACGCATTTTGTGTCATTTTCATCCACGGCTATAATGGCATTTAATAAATACCTAATATTGATCCTAAAACGCCTAAAAAAATATTAGAGTCGATAAGTGAAGTGTTGTACTTTACAGAACATTGTTATATGTTATTCAAACAAATCTGTGTCAAATTCATCCACCGCTTTTATTTAAAAAAAATTTTTTTCTAATTAACACCCTGTATCTGCCACAAAAAAAAATTCATATTATTAAGTTTACGTCTACAATATTATAATACCACATTGAGACATCATTCATAATTTGGGTCATTTTGATCCACGGTTTTTTTACTATCTGGCAAAATAAAACTCAATTGAGCAAGAAGGGCGTGCGCGGGGAAGGGTACCTACGCGGGTGGGGTGCTCATTATACTTGCCGCAATATTAGCTGGCGACTGAGATCTTAATACTATCTCCTTTACCCTTGTTAAGACCAACCAAGAGTGAAAGAGATGGCATTATGAGCTGTCTCGCCACTTAGTTTTGCGATACAGTGTATTTATTTCATTCGGAGGCATAATTACATTGTCTTATCAATCTTACCGTAGTAGGTATATAAATATAATTAAAAATAAACTGTAGGCTGCACTCCTCATACTGACCAACATTTGTGACGTTCCTAATCAAAAGGTACCAATTTCTCTGACAGGTTATTTGTATAAAGATATAATCAAATTTCGTCTTTATGGTAAACGACAAAGTGGTACCTACCTTTTGATTGAGAATGTCAAATCAGCGACTTAAAAAATACTTTTGTTTCGATTTTTAGTAGACTTTTTAAGTTTATTTTAAGACGCAATTTATTGCGATTTTTGTTATGTTTAAGCGTGGCAAGCAACATTAATTACAATGATGATGATGTTCATTAAATACAATATTTTTTCATACTATACTGAACTGTCACCCTATACATGAGAATGAACAGCGCCCTCTTGACAAGGATCATATATTACTGGTCAGGCTTTAATATGTGTCATAATTTAGTAGTCCCCTTTGTGGATTCTAAGTTTCCGAGTTACAGCAGTTTAGTGAAAGCGTTTTTTTTTTAATATAAATTAAGGGTTGAATAAAGAGGAAAGAAAATTTGATTATTTTTGCCCTACGACGTACGGTTCAGTAGATACAGCCCTATAAAGTTTTTTTTATTGTTTTTTTTTCTTTTTTTCTTTTTTACATTGTGTTTTTTGTATATTACTTTGGGGTTATATAAAGGGGACCGAAAAGTTGATTATTTTTGCGCTACGACGCACGGTTTAGGAGATACAGCCCTATATAGATTTTTTTCTTTTTCTTTTTTAGGTTTTTAAATCTTAATTAAGGGCTTCTTAAGGGGAACGAAAATTTGATTATTTTTGCGCTACGATGCACGGTTTAGGAGATACAGCCCTATAAAGTTTTTTTGTTATTATTTTTTTCTTTTTTTTTCTTGTGTTTTTGTATATTATTTTGGGGCTTCATAAAGGGGAACGAAAATTTTATTATTTTTGCGCTACGACGCATGGTTTAGGAGATACAGCCCTATAAAGATTTTTTTTTTAAATTTTGCGTTTTTTTAAATATAAATTATGGGTTGCATAAAGGGGAACGAAAATTTTATTGTTTTTGCGGTACCACGCACGGTTTAGGAGATACAGCTCTATAAAGTTTTTTTTCCTGGGTTTTTTTGTTTTTTTTTAAGTATTAATTACGGGTTTCTTAAAAGGGTTTTTTTAATTATTTTTGCGCTACGACGCATGGTTTAAGAGATACAGCCCTATAATGTTTTTTTTTTAAATTTTGCGTTTTTTTTAAATATAAATTACGGGTTGCATAAAGGGGAACAAAAATTTTATTATTTTTGCGCTACGACGCATGGTTTAGGAGATACAGCCCTATAAAGTTTTTTTTCCTGGTTTTTTTTGTTTTTTTTTTAAGTATTAATTACGGGTTTCTTAAAGGGTTTTTTTTTTATTATTATTGCGCTACGATGCACGGTTTAGGAGATGCAACCCTATAAAGATTTTTTTTGTAGTTTTTTTTTCATTGTGTTTTTTGTATATTATTTTGGGGTTCCGTAAAGGGGAACGAAAATTTTGTTATTTTTGCGCTACCACGCACGGTTTAGGAGATATAGCTCTATGAAGATTTTTTCCTGTTTTTTTTTATGTTTTTTTTTAAAGTATTAATTAAGGGTTTCTTAAAGGGGAACGAAAAATTGATTATTTTTGCGTTACGATGCACGATTTAGGAGATGCAGCCCTATAAAGATTTTTTTTTGTTTTTTTTTTTCATTGTGTTTTTTGTATATTAGTTTGGGGTTTCACAAAGGGGAACGAAAATGTGATTATTTTTGCGCTACGACTTTTAGGAGATACAGCCCTATAAAGTTTTTTTGTTTTTTTTTTTTTTTTTATTGTGTTTTTTGTATATTACTTTGGGGTTCCGTAAAGGGGAACGAAAATTTTATTATTTTTGCGCTACGACGCACGGTTTAGGAGATACAGCCCTAAAATGATTTTTTCCCTCTTATTCTTTTTTGCGTTTTTCAATCTTAATTAGGGGTTTCTTAAAGGGGTTTTTTTAATTATTTTTGCGCTACGACGCATGGTTTAAGAGATACAGCCCTATAATGTTTTTTTTTTAATTTTGCGTTTTTTTTAAATATAAATTATGGGTTGCATAAAGGGGAACAAAAATTTTATTATTTTTGCGCTACGACGCATGGTTTAGGAGATACAGCCCTATAAAGATTTTTTTTTTAATTTTGCGTTTTTTTTAAATATAAATTATGGGTTGCATAAAGGAGAACGAAAATTTTATTGTTTTTGCGGTACCACGCACGGTTTAGGAGATACAGCTCTATAAAGTTTTTTCCTGGTCTTTTTTGTTTTTTTTTTTAGTATTAATTACGGGTTTCTTAAAGGGTTTTTTTTATATTATTTTTGCGCTACGATGCACGGTTTAGGAGATGCAACCCTATAAAGATTTTTTTTGTTGTTTTTTTTTTCATTGTGTTTTTTGTATATTATTTTGGGGTTCCGTAAAGGGGAACGAAAATTTTGTTATTTTTGCGCTACCACGCACGGTTTAGGAGATATAGCTCTATAAAGATTTTTTCCTGTTTTTTTTTTGTTTTTTTTTTAAAGTATTAATTAAGGGTTTCTTAAAGGGGAACGAAAAATTGATTATTTTTGCGCTACGATGCACGATTTAGGAGATGCAGCCCTACAAAGATTTTTTTTTTGTTTTTTTTTTTTTTTCATTGTGTTTTTTGTATATTACTTTGGGGTTCCACAAAGGGGAACGAAAATGTGATTATTTTTGCGCTACGACTTTTAGGAGATACAGCCCTATAAAGTTTTTTTTTTTTTTTTTCATTGTGTTTTATTGTATATTACTTTGGGGTTCCGTAAAGGGGAACGAAAATTTTATTATTTTTGCGCTACGACGCACGGTTTAGGAGATACAGCCCTAAAATGATTTTTTCCCTCTTTTTCTTTTTTGCGTTTTTCAATCTTAATTAGGGGTTTCTTAAAGGGGTTTTTTTAATTATTTTTGAGCTACGACGCATGGTTTAAGAGATACAGCCCTATAATGTTTTTTTTTTAAATTTTGCGTTTTTTTTTTAAATATAAATTATGGGTTGCATAAAGGGGAACAAAAATTTTATTATTTTTGCGCTACGACGCATGGTTTAGGAGATACAGCCCTATAAAGATTTTGTTTTTAAATTTTGCGTTTTTTTTTAAATATAAATTATGGGTTGCATAAAGGAGAACGAAAATTTTATTGTTTTTGCGGTACCACGCACGGTTTAGGAGATACAGCTCTATAAAGTTTTTTTTCCTGGTTTTTTTTGTTTTTTTTTTTAAGTATTAATTACGGGTTTCTTAAAGGGTTTTTTATTATTATTTTTGCGCTACGATGCACGGTTTAGGAGATGCAACCCTATAAAGATATTTTTTGTTGTTTTTTTTTTTTTCATTGTGTTTTTTGTATATTATTTTGGGGTTCCGTAAAGGGGAACGAAAATTTTGTTATTTTTGCGCTACCACGCACGGTTTAGGAGATATAGCTCTATAAAGATTTTTTCCTGTTTTTTTTGTTTTTTTTTTTTAAGTATTAATTAAGGGTTTCTTAAAGGGGAACGAAAAATTGATTATTTTTGCGCTACGATGCACGATTTAGGAGATGCAGCCCTATAAATATTTTTTTTTTTTTCATTGTGTTTTTTGTATATTAGTTTGGGGTTCCACTAAGGGCAACGAAAATGTGATTATTTTTGCGCTACGACTTTTAGGAGATACAGCCCTATAAAGTTTTTTTTGTTTTTTTTTTTTTTTTTCATTGTGTTTTTTGTATATTACTTTGGGGTTCCGTAAAGGGGAACGAAAATTTTATTATTTTTGCGCTACGACGCACGGTTTAGGAGATACAGCCCTAAAATGATTTTTTCCCTCTTTTTCTTTTTTGCGTTTTTCAATCTTAATTAGGGGTTTCTTAAAGGGGTTTTTTTAATTATTTTTGAGCTACGACGCATGGTTTAAGAGATACAGCCCTATAATGTTTTTTTTTTAAATTTTGCGTTTTTTTTTTAAATATAAATTATGGGTTGCATAAAGGGGAACAAAAATTTTATTATTTTTGCGCTACGACGCATGGTTTAGGAGATACAGCCCTATAAAGATTTTGTTTTTAAATTTTGCGTTTTTTTTTAAATATAAATTATGGGTTGCATAAAGGAGAACGAAAATTTTATTGTTTTTGCGGTACCACGCACGGTTTAGGAGATACAGCTCTATAAAGTTTTTTTTCCTGGTTTTTTTTGTTTTTTTTTTTAAGTATTAATTACGGGTTTCTTAAAGGGTTTTTTATTATTATTTTTGCGCTACGATGCACGGTTTAGGAGATGCAACCCTATAAAGATATTTTTTGTTGTTTTTTTTTTTCATTGTGTTTTTTGTATATTATTTTGGGGTTCCGTAAAGGGGAACGAAAATTTTGTTATTTTTGCGCTACCACGCACGGTTTAGGAGATATAGCTCTATAAAGATTTTTTCCTGTTTTTTTTTGTTTTTTTTTTTAAGTATTAATTAAGGGTTTCTTAAAGGGGAACGAAAAATTGATTATTTTTGCGCTACGATGCACGATTTAGGAGATGCAGCCCTATAAATATTTTTTTTTTTTTTCATTGTGTTTTTTGTATATTAGTTTGGGGTTCCACTAAGGGGAACGAAAATGTGATTATTTTTGCGCTACGACTTTTAGGAGATACAGCCCTATAAAGTTTTTTTTTTTTTTTTTTTTTTTTTTCATTGTGTTTTTTGTATATTACTTTGGGGTTCCGTAAAGGGGAACGAAAATTTTATTATTTTTGCGCTACGACGCACGGTTTAGGAGATACAGCCCTAAAATGATTTTTTCCCTCTTTTTCTTTTTTGCGTTTTTCAATCTTAATTAGGGGTTTCTTAAAGGGTTTTTTTTTTTTATTTTTTTTGCGCTATGATGCACGGTGTAGGAGATACAGCCCGATAAAGTTTTTTTCTTTTTTTTCATTGTGTTTTTAGTATATTACTTTGGGGCTTCATAAAGGGGAACGAAATTTTTATTATTTTTGCGCTACGACGCATGGTTTAAGAGATACAGCCCTATAATGATTTTTTTGCGTTTTTTTTTTAAATATAAATTATGGGTTGCATAAAGGGGAACGAAACGTATTATTTTTGCGCCACCACGCACGGTTTAGGAGATATTATATCTATATATATAGCTATAATAGCTCTATAAAGTTTTTTTCCTGGTTTTTTTTTTAAGTTTCAATTAAGGGTTTCTTAAGGGGAACGAAAATTTGATTATTTTTGTGCTACGATGCACGGTTTAGGAGATGCAGCCCTATAAAGATTTTTTTGTTGTTTTTTTTTTCATTGTGTTTTTTGTATATTACTTTGGGGTTCCGTATAGGGGAACGAAAGTTTTGTTATTTTTGCGCTACCACGCACGGTTTAGGAGATATAGCTCTATAAAGATTTTTTCCTTTTTTTTTTTTAGTATTAATTAAGGGTTTCTTAAAGGGGAACGAAAAATTGATTATTTTTGCGCTACGATGCACGATTTAGATGTAGCCCTATAAAGTTTTTTTTTTGTTTTTTTTTTTTCATTGTGTTTTTTGTATATTAGTTTGGGGTTCCATAAAGGGGAACGAAAATTTGATTATTTTTGCGCTACGATGGTTTAGGAGATACAGCCCTATAAAGTTTTTTTTTGTTTTTTTTGTTGCGTTGTTTTTAAATATAAATTAATGGTTACATAAACGGGACCGAAACGTTTATTTTTGCGCTACGACGCACGGTTTAGGAGATACAGCCCTATAAAGATTTTTTCCTCTTTTTTTCTTTTTTGCGTTTTTAAATCTTAATTAGGGGCTTCTTAAAGGGGAGCGAAAATTTTATTATTTTTGCGCTACGACGCATGGTTTAGGAGATACAGTCCTATATTTTTTTTTACAATGCATGTGCTCGAAAAGTGCGTTTCCTACGGAGCCATATCGTGCGGAAAGTACTGCTTTTCCGCACTAGTGCTTTTTGTTTTCAATTTTTTTTTACAGTACATATGGTGCTACTTTCTCGCACTAGTGCGGAAAAGAGCACTTACCGTGCATATGTCGAAAGTTTAAAGGGCCATATGTACTGTAAAACGTACGATACACGTGCGAATAGGTAATTCGCAACTCGTGTCGATTTAAAACACCTTATAATAATTAAACTTATTTGCCATGATATGTTTTTTTATTTACTCGCACAATGCATAGTAAAACATTGTATGATACACGTGCGTAAAGATGATTTCCGCACTTGTTGCATAAATAGCTTTTTTTTTTATCAAAGAATGAAAGAAAGTCACGGTATTAATAACCAAATTTTACTTTAGTGGTACCTTTTCCCTATCACTGTCACAAATGTATGTGGCGTTCACGTAAACGCGATATTTTTAAGATTTCCCTGCGCAATGTTGCCAGCTCGCTCGCAAATCAAACATGTACTTACAGTTCTTTTGCATAATGGTGACATTGTACAATATCTATAAGTTTTAAATAGGTAAAAGATAATTCGACGCATTCTTTGCTTGCTTGTTGCTTGTTGTTGTGTTGTTTGCGTAACTTCTTTGAATAAGTTGCGTTAATTTGGCGCACAGGCGAAGTAAACATGCGTTGCGTACGGCAAGGTCACGCCGCGGCCCCACCCTGCACGGCCTCCGTTGCCCATTCAGACCGCCCGCTAGCTTCGTTCGAACGCAAATAATATTTTTGTAATATTTGTTTAAGCAGTGGATGCAAGTGACACAAATTCATACATCTTATTTATCCCGCATTTCAAATTAATAAGATGTAAACTCTAATATCTTTAATATTCTTTTGTAACGGTGACAGCCTGTTACATAAAAATCATCAAATATCTTATGAAGCTATGCCTTAATAAGACACAAAATCATTTAATGGACCTATTTAAACGATTAAATTCGACCTAAGTAATTTTTTTTAACTCTAATTTTTTTTTGTGTCATTTAGAATATTATGAGATAGTATCAGATTGCAGTGGACGTAATTGACACAAACTATGTTTTCACACTAAAAACACTATCCTAAATGCAACACAGTTACATGTTTTCTCTCGAATATTTTTTTCTCCAAAATAATTCAAAATAAAAAATAATTACCACAAAATAACAAATTACTAGAAAAGCAAATTATATATATGACACAAAACAAAATGTAAGATTTACATCTTAACAAAGTATTCATAAGCGAAAACAGAATTGACTTTAATATTTTTATAACCTAGGGGTCAAAATATAGCCAGCGGTACAGGTCTATAACAAAACGATAAGTGAACGTGACGTCAAGGTCACTGAGAGCTCATCTTGAATGTATGGAAAATAAGTTAAATTGAGAGTTTGTCGGTGAAATATTGCGTTTATGCATATAGTTGCTATACAATCTTTTTTTTTATAAAATGCAAGGAATCTAATGGTATCTTTACTTTATTCCTTTTAGGGAGTTAAAAAAAAACTTTTAATTTTGAAATTTTTAGATCTTGTACTTTTTTTTATCATTTCCATATATTATTTTACATACATATAATCACCCCTATTTCTCGGAGGGGTAGGCAGAGACCACGAATTTCCACTTGCTACGATCCTGACATACCTCTTTCGCTTCCTTCACTTTCATAACATTCTTCATACACGCTCGCCGGTCTAGGGTGCTCTTGACCTGGCCTTTCTTCAGGATTTCCCCGATTTGACCAGAGAAAGTCCGCCGAGGTCTATTACCCCTTCAAACTCCCGCTTCTACTTCACCCTTATACACTCTCTTTGTTAGCCTTCTTTCACTCATTCTTTCTTTATTATTTTAATGTCCACATTATTGTGATAAATTGCTCATTTGCTATCTATTTTACTAGATTTTGTTATAAAATTCAACATGTGTCATCATCCCTATTGTACACTTGTTGCCTGCTTTTGTCTAAAGAAAGGACGCTTAACACGAGAAACTTCATTCATACATTGACACGCGTATCTCTATCACAAATCTCTATCACACGCGCGTCATTGTATTGTATCGCTCGCACAGTGTGGTAGAAGAGCTGACTGCAATATTTCGTACCGACTTGATACCGAGATGAGATGCACAATGGTTTCCCATAAAAGTGATGCTAAGTCCGAACTTGATTGTCTGCCACGGCGGAACTTGCCGAAAGTACAAAAAAGAAGGCCACTTCCGATGCGAAAAAGGGGGTGTTTCGGCAGGAAAAGCCTTGGCAGATTTATATATTCCTGCAATTGAGGGTTCATACCTTATCTACCGACTGGAATTGGTTTCATGCTAGTATGAGATGGGTATATTTAGAGGTACCGATGATCACCTCTGGGAGCGTCTGCCAAGCACTTCCGGCAAAAAAATACTGACAAATTTCGCTTTTCTGTGTCAACTAGTTCATTTCTAACTGCTGCCATAATTATTATTTCGGTATCAAATGGGTAAATTCAGCCTTCTTTTTCGCACCGGAAGTGGCCTTCTTTTTTGTACTTTCGACAAGTTCCGCCGTGGCAGACTATCAAATTCGGACTTTAGCATCACTTTTATGGGAAACCATTGTGCATTTCATCGCGGTATCAAGTCGGTGCGAAATTTTGCAGCCGGCTCTTCTACCAGTGTCATCGACCGCCAGCATCATGGGCGGGGCAGCAATAAAATTACGCGCGTGCGAGAGAGATAGGAACAGGCAGGTCAATACGAAATTTCTTGTGTTAAGCCAAAAGCGTCTTTTCTTTATAGAAACAAAGAGGATATAATAAGATAGAGCGGTACTGTCATAGTAAATTTTGTAACCACTGTAGATTCACTGCCATCTATCGACACACTTTTAAACTAAAAGTGAAGATTTATAAAAATACGTTAAAATGTATTTAAATATGGATAAATGATTTTTTTATTTGCATTAATTATTTTTATATGATTTTGACTCATGTTCTTTCACTGATATGCGTTAAGATTATAAATAACAAACGAAACCGTCAACGCCCTCTATACGAGAGTAGGCCAAAACTAGTGGCGCCCTCTGATCGAGAATCAAATTTTCGTTATTTTCGAGGCACGTTTTTTCCTTAGACTGTATCCATCTATTACCGAGTTATATCTATCTTTGATAGAAATGTCTTACACTCACTCTTCTTCACAAACAGTAAAACCGGACAAGTGCGAGTTGGACTCGCCCACTGAGGGCTCCGTACTTTTTAGTACAGTGTAAACTCCATATAACGTCACTCGATATAACGACTCACTCCCTATAACGTCAACATGCCTATAGCCTATAGCCTATAGCTGCTTTACTTTAATATTAATTTCCCTCTATATAACGAAAACTCTCCATAGCGTCGAAAACGTCCGATCCCTTGAGTATCGCTATATAGAGTTTATACACTTTGTTGTTATAGCGGCTACAGAAATACATCATCTGTGAAAACTTCACTATCATGGTTCATGAGATACAGCCTGGTGACAGACAGACAGACGGACAGAGGAGTCTTAGTAATAGGGTCCCGTTTTTACCGTTTGGGTACGGAACCCTAAAAACGCGGTAAAATACAAAGAACATTCACTATCAAAAAGTACAAGGAGAGCGAAAAACAAGGAATTGTTAAGTAATTTTTTGTACAATAATTACTCATTCAAATAACGTTAAGTAAACTGTAAACGTCTACCTAATTAGAAAAATAAACATGGCGCTACAAAACGTACAGGCGGCAAGGCAAGGCAGTTCATAATTTAAATAATTACTCATTTGATAGACAAGTGCATACATTATTAGTTACTTGTTTTCTTAGTTAGGATCCGCTTATTTTTGCAGTTTCTATTAATATTTATAAAAGTCTCAGTGTTATAATATTCAGATTTACATGTGTTTAGAACAGTGTTCCAGGGCTGGATTGTATTAATTCTACTTGCATGTATGTAGGGGAAAATTTAAATAACTTACGAACTATATAATATTGTCTTCGGTTACCGCGATAGTTACTCATGAAATAAAACTATGAAAACGGATTATATCGCGTATATTGAATTTATAATACATCCCGACGTTTCGAACCCTTTACAGCGTTCGTGTCACCCGTTGACCACGAACGCTGTAAAGGGTTCGAAACGTCGGGATGTATTATAAATTCAATATACGCGATATAATCCGTTTTCATAGTTTTATTACGAACTATAGTTAAATTTTATTATTTAGATTCAAACTGTGTATTCATGTATTGCATTATTTCCCTATTTGTTTTATCAAGTTTTATTATTGCTATGTTAATCTTATACAACTTAGTTATACATATCACATATGTATTTACAATTAATTTAAGGAGTTTGCTTGAGGCATCTGACAACATGTACTTTGGTTTTTTTGTTATAATTTTAACGATATTACGAAAGAGGTTTACAACGACATTCCTTTTCCCTGGTCATATAAACATTAAAGTTCTGAGATAATTTTGTGACTTTGTTTTAATAGTCGTTAATAGGTACTTAAATAATTAAGTATCTTTTTTGGTGGTACTTTATTTGGATAACAATCGTATAAGTTTTACTATTACGAGACAGGTAGTAGAGATTGGTAATAGATAAGTTAAACCTACCGCCACAAATGGCGTAGTTCGTTAAATATCCTCCATCCAGCCTTTTACGATACCTACGAATATGCCAAATTATCATATTTATCATTAGAATCAAACATGCTAAGTATATCCGTACATTACTAGGGTATATTGGTCATTCGAGCATGTTTAACGTAATAGGCTATTTGACTAATTTTTGAAAATGGTTTTAATTTATTGTTTATGACTTAATAATTACATATTTCGTCCCCCCCCACCCCCTATACATATTTCGTCGGCCTCGAGCACTGGGCCGACTGACTTAATAAATTTAATTTAATAAATTACAAAGAAAATCAAATTGCAATATTACAGTAGTTCGTTATAATGCCAATTAAGGATTTTATTAATGTGCACATTGTACCTGGTTGGATAAAATTATATTATTCAAACACTGTTCTATTTAATTCTGTAATTTGCATATGTAATTCGTCATTCAGAACATTTTTTTATCTAGTCTAACTTTATTTTATCTGACTAGTCTAATTAACTCAACGTTAGATCGACAAGATAAGAAACTAGAACCGCATAATTTAATTTCTTTATTCTAATGAAATACCAATGCATGCATTTTATGATATTTAGTTTATTTGTGAGTAAGACAACGTGTTTTATTGTTTTGTAACAAAATTGCTTGTCTATAAATAATAAAAGTATGTAACATAGTTAGGTATTCAAATAAGAAAATACTGACACGACTCGTCGACTTTCATTTTATTTTATTAAGAAACCGAGACGAAAATAGTGAATGGTAAATTATGGCACATTTGCACCATATGTACTTTATATAGTACGAATGACATCATCTTGATCCGCTGGATTAATCAGCACGAGATCTCGCGCCGTAATCCATAGATCTTCTCTGCGTGCGCACATTGTTTGTGTTTGGGTGTGCATGTCCGTGTGTGTGAGGCTGGTTTTAAAACGCGTGCGTTAGAATTTATTGTGTCAATAATGAGCTGACCGCCGCCGCCGTGTCGCGCGATAGGGCTGGCGGCGCAAGTAAAAGGGAAATTTTTATTTGAAGTTATTTGTGGATACAGATTTCATAAGTTCCTCTTACCGCCTTACTGCATGTAGACTGTAGAGTTTAAATGAAATCGTAGACGTTCATTTCTATTTACTTACATATTCAATCATTGTATTCAACAGTGGCAATATATACAAACTTCCATATCTTTCGCAAAAATCCTCGATTATATTATTTCAGGTTTTTATTTTCCAGTTCATATCTGAATTCGTTTGTTCACATTGTAGTCCAATTGATGGTGTAGGTAACCCCATAGGGTAGCTACCTTAGTCGATATCCATGCAATAGGTGCTTAATAGGTATTAGTCCAGAGGGTATTATGAGTAATAGTTCGTTTCGCGTAAAATTGTACCGGAATTCTCATTTAGGCATGTCCTTTGACACGACACGATGTTAACTACAAACGAATGTCAAAACTTTATCATTCAGCACGTTGTTAATTAAAATAAAAAAATAAACTACAAGACGACATCATTCACTTTCAATTAATTACGTCAGACAGTGGCAACCCTAGGTCCAATAATCGAATCGGGAGGCGGCTCGTTCAAAGACGCGCTATCGGCTTATCTTCACGACCATTATATGTGCGGGGCAGCCAGAGAGACTACAGGTGAAGTGCAATTATTGATTAACATACTTTACGCCCTTTGGAGTAGGAGAGGTGAAGATCTGGCCTAGTAAGGCCATGCCTATGAAGCCGATGATCCCGGGTTCTTATCCCGGTAAGGTCATTGATATACTCGTAATGTGTGATAGTGATGAGCAGTATGACGGATATTAGTTCCTGAGTTGAGTATTTTTATGTATTTAACTATTTATAGTTATTTACATCGTTGTCTAAGTAACAACTAGGGAATGCAATCTCGATCTCGCAATTTCGAGATCTCGCACGAATTTTCGAGATTAAATCTCGTTGACAGGAAACCTCGATCTTTGCAATCTCAGTTGAGATCTCGATTAATATTTTCGAGATCTCGAATGAAAGTTACTTTGTGAGTAATCTTTTTGACATTAGATTCATGTTGTTCAGGCAGTGCTATTGTGTGCGGCCGGCTTCAGCTGACGATAAAAGCACTGTGGCGCGCTCTGTGCGGAAGAATCGGGTGAACTTGGCGTACCCACCCACTATTATTTAAGTATATGAGTTTTGCTCGCTTACCCTACATCTTTTTGTAAGTTGCTCATTGCTTCTCAAAAATATCAACTGAGCACATTTTCTTACTTACATGCAAATTAAAGCTACGTATATTTTTGTCAAATCTCGATCTCGAAAGTCTGACGTTCGAGATCTCGAAACACCCAATCTCGATTCAGTTTTTTCGTGCGAGATCTCGAATTGCCAATCTTGGTGCGAGATTGCATTCTCTTCAATTTGATTTATTTATTACTGTTAAGTACTTAATTTATCGTGTAAGTTACTCCCTGAACCTAACATTAATTAGGTGCGTACACGATGGAAATTCTATCGTTGAATACGTTAAAAGTTTCATCGTTGTAAAGCCTGTACCCTGTACGGACTCAATTTAGTATTTTTCTGGAATCTAAATCTTAATTTTTTGTTGCGAAAATAAGCCTAAATGAGCTGAATAATTAACAAGCATTATAGACATTCAATTCAGATTCGCCGCACCGCCGGCAGAAATAAAATTAACATAAATAAATAAACAACATTCAAATTAGGAAACAAGTTTGACAGCAATAAAATAAAATAAAAATAACATAAAAGTCGCCTAATAACCCAATCAAGAAACTATAGTAAGTCTTGCCTACATTATTAATTTGGTTTTATTTCGTGAATCGTGTCGTGTCATATACTAGAGGTAAATTTTACAGGCTATGTAAGGCAGGCCGTCTTCACAAGTTATATGACAGCGTTTGGAAATGTGTTTTCACTTGTGACCAAATCGTATTTTCGCAATAATAATCTAAGTTTAGATAGCCACTGTATGCATAAACCACCCCGTAGTGTTGTCTCCTCTTTCCCAAAGCCGCCAAAGTGCGCCGCGTGTGTACTCACCACCTTTGGACCGAAAAAGATCTGCCCTTTTTTGTTTTGAAAGGTTTTTTAATGGGCAGAGTTCGACGACGTGACATGGTGCTACTTTGGCGTCATTTATGGTCGAAATTACGACACAAATAGAAATCGAGTCAATATCCGGCAATGTTAAGTAGCATTCGATGAAAGACTGTGTGCGTGACGTTTTTGGGAGTAATACCTGTTATGGTTTACAAAAAATCACTCATATTTTTTTGCAGATTGATTAAAAACGCAAAATTATGTAGTTACTTTCGATGATTGTCTTATCTGGATTGTTTTTGTTAAGTCTTGTATGACTAATATCGAATCGGAGCAAAGATATGTCTTCCGTAAAACTCAGAATCACTATTATAATCACGCAGAATAAATAAACCGGCCAAGTGCGAGTCGGACTCGCGTTCCAAGGGTTCCGTACATTACACAATTTTTAACAATGTACCTATTTTTGGGTGATACGTGAGATGTCTAAAAAATCCGTAGAGGTCGGATCAAAAACTAAGTAATTAAGTCCGACTCACGCTTGACTCTACATTTCTAATAGATTTTCCTGTGATCTAGAGGTAAAGAACTATTTTGTATATTTTTTTCAAAACCTTAGACCCAGTAGTTTTGGAGATAAAGGAGAGGGGGGGGGGGAGATTCTTATAATGAGCTCTTTCATTTGATATGTAACACGATATAGTTTTAAAAACTTTATTTTTTAATTTTCTCATTTACCACCCCAAAGTGGCCTCCATGTTTAAAATTTAGTTGTTTACGATACAATAAGGGTTTTTCCTTCTGAGGTACGGAACCCTAAAAATAGAGAATATAATAAAAAATGCCGATGTCCGACTGAAAATATCTCTATAAGTCCTTAAGCTAACCACTACATCTGTCTTCTCATATTCATCAAAGGAATGCTGCGCCAGCTCTGGACTGTTCCCATCGCGTAATTCAGGCGACCCATCTAATCTAACCGTCTAACTGTGACCTCTAGGTACCTCGGTGGGTACGCTTATACTGGTTCATCTAAGACGAACGACTTTCTCGTGCTCGGTATGCAATGGCCATATTGGGCCTGGTAGTTTACTACCAGACCAGACACAGATTTACGCTTATCTCTAGCGCGTCGGTACATGCGCCACGCTTGTGGAGAAAGCTCAGTCTAATATGTGCCTGTTCGAGCAGTTTCCTGACCTTGGGTTGTGTACAAAAGTGGTTTTGGACTGCATGCTTGATCAAACCAAATGGGATCTGTAAGTATTGGACCCAATGGCATTAGTGTATAAATGTTTGAACACATCAATGATAATACATTTGGTTTGGCCTTATATCTTTAAAGCGAACTTGATGGTACACGTACCAGAGTAGCAAACTCAGTAGATAATTAGATGAGTAAATTAGTGTCAATCAATTATGTAAATTTATCTGTATCTACAATACTACATTCGTCTCTGTCCCTTATGCAGGAAAGGCGAAACACAACACCAGGATCCAGCTCAAACTGCTCGTCAAACAAATAAAGTCGACTTAACACTGTCAATAGCAGTCAGAATCCTGCGTCGAGTAAAATAATTACGCATGCAATTTGTATAGGATATAAGTTTATATGTGACGGGATTTTGACCCGTATGTAATTTCTTGTTGGTTTAAGGATATTTGTAAAGGATGGAGGTAAAAATTAGCAGGTCCTACCGCGGTATAGAGTAAAGGGCTGCGCCGGTAATAGGAAGGGCAAATATGCGAGTAAATACAGCGGACGAAAATAGCTTATTGTTGGACTGTTTGCCCCGGTTAACATGTTCCATATTAAGTAGATAAGCTGAACTTTGCGTCTGTACTGTAAGTAGAATTATAAATTGTAGCGTTTATAATTGGTTAATAAAAAAAGTGTAGAAAACTGCGTGTAACTGTGTAACTATTATTTTATTAGTTTATACTGAATATATTAAAGGTGATCAATAGACGTCCTTAAACTTATAGGGATAGGGAATTTTCTAAAACGCTATCTGCGATTAGGTTTTATGACTCTCCTATTACCTAGATCTAAAAGTGATTGCACATGATCAGATGATCACTTAGGCAATGGCATCCGAGAAGCATTTCTTGGGCAGGACTTGTGGCGCAGGCGCGGATTAGGCGTGAGAACCGAATTCTGCGAGTCACTCTGAAATGTTATCAATGCATCGATATGTTGGTAACGCCGCTACCGTGCGGTGTGGGCCAGGGAACGAGCGACTCGTAGTCAAAATTTCAGCGGTTTTGCTTCTAGGAAGGTACTGGTGGCGCAAAGTATTAAGGTAGTAGTTAACGGCCCACAGCCGAGTTGATAGTGACTACCTACCTAAGAAAGAAGCTGGTGAACCTGGGTATGAATTCCGATAAGGAATGTCATTCATTTATAATGTGGTGACTTTTGTGCCATAACCCCAACCGCAAATGCAAGATGCAAGTTCACACGGGGACCGAGGACCGAAAAATTTAGTCTAGTCACTTTTGAAATAAAATTGTAAGAATGAAATTTTATGAATTAAAACTACATATTTAAACGGATTATATTGCGTATAATGAATTTAGAATTCATCCCGAAGTTTACATACAGAAATATTGAACCAAACTTTACATTTAAAGGCTAGTTATACATGCAAAATAGGTTTATAATTATATTTTCACCTCAGCACCTCGAACAAGCCTACTTTCGTCACTCCCTGGAGTGAAACAATGTAACTTTTTAATTTAGTGAAGGCCATGAACTTCATACTTTTATTACATTTTTTTATGGTATGGTATGGTATGGTATGGTCTGGTATGGTATGGTCTGGTATGGTATGGTCTGGTATGGTATGGTATGTTATGGTATGGTATGGTATGGTATGGTCTGGTATGGTATGGTATGGTATGGTATGATATGGTATGGTATGGTATGGTATGGTATCGTGTGGTGTGGTGTGGTGTGGTATGGTATGGTATGGTATGGTATGGTCTGGTCTGGTATGGTATGGTATGGTCTGGTATGGTATGGTGTGGTGTGGTGTGGTGTGGTGTGGTATGGTATGGTATCGTATCGTATGGTATGGTATGGTATGGTATGGTATGGTATGCTATGATATGGTAAGTACATATTATAATACTTTTTTTCTGTTTAGTCTGTGTAATTCGAAATACATTTTAACCTTTAATATGTTCTCACTACTGAGGTGAAAAATTATGTGTGCAAAACGAGAGCAAAGTTATTTTACATCTCGTGTTTTTGAGTCCCTCGCTACGCTCAAGATTCTACCTTAGAATTTTTTCAATTCAATTATAGAATCTTTCGCTTTCTCGGGACTCAAAATAAATACTCGCAAGGAAAACCAACTTTCCTCTCTTGTTGCACAAATAACTATTTACCTAGACTTCAAATGCTGTAACTTGTTGCAACTCTGTCACATTTCTCCTGGCCCCACAAGATCAGATAAAGACCCGTGACGGCTGTATCCCCGTCTAGATGGCGTCACTGCGTCAAAGATGGGAGATTACAGGTCCCGATCGATTGATTTGTCATTTAAGTCATTTTACGAGCTGAGGCTAACATTACAGTATTAATCAGGTATGAGAATGAATTTGTTCTGAAGGTTATTTAAGTACACCGCACTGCACTTAGTTCAATAAAATACCGAAAATACATACCTACCTACCTACTCGTATATAAATATATATATTCAATAGCTCTGTGTAGTAAAAAAATACACTAAAACTCCATACGTTAACCCACTTGGTAGATTGGTACATAATACATATTTGGAAGCTTTGCTTTGCTTATAGGTATATGATATACCTTAGTACAGTACGTAGCATATTATAAGTAGCGTATAGGCCACAAATCACAATAGCATAGGTCATAGGTATGCTCTCCAACCACTTATTATCTTCTTATTATTTAAAGTTAAATAAACAAAGAGAAGGTACCTAAACCTAATACCTATTTAAATTTAAAGTAGTTAGAATAGAATAGAATCATTTCAATGAGATTTTTTATTGCCTATGCAATGAAGTTGAAAATAAAAACATGATATGATAGAGTTTTTGCTTAATACATATGTACTTGTTTTGCGTACTTACATTAATAAAATTCTGCCCTACAAAATAAAATATTCAAATCCGACCAATCTCAGATCAAAAACTTACTTGACAAGAAGTTTCGTGTCTCACTTATAAACACGCTTTACTCCATATTAATACGAAGTTGAAACAACATGCCAATCAAAGTACGTGGGCTAAAGATCCCATCGTCGACTTAGCGACAAGCCCGGTAGGACGTCGGATTATCGGGACTGGGCTTAGCGGCCGGGACACACTAGGCCCCGTAGGTATATATCCAGGTAAGTTATACGCGGCTCGACTAATAAATCATTACTTCCATACCTATTAACACTTTTTCAGGCCGCACCAGTCCTGAGTTTATAGACGGTTTTCCCAAAAAATGCAAATAATTTAGATTTAGTGATTCAACGAGACGATTTTCCGAAAGTCCTTTTGAACCTTAAATCGCAGTGCTCTAAGGTTGAAATTATATTGAATGGTCGAAATTCGTACTATGCCTGATAGAGGGTTAATTATTTACGCGGTGTAGGTCAGGTTAGGACCTGGATATTGATAATCTAATGCACTTATTTCCTAGCCAGAATCACTAGGACAATTTTTAACACGAAGGAGGTATAAATTTACTACCTTTTTTGTGCGCGATTAAGCGTTAAAATCCTTCCACTTTATCCTGGCCACAAACTAGTTTTATTTCAATTGGATTTCAGTCTTTGTTAAATTTGTTGGAACCAAATTACATTTTTTTTTTCACTGAAAACCTCCACAAACACACGAAGACGTCGGTAACCGATCTGCGTTGCGTTGGAGAAACTTTAAAAATAAATACTGACATGTAATCGTGTTCACGTTGATTTACTTATTCCATATCATTTACTTATTCTATTCTATTTCATACAACTATAAATATTAATAATCGCCCAGTGTAACACTGCCGTAACTAAAAAAAAGTACAAACCCTGACCAGTAGCCGGAAAGGGTTTTATGACAACGTGAATGATGGATAAAAAGTTGATCGCAGCCTCAACCTATAGGCATTATAAAATGCCTCTATAAATATTATATCGAATATGCCCAATTGTCTGTATGCGAAGTGCGTGGTTCGGGAAATGCAACATACGACAATGCAAGGCTTGGGAATGGAACAAAATCTTCATACATTTCAACTGAAACCCTAGAACGGTAATTATGTATCAATTACCGTTCTATAGGGTTTCAGTTTGCGTAATAGGCATTTTCATTGTACCTATGTATTCTAGGGGGGGGCAGAGGGGGCAAGTGCCCCGGGCGCCATCCAAGGGGGGGGGGGGCGCCAAAATGGGCAAAAGGCAGCAGCAGGAAAACTTTTGTCAGTCGTCAGGGGGCGCAAATTTGGTGACTGCCCCGGGCGCCATATCCTCTAGCTACGCCCCTGCACGTTTATGACAAAATGTATGGGATTAGACATTGATCGTCAAAGTTGTGACAATTGCTAACCGGCCATTAATGGTAGGTACAGTCGAAGGCAAAAATATCGATCCAGACAAATGGCTCATGTATATATATTTATGCCCTTGACTGTACACAGTTAAATGAAAACATCCTAATACGCAATACGTACGGATTTACAATATGGATTAAATACATAAGGAGCGGCATAAGTCCGAATTTTATTTTTTTCAAATTCTAAGTATTAATCGATGAAAGATGAATGGAAAATGAACCATATGGAAAAAGGTGAATTTTTGAACTTATCAGTAAGTATACTTATATTGGACAAATAAACACAAGCTAGCCGAAATTCCACTTATCTAACGTATGAAGCTTTATCCGGTAATACTACAATTAAATTATACGTTAAGTACCTAGATGTTTTTCACTTATAAGATCACCACATCACATAGTACCTACCTACCGCATTTTATTATTTGTTAGGTGCATTGGTAAAAGACACAATCCGGTACAAAGCTAGGGCATTTACAATATTATCTGTGAGTAGGTAAGTAGGTAGGTAATCATTTATCTGTCTGTGTAAGATATAAAGAATTGCTTTTGCGGTTGGCTCTTTTCAGAGTTTTCTGACACCTGTAGGTTTAGCACAGGAGCGCCGCGACTAGGGTCAGCTGTTTAAAAAATACTCGTTCTTATATTCCGAGTTTAGTTTATGGGTATTTCCATTAATGAATAATTAATTGCAAAATAGGTTCAAAAATTCCAATCCCAACTAATATTTGTATTTGACTAATTAAGAAATCTGTGCCAATCGTGAAAGTGGATCTGAATTAATAATTGCGCCCACTATTTCAGACCGTTAATTGAATATCTGGAAAAATATTTGCTGTTTATTCAATACAAATTCCTTCGCACTTAGGGACGTGACCATGACGTGACAGACGGACAGACGAACGTTCCCACGATTAGCAAATAATCGTATTGAGTGACGTTTTTAATTGATGAGAGATGTGTGGTGTGAGAAACTAGAATCTGTTGGTGTGCGTTGTAAAAACGCGAGATAAACAGTTTTGATACACAATGTTATCTGAACCGGTACTATTTATGTTGCTAACTTTACCTTTAGTTGTAGTACAGGTAAACGATCGTTTTGCACGCACTCGCTTGTACTAACACGTAACAAAAGTGTTACTGTGCAACGTACTCATTATATAAGTTTAATGTTTGTGTTTATTACAAAATTATCCTTACCAATAAGTTTACAAAATCTAATGTTAAAAATTGAACTGTCCCCGAACGAACAGATTTAGAAATCGAAAGGGAACCAAACGGGTTATTCTTAACAATATAAACCGTCTTATCTCGCACGTAAATTCTGTCAATTACGAAGGCAAGAGACGAGATTTTTGCTTCGAAAAAAGGTTTAAAAAAAAGCCGCCGCGCTGCCACTGGCGCCGGTCACAGATAACGCTTTTTCAAACATTTCTTTTGTTTTTTTTTAAGGGACATTATAGGTCTTTTATGGTGGACAGAAGATAACGTATGTCCGAGTTTGAGAGTGTTTTGTTGAATAATCGGCTTCTTATATGAGGAGGTAAGGCACATTACAGAAATTGTGAACTAGGTATTCAACGGTATATGTGTGTAAAGTAAACCCGTTCGGCGACATTTTCACAACTTTTATTAGGTAATATTGTATAGATAATATTTATAACATATGATTCATACTGCGATAATACAGATGATTTAATTGTTAAAATTGTGATTTGGGTTTGGCATTCGTAGGTTGGCACACTATTAAGGTCAGATTTTTTTACTTTTTTTAATAGTAATATTTGTACCTAGTACATAGCCACCTGTAAGTAGTTATTATGTATATGATTTGAAAATTATCTAAGACACGGGATGAGTCCGAATTAACACATTTTTTCCAAAGTGAAACACATAATCTTTACTCTGCTAACTCATCCTAAATCAGTGAAATGTCATTTTCAAAATTGCTTAAGATGTCATTACCATAGCATGCCTAAAAATTACCCGATTTATAACATCACTGTCCAGCTCGGATTTGATTTATTTTTTTATATGTTATAGAGTAGTCTAAAATAACAGACGTATTTTTTTAGCTGCCCAAACGTAACCTATTGGGAGAAATTGTCCTCCAAAGTACTGAAAAGTGACCAAACCCTCTAACTTCTGTAGTGAGTTTTGTTCAAGCAAATTGCTAGTTAATTACTGGTTTGATTATATGTTGGAGAACATGAAAAAGTAATGGACACGTGTTTTGTTATTTCGGCTCCAACTCATATTTTACAAAAAAACAGACTTCAAAGTTTCATACTCGGCTAAAACTCTCTACAGAAGTTAGAGGATTGTCCTCCAAAGTACTGAAAAGTGCCCAAACTTCTGTAGTGAGTTTTGTTCAAGCAAATTGCTAGTTAAATACTGGTTTGATCATATGTTGGAGATGGAGAACATGAAAAAGTAATGGACACGTGTTTTGTTATTTCGGCTCAAACTCATATTTTACAAAAAAACATACTTCTCATCGACCAAAATTCTCTACAGAAGTTAGAGGGTTGTCCTCCAAAGTACTCAAAAGTGACCAAACTCTCTAACTTCTGTAGAGAGTTTTGGTGTCAAAATTCAACCTATTGGGAGAAATTGTCCTCCAAAGTACTGAAAAGTTACCAAACCCTCTAACTTCTGTATAGAGTTTTGGTCGATGAGAAGTATGAAACTATGAAGTGTGTTTTTTTTTTGTAAAATATGAGTGAGCCGAAATAACAAAACACGTGTTCATTTCTTTTTCATGTTCTCCAACATATAATCAAACCAGTAATTAACTAGCAATTTGCTTGAACAAAACTCACTACAGAAGTTAGAGGGTTTGGTCACTTTTCAGTACTTTGGAGGACAATTTCTCCCAGTAGGTTGAGTTTGGGCAGCTAAAACAAAATACGTGTCTGTTATTTTAGACTACTCTATAACATAATTATACCTATAAAAATAAATCATTTCGGAGCCGGATAGTTGGGTAGGTTTCCTTGTAAGTATGTTGATATAACGTTAGTTAACGTTACCGTCCTAAATACGTGGCTAAATAAGGTTGGGTTATTCAGATAAGCTGGTGTGCTAATGATTGGTAGCCAGATCATAGATTTTGACAATTATCAAATTATTTATTATATCTGACTATTGATGAAATAATCAAAAAAATTAATAATGAAATCATTGCCACATCATGAAATTATCAATTCTAAGATCTGGCCACAACATATAGGTATAAATATTATTAAAACAAAATAAAAAATACAAAAAGCTAGACTTTTCATAATACTTAATAAAACAAATTGACCAATGCAACACACGAAAAAAGAAACTACCTAATAGAACAAAACTAGGCTGATACGAACGCCCAACTAAACGATTAAGAGCAAAATATTTTACAAATTGCCGCCCATTTTGACAGCTGCCAAATTATACTGACAGCTTCACAACTTCTTTTCTAAGGCATACGATGACAATGTACCTTTTTTGTCATTTGCAAAATATTTTGAGTGACATGGTGTATTTCTTTTTATATAGGAACTCAGTTTACTGTTAAAGGCTGATAAAGGTGGCGCCTCAGTCTTTGCACGTGCCAAAGAAATGCGTCATTAGGTGAGCCTACCTGCTAATTTGTCTTTGTTCCCGAGGAATTTATTAAGATTTAACTGTGTAGTTTTTTTACAAACTTTTTGTTGGGTTATATTATGTTAGAACTTTTTCATTAGTGATCTGATGTTATTGGAATTTCGCATTTAGATAAGATGAGTCATTTTAACTTTCAAAAATGAAATTTGTTACTTTCTTGTTCGCTTCTTAAATATGTACCTCTACCTATGTCGCGTAAAGGCATTTCTTGTGAACATTTATGTATGTATTTAAAATTTATGAAACATGTTATTTATTTATGCGGTTATCACACTGATGCGAATTCGCACGTCGCTTCGGTGCTTCGGTGTATGAGGGTGACAGCACTATGCACGTAAATATAATATAATATATAGTATAAGGCTGTAAGTTAAGTAGTCACGGTTATAGGAAAATACTGTTCATGTTTTATTTTCTTTATTTGACAACATCCACTTGACTGAATTCTAGCAAATATAGTCTGTCAAACAACTTTGTCAGTAGAAAAAGGTGCAATGAAATTTTAGTTATTTCATTTTAATATTTTGCCATTATGTACACATATGATTGAACTCCGTTCATGGGATCACTAGCTTTACTAGCTTAGCATAATAAAGTCGAAATAGGTCGTTTGAAATAACACTTAGACAAAAGTAATGTCGTATTCAATTGAAATTTGATTCTTTTTGGTAAGAAGACGGCTTTACCACTCGATTGTGAATCCTATTTAAAATCTGAGAGGGTGTGAATTTGTTTAATTGTGATAAGAAAAAAAATGGAGGCGCCATCATTTTTGTCGCCAACACCGGCGCGTCGAACATCCGGAGTTTTTGTGTTTTTTTTTATAATCTTGGGTCGGTGACCATGGCGTTAAAATATTGTCCATGTGTAGTTGCCCTAATGATTTATTGTGTACTTGTTGTGGCTGACGTTTAGGTTTTTTTAGGTAGCGGTCGGGATAGGATAATTTCGAACCTATAGAGAAAGTTCAGTGTGAGCAAAGATATATATAGTGTGAGTAACAACATCGGAAGTCAAAACAACTATAGATAATTTTCTTGCTTACCTATTTGCGTACCAGTAACTGAAAATAAATTAAATAATTGTTAAGTAGGTACATAAAATAATTAAGGTTTTTTTTCAATGCCATGATAAAGATGCGTAATATGTCAAGTAAACCGTTTTCTAGGATTAACATATTGTAGAGATCTTTTAATATAGGTACATTTCACCCCCTTTTACTACTTTTGAAAAGTTCTAAATTGCGTTAACATTAAAATAATTCCGTCGTTTCCAGTCAGTTTGAAATGGCATTTTTTGCTTATGAAGCCCATATGGCCAGTTGTCTACTCAGGTCAAGTTTCGTTTTTTTATTAACGGAGGTCGCATTGAAATTTGTGACTTTAAAATGTTATTCCTTGAATACATAGAATTTTTTTTTAAGTCAAATCAATACAGGATTGATGCGGCTTGTGTAAATTAATGGTGTAAATGTTTACCGCTTCCAGATATTCGATAAGATCAATAATTTTGTGCATGATAACGTAAATTACCTAGTCATGTAAAATATCAATATATACAAGTCTTTTGGAGTCAATAAAAACAAATTCACACTGAGAACATTTGCGTCTCGTTTATGAAGTTACCTCACTTTCAATTAAGTTATATCTCTAATTATCAATAAGGCTTCGAAAATTAACAAAATTAAAGCAAACGTAATCAAAGATCGGAGATCCTATCGGTGACAATTTGACTCCATAAAGGACCTTAATTTTCCGCTCTAAACTTGGCAATGTTTAAAATGTCGTATCCTCATCTGGTATTTATTTACTATTTATTGTAAATGTTAACTTGTTTCGATTGCAATAGAATTGATTTTTAAAATTCTCGTTTAAGGCACCTACGAGTTTGTAAAATGAAGAGCTTGAAAATGTCCCGAACGTGGTCTCATTAAAAAAATACTTGGCGCCTTAGCTGACCGAAAAGAAAAAAATAATAAATTTGAAGGCATTATGGTTAAAATGTTTTGGGTTCCGTATTTTTGTTGGGTGTCAAGTACTTTGAACTACAGTAAATAAAATTCATTGGTCATCATAAAACTAGGTACATACTTAGAACGAAATGACAGTACCAAGCTAGGTTTAGGTATAAAACGCCGCGTCTTCGCTTTTTTTTAATAATTAAACTGACCGCCCTTAAGCCCCTGGCTAAAATGTAAGATTCTTACGTATGTTTATATGTCTCCTTATAAAGCAGTTTTAACAAATAAAAAAATTGTAACCTTAGATTGATAAAAGAAATATTTTTTGAACTAAAGTAAGGAATCGTTATCCTCTTTGTAATTTGGATATGTCGTATAAATAATAATAACTAATTGTTGAAAAAAATAAAGGTTCAAACTCACTGAGAAGGGGGTAAACTCAAAATGGACTTTCATTTTTACATATTTTGAGAATTTACATACCAATAATAATGAGCAGTAATGAACGCATGGCAAAGGTTTTTTCCGATTTGTGGCTTTTGTAGTAGGTAGGTAATCTAATCCTAATCTTAGTGGGTCAAGGTTTAAAAAAAAACTTGTAAAGTTAAAAAAATGTTTTAACATTTTATAAGGGTGTCAGAAATGCAAAATGCAATGCACTTCGAAATAATGTTCATAATCAGATGGGGAATATATTCCCTCTGCCTTATAAAGGCTTAAGCAATGTTGAGTGGTAGACACTGACAACTCTACACAGAACCCTCTCGCAGCATCCCTAAGTCTTACGGAAGTCCGATGTTAAGATAAATCTGACTTGAATCAAAGGGCCCGCCGTACTTAAGCCCAGCATCCGAAGTAGGTACATTTGAATACGATGCCAAACTAGGCAATAACTCAGTAAGTTTTATTTACCAATTGTTTTTTTTTTCAGTTAGATGTTTGGTGCTCTGATACCTAAAGTACGAGTACATTGTTATCTAATGCTTATTTAAATTTAGTTAAGTCAAAATGGGTAGTCCTAAATCTTCCCGTCCGTCGAAGTTCAAGGCTTTGCCAATTAATATAATATTAGGTACCTTAGGTACCTATAAGATAAGTGTGAACAAAAATAATGTTACGTGCACAATAGTAGATTGTGTCACAAGGGAGCAAAATGACATATTTACGGCGAGGGCGTACAATTGAATCCTAAACGAAGCGAAGGATTCTATAATAGAATCCTGAGCGTAGCGAGGGATTCTAACATAGAATCCTGAGCGTAGTGAGGGATTCAAGTATTAACGCCCAAGGTGAAAATAATTTTGCTACCATGTGACACATACTGCTTTTCACATCACCTATGAGGAAATTACATATATTAGGTTTCAAAACATTATTATTTTAAGCTAAGGTCGACACGGACAAAGTGCCAAAAATATGTATACACGACCTTAGTATAGGTAAGTACATACTTCTGGCACTTTGTCCGTATCGATATTCTCAGACGTGACTGTACTGACAAATTAAAAGTACCAACAGCTCATAATTATGTACCTAATATCTTTTCAAAGACAGCAGCAAACACCTAAAATGATACAATGAAAATCAAGTACATTATTTTTGTAGATTTTTCTGGTAACAATGTAAGCTCTTACCCCTTTGAACCAAATCTTCGGAAGAACACTATGAAGACAGATATCACTTATATTTATCATTATATAGTTATTTACGATACAAGTGCGGAAAAGAGGAAATTCGAAACGAGTGGCGATAAATTAAAACACGACCGCAGGGAGTGTTTTAAATCGACACGAGTTGCGAATTACCTTTTCGCACGTGTATCGTACAACGTTTTACAGTACATATGGCCCTTTAAACTTTCGACATATGCACGAAAAGTGCTCATTCCCGCACTAGTGCGAGAAAGTAGCACCATATGTACTGTAAAAGTTATTGATTTAAACTAAGTATTTACAAATTTATACACAACTGCGAACTGCCGGTAGGCCTCCAAGGAGATGGAGCGACGACCTGGTGACATAACTTTTTAAATATAAACTTTTTAAATTGCATAGACAAGTATGGCTGCGTTTAAGGAGACCTAAAATGTCAAAATAAAAATTAAATTTTTAAACTAATGTTTTTTTACGTTTCTTTGTAAATATTACGCTAATTAATTAATTTACTTAATTTAAATATGCTATTAATTAATTTGAAATACGCTAATTACATTTATTGTTTACAATTACAACAAAATATTATTTAAGTTAGAAAAATTGTATGCACGTAATCGATTATAAAGAAATTGTAATCGATTATATGCATACTAATTTCATATGTCTTTGTGTCAATATTTCATACTGGCAACAAACTTGTGCTTTTTACTTTTCCAATTTTTTTAAATTTATTCTTGTTCCAATTCATGACTACTTAATGATGAGTATTAATATTAGTTTCCTTTAAACGTCGTAATCAACATAAAAACCTACTGTTAATGTAAGAATACGAAAAATTTACATATTTCATATTTTATTACTTATCTCTTCATCATTATAACACGTCTATTTTTTTATATTGAATATTGAAAAACCGTTCTTAATAAGTTGTCTGAATGGAACGGAACGCCTGTCAAAGAAGAGGCGTTTTTTCTTTCTGCTTTAAGTTTCCAAAGGCAACATTCGATAATGTTTTTATAAATGTACGATACACAAATAATCGTAATTAACGATATTTGGGTAATAATAGTACAATGTTTTATATTTACAATTGTTTCTGTCTTATAGAACATGCATTTAAAAAAAAACTTTCATTGAAGTGGGTTCAATAATAATAACACCCAGCTAAAAAACACCTCTTCATAATGTCAAAGTGTGATGTCACATAATTAATAATATAAAAGTTTCGAATTCCTTACTTGTTGTTTTTCTTATGTTTTCGCAACTGTATTAAAAAACGTCTTTCGATACATGCGCGGAAATACTTTCCGCACTAGCATCGAAATGTACTATTTTATCAACCCGAATAAAAAAAAAGTTTAATGTAGTAACTTTCAACATGCTTGTAACTTTTAATTTAATTAGCCAATAAAATATATCACCGCTCATAAAATACCTTACAAAGGTATACATATAGGTACGGCGTATTATGTATAATGCAGTATTCTGACTTTTATTGAATATACCACGCCGTCCACGCCACGTCGTTGGACCTTTTTACTGTTAAATTAGCTTTTTGTGCATTTTACACTATAAATACCTAAGCATTTATAAATTGTGTTATTACTAGATTTTATATTAGAATAATAATTAGGTATGGAAATAACTACTGCCTATGTAAAAACAGCTTTCGCAGGTAAAACTGATGTTTCCTTACCATAGTGTAAGACTGTAAGTTCCACTTATTTATTTACAATACAAAAAATATCATAATATGCAATTGATTTTACCGCTTCCATAAATAAATATAAACCATGTAGGTACAGCTTCTGACTGATCTGAAATGTAAAGATAGCTCAGTCGTTAAAATTCATCCGACTGTTTTGAATATTCGAGGAAATTAACAATAATAATATATTTATTTCATAAGTACACAGATACGCATTAAACATAAAAATCACGCCCGGTCTACGCTTTAGCAAGGCTATACCCTAGCAAACTAATGAGCAAAAGCTTCATTATTAGGGACACCTCGATCTAATCAAATATAGGTAGTCTATTCATAACATCAGGTCACTAACCGCAAGCAAATATGTTGTCCTTAGAATGTGTAATTAGTATAATTAGCTACTACGGAGATTTACTGAACATTTGCCCGGGTAGGGAACATACTTAGTATAGTACTGGAGCCAAAACAAAAACTAGATCTAGAAATCGGGGTCCCTTTGACATAATGATTAAAAGTCATAATGTAATGATTATCATATTGTCATTAGTCATAATTTAGAAACCGTTTTCTTTTAAAGGATTTTCTCAGGTTATCCTATACATAGGATAGGTTTGTTTTATGGCAATCCTGAAAAGTTACGCGTTTCTGAGAAAAACCAAATTATGACTAACGAAAATGTGGATAAAACAATACATTATGACTTAAAATTATATAGGAAACAATAGAGACCCTATAAAAACCATTTGAAAAGGTATCTCTTGGATGCTCTATATCTAATGGAGACTCCATAGGGGTGTCCCCCTGGGCATAATAGCTACTTACTCAAATTTGAAATTCATACCTATTTCAGAATGTATTTAATAATAATAATATACTGAAGTAGAATAGTAGATACGAGTATGTATTAGTAAGGCTGATCCCTGACTCCACAGTCAAACTAAGTGTTATTTTGTAGAGCTGTAATTTTAACTTTTTACACAAATACATAATTAAAATAAAATAAAATATAATAAAAATCAAGGTCTTCACAAGGACTTATTCATCACGTGGCTCAGTCGACGATATCATGATATTCATAATGCTCAATGCCCAGGTATATTGTTATGAAGCCTAACTTTAGTAAGCTGTTTCATAATAATCATAATTGATAATAATTTGTGTATAAATTATCGTCATTTCTCTAGTTGGTATTTTTATACATATACGTACATTATATTTAACAACTGGTGAGGTAGGGCACAATCTTGGGAATATATATATATGTACTTACGTCAAAAATATCCATTTCCATTTTTCATACTAAGTATATATATATATGATATGTACAACACCTTAGCTACACAGTCGTGTTTAGATATTTGTGTGCACCGCTTTGGCTGACATATAGTTATCTGATGGTGCTGACTATATAATGTAGGCCGGCTACTAAATGCCGATGCAAATGACGTCAAAAATTATTATCTTCAATTATTATTACCAGTGTTCAAAATTCAGAATAAATATCTAAAGGGCAACGGGTAACAATATCACATGAACATTTTGTAGCATATTGCGGAGTGATAACGCTATCAAAGTTTACTACCGTCGCTTTGTACTTGGAGATACCAGTAATTCCGAAACATATGTTATTCTACGACCCCTATATGTATAATACCGTGTTTAGTGTCCGAACACAGTTCAATTGTTAAAAACAGTAGATTGACTTAACCATACCTAGAAAATTAATAATAACACTAAAAAAAGGGTTTTACAAGATTTCACCACACCAACACGAGGAAAATAGATAAATGATAGATAAATGAACACTATTAAATATTTATCATCCAAAATCATCACTTAAGTCACTGCAATGAGGGATCCACTCAAAATATTAAATTACTTTGCCACTTTCGTGGATAAAGTGCAAATTTCTCATCAGTTTTTAAGAGTAAGAGTTTTTAAGAGAATAAGTTGTACGAGCTGGTGTGGAAATCTTAAAGGAAATTAATTATATGGCAATTTGGATTTTTATCATTAAATTGAAGATGTAAAAATCGAACCTTTAATTTAACCCTCTTGCCATTGCCACACAAACATTTTGAGTAGAGAGCATCCTATGCCGTTCAACAGTCGTAATCGTAATGGTTAGTGATTAGGAAAATATACAAAAAAAGGTTAGTATTTTAGGTCCAGTACATATTTTGTACGTTGTCGAATTTATAGCACCTACATATAATATGTATGTGACATTATTTGTATTAAGGAAAAGATAACCGATTTTTTTATTAAGTCTATATACTGGAAGACATTGCATAGGTATCGAAATGTTACTAGAAAGTCATTGGTTTCACGGTTTGTTAGCCAAGTGCAAACTTACATATATTACGGAACCAAAAGCCGTGGGTGGTTGCTGCGGCATAGTACGCTTACAAACTAATGTGTAACAAAAGCTCCTCATTGCCACAAATTTGCATGCTGCAAGCTAGTGCACACACAAACTGCAAATGTAGATATTGTAGTTAAAAATTAACTTTTCATAATTCTCTTTTGTAACAAATCCTATAGATAACTAAGTGGCTAGGTAAACATTTTTAAATGTTCTTACTAAAGACTAAATAACCCTTTACCTACCTATTTATAAAATAGCATAGGGTCAGTAGATACACCCACACTACAGCACATAATAATCGATTTTCTTTAGTTAGAAAATCTAGCGAAACCTAACGGCTCCCCAAGTAACATTTTTAAGAGACAGCGTCACTAGCATCAGAAAGAAAATCAATTGAGTCTTGTCGTAGGCGATTGTTTGTGGTTTTTTTTGGGACGTTCATGAAACGTGGGCGAGCGACGGCAGCGTAGCCACTCATAAAAACATAACAGAGGTGCAACTCCAAGTTTTTGAGATTGTGATTGAAAAGCTTGTAACACCTTCACAATTACCTATCAAGAAGGCGTGAATATTTGTAACAATTTTATGGAATTAAATAAAAGAAAGTTCATGTATAGATAGAAATTAAACGTGTTTGATTCAAACCTTTGAACCACGCTTCGTACTTGGGAGGTTTTCTTGGCTGGGGATGCTCGTGTCCCTAAAAGCCCTCTAATATATTATGATTATACGTTACGAACGCGATTTTCCCCTTAAAGCGCATTTTTGCGTGATCTTACTGTACTTGGACTGCTACAAAAAAGAAAGCTAGCAGCATAAGCAACGACCTATGGTTGTATCAAATAAGATGTCAGAATCTCCCAATAGGCCAACCTGTTTGAAGCCCAAACTGGTGTTGGGCAACCGAGGCGCACAGTGCTAAACACAAATCAGCCCGCTTCCGGCTATAAAAGGCCATAATGTGCCCATCATAGGTGCCGACACGCGTAGGTCCGAGTCCAGGGGACGAGTAATAAGCGTTAATTATTCGACTTGAATACAATTTAAAAGTTATAAAATATGAAAGAATTACATACTTAGGTTGTTAGAATAAAAAGCGAGTAAAAAGTGCCTTATTTTCCTATATATTATCCTATATATAAAGTGGCGAATATGTTACCCGGTTAACATAGTTGACTATTGTTAAATGTACATTTAATAACAATAAAATATTTTTACAAATCCTAAACGAAATCGCAGGTAGCATCGTTGTCCAAAAAGCACGTACTGGCAGCCGATGGCAGTGGCACTCAGACATATGCTTAGTCTGGAGGTGCGAGCTACCGTTCGCACCCCTATAAACCCGAGGTGGTCCGGTTACCTGGCCTGGCCCGCTGCTCGCCGCGCCGCTCACCGATGACCAAGACATTACAGTGGACAAAATTTGTTGTATAAATTATGTATGAAGCTTAAAGATGTAAGGTAGTACCTATACCAGCGCCGTGGCTTGCCCATTAAACTGATTTAGACAAAACCGTTAAGGTTTTATGTCTTTGTACGAATATGAATTCAATGTATCCGTATTTATCTGTATTTCAACGATAATTCAATGTAAAGTAATTATTTCATTTAATAGCTTTTAATCGGCACGTTTCTCGCAATTTTTCTATGAAAGTATTATTTTAATATGATTATTATCTCGAATACAAATTTTAATACTTAGATATTTTTTTAATCACTAGTAATACCTACTCGTACCTACTTACCTACGGGTTTAACATTAAAAATGTAATGTATTTACCTATTATTGAATTCTTTGGCATTTTATATTTACAAAATCTTGTGCTTGCGCTTTTTTTAACATAATCTATAGTGGTGGAAATTCCTGTTGCCTAATGTTTTTAAAACTATATTTCGACCAAAGCATTTTTACATAATAATTTACCGTGTAGCCAATGGAAAAAAATAGGATAGTACTGCAATTTCCTTTTTAACGAAGTGAATAAATTCCAAGCAGTATTTGCGCAAACGTTTAGCGCAGTAATAAAGCTGCGCAGTGCGCAGGGGCAAACAAGCTCAAAGTGGCCGGACCTAACCCTGGCCAGCTAAGGGTGACTAGTAGCCTCTAAGTGAATTCAATAAGAGCTAAATTAGAATGCCCTCTGTCTAAAGATAGTAAACACAGATATGGCTAGTCGGTATAGCTGGCTGGACAGACGTTTTTGTCAGACTGTGTCACGGGTGGTCAGCGTTTACGACGGTTAAGTCTAAGCTTTTACAGTATAACTAGGAACATTTTATTTTATTATGAGTAGGCTAGTGAGTAGTGGTGTGGCAGTACTTAAGGACTTTAGTGCTAAGTTTCCCATTTTTTATGTCGGTAGGTATTGAATGTAATACCTATTTTAAAAAACCTTTTGTTTGTTTAAGATTTAAACAAACGAGGGTTTACCTACGAAAATTGCTACCTCAGTTAAGTACTCTGCATCTTTAAAAACAAACTAAGTATGTATATAAATCTGTCAACCTATTCATTACTACAAAGAATATTCCTAGCTATTGTATAGTAGCGTCAGCAAGTGAGTTCCACCAAAGGAAAACAGTACCTGATTAAATAACTTGAAAAACATTTATCTCCCAATTCTCGCATGCACCAATAAACAAAAGTTACGGGAGGGCAAATCAGTCTTTCGTGATTTATAAGAGGGGTAGAATTATTTCAGCTAATGCTGACATTAGGGTTAGACGAAATTTATTGAGTAAATTGTCGTTGGCCCTAATATTGCATTATTAATGTGTCTGTGTCTTTTGTTTAAAGTACCTAAATACCTAACCTAACCTAACGACAACGAGTAAAGATGTAGTGCATAATTATTTTCCATAGTATTTTCACGGAAACGTACGAACGTGTCTTGCTATTTCAGTCAGTCTCGGTACAAAGAGTACTGAGGTTGACTGAAGTAGCATGACAAATACAAACGTTTCCGAAAAATACAATGAAAAACTATTATGCACTACATCTGTAACGTGGTAACAGCAACAATCATGAGACGTTTAAGAAAAAGTTTGGAGTATTTTTGATATTTCCCTGATACCTGTAAAATTTCACCCGGTAGTGCGTTAAAAGTTGAATGTCCTTTCTCGAAATTTTTTCGACGTGTCTACTGAATCATACTGCAATTCGTTTCAACACAATTAACAAATTAAAAAAAGGTCATGAACTATGAACTGCCATCTATTTTAAAACAGACAGAAATTAATGAAATTTCTAACTTAGGAAGTTAGGATGGACTTCTTTGTCCAATGTGTATTGCGTCTCATATTTTGCTTAATAGAGAGTGAGACGCAATGCACAGTGGACAAATAATTTGGTCTGGTGGAATACCACCCTTA
The DNA here is from genome assembly GCF_947568885.1 of Cydia strobilella. Lineage (NCBI taxonomy): Eukaryota > Metazoa > Arthropoda > Insecta > Lepidoptera > Tortricidae > Cydia > Cydia strobilella. Next base: position 18,344,531 of record NC_086042.1, on the reverse strand, counting down.
GGTATGCAGCTTTATGAAATTATGATTCATGTTTATAGTAAAATGTTGCCAATGTTTAAAAACTGATATTAAATTCTTAATTTACAGGATTTGTGGTTTACGTCTCATTATTGGTGTCACGTCCATTACAGGGGTGTTTACTATACTGGCTCGGTGTTTATCAATTTGAGTTAGTGAAAACCGCAAATCGATTTATAGGTTAGCCGTTTGGCACACGCATAGATACTAGAGGTCAAAATAAGATTTTTGACCCGCAGTTTCTAAAAAAAAATCCCTTAGGATGCATGGCAAAAAAAATTTTTTTTTAGAAACTTATCGTGTGTGGTATCATACGATTTAATTTTTCAATATTACAAAGTTTCAATATTTCAGTATTTCAATGTCACTTATAGGTAATATTGAAAAAAAAAAAACGTAATGAAAATATTTTCAAAATTGCTTTTTTGGGGTTAGATATGAGGGTATCACGTATCATTTGTGGTATATTGTACAAAAAAGATCAGCCATATCTGGAGGAGCCCAAACTTGGTATGTTTTGAAAATTCTTTTTATTTTAATAAAGAGAAATGCTGAAATGTAATGATGTTTAATGGTATATTTTTTGTATCGCCTCAAAAGGCCGTTTCGTATGATACCACACACGATAGGTTTCTGAAAAAATTAATTCGCCATACAAAAAAAATGTTTCAGCACTCCCTCCTAAGGGTTTTTTTTAGAAACTGCGGGTCAAAAATTTTGTTTTGAGCTCTAGTATGCGTGTGCCAAACGGCTAACCTGTACATAGATTTGCGGTTTTTCTTTGAAATTGGGATCGACCGGCTTCCACTAACTCAAAAAGATAAACACCGAGCTAGTATAGTAAACACCCCTATAATGGACGTGACACCAAAAGACGTAAACCACAAATCCTGTAAATTAAGTATTTAATATCAGTTTTTAAACATTGGCAACATTTTACTATAAACATGAATCATAATTTCATAAAGCTGCATACCTAAGGGTGGTATTCCACCAGACCAAAGTATTTATCCAATGTGCATTGCGTCTCACTCTCTCATGCTCATGACATGCTTCAAGGGGTAATTCTAATAAGAAACAATGAAATCGAATATTAAAAAAATTGCATGTATTAGTTCGACTACATTTTTCATTTATCTTATAAAATGCGCATCCTGGTTGGACTAAAGCAAAGGGGGTGCCGAAAATTTTCATCGGAGTGATGGTATTATGACACCTATTTTTTATTATGTTATCGTAGAGAATACGCTAAAATAAGCATGTTTTGTAGGAAAAACTTTTCTCTAAAATCAAAAATGGCCGAGATATTTGACCCGCAAGTTGAAACCACTACTTGACAAATTAAAATCAATCATTTGGAACAGTAAATTTAAGTGACAGAGACAAGATAGGTGCGACGACGAGCGAAGCGAGGAGTATGTTAGGTTGACCGCGATGATCGCGATCAAACAGAGCGCCAGAACACATGTTATTGTACCTACTAAAAAATTCTGTCTTTTTTTTGCACCCTCTTTGTTTTAGGCCAACCCGCATCCTAGAAATATTCGTATAAATAAAATTATAGTCAAGTTACAGTTTTTTTGTACTGACATTGTTTGCTAAATTTATTAAATTTTTTAATCTAATATTTTTTCCTTATTTTCTTTAATTATGTATGCATGTTGCAAAAATTATTTATCAGATTTTGTAAAATAAACATGAAATAAAGCATCAGCTGTTTAAAAGTTTCTTCCATAAGAACAATAACAGCTGAATCAGCAAAACTGTAAATAGTTTAATTAGGTACTTGAAGAAAAACCGGCCAAGTGCGAGTCGGACTCGCGCTCCAAGGGTTCCGTATATTACACAATTTAAACTATGTATTTTGTATGTGAAACGTGAGTGAAATGTCTTTAAAAAACCCGTAGGGGTCGGATCAAAACTAAGTAATTAAGTCCGACTCACGCTTGACTGCGATTTTTAATAGGTTTTCTTGTAATCTATAGGTAAATATCTATTTTGCTTATTTTTTTCAAAATTTTAGACCCAGTAGTTTCGGAGATAAAGGCTCCCCCCCCCCCCCTTTATCTCCGTTGCTATGGTAATGGTAATTTTTTGCCTATTTTCAGGAATAACTTCTAAATTATTTATCCTAAAATTATAAAAAAAAATATATTCGAGATTTTTACAATGAGCTCTATCATTTGATATATAACACGATATAGTCTGAAAACTTTATTTTTTAATTTACCCCCCAAAAGTGGCCCCCATGTTTAATATTCATTTGTTTGCGGTACATGTCCGTCTTTGGGTCACAATGTATACCAAATTTCAACTTAATTCGTCCAGTAGTTTCGGAGAAAATAGGCTGTGACAGGCGGACAGACAGACAGACACACGAGTGATCCTATAAGGGTTCCGTTACGGCACTATACAGCTTACACTAGGTAGGTATCAGGGATCTTTCAGTGGTTGATGTTCGTGTCCAACTATAGCAATATAGGTACGTAAAACCAACCAGTAAAAGAATAAATATTTAACTTTTGGCAGGCTTATAGGCTTTGGGCAGGGGATCTTGGACATACTCACTGGGCATCATCTCGACGTGGCTTGAGGTGTCCATGAGGTTGTGGTGATGCAGCATGTCGGGCGGGGACTGCACCAGCCCGCCGCCACCGCTTGCCATCACCATCACGCCCTCGCTCACCGCCAACTCCGTGCGACAACGTTTTACCTTCTTCTTAGCAATTTTGATGCCTTATAAGACTATAATTATTAAGCTCTATTATTGTCAGGTGGACACTTAAAAAGACCAAACACTAAGGTTGAAATAACTTAATACACCAAAATAGTATTCACTAGTTTTAATTTTTGAGGCACTTCGACATATTTTTTTTACAAAAATGTTTTTGTACAGACATGCACGTGCTGTCGCGGCAGCGGCCAAGCCCACACTGCCGTGCTATATCTATAATTCTATGGATCGACGCCAGAGCGCATGAGTGGATCGACCTTTTCGCTTATTGGCTGGATTTTAGAACGCCTTTTGAAAGCGAGTGATTCTATTGGTTACCACCTTACTGTTTTCCCGCCCTGATCGAAGGTACCCTCACAAAATGGCGCTTCCCTATAGCCTTTTGATGCTTTTTTAAACATTTCCTTCGGTAAAAAATAATCCGGTTCGGATATAATGAGCATGATTTATGGTTTTGATCCGTGAGCTCCTTTTTCTGACTTATTTTTTAATCTGACCATGTTAATCTCTTGTGTTTTAGCTGGTTTGTTTTTGTTAATCGTGACTTGATTTTTGCTTGTTCCATGTCGTGTTTTTTATTTATGTATTATTTTGCGTATATTTCGTTATGTTCAGTGTTGAGTTCAGATGTGAAATAAATAATGAGAGTAGGTACCCACTTTAAATCAGTGTCTACGACAAAAAAATTAATCTTGTGTTTGTGCAATATTTAAATATGTAACACATTTCTATTCTTCAATTATTTTCAGTAAAAATCTGCAAAGTTGTAATTGTAAACACAGGAACATGAAACTAACATTATCTCCCTTGAATTTTGTCCATATTTTTATAGCTAGATAGCTACTAATTTTATACCTACCTATTACCTACCTGCTGTCTTACAATCAGTTATTTTCACAAATCAATACTTACTTAGCTGAATTAAGATATTTTTATTTTTATGTTTAAATAACATGTCAACAATAACATTGTTTTGTGACTCTGCCGAATAGTTTCATCATTCAATAATATTTTTTTTAATTAAGTGTGTAAATTTTTCGACCAAAATAACTAAAAAAAGAAAGGTGATCATTAATTCCCGTCTAATAACTTTGTCAACGTGTGGGGGCAAAAACTTTCGGCGCCAAGTGTTCGCGCCAAACGTCATTAGGGACCATAGATAAGACAATAGATAGACTATCTTCTGAATGCGCAGATGACAGATAAAACGTTATCTTTTCTATTTCCGAAACTTTTGCAAAATGTGGTGGAATCGCCAGATTAAAGAAGAAAATACTCTCCACCTGGTCTATTTTTTGTCTTTGGATAAAAAATTATGTCATAAAAAGTAGGTAGGTAAAGCCTGATCAGAAATACATGATCATTGTCAAGAGGGCGCTGTTATTCTCATGTATAGAGTGACAGTTCAGTATAGTATGAAAAAATTAGTTTTAGTGAAATTCCGCAACATGGCGCGTGATCATATATTCCTGGTCAGGCTTTACTTATTTCGTTCTTTGGTAGGTACTAACTAACCTCTCATTTTGAGGTATAACCTGCTATAGATACGACGACAAATATTTTTCCGAAACAGGAACAGATGCGAAATACAAAAACTAATTGATTTTAGGAATAGATAAAAACCCAAATAATTTAGTACCAGTAATTTAGTAGTAGTAGATACATTTATAGACATGCTAAATGTAAATACTCAACTTCATGTAGGTAAGTAGATACTTATCGGGTAATAGCTATATGCTGTTAACGTATTAGGTACTTACAATTTTAACGAATTATTTACATATCTAATGAGAATCAATAAATAAATAAAGTTAGAATGAATAGTAAAATTTAAGTCTTTCATCAAGTTCAGTAGGTATGCATTTGACTCTACCTAAGTGTTTCATATACCTAGAGTAGATCAGGGACGGATTTAAGCCCATTAAAGCAACACTAAAACATATGTATGTTTAATGTTGCTTTATAACATAATAGTAATTTGCTCGATTTCTTAAGGGTCCGAATTTAAAAACGATCTGTGTGAAATAAGAACCTCCACCTTTTTGAAATCGGTTACAATCAGGCATCGTAAACTGCGAGCGAAATCCATTGAAATGACGTACTTTGACTTGACAACAACCCTAGTACTTCAATGGATTTCGCTCGCAGTTTACGATGCCTGGTTATAATCAGAGGCCGGAATTCTCGTGGCAGTTTGAATTGTCATTAGGGACTTCTCATGTATGTATGTATGTAAACACTTTATTGTACATAAGACAGATTACAAACACAATAAAAGAACATAAATATATACAATGTACAAAGGCGGACTTATCCCTATAAGGGATCTCATTTATCGACTTTCGATATACCATAGAGTAACTTATACTAGAGCGGTACTGTCATAGTAAATTTTGTAACCCTAGTAAATTCACTGCCATCTGTCGACACACTTTAAAACTAAAAATAAATATTTATAAAAATACGATAAAATGTATTTAAATATGGATAAATGTTTTTTTTTATTTGCATTAATTATTTTTATGATTTTGACCCATGTTCTTTCACTGATATGCGTTAAAATTGTTAAATAACAAACGAAACCGTCAACGCCATCTATACGACAGTAGGCCAAAGCTAGTAGCGCCCTCTGAACGAGAATAAAATTTTCTTGATTTTCGAGGCAAGTTTTTTCCTTAGACTGTATCCATCTATTACGGAGTTATATCTATCTTAAAAAAAAAAATAAGGACTTGTCAACGCGGAATGGAGCGTAGTATGCTAAACATCAAGAAAATACAAAAAATCAACCATACAAAAATAAGACAACACACAAAGAGCATAGATGCTCTCAGCTATGCCAAAAAACTTAAATGGAGGTGGGCGGGCCATGTAGCACGTACTCAAGACAGGCGCTGGACAGCAAGGGTGACGTCGTGGAAAGGACCTCTAGGAAAAAGAGTGATAGGAAGACCTACTATGAGATGGCAAGATGATATCACCAAAATTACTGGGCCAAATTGGATACAAGTGGCAAAGGACCGAGATACATGGAAGGCTTTGGAGGAGGCCTTCACCTGTGAAAACGGGGTTCTTGAATAATATTATATATATAGAACGCTTAAACAAATATGAAATAATGTAAAAAAAAGTTCAAGAAATAAAAGGCTTTTTATTTTTATTTTTATTTATTTTTATTTATTATCTATCTTTGGATATACCTATATCGATACAATGTAGAATACAACATATTAAAAAAGATTATAAGTAGAGGTAAATAACAAGCGATCTTATCGCTAAAAAGCGATCTCTTCCAGATAACTTTTGAGTAGTTGAAAATGCGAAATAGAGATGTGCAATAAAAACAATGAAAACTTAATAGTTAACAGTTTTATATTTAATTACTTCAGTTCCATGTTTTTTTTTTCAATTTCTTGTTCAAAGTTTGTTTTAGTGCTAATAAATATTCCTTTAGTTTGTTTATAAAAGAAATAAGTAGTCAATAGTCATCTTTTTCCAAATTATATGCTTAAATTATTTATTTTACATTCAAATATCCATTAACTATTATAACTTTATAATATTTTGTGTTTTACATTGTATCGAGTCGAGTATCGATATATGTGTATCGGAAGTCAGTTCAAATAATTAATACAATAATTGCGGTCTCTGGTTATAATGAAAGGAATAGATTACCCCTTTAACCGAGCATTCTATGAATGTCTGCGACGTATGCGTAGTAAATAGTTGGTTGTATTTGATTATTCGTTTGACGTTTGTATATCGAAGGGACGTGATGAACACCAAATCGATGCACCCCTTACGCAATTATTAAAGTAACTTACCTATTCCATTTACGCCGGCGCCAGGTTGTTTTTGCTCGTAAACCGTGACACATTCCGCCCAGGTGACGCGAGTTTCACCCGATCGACAAAGAAGTGATAGGCTTGGTTTTGTGGCACTAGGAGTGAGGGTGACAGTAAATTTTGGTAACATTCTTAAATATATTCTATCGTAAAAGAGTAAATAAATATCTATGTTTCGTCCAGCTAGATTTTCTTCCTACACCACTAGGGTCGTAGGTATTATAGTCTATCAAGCCATTTCCTTCAGTAAAAAAGCGGTAAAATTTAAAAAAATGTAGGCGCGAAGGTTTATCTTCCCATGGAAAATTTGAATTTTGCGCCTTTTTCTACTGATAAAGTTGTTTGGCAGACTATATATACCCTAATTTTCATCCCAGGATAGGATCTGTCGACTCGTCAAGATCAACCGTAAAAAGAGGACTTTGAGGAGAAACTTTCTGGAGAATGGCACTTATAACTTAAACAAGTACCCTAACCCTAACAAGTACCCTAAGTAGTAGTAGTTAGTAACCTATTTATTTTACTTTGTACCAGTCTCTAGTAAATGTTAAAGAGGGACAACCCTCACATAACACCGCGTTCGCGTTCCTCGCGTGCCCCTTAACGGTTTTTTATTTTAGCTTTAGTTATAGGTACGTAAATATAAAATCTGTCACTTATTAAACGTTACATCTTCTAAATGTAATATCCGACATTCCTGGCTGTGTCTTGTACGCCCAATTCTCTAAGAAATTAGAAAGCCAGTGTAAGAAGTAGTCCCTTTTGGAAAACCTATAAACCCAGCATTTTTCAAAATAAGACAAAGATCCCCAAATCGCAGCTCCTTCGCCGACCGGAAGCAGGGCTCGGCAGGAAACGGAAACGGCCGAAAGCCGCTGACCGGAACTGACGTCCGCCATCTTATTGATTGCGGCTAATTCATTTCGCTTCCGTGCGCTTGCATTGGGTTGCGATTAATTTCGGTAAATTACATAGTTGCCATTTGACGTTTATGCCCCAAAACTAGTTTGGTATAAACGTGATTTGGTCAAAAAGTGCAAAATCGAATTTTTGTTATTTGCCTATATCGCTCGAGTATGGAAGAGTGATAGAGAAGTAGATAACGAAAATTATATTTTCGTGTTTCGTGGTAGGCCTTCTGATTAATTGTGATTTGATATCGAGCGTAACTAAATTATAAAAAAAATATTTAAACCTTTTGGCTTGGTCACTTGGGTAACTTGCTCTGCATGACATTAGGAAGCCACAAATATTCAAGTAGCTTAAAAAACAAAAAAAAAACATTAGTTTCAAATGCTCTACCTCTACTGCTCCAATTGGAAGAGTCACTTAATGCACAGTACAAACAGACACACAAACAAACAAGCGGTGTTAATACGAGAACCATGGGCCGCATGACGACTCTATTATACCCCTTGCCCTCGTTCATTATTGTTATGTCAGATAAAAGTGAGAAAATAAGACTGTCAAACTTAATGTTAGAATATAACTTTAGTCAAAAAGTCGACGAACCCACTCGAATCACTAGTTCTAGCTCTAATCAATGTATGATTTAATATTTACCAATTTTAAAACGAAACAAGCAAAACTTGACATTAAGGAATTAGATTTCTCCGACCATCGAGGTATTTTTTTTACTTTTATTTATTATACAATATCCCTAACATAAACCCAATATTACGCAACCGGATTATCCACAAAAGAATATTCTCAAAATCAAACATACTAAAATTTCAGAAAGAAATCGAAACTGTACCTTGGGATAGTGTAATTTCATCAAGAAAATCAGTAAACGAGAATTATAACACATTCAGCGAAACCCTGACAACAGCCTTAAATAAATGCATTCCTATAACTAAAATTGTTGTTAAACCTAAAAAATCAGACTTAACAAAAGGGCTAAAGATCTTCTGCCGTAACAAAAGACTTCTAAAGCTACTTGTATCACATTCAAAAAGTGAGGTCTTAAGAAACCACTATAAAACCTACTGTAAAACTCTACGAAAAGCTATGTACAACTCCAAAAAAACTACAATAAACAAACATTTGAAAAGGCCCCAAAACAAAACTAAATCAATGTGGCAAATAATAAACAGAGAGACTAATAAAAACAAATTCAATTGTCCAAATAACGTTCAAATTAAAAAGGCTGAGGGCTACCCTGAAAATGGTCCTAAAATAGTGGCAAATACCTTCAATTCATTTTTCTATAGCCTATAGAACCTGATGAAACAATGTCAATAATAAAAAATCTAAAAAATAAAATATCCTCTGGCATTGATGAAATAAAATCCCTTATCAAAAATTGTGCCATAAATTTAGCAATTCCATACACACTCCTAATAAACCAATCATTTTCAGAAGGGATTTTTCCGGACGCGCTAAAAATATCCGTAGTAAGACCAATACACAAAAAAGGAGCCACGTCAGATATTAACAATTACCGACCAATTGCTTTACTTCCAACGTCAGCAAAAATCTACGAGACTGCAATGATAAGACGCCTCTTTTCTTTCTACGAAAAATTCAAAATTTTAGACGAAAACCAATATGGATTCCGAAAAAACCGCTCTACCATCTTAGCTATTAATAAATATGTCCAAACAATTTTCGATGAAATTAACAATAAAAAATACGCAGTAGGCCTTATACTCGATACGAGTAAGGCATATGATAGAGTAAGCTATGAATGTCTATTAGTTAAATTGCATAACACAGGAGTTAGAGGCTCTACATTAAAATGGTTAAAATCGTATTTAGAAAATCGATTCCAATATGTTGAAATTGCAAATACTAACTTCGAAACAGGCTTAACACAACACATCAAAACAGATAGAGTCCCTGTAACTGGCTCTATCCCGCAGGGCAGCGTGTTGGGTTGTTTGTTATTCCTTATCTATATCAATGACCTTCCAAAAATATTAGATGTACATTGTATGTTATTTGCAGATGACATCTCAATATTATTTCCCTGCACTCAATCTGAGAAAGCTGCCACAATACTAACCCAAACGCTACAAAAAACAGAGGACTGGCTACAAGCCAACAATCTTGAACTTAACCTAAATAAAACAAAATTCATACAATTCAAACCTTATCAAAAACAAGACTTGCCAATCAGCCTTACTTATAATAATATTAAATTAGAATGCATAAAATCAACAACTTTATTAGGGATCGACATAGATACTAGTACCAATTGGAAGCAGCACATACAAAACCTGGCGAAAAGGGTATCGTCATTCATTTATGCCCTAAATCACCTCAAACGCGTAACGGACTTAAAACAGCTCTTGCAGCGTACTATGCATACGCTCACTCCAGATTATCCTACGGAATCGTATTATGGGGTAATAGTACCGGCATAGATAAAATATTTATTCTTCAAAAAAGATGCATTAGAATCATTATTCTAATGCATCTTTTTTTAAGAATAAATATTTTAGAATAATAGAATATAGTTCGCTAATATAGTCCGCTAGTGGCCATTGCCAACATTGACGAAATGGAATCCTGTAAGCCATTTTTTGTAAAGTATAAAATACTCACTCTTACCTTTATATACATTCTAGAGACCAGAAAATTTGTAAGAAAACATAGCGAACTATATTCTCCTGAAACCCTACCCAAAAGAAACGACAGAAATTTGAATTAACTGAAACTTCCCTTTTCTAAACTGAAACTGTTTTCACATCTAGCCCACACTATATGTCAATAAAAATATATAATCACCTCCCAAATAACATAAAAAACGAGAGTAAATTAAGCCTGTTTAGCAAGAAATTAAAAACATTTCTGTTAGATAAATGTTACTATAATATCAGAGTATTTTTTGAAGATATATAATATCTCTTTTGTGATACTTGTGATCGTAATTTAATTGTAATTGTAATTAATATGTATTATATAACGGGGAGTGCTCCGAGGAATTGTTCGGATTAATCCCTGCCGCTTCTTTTCGCCATCGCCCTACGCGACAACATTACCATCCTCACCACTTAGATGGTTGGCAGTCCTCAACTGTGCGTTTCTCTAGAAACTTCCTGCCTCGCACAGCTAAACTGTGGAATGAACTGTCGCCTGCGGTATTTCCGGACCGATATGACCGAACCTTCAAGAAAAGAGCGTATTCCCATCTTAAAGGCCGGCAACGCACTTACAACCCCTCTGGTGTTGCGGGTGTCCATGGGCGGCGGTAATCGCTTACCATCAGGTGATCCGTCTGCTCGTTTGCCTCCTATTTCATAAAAAAAAAATATTGTGCATGACAGATTTTATTTAAATGTAAAATAATTAATTAATTATTAGGCACATATGTAAATAATAATATGTATAATTTTAGATTAAATAAGTATGTTTCCCTATGTGGAACTATGTTGCCGTGCCCTAACAGGGCGTCACATGAACAGCTTATATTTAGGGTTTGCAATATCCGTCCGATTTTCTTATTCGGATAATTCGAATAATACAATTTGTATTATCCGAATATTCGAATATTTCGGATAATTTCGGATAATTATAAATGAAACCAAAATATTTATTCCAAGTAATATAATTCGTAAATCTAGCGCTAAAATAAGCGTGGAGTTGATAACGGCGGAGATGCTAGTGCCATAATGCGAAGTTTCAATTTTTTTTTGCGTAAATCAGCAGAACTATGGAAAAAAATACCACCTAGGGCTATAGAACTATTAAGGGTGCTACTAGAACTCTCATAAAACGGTGAGATGCTAGTTTCAGAGACACCTTATGAGATGCTTTGAGATCGCATTCTCATGCAGAGTAAAAATATCCCGAATTCAATTTTTTTGTTGTTGTTGATGATCATTAGTTTTAGACAAAGTCCCTGTTTTTTTTTCATAGTTATTATTGCTTTCATTGCTAGAACCGCAGCACTGTGGATTATACCTGTTGAATTAGGTGATGAAAAGGAGATGGAAATTTGGAAGTAGGCACAAAACATCCATATTCTATTTGTTGAGTTTGCCAAAGTATAATTATGTCAGAGAGACACTGTCTAATTTTACAGTGATTTAAAATGCCAGACAACTTGTTAAAAAGGATAATTGTTGCCACCAAAGTAAGCAGGATGAGTGTAAAAAGCTTGCAAGCAACAGCCAAATTTGAACTAGTCACTGGTCTGAAACAAAGGAGGCGCTCTTTCGCCAATGCTGATCAACTTGGCACTCGAATACATCGTCCGAAAATTGTTTATGTGTGATGGGTGATGTGGGAGTGTAGAGTTGAACGGAAAACATAAGATCATTGGATTATGCTGATGACTTGGGGCTATAGGCTCAAAACAAAAGCTACCTGGAGGCCATGGCTAGGATCATAGAGTAGGAAGGAGAGAAGATTGGTCTCAGAATCAACCACCAGAAGCGATCTAGAGGCCATGGCTATAGGATCATAGTAGTGGCAGTGGCGCAGAACAGGACAGAATGGCGTTCTCTTGTTTCAGAGGCCAATATTCTTTTTGGGTCGCTGATCCAGTGGAGTAAGTAAGTATTGCTGTTAGCATCTCATTGCTACTGGATTGATAAAGACTGAATGTACGAGTAGACGAATGAACACGAGGTGAGGCACTAGATGTATTTCCAACTAGGCACCAGTGAATCCAGATAATTATAAACCCTCCTTATTAAGTACGGTTTTAAAGATAACAGTAATATGTTTTTTTTAATAGCCTCTATTGTGTCCCATTGCTGGGCAAAGGCCTCCCCTGTCTTCCGCCACTCGTCACGGCTTTGTGCACGCTCCCGCCAGTCGCCACAAAAAGAGTCCAGGTCGTCTCGCCATCTCCTTTTTGGCCTGCCTCTGCCTCGGGTGATCTGTGGTGCCCATTCGGTCGCTATTTTGGCCCATCTGTCCGTGTGCATCCTACAGATGTGTCCCGCCCAATCCCACTTGAGCTTGGCGGCCTTCACACCCACATCCGCGATACCAGTTTTGGAGCGCAGCTCTGTGTTCCTTATTTGATCGGTTCTACGGACTCCGAGTATGCTGCGCTCCATTGCTCGCTGGCAAATCTTGAGTCGGGACTTTTGGGCTTCTGTTAATGACCACGTTTGGACGCCGTAGGTTAGGATAGGCAGGATACACATGTCGACGAGTTTGCGTTTTAGTGCCAGTTGAAGATTGCCATTCATTAAAGCCTTCATGGACCAGGAGCTCTTCCAGGCGTTTTCGATCCGTCGATCGATTTCCTTGGACTGCCTGTTATCGAAGGATGCTATCTGGCCCAGATAGGTGTACTCGTCAACATATTGTATGTCCTGCCCATCTACCGTGACCCCACGTTTCGTAATTTGTTAGATTCAGATTATTTATTTGCGTAAAGTATATGTACATGCATCAAAGATAGATATAACTCCGTAATAGATGGATACAGTCTAAGGAAAAAACGTGCCTCGAAAATCAAGAAAATTTGATTCTCGTTCAGAGGGCGCTACTAGTTTTGGCCTACAGTCGTATAGATGGCGTTGACGGGTTCGTTTGTTATTTAACAATTTTAACGCATATCAGTGAAAGAACATGGGTCAAAATCATAAAAATAATTAATGCAAATAAAAAAAATCATTTATCTATATTTAAATACATTCTATCGTATTTTTATAAATCTTCATTTTTAGTTTTAAAGTGTGTCGACAGATGGCAGTGAATTTACTGGGGTTACAAAATTTACTATGGCAGTACCACTCTAGTATAAGTTACTCTATGACATGCATGTTTAACTGTTATAGTAATCATTTAAAATTGGTTGTGGTTAACGTCTTTGTATGAAAACATAGTTAAAAACGTTATTTCTGTGTTATCTAAAATATCCGTTTATTCGGATATTTTGAGTTGTATTATTCGAATATTTTCGGATATTATTATTGGCGGATATTCGAATATTATTCATATCCGAATATTCGGATTGCAAACCCTACTTATATTTAAGAACACCTGTACCTGCTATGTGACATGCAATAAATGATTTCAATTTCAATTTCAATTATAGAACTATAGGGAGTTTAAAGTATGGTTGCCTGGACATATATGAAACGAAATAAATAAAATTAACCATTCCAAATTTAAATTCACAAATTCAATATTAAATTAAAGAAAGTTCTAATACCGACTAGTTTAATATTCATTAGGTAGAATCAAGCACGAATCAATTACAACAATAACTATCACAACATGAATGTTTACAGTGACATTTATTAATCCACCAATTGAAATTAAACTTATGCTATTTGAACGCTCTTATAGCCTCAGAATTTGACGAGAAATCCCTTACTTTAATAATTCGTCTTCAGGCCATTTACTTGACGTGGAGCAGCTCGTCAGATAACAAGGCTATCAAAATATTCTCGCAATGTCCAAAATATCCATTTCGCTGAAAAATACGAATTTTAAATATTGGTTGCAACAGTATGTTCCAGTATGTACTTGTTCAATTATCATTATATTTTCCACATTTGTACCCAACACCTACATATGTAACCCAATATTCATATGCAAATAAATCATTCATTCATTCATTCATTCCATATGTGCTTTAATAACAAGGAATTATTTCCGAGGGGCGCCATTTTGAAATTCGGAAAAAAAACACAATAGCGATCCATACCTAATGCACAGTATGCGTACCTATGTATTGCAAATGCGTTGAAAGTTAACATCAATAATATATAATATAATGTACCTATTTATACGCAATATACCAAACAAATTGTGAATCTTTTACAAAAAACCGGCACCGTAATGCTTACAGCCGGATCACAAAACAACTTGCCGACCCTTATATGGAATTTTAAAGACACTTCTGTTTTGCCGATAATATAATAGTTGTCAAGTATTGCTACCATTCGATTTTTCAATTCAGGTACATCATTTAATTTAATCGTAAAATTCGTCGTAAAATTTACGATGTCACGAGCTAGGAAAAAACAAAATCGAATACCTGCTAAGATATGTCATATTATAAACTTACGAAGAACCGATGATAAATGTTGTCTGAGTGTATGTAGGTACAAACGTTTGTAGGTTTACTTATTAACCCAAGAAAATTAAACAAATAATTCGTGTAGTTTCGAAAATTGGTATAGTAAAGTTTGTGGTGTGTAGATGAACATACTAAAAGTCCTCGGGGGTGGGGGTTGTGCTGAGGGTGTAGGAGGGGGTTGAAGGTACCTTTTTTCAGATTTTTGCTCGTATCTCGAATAGCATTATAATTACTTAGAACAAAAGTATCTACATAAAATTTTCTACAAATTAGGTTATGTGTATTTTTACTCTACGATCAATACTTTAGGAGCTACAGGGTGTTTAAGTTAACAAAGAGAAAAAAATAAAAAGAAAACGTCGTTTTTTCGTAGTTGTTCATCATAACTGAATTTTTTAGTATAGAAGAAGCAAGTTGAGTCACCTGCTGACCAAAAATAAAAATAAACCGGCCAAGAGCATGTCGGGCCATGCTCAGTGTATGGTTTCGTACTTCCGTAGTTACCCGCCCGGCAAAATATACTTTTTGCAAAAACTCAAAAATGGCTTAACCGATCAGGTTTGCTATAGTTTTCCTTGAAAGTCTTTAATAAGCTTTACTTTTATGATTTTTTTCATATTTTTTGGACGCATGGTTCAAAAGTTAAACAATGGTAGAAAAATGGGGATGAATTTTGTTTTTTCGATTCAACCCTATAGTGTGGGGCGTGGGGTGTCATTGGATAGGTCTTTTAAAATGAATATGAGTCCTTAAGAACATTTTTATGACAAACGTAATATTTCCGGAAATATTCGCTCTGAAAGAAAAAATAATGTTTGTGTCCCCCTCTAACTTTTGAACCATGAGTCCAAAAATATGAAAAAAATCGTGAAAGTAGAGCTTAGTAAAGACTTTCATGGAAAACTATAGCGAAACTTATCGGTTAAGCCGTTTTTGAGTTTTTGCAAAAAGTATATTTTGACGGATGGGTAAATACGGAACTACACTGAGCATGGTCCGACATGATCTTGGCCGGTTTTTTTTATATTTGATCAGGAGGTGCCTAAGCTTGCTTATTCTAAACTAAAAATTTGTTATGTTGAGTTATGATGAACAACTATGAAAAAAACCTGCCAAGTGCGAGTCGGACTCACGCACGAAGGGTTCCGTACCATTACGAAAAAAAAACAGCAAAAAAATCACCTTTGTTGTATGGGAGCCCCATTTATATATTTATATTATTCTGTTTTTAGTATTTGTTGTTATAGCGGCAACAGAAATACATCATCTGTGAAAATTTCAACTGTCTAGCTATCACGGTTCATGAGATACAGCCTGGTGACAGACAGACAGACGGACGGACAGACGGACAGCGGAGTCTTAGTAATAGGGTCCCGTTTTTACCCTTTGGGTACGGAACCCTAAAAACGACGTTTTCTTAAATCGTCTATTTTTACCCGACTGCCAAAGGAGGAGGGTAATGTTTTTATCTCTTTGTTAATTTAAACATTCTGTAGCTCGTAAAGTATTGATCGTAGAGTAAAAATGAATATGACCTAATTTGTAGAAAATTTTATGTATAATCTTTTGTCCGAAGTAATTATAATGCTATTCGTACAGATATTCGAGATATGAGCAAAAATCTGAAAAAAGGTACCATCAACCCCCCCCCCCCCCCCCCCCTTCACCCTCAGCACAACCCCCACCCCCGAGGACTTTTAGTATGTTCATCTCATTCATCTGTACACCACAAGGTATAACTGTACCAATTTTCAAAACTACACGAATTATTTCCGCAGATCGCCCATTTTCGGCTTAATTTGACGTGGCTATATAAATTTTATTGGAGTATTTTAAAATGTTAAATTCGTTTGTGAACTGTGAAGTATAATATTCTAGATTAGTAGCTTATAAGCTGTAAAATATAAATTTTGCCCTTTCCCCTTTTTCAGGGTTCCATAGTCAACTAGGAACCCTTATAGTTACATCCGTCAGTCTATCCACGTATCTCTGGCCGTCCGTAGCTTTTTAGGGTTCCGTATCTCAAAAGGAAAAACGGAACCCTTATAGGATCACTCGACCCGTAGTGCGTCTGTCTGTCTGTCTATCCGTCTATCACAACCTATTTTCTCCGAAACTACTGGACTAATTAAGTTACAATTTGGTACTCATATATAAGTTTGTGACCCAAAGACGGACATGTAACGTAAACAAATAAATGAATTTTAAACTTCGGGGCCACTTAAACGAGAAATTTGAATAATAAAGTTTTTCAACTATATCATGTTACACATCAAATGAAAGAGCTCATTGCCGATAGAATCTCAAATATATATTTTTTATAATTTTAGGATTAACAGTTTAGTTTATTGAATTTCTTAAAAAAGATATCGTATGAAAATTGATAATAATAAGCAAATTGATGACTAGATAGAAATATGCTGCATTGCGGCATCTCTTCGCTTTTCAATAAAGGTATAAATCCCCATTATTATAGCTCCGATCTGAACTTCCGATAACAGATTCGGCGCCTAGCGATGTGTTAAACGTGTCTATCACAAAACCTTTATAATCTTCTTACCTTTTTTCAAAAGCTTTGTCATACCTTTGTCGGTCACCTAATATGTTTTATCACAATCCGTTTTTTTTTATAAATAAGTTGGTCTTTTTGTCACTTGCTCTTTTAATTTTTTGTACGGTAGCTTATTGAAATCGTGTTAAACCGATGAAGCGTACATTGCGTCACGAAGGTATTAGAGTGTGTTCGGTTTTGTTAATGTGTCCTCATTGTTCGACGAAGTCCGTTCATGCATGCGGTGGACGGTGTTTGCAAACTTATTGAAATTTTCTTTGTAAACGTATAAAGCAATTCCTACAATGACGAGTATCGGAATGTGCAAGAAACATAAGAAGCGCCTTCTAGTGGTCAAACATTACACGTTCCATTTTTGTCCTGGATACCATAATTACCTATCCTAGTTTTACCTAAATAGGTGAACATAATATGACTTTAAAAACATTAGCGCTTCATACGAAAGTTGTGACCTATATTTTTTCAGTATTTACAGGACTAGGTAATTTAAAGCCTGCCGAGAGTGCCGAGACCCATGAGAATATTGATTGAATTAAATTAAAGATCTGTTCCAATTCTATTTATCTGTTAACATTTTCTGAATCTGTAAAAGCCAATACGACTGAACCGAATAGATATATTACCAGTTATTATAACCAACCTTAGCTATAAGTAGCTACTTTCAGTGAAACCAAGTTTTGCTGAGGAATTTTCAGCCCCGTTGGCCCTCTCACTTGCATTATGTGTTAAGCCGATGTAACTAGAGATCAGAGACAGGGTATTGTTTTATTTTATTGCTTCGATACGACGTAACAAACAATTTTAGTGACTATCCAGCGACACAGTTATCGTCACTCGCCACCTCCAGATCCTGTAATGCTTACAGGATTTGAATGGGCGCTTTTTTTATCGTGGTCGACAACGGTGACGACACGGTTTATGGTCACGACTGTCACGATAGTCACGACGAAACAAGGGACCAATATAATACATTCTCATATATTTTGGTCCCCTGCTTCGTCTTGACGATAAATCGTGTCATTCCCGTGGACAGCCACGATAAAGATATAAAAGTACCCATACTATATTGCTCACCTTAGTTTATAACGGGTATTTAGGATCCAAATCATGTATTCAGATAAATAATTTTAAATTTGACCTTTGAAATTCCAATAAAGGCCTTTTTTCTTCGATTTTTTTTTATTTGAAATCGTATGTGTAGTGAAAAAATGTGTCATTTCTTAATCCCAAGGACCCAAAATCATCACATTTTCACAAATATCTTTGTACTCAGTGTGTAACTACTGAAGCACTATGACACCAATTTACTTTACCTACACGTTTATAAAAAACTCACACAATACGTAACCCTAACACCGGAATATAAAGTCGAAATTCGTAAGACTGTCATACCGGAGAACTTCTATACCAAGTCCCGTCTACCCCATTGTACGGGTATAAGTGGTAATCGCTGCTCTTTTCGGTACATTCTGTTCGTGTCTCGCATTTTTACAGTAACGCCAAACGTGAATTCATTGTGGCAGGATTTTCTTGTTATTTTGGAATACTTTTAGGTAGGTATATTGTGATTTTTTCTTGTCTCATTTTGTTATTTCACTTTTTAAATGTAGTTATTATAAGAAACCAACCAACCAACCAACCAACCAACTAACCTTATTTAATAAACTTGATTAAATTACTTTTTCGTAAATTTCCAGTACGGATTAAAATATAATTGTAGTTGAACATTCTGTAACTACATATGTAGTTACAGAGAACACCGCATGTCATGTGCACGCGCACTTGAGATTTACAACGAGACTTTATTTTAGAGGGGCATATGGCTGGGAAAGATCTACGACTGATAAAATATTATATTATAATATCTGGAAGACGCCGTTGTGTTGTGGTAGATAATAGCTTATTCTCATACATAGAATCGGCAAGATTCTTCCGATATATAAAGAACTTTCGACAAATTACAATACCAAGACAAAAATAACCGTTCCTTGGCCACCACCTCATTTCTGATAAAAGTTACAGTTCCTATCACCCAACTAGTACTCATTACTTCTGCAAACTTACTGCCACACACCACCGCTTCTTGCTCACACCACATAAAGTTTTAATTTGTTTAACTCTGCTGAAACATGAAATCGAACTACATAAATGACTCGATAGCCACAAAGTTTGTGATTGCTCATTACCACCCTTACTCCACATATAGTAAGTCCACGTTTGTGTAAAGCCGGTGCATAAGTATATCGGTTGCGTTGATAAGGCCGCGTACACAGTGATCGACGGTAATGCTAGCGATAGGGCAACGTTTTGTAAACATGCCCTTATCTCGCTTCGAGTGCTCTGTCTACGTAATACACTGAATTTATGGACTGTTTTGGACATATTTTTGTATTTAGGTTAGGTTTTATTGATATAGCTTTTCGTAACTTATCTTAACATATGCCCTGCAGCGCCACAAGCCACAAGTAGATAGGAAGTTAATAATTTGTTCGGTAACTTCGGTAAAAGTCACACTCTTCTCTGTTACCTAAATACTTTTCACAAATGGACCTAAAACGTTACGTCCAGTAAAATAAATGTGCCATTTTCAATCAAAAGGGTACTTATTGTCGGTTGTCAATAAGGCGCTATTTCCATACAGCTTCAATTTGTAATCAACCTTATTGAGAAGCGACAATGTGGTACCTTTTGGTTGAAAATGTCACAAATATAGAGTCAGACCAAGCTAAGTTGGCAGCGATTTTGATAGCCTAGACGGTGCAAGTGTTTAGTAAACGTCATAATTTCATTGAAGTTTGATGTTTCAAATAACACTTGCACCGTTGTCTTGAGGCATCATATTGTTTTTCTAGGATAACGCGTGACAATATGATGAACAAACTGTACGCGGTATCATTTTCCTATATCCCTTTTAACAAGTGGATTTGATTTGTTATCAGATAAAGGATAAAGTAATTCGATTGTGTGCCAGCGTGAAAGCTTGCATTAGCCTATCGATACTGCTACTTAGAGACATATGGCGATAATGCAGGTTCAACATTGTATATTTTTCGTATTTGATGTTTCGCTGCTGTGTGCAGTTTTTGCCATATGTATGTGTGGTGTGTGCTGCGTTATCACAGTTAGCTAGCAAATAGCAAATAAAACTTTTTGTCTTCTGAAGTGCCACGAAACTTCTCACCAAGGGGTTAATAGTTGTTAATACCATTGCGCACTTATTCAAAAACATCCTGCGATGACATATTTTTCCGGAGCTAAGTAAAAAAGTTTTGTGTCGTACTTTCAGTTTTGCGGCAAAAACTTATCAAGTCCTTAACCCCAGATGGTTCGGCACATGGTCCGACGCCGGCCCTCGAACACGCGACGGTTACGTCTATTTCGGTAGAGGCTCGGAGGTCGGTCGAGTTGAGAGCAGACAGTAAAAAAATGGCAACATTCTCAAAGTTTTAACGGATGTTAATACTTAATAGCTCAGAAAAAATAACACAACCTATTGAGTTTAAGTACCCCATATAATTGATTTTTCAACGAATATTAATATTAAAAAATAAAAGAGCATAAAATATTCCAAACAAACAGGAAGGTAGAACTGGTATGAAGATTATACCAAAGGTCAGATTCGAAAACATTCGGATGGTCGAGTCGAGTAGTCTACTACTAAAATACCACTATATAGTGACGAGTACCTACGTAGTATTTTCTGCCTAATATGTAATACACACAGTGGTATGTTTTTTTTTCTTAGTTCTTTAAGGTTTTGCATTGATGTCGATTGTTTATCCTTTGGGTAATTTGTCGCAATAGCCGGTCGCAGGTCTGATAGGTTCGGCGACGTATCTCCGCGACCGTGACGGACAGACGGACGGACATTCCGCCGCGGCGACACGTCTTATCGCACGCATAAATCCTACCATTCCTACCTGCACCGACTGGGTTCCTAATTGGGTCCTGATATCGCTCTAGTAACGACTGAGGGTTTTACAACATTTTTATTACGCGGCTTAGCATCTTGCTTATTGACCCATATTTTTGGTTTAATATAGTTTGAGCTCATCTGATGGCCCTCAAATCAAGTGAGGAACTCGGAACTGTTCGTCCACGCAGTTTTACGACGGTAGGTCCACGTACGTGGACGAATTCGCGGGCAGAGGCTAGTAGTAGTTATAAATAACCTCGATTGTAGGTAAACCTACTTTATACTCGAATAGATATCATATTATGGAAGTAAATATGGAGAACTAAACAATGTATTAAAGGTGGCAAGTTCCCGTGTATTCCATCTCAAAGACCCCTCTTATTTCCCGATCAATACACAGCATGACGATGACGTTCGTAACTAGATCAAACATCATTTATTTTCATTTATAAGTTTTATACTTTTTACCGGTGCGCGCATTTATCATGACCAGCACTTTTGGGGTATCATTTATTTTAATTTGCACTACTTTTTATAGGTACATATTCAAAACTTGGTTTTGGTAATAAATGTGATAATGTGGTTTGGCCTTAGTTAGACTGCCACGTTCTAGCTGAGCTCATTAATATCTAGACTCCACTTCCCGCGCGTTTACTTTTTGATGCAAGACAAAGGATTTCAAGTAAAAAAAACCTTTTTTTTATTTTTTTTCTTATAATAAAACAAATATGTAATAACGAAGCTCCACAAAACTACATTTTTCTCCACAAATTTGACGGTGGACGTGGAGTCAGGTATCAGTTTTCTTAAATTCTCGTTTTTCTTCTTAAGTAATTATTGTTTTGGAAATCTGGAATTTTAATACATACTAAAATTGAGTAAGTAGACGTATGTCCTGGATAACCTTTTAAAGCGATTTTGAAACCTAACTTTATTGAGTTCACCCAATGTCCTCAGGCAAAATGTTAAGGATAGTGTCCCGGTAATGATTGACTATTTTCAGAAGTTGACTGCCATGGATATTTAAAGCTAACATGTACCATGTAAGTTTTGACCCTACTGGTAAAATTGTGCATACTTATATATATTATTTTGAATATTTTCCTGTAGTAATTTTTGCAGCTTATTTATTTATTAACAAGTAATTTTGGAAAATAAGTAAATATAAAAATATTTAGGTACCTGCTTCAATATTGGAACTAGTTTTAGCAGGAAGACACAAATATAACTTTTTTCTTAATTGATTAGTCCGTTTTAATCTTACAAGAATAGGTACCTAAATTATGGAGTTTATTTCATTTATTCATCAATATTTCTTATTTGTATATTTGCACAATGAGATACAATAGAGATTTTTTCAACAGATATTTTATTCATACTTCATACCTCAACACTAACGGACGCAAAAAGACTCGCATTATTTGCATCAACAAAAAATCAACCCCTTCCATTATTTAATCATTAAAAGAGAAAAGTACAGCTGTATTGTCCGCATATTTCCGAATTGTGTTAATAATAATGTTAATATAATTAATATTCATACATTGATTGAAAGAGATTTCTTTTAGGTGTCAGTCACTCGCCCCCGGTGGGGCGCGATGTAGTGAGGAGCACATGCACTCGTCATGCATGAATGCTAACTATACCATATGGGATCGTATCGTAGGATGGAGTTTATTTAAAGCACTCCGCGTACTAAGATTTGAACCTAAATATTGTTAATAATCATATCTGATTGTTTTTATAATGAACTAGTGAGGTGAAGGTTAGTTACAATTAAGTACCTACAATTATCCTTATTGCGCACCTCACGTAAAATACAGTAATTACATTTTTTTTACAAAAAAGATTTGAGTCGTGGTCAACTGGACGATTTTTGTAATTAAATACCTACCTACTAATATTGTCTTCGGTTACCGCGATAGTTACTCATGAAATAAAACTATGAAAACGGATTATATCGCGTATATTGAATTTATAATACATCCCGACGTTTCGAACTCTTTACAGCGTTCGTGGTCAACGGGTGTCACCCGTTACCGTATATACGCGATATAATCCGTTTTCATAGTTTTATTTCATACCTACCTACTACTTAATATTATTGTATTTTAATACTAAGGTAAGTAGGTAGTCAACACTTATAAGTAAGTAAATACATATTTAGTTATTGCTCTACAAATACGTAACTTTTTACAATTTTCTCTGGTACTAGGTACTAGGGGAAGATAGGCACCATTCGGGCGCTTTTTAGATTTAGATTTTTCGAAAATTGGTCTTTAAAGATAGATTGCTAAATTTGTTATTATAACATTCTGCTTACATTCAGCTCCCATCTAAAAAGTTAGAAGTCGATAACCTTTATAATAAATGAATGAATTGAGTTTTAGTAGAAACTCTCGAATGTTACGAATCTACCCCACCGAGGGGGTACATTCACTACATAGGTACCACCATCAAAATAATTATCAAATAACGTCTTGCGGGCCATGAAAATAGCAATGATGTAATAAATTAATCCGATTTTTCCCATATTTGCCAGATTTGCATTTAGTAAATTATCATTTCCCAAACAATAATTCAGGCAACTTTCATTAGACCAACTGTTTTTTTGACAAATGTTTTACTTGGTCTAAAAATGATTAACAATTTTTAGTTGGTCAAATATATTACTTTACAAACGATTTTTTACCCATACTAGTGTTTAGTGAAAAACTATTTTATTTTAATACACAACAACAGACCACCTTCACAAAACGAACTGTTGGCAAATAATTTTTAAGAAAAAAAAACCGACTTCAATGGGGGATGCCGCTGAAAGTTTACTTATTGTTGATGGTGCACTCTTAGATTCCAGACAATGAAATGAAATAGACAGCATATTTTGCGTAATTATCCTAATCCATCTTTTGACAAATTTTGCCTAATTGCCTAATTATTATAATATTGCCTAATAATGTAGAAAAGGAAGTAAAACCACCCACTTTTCTAGTAGCATTTCTTTTTTGTAAGGGTCGCAGTTCTAACCTAACCTACTTTTCTGATAGCATTTCGTTTCTGTAAGGGTCACAGTTCTAACCTAACCTAACCCACTTTTCTAGTAGCATTTCCGGGTCCGGGTCTGGGTCCGGATCCGAGTCCGGGTCCGTGTCCGGCTGTCCGGGTCCAAGTTTGGGTCAGAGTTCGGTCCGGGTCCGGATCCGAGTTGGGGTCCATGTCCAGTCCGGGTCCGAGTCCGGGTCCAAGTTTGGGTCTGGGTCCATAAGGAAGAGAACAAATCGCCAAACGTGAACTATGTGTCATTGAAGAGTTCCATTCTGATCATCATCAGCAGTTCCACTTAATCAAATGTCACTTTTTCAAATGTAAATGCTGGATTTGTTGATGAAAATACAAAAATCACAATATGTATGCATTTCACATTTGAGGAGTTCCCTCGGTTCCTCATGGGTCTTATCATCAGAACTCGAGCTTGACAAAAATATGCCTTAAAAACTTAAGTTGCTTAACAAACATAAAGAAGAGGACAAATCGCCAAACGTAAACTATGCGTCATTAAAGAGTTCCATTCTGATCATCATCAGTAGTTCCACTTCATCAAATGTCACTTTTTAAAATGGAAATGCTGGATTTGTTGATAAAAATACAAAAATCACTATATGTATGCCATTCACATTTGAGGAGTTCCCTCGATTCCTCGTGGATCCCATCATCAGAACTCGAGCTTGACAAAAATGTTTCTTGAAAACCTAACTTGCTTAACAAACATAACGAAGAGGACAAATCGCCAAACGTGAACTATGCGTCATTGAAGAGTTCCGTTCTGATCATCATCAGCAGTTCCACTTCATCAAATGTCACATTTTTAAATGTAAGTGCTTGATTTGTTGATGAGAATACTAAAATCACTATATGTAAGCCTTTAACATTTGAGGAGTTCCCTCGATTCCTCATGGATCCCATCATCAGAACTGCATTTTGACAAAAACGGGACCAATCTGTATGTATATACTTACAATCAAAAAAAGAATTTTCAAAATCGGTCCAGAAATGACGGAGTTATGGAGTAACAAACATTAAAAAAATAAAATAAAAAAAAACAACCGAATTGATAACCTCCTCCTTTTGAAATCTTGAAGTCGGTTAAAAAGTGGGATAGATTAGGTTAGAACTGCGACGAACAGCTTTTGGTGCATTCCACGAGAATGTCCCTTACGAAACGCCGTTGACGCCGTTCTTCTAATAGTTCTGAAAAGGCTGAGAAAATGATATTGGGTCTGGTAATATTTCATGACTTTGCTAACAAATTGACAGTATATTCTCGAGCTGTACGGATTTGATTGAATAAGCTGTCATTGATTTTGTAAGGGACATTCTCGTGGAATGCCCCTTTTGCAGATGTATTTTTTTTTATCTATTAATGTGGATCTAGTGTCTTTCTGTTTATGATTTTTGGAAATTTTGCTAATTTGCGTACAGTCGTAGGTACAGTATATTTGTAATATAAATGTGCCCCTTTAGTACGTTTACGAACCTACCCCAAAGGTAAAAAATTAAAGATTTGTACCTGTCCATAAATCATGTAGAAAAACCTACAAAATATATACATTACTATCCTCGTGATCATAGTTACTTACCGTTGAGCAGTAGTTCCATAGAAATTAACATTCTACTTCAGCACGAAACATTTGAGAATATGGTCCAAACTCCAAATACTTACTTTGAGAGTGCAAAAACACATTACTTGCTCTCATGTCGCTTGCGACGCGACGGCTGCGTTGGCGGCTGACTTCGTGGAAACCTGACTCGCCAACTACGGCTACTTATACACGCAAAGTTGTAATAAATACGCTGTTCTGATATGCTGCAAGAGTGACTGTATGAGGCTACCCCGTGTATGAATGGTGCTTATCTACTACTTATTAAATAATAAAAGTACGCCATGACAATACCTGTCAACAAAACGCAACTATGTAGGTAGGTAACAGGAAATGACATAAACCACCCGTCCACCCCTCACTAATCAAAAATAATCACCAAAGTGCATCCAAAAGTCATCGGCTATCGGACAAATCACGACGTGTAATTATTGACACAAATAATTTCCGTGATTGTCCTCTGATTAAACGCAAAATGCATACAAAAGTGTGTTTTTTGTTATTTTTGGAAGCATTATCGTTATGGGAAAGCTCCCTCGTGTTTGGCATTCACACCCGCGCCGTTGATTACAAGTTACGTGGATGAATAGGGGAGTGCCGCTAGGGTGAATCCTTGGCTACTTTCTTTTTAAATATATGTAAGAATTTTAATGCATTTTTTGTAAATTTCATCAAATTTAAGTTTAGTAGTCGATGTTTGGCAGTTACTAGCATTAATGTTGTTGATATACGTAAGCAGACTTTAGTTGACTCCAGAATATGAATAAAATGCATACTTGACCCCTGCTTGTCCCTCTCCAGAACAAATAAACTATCATATTGCAAGCACCAAGATAAATTACCCTCCCTTTACTCGAAATTAGCCACCAATTGAACCGCAACGGAAACATTATAGTCGCATATTGTACTAAAAAACTATAAAAAGAATCCCAACCCTTACTTCCTCAACTGTTTCGTAAGAGAAAAAAACATTAATCTAATCAACACAAAACACTGTAATGGATAAATCCACAAACTTACTACAAGCGGTGCCAAAAAATTGAACTAGCCATAAAACTATAGTAAAGTATAGTTTGGCATAGAGCGTAGTGCCGTGGTTGGGGGATGTGATAAGTTTGTCAAAGTAATGGCAGAGCGCCATGTTGCCGCGTGGCGGCGCGTGCGCGGCGCGTGCTGCAAATGGCCACTATTGTTTTGGCGACGGAAATTCTGGAAAAGTTTACAATAAGTTGACGAATTGGGTACTCTGTTGTGGCTACGTCGTGGATCCATGTGATGGTTCAAATGCGTGGCCAGCTATTTACTAATTCATTTTAACTTTTTTGCTGCATGAGCATAATAATATTAGTAGGTAATTAGGTACATATCTCCGTTGAAGCCGAATTCGATTTATCAGAGTCAGTCGAGTACAGGTCATCGCAACTCTCGAATATAACGATATCGGGATGGGTACCTACTACAATTAAATCAATTAAAAAATACTAGTCTTACAGCATAAATATAATTTCAAAGCTAAAACAAGACGAGAAATCATTTTAGAATAGCAACAGAAAGTTGAGCGAATTCGACATACCTAATATCAGACGATGCGTACCTATGGCACGATTTTTTCGGTCAAAATACAAAGCCAAGGGCATGTGTTCAAGGTAGGGTTCGGCAGCGGTTATTACCTACAAAAATAATGTGCTAGACTCTTAATTAAACTCCGGAAGAACTTTTCTGACTACGGAACCCTAGGCTTATATAAGCTACACCTTCGCGCAATCTTTACAGACGCTTCATAACTATACCTACCTAATCTTGGATTTCCCAAAACGTTAACAATTTTCAGCGCACGTTACATGGGCTCATCCACTATGCCTTAATCCGGCTCCGCGACAAAATGGAGACTACCGAATGACTGATGGATTCGCGAGCACTTCCGGTTGCTATTACGACTGTCGGAAGTATTATCCTGTCATGTTTTTTATCTGTTTATCTTTCCTGTTTTTTTTAAATGATGAAAAAGATAATATTTTTTCAGGTAAATATTTCAGTACAAGCATATTTTGCTATATTTAATTTTCACGTAATTTCAATAAACAAGCTTTAGCGAGGTATTAAGTACTACATTAAACCCTTAGACTGCCTAGACCAGGATCCTGCTTAAACATCTGAAAAAAAAAGTAATTAATGAATATGTATGTATAAAATTCACACAGGAATTTAAAACATAACGTTTTATAGAAATAACTGCTAACTACAATATACGATTTCAAGCTAAACATGGTCATTTATACAATTATAACTAAGTACTTACTAACTGTGGAAAACGCTACATGGCAACTATGGCAAATCCCCCGTATTTCAAAGTAGGTATATTATGTACCTAACTATTAACTATTCACGTTTGTTTTGTTCCTTCGCATGACTGTAGTTATATAAGTAATAAACACTTAGGTTTTAGATATCGACTAATAGTATTTAATTACAAATGCACCGATAACAACCTCCCACGGCGCAAAACTTATAAATTTAATGGTAAACCGTCCCCTCGCAATTTCCACAGTAGCCAATGTGAGTCCATAAACAAACAACATTACAGGCATTCTTATGATTATAGTAATCGTGGTTAAACTTTAGCGAACTTATATATGTTGGAACAGGTGCAGCGCGTTATACCGCAAAGCTTAAGGTTTTAAAATGTTAATGTGTTAATACTGACAAGTCTGGTGTTAATAAGTATTGTCAAGGATTAGGCACTTGCGTTCAGGATTTCATGGTTGTTTTTACCACAGAAAATAATACGGACATTTCATTGTAGCATTTGTATGATAAACGCTTTCGCTTAGAAAAATAACTTGATACGATTCGTTCGTATAGCTACATCTGGAAGTAAATTACACAGATGGCATCTTCTAAGCTGCGAGCTTGTTCATCAGTAGCTTATCCGCATGTCAGCTACGAGTATCAAGCTTGTTTCACTGGGGTAGGTTGCAATGCATTATGCGCAAACGCTACCTAGAAAATGTGTAAAATTCTAATAGCTAAGTAGTTATAAAAACTTTCCAACAGAGCCATACGGCGCGGCGAAGCATAGAGGTACCGGTACCATTGTCATGTTTGCTAATCGACAGTGTCGATTACGAACCCCGGAATCAATGCACATCAATAACATTTGGCGTGTACGAGATTATCTCATGAATGTTTCATGGGGCGGCCGCATGGAAAATTGCATGGAGAAACCGCATGCCGCATTAGGGAAATTGGATGTGAGCGAACAGGAGGGCTTAACATTATTGAAATATTGCTTATGTTAATGTTTAACTGAATATTAAGTTGTTTTCTAGTTTGAGCCGCGTCTTCGATCGTGCAGAAAATTTAACACATAAATGAGTAAATGAATCTAGTATCTATTTGTAAAGCTTCTTAACAAATAATCGACATCAAATTCTTACTACATGTAAATAGTACGATGAAAATATGAATTAAAATACATAAATATGTGCTATGTATTGAGTATTGTAGAACATTTGCTGAAACCGTTCTTATACATCATTTTGTATAATTTACCACCATAATTTTTTGATGATTTTTTGAAAACTGCCCCTTCTCGTCATATAACTATTACCGGTGCCGGTGACGCACGCCCGCGACCTCATTATTAAAAGGCAAGATGAGAAGACGTGATAATAGAAACCAATACTTGTTATTTAGATATATTACGTAACAAAAGGTGTACAATTTCAACGACTAAATCTATTAATTTTACATTTTTGCTCTAAAATCGTTACCGGGCTCTTAAGGTTTTGTATTGTGTAAGTTTATTAGGTATGTTTGTGTCTATAGAGAATATTCGAAACCAAAATACTTAAAAGGAAGAAAGGTCCTAAACCTACCTATATTATCTACTTAATTCCATACGCCTCAGCAATTGTAAGATATTTTAAAATCCACCCTCTTAGGGCGGCAACACACGGATCATGAAGGGGGATTAGGCTGATCACACACCGACCTCCCCGGTCACGGTTGTTTTTGTATTCGGTGCCGTAAGTAGATTAGTAAGCATAAGCAGATAGATAGAAGCGAGTTCGGAATTCGACTCGAGTTATAGAGTACCGTAAAATTCCATTTCGATCAAGTGAGACTAGGTAAAGTATATCTTGAGCACCGAGGGTGTTGTATACCTACCTTAATTTAATATGTATTTTCAAAGTTTGCAATTTAACTAATGTCCTAATTTGTTAATTCGGAAATAGGTGTTAGTAATCTATATATATAAACGTAAAAGTCCTGACTGACTGACTCACTTAAATCAACGCCCAGCCCAAACCGCTAGACCTAGAGAGCTGAATTTTTCACAATAGGTAGCTTTTATGACGTCAGTATCCACTAAGAAGGGGTTTTTCAAAATTCATCCCCTAAGGTGGTGAAAAAGGGGTTGAAAGTTTGTATGGAGATCATACATTTTTTTGAGTGCGGGACTTGAAACTTCGTATAAAGGCATATTATTAAAATACAAGAAAACTAATTTCAGAGTTTTTGAAAATTCATCCCCCAAGGTGGTGAAAAGGGGGTTGAATGTTTGTATGGAGATCAAACATTTTATTGAGTGCGGGACTGGAATCTTTGTATAAAGGTGTATTATTAGCATAGAAGAAAAGTAATTTCAGCGATTTTAAAAATTCACCCCTTAAAGGGGTTGAAAAGGGTTTGAAAGTTTGTATAGGTTTCAAATTTTATTTTTGAGTAGGAATTAGAAAATTCGTAAAAAGGTATATCATTAAAAGAGTAGAAAACCGATTTTAGCGTTTTTGAAAATTCATCCCCCAAGGTGATAAAAAAGGGGGCTGAAAGTTTGTATGGAGATCATACATTACTTTGAGTGCGGCACTTAAATCTTTGTATAAAGGCATATTATTAGAATACAAGAAAAGTATTACAGCGTTTGTAAAAATTCATCCCGTAAAGTGGTTAAAAGGGGTAGAAAATTTGTAGGGGTCCTAATTTTATTTAAAGCTAGGTACTTGAAACTTCGTAGAAAGGTATTTAATTAGAAGGCAAGAAAACTTATTTAAGCATTTTTGAAAATTCATCCCCCAAGGTGGTAAAAAAGAGGTTGAAAGTTTGTATGGAGATCAAACCTTTGCATAAAGGCATATTCAAGAAAGCTAGGCTTCTTAGAAAGGCATTGTATAATATTACAAAAAAAGTTATTTCAACGTTCTTAATAATTCTACCCCTAAGGGGATGTAAAAGGGGATGTAAGTTTATATGTAGTACAAGTTTTCGTTTTAGCTAGGAACATGAAACTTGGTAAAAGGGCATTACTTGTATTAAAATAGACGAAAACTGATTGCACCGTGTTTGAAAAGTTTGTATTAATAAAGTTTGCAGCGGGAGCGAACATTTTTTTAAAATAGTGGTCTTAAAAATCTAAGTGCAGAGAGAGGGGTTATATAGAGAACATTTTTTTCGGTTAGGGGCTTGAAACTTCGTACTTTGTGAAAGACAAATTTCATGCGTTGTATATAATTATTAACAAATGATTAACCGTCCCTACTGATATCTTTTGCTGCATAATGTTCTATGCTCATGTAAAATATATAACCACCAACATACAAATCCACGCGTACGAAGTCGCGGGCAACAGCTAGTACTATAATAATAATTGAGATACTATTTAATAAGTTAGATTAGTTTATAGTATCATAGTTTTAGTTAGAGGTAATTTAGTTGATATGTAATTATTTTATTTTATATTTCAGTCGTGAGAACATAATATTTTTCTTCATCCTCCTTCCCTTAGTCCCAGTTCTATCTGGGATCGGGCCTTCTTGTACGGCGGCGCCAGGACGCTCTATCCTCTGGGTTGTCATAGGGCTTGTAGTGAGAACATAATATGTCCGAAAATAAATTATATTCCTATTCCCGGTCAGCCTTTCGAATCATTTACCGATTTCTCGATGACGTGCCTATTTTGCTCGTCGCCCATTGTGTTATGAGCTTCTTTGCCGCGGTCGTACAAGACAATAGGCAATGTTCTCATGTTGTAATTTTCCCTTGCTACCTAAATATACTACACTTACTACACGAGAAGTTACTTTAACTCCGGATTTGTTAAAGCATTGAAGTCGCGGTCGGGCGGGCGGAGTGACCAACACTTAGAACAATAGGACATTGAGAGACATTACCATCCAACTGAACATACATAAACGATTAAGTAGGTACTTACCTTAGGTTGGTCTGTACACTCGCTTATTAGAGCGTCGTAAACCGTCTAATTGTGCCCTGGAAAGTATGTAGGTATGAGTATGCAAGTGTAATTTTAGGTAGGTACTGTAAATATTAATGAAACCACGATCGTATTGTAAGTTGATCCTATTTATCACTTTTTCATTATTCCTTTTGAATTGACATTTTTCTACTCGGGTATCACCCGAGCAAGCGAAAGATTCCAAAATTGGACCAGGAGCGTAGCGAGTGATTCGAAAAGTGGAATGTGAGCGTTGCGAGGGTTTCAAGGCACGAGGATTAAACAAATTTTGCCACCGAGTGAAACACAAAATTTTTCACCACACCAACGTGAGGAAAATACTAACTGTAAAATATCAAACAAAATCAAATCCAAATGAACGTTATTAAATATTTTTCATTCAAAATCATCACTTAAAAGTCAAGTCTACCAGCCAACATAAGTAAAAAACCGGCCAAGTGCGAGTCGGACTCGCCCACCGAGGGTTCCGTACTTTTTAGTATTTGTTGTTATAGCGGCAACAGAAATACATCATCTGTGAAAATATCAACTGTTTAGCTATCACGGTTCATGTGATACAGCCTCCTGACAGAAAGACGGACAGACAGACGGACAGCGGAGTCTTAGTAATAGGGTCCCGTTTCAACCCTTTGGGTACGGAACCCTAAAAACTCATGCATCAGTTTGCCCGACATGTGATAAAAAGCAACTTTCTCATCAGTTTTAGAATAATCAAGAGAGCCTTTACCGTGTGGGCGTGTGGTGTGGTGAAAATATATTTTTAATAATATGTTTTCAGGGGTAGCACCACTTTAATTAGGTAGGCTTAGTATAGCAGTAGGTATACTTTGTAGGTAGGTAGGTACCCTTGCTTATTGCTTGCTCCATAAACTTAGTTATTAGTACCAATAAACCTCTACTACTCGCTCTATGTAGAGTAGTTCATAACTCGGGTCGAGCTATCATGTGATATTAGTCGGCACATAATGCTGTAATTGGTTTAAATTGTAGACTACCTGCGGTACACTGCGGGACAATGAATTGGGTACGGTATGCCGCACACATCGCACTATCTTATGCTATTAAACGAGCTGTTTCATCTTACACAAATCGACCTCGTCCCACAGTAACCCGTATGAGGTGTGTGGTGTTGATATTTTTTTTTTTTTACACAAGAAAAATCATTAACTCAGGTACATTGTAATAAACAATATTCAATATATGCATAAATAAATGCTCTTACCGAAGTCCGAAACCAGGATCTCCAGCTTTGTAGAGCTACTGACTAGCCCCATTATTCATAAAACTTTAAACGCCTCAATTAGTTAATTTACGTTTTATTCCTTTTTTACAAATATAAGTTAAAGTGAGAAATTTAGACATTTATAGCTAATTGAGACATGTAGCGCGTATAATACGATTAACGCCATAGTTCATCTGGATGCTGTTTAGCAAACATGTGTCAACCCACATTCATTTTGCAATAAGATGTAAACTTTAAGCGTCAATTTTTTGGGTTGACATCTTATTGCAAAATGGGTTGAGACATTTTTGCTAAACAACGTTAGATTTTAACGTCCGTTAAATGATACTTGTACCTACCTCGTAGATAACGAATGGACCTGGATCTACTGGAAGAATAAAGTCGAACGAATTTAGTCTTAATTATAGTATATATATTTACGTCGTATGGTAGTGGCCTGCGGTGTACCGCAAGGGGGGCGTGCCGGTGACAATTTCCTTAAAAGCCTTCGCGACCGAACTGAAATAATATCGCCCTGTATTTACCTACCAGAGTTAAGTAGTGGTATCTATACACGGTGGCTAAAAAATAAGTGCATTAATACTGAGCAACTATGGGACCAACCCCGAAATCGCGAAAAAAAAATTGGCTGTTTTATACATTTTGGCTGGTCCATTTTCTATGGGAGGGTAAACATTTTTTTCGCGATTTCGTGGTTGGTCCCATAGTAACAGTTGCTCAGTATAATCCCAAAACCTCCCTGGCAACGGGAATGCACTTATTTTTTAGCCACCCTGTATAAGCACAGGTATGTTATTACTCATTAGATCATTACTTAGCACTTGGGTAAACGTGGATATTTATGCACTTAAGAAATCTAAACACTGACAAATTAAGGTCGAAACGTGAAGCTGGCTACCTTGATGTTTAATGGTGCTTTCGTGGAGTGCAATACCACATTATTTTTGACATACGGCTTTTGTATCTACATGCGAGAGAGTACCTACAGTAGGTATATCGTCGTTACGTATATGCTCAATATACTTAATGTCAATTTCAACAGCAACTGGATTAGCACAATTTTTCAGTTTGAAACATTAGAAAAAAAGTTACAGTTGCATAACGGTCCAAGGCATAATAGGTGACGTAAAGGCAATTTGATTAGTCAGTATGTTGCATCAATTTCAAAATTTAGTGATATAATTACAGTTTGAGCTGATAAACAAATTATATAAAAAAGTATTTTTCATCGGATTCGCTGTTGGTGTATAGTTGCATGGTCTGATTGCTTGTATGGGTTCATTAGGACTGTCGCACGCGCGGATCCGTCACGGTGTCGTTCCCACGCCGCGCCTTCCCTGTTTTCATCCGACACGGATTCGACACGGTTAGTCCTGTCGATAATATGCTCTACTTCTAGGTGAGGCGATTTTAATATCCTCAGATATATATGTATCTACCTATGTCCAGTATGAATTAGGTGTGTTTAAAGGCAACTCGCGTGAATGAATATTTTATAGTAAGTCCTACCTAATTTTGAATGACGTTTCTAATTGTAATGTGTCATTTGGTATTCTTTTTCTAAATAGTCACCGCAAAACCCAATTGGTCAGCGTTTGCTGCCTAATGTATCTGTGATAAGGTAACATGACCGTTATTGACCTAAGTCGAAGGTCAATTCAAGACGCGGTAGGTAGAGCAACCTTCCCGACTGAACAGCTAGGGTTGTGCACAATATGCTCAGTAATTGAGTTCTCACGACCTCTGCTCAAGTGCGTTGCGAATCTACCCGATACTGAATTAATGAAAATTATTTTGAACCTTCTTTAATTTTAACACATTGTACGAACTATCTATGAGTATATGATTATTATTATACTATATGATTCAAATTTTTAAGTATTTTTAGAAGCATTTTCTCCCCTCCCCTTAACCGTTCTCGAGGGAGCCCATGTGAATATGTATGCTACATATTACATATATATTTTAATATTAACAACTAATTGTGTACCGTCTCATGTCTCATAGCCACATTAGCCACACTCTACAAATTAAATAAAAATTAGAAATCATCTATGATATAATTATATAACTTGAACCTAGCCGATGTTAATTCACACAAAAGCTTCATTCTTTCTTATCTATGATTAAACGATTACTAAAGGAAGCTGCCGTGCCGGACCGATCTTATCAACATTAGAAAACTACTGGCCTTTGTTAAAAGTAACAGAATATTTTTGTATAATCCAAATCATTTTTAGGGTACCGTAGCATCTACGGTAAACCGGCCATATTAGCAGATTATTGCAACATTTACATCATAGAATTATTAAATTTTGCAACGGTTGTGCAAAAGAGTAGGTTGGTTAATATACCTATGTAGAGATCGTGTAAGTTAACTTTGCACTGACTTGAACAGAACAAAATGAGAGTGTCATTATACATTTCATAGAAGTTTGACATTAATGAAGACATCGCCGCACTTTGTTATTGCAAATTCCATGCAGAGTTAACTTGGTCCGACTCTACTAATATCTTAAAAATACAAATCATGCATAGTTAACAACACAAATATTGACCTCATTATTTTAATTCAGTACCCCCTCCCTATTTTCGATTTTCCGCATTTTCTGCTAAATATAAAAAATATTATAAAATTGTTAACATTCAATAGGTGTATAGAAAACTCGGACTCTCTCAATTCGGGTTTTTAAATTTGATGTAACATTTTTATCACCCGTCACATCTGACATTTGAACGCCATTGTGGCCAATGGCGGCTCCTACTTTGAAATTCGAATGTTTTCGAACGGCCATTGTTTTATTTCAGTCAGTTACTTACTTTTGCGTTTTGTTTCTTTATCGGCCAGTTACTTTTTGCATTTTGTTTTTGTTCATCGGCCTATTGTTTGAGAAGTTTCTTTTTTAATTTCGTTTCGTGATTCAGAGATGTGTGATTGTGTGGCATACTCGGATTGCGATTGGCTCCTTTGTTCTCAATGGCTCTGATTATAATTATGTAAGTAGAATAGGCAGTGTCTTGAGAGACTAGTAGATGTTTGGGATTTAACCCTATAATTTTTATGCCTAAATATTTTATACCATTGCAATAACTGAAACCAACCCACAGCCACAATCTATGTTTTACGCGTGTAGGTACCTCAAAATTACATCTTCCGGCTTTTAAAGCTAAAATTAGCCATCACTCAAAGATCCATCCATTTGCTGGTTAAATACACGTTGCTCGGTGAGAGTGGTTCGGTTCTGCAACTCACCCCGGGGAAGTTTAGAGGCGCACCCTCTTTGATGCGCCGACAATATTTTGACAGGCGATTTTTAGGGTACGCGGGTTAAAAGCTTTCTGATATGGCTCTGCGTTATGAAAAATTATCTATACCTATGTTATAAATATTTATTTATATGTACGTAGAGACCTATGCCTTATACTATGCAATAGCTGGGTCATACACATTTTATAGCAAACTCGTTCGCGTCTTTCCTGTAGGTTTCGCGTTTAAGGGAATCTAAATCAAATTTTTACGCGGCGCCTTTCCAGGAGGGATACGTTTTTTCAGTACTACAGACTCAAATAAGAAAAACGGGATATTTATGTATTATGTACCAATGTGTCGTTAACTTTTATTGTAATGTTTACAGAAGTGACCTTTTTTAAAATGTGTTTGACCCAGCTAAGAGAGATACATTTTTTTTCTGAATTCTAAACATAGGTCCTTATCTAGTAGGTAGAGGCTAGAGCAGGACGGCCTTCCATTTTCAAGTAATAAGTGTAATTGGTATTATAAACAAAGAAAACGCTACTAAAGCTGGTAAAATGAACATGAAAATGTCTAACTCAGATTGATTTAAAATTACAGATACAGCAATATAAATAGGTACCTGTAAGTACAATTTTAAAATCATAAACAAATGTTTTTTCAAACATAAAAACATATCTATACAAATTAAAAATACTAATAGTTACTAAAATTTAAAAATACTTATTGAAAATCAGAATATTCTAAACACGTTTTAATTAATAAAACAAAAAACCGGCCAAGAGCATGTCGAGCCACGCTCAGTGTAGGGTTCCGTAGTTACCCGTCCGTCAAAATAGACATTTTGCAAAAACTCAAAAACGGCTTAACCGAGCAGGTTTGCTATGGTTGTTTACCTTAAAATTCTACTAAGCTCTACTTTCACGATTTTTTGCATAGTTTTTGGACCCATGGTTCAAAAGTTAGAGGAGGGACGCAATTTTTGTTTCCTTTCAGAACGATTATTTCCGAAAATATTACGTTTATCAAAAATGGTTCTTCAAGACCCATATTCGTTTTCAAAGACCTATCCAACGACACCCTACTCTTCGTGTAGGGGAGCAACCCTAATAAATCTTTTTTCTAGTTTTTACGTTACGATATTGTCAACGTAACTGATTTATATATCCATGTCAAATTTCGGCTTTCTAGCACTAACGACCCCGGAGCAAAGCCGCGGACGGACAAACGGACGTAGACGGACATGGTGAAACTATAAGGGTTCCTAGTTGACTACGGAACCCTAAAAACGACATTGTCACACATGTAGCCAACAATATTTCGCTCTGACTTTTCGCCCCACCACTTATAAAAAATATATCAAATCTAAATACATAAGGTGCAGGGGGGCAATTTCGACTGTAGGAAATCCAACCCAACTAATCGAAATATCTTCCATGTTTTACATTATTAACTAGAGTGCCATATATTTCCAGATAGCGAAATAGTACATTTCGATGTTAGTGCGGAAAGTATGTATTAAGAATGACATTTCCGCACGTGTATCGAACGACGTTTTTTAATACAGTTGCGAAAAAATAAGAAAAACAACAAGTAAGGAATTCGAAACTTTTATATTATTAATTCTGTGACATCATTGACATTGACATTATGAAGAGGTGTTTTTTTAGCTGGGTGTTATTATTATTAATCCCATTTCAATGAGTTTTTTTTAAATGCATGTTCTATAAGACAGAAACAATTGTAAATATAAAACATTGTACTATTATTACCCAAATACTCGTATCGTTAATTACGATTATTTGTGTATCGTACATTTATAAAAACAATATCGAATGTTGCCTTTGGAAACTTGCAGAAAAAAAAAACGCCTCTTCTTTGACAGGCGTTCCGTTCCATTCAGACAACTTATTAAGAACGGTTTTTCAATATTCAATATAAAAAAATAGACGTGTTATAATGATGAAGAGGTAAGTAATAAAACATGAAATATGTATATTTTTTGTATTCTTACATTAACAGTAGGTTTTTATGTTGATTACGACGTTTAAAGGAAACTAATATTAACACTCATCAATAAGTAGTCATGAATTGGAACAAGTATAAATTTAAAAAAATTGGAAAAGTAAAAAGCACTAGTTCGCGAAAACCAACTTTCTGCACGCTAAACAGCTACGTAAAGTAGCACTTTTTGAGCAACTGTATTAAAAAAGATTGTTCATAATTTCACCACATACGGTGTTAATAGACCGAATGCTTTCTGAGTTACGCGGCCATTTTGTTTTCGAGGAAATTCGTTGTGAGTTGTGAGCACGTGCAAGTTGGCTCTTCAAATATTCTATAGAAGTAATGGTTTTTAATGGGTATTTACAACTTTTATTAAGGTGAGTCCCATATTTATAGCCTATTCTATGTTTGTATTGTGTTGTTGTGTTCTGTTTGTAATCTAATGTAGTTTATGTTATAGTAGTAATTTAGCGATAGTTTAAATAAACCCGGTAAAATTGAGATGGGAATTTCGACTATTTGGTAAATAGTTGAAATTACCCCTCAATATTTTATATGGAATTGAACAAACACTAGTGATGTACACGATTCGAGATTTTTATCGATGCAAAATACCTCATTTAAACATACTGAAACTGTAAACGACAGAAAGGACTATATTTTTATTTTCTTAATTTAACTATGCATCAAAGAAGATCGTCGATTTTCTTAAGCGTTTGGCCTCGTCAAGTTTGTAATATACATATGAAATTAATTGTTGTAATTTTTATATTCTGATGGTGTAAACAGAATCATCAAATATAACGGGAATTTTGAAAAATCCTGTAATAGAAACTTGAACTTTTCAAGAAAAAAAAGTTTTATACACAAAAGTGTTTTTCACAATATTTAGCAAAATAGCTTTTTTTAAGGTTAGCGTTTCTTTCAAATATTAGAAAAAATGTATGCGTTTTGTTTAATAAAAGTAGCATGATAGTCGTAGGGTAGACTGGGGACCCTAGCGGTTCAAGGCGTTAGCCCGGATTGCTAGACGCCGGTTCGAATCCGGCCTTCACCACTGGAGGTCTTCGTCACTTTTTCTTTAATATATGACATCTATTACAGTTTATAATTTATATATATAGTAGTGTGACTACTTAAAAAAACACAAATCAAAATATTTAATAAAAATAATTTGATTTGTTCCCAAAGTTGTGTACTGTAATTATAGTAATTTTCGGTGATCAAAGTGGCACTTTATAACTTACCAGCGAAATTAACCCGCTGCACCTTACCTACTTTTCAAACCAGTATTCAATATGTTATGAAAATAAATTGTATAATGGGTTTTATATTAAAGTCGCCGAGATGTTTACGCAAACGGAATGCCAATACCAAATCTCTAAATCGATACATTATAGTGGCCCGACGATGGATCTACTTACCAAAAACATAAATCTTTCAACCATACATTAGCACGTGTATAAACTTATTATTTTTATCTTATAACAAGTGACGAAATTTTAACAAGTACGTAAACCATGCTTAACAAGAGTGTATTTATTTTTAAACTAAGTACATCCATATATTATTATTCGTTGCCTTCCAAAACGGCGTTATTTAGAAAAAGTATATTTGGAATGACTCCAATTTTTTTTAATGAAATTCCAAATGAGCTAAGAATACAGATGACATGATTAGTTTTAAAAGTAAGTTATTTAAATTTTTAGTTGACAAAACATATTATAGTATAAGTGAATTATTGTTAAATGATTTTGATAATTAATGGTAACTGTGCACAGCATGCAGTCACAGTCCATAAATGGAAAATTACGGCTTACGGCACAACATAGTGATACAATGATAATGTATATGGGACCTGTACTTATGTAGTACATATACCTATGTTGGAAAAATAAATGCTTTTGACTTTTGATTATTGTGTTTTATTTATGTTAAGAGACAGTATTTTTCAGGAATGCTGATGGTACCTACTTTCGTGTTATACTTATGTATATTTGACGCTAGAAGGAGCAGTGAAGGTATCTTCTTAACTAGTCCATCCATGGTATGGGTTATCGTTAAGTTCTGGCTAAATTTTGGTAATAAATGGATTATTTTACAATGTAGAGATTAAAGTTATGCGCACGCGATGCCTTCCCGACCAATCACAGCGAAGCCCACCGCCGCCAAGAAGGAGGGCGTGGTCCGGACCTTTTATGAATTTGCCGTCATTTTACGGTGAGATAGCTCTTTTGATAAATTGGCCTCGGTTTTGGACAATGGCGTGTCATAATATTTTCATTTTTTTCTCTTTTAAATTCCACGACAATCTCAAACTTAAACCTTCTTGTTAAGGTTTAGAATCGATAGACGATGCCATCTGTTGCGGTAGATGCTATCTAAAATGTCTTATTTTATTACGTTATAAATTATAGTTTGCGGTCTATCATTTGAGTTATTATGGGTCAAATTGGCCTCAACATTAGGCCCAATGATTGGGGTAATTTTATAAAGTAAGCCTATTTTGTGGAATAATGATGACGTGTAGGATGACGATGTAAGTAGGTAGGTACCTAATATACCTATGATACAAAATGTGTAGTGTATACCTAGATAGAATATACCTACATACTTAAAATGCTTAAAATGGCGAAATGATTTAAAAAAAATACATCTTTCTATATATATAAACGTAAAAGTCCTGACTGACTGACTGACTCACTTAAATCAACGCCCAGCCCAAACCGTTGGACCTAGAGAGCTGAATTTTTCACAATAGGTAGTTTTTATAACGTTAGTATCCACTTAGAAGGGGTTTTTCAAAATTCATCCCCTAAGGGGATGAAATGAGGGTCCAAAGTTTGTATGGGGTTCAAGTTTTATTTTAAGCTATGATTTCGAACCGTGGGTAAAAAAAGATATATTATTAAAAAACAAGAAAACTACTTTCAGCGTTTTTGAAAATTCATCCCCCAAGGTGGTAAAAAAGAGGTTGGAAGTTTGTATGGAGATCAAACCTTTTTTTGAGTACAGGACTTCAGTCTTTGTATAAAGGCATATTATTAGAATACAAGAAAAGTAATTAAAGCGTTTTTAAATATTCATCCCCTAAAAGGGTTAAAAAGGGGTTGAAAGTTTGAATCCATTACAAATGCTTTGAAACTTCTTAGAAAGGCATTGTACCTATAATATTACAAAAAAAAAGTTATTTCAACGTTCTTAATAAATCAACCCCTAAGGGGATTAAAAAGGGGATGTAAGTTTATATGGGGTACAAGTTTTCGTTTAAGCTAGGAACATGAAACTTGGTAAAAGGGCATTATATTAAAAAAATAGACGAAAACTGATTGCACCGTGTTTAAAAAGTTTGTATTAATAAAGTTTGCATCTGGAGCGAACATTTTATTTTAATAGTGAACTTGAAAATCTAAGTGTTTAGAAGGATTATATCGAGAACAATTTTTTTCAGTTAGGGGCTTGAAACTTCGTACTTTGTGAAAGACAAATTTTATGCGTTGTATAATTATTAACAAATGGTTAACCGTCCCTACTGATATCTTTTGCTGCATAATGTTACAAATCCGCGCGTACGAAGTCGCGGGCAACAGCTAGTTTCTATATATTTACCTACCTTAAAGATTTTAAACGGATTACTCACGTTAAAGAGAATACAGGATAGAGGATAGAGGGGTACTACTGTCATAGTAAATTTTGTAGTCACAGTAAATTTACTGCCATCTATCGACACACGATTAAAACTAAAAGTAAAAATATCAAAAAAATTATATATATGGATAAATGTTTTTATTTTTATTTGTATTTATTATTTTTAGGGTTCCGTACCCAAAGGGTAAAAACGGGACCCTATTACTAAGACTCCGCTGTCTGTCTGTCTGTCTGTCCGTCTGTCACCAGGCTTTATCTCATGAACCGTGATAGCTAGATAGTTGAAATTTTCACAGATGATGTATTTCTGTTGCCGCTATAACAACAAATACTAAAAACAGAATAAAATAGATATTTAAGTGGGGCTCCCATACAACAAAGGTGATTTTTTTGCCGTTTTTTGCGTAATGGCACGGAACCCTTCGTGCGCGAGTCCGACTCGCACTTGGCCGGTTTTTATATGATTTTGACCCATGTGTTTTTACTGATGTGTTAAAATTGTTAAATAACAAACAAAGCCGCGTTGACGCCATCTAGCCGAGAATAGGCCAAAGGTTGGTATTGGTGGTAGCGCCATCTGTGCGAGAATCAAATTTTCTTGATTTCCGAGGCACGCTTTTTGCTTAGACTGTATTCATCTTATACGGTTTTTTTTTTTTAAATAAATTTAAATAAATAAAAATAAATTTTAAATAAAATTATTATTACTACCTTATTTGAATTGAATATATTATGTAAATTCAATTATGACGTGTAATATGAAATATTTTTATAAACAAATAAGTATGAGTATGTTCAAGTCTCACGGATTGCGGGAGTTTTATAGTTAAAATTTTTTGAAAGATCTCTACTTCTGCAATTTTTTTAACCATTAATATCATGTCACCATTGTAAAATTCCATAGCGGCGCCAGGCAGCTATGCTACCACAGCATGACCCTATTACTCATCGCATATCGGGCTATCGTTTCAGACGAACCAATTCAATAGTGTTCTTACAAGACGCAGAATTGCTACGCATCTAGAGATCACCCTAGTAATGGTTCGCCGGTGTGGATTAGGCTGTAAGCGATGTAAATGAGAGTATGTTGAACGGAAACGCAATCAATAAGCACTCGACTCCCGCGCATTCCCACGCGGTTCAAAGCAGCGCCGGCGCCACGAGCGAGCAGGGCTGCCAACACTTCTTAATAAAATGAGACGTTTTTATGCTACACCACGTTTTCGGATCTCTATACTCGTAGCATTAGCGCCTTACCACCAATAATCCGCCTGATTAAAACAGCATGAAAATCACTGCAAAACTAATAATGATTATTATAAAAAACAATCTACATAGACTATTATTTATTGATCACGCAGACTAAGTCGCAGGCAGAAACTAATTAATAAATAAATATACCAAGCAAGATACCACTTAGAGATATTCGTATTAATAATGCTTAAATAAGTGTGTATGCTCTCATAATCGCAGAACTCACGGTATTATGTGGTTTTTATCAGCTAATAAAGTACCCGTCCGTCACACACCTTTAAAAGTAGGTAGGTATGTTATTTAGTTTATAAAAGCATCAACGTATTTTAAACTAGATAACTATAAGTTTTGCGTTAAATATCACATTTTTTTTATAGGTTTTGAAATATGAAAGTGTAAAAAATCCGGATATCCCGGATCCCGGCATCCCTAGCGCCGAGATAAGCCCGCATGGAGTGGTCCACAAATACCGCGTATATTTAGCCGCTCCGAGCTTGCGTAACACAACTGTTTTAGGATTCGATATAAAAGTGACGTGAACGTTCCAGGAAAATTGTTTCCTGAGATCTAAATGTCATCAGGTCAGGATCTGATGACGGGATTACCACATGAGACTGATGAGACAAAAATCCTGAAATCTTGTTTTTTTTTAAAGTTGGTTAAAACATTAAGTTTAAGTGAGTAGTAGGTAGTACCTAGAGTTGAAATATCCTTTCTGTTCCACCTAGATTACCTAATTACTATCCATAGATACTGCCTATAGCTAATCTTTTACCCTGTATGAGCTCATATAAATCTAA
Organism: Cydia strobilella; assembly: GCF_947568885.1. Lineage (NCBI taxonomy): Eukaryota > Metazoa > Arthropoda > Insecta > Lepidoptera > Tortricidae > Cydia > Cydia strobilella. Next base: position 18,300,334 of record NC_086042.1, on the reverse strand, counting down.
CCGCTAAGATAATCGCTAGATGTATCTAATACCTAACAAATACCTAAATGTATTCATGTGCAGTCGTAAGACCTTGTTGAATGGCAAAATAAACTAGCTGCCGGTGACACTTTATGACATTACATCCCATACATTCCTATGGAGTCTAAATGGCAACTAATCAAAAATCCGCAGATTACCGTTCATTGTTGCAACCCTTGCCATTGTCTACCTTGATGACAACGGCCGCTCCAATGATTCCCAATTGTACTCGGATATTCCCGATTGTTCGCAATTGTTCTCGCTCATGGGACAATATTGGATATTACAATAGGAGTAGCTAGGCGTGAACGATGATGATATGAGTTTCGACAGATTTTTGATTGGAGAGTAGGTAAGTATAGCGTATAGCCTATAGGTCTCTGGATCATATCCGCCTCGAACTCTCGAAGGACCAATGTCCAGCGGAGATCTAGGGGCAATATTATATTTTATTAATATTGTTTTAAAAGCACAAAAGTGAAAAATATGTTTTATGGTTTATTTATGTGTAACCTGGATTAGAATATAGATGCCGTCTAAATTATAGATTAATTCACATTTTATTTCACATTTCAAAAAGGAAAGATACGCGAACTCGTCTTAGCTGCGCTGCGTGGGTACCACTCTAATCTGGTATACATCTTTAGTACGATAATAGTGCTACTGCGCTACGCAGCATCCGCGTTCTTCAGACTGGAGTGCTTGGTACTGCCGACATGAAAGAAAACCGCGAGGCGCTGCACTTGCCACTTGACTGTCTCAAAATAGGACCATATCGCGTTATGACGCGATACTTTTTGAGTCGATCGGTACCGATATTTTTTTACAGGCGTGTTATGTCGATCTCGGCATGTATGAAGATGCCTCGGGGTAAAAAGGGAAATGGCAGTTGACACGTAGGTATTTTAGTTAGAAGAAAAAGGAATGCTTACTTTAAAATAGGTGTACATACATATATGTTGTTAGCACTTTAGCACTTACTAGCTTAGACCCTAGGGAGGTAGGAAGATTTTATACTATATAGGTATCTTTATTTTTTCTTCCTCTATGTATTGAATTAATCAATTTTAATACTTACGGTCAATAAACAGTCTCAAAACGCATAAATGTCGTAATCGCACAACATTCGGCAGCAGCAATAGTGCCATATTTGCTGACACCATCACGCTCGAGTGCGTGGGGTGATCAGCGACGCGACGCGTCGCCCGCGCAATCTGCGCGCTGACCTGGAATCCTTGAGGGTGCCCAGCCGGGAGTTAAGTGATTGTTATTGATTTTTATTCATTAACTTGGTAGTTTGGTTTATAGGTGCTTAGGGTCTTCGACGTGACAACGAGATGAGCTCGTTCGATCTCGCGGTGTTAAAAGGAGGGTCATTTGTACAACTAAACAACAACTTGTTATATGAACAATACCTATACGAGGAATTAAACAACAACTTTAGACCCTTGTAAAACAATATACGTATATGCTATATGGGAGGATCTGTATAGCTCACTTTGATGGCATGAAACTGTTTGCAATAAACGAATGAATGAATGAATCCAGGTTGTACAATTAATTTATTCATAATGTGTCCATGGAATTTTGCAGCTCGCTGTACATATAACATGTAAACAAGCAGTTTAATTACCCGGCACGGACAAGACTAGATTACTCGTTAATGGACGGGAGCGGAGCCCCCAGCGCGTGCGAGCAATGACGCGTGCGCATGCGATGTGCCATATGACGCCACATGCTCATCTATCAGACATAAAAATTATGATATAATTAGTTTATGAGCAAGTCAAAAGTAAGTACTTATTTTTTTTTATACCGAACTTAAGACCAAGGAGCATGAATGTGTAGCACCTAACCACCTGACGGTCCCACCGTCTATTTAACTGCCAGTAGGTTAATATCTGTTACCACTTTTATTCAAATGAGAGTAGCTAGGGTCAATCCCAGTTCGAGCATCTGTAAAAAAAAATATGTACTACCTATAAGTTTAGTAGCTACAGGACATTCAGGGATCTCATCAGCTCCAACGGCTACCAAAAACCCCAAACAATTATAAGTATGTTTTGTTTTGTACGTCGTAGGTATTTCACAAAGTAAGTAATTCCTATGTCATAAATAGGTGGGCAGTGTAAGTAACTCATGTAGCTGCGGTTTTCTGTAAGAGTTCACGTTAGCTTAAGTTCAATAGGGTTGGCTGTTGGTGCCCTATTTCAAATACCTATGGGTAGTTCACACGCAGTAAAATAAAAAAACGCACGCATCTTAAATAATGCTAAACGTATTCCGGCATTATTTAAGATGCATGCGTTTTTTGGGGAATATGTCTCTAGCTATCAGTCTAAACAATGATATTTTTTTTAGCCACTTATTTGACTTACCCTAAAAAGTAGGTAGGGATATAGGTAGGCTCGTTGTATTGGTTGTTCGGCGCGGTGCTGCGAGGAGGCGCTTTTAATCCTCTTAATGGATCGCATCGGAACAGCACCCGCTTTAGATGCGTATTTGTAGAACTAACGATGTAATACACCCCGTTATCTTTAGTTGTGATTGACAGAGATGGTTGTAGAATGTGTTTTTGGTTTTCTACTTTAAATAAATAAATCATGGATGCCCCCCCCCCCCTAGAGAACAAAATTTCTAACTAAATGTATACCCCTCCCCGCCATATGAATATCATATATATCCCATCATATATATAGCCGATGGCCATATGAACTGCCCCCCCCCCCTAGCCCTAGCTGGCGACGTCCTCGAAATAAATATTGAACAATCTTACAAAACAAACCTAGTCCCACAGTAAGCTCAAAGGCCTGTAAAGTTGTGTGTTGGCATTTCATGATATGTCTCGGGATTTCTTGATCTGGAGGATTTTACGATCGGCCGCCGACATATCGACGGTGAAATTCATTTGATTTTATCACATAAAATCTATCCATATCCGATTAAAAGTAATTTTCCTATACAATATGTTAAATGAAAAGGATCGTTAAATTGTACGTTTTCATAATACCTAATTTTAGTCATAATTCAGATCTTTTAAATTATGAGGTGGAGTCTTATTTAAATGTGGTAGGTATTCTACATCTTTCCCCGTTCTTGTCAAGTTGTCCCTTGTTTTTATTCGAGGGGCTTAAGTTTGGATCGAGCGCAGGCAACCCCGTCGAGACAGCAAGGACAAGTGACGCGAGAAAGTGTTTAACACGCCGGTGGCAATACTTATTCATACTTAGATAGGATAGACGACCTAGGTTGTCTGACAAGTTTGCAACTTAAGTTCATTTAAATAATAAGAAAATCGAAAACATGTCGAGCTATTCGAATTAATAATACGTGAGTGACCCGGTTTAAAATAATCTAAAAAGAAAATCATTGAAAATTGTCGTACAATTTGCAAGCTTAAGAGCCGGCTTGTTTATTTCGTCTCTAATGAACATCTGGGTAATTGTTCTTTGTAAAAATATAGCCCAGGAATTTAGATTTGAAGTTTATATTAGCGCCTAACAGTCACTCACTCTATTTTGGTCCAATTTGCTCGGATATCGTGTTACTACGTTAGGAACGTAGCATAACAATAAGAAAAGCTAAACTAAACCGTCGCATCAGAATTGGAAGCTCGCTCAATATTCTAATACCTTCTGAAGTGTTTGGCCGGCGCTGGCACGGAAGCAATATCATTGAAATGCAGCTCATATCCGGCCCTCAGCCGGGGCCCGTTTAAAACAATATCGTGCTGTAGTGGAATCATATAAATGCGAATTTGAGGGCCTGAGGTCGGCCTGGAGCTGGAGTAAATACCCCGGAGAGCTCTCCACTAAACTAAGGGTTTTAGTTTGTAGTGTATACGATAGCTATGGGTCCGATGGCACATTGAATTGACCGAACGAAAGCGAAGGTCTCCATTTCAGTTTGGATAAATGGTTTCGTATGTCCGGCAGTCCTCCTCTACAGGTCGCAATTCTCAACCGGTTCTCGTGATATTTTGTAACCTAGTACCTACGATTATTATTGTTATTATTGTTGGGGTGTTGTGGGCCTGTGAGTGTCACGTCGACCAAGCAGTGATCTATTGTGACGGCCCTTTAAAGTTCGTTACTAATGCCCGTTGAGTCCAGAAAATTCCAGATTCTTTGGGCCGTAATGTTCTGTACCTCATGGGGTTGCAGTATGTGCCGCCCTAAGTGGATACTTCTTTTTGACATTAGTGGTCCACAGGAACAGAGAATGTGCATTGCAGTCTCCTCTGACTCCTGGCAGAACCTGCATGTCGCATCCTGTTTCTTCCCAATTCGGAACATGTGTTTGTTCAACTTACAGTGTCCAGTCAATATTCTAGTCACTGCGCAGGTTTTATATCTTTCGAGCCTTAGAAGCTCCTTAGCAGTTTTGCCGTTGAACCCTTTGATTAGAGCTTTCGAGTGTTCTTGTCCTTTGACGAACTTCCACCACCAATCGATTGCTCTCAGAGAGTACCTACGATATAAGTAACTTAGATTTTTTGTCGTTTAGTTCATTTGGAAAATATTCAAAATTGTCACAAAGGACTTCAGCGCCATTAAGGTGTATATGGCGCATAAGACCATTGTGATTTCGCGATGACAATGACTTAACAAAGTATGTAAGTATTTTTACAGTACATCTGGTGCTACATTACGACACCAAGTGCTATAATAAGCGCATTGCGTAACTGCGTCGAAAATCTAAAGGGCATAATTATTTACTGTAAAACGTACGATACACGTGCGAATAGGTACCTAATTCACAACGAGTGGCGAATTTTAAAACACGACCGAAGGGAGTGTTTTAAATCGACACGAGTTTACTACCCTAACCGCGAGTTTCCTATTTTTCTAGCTTTGCCCCCGAGTAAAATAAATATTATTTGTAAAAAAAATAAGCTTATTGCTCACGGAACTACTAATTTAATAGGTTAATGTCACATTCACTTTTTTACCTTTCATGTTGGTGAAGAAACTTAATAATTACCTACTTAAGTAGGTGTTTTATGTTTTCGTTAGTGGCAGGTGTAAAATTGTAACGGGCCATTTTTGTTAATACATTTTTACGATAGGTATGTCTCTACATTTTTTAGAAGTAAAAGAACCTACTTCTTCTTAATAATATTTTCGATTATGCATATAATGAAGTCCTTTACTTTTGCCATTTTGTTTACCAGGAAACCTTTACCAAATAGGTATCCTTTTGAAATGTTGAAGTCAGTTAAAAATATATTTATTCATAGGAATAGGAGAGCGAACATCATTCTAGAAGCAGATGAGTTACCATTGATAAGCGGTAGCATTTTTTTTAATGATATAGGAGGCAAACGATCAGACGAATCACCTGATGGTAAGCGATTACCGCCGCCCATGGACACCCACAACACCGGAGGGGTTGTAAATGCGTTGCCGGCCTTTAAGATGGGAGTACGCTCTCTTCTAGAAGGTCCAAAGGTCGTGTCGGTCCGGAAATATGTAAATATGTCCGGAAATCTATGTCTGCATATTTTTCTATAATAAAATGTTCTATGTTGTGGCGTTAAATAAATTTTCTTTCTTTATTAATGTTTATTCGACAATTCGCTTTACTTTTATGTCAATCGAAGATGACGTGGAATGACAATGTAGGGACTTACCTACGATCTTTAGGTAGGCTTTTAATTAATTAATTTCGTCATTGTCATCACTATCACCCATCACGTTTATTAGGCAAATAAATATTTAACCGATGAACAAATATTATGAAAAACGAAAAGCAAATATATTTTATTAATTGAACTGGGTCATACATCAATCGTCCAATAATACACATGTATAGGTAATGCGTTAATGACGGACGGACAGACGGACTGACAAATGACTTTGACTCGGAGCCACTAATAACACGCGCTCGTTATGCTAATGCGTATGCGTCGTTACTGAATTTCCTATAAATATTAGAGGCAGCACAGCCACTACAACGTACTTAATGCATTATCAATATTATAAATATACATATTTAGCCGGGAATTTGTCTTTCAATACTATCAAGTTTTAATATCAAAACGCAAAATTGTACTTTTTATATTGAATTTTTACACGTTCATGTTCGGCGGCGTAACGTAACGGCTATAGCCGTACGTTTGTCAATTGAGTTTAAACTGTAAGATTTAGCAGTACGGCTATCACCGTAAGTACCTACGTACCTACCGCCGCGCCGCCAAACGTGTTAATAAAATGCAATGAAAAACCCACACGGAAACTAGACTATTTTTATATTTCTATTTCAAAATATTAAAGTTGACTTGATAGAAAAAAATCACGAAAACAGTTGTAAATATGTATGTATATAGTTACTCTAGATGGCTGTCGATAAAGATTAGTATTACGTATCACTGAATTGCCTGTGTTACTTTTCAATGAGAGTGAAAACATTTTCTCGTTGAATGGATGGACCTCAAACTAGACGGACTAAAGATTAGATAACAGCGGGCCTACCGCGAACCACGTTCGACGTGTTGCCTCCCTGTCACACTTACACACATCATCATCATTTACAAGTGCGACAGAGAGGCACACGTCGAACGTGGTTCGCGGTAGGCCCTCAGCAGTCAACCTATAATGAATAGGTAGATTAGATATTGTTTATTTAATACATCTATCATTGTAAAACGTTTCGTTGGCAACCGAGCAATTAGCTAATAGTCATACAATCCGGCAGCCGGGCCGTATCCCGAATAGGCCCCAGGCCAACCCCTTTCGTGCTATGGCAGGGAAGGGTTAATAAGCAATTACTCCTAAGTACTGGGAGATTGGAGGCGATTTTGGTACATATAGCTAGTTACTTTGAGTGATTAATGATTACAACCTATATAAGTCATAAATAGTGAATTTAAATTATTAATCATTTACTTACGTAAAATAATGGTATCTAAACTTACTTAGAATTATTTAATTATAATATCTGTCAGCAGTGGGGAAAAATTATTTGAAGTAAAAAACATCCAATATATATAGGTATATAGATAGGTAATCTAACTGTCGTCCTAACCTAATAAATGTATCGGAATTAGGTGTTTTTATTTACAAATTGGGTATATACAAATCAATTATTTACAAATCTTGTCAGTAGAGAAAGGCGGCAAATTTACAAATTGTAGGCGCGAAGGGATATCGTCCCATAGAAAATTTTAATTTCGCGCCTTTTTCTACTGACAAAATTTGCTTGACCAACTATATTAAAACATAGGTACTAGTTCAATTTTACAGTGTTCAGGTTACAGCGGTGAATGTGTTTTTTACATCACCTATTCGAAAAAGGGCTTTTTCTTCTCCGCTCGAAGTGGCACTTTTCTATTCTAGGACACGATTTTTATTCTTTTTTGCATACTATATTTTTAGGTTAAATCATATTTTGGAACATAACAATTTCCTCATGGGTGATGTGAAAAGCAGTATGTGTCACATGGTAGCAAAATTATTTCCACCTTGGGCGTTAACACTTAAATCCCTCACTACGCTTAGGATTCTATTATAGAATCCCTCGCTACGCTCATGATTCGATTATAGAATCCTTCGCTTCGTTCAGGATTCAATGTACGCCCTCGCCGTAAATATGTCATTTTGCTCCCTTGTAACACAATCTACTATTCTAATATGAGTGTGCAGGATTGTGAAATTACATATGGATATACGAGTATACACGAGGCATGTACAACGCCCTTGTTATATATGTCTGTACTCTGTACGAGAAGAGCGGTGTGCCCGCTGGAAAATCTGCGAGAGCAGTGCGTTAAGTGCGTAAGCTACCGGTCGCTTGCGCCGAATCGTGACATAAGTACATGTAAATTTAACGTAGACGTAGTTCTGCTAGGCACGCCGCACCACGTGATTACAAGTAATTTAAAAGACAACGATAGTAACAAAAATAAGTAGGTACCTTCTTATGTTCTAGAGAAAATTTTATTGACAAATTGGCTTGGGTAATTTTTTTCTAAAGTAGGTATCGCACTTAAGTTTATACAGGTTGTTTCCTGTAACAGGAGCAATACATTAAACTGGAGGCTGTACGCCTCAAACTGACCAACATTTGTTCAGCAACTTTTTAAAATTATGAAATTTTTTGATTAAACCTTTTCCATACTAATTAAATATTATTTTCAATGAACGCTGCCATCTGTGTGTTTGACGTTGCTTGTCATTGTCACCCTTTAAACATAACAAATTTTGCAATACATTGCGTCTTAGAATAAACTTTAAAGTGTAATAAAAATCAAAACACGTTATTTTTAAAAGTTGCTGAGCTAATGTTGGTCAGTTTGAGGAGTACAGCCTACAGCTTAATTTATTGCTCCTGTTACATAAAACACCCGGTATACATGTTATGCTATTTTTTGCAAGTTTATTAATCTAAACATTAGTGTCGTGTGTAGTTAAACAAAGTGTCTGCGTATTTGACACCTATGGGTTAGTTGAAGAAAGAACAACACTTAATATAGGAAACAATAGGTAATAACTCATTGTCTCTCATTAGGTTTACAATGTACTTACCGTCTCGGCGCTATGAGCCCGCCCCGACTCTAACCAAGGGGAAGCCATCATCGTCAATCAGAAACTAACATAAATATGCTTTTACCTCCCCGTCCTCGCCTCCCCCTTGGTCCTCCGGGAGGGTGCAAATGTACCATTAGCGGGGGCGCTAAGCACTGGCACATGTGGATACATGAAATTTTTAGCCTTTTCGCTGGGATTAGGTGGGTTGAGGGTCCAGCTAAATTTTGTTAGAGGACATGAAAGGACATGTCGCTACGTACTATACACAGGCAGTAATATATGTCCCTTTTTGATAAAGTTATCGCAATAAAAGTAGAAATAATTTTAAAGTAACAGCGCGTAATGTAAGTAGGTGAGTACCTACCTATGTACCAGCACCAGCGCGTGATGTAGGTAAGTACATCACGCGCTGTTACTTTGTATTACCTAAGTTTGTTACCAGTATTACGGGTGACATTATGTTTATGATTTTGTGACGAGCGGGACTGTTAGTATAGATTTAGGGAATATATTATTTATTATTTCCATTATTAATTATGTTTTCAATCTAATAATTCTAATAGTAAGTAGTAAATTCTAGTAGTAACTGTAAAATGGGAAGGCTAGAGGAGGAGTTTAGTTTGAACGAACGCCGAGTTCATACATGTGCGTGATGGAAAGTATGTTACCACAAATTAGTATCCAATACGGCGAACAAAACAAAGCACGTTAACCCGGCACACCGTCAATTATACCTATAGTCGCGTTGCACCCCGGCCGTAGCCGGCCGCGCCTTCGGCGGTATGCTTCGTCGTGCTCCCTCCGTTACAAACGACGTAATGGACGTCTAAGCTTTGTTTAGATACGCTCTTGTCTAAAATCGTGTAGTTTGGCAGAATTGCCAGTTATGTTATTCTCTTCGCTTTCCGGGGAATGCGAGCAATTAAAGGTTGACTCACGCTAGACCGGGCCGGGGCCGGACCGAAGCTTCCGGCGCTTCGTTTTCTATGGAAAGTACCACGTGATCACCGATCAGCCGTCATAGAAAATGACGTGTCAGACGCCTTTGCCCGGCCCGGGCCGGTCTAGCGTCATCATCCTTAACTCAGACGGATCAGTCAGTGTAACTGGGACCACACTATCTGTATCTGCTATAGATTTATATATCAGATTTTACGCGGTACTTGCACTGTTTCTCTTAAGATGAACACGTCACACGATTACTCGTGTACACGACCTTACGGTCGGAATGGGCCCTGTTCTCAGTGCACTAATGAAGTGGCTTACAATATGTTTGCTTTTGTGTATTTACTTAAGTCATATATAAACAGCATAGGTACTCCAAGTGTCTTCCCATTTAGGTACAGATAAGATGATCATATCATTTCGATCTTACTACTAAGCTATCCAACCTAGGCTGGACTAGTAAGAATTCATAGTGCCAACTTCTATTCTGCTTGAGTTTGCACAATGGAATTACATTATTTTGTATTAGGTATTATTTATTTTTATTCCCATCAAATTCATCATCGTTTCAGTTCCCATTTCGGTAGAAGAGAATGATTCGAGTGATATCTCTAAAAGATATACATGAATTCAGAAGTTTATTTTGATATCGAATTCTTATGTTCAATAAGGACATTTCTTACAAGTACTTATTAGTAACACTTTGTAGTTTGTGCTATTTAAGTATCAGTGCCTGGATTCTTGAAATCCTTACTATAAATGTACCTAATGGCTATCCATTATGTTAATGATATTATTATCGTCATGCAGTATGATACTAACCGTTTCGTCTGGGTTGTAGTAAAGCAACTGTAAACATATGTACCTATTACCTACAAGTATCTTGAATGGGCGGGGTGAGGTGAGTAGGTGACCCAAGCACCTCTGTGTGCCAGACACTCGGCGTGGGATCTGCCTTGTGTCATGTTTCTCTTCTCTTTGAACAGATGATCCTTGTAGTCGTTTTGGCAGATGCTATTTTTCATACTTATACAATACGTTTGTGTGTTAGGTAAGTACACACTGTGTTATAAATTAGTAATCATAAGTAGATAGTAATAAGTAGGTAAGGTCAGGTGGGGTAAGAGAAAAATAGTTTATTTTGCTTGGGGAAGAGAAACCGTATGAGGAAAATCTTTCTGTATAAAACTCCCGTGAAACTCAAACATATTAAACATGTCGAGCTATTCGACTTAATAATACGTGAGTGACCCGGTTTAAAATAATTTAAAGTCTTTCTGCTTAAAAGTCTTAGGTTGCTTAATGCTATTTATTCATTAGGTTTATTTTAAAATTATCATTTAATTTAGTTTTTAATACTTATTTTTAAGTACTTATCTCTAATTGTTTATTTTTCCTGCAAGTGTGTGTCCCCCTTACCCCATATACATAAGTTTCTCTTACCCCACCTAACCTAATATTTTTTGTTTCCTTGTTATTCAGGCCGGTGTCGATTGTGGAGCAAAAATGTAAAATTGATAGATTTAGTCGTTGAAATTTTACACGTTTTGTTACGTAATATCTAAATAACAAGTATTGGTTTCTATTAGCACGTCTTCTCATTTTGCCTTTTAATAATGAGGTCACGAGCGTGCGTCGCCGGTAATATATGAAAAGAAGGGGCAGTTTTTAAAAATTCATCAAAAAATTATGGTGGTAAATTATACAAATTGATGGATAAAAATAGTTTCAGCAAATGTTGTAGATTGTTTAAGTATCAAAACTACGTCGAAAATAAGTAGTTTCGGAGAAATTGTCACTTGTTTTGAGGTCATTTCTGGAAAAAATTGAATTCGTTTAACTTTCATTTCCTCGAACTCTAAGTCATATAACAAAAATGTAATCTGATAAAGGTCAAGTACAGAATATGTGTAATACAAATTTACCATTTTTAGCAGTGCAAACTTTACGAAATTTACAAATAAGAGCGACAAAATCAGTGCTTTACGCGCGTTTACCTAAACGTCCATCAGAAAAAAAATCATTACTAATTTTGTGGGTCTGTTTTCAAAAAAATTATCTGATATAAGGCAAGATAAGAAGACGTGCTAATAGAAACTAGTACTTGTGTTAGTAGTTGTTGTTGTTGTAATCTAATTCGAATTTTCCACTCATTTACTCTAAGGTTAGCTGGAAGAAATCCCTTATAGGGATAAGCTCGCCTTTGTACCTAAATTTATATGAATTTCATGTTATCAATTTTTGTTTTGTACAATAAAGTGATTTACTACTACTACTACTACTTGTTATTTCACTTGGGTAAGAAAAGGTGTACAATTTCACAGACTAAATCTATCAATTTTAAATTTTTGCGACTAAAATCGACACTGGCCTCTTAACGGAACTGGTAATCAGTAAAGCAGCTGTCTCGACTCGACACACAGGTTCAGTTAGGCAGATAGGTGCAGTGTGTACGTAAGTTGAGGTTAGTGATCCTCAAGGTTCGGGTGTACCTAGATAGGCTAGGATACCCATGCAAGTATGTACTTAATTCCTTCCTACTTCTGCGAACAAGTTACTTATTAGGTTAGTTAGTTAGTGGTAATAGATATTACTGAATATCTGATAGTCTGTATTATCCTGTACAGAGAAGTCGACATCTTCAGCAGTGTACGCCGACATAGCGACGAGTGGACATCTTATTACCGAAATTATTAAAATATCAGAATGTTAGGAATCAAAAAGTCAATGCTTTGACCGCGCCCGCGTTACTCACCGTGGGGCGCATCCGAGGGCTCCATCTAGTTAATTACAGGGGGAGGCCCGCACGCGATAGGCGATAATGACTGCTGCTCGGAGTCACAGTCACCTGGTGGTCGTCAAACGACAATGCATGTCCGATTATTGCGATAATTGGGAAGTTTTACATTACACTGCAAAATTTAAAAAGTATTAGCATCAAGATCAATTTGATGCTTGAGCGAATTGGGATATCGGCAGCCATGTTGGAGATCCATCCGGGCATCAAATTTAGGACTCTTTATTGCCCTCTGACGACCGCGGTCAGTTTATCAGTTATAAGGTGGGATGTAAGGCTGCTGAAGAATGCCCTATGGAATAAAGTCCGTCTTTTTATGCTAAAGTTTTTTAGCGAGAAAGACTTAGATTAATGATATCTACCTACTGATGATGACGGATTCCTGTAAAATGGCAATAATCATACCGAATACACGCCGAATTTCTAAAGAACAGATTTTTCATAATACCTAAGAGAGATTGATTGACAAGAATGACAAGTCTATAAAAGTGGTCAATCGTCAACTAACATAAGAAGGCCCATGTTTTCCTCCAATACAACCCGGGGAAGGGGCTCCTATGTGTGGTGGTGTAATCTACCCCTCGAATCGCCACGCCATGTGTGGCTGATAGGAATCTACATGGGTTCCTAGTAATTAGATGATACAGTAATAAAATCATTGGCCGCGTCATGATGGGGTGCTATCACAGCTATCTTTGACCAATTTTGAGGCTATTGTTTGACATATGGCGATAAAAATCAGGTGATGCACGGCAATATTACCTACTGATTTGTGTAAGAAAAGATAAAAACTTCGTTTCAAAGAAATATTATTATTTATTAACAATCTTACTTACCCAAATAAAAATATTAAAATCTCAGTACAGTGGTATACTTAATATAGGTACTTACGTACTTCTTGAGATCGAACATCTCATAAATTTTATATTCTATCATTACGCAAGACATACATAATAATTACGTTATATTATGTGTGTACGATTATTTTTGCTTTATGTATTACTTATACTTAGGTAGGTATCTAATCTACTACTATATACTAAAATCAACGTTACGCTGCTACGGCCCTACGGCGTAGCACTCACGTCATAATTATCTATGTTTATTCGTTCGTTCCTTCCTTTCAAATGGCTTAATCTTCATTAAGTATCTAAAAAAATTGTTCATTGAAATTTTTCTTTTCTGTGATCTCTCAACGACACGGTAACGACACGGTAGCTTCTACGTTTATTTAAACGTGGAATTACGAAACGAAAACGTAGAACTAACATTAGTAAGTAGCATTTGCACATATCAAGCAAAATGGAATACCTTCACAGCGCTTAGTACGTCGTTTTCCAATGAAAGGAAGACATTTTGTGGTTCAAACATGGTTAGACATGGCGAAACTACGTCTGGTTTAAAGGTTCCTAGTTAGTCACGACGACGACGACGACGACGACTACGGAACCCTAACTAAAAACAGGCAAACAACCTCTGTAAAGTATAACGATGCGCACGGAACACTAAATGCCTCGAGCTTTGACTCGGGCTTGGCCAATTATTTTTATATACGAGTACTTACTAAAACTTACCTACTACAAAAAGAATTTATAAATGAATAAACGCCAAATATAAGTTATTTTTTAACAATTTTTAGGGTTCCGTACCCAAAGGGTAAAAACGGGACCCTATTACTAAGATTCCGCAGTCCGTCTGTCTGTCACCAGGCTGTATCTCATGAACCGTGATAGCTAGATAGTTGAAAATTTCACAGATGATTTGTATTTCTGTTGCCGCTATAACAACAAATACTAAAAAGTACGGAACCCTCGGTGGGCGAGTCCGACTCGCACTTGGCCGGTTTTGTTTAATGTTTATTGGTGATATTTGTAGGTACTAGCCATCAGACATATCGGTGTCTGGTGGAAAATAGACTAACGCGTAATGTGCACGTCTGCCACAGAAAGCTTTTAGAACGGTGTGCCACGAACGGGTGCGCCGAAAGAGAACCAACAACCTATTTCTCATATGTATAGGGGTGTAACGCAACTTGTAGTTTTAATATTGAATTTTTGCAAGCCTGGTACTATAGCGTTCTTGATATCAGTGGTCCTCAGCTACACCTCAGTTCTGCTTTGAGATTCTGTTGCTCTGGAATTATTCTTAACCGAGTAGTAGGTATACAGGGTGTCCCTAGCCATTGGACAAAGCCGAAATGTACATATGCATTAGGGTATTTAGAACCAGTATAAAAAGTATCATAACAACCGGTGTAGCGGTTACGAAGCTTACGATTTTTAGGGTTCCGTACCTCAAAAGGAAAAAACGGAACCCTTATAGGATCACTCGTGCGTCTGTCTGTCTGTCTGTCACAGCCTATTTTCTCGGAAACTACTGGACCAATTAAGTTGAAATTTGGTACACATATGTAAGTTTGTGACCCAAAGATGGATATGTAACGTAAACTAATTAATTTTACCTACGGGGGCCAATTTTGGGGAATTAATGAGAAAATTAAAAAATAAAGTTTGTCAAACTATATCATGTTACATATCAAATGAAAGAGCTCATTGTGAGAATCTCAAATATATATTTTTTTATAATTATAAGATAAATAGTTTAGAAGTTATTCAAGAAAATAGGCAAAAAATTACCATTCCCCCCCCCACCCTTATCTCCGAAACTACGGGGTCAAAATTTTTAAAAAAATACACAAAATAGATCTTTACCTATAGATCACCGGAAAACCTATTAGAAATGTGCAGTCAAGCGTGAGTCGGACTTAATTACTTAGTTTTTGATCAGACCCCTATGGGTTTTTTAAAGACATGTCACATAAAAAATACATTGTTTAAATTGTGTAATGTACGGAACCCTTGAAACGCGAGTCCGACTCGCACTTGCCCTGTTTTTTACTTTGGAGCAACCTGTATGGGTTAGTAGCTCCTGAGGTAATAAATAGTATGAAACCTTCTTCAACTTCTTTGATTTTCTTTTTATTTATGACACTAATAAGATTCTGCCTTTTGACAAATGTCATCATCGCCGCATATGTTCGAACAAATTGTCAAAAGCTCTGCCAATGATTAATACAGTATATTTCTTTTTGTTATCGATTTTTGAAAGTAATTTTTGTTTGAAATTATTTTTTTTTATCTTTTGTTCTTATTTAAAAAATATTAACGTTAGAGCATTCCTGAGAAGTATAACCCTACGTGGGATTTCAGGGTTTTTCCAATGGCTAAGGTCATCCTGTATATTTAATAGCATGATTTAATTACCTCTCCTTAACACGTCTAGCAGCGGTAACGGCTATAGTCATACTTTCTACGTAAGTAACGCAGCCGAACGTGTTAATTATATCATGATATAACTGTCATGATATTACTTTTAATCAACTTTTAATTTACTGAAAGAATACTAACCACAATTACTAGTGAGCGTGGTTCAGTACCGCATGAAATCAGTAGTTCATGTTATACGAGTACAAGGCCGAGTCACACCAGCCATTTCGGTAGCACAAAGACCGCCGTAGAGAGATCCGTTTATAGAAATAATGTTAATTTAATTATGTTGTGAAATGTATAGATATTAAGTACTTTTAGCAATCATAGTCAAGACCGTCAGTAATTTATTAGAATAGGAATAAGTATTATGGATAATCCTTTGCCGCAACACTTTTTTGTCTTTTCTCATTTTTCTCACTTAGACAGTGGATCACATGGGTCATGAGGATTCAATATAAAATAAAATAGGTACAATAGTTATACCCCTACAAAAGACTTACTCATTGATTTGCGTAGGTTTCTTCTTGACCAGGTCTTCCAAATTTGGTCGCGAAGTACTAAGTAGGTACCAGTTAGAAAAAAAAAACATTATTTTTACGGCTAGTTAAATAAAAGCTTGTAAAAAGCGCCTTTGTTGATTTGCCCGCGCTTGATCAATCAACAATACAAAATTTTTATTGTTTCAAAATAAATAAAAGAAAAATAAAAAAATAAACAATAAGTAAGAAATTTAAGTAAAGAAATACAAAAAGTTGTCGCAGCATACAATTACTGGGGACCGAACCTGGGACTTCCCTACTTCAAAGAGAATGTTCGCAAACTGCGCCATGACTGCGCTACTTGTAGCTCCATACCTGACGAAATTTGGCTACTTATTCTCGAGTAATAAAAAAAAATCTAAATACCGCCTAAACCAGCGCTACAAATTTTCTGCAGTTTTTGCCTTTTACTCTGTTACAATGTCTTAAAAAGAGAAAACTTATGATATCGATACGGCTATTTGTTTAGGCGCGAGCTATCACGACTCCGCCATTTTGACAAATTGACAAAAACCGGATCGACAAAAAAAACTATTTAATCATAGAATCTGGTCACAAAATTTCACGAGAATGGGTTGAGAATTGCGACCTGTAGATGAGAACATCCGGACATACGAAAGCAAAAGGCCCGAGTCAAATCAAAACGTGACCTTCGCTACGCTTCGGTCAATAAATAAAAATAAAATCATTTTATTCGAACGATTCAATCCATATATTGTTAGTTAAATAAAAATAGACTTAAATTACTACGTTCGTACCTTAACTAAGATGTTGGGAGGTCCGGTGCCTAATTTAATTAATGTACTTTCCCAGTTCCCTGTCACTAAGGCCAGGAGACTGTTGCGGCTGTGGAGCGTCGCGGCGCGGTGCCGCAGCGCTTGCGCAGCGTCGCGTGGAAACCATGCACATGCAATGCGTGTCGGCGAACATGCCCGACGCGCTGCAGTATCGGTAATACAGGTATGCATAGGTTAAAAACTTAAATAAAACCGACTAGTGTGTTAGTACCTAGTGAAATGTTCGGATACCTACACATATAATTCACATCGAGAGTCGAGACCAGAGGGCCTAGCCAAGATGGAAATCACGTGACTATTCGTAGCATCTTGTCCTCCCGATACCGATACATTTTTAGGGTTCCGTACCTCAAAAGGAAATAACGGAACCCTTATTCCTATAAGAACCGTTATTCCTTATTCACTCGTGCGTCTGTCAGTCTATCTGTCCGTTTGTCACAGCCTATTTTCTCCGAAAGTACTAGACCGGTACACATATGTAAGTTTGTGACCCAAAGACGGACATGTAACGTAAACAAATGAATTTTAAACATGGGGGCCACTTCTGGGGGGGTATAAATAAGAAAATTAAAAAAATAATTTTTTCAAACTACATCGTGTTACATATCAAATGAAAGAGCTCATTGTAAGAATCTCAAATATATTTCTTATATATTTTTAGGATAAACAGTAGAAGTTATTCAAGAAACCCCCCCCCCCTTTATCTCCGAAAGTGCTGGGTCTAAAATTTTGAAAAAAATACACAAAATAGTTCTTTACCTATAAATGACAGGAAAACCTATTAGACATGTGCATTCAAATGTGAGATGGACTTAATTACTTAGTTTTTGATCCGACCCCTACGGGGTTTTTATAGACATTTCACTCATATTTGACATAAAAAATACATTGTTAAAAATTATTTAATGTACGGAACCCTTGGAACGCGGATCCGACTCGCACTTAGCCGGTTTTATTACTTTCCGTTTGGCCTCCTCCATGCCGGGAAACGGTCGACTGTCAATCAAATTTGAAATGTAATTAACATATAACATTTACGAGTATCATCATAACAAAAATGATGCATAAATACCTACGAAATAAGGTAAAGCCTAACCAGGAATATATGATCACGCGCTAATTTCACTGGTACAATTTTTTTCATACTATACTGAACTGTCACCCTATACATGCACAACAACAGCGCCCTCTTGACAATAATCATATATTACATTACCTTAAATTAAGTGATTGTGAAATTCACCGCGACTCAACTACTTCCCTATCCTCCATTAGTGCCGAGTTGACGTAGTATTTTTTAGAGCTCGCCTTTCGCCCTCCATATGCATCTAATATCTAGACAGATCTATATATAGCCGATAGAACAGGCGCTAGTCACGACTGGACAACGTTCGGAACATTCCCATGACCAGAGGGCCTACCGCGAACCACGTTCGACGTGTTGCCTCTCTGTCGCACTTGTAAATTCGTACGTAGGTGTGACTGGGAGCCAACACGTCGAACGTACTTCGCAGTAGGACCTCAGACACGATTCTATTACCAATGATAATTCGTATACTTACCTGCATATTAGGTACACCTACTTACACAAGATGCCTCAAAAATGATATTAAAGTATTTTTACGGTGTAATGAGCATTTGTATTAAGTACAATTCACGTGTTTTAACCCAGATTGTTATGGTGTAGCTGTAGGGCCTACACTGTAGGCACATAAATATGTGTGTCGTGTTATGTGTAACATACGCTAAGCTGACTTCTTCGTTACCGTGAAATGTGACTACTTTCTTGGAAATTCAAAATTTAATTTAAATTTTAAAATTATTAAGTCTATGTATGTTGATCATTTTTAAAGCATGAGACCTAATTAAGGGGCTTAGTTTAGGGAAGATGCCTGTAAAACATTGATTTTGTATTAGCAATTTGAAGTCGCCCTGTACATACCGATTTAAATAAGACCATCACTACTAACATGTTGTAACACTTTAAATTAAATACTTAACTTTAATTTAATGTAGTAACTTTAATTTATGAGGTTGTGATTTAGTTTTCATATATAAAAACTGTTGGAGCACAAAATTACCCAGTGGGGAGTAAAGAGGCACATTTGATGGCACTCAGTTTAATTATTAAGTTTCTTTTACAATGCATCATCATAGACCAAAAATCACCCATTGTAAGCTCTTTAAATTGCACGTTCTAAAAGGAAAAATGAATTTAGAAAACCGCCATTCGTCTCCATCGGAAATGATTTTCCATGCGATCGCTTCTCAAAACTGCCACCGCTCCGACATTGCGCGCGGCTCACCCATGTGTCCCTAATGCTGTGCTGTAATACTCGAAGGTTTTTTTTTTTTAAGAAAATGGGTTTTTCTTTATTGATTAAAATATATTTGTATTTAAATAAGTCGGAATTTCTAAACACATACACTACCGCTCATAACTAGATTACATAAAATTTTGGTACTCTAGATTTTGGTACTCTAGTCAAATTAATGTCGTTAAGTGGGGTGATGCAATGTCTGATGAGTATGGTCTTGACTGTGGGGTAAGACAGGGCGGGTTAAGCTCTCCTAAATCTAATCCTAAATCCAAAAACTTATCGAGGAGCTCAGCAGCATGCATGTTGGTTGCCGCATACAAGAGACAAGTTTTAATAATATCAGTTATGCGGATGATATGGTGCTGTTGAGCCCCTCGGTAGGAGGGCTTAGGAAATTGCTAAAGGTATGTGAGCAATATGCTACTAGTCACGGCCTTTAATATAACTGTACGAAAAGTGAATTTATACTCTTTAAGCCTAGTAATAGATGTGCAGATGACTTTCCTCCGGTATTGCTCAACGACGTGCCTTTAAAACAGGTATCTCAATTTAAATACCTAGGGCATGTAGTGTGTGATAACATGAGGGATGATGAGGATATAAAGCGGGAGCGTAGGGCGTTAGCGACTAGAGCGAATATGCTGGCTCATAGGTTTAGGCGTTGCACCGCGCCAGTAAAAATAACCCTATTTCGAGCTTTTTGCACGACTTTTTATACATGTGCACTATGGACCAGCTATACGCAAAGGTCGCTAAGTGACCTGCGCGTCCAATATAACAATGCATTCAGGGCGCTGTTGCGGTTGCCTCGCTGGTGCAGCGCGTCCGGGATGTTCGCGGATGCGCGCGTGGACGGGTTTCCGGCCATCATGCGAGTGCGCTGCGCGGCCGCGCTACGGCGCCTGCGGGACAGCCGCAACAGTCTCCTAGCAGTTATAGCTGACAGGCTCGACAGTCAGCTTATCGTGCACTGGACCAGGGTGCACTCATTGGTAGCTGCGTACACATGAGTATGTAGCAGCCGATGAGTGTACCCTGGCTCCTGCCAAAATAGAAATACAATAATAATAATATAAATAATTTAAGTTTAGTTGCTTAAGATAGTATTAAGTACTAACATGTATGGACCATTATGAAGTCTGAAAAAAAACGAATTTTATTTTATATTTTTATTTTATTTTATTTTATAACTATTAAGCACTCGTAATTTTTTCCATACAATACATACATACATATACAAAATCGACTTCCAGAATTATACCGCTAAGTCGCAGTCGGGTAACAGTTTTTTTGTGGAGTTTACTTTTTTAATTTAACAGACATATAGAGAATATTGTCTTCGGTTACCGCGATAGTTACTCATGAAATAAAACTATGAAAACGGATTATATCGCGTATATTGAATTTATAATACATCCCGACGTTTCGAACCCTTTACAGCGTTCGTGGTCAACGGGTGACATAATCCGTTTTCATAGTTTTATTTCAGACATATAGAGCTTCAAAATGATGTGCAGAATATTCGTGTACATTGCCTATTTACCAAATGGCAAGCGTAAAAAAATCCATAAATCGTTTTCCAGTACAAAATCGTTTTGTTTTGTATGAACTAGTACATAAGGGTTTTTTAAATAGTTGCCTAAACTCGAAATTTTAAAGGATGTCTTTGGCAACAATTTGAGGCTCAATATATTTACCTAAATAAAAATTCAATTCAACATCTAAGAGAGTCATTTGCCTGCGATCGAACAGTATGATTTTGAAAATAATTTTTGTATACAATTGTATGGTGAAAATTACGGGTGCCTGAATACTTTTGAGCGGTAGTGTATACCTACGTTATTATTAAAGTTAGGTAGTTTTTTTTAACGGCTTCCTATTTAGTCTAGTCAATAATGACCCTACCTATGAAGCTGGAGGTCCCGACTCCGAATCCTGGTAAGAGCAATATATGTGTGTTTATCAATCACACATATTTTGTTCCTAGCTTTGAGTGATGATTTCGATGTATAAAAATATTAGTATATATAAATAATAATAGTTTATTTAATAAAATAAATAAAAATGTAAATAATAGTAGTATATTTAATATTTTTAGGGTTCCGTACCCAAAGGATAAAAACGGGACCCTATTACTAAGACTTCGCTGTCCGTCTGTCCGTCTGTCATCAGGCTGTATCTCGTGATCTGTGATAGCTAGAGAGCTGAAATTTTCACAGATGATGTATTTCGGTTGCCGCTATAACAACAAATACTAAAAACAGAATAAAATAGAGATTTAAGTGGGGCTCCCATACAACAAACGTGATTTTTGACCGAAGTTAAGCAACGTCGGGCGGGGTCAGTACTTGGATGGGTGACCGTTTTTATAGATAATGGTACGGAACCCTTCGTGTGCGAGTCCGACTCGCACTTGGTCGGTTTTTTTTTCTTATTTTATTTAGTTACTTAAAGTACAAACAGCAACACTCCATCGATGGACCTTATGCCTTTTGTAATAAGGTTTACTGATGGACAGTTAACAGTGTGGACGATGGTACTTACTTTTATAGTACTTACTCAAATAAATCTAAGTAGCCGCATCTGTCGCAGAACCACCGTTGGTGTAAGCGTGTTCTACACCGATAACACAAAGAAGTCGACCTTCTATACCTCGTTTTTTTAGCATTAGAAAAGACTACACGATGATGACGTCTCTTTTTAGTGAAAAACGCTTTAAATTATTTTTTAACTACTTATTACTTATGAAACCAAAAGAATGTAAATGAACATATAGGTATGCTATATAATTGTTACCTACATATTTGCTGTAACTTATTTTTGAAAAGTATTTTTCAATAAAGAGACACATAAAAATCGTATAGTCTTTTTCTAATGCTAAATAAAAAATGGGGTATAGCACTATACTATACATATTTTAAAGTAAAGATCGAATACTAAACCTTGACTGGAGACGGCTTGATCACAAGACAACCTTTTATTAGGACAGGAAAAACCTTAAAGTTTAAAATAGAGGACCGAGATTTGTGTCGATTTCGGCCCTTGGCAGGTGCTTTTAAATTAAACATTTTACTTTTACACAAATATTTATTTGCCACTGAAGTACACAGGAAAAGTTTCACTCGGAGAAGTTACTACATCTAATGAAAAGAAATCACAGATAAAATACATTGGATCACTAGAACACATCGTGACATTATAGACTACAATAAAAATATTAATTTGAGTAAGTGTATAATTAAGAAAAATATACTTAAATCACAGTTTTAGTAATAAGAAATTTATCACAAAATTAAATACCTAAAATAATATAGAAAAATATTTCTAATATTGGATCGGCTTAAGCCTTTTTAAGCTTTTATGTTAACAATTAATTTTTGTTAAGTTTCTCCACAATGAAACGTTTAAACAATTTAAGTAGTCCTTTTCTCGCACTTCTATCACAGCATTCCCAAAATTATCGAATACCTACTTATTGTTACAGTTTTACAGTACAATTTCTCGCAATTCACATTAAAATTTGGAACTCCCCAAGGCACACCTAGCAGTCCATATTACTAAATTCTTATCATTTCAAAAGGCATTCTTCGTCTTAAGCGAATAATTTTTAACTAAATAAGAAGCGCTTCCGTTTTGTTTGTTTTTGTTTTAATAGAAAATAAGAGATTGACATCTGAATACGTAAATAGCAAACCGGAATAAAAAAAATCTGGGTGACAGATAACTGACGATGTCGTTATAATAAAATTAGTAATTTTGTACCTATTTTCGTACATTTTACATTTTCTCGAACAGTTCATTAATTATTTACATTACAACCGTACAAAAGTAACATTTCTTCTATATATCATAACAGTTAATTTTAAATATTCTTCACCTCACCTTCTAATAAACGTAAATTAATAAAAAGGCCAATACAAACAGGACGACGAATAGCAGCGACTAAGTAACAAGGTTCCGGTTGACAACCTTCGGGGTACATCAGAATCCTAATAATGCTTAATAAACAAAATCGTTAAAAATATGGTATTTTACAATTAATACGTACCAATCTCTCATAATGTCATATATTGGGATTTTAGTATTAAGAAAAGGTAATAGGGTAGGTATAGGTACATATTTCCTAAGAGGGTAGAGTGAATTTATTAGAGTTTGAAGATTTGCTCAGCTACGTTATATGCAAATCGACGTATTATGAGATATATAGCGAACATAACAGTTTTTTTAGTACATTTATACAAAACTAGCGACCCACCCCGGCTTCGCACGGATAGTTCAACCATTTTACACAAAACCTACACCTAAACCTTCCTCAAGAATCACTTTATTGATAGGTGAAAACCGCATGAAAATCCTTTCAGTAGTTTTTGAGTTTATCGCGAACAGACAGACGCGGCCCCCTGCCGCGCCTGCCTGCCTGACTTAATTTGTTTTACAATATGTATTGATGATATAATAAAACAGTAAAGAGTAACAAGTATCAACCATGAGATGAAACTGATCGACTAAAAGTTAAGGGACGCCAAAGAAAAAAAAGACAATGTGAAAATTGCAGTTCTTTTGGATTCTAGCAAGATATTAATTTGACTCTCACTCACTCCAAAGTAACTCTCTATCTATTCTATGACAGTTTATATGAGTACAACACAAGACATTTTCATCACACTCGCTCAGTAAATGTGGAATTGCACGCAGGCTTAGCGGGAACTATAGAAAACGCGTTTTCCCGAGGGAGTTATAAAGTTTCTAGTATTATAATTAACAGTTTTTGTCTTTATACTTCATTTTTGTATCGCAAGTGTGATGAAAAACATTGTGTGTAACTCGGGGCGTAATAATATTGCAAACTCGAGTCTATAACTATACTCTCGTTTGCAATGTTTAACTTACGCCCCATGTAGCACAATGTACTCTCACCGCCTGACTCAAACAATACAGTTTGATTTTCCACAGTAACTTTATTGGGTAAATGCACGCATTAAATAAATCTTGTCGAAATTAACAACCTTGCCTTGTGCTCAGTAAAAGTGCTCGTATATTTGGCACTAAAAATCTATAACCAAAAACATCATACTAAATCATCAGTATCTATAAGTACTTTTCTACAGATATTTTTTTCATCGTCGGCAAAGCATTTTATAGTTTTACTCCAGTTAAACAGATGTTGTCCTTTTATTTTCAAGTAGGTATCACATTCAGTTGATTAAATAATAACACCGTTAAATTAAATCGGAATTAAGTTTGTTACAACCTTCAAAAACTTATTTAACAGAAGAAAATAGAAGTTTCTTTGGCACATATCATATTCTTATGTAGATTGCATGCCAATGTAGATACGAGTAGAACTAATAGAAATTTGTACGAGTATTGTCGAATCGGTTATTATTATTCCTGCTCCTTAAAAAGTCCAATACACATAATACATATTTAGCGACTTGATGTTTCCTATGCTAATGTGTGTAATGTGACGTGTAACGAGTAACACTTTTTAATAAATGCGTTAGGGCCTATTTTTATTTACACATTGATTGAGTGTTATGTACGAGTTCATACATTTACTACCTACTTGCGTTTAGTGGCAAATGTATTGAACTCGCACTTTATAATAATCAATGTATAAATAGGCCCTTATTATTATTTTAAATTCCTTTTAACTTGACTTTTATTATGAATCACACCACATATACAAATATTTGAAGTAACTTGTGGGTAATTAATATTGTCTTCTCGGTTACCGTGATAATTATTTATGAAATAAAACTATGGAAACGAATTAAATCACCCGTTGACCACGAACGCTGTAAAGAGTTCGAAACGTCGGGATGTATTTCTAAATAATTAATTTATTTTTATACGCGATTTAATCCGTTTCCATAGTTGTGGGTCATTAGTTTTTCTGGTGATGTAACCACAAAGTAAAGAAGTTAAAGACATGAAATAAAACATTCAGTTGATATCTCGGAGGGTGCAGTCTCTAACCTTCGTTCATTCATATATTAGTCAGGCCAAAAGTAGTGGTAATTAACTTTTACTTCCGAAATGCTAGGGTTCCTATTCCTATGATATATAATATTGCGGTACAATAATATGTAAACACTATAATTCAGTGCATAGTTAGTCAGATTTAATTTTGGAGGAAACACTACTGGTAACTACCACTACTTTTGAGGTTATACAATTTCTCACCTGAAAAACAAGCTTTGTTTGATACTTAATACATAGAAATACCAAAACTCTGATCATCATGAAGTTTTCCTTTGTCTAAATTCTTTTTTTTTTTCAATTTAAATTAGACACTAACAATCCTACTGCACAGTAAAGCTTTCGTTGACAACCGTCTGGCATGAAACCATAAAATGCTCCTAGTTATGGTACGGTACAACAAAAGTGGTAGAAAAACGTTGAGCGAAATCAACGCAATAAGTATACGGATTCTTAAATCGCCTGCTATCCAAACGTCCGCCCCTACGGTACATGAAGCGAATGCGTGCACTGCACACGTACGCGGCAGTGTGCTTCCACTATTATTTCTTACCAGGCGGCTTCCTAGCGCGGTCATGCTTGATGAGGTGGACTAGCTTCAGTTTCTGGGCATCTTCACTCTCCAAGTAGTTCTGCAGCATCTGAAATAAATGATGTATGAATCTCTTGCGGCCTATAACAAAAAATTATGGTCGGTAGTTTCATAAAATATATTTTGACCTCGTAAGACCCGTCATACAAAATTGTCCTACTTTAATTTGAACCTCGTTGTTAAAGTAAAAACAAAAGAAATGCTACTTTATTTGGTTCATAAAAATTTTTGACAGAGAAATAAGCAAGCATCTCTATGCTCGTAGTCAACATCTAGCGCCAAGTAGCGGAATTATCTACTTGACAATAGATGCCGCGACAAACGGAGAGTCTAATGCTTAACAATTTTCAGCTAATATTACCGGAACTCTATTTTCAACTCCTTCTGCTTGTAATATTAGTAGTAAATTGTTGAGCAATACACTTTTCGTCAGTCGCGACACACGTGACATCTAGTGTCAAGTAGCAGTACTGATAATTCCGCTACTTGACGCTAGATGTCGACTACGAAAAGAATAGTCGTTTTGGTAACAAAACTGATGTATGGAGTGAACACTATGCTTACTTATTTCTCTATGTTTTTGTTTAGATTGTAACGAATCTGTATATTGTAATGTATTGTACATTGAGCCTTACGAGGCTGTACGATTTTTGTACAGGTCCTCAAAAGTGAAATCCTCTGGAACTTGAAACCCTTAGTTATTAGGGGATTTCCGACGCGCACATGAGATTTTTCTGTAACTTTTAAGAGAACTTTTAGAACCCCATAATGAAGGTGTATGACAATTTCCAGTTTATTATATCTCATTCCGAGGTGAAACCCTTAATTAGCCTGGGTCATTACGACAATATTTAAAAAAAATGTCTAAAATATCTACTCAAAATCTTTTCATACATCATCCTCAAAACATCCAGAAAACACCAGTAGCTAATAGATTATAAGTATTATAACCCTCTTAGGGCCACTTGCACCATCCCACTAACCCGGGGTTAACCCGTTAAACCATTAACCCAGTGTCAAATTGTACTAGTAACCATGGTAACTCATGGCTTTAACCGGTTATCCCCGGTTAGTGGGATAGTGCAAGGCAAGTGGCGCTTAAAATAGAATTAGCGTATTACCCCAATGACCATAAACAAGCGAGCACTCAAAGGTGCATCAAATATTCAGAGCTACAAATTGGGTCTACATCTGCGACAACACAATTACTGAAGTTTCGCCCAGCTGCACCCGAACTTATGGGGAAACTTATTTCAACAAATTAACTTCCATGTAAGTGCGGTAAGTGCCACTGACGTAAAGAATAAAGAAGTAAACTTGGGAGTGAAAGCGGTTAAACGTCATTATTCATTATTGTTAAGTTCATATCTTAGTTTGGTTTTTATTAGGGTAAGTCCGGGTTAGTTGGCAATAGTTTTTTTAATACAGTTGCTCAAAAAGTGCTACTTTTCGTGGCTGTTTAGCGTGCGGAAAGTTGGTTTTCGCGAACTAGTGCTTTTTACTTTTCCAATTTTTTTAAATTTTTACTTGTTCCAATTCATGACTACTTATTGATGAGTGTTAATATTAGTTTCCTTTAAACGTCGTAATCAACATAAAAACCTACTGCTAATGTAAGAATACGAAAAATATGAATTTTATTACTTACCTCTTCATCATTATAAGTACAAGTAACACGTTTATTTTTTGATGTTGAAAAACCGTTCTTAATAAGTTGTCTGAATGGAACGGAACGCCTGTCAAAGAAGAGGCATATTTTCTTACTGCAAGAATGTTTTAAGTTTCCAAAGGCAACATTCGATATTGTTTTTATAAATATACGATACACAAATAATGGTAAATAACGATATTTAGGTAATAATAGTACAATGTTTTAATATTTACAATTGTTTCTGTCTTATAAAACATGCATTTGAAAAAAAAACATTCATTGAAGTGGGTTCAATAATAATAACAAAATCTATTCTAGTCGAAAAAAGCTAGAAAAACACCTCTTCATAATGTCAATGTCAATGATGTCAGTGTCACAGAATTAATAATATAAAAGTTTCGAATTCCATTCCTTACTTGTTGCTTTTCTTATTTTTTCGCAACTGTATTAAAAAACGTCGTTCGTGTATCGATATGTCATTGTGTGGTTTATTGGGTGATTTCTTTTCATATGACACATTTCATATTAAAATCAGTGCACTTACTGCGGTTGAAGATTTCTTTTAAATAAATTTATTTGTAAGAGCGTGCATAATTGAACTTAAATATTTCGTGAAGAATAAAAGGTATCGGTGTCGGGTTTTTTTTATAATACTTGTTATTTATTCAGTAATATATACATGTATTAAACTATTCATGTTCCATATTTTTTTTATAAGAAATCAAGTAAAAACTATCAATCGAGTAAGAAAAAAAACTTAAGATGACGTTTTTTGCCAAAAGTATTCAGTATATGTTTTTTGAGTATTTTTTTATAAGTAATGTATATAATGAGCTTTTATTTTAGATATTAAATATTTAAATCGGTTCATTGGTTTAGTTTGTAGAATTTTTTGAAATATTTTTGAAAGAAGTGGCGCTATCTCTGTTCCTAAGGGGTGAAACTGCCACTGCTGCGGGTCAAATCGCTCAATTTGGTCCCTACTATCACTGTGCAAAGCGGCTTGCTTTTATCATGAAGTGCAACATTTTGTTCATAACAAGTATGACTATGAAGCAACTCTCGGCAAGTCAATGTTTGTTTGTTTGTTTAGCTTGTAGAATTTTTTGAAATATATTTTGAAAAAATTTACACTCACATTCAAACTTTCATATTTCGTGAAGTATGAGAGGTATCGGTGTCGGGTTTTTTATACATTTTTTTTGAGAAATCAAGTAAAAACTATCAATCGAAAAAAAAAAACTTAAGATGCCGTTTTTTGTCAAAAGTATTCAGTATATATTTTTTATGTATTTTTTTAAATGTAATGTATATAATGAGCATTCATTTGAGATATTAAATATTTAAATCGGTTCATTAGTTTAGTTTGTAGAATTTTTTGAAATATTTTTGAAAGAAGTGGCGCCATCTCTGTTCCTAAGGGGTGAAACTGCCGCTGCTGCGAGTCAAATCGCTCAATTTGGTCCCTACTATCACTGTGCAAAGCGGCTTGCTTTTATCATGAAGTGCAACATTTTGTTCATAACAAGTATGACTATAAAACTTTGATCAAATGATTTTCGAAAATGAAACCAACCAAAAACGATTTCTATTGAGATCAGCTTCAAAAAATGTAAAAAAAAATTGGCCATCTCTCCCGATGTGTCCGGGAGTTATGACCATACTCATTACAGGAGAGATGACCATAACTTAACACTTCATTATACCCCAACTTGAACTGGCCATCTCTCCTTTTCGTCCGGGAGAGAAGACCACGCCTAAAATCAAAACAAGTTTAGACTCGAGCCAAGAATGAATTTTATTTAGGTTAGAACAAAACTACAACCACCACTACTTTGCACCAAAAGCAAATAAAACCATTAGAATAAGACACTAGCATCACCACTATGTAAAATATGAACCCTCAAAAAATATTTTCTCTAGTCGAAACAATCAACAAGGATTTTACGTATTAAAAAAAAACCCTAAATTTTGGCCACATCCTTGTTCCCAAGCATGACGTGTAGCATATTAAACAAGAACTAGCGACATCTAGCCATGAGAACCATGAAATATTTCGTAGGGCCATCTCGCCCTTATGGCCATCCCGGAATTTACTTGGGACAGTCGACATAATATGTCAAATAGTTTTATAATTTGAATCCACGAAATTTCACCTTGACAGAAGGGTACACAATTGTCATCAATAGATTTGATCGCAAGAGGTTTATGGCGGTCTTCACCGCGTATTTGATAGAGAATTGACACAGGCTACATATTTCAAAAAGGTCACTTATAGACTCTAGTCCAAACAATGCTCTCACCTCCAGGCTGAGGTCGGCGCGGATGACGGCAGCGGCCGGCGGGTGCGCGGCCAGCGCTGCCAGCGTGGGCAGCAGCGCGGCAGAGTGCTCGCCCGACACCAGCCAGTTAGCCGGCAGCGTGCACAGCATGCGGACCACGCTCCAGCCCGAGCAGACTGTCTCCTGTGAATAAATCTTCACTTTAGCCGCCGTTGCACCGTATCGGCATTGGTTTTTAGGAACAGCTTAACCCTTAAATGCATAATGATGTATATATGCATCGTATATTTGATGGTCCGTGGCTCAATATGCAGCTATCCAAAATCACATTTATTACTTTTATACAGCATGACACATCTATTTCAATTTATTAAAAAGTTATACAAAAAATCATGCATTTAAGGGTTAATACTACCTAAACCCTACACGTGCGGTGCGGCTGGAGGGCTGCGGAGAATGCGGCGAGACAAAAACATGCCAAGTACTCAAACTTAAAGCCGGTTTATGATTTTGTCCCTCTTGCTGTTGAGTCAGCTGGGCCTTGGTGTTCCGAGGCGAAGGGTTTTGTGAGGGATCTGGGTAAGCGCTTGCGGGATATGGGTTGTGATCCTAGGTCTGGTGCGTACCTGGTCCAACGTATATCTTTGGCGGTTCAACGGGGAAACGCTGCTGGTATTATGGGGACGTTTGGGCCGGGTACTTACCGGATTAGGGTATAGGTTTCCTCTTTTATGTTATTATTATTGTACTAAATTTTATTTCTTTGTTACTTTTTAATCAATGTTGACGATGCGTGTTGCAGATAGATAACTTACGTGTAAACGAACGTTCTGTTTTGACGAAACCTGAGGTGGGATGAGCTTATTGTAACGAGACGAAGCCTGCGCTGTGGATCTGATGGTATGCCTTTTTTTTGGTTCCTAAAACCTATTACGCTCGTCATGAGCTGTCGTAGCTATGTCACCACAAGTGACGAATGAAAACTGACGTTTGCTATCTATTTCTAAGAACACACAACACAAGCATCATTAATCGTATTATATGTACAAATAGCGAGGCTTTCTTACAGCCCTAAGTTGAACATATTTTATTTCGATATACCTAGTCACCGGTGAACCCACCAGACAATATCTAAATTAGAAGTCATCCCCTATTACACGATTAAAACATCCCTCACGACAGCGAACGTCTTCCTGCCACACCTGTTTCCCGCATGCTTTATGGCCCGCGCCGGCCAATAATGGACACCTGACCCCGTGAGAACTACGAGTACGACAGGATTCAACAGCACAACTGGTTAAACTTACGAGTAATGGACGTATCGCGACTCTTTGCATGGCAATTTTATAAAAAGTGACCGATTTTTATTGGTCTTGAATGTAACTTAGAAATGTATGCCGAAATATTTGCGCCAATCTGATCTAAACCAATTAAATATAGTCTCCATTGATCCAATTAAACAGTAAGTAGGTATATGTCCATTGTACATTAACCCTAATCGCTCCAGGTGTCGTTTGACTCGTACCATTGTGGGCTTTTCCTGACTAATGTCCTTAAACTTACAGGAACAGAAATATAATAAACTAATACATACTTAAGAAAACTTCATGTAAGTTTGTTATGTCTGACATTATTTAGTGTTGGTATATGAAACTTTTCACAACCGACAATATAAAAGCAAGCGCCACAGATTTACGACATTCGTAAATTCGCATCCGAAGAAAATGCATTTTAGATATGAAGAAATACAGCATTTTAATTACTTTAAAGTATTATAGCATAGAGAAACTGATAAATCTCCTCATTTCTACAAAATTGATATCCAAATATAACATATTTAGAAAGCTCAAAGCCTTGCGAAAATACTAATTAGTAAAACCAGCAGTTATAATAGCGTTATTTTTAGAACGTTCCTTATACAAAAGTGTAAGATTTTGCCGTCACAAGCCATACTATTGCGATATATATAGGTGTCAAATTTAGCCGTCACATACCATACTATTGCGAAATATGTAATGAGACTAATGAAAATGAGGATGAGGATAACAGACACGAACACGAAGAACAACATAACATAACATGATCACGAGGATGAACATGAATATGAACACGTCACCAGCCTTTCTTAACTTCGTTCCAACCGAGTGTTCCACGACGACACTCACCATTTTTTTTCTAATTATTCAGATGTTAATTATTCCATTACGAATATATAATATAATAAGATAAGGTAGCCGATCGGAATTGGGGGCCATTTTACCGTGTTAAAAGAAATATGATCAGTCTGCCGTTCGAATGCAACTCTTAAACCCACGACTTAAGGTCTTTGCAATGAGTAGTGTTGTATTCTAAAGTTTACTAACAAATTTATAGCTCAACGGTACTCTAGTTAACCATAAATGGATGTTAATTTCTGCGGCCAATTGAAATTTATAGCGGTTGAGTCGATGACTGGATGTTAATAAGGAAAAGTAATGTACCTAATACAGGTGTCTCACAGGTGTCGCCCGCATGGGAACGACAAACGGTCACACTTCTACGTTTCTTGAATACATATTTGTTTAATTTTGCTGAGAAAATGGGTAATAGAAATAACGGGTAACTTTTTTCCTCCAAAATTAAATCTGAGTAACTATGCCTTGAATTATAGTGTCGTTTACATATTATTGTACCGCAATATTAGATATCATAGGAACCCTAGCATTTCGGAAGAAAAAATAATTACCACTACTTTTGAGGTTATAAAATTTCTAATCTAAAAAAAACGAGGTATGGCTACGAGCGTAACTATGAACCACGGCACTAACCTGCAGCAGGGGGTTGTTCACGACAAGGAACCCGATGAGAACGACCAGGTCAATCACCATGTTTTCCGCCAGCGCCTCGTCCAACTTGGGTTGTTGCACTACATTAAACAAAAAAAAAACATTATACTCGTAAACAAGTAACATACAGAGAATTATGTAAAAGATGTGTTCAACTCCAAAAGCAATATTTTTCCCTAAATAGCCTTAACATTTTGTTTTTATCAAAAGACAATGTGGGTTTATGGCATCCACCTCTCATAATGGATTTAAGAATAGTGGTGTCAGATATTTTACATGTCCTTTATAATAGCTAGCAGGTGACTTTTCAACGGACGTTTTCGTTATGAAGCCGTTTGTCTCGTCTAAGAAGCGAATTTTTAACTAGTTAATAATACGTTTTACCAATACCTATTTACCACAAAACTTATTTATTAAGTAAGAGGAAACTGATGTAAACTGACTGCAGGGGTTAGTTCTCGGTGCCTCCTTCTCACTGGGCGCGTGCTGGGTGAGCAGGCGATGCACTGCGGCACGGAACTCCAGGCCCCACCCGCCTTCCATGAACGACTCCTGCGCAAGCAATGTTTATGGTTAGGCACTAGTACAGCTTACATGTGAGTTTTCGCTGAGCTTTGACGGCTTTGACTGATTATTACTGATGTATATTATTAAAAGTCAATCTTTCTGTACTTTTAATAAACATGTGTTGTATGGAGTTACTCGTAGCTCGTAGCTTTGGTTTTGAAAACAAAACTACCGAATTATAGGGAACTCGCCAAAACACTTATTTACACCTATACATTGTAAATATGTACACCCCGTTTTCAGTAGTATTTATAGATGGTTTTAAAAACTTTGAAATGGGGGAAATGTCGAATATTTCTCAACTGACAAAGCTTCCTGTAAACTTCAAGTAATCTAGACGAAAAACACTACCTAGTAAGGGATGCTGAGCAACACCCTTTCCCTAAATATGGCAAGATTTAAGCAAGCATTTAAATATCACTATTTTTTTACTTTGTAAATACTATGTATGTAATACTACTATCCCAACCAGTGGACGAGCCGTTTATCCGTCAGAAACAGAAAATCAGCCCGGAAATCAGAGACGAGTCCCGTGAAGCATGTTACCTTTGTAACTGGCGTCCCTCACGCAACCACCAGATTCCGTTGGGGTCTGCAAACTACTTAACTTACTTCGTGTAACTGATTTAGTGGCACGCGATCGGACTCCACAACTTTTGGTCAAGTTATAGTTTTAAGGAAAGACTGTTCAAGCCGTGAACTCGGTAAATTTTGAAATTGTTTGTTGTTGTATTTAATCAATCACACTAAGCACCACTTGCACCATTCCACTAACCCGGGGATAACCAGTTAAACCTGGAGTTATCATGGTTACCAGTACAATTTGACACTGGGTTAATGGTTTAACTGGTTAACCCTGGGTTAATTAGTGGGATAGTGCAAGTGGCGCTTAAGGAAACATAAGTAGTACCAATTTGGACAAATATGGACGGACTTTTCATCTACCACAGATTTTGTATATCTAATAGTAGATTTTACAACAAGGGCATAAACGAACCCATTTTATCCGAGGCAATTTTGGTCGCCTTACTTACGCTTAAAATAGGCCCGAGTTAAGTATACTCTGCTTTTCACTTCGATAGCGAGGAAAATATACAGATATATCAAATATTTAAGATTATTTTATTTATTTTACCATATTTATTCAAGACTAACGAAATGAGTACTCGGGCCCGCACACGGGTAGTTTGTGTGACAGGTTTTGGAATTTATTGCTAAGTCAATAAGAGTCGTCATAGATGATTTAACTTTAGCACTATGAGCATAAGAAATAACTTTATGCCGCTTACATGCGACTTAAACACCAACTTTACGAGCATGAGAAGCGAAAATGAGATTTGGTACCTATGAAATCAGTTCCATACGAAACTATTTACTGTCTTACTATCTTTTTACTTCACATGGCTTTCAGTATAATCTGCTATCATAGAAGTTATTTTTAAAGCTATTAACGGCGACATAACAATCATGCAAAATGTACATTCACCTGCAATAATATGTTACACAACGAAGGTCTTGACACCATCTTATTTGTAGAGCCATAAGAGCATGTCACCTATTTTTGCGGCCTTCGAAGAGTAACATATTATCACAGATGACTGTACTATGCTATAGGTAATCACTCCCTAAAGTCGACTTCGAAATTAAACACTTAATCAACATTATTTCCTTTATTTAATTCACTTTTCCAACAAACCCATCCAACACAAAGCAAACAATACAGCAAACATCAAACAAAAATCTCCACCGGCGTATCTAGTTGCTACTCCCAAGGGCCCTGGTTCGATTCCCCGCTGAAACTTTGATGTCTAGAGGCCCGGTGCACGCTCGTTTGCGGGGTACGCATTAAACACAATTATAAGTTTATTACGCCGGCCGCAGATGTTGTGGGGGCCCAAATTGGCTATGAGTGATTGTAATGTTTTTGATATAGTGTTTGAAAATTGTTAGTTCACAGGGAGGCTCATCAGGATCACGCATAATATTATCGGGTAAGATGACGAAGAGTTTAATTTCAACCGCCTTTGCACTTACAACAAACAATATTGGGAAAAACGAGTACGATGTCCCTGGACTTAGTGGACTAAAAGGTTTAGCAAAAACGGTATTATTTTTTTGACATTTTATGATTCATTGTTTAAAATTGAGATGTCAGTAACGCTCCTCGCGCAAATAGTAACATGACATGGGCTAAGGTTATTATGATAATCCATTATAATTGGTCATAACGTAAGTTAGTTGAGATGTCGCTTAATTAAGCCTGTAGCAACAGCAACATCATACTAACGTCGCAATCAAGAATTGTTTGTAGCCTGTGCGCAACTGTAAATAATACCAATGTAAATACCTAACTACCTATGATGATTGGAAAGCTTTGACGAGCCAGAAAAGTTTCTCCAAATTCCCTTCAAACCACGCTTTTAGAGACTTTGCTTAGAACACATCGCTCAACAAGCACAGTATAGCTACTACAGCTAGCCACTAGGTCGGTAGGCAACAGAAGGTAGGTATAATGGGCGGTCCCGCCGCGGCTCGGCCATCGCAATCGATACCGGACTAATGGATTGGCTTGGAGTATCATTGCGGTCGCCGATGGTGAGTTTAAGGCTCGAGAATTGTACCCCGTAGGTATTTTTATGGTTTAATAGCGTTCGGTATCACTGATTATAATTGTTTTGCTGCAAAATCACCAATTATACCTAAGCCCTGAACGCTACGCTTTTATAGAAATGTGTCGCGTGCCTATTGAACGACCCGTTGAATGCGAGTCGGTGGACAGAGAAGTATGATAAGATGTGACAACTGTGGGATTACGTATTAATACTGTACCAAGCTTAGATAGATCGTTCCTACACGGTTAGACAATCCACTCGGATCATGTGCGTGAGAACTCAACAATCGATATATGACGATTTAGAAAGATTATAAAATTCCTTAATACCAAAAACAAATTTAAGGCTAGCAAACCATTGGGCAAAACGTGTCAAAAGGTTCTGGTAGTTTTTGGATTCTATTTCACATAAAATTAGCACGTTATCATTAAAATGTCGTAGGATTAAAACGCTCGACTGGTCAATTGATACTCTGAGTCATAGTAACTTTATGCGCCCTCCGTATCTCATTACCTTACCACAGACACACGCTGCAAACGCATAAACAAACAATTACCACAGACAATAATACTGATCAAACACGGCAGAGGGCACCGCTGTTTGCGAGGGAAATAAAGATGGCCACCCGAGAGGGGTGTCTCATGTGGATATATGTTTCATGCAAGAAAGCCCAATGAAGATCGTCAATGAAGATTGAAGAAAACTGACGCAGCTATAATGTAGGAAAAAACTGTATAGAGTTAGACCAAGAAAAGTCTGCAACGATTTTGATAGCTCACGCAGTGCAAGTGTTATTTATACGTCATAATTTTATAGAAGTTTGACGTTTAAAATAACACTTGCACTGCGTGTGCTATCAAAATCGTGGCAGACTTTTCATGGTCTAACTCTACCTATCTACGTATCGACAATAATCGAACCTTGTAATTATACCTAATAGGTATACGGTATACCTATTAGGTATAATTACAATACCTTATACCGTATACCTTTAGCTTTTCTTGATTGGTGTGCCAACTTCTCAACTACTTGACCACCAGAGCTTTCCGAAGCTGCACTTTGTGCAGTATTATTCTGTATTATTTATGTCTTATTGATTATAAAAAATATCCTGTTATTTAGCGATGTGTATACACACCAATTAGTTTAACCGGCATTAGATCGTGCCTTTATAAATGCAATAACAATTTTTGGTTACAGATTCTTTTTGCTAAAGGGCCCCACTGACTATCAGTCCGCCGGACGATATCGGCCTGTCAGTTAGAACAAAAATTTGGCAGTTCCGAACAACTGACAGGCCGATATCGTCCGGCGGACTGATAGTCAGTGGGCCCCTTAAAAATAAAAATACGTCCATGTGTACTGTACTCCGTTCTGTGTAGAAAAACGTAGGTACTTACCTATTGCAATTTATAGATTGCCAATTTACATCCGTCAGTACAAA
Source organism: Cydia strobilella (assembly GCF_947568885.1). Classification (NCBI taxonomy): domain Eukaryota; kingdom Metazoa; phylum Arthropoda; class Insecta; order Lepidoptera; family Tortricidae; genus Cydia; species Cydia strobilella. Next base: position 18,263,162 of record NC_086042.1, on the reverse strand, counting down.
AGCCCACTTGTGACTCTCCCTGTAAGTAAAACATCAATCCCTTTCGATACAGTCGGCTCCGTAAAAACGTGCAGCACGCCGTATTTGAGGAAGGTCCGGTTTCGCAAACAGAGCAGCGAGCGGTAATATGTTTGCGGTAGTCTGTGCAAACTTTTAGGGATGGGGATGGCAGCGAAGTACCTACAGACTGATGTTTCCGTGTGTATTTTATGTTTATTTTGTTCATCTTCGTAGCCATCGTAAACAAAAAAAATTACTAGTACATACCCGTGAATGCGTCTGTCTAATGAGAAATCTAAAGACAACGAGTATGAGTAGTGGAATTTTAATAGTCCTCGTGAAATAACCCTGTTGCTAACATTGCATTATCGCTTTGAAAGCGAAAATTTCTGTTCAATCACTTCAATCAGTCTCCCGAAAACTATGACAAAATATATTTTGTGAAAATAGAAATAGTTATTTGTTTTACAAGGGGGTAAAGCTGTTGTTTAACCGCTCGTGCTAATTTAATTGATACCCGAGCCAGCAAAAGGTTCCAGAATTGAACCACGAGCATAGCGAGTGATTCTAAAAGTGGAATCTTAAGCGTTGCGAGGGTTTCAAAGCACGAGGGTTAAAAAAAAGGCCCCCAGTGAAACAAAGTTTTTTACACCAACCCGAAGAAAATATTAACTGTAAGATATCAAACAAAATCAAACCAAATCGAATCCAAATAAACGTTTTTAAATATTTATCATTCAAAATCATCATTTAAATGTCAATACCACCAGCTAACATAAGGAAACAACTCAAAATTTGCATCTGATTACTTTGCCCCACATGTGGATAAAATGCAACTTTCTCATCAGTTTTTGAACAATCAAGAGAGCCTTTACCAGCTGGTGTGGTGAAAAATCATAAGAACTTCCCCATTTACAGCAGGGCCTCTTTAATCCGAACACCCAAAATGTATACCCTGTTCAGACTCACGGAGCGTTCGGATTATAGTATGGAGAAATTTTCATAGTAATTTTTCGCAATAAAACACGCATATTTGACAATTATCGTATATTTAAGTAAGGTCTACATAATAATCACTCAGTATTTTTGAAGAATTCCGTTATGGTGCTTTGACGAGAAGTTTTTAGCGACATAGAAAACGCTTTATCCCTTAATGTACGTAACAGCATTTTTTCCGAAATAGAAATATCGACTTCATCTGCCCATTCTAAACGAAGTATTTAAGCATGACACAGCTTTAGCATGTGGAATTTTTGCAACTGCGGTTGCGCGGGTAGAGAGAGGGGTCGTTCGGATTATAGAGGCGTTCGTATTAGCGTGGGTACGGATTAAAGAGGTCCTGCTGTATGCGAAATTTATTTTACGATTATGAATCATTTTAATTTATGGATTGGATCAAATGTCAATAAATTTTTTTTAGTAAGACTATCTTTAAAAAGCTTTTGCTTTTCATAAACATGAGTTTTTTTAACAATTTAACCTAGTAGAATTGAATTTCGTAACAATTACTATTGAAATACAAAATGTGAGATATCGCCCAGCACTAGGGCAGTCGATATAAATTGGCTCCTTGCTACTCTGTTTAAAATACAAAATGTGAGATATCGCCCAGCACTAGGGCAGTCGATATAAATTGGCTCCTTGCTACTCTGTTTAAAATACAAAATGTGAGATATCGCCCAGCACTAGGGCAGTCGATATAAATTGGCTCCTTGCTACTCTGTTTAAAATACAAAATGTAAGATATCGCCCAGCACTAGGGCAGTCGATATAAATTGGCTCCTTGCTACTCTGTTTTAAATTGATCGACTCCCGAGCGGTAACTTTGTGAAGCCAATCACGGCGCAAATTAGTTTGCCGACTGTACGAGATTTTTCCTATACCTACGCTATCGGTATTGGTTTGTATGTATTAAATAGCGTAGCTAAATGCGTGAATATTAAATGAAAAAAGTGATCCGGTTAAAATTGTAGATTTAAAACGCTCCATGTCCATAGTAATAATTATAACGTAAAGATAAAAAAATAAGTACCTTACGAATACCTACGTTCATTGTATCATTAAGAATTCTAAATAAGAGTTAGGTTCGATCTAAGAACAATCGCTGGAGTTTCAAAAAACCGCAACTATTTAAATATGAATATGACTTCATAATTGAGAACATTTATTCGGCACAACCACACAATTTCATACAAACAACCTCGCAGTCTAAACGCATATACCGTCACCTTTTTCTCATGGGAAATATAACTTGATAATTGATATAACCAGTTTATTAAATGCATTATTAGATGTTTGGTATATGAACGCATGGAAGCTGTTTTATTGGCTCACACGGCTCACACCCAATTAATTGACATCAAGCAAGCACCTAATTAATTGCTATCGACATTATATCAACTTCGCGTAAAACAAAAGTACCTATCTCTTCACAAATAATTTGACCATGCACATCCTTACACTGGTCAGTCTACAATAATCAAGTCGGTGAGGTTTATAAATAGCCGTTCAGCGGTCTTATTAAGTACGGTTTAGTCCGCACGTTTACACGCAGCTAATTATTACGTTTTTATTTGTGGACGGTACAATCAGCGTCAGTCGTTTGATTATTTGGTCTGTCTCGGGCACGGTAGCGCTGTTTGCTGCGCAAACACGTCAACGATACGGCGTTAATTAAGGACCGGTCAGCAGATGCGAGCTGCATACGTTGGCTTTTATCTGTGTGCTCGTCGGTGCAGTACTTAGGATCGCAACCGCAAATCCTCGATGGTTTATATTAGGCTTTTGAACGATACTCGGTAATGTGTCGTTTTAGAGCCAGAGATACCAAGCTAAGTAAGATCCATTTTATTTGGAGCGCCTTCGCTGCTTTCTCTAGAACCCTTGGCGAACTACCTAGTTAATATTGTTATATTTTATTGTAATTACCTGCACCAGCTGATGATCCAGCTCGGCCATGACCCGCAGCAAATGGCCGGTCCTGGCGGCGCGTACGAAGTCTCGCGCGACCACCTCCGCGCCACTAAAGAGCGCGCAAAAGTCGGCGCGCACCCCGCATAAGCCCCGTCCTAGGGCTACGTGGAGGGATTGAGCTGCCGCTAAGCGCTCTGGACTCTGTACAAGAAAGGATTACATTAAACAATTAAAAACCGGCCAAGTGAGAGTCGGACTCGCGCACGAAGGGTTCCGTACCATTACGGAAGAAAACAGCAAAAAAATCACGTTTGTTGTAAGGGAGCCCCATTTAAATATTTATATTATTCTGTTTTTAGTATTTGTTGTTATAGCGGCAACAGAAATACATCATCTGTGAAAATTTCAACTGTCTAGCTATCACGGTTTATGAGATACAGCCTGGTGACAGACAGACAGACAGACAGACAGACGGACAGACGGACAGACGGACGGACAGACGGACAGCGGAGTCTTAGTAATAGGGTCCCGTTTTTACCCTTTGGGTACGGAACCCTAAAAACCAAAATTGTTTAATAATAATCTCCTGATAGGCTAAACTAACTGATCCTGAACTGAAAGTAACCATTGTTAAAACTAATTTACAATTTTAAAAGTGTCGAAATCAGTTTCTATACTAATAACTTTTTTTTTGTTAAGGATAATAAATATATCATTCATTACTTTCTAGTTTCCATCTTGAACAGCATATTAATTAATCCATTTTAATTCCAAAGTCTTCAGACAGTTTCCAAATGTTTCACTGAATTCGCTTGTAAGTCACCTCGGAATAAGAAGGATCTCAGTCATCTTAGGTAAAAGATTAGGGCCGAAGAAAAGCGGAATAGTAAAGACCCACGCCGTGGGTCCCACGGTCATTAGCATAGCACTTAACTACATACTTACATTATTAATATAATTGACGTCTTGTACGCGCGGCTTGCACAGCATGCAGCAGACGGTGAGCAGCGTGTGCAGCCCGTCGTGGACCTCTTCCACGGTGTCCGCGCGGGCCACGCCACTCAGGCAGAGGTAGCTGGAACAAGGATCTGAGTTACCAAGTGTTCTATTGTAATTACCATCGACTAGCGTAAGCCGATAGCAAACATCTTATATAGGACGCCTAGACGACGGACGAATAGAATAGAAATCATTTATTCAGACAACACATCAATACAACACATATATAGCAAATACAAGACAAAGATAAACGAAACAGTAGAAATAGAGATGTGAAGCCGAAATGGTCTCCACTCAGCAATGCAGCTGGCACGACTAGCGTGGTCAACGGCGCTGGTTTTCTGTGGATATGGATTTGGATTATGATTTACTAATACAACCTTTTTAAATACAGATAAAAAGCTCTGTTTATTTCATATAGAAAAATGACTCTTGGCAATTGTCATACCTTTAAACATATTGTTCCATCATTACGTAGATACGTTCAAAACCGACCAAGTGTGAGTCGGACTCGCGCACGAAGGGTTCCCCGCACCGTTACGCAAAAAACGGCAAAAAGATCACGTTTGTTGTATGGGAGCCCCACTTAAATATTTTTTTTATTCTGTTTTTAATATTTGTTGTTATAGCGGCAACAGAAATACATCATCCGTGAAAATTTAAACTGTCTAGCTATCACGGTTCATGAGATACAGCCTGATGACAGACAGACAGACAGACAGCGGAGTCTTAGTAATAGGGTCCCGTTTTTACCCTTTGGGTACGGAACCCTAAAAATAGTATAAATATAAACTTCTACCACGTTTAAAGTTTTTTTTTTATTTCAAGGTTAACTAACGTAATTTTACGAACTCTACTCTATCTAATCTACGCATTTCACGAAGTCGAAGTTGACACAACTTTTCTTAATAGAGTAATTCAAAAAAAGCCTGCTTACACTACATAAGTATACCTAAGTAGGTAGGTATGGTACCTTTAATGCACAACAGTCAAAACAGGAATCCCGAATGGAAAGTAAACAGCGTTGTTTTGGTTGCGGACAACTCTGCGGTAAGCTTGGCCGGGGGACAAATGAACAACAACAACCCGTTATTATATGTTAATTTTAAATCGTGTAGCTTTATTATACCTACCTACTGAAATTGTCCTAGCAATAAACGTTTGTTTACTTCGAAATGTTGGAAATTAACAAAGAAATCCTACCTATATATTACGCGATTCCCCATCATCTTATTATAACACGATGATAATAAAACCCAAAAAACAGGCCAAGTGCGAGTCGGACTCGCGCACCGAGGGTTCCGTACTTTTCAGTATTTGTTGCTGTTATAGCGGCAACAGAAATACACCATCTGTGAAAATTTCAATTGTCTAGTTATCACGGTTCATGAGATACAGCCTGGTGGCAGACAGACGGACAGCGGAGTCTTAGTAATAGGGTCCCGTTTTTACCCTTTGGGTACGGAACCCTAAAAACGACCTCAAAAAGAAAATATTAGCGACGTTGCATTCGCCTTAAATTGAAAAAACGTAGGGTTTTGCCAAAGTTTTACTAACATTTTATACCGGTATACAAACAATCAGACCAGAAATTAAAAAGAGCTATGCGATGTAAGCATCTTCAACCCCCGATCCAATTATAATTTGTGTCAATATTTGCCGATTGTACCATTACAGTCAACACAATTAAAACAAGCCGACACGTTCGCTCAAAAGACGACTTTAAATAAAAGGGTTTGCTGTTAATATTTTTAAAGTAAAAAATGATGAATTGTGGTTTTTTGAACTGTATAACGAAATCTTAATTAGAGTTAAACCAAGATATGTCTGCAAAGATTTTGATAGCACACGCAGAGCAAGTGTTATTTTAAACGTCAAACTTTTATGAATTATGACGTATAAATAACACTTGCTCTGCGTACGCTATCAAAATCGTTGCAGACTTTTCTTGGTCTAACTCTAGCAGATTTGTGATCGTCTTGTACTTTTTTTAATAAGTAAATGAAACGCGATATTTGTTCAGTGGGTTTTTAGTTTTAAAATTTCAACCTCTTTGATTTTTTTACTACAGGCCGATTCCTATGTAATGGCCGGCTATGAATACAGACAACAAACAAAACAAAAACATGGCGCCATTAGAACGTGAACAATTCAAAAATGGAATTGGAAAATGCTGGCGTCTGATTCGTCACCCAACTTTTACCACTGTATATAAGCATTTAAAACAAAGAACAGTCGATTTTAAATCCACACACAGTAAGCTTGTATCACGTTTCGATAATTTGGTTGAACCGGAGGTCCGAGTTTCGGTGACAGGTTAAGATAAACTAATCTTAAATATTCGGTGCTTGGTAAAGGTCATTTTAGTACAACACGGACTAAATTACGGTCAGTGTTATCGGGGACTCCTGCCTTTCAGACGAGGATATCGAAAGGAATTTCAACAAGAACAAAGTGTTCGATAAAATTATTCCGGATTTATTCTACTTTTGAACTAAATTATCTCCAACACAGAACTGAATTGTATGATAATATGATTGCTGCATATATGTAACGCCGATTGAAATATTTCTAATGTACAACTGAAAGTAATAAATGAATGAATGCTGTTTTGCACTATTTATTATCAGCCGGAGTACCGAAAAAGGTTTTTATTTCACGTCAACAATTTTCATTCTTCTCTCGATTTAGCACTAAGCTATATATTTTAGTACTAAGTCAGAACAGCTGCGCTGGAAGATTTGCACAGCCGTCGTTTTGCCGCTTGTTTGTGTGTAACCGCATGTCAGGAGTCAGGACTCGGCACGCGTGCCATCCAACACATCTCCTTGTGGATATACACTAGTATACAGAATGTGCGAAAATGTACAATTTACAGATATAGTAGAAACTTTTGTTTGTATAATTAAGTTTGATTTAAATCAACAAGTCGAATAAAGCAGCTAAAATAACTGTCCTTTTCTACACTTTGTGTAGACAGTAAGTAAGGAAAGTAAGTAAGTATACCTACTAACTTTCCTTGTTCTGACGTAAATATTTCTTAAGTGATTATAAAAACTGATTAATTAATAATGCACAAAGCAGTATTTATAGTACTTCGCAAAAAACGCAGGAGACACAAGCAATAAATAAATAAAACCTTTAACATCGTGTTCCCTTAAATAACTTTAAAAAATCTAATTGCCACCCTGTATTCAGGCGCCAATGCTGCCGAGCCAGTTGAAAAGTCCCATATTTTGTTAGTTAACATTAACATGTGACCTTATGCTGTAGAATGTCATAATGATTCACGAGAGCCAATCACGCTGCGGTCTAAATTCAAACGCGCTAATGGAACGCGAGCTTACGAGCGGCGCCCGCGCATCTATTTTGTTTAGGGTTGCCAATGCCACTACATATTTAGATAACGGTAAATAGAATATTTTTACGCATGATCAATCTGATATACACCTCTACCAAGATTACGTTAAATACGTCCACAGATACCTACCTTCTAAAAACCTAAAAGGCTGTATTTTGTACCGACCATGTATTAAACGATTTTTACAAATTTCTTGCTGACTGCTAAGCTAGCTAATATTAACGAACAGGTCTCAAAATTAATTATCACAGAATGAAAAACTGTATTTTATAATTTTAAAAGGGTTTCAAGTTTCAGGGCTTTCTAGATATAACAACAAGTTTTTCACAAACTGGTAACTAAGTATGTATCTATAACTTTAAGAACTTATTTTCATAATACACATAGAGTTTTAGACCCCCACCCCCTAATATATTTCTGACACCATATAAGGTTTTTTTAGTACGACGCATTGAATTCTCACAACAAATATAGTATTAATAAAGTATGTGTTTGATTTCATTATGAGAATAATGATAATTATTTTTATTTGATTGATATGGAGCCGCTAACAAATAAAAAAGATTTGAAATTTTACAACTTTGAAGAAATCACACATCACATGGCAACACTGTGACGCGAGCACTCAAGTTGCATTTAAAATGTTCCCCTTAATTTCAGATAGATAAACGAGCGCATGCGCTTTTCGGCGCCTTTCAACGTGAAATATGCTTTCCCATTAACGACATTGTGTCGTGTTTGATACTCTTTGAAGACTAAAACGCCCAAATTAACAAGATCCTTCTACGTACTCGATCACTACGGGCATGAGAACAATTTATATTCTCAATTCTTAGTGCGAGGAGACCAGACTATATTGGTTAAACAGTAAAATTGTTGTGGCATCTTAAAAGTAAGGTATGTTAATTTCGTCGTGAGTGAAATAATTTTAATTCCAGTGAGCTCTGATTTAACATTTCCTTTTTCAATTTCGTATTTAAGTGTTGTTTTATTTTATGCACTTTCGGCATTTATTTTTGTGATACTTAAATTCTATAAATGTTTGATATGTTTAGGTATCATCAAGGCTATTACACAGATTACACTCAGTCTAACTCACTTGAGTCTTTTTTTTAGTTGGTAATACCTAAATGTATTAAATGTTGAATTACGACTGAACACTAAGGAACGACTAGTGATGATGATAATGATGATTCTTCCGGCCGATTTCGACCATGGCGACCACTTCGACTCTTAGTGTCCACTCTGATACAAAAATTATATAACTAGTATACAATTTTAACGTCGCACAGTATGCCAGAACTGTCAAATTCCAATAACCATATGCATCAATTCAATATGTGAGCGAAGGCAACAAGTGTCTAACCCATAAACTAAACGCCATAAACGACCATTAAAATCATCCATGCGTTAAAACTATTTTTCTAAAAGGACGATACTTGTCATCCAACATACGCCCTTACGTAGTTGAAATAGAGCAGGCGCAAATCCCTACCGTTACATTGAGAAATCAAATATATTGCATTTTAATGTACGCAAATAAATATGCAAATGCATTTTAAACAAATTCAAGCCCTTGGATTATTTCGGGCGGGAGGGGTTGCAGTTGATTGAAAAATAGAATAAATAGAATATTATTATTAAAATTGGTGTTTACTAATATTTTTTATTCTTAAAATTCCGTTTTTTTTTTAAATATATTGATGATATTCTTAATGTACAGTCAGCAGCAGAAGTTGCTAAGCGGGCGAGGTGTTTAAAATGATCTTGACGCGACGTTATTGTTAAGTGAATAACTAAGAGCGTGTCAAGGTCATTTTGAACACCTCGCCCGCTTAGCAACTTCTGCTGCTGACTGTAGATAAGAATTGTTAACTAAACTATAAGTATATTAGCAAATATAGATGATAATAGGAATTTAACAAAATACACGTCTTTAGTTCACGACACATAGCTTGATTATTAACTTTAGGTACTTTGTCTTAACGCATCACCTAATAAAAACCTAAAATACATTCAGAGTGAGTACAGATCAAAAGCGCCACATTTACATAGTGCAGAGGAGGGCGGGGTAATCCGGCTAAGTAATTCTCTCTCAGTAAGTAATTCGTTGATAAATGAAATTAAATCGCACAAACAAGTGCTGCAGTTCGCCCGCGGCTCCCCTTTCACTTACGCTCTCAGTTTGAATAGGGATGTTTTCCAAATACATATTAGTCATATTATCGATAAAATGAATATCGCAATCTATAAATAAACGTATGGTTGACAGTTAAGAGGTACTCAATGTGCAGTACCTGCCAATAATATATCACCTTTGTGTTTTTAGTATTCCGTACAAAACTTTGTTTACGGAACACTTATGGAATCACTTCGGACTTATTTTGTATTAGCATGTATAGAGTAAACAATATAGGTTAGTTTGTAGATTGCCTATTTTACTAGTCATTTTAAACAAATATATGATGAATACTGCAATGAGATAGGTATGTACTGTGAATTACAATAGGAGACTCAGCATATTATTAAAAAAGCTCTAATAAAAAAAATAAAGCAGATTATGCATTAAAAAAAACTGGTCAAGTGCGCGTCAGACTCGCGCTTCAAGGGTTTCGTTTCGGACATCACACAATTTTTAACAATGTTTGTTTTTGTTTTGTACTAGAAACGTAAATTTTAATAGCGAAGGCCAAAGAGAGAGCTGCATGAATACAATGTACAATGTATAGTGCTCAAACATGTAACAATAGTAGGTACCTACAAGTACCCAATCAATCAATAGTACCTACAAGTACCATTGCGGCTGTGTGCCAGATACAGCCTAGTCGATTTTTCGGAAAACTGGTAAATTATCTATGAATAAAACGGGAAACAGCGTAAACTGGAAGTCAATAACTTTTTTTTGATTGCCTACTTGCACATTAATTCATGTTTTACGAAAACTTAATTTTACATAGAGGTATTACTTACCATAGTATAGAGATGAAATGATACAGCCGGGAGATGACCGATCGAGATGCTCTTATGGAACTTTCAGTAGGAGTAGCAGAGAAAGCGTTATCATTGTTTGTCCTTGTCAAAGACTCACTTTTTTTATTCCCCGCCGTAAATTTTGTATGGTTTATGGTGGGCAACAAATAATCTGAACAAATTACGTAGGTTGTTTTTGGTATGTTGTCAGGAATGATAAAACGTGTTTTTAATTTTGTCGCATTGCGTATGTTCTGACCCTCACGGGCGCACGCGTATAGCATATTTATAGAAAATATACTACATCTATGAAATTTTATCAACGATTAATTAATTTGATCATTCACTGCCAAGTGTTCTTGAATTTCGAGCGGTACTAAAAGAAAAAAAAGTATCGATACATCCCACCCACCCCATAAAGTTAGCAAAAAAGAGCATCGCAACGCGACATGTGCGTGGCAATCTGTCGATGCACTCAGCATCCCTCTCCCTCTCACTCGGGTCAGGCAACGTAAGTCCATCTTTATCCAACCCCTCTAAAGTACCCTATTCACGGTTGTCGCGAAAGCTTAGACGTACGATTATCGCGATGTTTAGGATTGTTTTCGATTGTCCGATTCGATTATTGGATAAAAAATAAAATTATCGTATTATGTGCTTGGTATGGCTCGGATTACGAGTATGCATTAGGTGGTTGAATAGTTTGTTCTAACATTTATTACATTATTTTTTTTAGAAAAAGTATGTAAATGTGTCCAGTTAAAAGAACAGATTGAAGCTAAAAATCGATGGAAAGACAAGTTAAATAACTACCGATATGGATACCTATATACCTACTACATTTTGTTGAATCATCCACATCACAAGATCCTCGAGCAATGACCGATCGTCGATTTCTGGATTAAGACCACGATTGCCGTGAACGTAAACGATGACACATGTTCAATAAAGTGAAAGAAAAACGAAATGTGTCAAAATTCACATAACGCAAAATAAATTGGGATAGATCTTGACATTCATATGTCAAGATTTTATATCTAAACGGTTGGACAATTTCGGTTGATTTGGTGAAGATAAAATGTTATATTATAGGTGTTATACATAAATATGTCGGCAAAATAATCATAACATCATAATCGGCCCACAGCCAATGGGCAGTGCGGTGGCATAACAGCACAACGGGTGGCGCGGCGGGGCGTCCAGTGGAGATTGGGTTAGGGTTACCAGACATGTCAAAAATTTTGGCCGTTTGTCAGGAATACGGCAGGAATAAGAAAATGTCAGGAATTTAAATGAATTAGTAGTTTTTTATAATATAGCTATAGGGTCAGTTGACCAACCACAAGTAGCGTCACTGATCACGCCGTGGTTGCCTGTTGGCTTTTACGGGACAAAATAACAACATAAATTAGATCCACCCATTCACACCGAAGAGAAAAATTACGAGTAGTAGAAAGACTGACGAGACTTCTGTGCTTTTCGCGAAAGCGAGAGAGACAAAATATCAAATCCTCCGGTAAGTGCCAGACCACTAAAATATAACTCTTTCGATTTTGGGTCTGCAATCAGCGACTTTAAAGGAAATTTAAAATGCCGACGACTTAAGCGGCACTTAGTTTGATGTCTAGTTTGCCCTGAAGAACACAATGCCGCCTCTCTTTTGTGTGAGTTTTCTACAACTAATGTAAATAAAGCAGTGGGCAGTGTGTGGGCACAACAGCGCGCCGGGGAGCCCCACGGGGCGCCCCTGTGGTGGCTTTACAAGAATGATTTAGGTACACGATGATTGTAATCTACCGTGGAAGGCGGGATTTTAGCCATACCAATTCAATCCTCTGAGGCCCGATTTGGTTAACTTGTAAGAACGCAATCTAAAGATTAAGCGTCAATATCATATGGACGTATTCGTAAAATATCTTCATTGTTTGGTCGTATTGATATTTAGGCTCTTTGTTATGCCATAACCATAAATATTAGTTATTATATATTAATGTTATTAATTTCTAATAACTTTCGACTAAAGAGTCGAAAAGTAGACTTTTCCTATGTTTCGCAATTCAATATATGACTTTGACTTTACATGTAATGTTATAGTTTAAAAAAAATGTCGTATTAGAGCCCAGATCTAGCACCTCCCGATATGACTAGTAGGATACAAACGCTAAGAGGAAATTCAGTTTATTTTTAAAACCAGTAACTATAGGATGATGTCCTATAGTTACTGGTTTTAAAAATAAACTAATAAAATCTATCCTAATCCTAAATAACCCTCCCTCAGCAGTCGGGTAAAAATTGGCAAAGTGGTGGGAACACAGTTCTATGAATGCCTAGTATATAGTTACTGTTTATTAGGCTGCCTTCAAAAATGTCTTCCAGACATATCCTCACAAATATTTCGCCAAATTCCCTAATATAAAGGCGACATCCGTAGCTACAATTACACGGATTGCAGGAGGGGTCCCGGCGCTAAGTGCTGTGAGACCGTCCAGGTGGCGTTCACGCGGCCCTGGGTTTGATTCCCGGACCCTTGACAAATGCTTTTGAGTGGGTGCCAGAATTACACACAAGCATGAGCATTACTGTGCCTGTGAAATAGGTACTTATATAAAGTTGACCAAAACAAAACGCCTACAAAAAACCTAAAAGCTAAAAATACGCATATACGTTATACGTAGAATGCAGGTACGAGTACAACATATAAATACAGGAGCGGCAAAAAATCTATCATATTATTAAAATTCGTGAAATTAGACTTTATATCATATAAACAATGATTGTATCATCATAACGCTCATATAATTATATACTTACGTCCCACTGCACGTGGCAAAATAGCCAGCCACGTCACCACAATGCGGATTAGGGACTTACATACACCCATTATTGTATGTTATAAACTTATAAATATTGAATTTCTTATTAACACTCAAAAGCGAATCTTACCAACAATAGGTACCAACAATAAAACCTAGGTGGATCGATTTTTCACCCTCGTTAGCCTCTGATTTAAAAATTAAATCGAATCATCACTTTACAATTTAATACGTACCGGGCTACCGATACCGCGAAAACTCGGGCAAATTAATTATTTTGGAAATTTGACCGAATTGTCCTTTTCATACGTCCCTATATTGTAAATTTCATCAAAATCGCTAGAGCCCTTTTTGGAGAAATTACCAAAAAAAAATGCAAATCTGAAAAAATATGATAGATTATTTTCCGCTACTGTAAATTCGACGGGTAAAAATATGCGAAAATTGTTTATTGAAACTTGATCTACGACTCAAATGCACAATATAAAGTAGTAGACCTCTATGTCCCAAAATAAAATTAAACCCGCCCAAAAAATACGTATACGTATTATGTTCATACATTACAAACATAGATAGAGATAGAGAGAGAAACATACAATACAGTTCAAGCAAAAAGTTCTCAAGGTCAGAAAAGCATCCAAAAGAACTGTGTAAAACAATGTAAAAGTACATATTTAAACTAGGTATGCAAGCTAGCCCTGTTTACATATCAGTAAATCTGTCACCTCATGAGTAAGTGCCGTGCGAGAACCCACGTGCGGTTCGGTCCCGGCCGTGGGAGACCCAGCACTTGTACCCAATTGGGGGTGAAATTATTACCATCTGATTTGGAGATTACAATTAATTAATTCGTAGAATTTCATAACAAATGATCCTTCGCGTACGGGAATACACATCAGAATTCTGCGATGCAATTTCAATGTTACAACGCTAGCTTCTATCTGCGACTTCGTCTGCGTAGAATAACTACTTCCATATCCCTCCTTCTTCCATAGTAAATTCCTCCTCCCCTATTCACCCCCTTATAAGGGCTGATTTTCGGGATAAAAGCTCTCTAAAAGCGGGACTCATACCAAATTTCATCTACATCGGTTCCGCGCTTTATGCGTTAAGAGGTCACAGCAACAGACATAGACATACAGACAGTTTCTATCGTATTTATAATATTAATACAGAAGTATATACATATTTAAGAACGATGAATAGGTTAAAATAGACACAGAAAAATAAAGTTATATCTACATTTTAGGACACTGACTTACAGAAGTCTTATTATTCCTAGTATAAGATATTGTGAATTCATAAACTTTAACATTGTGGAATCCTATGCTCTGTTTAAAATATCTGCATGTCCCGTATATGTGATTTTATACAACTACAAAATGCCGACGTTTAAAAAATAGAGCAAATCAATACACAGCTGTGATTCCCAATTTAATTCTCCATTGTTTCTCAATCAGGCCTATTATTATTGCTCTATCCTAGGCAAGACTGCACAAAAAGCGTTGCTCTGCCCTTCCAATACCCATGACAGGGTCATGACGACACGTCAAGGGCTGGTAATCGAACCCTGTCCCCGGAGTATACACAGAAACCACATTTGCGGCACGCGACCATAACGGTAATTTTGCGCAGTGGAATTAAATAATTATGACATATAACTGACGTTGGGTCTACCCTTCTCTAATGATCTTTTATTTTTATTTGGAGTTAGAATTTTCATTTTTACTTATATTTTATCCTTTTTAAGTCGTAAGCCAGAAGTTAGCCGTAGCACAAATCCTTGAAAACTGTATTAATCAAATGAACAGCGGTGTCAATTCGTAGGTTGTCCTGGATCGAACTAAGTATGACCTGGCTTATGATGCCATAGGGCCAGACCTGTTGCGGGGTGTGTTAACCACAAACCACGCATACCTGGAGGCACCACACTTTAGAAATAAGATTTAAATGAAGAATCCGAGACATGTAAACATGATATCACCCCGTCCGTCCATCCGTCCGTTAGAAGTGATAACTAGAACTTACCACAAAAACGAATGCAGTGGATAGACGTGACGCGCATCTCGAGAACATAGGGAATTAAATTCAAAACCCAAACAGAATTACAGAAAACCAACAATTTACATTGGCTCAATTATCAGACGCGTGTCTCTATTATTGCCAAAATTAACACTACCAGCGAATCTAACCAAAAACCAATGGCTATTCGAAAACTGCTCTTAACACGTTAACATAAAATCCCCACACTATTTTAACAGCCGCAAAACCATACTAAAGATTTTAAGTCATAGAAAACTCGACTTTATATTTCATACTTAGGACTCAAATCCGGATAAACATGTATATCGAAACATTGTACGAATCGCAAATATGACACACAGTGACATCGAATATGCAGCTCTATCCCACACATTTAAAACTCAAATTTATAATAGGTAAGATTAGTCACTTTTTAAAGAAGAACATGGCCAAAGTTAGGCCACGTGTTATTGTCATCGCTAGGGATTTCTATCGAGTCCAAGCGGAACTCGCTGCGTTATGGAGAAGTCGACTTAACACCACTGAGAAAAAGACTCAAATTGGAATGGACAATATAACTGATATATTTCTCGCTTGGGATTTTCGACCGGGATCGAAGTCCTTACCCGAGAGGATTGCCGTCACGGCACGCGACTCGGCGCGTGACAGTTTTGATGGCTAAATTGTGACGGTTTTTTTTAATGTAATAAATTTAAATTGCTGTTGAAACTGATATGGTCTGGGTGTTAGATAATTAGAAACGAGTGAATCAGAAAATTGAGAATTGTAGGGTATGCCCTATTAACACTAATGTTCTAGCATTGAAATTATATACCAACAGACTAATAGTTATTTCTGCTGGTGCGAGTAAAATGTTGATATTGGGGTAGATCATGTACAAATGTATAGACAAAAGTGGAATTTATATTCCTCCAATACAAGCAGAGTGTCCCTTGGAAAAGTATAAACGCTAAATCTGGATTCAACAAATATTTTCTCTAAGAACATGTATTTTTTCCGCAAAGGTTTCGAAGACTTTTGTATATTGTCTTGAATATTGTCATAGACTCCGAGTAAAATGCAAATTTCTCCCAAATGGTACACATTTTCCAAGATGGCGGCGGTTCCTCAATGTCCCCAAATGTCAGTGTGGACATGAAAAAGAGACCTTAAATACATACCAAATTTCAGGACTGTTCTAGAGATTTCGAGGTTAGTCCTAATCCGATTGTGCTTTCCATCCGACATTTTTGGAACATACCTACTGTGTATGTTCCAAAAATGTAATTTTACGAATATAAAGATTAATTCATAAAGTTATCAGCTTCGGCACATAAAATCTGCGGCGTGTACTTTGCAATATTAAAATAACACATGCCATAAATATATGATCAATCAGAATAAAGCTCGCAAATATGACGTCACAATCAAGGGGAGCGTCGGGCCAAATGGACCGTCGTCTATTAACGATGCACTTTTTATTACGTCTCTCCACTAGAGTGTGTTTTGATTCAATTTCACAGCCACTACCCGCATATGGCGCTGTCAGAGCACAAACTTTTTTAAGTTGCCTGAGGGCCAGTCGCAGAATAAGATTAATAAATAGATATCAGGGGACAATATTACACTAATTATAATCAATCCAGTCACACATGTCACTTAGTAAGGTCTTAATAAGTCTTGCTTTAGGTAGGCACTAGGTAAGTATATTAATCCTAGACATCCCTAAGTGATGGAAAATTCACCCAAAATTCATCATGGATCCAAGATTCGTGCAGAAAATATTCTAGCCAGTCACATACATATACAATGATCAATGTAACAATATCAGCGATCACGTGTATTCAACCCAAGAGGTATACGAATCTTTAAATTTAGGAATAACGAAAACTTTGTGCGTGATCCTAGCCTACGTTAGTACTTGATAATAAACATAGATTTTGTCCTTTGACAAAGCTTTTACATCAATTTATAGTTTATGTATTTTATCGTTTTACATGCGGTACTACATATAAGTAGTAATATTTTAATGAAGCAAAGTTAACTATACGGTCATATTTCTCCTACAGACATAAAATCAGTATGAACCGAAGTTTATTTCCTCGTTTCACTGTCAACAAAGTTAACTTGGTGAGTTATGAATTACATTAAGGCGAATTGAGCAAGTAACCAGCCGTAAGGCATTGTATTGTTATGTGATAAAGTAATGCTCGTCGCATATGTTCGGTTGGGAAAGTGATAAATGTGCTATTAAAATATTAGAAGTAGAGTAAGTAATAAAATTATAGTCAACTTGTAAAAATTAAGAGGGAAGGCGGCTATAATACTATAAATAATGTACTATACCGCCTGTTAAATCGTACTACATTTAGATGTCCAATTTAACAACCTAGTCTTTATTTACACATGAGGCACCAATGAATGCTCCAATGGTATTACCCTCTATTGAGGGCCTACCGCCAACATCTGAAAATCGCAAATCGTTATCTGTCTGCCTCTCTATCGCTCTTGCATATTCGAGCGATAGAGAGGCAGATAACTATTTTCGATTTTTCAATGTTAGCGGTAAGGCCCCTGCCCTCTGATCTAACATGGCATGAGGCTAAAAACGAAGGAAAGAGAGAAAATATTGCTTGTAACAAGAACATACTTGTAACTATGGACACAGTTTTAATGTTGATGGTACGATTTAACCAAATTATCGGTTAAATCGAACTGTTAAAAATCCCTGAACTTATATGAACATTCAAACACATTTGTATCTACTATATTCATACACAAAATATCGAAGTTTAAAAATAAATCAGTACGATATAACCGACTCACCCCTATACTTATGTCATCAAGAAGACGACTTTTCATGTAGACGTTCGGAAGAAACGAGTTTCAAAACTGAACTCAAGTTTATTTTTTATTTTAATAATGTATGACAATGTATGTGTATTAAATCAGCTATTATATAGTAAGTTTTTACTTTCTATTCAATTTATTAAAATACAATTTGTTGTATTACGTGTATTTTTTTTATCTAAACTAAACTAACCCCACTTGAAAAGAAGAACTAAATTACATTTTAATACACTAACCTAAATAACACGTCACAGACAATGATATATTCAAAACAAACACTGAACATCTCGTAACACAACACCCACATTTATCACATGTGCCATCCCTATACAGTTAGCAGGGCTACTGCTAGGGGCGAGCCAGAGCGATAAACGTCACCTGCCATTAAATCGAGCGCGCATCATTGACAAAACACAAATTGAATGCGAGGGCACCCCTACGCGTAGGGGTGACCCTTTTAAGCGTATTGAATAAAATAAATATTATTTAAGGAATAGTTAAGACTTGATATTAATTCTGACGCATGCTTTTGTTTATTGCGTGACGACAACAACGTGTTTTACAATTTGATATCTTAATTTAATACATTTTTTTATCATCCATACTATCCATACTAATATTATAAATGCGAAAGTCTGTCTGTCTGTCTGTCTGTCTGTGTGTTCCCTCTTCACGCTTAAACCGCTGAATCGATTTAGATGAAATTTGGCATAGAGATAGGTTGAGTCCCTGAGAAGGACATAGGATAGTTTTTATCCTGAAAATCATCCCTTAAGAAAGTAAAAAGCGAGGTGGAATTGAGATAATTAATGAAGTGTCTGCTAATTTGTGTGCATAATATGCTCAAATCGAATAATTGCTATAAGACTTTCTCCAGGCGCTATTCTTACTCTAGCTGGGGTTACTAAGTCCACGCAGACGAAGTCGCGGGCAAAAGCTAGTATAATATTATAAATGCGAAAGTCTGTCTGTCTGTCTGTCTGTCTGTCTGTGTGTTACCTCTTCACGCTTCAACCGCTGAACCGATTTAGTTGAAATTTGGTATACAGATAGTTCGAGTCCCGGGGAAGGACATAGGATACTTTTTATCCCAGAACGGGGTGAGTTAAGGGGATGAAAAGGGGGGTGGAAATTTGTATGGGGAATCAATAACCGCTGAACTGATTTAGATGAAACTTGGTATGGGGATAGTTTGAGCTGTGGGAAAGGATATAGAATAATTTTATCCCCGAAATCATCCCTTAAGGGTGTAAAAAATGGGGTGGAAATGTATAGTGTGGACCAATTTGAGGGTGAAAAAAGGATGTATTAAAAAGCAGATTTTTTTAAGAATTAAGGTACCTAAATTACTAATTCAACGCAGACGAAGTCGCGGGCAAAAGCTAGTCTATTAATAAGATTAAAGGCCACTTTGGTGGTTACATTTATGTACGAGTTGTATAACGCCCGACGCACATGACCTCCCACCGAGCGCTTTCAAATAAATAAAAATGTAATAACGTATTGACAGCGCTTGCCCAGTGACGAGTCCTTTTGATCAGTATTGTTGAGTATTTAAGACTGTAAAATTGTAACTTGTAGCTACAAAAAAAATGAAGTCCAAACCGACGTCATCGGCAATATACAGAGGCCAGAATTCACATGTACTTAAATCACACAGGCGAAATGTTGTTGTAAGAAATTATGAATAAGAGTAAAAATAAAAAGCAGCAGTCAACAGAGGATCACAAAAATGTCCAGATGCGTGGCAAACGTCGGCGCTAATAAAAACAAATATTGACTCCGAATATCAAATAATCATCGAACCCCCGCCATTTTAATGAATTAAAAATGTCCTCGTGATATTACTGGCGGTAATTTGAGGGCTCATTGTCAGCGACAAAGGGATAAGCCTCCTTCTAAATTAATATAAGGTAAATGTGGAGAAGTAAAACCGGCATATTTTTTTTGTTAGGTAGACCGTCATGCGGCAAGAATTCTCTTCGTCGCTCAGACACAGTCTGAAAGGAAGAGCTTCGCTGCTTCTGCTCTACTGACCTTCTGTAAGCGGAGCCTGTGTACTAACTCAAAGAGTTAAAAGCGACAAAAAGCTTGTAGACGGTGACTGTCATCCCCATATTTTCCTGGGCAAATAAAATAACGAGATTTTTTCTATTATAATATTCTCTGGTCTCCATTTTATTTCACCTAATCCAGACCAATCGACTAATTTTCGTAGTACAAACGTAATTTATATACAATATTACTACTTATTCGGCGCTTCCGCTGCCGCTTATCGGTCCGCTGCTGCTCATCGGTCCGCTGCCAATGGACCCCGAAACAGGGGCGTATTAAAGCCAGGGTCCTTTTCATTTTAGAATTACATCGACTTTTTAATTTCGCAATCGGTGGGCGGAGCCGGACGGCGACATGCTGTCTAATTACTGAGTGAATGTCGTAGGCAAATGGGAGGTCAATTTATTAGAGGTCCAATAAATTAATTTAAACCTGCTATAATATAAATATTTTAGTTAGTATGTTTCAATAATCTGATTTAACTGTAATTATTGGGAGCTTATGATATGTTTTTTTGAGAATTTGCCTTGAGATTTTTTCTGATTTTCACGTCTAATAGAATATACGTATTTTCACGTCTATACGCCTTGCTACTGTTTTTTTACGATTTTTTTTTTTTCAGTATCTCGTTAAGAAACATCTAAACAAAATTCGATTGGGTTAGCAAAATTTTATAAAATAGGTATCTATATAAAAAAAAACAAATCAAGTCAAGAGTTGTATTTATGGCGAAAGTAGGGGAACCGCACGAGACCGTCAGTTAACTCGGTTACTGAGGCAACTTTCATGTTCTCAAATACTGCAACCGTAGCATATTTTAGAGTGCATAATAGCATTATCGAGTGCTCTACAACTGGAATCGAAGCTAGGATATAATTTGATTTGGAGTGGGGCTTCAATGCGGTTCTGTGGCTCTCAAGCCAAAGTGGCTCGTAATATTCCCGGGCCCTGGAAGCTATACTAGACGTGCATATTTCTCTACATTTGCTTTTTTTCCGTAGTTATCCAGATGTAAAAGTATGAGTCCTTAAGCCCCAATTAATGTGTTACTTGCATAAAATAACTACTCAAGTTTCAAAGTACATATGTATAATTTGGCTAAAATAGATATGTAACCCTTGGAATAGCGCGGCATCTGGATAAATGTTATCTATACGGCTAAATCAATATTCATTCACATTTAGCGCGCAAGACTGTGAATTAAGGTGCATCATAAACATTTACGCAAAAAAATAAAATTGCATATTTAATTATTCAAAATACCTTTGGTTTCAGACAGCAAAATGCCACAAGCTCGATACTCTCAATGTTGAAACAGACGTCATAGATATGTTAACATTTGTGCACTTTATTCCATTGTGATAAGGCCAAAAATGTTTAGGTAGATTTAACATCGACTGTACGGCACCATTCGTACTTTCAGGGTAAGAGCCCTACACGGGATTGCTAGTGTTTAATTCCGTTTGAAGAGGAGTTGATTGTGGAACGATGGTCCTCGAGGTGGAGTGTCTTTGATTGCTATTGGATGAGTGATCGCCTATAGGCATTTTATGGGTTTATCGAAAATCAAAAATCACAGGTTATAAGAACATAAGCATGCTAGGAGGAGTTTATAAATAAAAAATAAAGCAAGGATTCCTATTTCCCAAGTGCTATTATTTTACAAAAACGACTCACAATACAGTATATTTTCATCAATTCCGTTTATTTTTAAATTTTGATTCGAACATTTTGATTAATTTGAACTATGATAGACAAAGTATAATTAAGTTTTTAAACAACTCTATCAATCAGAACCGATTAGAATTCGACTACTAAATTAAACGAATACATGATGACTATTAGATACGCTTGAATTTAAGAATTAATGAAGGTAAATCAGAGGAAAAACTAAAGGAAAAACATTTTTCCTCAAGTTAATACAATCTTGATTCTGTAATTTGTAAAATGCTTATTAGAAATAGCGGATACGCGCGGCTATAAAAGTGCGGTGTCCAATCACTCTTTTAGGCGAGTCGATTCAACGAAAGTGCATGCTTTCTACCCAATTGTTCTATCACAACACACTCGATGTCAGAACATGTGCGAGCGACACTCTATTGTGTCCATATGGGACGAGTTCAGCCCCATTCTCTGTCAGAGAATAGGCACATTATAGAATGTCTCCAAATAGCAAGTCAGTTTTAGGTTAAATATACCTCCATTTATAAGTCATAGGTACTTATAGATTTAGTAATTATAGAATATAGATTTCACAAAAAATCTGTAAATTGTTGCCTCTTCCTTGTTTATAATAAATTTACGTTATACATATAAAGTTTAATGTACTCTGAACACAAAAGATGGTAATGGTATGTGAAGTGTGAAGGTGGCGAGCGCAAGAAAATTTATTAACTTAAGGTCGTAAACATAACTGTCATAAATAGAATTAGCGTCTAATTTGTCTTTATTGCTCGTGTTAGAATACCCATAAATTTAAAACAAACCAAAACTACGTCGCTAATGTATGGTATGGTATTTAAAAACCAAAGCTTATGCTAAACTAATTTTCTCCGATAGGGAAGAACTTTTGTTGAGTTGCTTCCCTTAAAATGTCAACTCTGTTGCTATTAATCTATGACCGAGTGAATTGGGGCCATGTGACATCGATAGCGGGTAGATTACAAGTGATTATCGATTTAATCGCATAGCGTTAGTTTGATTAAAATAAACGAGAGATCGCAGACGAGAATTAATCATGCACTATCTCGTCCGAAGGGTTGATTTAATAGAGCGTTACGGTCTAACAAATTAATATAAGATTTTAATGTATTATTTACACGTATTACAAACTTAGCGTGTTATGTTAATTGTTACAAGTAGATATCCAAGTTAGCAGTGCACAACTAGGGATGAAAATTCCGGAAAAAAACAAATGTTTTTTTCGGTAATTTTACAAAATTTCGTTCTTTTCGTTTCGTTTTTTCCAGTTCTATTCTGAAACACACACAATGCCACTGACTCATGACTGTGTCAATGCCATAAACAAACACATTAGACATGCAACCTTAACCTACCTGTTTAAATTCCTAATTAAGTATATTGAAAAATACAGAAGCTTTGAAAAAAACTTGGTTTTTTTTTCAGCTTTATTCTTTTTTTCGGAAGTATTGTAACTGAAATTTGCATTGTTTTTTTTTTCAAAAGAAACTTGAAAAAAACGAGCCGTTTTGAAATTTTCTCGTAATTTTCCCGGTTTATTCAACGCTATTGCTGCCACACATAAAAACAGGGCTAGCAATATGCCGATCGCTGCATAAGCAATATTCTTCTGACAATCGAGTAAATTTTTATTAGGTTAGTATACTTAAGTACATACTTTGATTACTCCATTTGCGTAGCTACTTTTCCTAGAAACTGTAATAGGGAAACACGGGTTTTTGAAGACATGAAAATACAGTCACGCACATGCGGCACATGCAAGTCAATTACGATATGGCTCGCTCTGGATATTGAAAATAACATAAAACAGCAGTGTCACTTTCAATACACTTATGGCAATAACAAACTTTGCATTTATAGTTTACCGAAAACAGTAGGTACATATCTAATAATTCAGCCTATATACATCTCACTGCTGGGCACAGACCTCCTTACTCGCTAAAACAGTAAAGTTTTTGAATTTTTTCAAGGTATAAGCGCAAGGCGGTAAATAGCGGCTCGCGAACCTTATGTGATTTTTTGAAGGAATTATTACAGAAAATTAACAAGTAACAACGGTTGAGTTCTAAGACCACGCTCAAAACAGCGTTTGCGGCTCTTCTTTGACAATGCAAAAAACAGGTGTTTTCGCGATTGGCTTTTTTTGTCTTAAAATATTTGCCAATCCATGACGAAAGGAACTGATTACTACTTATTAAGTGCGTTATGTTTGTTGTACCTATAATAATTCGGAAAGTATACTGCTAAATCTATTAGGCCTAATAATGTACTGCGTCAGAATAACTGTAGGGCTCCCGAGGGGGAACCCCTAAGCTATTCTGCACTGCAGGGGCAGTTTTGTTTAGTATTTTTAATTAATCATGATGTGCTCGGTGTTGGTTTCTCATTGTTCTAGTGCCAACACCTGTTAGTGTTAAGGGTGATTCTATGAACAATAGAAATTGTCGTGAAAAGCTGGTGCTTATTTGGTTGACTTTAAATGTCATGTTTTGACAACATACTAAACGGATCAGTTAGTTGATTTGATGGATTAAATTAGAATGGCCCCTAAAAAATTGCATTTAGTAAACAATTAACACTTTTACTTACTTTATCTACACACATATCATAAACCCTCTATGATGCGTTCAAAAAACCACAAACTAGTTAAACTCTTGTTGTTATCTGTGAAAATGTTATTATTACGTAATTAATGACGTCGATATCGATTTAAAAATCACATTCAAAACTTCGAACATCTCTGAAAACAAAAGAATTTGATTTGAACTCATTTTTAGGGTTTCGTAGTCGCCTAGAAACCCTTATAGTTTCGCCTTGTCTGTCTGTCCGAGGCTTTGCTCCGTGATCGTTATTGCTAGATAGCTGCAATTTGGCATGGATATATTAATCATCGACAGAACGGCAAAATAAAAACTATTATAAAAAAAATTTAGGGTACCTCCCATATTAAATGTTTTTTTTTTTTTTTGCTTTGTCCCAATAGCGTGGGGTATCGTTGCATAGGTCGTTCAAAACGAATAAGGGTCTCCATAAACCATTTTTGATATAGTTAATATTTTCGGAAATAATCGCTCCGAAAGAAAAAAAACTGTCCCTCCCTCTCACTTTTGAACTATGGGTCCAAAATATATGAAAAAAATCGTGAAACAAGTGCTTAATAAATACTCAATGAAAACTATAGCGAACATGATCGGTCCAGTCGTTTTAGAGTTATTGCAAAAAAATCTTCTTTTGTTAGTAAAAAGACGTACAAAGCGCTGCAAAGGTGCCTTATGCTTGTAATGTACATGATACTTACTAATAGCCGTTTGGCCTTTGACAGAATGGTAGCTACGAAACCCTACACTGAGCATAGCCCGACATGCTCTTGGCCGATTATTATTAGTATTAGTCGAGATGACATTTTATTGATTGTTTGATCAAATGCCGCAATGGCGGTAACATGCAGTTCCTAAACACATCATATAGAGCTTATGTACGTAATTAAAGCTATTACATAATTAGGTATTAAAACACTCGTGTGATGTTTTCATGAAATGAGCTGAAAACGAGATACACTTTCATTTGTATCAATCACATAAACTACTATTAGGTATATATGTAATAAATTAGGCAGTTATTAGAAAATGTTTTGAGACTTGCTTTACGTGATCCTCTTGTCTTGTATCTACCGATCAGAAGCACTAGGTAAAGAGCCGAGGTGTCCATATCATCTTAACATGAGTTAACATGAGTTTTATATTACACCGACAACCGGTCTGGCCTAGTGGCTATTTAATTGACCCTGCCTGTGAAGCCGATGGTTCTGGGTTCAAATCCCGGTAAGGGCATTTATTTGTGTGATGAGCACAGATATTTGTTCCCGAGTCATGGATCATGGATCATGTATTTAAGTATTTGTATATTCCATATATCGTTGTCTGAGTACCCACAACACAAGCCTTCTTGAGCTTACCGTGGGACTTTTTTGTAAGAATTGTGTAAGAATGTCGCCATAATATTTATTTATTTATTATATTACGACTAAAAAAACGAGTCTCGTAAAGGCACATTTTTTTCGTGCGCCCACCACCCCAGCCTCTTACCTCTTACAATGTCCACACGCCGCGCGCCCTCTAAGTGCGTCGCAAATTTCATTACGCTAACCGAATGACGCAAAGAACTCGTCATAATATTATTATACGGTTCTATTAGATTTTAGATGCTTTGGACCGTTATCGAGATGACAGAAATATGTACTTATTAGTAAACATACACATGGTAACTAATTTTTGCAAGTTTGATGTTCGGGACGATTCGAACAATGCTTATAAGAAGTCACAGCGGTACGATACCGGTCTGTCAATGTCAAAAGTGACGTTTTTTGGTTGAAGAAATGTCACTTTTGACACAGACAGATCGGTATAGTACCGCTGTGACTTCTTGTAAGCATTGTTAGAATCGGGCCGATTAAATACATTAACAAAAATGTCCTCTATGTTGGGAGGTTATGCTGGTTAGGTGGTTAGAATGAATGTCGTTTTAAGTTATTTCATCAATATAAGGATCGTATTCTGTCAGATAATATTTCAGATGACTTGACATAAGTCATAAATTATGTAAGTGTACCGATTTAAAAGTTCACAATTTTTACACATTTTCCAAAGACCAGATGCGGGTAGGTAGATCGAATAACTCACGTATGTAGCTAGAACAAAGTCAAAGTCATTATCAAAGTGTGCTCCGCTCCGCAAAGCCGCTGTGGGGGCTCCGCGAGAATACTTGTAATAAAAAATAAATAAAAAACCAGCTGACATGTCTGATCCACAGTGACGAACGAAAATGTTTAATTTTGGGCTCCGTGATCAAAAAAATTTTAAAACCGCTGAGCTAGAAGATATTGATGTGGACTGAAGACTTGAGCCAGTCTTTCAAATGTGCAATATGGGCTAAAAACGTCGGAGTTTTCAAGTGTGTTTATACCTACGCGATTAAGTTCCATTTTAGTAAATAATAAAGATTTAATAATGACTCGTACTGAGATGACACGATAAGATTATAATATCACTATTATCACTAATTTATATGTACAATAATAATAACAACACGTTTAAGACGAAATCGATCGCCTTTTCATACAGACGTAGTCCTCATTTTCCTCTCTGTATATATTTACATTATTGAAAATGTTTTGACGCAATTTATTGCATATCAACCACAGCTATGCCCCTAATTTAGATTATTTTTTTCGAATTATTAATTATTATAAAACTTAGAAGCATTTAAAAATTTGTATGAAATCTGTTTTTCGCTCCTATTTCTTACAATACATAAACAAAAAATAGCAAAAAGTCAAACTGATCTGTATGATGAACTGATAGGTATGGTTAATATAGGTACATCAAATTACATAAAAATATTTTCTATAATGTTAATGTCAATATCCAGAGAGGAAAATGGGGACTACATTTGTATGGAGAAGCGGCCGTCCCCTTTCCTCTTAAGTGGGCCTCTAGTGTAGGGTAGGATGGAAACGTCACATCCAACTGTGTCAATATTTACCCGACTGCGCAGGAGAGTTGGCGGAGGGAGTTGCTTTGTAAGTACGTTGTAATAGAGATGTCAGTGTGTGTAACTGTAACACAGCATCTTTGTATACTAGCGAAAAAACATTTTTAGTGCGCTGTACATTCAGTAGCTTAGCGGGCGAGGTGTTCAAAATCAACTTGGTACGAATTTATTGTTCAAAGAACAAAGGCAAATAAAGATCATTTGTGTCGAAGTCTAGTCAAAGGTCCCACTTTATCGCTTACCATAAGAAAGAGATTTGCTTGTATCTTTATACGAAAAAAGAAATATCTTCCTATTTCCGCCTTTTTTTGTCTTTAACTTTTGAAATTTTTTGTGTGCTAATAAACGCTTCAAATACATTTTTCTAAACATCATTCCGAATCCAATGAGGTATCACACGTATTTTTAGGAGTAGTATCTCTATTTCACCGTTTGTACTTGTCGAGTAGACTAGTAGCCTATTGCAGGGCTTTAGCCTAATAGCAAACTCGCGTCAAATTGTATACTTTATATTGATTGATGATGATAATAAAAACAACCTGTACGGATATGACGGTCATATCTGTCTACGTGACAGCGTGATAATGACAGTGTGAGTCTCTTTCAACCATGTGGTGTTAAAAAGTTACACTTAAATTTATCATTGAATAATAGCCACCGACAACCAGTCCAGTAGGTGACACGTAAGCTCCATCCCCCGAGGATCTGTGAGGTTCCTCCTGCACCACTAACCTGACAAGCACGTAAGCCCTCGCCCAAGTGGCCGGTGGCGTGACTATCTGCGTCACGGAGTCCAGGGCCACCGACAACCAGTCCAGTAGGTGACACATCAGCTCCATCCCCCGACGATCTGTGAGGGTCCTCCTGCACCACTAACCTGACAAGCATGTGAGCCCTCGCCCAAGTGGCCGGTGGCGAGACTATCTGCGTCACGGAGTCCAGGCCCACCGACAACCAGTCCAGTAGGTGACACATCAGCTCCATCCCCCGACGATCTGTGAGGGTCCTCCTGCACCACTAACCTGACAAGCATGTGAGCCCTCGCCCAAGTGGCCGGTGGCGAGACTATCTGCGTCACGGAGTCCAGAGCCATCGACAACCAGTCTAGTAGGAGACACGCCAGCTCCATCTCCCGCGGATCGGAGAGGTCTTTCTCCTGCAAATAAGATACATAATTCTTAAAAAATATTTACTGGATAAAGTCCAGAGCATATCAATCTAGTCGGCTCCTATGCCACCATAAGAGCGAACTTGATTTTTTTATGCAAGTTTGTAACACCCTGAATATGTACATATTTTTGTTAAACAACAAAACTACAAAATATCAGATAATCATCTCCGGATGAGATCGAAACATGACATTTCGTAATTATTATTAATTTCTGGTTTTAAAAATGGACCAAATGTTCAAACTGCATGGACTCCGGTACCGGTTTATTGCCACTGCAAACGTAAAAAGTGAAAGGACTATATCAATAACAAAAACGGTAGTTTCGCGATAGTTACAAATCCGGATCAAATATAAATTAAACTTTATTTTTTGAATACTCAGAGCGTTTACTTATCCGTTGGAAACAACTATTACATTGCAAATGAACAGAGATTGCAATCTCAGCAAACCCTCGTAAAGTAAATGATTGAAGACAATTCAATGATGGCGTCGCAGATAACGTTCAATTAACGTCGGCGAGTTATTATAAGCTTTTAATTACACATAATGTTTATTTGGCGGTCGATGTACAATCGGCCTGGTAATACGCTGTGCACTTTAGTGGTTTGTCGCAGTACTGCGTAGAAACCCTCGACATGTTTTTGTTTTTAATTGTTTAACTCGAAAAAATTATACAGTATTATTTAACACATTCACCGCCAATAACATGCTAGGTCCTAGGTGTGTTCATTTTGTATTGGAAATGGAGCGCTTGCTACAAGGTGTAGAGGTGGTCAGAGAACAGTGTGTGAAAAAAGAGTTTGTCGTGTATTTATCTAATAAAAACATTTTTATTTTATTTTAAAAGAACAATAGGACACACACACATACACACATCTTCAGATGGGATTACATTATAAATTCTCGGTATCACGTAATGCCTCGTCCATTTACCGTAATAGTTATTGAATGGTGGTCCAAAAATTTTTTTTAACATATCAATTTAAAAGTGACGTTTTTAACCAGTGTTTGCATTCACAAAACTAATAAGGACGCGAAGTACCTAATAAAAAACCTAGGTAGTTAGGTACGCAACTAGGTAGTTGCGTATGATATTACAAATTTGACCCTTAACTAAAACGCAAATTCTTGATAAAAGTCATAAATAATCAAATTAACAGCACTTGTTTTAAGACTTTTAGGCATGCCATCATGCAATCTCTTACACTCAAGGAATGTGCAGCAACTAATGTTACAAAGTCAACCTTAACCTTATTAAAGACTGTACACGTTATAATCTGGCCATGCATGATCTGGTATATATTGTTACCGAATGGACATATTCAAGCAGTTATCTTATTTTAACAATCTGTATATATATCATCATCTTCCTCGCTTTATCCCGGCATTCATCATTTTCGGCTTTGGCTTTTTGCCGCGGCTCATAGGACCCTGGGGTCCGCTTGGCAACTAATCCCGAAAATTGGCGTAGGCACTAGTTTTTACGAAAGCGACTGCCATCTGACCTTTCAACCCAGAGGGTAAACTAGACCTTATTGGGATTAGTCCGGCTTCCTCGCGATGTTTTCCTTCACCGAAAAGCGACTGGTAAATATCAAATGATATTTCGTACATAAGTTCCGAAAAACTCATTGGTACGAGTTGGGGTTTGAACCCGCAACCTCCGGATTGAAAGTCGTAAGCTCTTACCGCTAGGCTACCAGCGCTTAATAATCTGTATATATAGTACTATATAATAAAATTACAAAGATATTACAATGTATGGGCGTGTGTGAGTTTTCGCCGAATATATTCCATCATATCTTAAATATTTTGTCCAAGGTTTTTTGATAATCTTCACTCGCTTCCTGCTACAAAGCCACAATTGTGTTTATATTTTTACAAGTTGTTTTATGCACATTAGAATGTCATCTTACCAAAGAAATACTTTTTGAAACTATTTTCAACTTGAGGTAGTCAGAAATCCTTTCTACTCCAAGCACTGAAAATCGTTTTTGTATAGGAGGCAGTTTTATTGTCAAAAAGTCGAATTCAACAAAGTTAAAACACTTCAGAACTATCTCAATCTGAATACAATTAGAAATATGTTAGCTATTGTGAAAAGACAATTTAATAAGGTATAATTTGGCTTATCTAATTAAAAATAATAAAATGTTTTTAACAGGATAATTTGGTATTGTGGGTTGTTGGATGCAAGTTGTTGTGAGGTTGGATACAGTGCCCCGTCTCACAAAGCTAAATGTACACAAGACTGGTGTCGAACAAATTTGACAGATTTTATACCGTGGCAGGAATGGCCTGTATCTTCACCAGATCTGAATGCGTTGGACTTTTCTATATGGGGATACATGCTCAGCAGTATTGGGAGCACACAGGGAATGAATTTAAATTTATTCAAGCGTCGGTTGGTCAAGATATGGGACGATATAACATATGAGGTAGTGCGTGCCGCGTGCAACTCATTCTATGGTAGAATGCGTAGTTATACAGGTTAAACGGAGAGCGATTTGAGCTAATGAATTAACTTTGTAAATATAGAGTATGTTTAAAATAAAAACAAGTTTAATATTGAAATTTGAAGTTTTGTTTTAATTTTATGGCTATTTTAAACTAGGACACTTAAGTCAACAACAGACAACTTTATCTATTATTTCACAGATAATTTTATTATGTAGTTTGATAACCGCAAATTATTAAAAAAGTTCTGATAAAAATGGACATTCATTTAAAAGATTTACTACATCTTGCGTGGCCGGGTTTTATCGTGTACAGTATTTAACAATACCATTAAAAAATCAGAAAAAAATTGCCATTTGGCATTTAGTCCGCCATTTGTACATTATTGTATATATTTTGTGCAATAAAGATTAAATAAATAAATAAATCAACAAGTGTATTATTTCACTGTAATTAAGATAAAATGCCAATATTTTTCTCTTTAAAAATAGGAGGCAAAAGATTTCCAATTCCCAAAGTAATTTAACTTGAGAAACTCAAACAACTGTCAAATTTGTTTAACTTTCAAATCAGAACCTCTTATACATTAATTGTCCTGCTTTCTCATGCAATTAACCCAAATTTATTGAGAAACCTGCTACAAAATTCAAAGTATGACGGAAAGTATACGGTAATTAGTATAGCAATTGATTTTTAAACAGCACATTAAGTTGGTACATGATTTATACATTTCAGTTTTCAGAAATTTGCAATTTTTAATACTGTTAATTACATGTTACTTGTTTTGTTTTAACAGCCAATTATGAGTATTTATTTTCAAAATGTTAATAACGTACGACATTTTACTGTAATATATAAAATGTGATAGGTTTTGGCCAATTACTTTTTATAATTACAATGCTGGCTTTGGTCATGGATGAGAAAATTAAAACAAAGTTTTAGTGAAATGTGTCACAGATATTTTGTGAACAATTTAGAATCTTAACATAGGTACCAAAGCATTATCATAAATCGGCGAAGTGCATGTCGTACCATGCACCATATTTCGTTCATTAAAAAAATCCATCGCAATCGAAAAAATAAAAAATAAAACAAAATGCAAGTGCCGCGAAGATACGCTATGAGTGTAAAGTACGTCCTTTTTAGGGTTCCGTAGCCAAATGG
Organism: Cydia strobilella; assembly: GCF_947568885.1. NCBI lineage: Eukaryota > Metazoa > Arthropoda > Insecta > Lepidoptera > Tortricidae > Cydia > Cydia strobilella. The sequence continues at coordinate 18,231,136 of NC_086042.1, read as the reverse complement.
CAAAAAACGGAACCCTTATAGATTCGTCATGTCTGTCTGTCTGTCCATCTGTATGTCACAGACACTTTTCTCTGAAACTATAAGAACTATACTGTTGAACCTTGGTAAGTAGATGTATTCTGTGAACCGCATTAAGATTTTCACACAAAAAAAAAAAAAAAAAACAATAAATTTTGGGGGCTCCACATACTTGGAACTGAAACTCAAAAAAAAATTTTTCATCAAACCCATACGTGTGGGGTATCTATGGATAGGTCTTCAAAAATGATATTGAGGTTTCTAATATCATTTTTTTCTAAACTAAATATTTTGCGCGAGAGACACTTTCAAAGTGTTAAAATGTCAGTCCCCCCCCCCCCCCTCTGTAACTTCTAAAATAAGAGAATGATAAAACTGAAAAAAATATATGATGTACATTACCATGCAAACTTCCACCGAAAATTGGTTTGAACGAGATCTGGTAAGTAGTTTTTTTTAATACGTCATAAATCGTAAACCGCAATTTACCTTTTACTCACGTTTCGCATAAAAAATACATTGTTAAAATTATGTAATGTACGGAACCCTCGGTGCGCGAGTCCGACTCATACTTAACCGGTATTTTAATCAAGGTACAACCAGCAACGTGTTGCATAATAAACTACAACTAATATTACAAGCGGAACTCCTTTTCTAATTTCACTTATTAGAAAAGGAGTTCCGCTTGTAATATTAGTTGTAGTTTATTATGCAGCACGGCCCAGAAGTATATCTACGTTCCTAACAAACATGTTAAATATGTTCTATAGAATTTGCAAGTTATTGGTGTCACGTACCTAAAAATACTTAGTTCATAGTGTTATTAAAGCGACAAACGAATCAATAATTTTACTGTAGGTTTTGCTCGTCACAAAAACAGACGTAAGATTGTCAACAGTGTTCAACCCTTTCAAAGATCAGATGTCGTAAACCTAAACCCAATCGAGTCCATAAGGAGATTGCGAAACTTTGCAAAGGTTGACTACGTCAGATTGGGCGGACATCAAAACTAATCGACCATGTAATGTTTGATACCCCTTTCACTGTGATAGAAAAACTTAGAAAGGGAATATGGATATAACAATAAAGTATAGTTTTATAGCTGAATCTAAAATACCTTTTATTGCTTTGGAACTCCTCCCTAATAATTAAAGCAAAAATTTAATTTATAAAGGATGTATAAAAACTACACTACATTTATACTACATTATGCGGAATAAACGAAAGGTAAAAAAATAACGTCACATTTTATGATAAGTTATAAGACAGCGACAACTGGCAAACTGTATAGAACGTGACGCTTTAACTAACATTGTTAGCACTACCTACTTGCGAATGCAAGCAATTATTTTATTAGTTAATATTATCTTATTTATTTTCTATATCAGGTTTTAACTTTCGAAACATAGTGCGCCACCTATTGCATAAAGTTGACATACCTATTAACCAAATAAGGAAGTATAGATGGCGCTCATGCTCATGTCGATAAAATAGAAACATAAACGCGCTTCATAGTAACAGCAGTAGCCGCCAGATAGCAGTATCAGTACAAGTTAAGTTAGGTAAGCATGATCCATCCTAGACTGCATCGGCACTTACCATCAGGTGAGATTGCGGTCAAATGCTTGCCTTTTTGTAATAAATAAAAAAAAAGTTCCCCAAAGGATATAATATAATGTACTGCCAATTTGTAGCTTAAATTAGAATTAATAACTTGACATTTCATTACTAATTCCAATTCCATGATTTGTGTCAAATTGTCAATGTTCTAGCTTTTAAAACGAGAATCCTGTGCTTCCCCCCTATAGTTCATACACGCTCCGTAATAGAGACAGTGTAGTAAAGACTAAATAGGAAATAATAAGTTTCTGCCAAAATTTACAGTTTTAAAAACATACTTAATTATTGCCGACTGTACATGACCTGTTGTTGTTGTTGACCTATGGCACCTAAGAGGTGCAAAGGGCCTTCACAAACTCGCACCACGCCTTCCTATCTTCAGCAACCCTTTTCGTAGCTCACTCATGGCGGAGCGTTGCCAAGAGTGTACAGGGCGCCCGGAGCCACAGCTTCCGTCCGGCGGTTTCCAACCGAAAGCGATGCTTGCGTTATTCGTTTCCCCTCTTCGATTAGTATGTCCTATCCATCTCCATTTCCGTGTCGCGATTTCTTCGTCAATGGGCGTTTGCCGGCATAAACTCCATAGGTCTTCCTTTCGAATAGTTTTTGGCCAGAAAACGCGAAGGACCGACCTGAGGGACTTGTTCCCTTAGTCACTCTCCACGTTTCGCAACCAAAAAGCAACACTGATTTCACAATTGGTTTGCACTTACCATTTGGTTGGCCAACAGCTTGACGACGTGGACGGAGGCGTTGGAAGACAAAAGGTTACGTGCGCTCTCAGGGTCCGTCGAGGCGCCGCGCGTCGATATACTCACAGCCGTGGATACGCACCTGAGTACAAGAATCTCATTTTAATTTAAACCACCAGTCAAGTCCGATTGAGTGATTATTATTAAGCTGCGCTGCGCTTCGCGTGAATTAAGGGTGTTAAAGAACTGCCAATTTCTCATTATAGATGGCGCTAATTGCCGAATAAGCGCGAAGTATGAGAGCTAAAAAAATAGCAGATTTTTATTTTATTGGCAATTAGTTCGAAGTGCAAGAGCTAATAATTTTTAAGAAAAAAAAACCGACTTCAATGGGGGATGCCGCTGAAAGTTTACTTATTGTTGATGGTGCACTCTTAGATTCCAGACAATGAAATGAAATAGACAGCATATTTTGCGTAATTATCCTAATCCATCTTTTGACTAATTTTGCCTAATTGCCTAATTATTATAATATTGCCTAATAATGTAGAAAAGGAGGTAAAACCACCCACTTTTCTAGTAGCATTTCATTTTTGTAAGGGTCGCAGTTCTAACCTAACCTAACCTACTTTTCTGATAGCATTTCGTTTCTGTAAGGGTCACAGTTCTAACCTAACCTAACCCACTTTTCTAGTAGCATTTCCAGGTCTGGGTCTGGGTCCGGATCCGAGTCCGGGTCCGTGTCCGGCTGTCCGGGTCCAAGTTTGGGTCAGAGTTCGGTCCGGGTCCGGATCCGAGTTGGGGTCCATGTCCAGACCCGGGTCCGGGTCAGAGTCCGGGTCCAAGTTTGGGTCTGGGTCCATAAGGAAGAGAACAAATCGCCAAACGTGAACTACGTGTCATTGAAGAGTTCCATTCTGATCATCATCAGCAGTTCCACTTCATCAAATGTCACTTTTTTAAATGTAAGTGCTTGATTTGTTGATGAAAATACTAAAATCACTATATGTAAGCCTTTAACATTTGAGGAGTTCCCTGGATTCCTCATGGATCCCATCATCAGAACTGCGTTTTGACAAAAACGGGACCAATCTGTATGTATATACTTACAATCAAAAAAAGAATTTTCAAAATCGGTCCAGAAATGACGGAGTTATGGAATAACAAACATTAAAAAAAAAAAACAAAAACAAAAAAAACAACCGAATTGATAACCTCCTCCTTTTGAAAAATTGAAGTCGGTTAAAAAAGCAGCAGTTGCATAGACCTAGCATTACATAGACCAGCTATACGCGTGCGCCCGTAAGGGATAGACATAGATGACGTCATAAACGTGGGGATACCATATTGGTAAAAATTACCCCAATATTTGATATCACGTTGGAGCGATTACACTGGAGGCAAAGTTAGCTTGTTTGACGGTATTAAAAAATTGTTAAATAAAATGTCAATGGGCCGTTCTTTTTAGGCGTATAAACAATGAAATACCTCCTATAATTCGCGCAGGTGGTACAAAACTAAACATGTTTAGTAAATAAAACGTAAAATAAAATGTATTATGGGTTTTAATTTAAAGAAATCACAAATCGCAATTACACCAATTAATGTACACCACATTTAATCTTCACAACATTTGTTTATTTATTTTTTGGAATTAGAAGTACGAAAAAACTTCGAGGTCAAAATTACCCATAAAATTATGATATTTTCATCTGGTATCCCTAACATGATTGTTATGCAGCTAAATTAAGAAGAAGTTTAAAAATGGCTGACCTCAGACTCTTACCTACCTACGTAATTTGGGCGGATAATTTTACAAATAATGTTTTGTTAATTTGCGTAAATAATTGTGATATTTTTATTGAAATCGTTTGATTCTACATTGCTTTGAGTGTAACGTAATTTTACGATGTTATTCTCACATATTGCGTTAAGAGGAAGGTGTAAAATACCGTACTTACATGTGAAAGGTTATGATTTCATATTTTTGCTCAGAGCGGCTATTACAGCCGATTACAGAACAATTTACCAGTATTTTATCAAAGTTCAAGCATTCAAAACGCTAACCATCACTATATTTCATAAGAGAAAGCACAATTTCATACAAAACAACGATAATTAAACAAGCAACGAACAAACATGACATGTCACGTACTTATTTGTTTGCCACAACCTCGGTTGTGGCAGCGGTGGAAAAGTGAAACTATGACAAGGACAAACAATAACAGCGCTTTCTCTGCTACTCCTACTGAAAGATACATAAGACTATCCCGTTCGGTCATTTTCCCCCACTCCTCATGACCGATCCAGTTATACTAGATTCATGAGCAGTTGTTACTTTATTGGCTGATATAACATGTTTTAAACTGGCATTTTAATTATGTCGACTAAACTATTTCTTTCTTAAGAGCCCGGTAACGACTTCAGAGCAAAAATGTAAAATTAATAGATTTAGTCGTTGAAATTGTACACCTTTTGTTACGTAATATCTAAATAACAAGTATTGGATTGTATTATCACGTCTTCTCATCTTGCCTTTTAATAATGAGGTCGCGAGCGTGCGTCACCGGTAATATATGACGAGAAGGGGCAGTTTTTAAAAATTCATCAAAAAATTATGGTGGTAAATTATACAAAATGATGTATTGAGAACAGTTTCAGAAAATGTTGTAGATTGTTTAAGTCGCAAAATTACGTTGAAATTAATTCGATTTTCAGAGAAATTGTCACTTGCTTTGAAGTAATTTCTGGAGAAAATTGATTTCGTTTCATTTACACTACTTCAAAGTCATAATAACAAAAATGTAGTCTATTAAAGGTGGAGTACAGGATATGTGTAATACAAAAGTACCATTTTAGGCACTCCAAACTTTACGAAGTTTAAAAATAAGACGGAGACAATCAGTGATTTACGCGGGTTTACCTAAACGTCCATCAGAATAAAAGTTATTACTAATTTAGTGTCAATGGGCCGTTCTTTTTAGGCGTATAAACAATGAAATACCTCCTATAATTCGCGCAGGTGGTACAAAACTAAACATGTTTAGTAAATAAAACGTAAAATAAAATGTATTATGGGTTTTAATTTAAAGAAATCACAAATCGCAATTACACCAATTAATGTACACCACATTTAATCTTCACAACATTTGTTTATTTATTTTTTGGAATTAGAAGTACGAAAAAACTTCGAGGTCAAAATTACCCATAAAATTATGATATTTTCATCTGGTATCCCTAACATGATTGTTATGCAGCTAAATTAAGAAGAAGTTTAAAAATGGCTGACCTCAGACTCTTACCTACCTGCGTAATTTGGGCGGATAATTTTACAAATAATGTTTTGTTAATTTGCGTAAATAATTGTGATATTTTTATTGAAATCGTTTGATTCTACATTGCTTTGAGTGTAACGTAATTTTACGATGTTATTCTCACATATTGCGTTAAGAGGAAGGTGTAAAATACCGTACTTACATGTGAAAGGTTATGATTTCATATTTTTGCTCAGAGCGGCTATTACAGCCGATTACAGAACAATTTACCAGTATTTTATCAAAGTTCAAGCATTCAAAACGCTAACCATCACTATATTTCATAAGAGAAAGCACAATTTCATACAAAACAACGATAATTAAACAAGCAACGAACAAACATGACATGTCACGTACTTATTTGTTTGCCACAACCTCGGTTGTGGCAGCGGTGGAAAAGTGAAACTATGACAAGGACAAACAATAACAGCGCTTTCTCTGCTACTCCTACTGAAAGATACATAAGACTATCCCGTTCGGTCATTTTCCCCCACTCCTCATGACCGATCCAGTTATACTAGATTCATGAGCAGTTGTTACTTTATTGGCTGATATAACATGTTTTAAACTGGCATTTTAATTATGTCGACTAAACTATTTCTTTCTTAAGAGCCCGGTAACGATTTCAGAGCAAAAATGTAAAATTAATAGATTTAGTCGTTGAAATTGTACACCTTTTGTTACGTAATATCTAAATAACAAGTATTGGATTGTATTATCACGTCTTCTCATCTTGCCTTTTAATAATGAGGTCGCGAGCGTGCGTCACCGGTAATATATGACGAGAAGGGGCAGTTTTTAAAAATTCATCAAAAAATTATGGTGGTAAATTATACAAAATGATGTATTGAGAACAGTTTCAGAAAATGTTGTAGATTGTTTAAGTCGCAAAATTACGTTGAAATTAATTCGATTTTCAGAGAAATTGTCACTTGCTTTGAAGTAATTTCTGGAGAAAATTGATTTCGTTTCATTTACACTACTTCAAAGTCATAATAACAAAAATGTAGTCTATTAAAGGTGGAGTACAGGATATGTGTAATACAAAAGTACCATTTTAGGCACTCCAAACTTTACGAAGTTTAAAAATAAGACGGAGACAATCAGTGATTTACGCGGGTTTACCTAAACGTCCGTCAGAATAAAAGTTATTACTAATTTAGTGTCTGTTTTCAAAAAAATGCAACGGCAAGATGAGTAGACTTACTATTTCTAATACGTAACAAAAGGTGTACAATTTCACCGACTAAATCTATCAATTTAACATTTTTGCGACTAAAATCGATACCGGGCTCTTAAATCTAATACTTTAGGTGCACTCTAAAATTGAAAAAAGTAGTTTTCAACGTATCCAGCAGATGACAAAGATGACATCGTATTTTCTCGGAAACGTTCGTATTTGTCATGATATTTCAGTCAACATCAGTACTTTTTGTACTTAGACTGACTGAAATTACATGACACGTTCGGACGTTTCCGTGAAAATACCATGGTAAAGGACTATGTACAGCGGGACGATTTTAAGGTTCCGTACCCAAAGGGTAAAAACGGGACCCTATTACTAAGACTCCGCTGTCCGTCCGTATGTCCGTTTGTCACCATGCTGTATCTCAGGACCGTGATAGCTAGACAGTTGAATTTTTCACAGATGATGTATTTCTGTTGCCGCTATAACAACAAATACTAAAAACAGAATAAAATAAATATTTAAGTGGGGCTGTCATACAACAAACGTGATTTTTTGCCGTTTTTTGCGTAATGGTACGGACCGCACAAGCAATAATATGAAGAAAGGTTTTCTTAGATGATTCATTTATTTATAAATAAAATCCCTTCAGAGCTTGTGTTTCTGTTTAGCGCGTTATATACTAACTTGGAAGTGATTTGATTGGCGAGGTCTTCTCTCTCGGCCGCCAGGGCCAGCAGCTGTTCCAGCGCCTTCAGCCCGTGCAGCTTCTTGAACACGGCCTTGTCTGATGCTTGCTGCCAACAAAAAATGTCACACCAATACCAATACAGTCGCCATCAGACATATCGTAGCTGCCAAGGTACTGAAAATAAAAAATCCGAACGTGCACTTTAACTTCTTGAGAATAGCGGAATGTTCCGATATTTATCGTCCGATATAGGGCGACTGTGCAACTCAAGAAGCTTATAATAACACTAGATGCTGTCTGTACATGGTCTGTACGTTAGGAACACATTTTATGGCTGAGTTTGTTCACATCTGTCACTTTTCTCTGACTCTTTATTAAGGATGATTCTCTTAAAAGTAGGTAAGTTCGTATTACCTAGAAAGTAGGTATTAAAGCTACTTTTAGCTTGTAGAAAGACAGAGCATATGCGTGACGAAATAAAAAGTAATTGTAGGTACTAGTTTCTATATAACAGGATATAAATATTTCTTCAAAAGAACATTTTATCAAATCTAAGTTGAGTTACCTTATCCGGTTTGTCCAACATCCTGTGTAGTTCATTCAGCAACCTCTCTAAATGCATTGTGTCCAGCGACACTTTATTCTTCCTCTCATTCTTATCACTGGTCTTGCTCATATCACTGAGCGAGCTGCAAATACTCTCAGTCTTCTTCAGTTTATCATCCTTCTTTTTCTTTTTGCTCTTTTTACCTTCTTTAACTTCTGTGGCAACATTATTGTTATTATTATTTTCCGAAGATTCTTGTTTTTCAACGTTCTTTTTCTTTTTAGATTTCTTTTTTTCGACAGTTTCTTCTTTAGCGTCATCGCCATTTACTTTGATTTCCGGTTGTTGTTCAGCCGTTTTTTCGTCTTTAGAGACATCTCCATTGACTTTAATCTCTGTCTTGTTTGTTTGTTTGACATCTGTTTCATGTTTTTCTTTAGTATTTGTTTCACGTTTTTCTGTTTTCTGTTCGTCGTTCTCGCCGACCAGCAGCGGTGAGAGAATGTTGTTGATTTGCTGGAAGACTTTGTACATTTTGTTGACGGCGGGATACAGGAAAGCGTCTATGGGTATGCGAAGCTCGCTGGCCGATTGATCGTTTCCACTGCGAAAAAGAACAGGAGAATGAAAAATCGATCTTTATACAAAAATAACAAAAAACCGAACAAATTGTAGGTCTGTATTTAGTTATTTTTACACGATCGGTAAAATACTGTTCTAACACTAAAATCGTGGATTCGGATTGGAATTCGGACTTCGTGTTCGATCTGTATCTGTACAAGATAACACTAATACAACGCAACTACTAATACAACTAATCCATAATACAACGTGCGAGTCTACGAGTGCGACACTACGAGTCTTTAAATGAAATGAAAAAAACATTAGCTGTTCCACACATTTTGGTTGGTCAGATGTTGATGTTTTCTATGAGAGAGCTAACATTTTCTTTGCAATTTCGTGATTGGTGCCATAATAAAAGGAGCTCAGTTTTACGGGTAGAATCGAACCTTGCATTTAGTGGACGACCCGCTATATAATAATCAGAGGCCGGAATTCTCGTGGCGATAATAATCAGAGGCCGGAATTCTCGTGGCGTATCATTTATCAACTTTCGATATACCTATATCGATACAATGTAGAATAAAACATGTTAAAAAAGATTTTAAGTAGAGGTAAATAGTAAGCGGTCTTATCGCTAAAGAGCGACCCCTACCAGATAACTTTTGAGTAGTTGAAAATGCAAAATAGAGATAAGACAGTAAGAAACAATGAAAATTTAATAGTTTCACATTTAATTACTTCAGTTCCGTGTTCTTTTTTTTTCACGTTCAAAGTCTGTTTTAGTGCTAACATTCCATTAGTTTCTTTATAAAAGAAATAAATAGTCATCTTTTTTTTCATATTATCTACTTAAATTACTTATTTTACAGTCAAGTATACGTTAACGTACCTATAACTTTTTAATATTACGTATTCTTGTATCGATTTATGTGTATAGGAAGTCGATAAATGCGAACTCCCTATGATAGTTCAATAATGTCACAATAATTCCGGGGTCTGATAATAATCATTCTACGTGTGTATTCTTGTTTCCAAAACAATAATTAAGTCAAATACACAAGTTACTTTTCACAAAATACACTTACGAGGCTAAAAGCTTCTGTTTGACCTTCCTCGCCTTCTTCTTGAGCGCCTTCGTCTTGTCCCTCTCTTTCCGCTCCTGCTCCAACCGCACCGCTTCGTCCAGGTCGTTGTCCTGGCTCTCCGATGTCGTCTGGAATAACGTTTTTATGTTTTATCTGTACGAAAATAAACTTTGGACAAATAAGATTAAAGTTCTATTTTATATATAACTGCTTAGGACTCTCGAATTACTACACTATTTTGACTATAAATTGTACAGTAGCCATCAGATATATCGGAGCCGACGAGACTCTCACAAATATCTGAACACGCCTCTAATGTCAAGCCGTTAGACTATTTAGACTGCGCCTTTAGATATTTTTCAGCACCTTGGCCCTTCCGATATATAGATGGCGACTGTAACTTGATTTCAAGGGATGGTATAAAGTCGGTCTGCTTATTGGATAAATAGGAGGTGTGGTTATTACATAGGACTACAGAATTGAATCAGGAAATTATATATTCTGCACATCTCCATACAAAATCATGTGCCGCGCCGCTACAGTAAATAGCGGATCTAAAAAGGTCTCAGGCATATAAAGAAGAGCGCAACGCCATCTAGTGAACTAGGTACCCTGGACCGCAACTAATTGGCTTCGAGTTCTACAACTAAGGCCATAGAGAAATAAGTAAGCATAGAGTGCTCACTCCATACATCAGTTTTGTTACCAAAACGCTTATTATTTTCGTAGTCGACATCTAGCGTCAAGTAGCGGATTTATCAGTACCGCTACTTGACACTAGATGTCACGGGTGTCTCGACTGACGAAAAGTGTATTGCTCAACAATTTACAACTAATATTATAAACAGAATGAGTTAAAAAAGTTCCGCTTAACCCGGTTATAATATTAGCCGAAAATTGAGAAACTTGTCGTTTGTGGCGACATCTATTTTCAAGTAGCAGTACCGATAAATCCGCTGGTTGACGCTAGATGTCGACTACAAAAATGATAAGCGTTTTGGTAACAAAACTGATGTATGGAATGAGCACTCTATGCTTACTTATTTCAACAAGATTTTACTCCTTCCTCCTTTAGGGCGTCCGCTAGCCGGCGTGGGTTCATGGAGCGGGCGCACGCACGCGGATGCCATTGTAGGTAAAATCCGTCGCACGCGTCCACGCCAATGAGGGCTACCGTTTTTGTGGTCACCAGTTGGCGCCACTGTAGATGTAGGTCCAGAAAAACAGATCTCAAAATTCTTCTATGCTTATTTTTATAAAATCAATACGTTCTAATTTCTAATATACACGAAGGTATTTTAGCGTCTAAATGTGCCATTTTTTCAACCTGTTTAATTTTGCATATACTTTATTTGGCACTTTTTTTGAGCACTAACATTTATTGAGCTCTATATCTAATGTTTACCATGATAAATCAAAGATGGACAAAGATTTACCACAATTACCAAAAAAGCTTGAAACCTCCAAAACTTTTATGCATTTGACATTTTGAAAGACCTCCATCTACACTAGCGCCCCTAGCGGCGAAATTAAACGCGGTAGGTAGCCCTCATTAGCGTTGCTCATACTAGTCATACTATTTTTCGTTAACCCGGTCACCCGCTCCGTACAACAGCGCCAGCTAGCGGACGCCCTTAAAAATACAACACATTACAGTAACATTCTTACCGGCTGCCTAGGTCCTGTGGCCTTCTCTCTGATAGCTTGTAGGTGCGACTCCAATCTCTGCTGACTGGCGTCTTGCTTGTCCCTGATCCTGGACCTCAAGGCGTCCGCTTCCAGCTCTGCAGCGGCGGCTAAGGCTGATAGACGGGACTTTACACCTTCCGCCTGTAACAATACAACGCAAATAAAAACAAAACAAATATTTGATAAAATAAAAACCGGCCAAGTGCGAGTCGGACTCCCGTTCCAAGGGTTCCGTACGTTACACAATTTAAACAACGTATTTTTTATGTGAAATGTCTTTAAAAAACCCGTAGGGGTCGGATCAAAAACTAAGTAATTAAGTCCAACTCACGATTGACTGCACATTTCTAATAGGTTTTCCGGTGATCTATAGGTAAAGATCTATTTTGTGTATTTTTTTTTTAATTTTTGACCCAGTAGTTTCGGAGATAAAGGGGGGGTCATTTTTTGCCTATTTTCTTAAATAACTTCTAAACTATTTATCTTAAAATTATTAAAAAAATATATTTGAGATTCTCACAATGAGCTCTTTCATTTGATATGTAACACGATATAGTTTGACAAACTTTATTTTTTAATTTTCTCATTTACCCCCCAAAAGTGGCCCCCGTGTTTAAAATTAATATGTTTACGTTACATGTCCATCTTTGGGTCACAATCTTACATATGTGTACCAAATTTCAACTTAATTGGTCCAGTAGTTTCAGAGAAAATAGGCTGTGACAGACGGACAGACAGAAAGACAGACGCACGAGTGATCCTATAAGGCTTTCGTTTTTTTCTTTTTGCGGTACGGAACCCTAAAAAGTAAAAGCATAGCACAATAACGTCGAACTAACTTCATATTGACGACCGGTCTGGCCTAGTGGGTAGTGACCCTGCCTGTGAAGCCGATGGTCCTGGGTTCGAATCTCGGTAAGGGTATTTATTTATGTGATGAAAACAAAATATTTGAGTGGGTGTTTTCTATGTATATAAGCATGTATTTATCTATATAAGTATGTATATCGTCGCCTAGCAGCCATTGTACAAGCTTTGCTTAGTTTGGGGCTAGGTTGATCTGTGTAAGATGTCCCCTGATATTTATTTATTATTTACGTATGCCTATATTTCGAAGCCCTCGAAACAAAAAATTAATATCTATCTTACCCACACCAAATGTTTGAGCTACCTATTAAAATAATGTCAATGAAAGGTTTGTCTGTTTTACACTAATTACACAAGTGTAATTACCTGTTATTTATTTTATTACATCTCAAATTACGCGGCATTGCCATTGAACTTGTAACTTTAAAAACATTGCTTTAAGTTTCATTATTGTTCGTGAAAAAAAACCCTGCCTCGAGTAAGAACCGGCCTTTGTTGTGAGCATTGTCATCTTGCCAAAAAAAAAACACAACAGTCATAGATAATAATAACTGAAAGAAGGTGTTACGTAATTTCGCCGGAGCTCCCACAGCCCGGCTAGCTCAGTCGGTAGAGCATGAGACTCTTAATCTCAGGGTCGTGGGTTCGAGCCCCACGTTGGGCGAAATCTTTTTGAAATAAAATTACGCAAAGGTTCTGCATTTTTTTTCTTCTTTATACATAACGCGATATAATTGTTTTTCTTTCTGATAATTGATGTAAAAAAAAAGTGATAGGTATTTTACAACCTAATCTGCTAACAAGTACAACATAGACCTGTACCGCTGGCTATATTTTGACCCCTAGGTTATAAAAATATTAAAGTCAATTCTGTTTTCGCTTATGAATACTTTGTTAAGATGTAAATCTTACATTTTGTTTTGTGTCATATATATAATTTGCTTTTCTAGTAATTTGTTATTTTGTGGTAATTATTTTTTATTTTGAATTATCTTGGAGAAAAAAATATTCGAGAGAACACATGTAACTGTGTTGCATTTAGGATAGTGTTTTTAGTGTGAAAACATAGTTTGTGTCAATTACGCCCACTGCAATCTGATACTATGTCATAATATTCTAAATGACACAAAAAAAAATTAGAGTTAAAAAAAATTACTTAGGTCGAATTTAATCGTTTAAATAGGTCCATTAAATGATTTTGTGTCTTATTAAGGCATAGCTTCATAAGATATTTGATGATTTTGTTGTAACAGGCAGTCACCGTTACAAAAGAATATTAAAGATATTAGAGTTTACATCTTATTAATTTGAAATGCAAGATAAATAAGATGTATGAATTTGTGTCACTTGCATCCACTGCATAAACAAATATTACAAAAATATTATTTGCGTTCAAACGAAGCTAGCGGGCGGTCTGAATGGGCAACGGAGGCCGTGCAGGGTGGGGCCGCGGCGTGACCTTGCCGTACGCAACGCATGTTTACTTCGCCTGTGCGCCAAATTAACGCAACTTATTCAAAGAAGTTACGCAAACAACACAACAACAAGCAACAAGCAAGCAAAGAATGCGTCGAATTATCTTTTACCTATTTAAAACTCATAGATATTGTACAATGTCACCATTATGCAAAAGAACTGTAAGTACATGTTTGATTTGCGAGCGAGCTGGCAACATTGCGCAGGGAAATCTTAAAAATATCGCGTTTACGTGAACGCCACATACATTTGTGACAGTGATAGGGAAAAGGTACCACTAAAGTAAAATTTGGTTATTAATACCGTGACTTTCTTTCATTCTTTGATAAAAAAAATTGCTATTTATGCAACAAGTGCGGAAGTCATCTTTACGCACGTGTATCATACAATGTTTTACTATGCATTGTGCGAGTAAATAAAAAAACATGTCATGGCAAATAAGTTTAATTATTAAAAGGAGTGTTTTAAATCGACACGAGTTGCGAATTACTTATTCGCACGTGTATCGTACGTTTTACAGTACATATGGCCCTTTAAACTTTCGACATATGCACGGTAAGTGCTCTTTTCCGCACTAGTGCGAGAAAGTAGCACCATATGTACTGTAAAAAAAAATTGAAAACAAAAAGCACTAGTGCGGAAAAGCAGTACTTTCCGCACGATATGGCTCCGTAGGAAACGCACTTTTCGAGCACATGCATTGTAAAAAAATATATAGGACTGTATCTCCTAAACCATGCGTCGTAGCGCAAAAATAATAAAATTTTCGTTCCCCTTTATGTAACCCAAAAGACATACATGAAAAATACAATGAAAAAAAAAGAAACAAAATCTTTATAGGGCTGTATTAGCTGTATCTCCTATATCGTGCATCGTAGCGCAAAAATAATCAACTTTTCGCTCCCCTTAAGAAACCCTTAATTAAAACTTAAAAAAAAAACCAGGAAAAAACTTTATAGAGCTATTATAGCTATATATATAGATATAATATCTCCTAAACCGTGCGTGGTGGCGCAAAAATAATAAAAATTTCGTTCCCCTTTATGAAGCCCCAAAGTAATATACTAAAAACACAATGAAAAAAAAGAAAAAAAATAACAAAAAAACTTTATAGGGCTGTATCTCCTACACCGTGCATCGTAGCGCAAAAATAATTAAAAAAAATCCCTTTAAGAAACCCCTAATTAAGATTGAAAAACGCAAAAAAGAAAAGGAGGAAAAAAAATCATTTTAGGGCTGTATCTCCTAAACCGTGCGTCGTAGCGCAAAAATAATAAAATTTTCGTTCCCCTTTACGGAACCCCAAAGTAATATACAAAAAACACAATGAAAAAAAAAACAAAAAAAACTTTATAGGGCTGTATCTCCTAAACCGTCGTAGCGCAAAAATAATCAAATTTTCGTTCCCCTTTGTGGAACCCCAAACTAATATACAAAAAACACAATGAAAAAAACAACAAAAAAAAAATCTTTATAGGGCTGCATCTCCTAAATCGTGCATCGTAGCGCAAAAATAATCAATTTTTCGTTCCCCTTTAAGGATCCCGTAATTAATACTTAAAAAAAAACAAAAAAAAAACAGGAAAAAATCTTTATAGAGCTATATCTCCTAAACCGTGCGTGGTAGCGCAAAAAGAACAAAATTTTCGTTCCCCTTTACGGAACCCCTAAATAATATACAAAAAACACAATGAAAAAAAAAAAACAACAAAAAATCTTTATAGGGCTGCATCTCCTAAACCGTGCATCGTAGCACAAAAATAATCAAATTTTCGTTCCCCTTTAAGAAACCCTTAATTAAAACTTTAAAAAAAAACCAGGAAAAAAAACTTTATAGAGCTATTATAGCTATATATATAGATATAATATCTCCTAAACCGTGCGTGGTGGCGCAAAAATAATAAAATTTTCGTTCCCCTTTATGCAACCCATAATTTATATTTAAAAAAAAAACGCAAAACTAAAAAAAAACATATTATTATCTCTTAAACCATGCGTCGTAGTGCAAAAATAATTTAAAAAAACCCCTTTAAGAAACCCGTAATTAATACTTAAAAAAAAAACAAAAAAAAATCAGGAAAAAAAACTTTATAGAGCTGTATCTCCTAAACCGTGCGTGGTACCGCAAAAACAATAAAATTTTCGTTCCCCTTTATGCAACCCATAATTTATATTTAAAAAAAACGCAAAATTTAAAAAAAAAATCTTTATAGGGCTGTATCTCCTAAACCATGCGTCGTAGCGCAAAAATAATAAAATTTTCGTTCCCCTTTATGCAACCCATAATTTATATTTAAAAAAAAACGCAAAATTTAAAAAAAAAATCATTATAGGGCTGTATCTCTTAAACCATGCGTCGTAGCGCAAAAATAATTTAAAAAACCCCTTTAAGAAACCCGTAATTAATACTTTAAAAAAAACAAAAAAAAACCAGGAAAAAAAACTTTATAGAGCTGTATCTCCTAAACCGTGCGTGGTACCGCAAAAACAATAAAATGTTCGTTCCCCTTTATGCAACCCATAATTTATATTTAAAAAAACGCAAAATTTAAAAAAAAAAATCTTTATAGGGCTGTATCTCCTAAACCATGTGTCGTAGCGCAAAAATAATAAAATTTTCGTTCCCCTTTATGAAACCCCAAAGTAATATACAAAAAACACAATGTAAAAAAGAAAAATAGAAAAAAAAAACAATAAAAAAATCTTTATAGGGCTGTATCTCCTCAACCATGCGTCGTAGCGCAAAAATAATAAAATTTTCGTTCCCCTTTATGCAACCCATAATTTATATTTAAAAAAAAACCGCAAAATTAAAAAAAAAAATCATTATAGGGCTGTATCTCTTAAACCATGCGTCGTAGCGCAAAAATAATTTAAAAAAACCCCTTTAAGAAACCCGTAATTAATACTTAAAAAAAAAAACAAAAAAAAACCAGGAAAAAAAACTTTATAGAGCTGTATCTCCTAAACCGTGCGTGGTACCGCAAAAACAATAAAATTTTCGTTCCCCTTTATGCAACCCATAATTTATATTTAAAAAAAACGCAAAATTTAAAAAAAAAATCTTTATAGGGCTGTATCTCCTAAACCATGCGTCGTAGCGCAAAAATAATAAAATTTTCGTTCCCCTTTATGCAACCCATAATTTATATTTAAAAAAAAACGCAAAATTTAAAAAAAAAATCATTATAGGGCTGTATCTCTTAAACCATGCGTCGTAGCGCAAAAATAATTTAAAAAACCCCTTTAAGAAACCCGTAATTAATACTTTAAAAAAAACAAAAAAAAACCAGGAAAAAAAACTTTATAGAGCTGTATCTCCTAAACCGTGCGTGGTACCGCAAAAACAATAAAATGTTCGTTCCCCTTTATGCAACCCATAATTTATATTTAAAAAAACGCAAAATTTAAAAAAAAAAATCTTTATAGGGCTGTATCTCCTAAACCATGTGTCGTAGCGCAAAAATAATAAAATTTTCGTTCCCCTTTATGAAACCCCAAAGTAATATACAAAAAACACAATGTAAAAAAGAAAAATAGAAAAAAAAAACAATAAAAAAATCTTTATAGGGCTGTATCTCCTAAACCATGCGTCGTAGCGCAAAAATAATAAAATTTTCGTTCCCCTTTATGCAACCCATAATTTATATTTAAAAAAAAACCGCAAAATTAAAAAAAAAAATCATTATAGGGCTGTATCTCTTAAACCATGCGTCGTAGCGCAAAAATAATTTAAAAAAACCCCTTTAAGAAACCCGTAATTAATACTTAAAAAAAAAAACAAAAAAAAACCAGGAAAAAAAACTTTATAGAGCTGTATCTCCTAAACCGTGCGTGGTACCGCAAAAACAATAAAATTTTCGTTCCCCTTTATGCAACTCATAATTTATATTTAAAAAAACGCAAACTTTAAAAAAAAAATCTTTATAGGGCTGTATCTCCTAAACCATGCGTCGTAGCGCAAAAATAATAAAATTTTCGTTCCCCTTTATGCAACCCATAATTTATATTTAAAAAAAAAACGCAAAATTTAAAAAAAAAATTATTATAGGGCTGTATCTCTTAAACCATGCGTCGTAGCGCAAAAATAATTTAAAAAACCCCTTTAAGAAACCCGTAATTAATACTTAAAAAAAAAACAAAAAAAAAACCAGGAAAAAAAACTTTATAGAGCTGTATCTCCTAAACCGTGCGTGGTACCGCAAAAACAATAAAATTTTCGTTCCCCTTTATGCAACCCATAATTTATATTTAAAAAAACGCAAAATTTAAAAAAAAAATCTTTATAGGGCTGTATCTCCTAAACCATGTGTCGTAGCGCAAAAATAATAAAATTTTCGTTCCCCTTTATGAAACCCCAAAGTAATATACAAAAAACACAATGTAAAAAAGAAAAATAGAAAAAAAACAATAAAAAAATCTTTATAGGGCTGTATCTCCTAAACCATGCGTCGTAGCGCAAAAATAATAAAATTTTCGTTCCCCTTTATGCAACCCATAATTTATATTTAAAAAAAAACGCAAAATTAAAAAAAAAAATCATTATAGGGCTGTATCTCTTAAACCATGCGTCGTAGCGCAAAAATAATTTAAAAAACCCCTTTAAGAAACCCGTAATTAATACTTTAAAAAAAACAAAAAAAAAACCAGGAAAAAAAACTTTATAGAGCTGTATCTCCTAAACCGTGCGTGGTACCGCAAAAACAATAAAATTTTCGTTCCCCTTTATGCAACTCATAATTTATATTAAAAAAAACGCAAAATTTAAAAAAAAATCTTTATAGGGCTGTATCTCCTAAACCATGCGTCGTAGCGCAAAAATAATAAAATTTTCGTTCCCCTTTATGAAGCCCCAAAATAATATACAAAAACACAAGAAAAAGAAAGAAAAAAATAATAACAAAAAACTTTATAGGGCTGTATCTCCTAAACCGTGCATCGTAGCGCAAAAATAATCAATATCCGGTCCCCTTTAAGAAGCCCCTAATTATGATTTAAAAACGCAAAAAAGAAAAAGAGAAAAAAATCATTTTAGGGCTGTATCTCCTAAACCGTGCGTCGTAGCGCAAAAATAATAAAATTTTCGTTCCCTTTTATGAAACCCCAAAGTAATAACAAAAAACGCAATGACAAAAAAAAGAAAAAAAAACTTTAGGGATGTATCTCCTAAACCGTGCATGGTAGCGAAAAATAATCAAATTTTCGTTCCCCTTAAGAAGCCCTTAATTAAGATTTAAAAACGTAAAAAAGAAAAAGAAAAAAATCTATATAGGGCTGTATCTCCTAAACCGTGCGTCGTAGCGCAAAAATAATCAACTTTTCGGTCCCCTTTATGTAACCATTAATTTATACAAAAAAAAACGCAAAAAAAAAGTTTTTTTTTATAGGGCTTGATCTCCTAAACCATGCGTCGTAGCGCAAAAATAATTAAATTTTCGTTCCCCTTTATGAAACCTCAAAGTAATATACAAAAAACACAATGTAAAAAAGAAAAAAACAATAAAAAAAACTTTATAGGGCTGTATCTCCTAAACCGTGCGTCGTAGCGCAAAAATAATCAAATTTTCTTTCCTCTTTATTCAACCCTTAATTTATATTTAAAAAAAAAACGCTTTCACTAAACTGCTGTAACTCGGAAACTTAGAATCCACAAAGGGGACTTTACTAAATTATGACACATATTAAAGCCTGACCAGTAATATATGATCATTGTCAAGAGGGCGCTGTTCATTCTCACGCATAGGGTGACAGTTCAGTATAGTATGAAAAAATATTGTATTTAATGAACATCATCATCAATGTAATTAATGTTGCTTGCCACGCTTAAACATAACAAAAATCACAATAAATTGAGTCTTAAAATAAACTTAAAAAGTCTACTAAAAATCGAAACAAAAGTAATTTTTAAGTCGCTGATGTGACATTCTCAATCAAAAGGTAGGTACCACTTTGTCGTTTACCATAAAGACGAAATTTGATTATATCTTTATACAAATAACCTGTCAGAGAAAGTGGTACCTTTTGATTAGGAACGTCACAAATGTTGGTCAGTATGAGGAGTGCAGCCTACAGTTTATTTTTAATTATATTTATATACCTACTACGGTAAGATTGATAAGACAATGTAATTATGCCTCCGAATGAAATAAATACACTGTATCGCAAAACTAAGTGGCGAGACAGCTCATAATGCCATCTCTTGGTTGGTCTTAACTTAACAAGGGTAAAGGAGATAGTATTAAGATCTCAGTCGCCAGCTGATATTGCGGCAAGTATAATAAGCACCCCACCCGCGTAGGTACCCTTCCCCGCGCACGCCCTTCTTGCTCAATTGAGTTTTATTTTGCCAGATAGAAAAAAAACCGTGGATCAAAATGACCCAAATTATGAATGATGTCTCAATGTGGTATTATAATATTATAGACGTAAACTTAATAATATGAATTTTTTTTTGTGGCAGATACAGGGTGTTAATTAGAAAAAATTTTTTTTTAAATAAAAGCGGTGGATGAATTTGACACAGATTTGTTTGAATAACATATAACAATGTTCTGTAAAGTACAACACTTCACTTACCGACTCTAATATTTTTTTAGGCGTTTTAGGATCAATTTTAGGTATTTATTAAATGCCATTATACCCGTGGATGAAAATGACACAAAATGCGTGTGTACGTCGGAAGCCACTTTGCCTTTACAGGGAAACAAAGAATTTCGTCTCGAATATTTTTTTTACAGAATGCTGATTGAAAAAAGAAATACCTAAATTTCTACCTAAGCAAATACCTAGGATGACACAAAATATTATTTTTAGGTTTAGTATATGGTCTGGAAACTATATATAAAAAATAAGCAACATTAATATTCTTATAACCTCAGAAGTTATTGGTACAGGTCTAAACAGTCAGCAACAATGAAGTTTATATTTCTAAATAGTTTATGGCAGAAATTTATTTTTCACAGCAGCTCGAACAAGGGTACTTTGCTAATTAAAAACAGTGAGTAAAACTGCATTTTGCTCACTGAGTGAGACAAAATGTCATTCAAGCTACCTTTATATTCAAATGTCATTTCAACATGCGGGGCCTAATACAAGTTTGAAATACTTGGATTCTATTATCTCTGTCCCTTTCACGTCGTTAGCAAAAAGAAAGAGACGAAAAAAGTTCAAACGACATGCAACGGTATATTGACGGTTTATAATAGACCCCCGAAACCGTCAGAACTAGAGTTGTGCCGTTCCCGGTAACATTACCCATTTAGCATGGGGAATGTTACCGAGCGAGAAATTTCCCCATACAAAATGGGGAATGTTACCGGGAACGGCACAACTCTAGTCAGAACGCATCGTTCCAAAGCACGTACGAGTATGAATTCTTAATGATTAATCCATACTAATATTCATCATCACATATTTAAGAGTTATACTCTTGTCGGTGGAGCGATTTCCATAAGTGTCGGTCCTCTGCCTTCTCCTTGACAGCCTGATACGACACGACGTTGAGTTTTTCCTTTACTTGATCTATGTATGTTCTCCTTGGTCTGCCCCTCCGCCTCCTTGCCTCAACTCTCCCTTCAATTATGTTCTTATTATAAATGCGAAAGTCTGTCTATCTGTCTGTGTGTTCCCTCTTCACGCTTAAACCGCTGAATCGATTTAGATGAAATTTGGCATAGAGATAGGTTGAGTCGCTGAGAAGGACATAGGATACTTTTTATCCCGAAAATCATCCCTTAAGAAAGTAATAAGCGGGGTGGAATTGAGATAATTAATGAAGTGCTTGCTAATTTGTGTCCATAATATGCTTAAATTGAATTGCTATGAGAATATTTCCAGGCGCTATACTTACTTTAGCTGCTGTTACTAAGTCCACGCAGACGAAGTCGCGGGCAAAAGCTAGTTAATTATTAAAATAAAGTTTAAAATTTGATAAAAACACAATATTTTACGTATTTTATTGTACAATTAAAATAATGAACTTAAAAAAATACACAGATAAACAATTCTACTTTTAAAATCTCTACTATAATTGACAAATAGTAGTTATCCGCAATTCGGACCGTATCTTACAAAGCTTTTTTTTTTACTAAAAAAAAAGTTGTGCATTAAAGTGTCAATTAATGTTAGTTATTTCCATATTATTTTACTGAAATTAATTTCGTTTTGTTTTCGTGTTTGATTGCGTTAATTAAACTTAATTGTTAGGATACCTTAAGAAAACTGAGTAAAATAAGTGATGAAGAAGGATTACATTTTTCAGGTTGAAAGTTATGTGTACTACACGAGATCAAAGTTATTTACATCTCGTGCGCTTTTGAGTCCCTTACTACGCTCAAGTTTCTAAATTCTTATAGAATCTTTCGCTTGCACGGGACCCAAAATAAGCACTCGAAGAAATATCAAACTTTGCTCTCTTGTTGTACAAATAACTATAGTGCTTGACTAAAGCAAAGGTGAGTAGATCAAATTCGCCATAACTTCAATATTCGAAATTCGTTATAAGTATAACCTTTGAATTTATAATGCTGACATCTAATGTTCATTATTTAAAAAAATCTTCATTTTAAAATTTAACTATTGAATCGTACCTTCTCTCTCGCCGCAATGTCCCTCTCCTGCCGTCTCATCTCTCGCAGGCCATCGACGCGTCTGTCTCGCTCCCTCCTACGCTCTAACAAGGTCTGCACGTGCCGCTGTCTCTCTGCTTCAAGGGCCTGCCTCCTAGCGCCGACGGCGGCTTCGCGTGCTGCTTTTTGTTCCTGTCAAATCATCAATAACACGGTGTTTATATTAAGTTCCGTTAACTTCACGTTTTTTTTATACAAAATAATTTAATGACGCGTATCGCATCGTTATGGGGCCTGTAGATGGGACATATTTTCACTGCAATATGTGGCCGGCAACTATTGGTGTTTTTCTCTAACATGTAAGTAAGAGGGGACACCAATAGTTGCCGGCCATATATTGCAGTGAAAATGTGGTCCCCCTACAGGCCCCTTTATAATAACACTGGCATTATATTTAACTCAACCAAACAAGTGAAAACTATTAATGTCATTTCGAACATCGATAGTCCGAGATAGTACTTGCGTTTAGTAGCAAATGTATGAACTCGTACTAAACACAATACAAATACTTGTTGTACATTTTGCTACATTTGTCACCCTCTTTTCACTTTCTCCTCTCATCTACTCAAAGGTTAACTGGAAGAGATCCCTCATAGGGATAAGTTCGCCTTTGTACATCTTATTATTTGTACCATGTAATTTTTTATGTGTATATTTGTACAATAAAGAGTTTACTACTACTACTACTACTACTAAACACTAATCAATTTGTAAACAGGCCCTAAGGCAAGTGTACACGTTCTTAAGGTGCCCACTGATTATCAGCCCGCCAGACGATATCAGTTAGAACAAAAATTTGACAGTTCCGAACAACTGACAGGCCGATATCGTCCGGCGGACTAAGTAACTTAATTTAAGCCCAGAAATGCACTGAAAATTAAGGGAGTTTAAAAAAACAGTGTATAATCCTGATATCGCATTAGTCTTAGTTAGACGGTCGTTAAGTTCAACTGACGAGGAGTTTCCAACCAAGGTCATCACTATAACTCAAGAGTTCAAGTGACAATGAGCGGGGCACATCGCTTGTAGAACTGACGGTGGCTGCAAAGAAAAGGCTCCCAAAAATGTGGAACTATGATCTAGTCAAGATTTCAAGCGCAAGGGCAGCGCACGACTGGACGTTGTGGTGGATATGGGGAAGGCCGAAGGTCTATGTCCAGTACTGGACGCTGGCACAGAATAACTAGGTACAGAAGATTCACTCTTTAACAAAACGCGTCTATTACAACAGATATGACCGTTAGTTGGCGCAAGCGCGAGCAGGCGTCCGTTCCGTAGCGGTGCGCGGCAACTACTATTTCTAGACACCAAAATCGGTGTGGGCCGCATGTACTTGTAGCGACGGGACGAAACCGCGAAGTGAGCCACGCCTGACGCTGGTAACTGATATGACATTACCGGCCATCTCTTTTATTCTCATGGAATCTAAGTCTACACATTAGTTTCATGCGCGATAAACAAGATTCTGCCCGCAACTTTGTCTGCGTGGAATGATGATGATTGATAAAAACTATCCTATGTCCTTCCTTGGGCTTCAAACTATCTCCGTAACAAATTTCATCTAATTCGGTACAGCAGTTTAAGCGTGAAGAGGTAACAGACAGACAGACAGAGTTACTGTCGCATTTATAATATTAGCAGACAGCTACCTTAGAATAGAATTTACCAGTTTATTAAGTCGGTCGCGCCTCACTCGCCTGAGACGAGTGGTGTGTGTCCGACATTGGTCCAGAAACTCGTGTCTTCTGTTCTCCGCTTCTAGCTGCTTGATGAATGCGATCTCTCGTAATTTCTCTTCTTCATCGTGCGCTTTGCGGACGATATCCTGAACGTAAAACGCGGTTGGTTAATTACTCTGTTGTACAAAAGCAAGGACACCTTAAAAGTGTATCGTTTTTTCTTCAAGTGTCCTGCCATGTCGTAATTTGCTTAGCATCGGTGGCGAGGGTTACTTCGATTTGATTTATTTACTTGATTTAATGCAATGAATTTATATTTAAATACACGAAGTACCTTATACCTACCTTACCTTATTTAAATTATTATACAAAATTATACAATAGATCCCAAAAAAAGTTTTTCAGCTTACTTTTAAATGTTGATCTCGATTTTCTGTGGCCTTTTGCAGTCGGCGTTCCATTCTTAGACGCTTCTCCTCAATCAGCTGATTCTTAGCTACCTGCAAGATAAGCATATGGAATATATTTACTACCAATCATTGCAAATGTATGTGGAAACGCTTAGTACGTGCCGCAGCTTGTTGCCATAACTATGCCGTGTAACTTATAGGCCTCAAAGGATGCTTCTTCGAGTACACGAACAACAAATTGCGTTTGCGCTGTACATTATTATTTTAACTGCAGTCTGTACCTTGACTTCTTCAACTCTGGCCAGCAGTAGGTGAATTTTCTTAGCCCTCTCCGTTTGATATTCCAATCTTTGTCGTTCAGCGCGCGCCTGTTTAGCTTGTAGCCTGGAAAATTAAGGAACAGATGTATTTGAGTAGCAAAAGACCAATTATTGTGACGAACCTTGAAATGCCAACTTACTGCTTTTGGTCAATAACGTCTGTTTACTAAAATAATATTGAATTGACGATAAATAAATTCACCAACAGAGGCAGGCTTTTGGCAGGCGGTCGGAGCCCGGGAAGCTGGTACACATATGCTCTTGTGGTACGGACGTGGACCGACTGGGACACCATGGATTATCTTGTCAAAAAAGTGCCGGCCGTTTTTCAAGACATGCGTCGCTTAATGACATAATCCGTCGGTCTCTTGCCACCATCAATGTACCCGCTCTTCTTGAGCCGACTGGCATTATCAGGGATGATGGCAAGAGGCCCGATGGGGTGTCCTTGGTTCCTTGGAGCTTGGGACGGATGTTGGTGTGGGATGCTACCTGCGTAGACACACTGGCACCGTCCCACCTCCAACGGACTAATGTAAAAGCGGGCGGAGCGGCGGAAAGCGCCGAAATTTTAAAACGTAATAAATATAAGAGCCTCGGTAGAGAGTACCATTTCGTTCCATTTGGAGTTGAAACTCTAGGTCCATGGGGTCCCAGCGCGCACAAGTTGTTCGCAGAAATCGCGAAGCGTCTGGTTGACGTAGCTGGCGGCTTCCTCGCACAACGTATCAGCATTGCGATACAGCGAGGAAATGCCGCCAGCATCCTTGGTACAATGCCTCAAGGGCCTATTTTAGATTTAAGCTAGTTATTAATTTCGTTTACGTAGTACCACAGTATATATCTTGTATGTAAATAAAGAGATTTTAGTATTCGAAAAAAAAAAACAATTCTTTATGTGAAATAAAACTATGAAAACGGATTATATCGCGTATATTGAATTTATAATACATTTCGACGTTTTGAACCCTTTACAGCGTTCGTGGTCAACGGACCGACGTAGCAACGGCAACGAGGGAGCGGCGTAGCGACGTAGAGGCGTTGGAGCCGGCGTAGTTTTTATCGCGTATATATATAGGTATATCTTTACTTGAAAATAATTGTAGTGTATAACTAGCCTTATGAACCGATTTTGCATGTACAACCAGCCTTAAAGTTTATAGTCTATGATTGTTCATTATTTTTAGTATGTGGGTATTTTTTCACTTTGTAATTTTTCCTCAGTCACCCGTTGACCACGAACGCTGTAAAGCGTTCGAAACGTCGGGATGTATTATAAATTCAATATACGCGATATAATCCGTTTTTATCGTTTTATTTCATGAGTAACTATCGCGGTAACCGAAGACAATATTAATTCTTTATGTGATTATTGAACATTACATAATCATTATCAAATAAAAAATATGGTTTACCTTCTTAGCGCATCTTGAAAACTGCCACGTCTTTTGATTCCTTGCGAGAGTTTAGCATGAAGCTGCTGAGCTCGACCTGCCATTAACGTTTTAAAGACATATTTAACTGTGATAATTATCTTGTCATTAAATCAAAGCAAGCGTATTTCAAAAGAAAGTCCGGACAACGTCTACGAAATATAAAGCTGTGAACTTGAGGTGAAAAATTAATACATTATTTGTTCGTAAAAGTCAAGAGAGAGTATTTAATGGAAGACCTCTCAAAACCCTTAAAAAGACAGAACATCTGATTATGGCTAGAACGGCCGATTGCAGATAAAATGAGAGAAAAAAAAAATATTCGTTCGTAATTGTCGACAGCTCCTTGACTGTTTGTAGGTATTTGTCACTCTTACACAGGACAAATCTAAGGTGTAAAAAAGAAAGGGGCCATTTTTACATACCTGGGTCCCTAGCAACGAGCGCCTCTAAAACGACCAGCGTGTCGACGCGCTCGGCCCAGGACATCCCGGCTAAGGCCGTCTCATACTGATCTTCAAGGCTGGCCGCCAGTGCGCCCAGGTTTTCGGGTGACGCCAGCGACGGCACGTCTTCGCAGAGAATTTCCGCGTCCGTCTTGGTAACATAGACAACAAATATTTAAAAAAGGAAACCAACCAATCACTTCATTCTTTAGGTGCTGAAAATAAATTAATGTAGTACTTAAAAGTGCTCACTTCAGTATCATCCGTCTCGGTATCCAAGTCTATGTCCGACACCTGCTGTAACTCCATTATCTGACGGTTCAACAAGTCTTCTTCCTCGCACAGTTTCCTCTGGTCTACATCAGATTGGAAATCCAAGGCCCAACTAATCTTCTTCTCGTTTTCCTCAATTTGGGACGTCATCGCTGCGATCTCTGACATTTCCGATGGATCAGCTGATTTTAATATCTCGTTATGATTCGGCATCTGATCGTCATCTTCGAGGTACTTGAAGGTAGATCTGAATTCTGCCTTCCATTTGTCAAAGTCAAACACTTCTTCAGTACTCTCTTGGGACCTGGCTAAGCCCGTGGTCAGACTTTCCAATGAGGAATGCAGGCGATTCTTAGTCAGTTCGGATGACTCAGAATCTTTAGGCGTGTCTTTGACTTTTTCGGCTTTCTTGGAGAGTGCTTTGCTTCGAGCTGATCTCTTTAAACCAGTGACATCTGATTTCTGTCTAATCATAGCTAAATTAGTTTTGGTTTTACCGTCAACCCTATTCTTAGGAAATACGGTAACAACCTTTTCAGGTTTGACTATTTGAGGCTGCTCAGATTTCGCTCTGTCTACCTTATTAGCAGCTGTTGTGTTGATTATAGGCTTGACTTCTTGTTTAGGAGACTCTATCATGTTTAATGTAGGCAGGCTGGTAGTTGCAGAAGGCTGATGGAATCTATTAGACCAATGTGATTTAGATTGTTTCTTTGATTCGCGACTCAAACGCCTAGATTTCACTGTGAGCCAGCCATCATTGTCATTCTTATTGCTATCTACGTTAAGCACTTCTACTGAGTTAGCTGCATCGTGAATGAGTTCTAAATCATCAGGGACTAGAGTTCGTAAGCTCTCACTCGATTCTAGACGTGACCTATCAATTTGTGTAACAATTGTATCAGAACTACTATATTCCTCGCAATCTTTAATGTTTTCAAGTGCAGAGGTAGACTTTTCTTTTTTATCTAATTTTTCGTTAACTTTTAGACTCGTAGGCCTTAAAGGACGTTTTTTCACTTCTACCTTGGGCTGATTAAACTTCGAGTCACCTGAACCCATTTGGACATTTTTATTCGCTACTTTTCTAGGGACGGTACTTTTATTCACAACATTGGACGAAGCATCAAAGAGACTGGTCCGACCAGTGGTCAAATTAAATGGGTAGCTACACTTGCTCGTTTGATTTCTCTTTGGACATATTTTTTGTGTTTTAGAAGCTGTATTTGGTCTAATTTCTACAACAGTTTTACTTCTAGCTAAAGGTGTGGATCTTGCAAGCGTTTTTATTTCTATTTTGGTAGTAGTTGCTTTAGGTTTAGCAGCTGCTTGTGAATAAGCTGGTCTTACAAAGGTCTTTGTGTCAACTTTCGGCTCAGGTTTCTTAAAATCATTATCATTCTTGAGCTCGTCCTTATTTTTTACAGTATCTTTTACTTCTGGACAGTCTTGGGAGACTACATCGTTAACTTTTTTTTCACCCAATAAAGCATCTTCAACTTCTTGGGTATTTGCCGTATTATTATCCATCCCACTCGGATTAGACACCAGTTCCTCTTTTTTTATTGCTTCTTTTTTAGGCAGTCCGTCAGTTTTATTGTGCTTATCTTCAATTGATTTTGTCGAACTTTCATTGGAAACATCTGCAAAATTATCTTCTGATTTAGTTGGAGATTCATTATCAGTGACAGCATCAATTGAAACTTTATTTTCAGAGTCAGTTACTGTCGAACTTTTTACAATAACCTCATTTATAGTTTTTTTGTGAACAACTTCATCTTTATTTTTCGTTGAGTCTGAGTTGACTAAACCATTGGTTTTCTCGTTAGCAGTCAGTTTATCTGCGATATTAGACTCAACAGTTTCATTTATTTCTCTTTTTCTTTGCGCATCTATATCTTGGTTAATAAGATTATCATTTTTGACTTTATTATTGACCAACTGCTTGCTGAGAAAATCATTTTCCATGGCATCTAATGTAGCTTTAGTAGCCTTAGCTTGTATAGACAACTCTTTATTAGGCACTTTCTTGGCATTATCGGGTACAGCTTTATTTTTGGAAGATTTCACAACTACTGGTTTAGGTGAAACATTTGGACATTGTTTTGCTTTGCCTATTTCAACTATGAGCGGTTCCAGTTTCTCAGCATTTTCGTTTTGAACCTGTAAGACTGGCATTTGTTTTTCAACATGTTTTTCGACATTGATAATGTCTTTCTCTTTAATATCTGTTAGT
Source organism: Cydia strobilella (assembly GCF_947568885.1). Taxonomy (NCBI): domain Eukaryota; kingdom Metazoa; phylum Arthropoda; class Insecta; order Lepidoptera; family Tortricidae; genus Cydia; species Cydia strobilella. Next base: position 18,201,963 of record NC_086042.1, on the reverse strand, counting down.
TTTGTTTCTTGTTTTAGTTCAGTTTTAGTGTTAGTAGTAACTTTAGAAGCTGTTGCTATTTTATTGCTAAAAAACTCAATATTAGCTTTAGGGCTAGTTGCATGTCCTGAGGAAACTCTAGGACTTATCTTGCCACTACCTGGACTGGCTTTGCCAGTTAGGTTTGGGCTATTTTTGCCACTTGGAGTATTATGTCCAGAAAGGCAAGGACTATTTTTGCCTGACACAGATGGGGAACTTTTAACAGAATGAGCACGTCTTGATTCTGGGCGGACAAAATCTGTTTTGCGTATCTCCCAAGCTAAACTCTGGGGTCTTTGAGGAGGAGGAGTATTGTCATACTCCCATTTAAGTCGAAACCACTCTCCTAAGGCTTTAAAGTCTCTGGTATAATTTTCTAGCACTAATATAACTTCTTGGCACTCATTTAGGTTTTCGTGAGCTTCTACTGTATTATATATTTCTCCAACCTATGAAAAAAGAGAAATTTCACAACAATGTTAGGTTTTTGTGTTTGAGAATATTTTATCAAGGTCAACTGAATTTAGTACCGATCTCAGGAAGCTTACCGCTCGTTGCAGGTCTCCAAACAGTAGCGCCCAATATCGCGCACGCAGCTCCGAACGCTTGTCGCGTCCGGCAGAAGCCGAGCGGAGACGCGACGCGGCAGGCCGCGGCGGAGCGCGTCGGGGCGGCGGGACAGTAGAGCGCGGAGGTTTACGAGCGAAACGGGCGACTGCAACACGGTTACGTTAAATTCACAATTCAAACTCTTACTAAGATTCAAAGTCTTACTAAGATGGCATATAGTCGAGAAATTCGGACGGGCACCGCCGTGGCGGGGTGGCCTAGGGGTTCATGGCGTTAGCCGCGATAACTAAAGACGCCGGTTCGAATCCGGCCTTCACCACTGGAGGGCTTCGTCACTTTTTCTTTAATATATGACATCTATTACAGTTTTTAATTTATATATAATAGTGTGACTACTTTAAAAAAACACAAATCAAAATATTTAATAAAATAATTTGATTTGTTCTCAAACTTGTTCATAGATGGCAGCACCAGTCTCTCTCGCTACAACGTAAATCCGTAAGGAGTTCGTTTAGGAGGTGCAAGCGCGCACTGCTTGCCCTTAGAGCTGGTCAAAGACGCCTAGTCTTACTAAGATGGCATATAGTCGAGAAATTCGGACGGGCACCGCCGTGGCGGGGTGGCCTAGGGGTTCATGGCGTTAGCCGCGATAGCTAAAGACGCCGGTTCGAATCCGGCCTTCACCACTGGAGGGCTTCGTCACTTTTTCTTTAATATATGACATCTATTACAGTTTTTAATTTATATATAATAGTGTGAGTACTTTAAAAAAACACAAATCAAAATATTTAATAAAATAATTTGATTTGTTCTCAAACTTGTTCATAGATGGCAGCACCAGTCTCTCTCGCTACAACGTAAATCCGTAAGGAGTTCGTTTAGGAGGTGCAAGCGCGCACTGCTTGCCCTTAGAGCTGGTCAAAGACGCCTAGTCTTACTAAGATGGCATATAGTCGAGAAATTCGGACGGGCACCGCCGTGGCGGGGTGGCCTAGGGGTTCATGGCGTTAGCCGCGATAGCTAAAGACGCCGGTTCGAATCCGGCCTTCACCACTGGAGGGCTTCGTCACTTTTTCTTTAATATATGACATCTATTACAGTTTTTAATTTATATATAATAGTGTGACTACTTTAAAAAAACACAAATCAAAATATTTAATAAAATAATTTGATTTGTTCTCAAACTTGTTCATAGATGGCAGCACCAGTCTCTCTCTCGCTACAACGTAAATCCGTAAGGAGTTCGTTTAGGAGGTGCAAGCGCGCACTGCTTGCCCTTAGAGCTGGTCAAAGACGCCTAGTCTTACTAAGATGGCATATAGTCGAGAAATTCGGACGGGCACCGCCGTGGCGGGGTGGCCTAGGGGTTCATGGCGTTAGCCGCGATAGCTAAAGACGCCGGTTCGAATCCGGCCTTCACCACTGGAGGGCTTCGTCACTTTTTCTTTAATATATGACATCTATTACAGTTTTTAATTTATATATAATAGTGTGACTACTTTAAAAAACACAAATCAAAATATTTAATAAAATAATTTGATTTGTTCTCAAACTTGTTCATAGATGGCAGCACCAGTCTCTCTCGCTACAACGTAAATCCGTAAGGAGTTCGTTTAGGAGGTGCAAGCGCGCACTGCTTGCCCTTAGAGCTGGTCAAAGACGCCTAGTCTTACTAAGATGGCATATAGTCGAGAAATTCGGACGGGCACCGCCGTGGCGGGGTGGCCTAGGGGTTCATGGCGTTAGCCGCGATAGCTAAAGACGCCGGTTCGAATCCGGCCTTCACCACTGGAGGGCTTCGTCACTTTTTCTTTAATATATGACATCTATTACAGTTTTTAATTTATATATAATAGTGTGAGTACTTTAAAAAAACACAAATCAAAATATTTAATAAAATAATTTGATTTGTTCTCAAACTTGTTCATAGATGGCAGCACCAGTCTCTCTCGCTACAACGTAAATCCGTAAGGAGTTCGTTTAGGAGGTGCAAGCGCGCACTGCTTGCCCTTAGAGCTGGTCAAAGACGCCTAGTCTTACTAAGATGGCATATAGTCGAGAAATTCGGACGGGCACCGCCGTGGCGGGGTGGCCTAGGGGTTCATGGCGTTAGCCGCGATAACTAAAGACGCCGGTTCGAATCCGGCCTTCACCACTGGAGGGCTTCGTCACTTTTTCTTTAATATATGACATCTATTACAGTTTTTAATTTATATATAATAGTGTGACTACTTTAAAAAAACACAAATCAAAATATTTAATAAAATAATTTGATTTGTTCTCAAACTTGTTCATAGATGGCAGCACCAGTCTCTCTCGCTACAACGTAAATCCGTAAGGAGTTCGTTTAGGAGGTGCAAGCGCGCACTGCTTGCCCTTAGAGCTGGTCAAAGACGCCTAGTCTTACTAAGATGGCATATAGTCGAGAAATTCGGACGGGCACCGCCGTGGCGGGGTGGCCTAGGGGTTCATGGCGTTAGCCGCGATAGCTAAAGACGCCGGTTCGAATCCGGCCTTCACCACTGGAGGGCTTCGTCACTTTTTCTTTAATATATGACATCTATTACAGTTTTTAATTTATATATAATAGTGTGACTACTTTAAAAAACACAAATCAAAATATTTAATAAAATAATTTGATTTGTTCTCAAACTTGTTCATAGATGGCAGCACCAGTCTCTCTCGCTACAACGTAAATCCGTAAGGAGTTCGTTTAGGAGGTGCAAGCGCGCACTGCTTGCCCTTAGAGCTGGTCAAAGACGCCTAGTCTTACTAAGATGGCATATAGTCGAGAAATTCGGACGGGCACCGCCGTGGCGGGGTGGCCTAGGGGTTCATGGCCTTAGCCGCGATAGCTAAAGACGCCGGTTCGAATCCGGCCTTCACCACTGGAGGGCTTCTTCACTTTTTCTTTAATATATGACATCTATTACAGTTTTTAATTTATATATAATAGTGTGACTACTTTAAAAAACACAAATCAAAATATTTAATAAAATAATTTGATTTGTTCTCAAACTTGTTCATAGATGGCAGCACCAGTCTCTCTCGCTACAACGTAAATCCATAATGAGTTCGTTTAGGAGGTGCAAGCGCGCACTGCTTGCCCTTAGAGCTGGTCAAAGACGCCTAGTCTTACTAAGATGGCATATAGTCGAGAAATTCGGACGGGCACCGCCATGGCGGGGTGGCCTAGGGGTTCATGGCGTTAGCCGCGATAGCTAAAGACGCCGGTTCGAATCCGGCCTTCACCACTGGAGGGCTTCGTCACTTTTTCTTTAATATATGACATCTATTACAGTTTTTAATTCAAACTTTATAAATTCTGGACGACGTAAGCGCCAACCGTCATAAGGTACCATTACCCGCCCGTGGAATGTCACAAATAATTATGATGCGATTTTATTACTATCCCTATAACATGTTGTAGACAACATTGCATAATTGCTGTACCTTACAGATTGAATAATGTAAATCCTTTGTTTGACCCTCTCTTTGTAAACCCTCCTGCAGCGGGAATGTCTATTTGAAATTTATATAATTGACAGAAAGTTAATTACCAACAAATCTTTAGTAATGTCTACCACTTGAAGGGTTAAGTAATGCAGTAGAATAATTAAATAAGGTTTTGGCATAAATTTCCTTTTTTGGTACAAACTTTTATCGCCGACTGCACTTTTCTTACGCACAAGTAACTAATACTCATCGAGACAATTCTAGAAACCCCAAACACAATTAGGTTTCGTTGTTTTATCACAGAGTTCCTATGGCCACCTCCTGTCTCCATCATCAGATCAGCTTGATGATTACATATATTGCATTACATCTTTGCAACTTTGTCATGATCACTCCATTATTATTTAAATATATTTTATATGGTTTAAACTGGATAGAAGTGTATGCTGTGTTCACTGAAGCTTGATATTAGGATTTAATGGGAATTGTTTATTAAATGCAATATTTCACCGACAAAAACGCAATTTTCTTATTTTGTCCATACATTCAAAATCTCAGTGAACTTGACGTCATGTTCACTTATCGTTTTGTTAGAAGTGTTTCGCGAGTGAAGTACGACTGTCGGGGTTTGACTATTATTTCTGACTTTTGTATTGCTTTAATGCAATGGGTCCCATATAGACATTTAATCCTAAAAATAATACTGATCGATTGATACCATCATTCAAAATTTGAATTTAAATGAAGCACACAGTAAATGATAATGTTTACCAATACACATGATATTACAAAATGGCATTTCCTAAAAGTTTTATAATACACTAGCGACCCGCCCCGGCTTCGCATGGGTAGTTCAACTAATTTACACAAAACCTTTACAAATTACCTTCCTCTTGAATCACTAAACTTTATCTATTAAAAAAACCGCATTAAAATCCGTTGCCTAGTTTTAAAGATCTAAGCATACATAGGGACACACATACATACAGAGCGGAAAGCGACTTTGTTTTATTACTATGTAGTGAAGTGTTAAGGGTGGGATTCCACCTATCCAATGTGTATTTGCGTCTCACATTTTGCTTAGTGAGAGAGTGAGACCCAATGCACATTGGACCAATAAGTTGTACAGGTGGAATAGGTACCTTACCTTACCTACGCCCACGGCAAACTACAAGTACCTAAACTTCATGCTGAGAACTAACAAAAGAATGATGGTTTATTGGAAACTTACTGGGTGTATCGACTGCCACATGAAAAGCTACGAGGTTCCTCGCTTCTCTGCCTTCTTCCTGTACCAATTGCCTCACTTCTTCCATGTTTCTAGTAAGAAACAGTGTTTATTCGAAGAAAACAAAAGGGCAATACTAAGATCATAATTTCCGTGCTTAAGGGCACCTTATCCATAGAAGTTTTATGCAATTGTTAGTAGTTATAAAAACGTAATTACGTTAAATGTAGGAATCATAGATTCTTTATGGATTTCCAGTTTTTATTTAAATTATTACCAAAAACGATGGCTATTTTCATAACAATTCCCCTTTGACAGTTTAGTTTATAAATGTTGCCACTGCCAGTTTTACCCAGTTCAATAAGATAAAAACAAGTAATTTTGTGAGCACGATCGTGAAACTTGCACACAGCGCATATAAATGGAGCAAGTCGTCGCGAGCTACATGAATGATTGCTCATGATTCTCATGAATGGTAAAGTTTGTCAAGGGACTGTCTCATTTCGGGCGTAGACGCAGAGAGTCATACTGTCTTTGTCTTGCACTGGTGCTGGCGCCCAGAAGAAGGGGATGAGTGTAGTTTTTTTTATTCTTATTTACTAACAAGATTTGCTTGACCAACTATAGGTGACATATTTTGTGCAGTAGTGCAGGTTTACAACTGCGCGAGTATCTCTACAAGCGTAAGCTTCATGAACCGCGTGCAATTATTTAATAATTGCATGGCTTTCCTATCCAAGTTTTCCAAACTTGATTTTTTTGAATTATATAGCTCAAAATGTAAATTATTCATTACTGTCGAAATTAAATTTACATAAGAATCAAGTCAGTAGAAAAACTATGATTCTTATATATCTATGGGACGATCAACCTTCGCGCCTACATTTTTTAAATTTGGCGCTCATTTCTACTGACGGAAATGGCTAGACAGACTGTATAATTATTTTTTCAATCGTGGATTACAATAGTTTAACTGGCAACAATATTATAATCTTTTTCAAATATTGTATTATAGCAACATCGACATCAATCAACCTTCTTTTCGTTGTCAAGCAAGATGGCGGATCAGGTACGTTCTGGTTTTCTGGGGAAAATAATAAATTTTCCATGGAAATGATAGAATTTTACTACCAGAATATGTATCAATGCTGTGGAAAAACGTTTCAAATAAATTACTGTGAAAAATGAAAGTGTTAGAAGTGATAATGTGCATAGTGTGTTCATCCACGTGGGAATCTATTATTGACCGGTTTTATGACCAAAAAATACTTTCACGATGAATATAATTGATACTCACCAATTTCCCCTTCCTTTTGTATTAATTTTATTGCCTAGTTGTTTTATAACGCCAATACTTTTTAATCGTGATGTATCCTTATAGGTTAGTTAATGATGTGAATCTACTGTCACAAATTACATTCTACATTATATCTTTTCAAAATGCAGTTAAATTACCTATGTTGTTGTATCTGCATTTTTATCTAAGACTTATCCAAAAAGAAGTAATCCGTTTGTAACAGATAGTGGTTTCAAAAGATGAGGTTATGTTATTGTACATCAAAATTATCATCTAGTGGCGTTTCCGTAGTTAGTACATGTAGTAGTTGAATGAATTTAATGTAACCTTATTATAATAACGCATTATAAGATTGTGCTTTTAAGTATATCAGCTCTTGCTTCTAGCTAATAATATGCGTTATTATACTAAGAGGATTGCAATGAACATGTACAATGTAAATTAAACATTGCAGACGGAACGTTCATTCCAAAAGCAACCAACGGTTTTCTTGAACCGTAAAAAGGGCATCGGCGTGAAGAGGAGTCGCAAGCCTCTGAGATACCACAAAGATGTGGGGCTTGGGTTCAAGACGCCCCGAGAGGTAACGCATGTAGTGTGCCCGCTAATGTGTGTTTTTTCTTTCGTAGACAGAGAAAGCGTTTCAGAAACAGGCTACGGTCTTCCTCAACCGCAAGGGGGGGCTGAAGAAGAAGGACATGCGGCATTCCAAGAATGTTGGGTTAGGCTTCAAGACTCCCCGTGAGGTTTGGCTCAATTTCAGTCTCTGGTGCTCGCTGGTGGTGGCTTATCAACGGTTCATATACAGGGAATCATGTCATTTTGCTCATATTTGTGGTGTGGGAATGGCTTTTTTTTTCTTGACAAATTAACAGCTGGTATTCTAATGTTATAACTTTGTTATCTATGTATGTAAAGAATAATATATGTTAATTTCATTGGTTTTATCTCATCAACCACATTAACATGTTCACTGTCCTTGCCCCGTAAAGCGCTAAGATTAACAATACAGATTGGGACAGTTAACATGTTAAAATTGTGGTTGAATGGACTAACCTAGCATGTTTCATAATATAACTAAATATTGAAAACAATTATTTATTGGTGCAACATATGTAGGTATATTGAATATGTGATTTTACTTTGTGGGATGTATTATTGCAAACACCTTATTGATTACATGTCACTTGTGTTATGTTATGGGTCATACAACTTCTTAATAACAATTTACAACCAATCATCTGCATGTTAATAATCAAAAACCGGCCAAGTGCGAGTCGGACTCGCGTTCCAAGGGTTCCGTACATTACACAATTTAAACAATGTATTTTTTATGTGAAACTTGAGTGAAATGTCTTTAAAAACCCCGTAGCGGTTGAATCAAAAACTAAGTAATTAAGTTCGACTCACACTTGGCTGCACATTTCTAATAGGTTTTCCTGTGATCTATAGGTAAAGATCTATTTTGTGTATTTTTTTCAAAATTATTGACCCAGTAGTTTCGAAGATAAAGGGGGGGAATGGTCATTTTTTGCCTATTTTCTTGAATAACTTCTAAACTGTTTATCCTAAAATCATAAAAAAATATATTTGAGATTCCCACAATGAGCTCTTTCATTTGATATGTAACTCGATAAAGTTTGGAAAACTTTTATTTTTTATTTTCTCATTTATCCCCCAAAATTGGCCCCCGTGTTTAAAATTCATTTGTTTACATTACATGTCCATCTTTGGGTCACAAAACTCACAAACTTACATATGTATACCGAATTTCAACTTAATTGGTCCAGTAGTTTCGGAGAAAATAGGCTGTGACAGACAGACAGACACACGAGTGATCCTATAAGGGTTCCATTTTTTTCCTTTTGAAGTACGGAACCTAAAAAAGGTCTCTTATTAAATTGGCTTGTATACTGATTAATATATATTAACCTATCCGATCCCAAGGGCTCAAAAAATGTGGTGTAAATAATAACTGAATCACTCACAATTTGGGCCTTGGCAGACGACGACAAAAATAGTTATCGGGTCGTGGGATCGGAGAGGTTAAGAGCAGTTTTGGGTTAGTAGAGTGATACCAATTTACAAATACCGAATGCTGTATTGAATCCAGTTACGGGAATAGATAAACTTTTAGGACTGTGTAAAATGATGATACCCCACGACGGTCTTCTGATCAACACCTGATGAAAATCGTGTTTCTAACCCAATCTCTGATTACACAGTCCATATGTGTAATAGTAAACAACTGAAACATAAATGCTTTTCAAACTGCTATTTTGGCGGCGGTCGGTCGGTTGACGGTTTTCGTCTACATCCATCTGTACCCATATTTTCAATATTAACCCAATATTCATTATGTGGTAAAAGAAAATCATTACCTAATACCTATCATTAGTTGTTGACTTAATCCTTTACTTATGTTCTCAGGCCATTGAGGGAACCTACATTGACAAGAAATGTCCTTTCACTGGCAATGTGTCTATCCGTGGCCGTATCCTTACTGGCGTGGTCCAGAAGATGAAGATGCAACGCACCATTGTCATCCGCCGCGACTACTTGCATTACCTTCCCAAGTACAACCGTTTCGAGAAGAGGCACAGGAATATGTCAGTCCACCTGTCACCGTGCTTCAGGTGAGTTAGAATGTGTTTTAGGAAATTACATATTGTATTGTTTATTTAAGAAAAGAAAAGGACTTAAGAATACCGCAATGTGGTTGAGAACTCCATTGTGACTAATGGTAATAACAACATCATGGACAATGTATAAAATAATTAAAATATATAAAATTACAAATATCTACTTAGAGATTTATCTACTTAAAATAGCTGGTATCTGGTATAGGATACTTTTGGTACTCAAATGATGATACTCACACGACGGTCTTCTGAATAACCAATTGACGATGATCGTGTTTTAACCCAATTCTGATTTCTCAGATTAATATCTGCCTTGCAAATATGAAATAACAACATCTTATTAAATAAATTATTCAATTACAGAGACGTTGAACTCGGAGACATCGTCACGATCGGCGAGTGCAGACCTCTGTCCAAAACCGTGAGGTTCAACGTGCTGAAGGTCTCGAAGGGCAAGGGCTCCAAGAAATCCTTCAGAAAGTTTTAAAATAAAGTTACTTATTAAGTATTTTCGGTTTTTGTTTTGTTTTCTTTTTAAGCGGCTAACACATTACCGCACCGCACCAAGGTCATTGTGCGACGCACCCATAAGTAAGAGCGAGAAAGAGATATTGCTTTCTCGCTCTTACTATGAGTGCGTCGCACAATGACCTTGGTGCGGTGCGGTAATGTGTTAGCCGCTTTACATGTGTGAAACATTTTACTACTAAATATACGCAAGTGGCAAATGTATGAACTCGCACTTAACACTAATCAATGTGTAAATCGGCTCTTATATACATTTGCTTAATCCTTAAATGCATGATTTGAAAGTTGCGAAACTCTGCGTAGGGGGCGCCACTACCACAATCTGAGGGTCTATCGCGAAACAAGAAAATCGAAATTTCGTTATCTAACATCTCTGTCACTTGCATATTCGAAAAGAAGTTGAAAAATTACACATTTAGACGTTAAAATACTTTTGTGTATGTTAGAACGTACTGATTTTTATAAAAATAAGCATAGAAGAATTTTGAGATCTGTTTTTCTGGATCTACATCTTCAGTAGCGCCACCTGGTGAGCAGAAAAACAGTAGCCCTCATGGGGTTGGCAACTGTCAAAGGTTTGCAGAGATGGCGCCATCATAGCTTGCCCCTTTTTAACCGACTTCAATTTCATAGAAGGATGAGGTTCTGTATTCGGTTGTGGCTATTTTTTTTTTTATGTATGTTCACCGATTATTCCGAGACCCGTGGTCCGATTTGAGTAATTCTTTTTTTGTTCGAAAGGAGCTACTTCCAAGTTGGTCCCATATTAATCTGGTTCTGATCTGATGATGGGATCCCTGAGGAATTGAGGGAACTCCTCAATTTTTAAAGGCACATGTATGGTGATTTGGGTGTTTTCATAAGCAACTTGAGCATTTTCTCTCGAAAACGACCAATTTGATGAAGTGGACCTGATGATGATGATTGTTTTGAAGATATTGATGATAATTTTTTTTAATGTAGGATGTTCAGCGATTACTCCGAGACCGAGTGTTACTCCGAGTGGAGCTGATGATGATGATTGTTTTGATGATAATCATTTCAGCGATTACTCCCAACCCATGATCCGATTTGAGTTATTATTTTTCTGTTTGAAAGAAGTTACCTCTCCAAGGTGTTTTCGTAATATTTTTGGTTTTGATCTGATGATGGAATCCGTGAGGAATTAAGGGAACTCCTGAATTTTTAAAGGCACGTGTATGGTAATTTCGGTGTTTTCTAAAGTAACTCGAGCATTTCCTCCCCAAAACCACCAATTTGATGTAGTGCAACTGTAGCCTAATCACGAGTTTGACACTAAATATTCTTCGTAACTTACTTTGTACACTAATATGCCAGTACGAGCGAGATGCATAAACAGTAAGTTACGCACACGATAGCGAATATATCAATGTCAAACTCGTGGTAAGGCTACTGATAACTTCCCTCCTCCTCCTCCTCCTTCCTGATGTGTATTATGATTTTTGATGTAGGTAGTGTTGAAAACAACCAAAGAGACTGAGAGGTGAAGGTAGAGGGTATTAGTGTTTGGGGGGTTGAGGGGAGGTGAGTTGATGGGTCGGGGACTGAGGGGTTGGGGGTTAGGAGTTAAGGGGTCGGGGAATGGTGGTTTAGGGTCCAGGGGTTGATGTGCTGTGCGGGACGGAGAATGGATTTAGTGACAGGAATGATTTCGCAGACGGACTCGAGGAAAATTCTGATTTATTTAATAAAGTTTACGAATAATAAATACCAAATTTATCTTTATTTAATAATTTTATGTCATAAACCTTAAAATTCCATAAGAAACGTTAGATTTTTTATAATGATGTTAAATATAATTCTGAACGCACAAGTTGAGTCGATGCAATTTCAAAACGCATCGTTGACATTTCATACGTCAGAACAGAAATGTCTACATTGTCAACAAAATTTTTACTGTTCTTCTCACCGGCTCACGTAAAAATCAGAATTTCTAGTGTTTTCTGTTATAATATCGTAAAAAAATTAGTGATTCCAGTGATGAAGATGATCTAACGCCTGTGGATGTTGCACTTTCCTCGCTATAGTGAGGGGAAAAGTTTTGTGTTACACACGGGTGCAAATGTATTTTACTTCTCGTGTGTTGAAACACTCGCTACGCTCAGGATTCTATTTTAGAACCACTCGCTTCGCTCATGGTTCAACTATAAAATCCTTTCGCTTGCTCGTGTTTCAATTCCACACTCGCGGTTAAAATACAACTTTGCACCAATAACTGCACTATAACAAATAACTATTGTAGGTACATGACACCCTGTTAGGGCACTGCAACATTCTTAAATCTAGGTACATTTTTACATTTCTAGTACTTATCTTAACATGTACGTAATTAAAATAATATCATTAATACATAAATTGAATAAAAATCGAATTATTAAATAAGCGTTAAAATATTGGCTTACAATCTTTATTGTTCATAAAGGATTCAAATTAATTAGAATTATACTTTAAAATTATGGTGTTTTTGTTGTGTAGGCTGCATCCTACACCGCCGCATGTACACACCATTTTTTTTGTCCATCTGGATCTGGACAGGCTAAAATGCTCAACTACTGCCTTCATTGGTCCTGTGCTCCTGTGTGGACGGTTGAGCGTTCGTTGGCGACCGCCAATGGAACGTGGCGGCAACATAGGGATCATATTATATTTTTTGATAGGGATGCTATCATTCTGACAGTTTGCCGAAAGCACGGAATAAAAAAACCGGCCAAGTGCGAGTCGGACTCGCCCACGAAGGGTTCCGTACCATTACGGAAAAAAACAGCAAAAAAATCACGTTTGTTGTATGGGAGCCCCATTTAAATATTTATATTATTCTGTTTTTAGTATTTGTTGTTATAGCGGCAACAGAAATACATCATCTGTGAAAATTTCAACTGTCTAGCTATCACGGTTCATGAGATACAGCCTGGTGACATACAGACAGACAGACGGACAGCGGAGTCTTAGTAATAGGGTCCCGTTTTTACCCTTTGGGTACGGAACCCTAAAAAGAGCGCGCCGCGTGGCCAAAAGCCAAAGAAAAAAACTCAGTTTTGTAAAAATAGATAATTATGATTATCCACCATCTTTGCTTTCGTTTAAATTTTATTTTCCTTGCTAATGCTAACTCTTATGGTGTATCAAAACTAGCAAATAGCAATAATAATAGGGTTGGCAACTGTCAAAAGTTTTTATAGATGGCGCCAGTATAGGTTTTACCTGTCTCTAGTTTTGTTCTAAGAGATTTGGCTTAAACGGCATCCAAGTAAGTAAAATGAAATTCTAAGAAAAATCAAGAATTTAACACTTAGTAGGTTGTTATTTTAGCTCGTGGTACATTCGGTCGGCGGTGGAATTTCTACGCGCTGATGCATAATAGTACATTATGATACAAGTGTGCTAAGTCATCATACACGAGGCGATATTGTGCGTGCGAGCTGTAAGCGAGCGCGCAATAAGAAAGCCGATGTGTGTAATAATGACCAATGCACACGCGTTTCATACGACGTTTTTCAACACACTTGCAAAAAAAAAGAAACTCATATTAATCAAATTTTAATAGTTAAAACAGTTAGTATTGTGTGTTGCATCTGTCATACTGCCGGCCGCCCCTCGCCGTGGCCGCGGGCGGCGCGGCGGGCGGGCCGGCCGGGCCGCGCACCGCGCAGGCCAGTCTGACCAATTAAAGAAGGCTCCCATTCCATGCATATTATTAGCAATCAGTTACCGTCTTAACTCAGTCGGATAATATAATGAAAAAGCACGAGTGGAATAATACACTGAAAGAGCACGCGTGTTTAATATCTAGGATTATGAGCCAAAAATCGGTGGAATAAAAACGTCGTTTTGAGCAAGTGTGTTGAAAAATAATTAACATATTGATATGAATTTGTAAATAGCGCCATCTGCCAGCGACTAGAATAACTAGGAACCATAAACAATATCATTTTTACATGATTTTTACGTTCCTTTTTTTTAAAGTGTTTACGGCACAGGACCGCGACCTTAGTCCGGTGAGGCCATAGACCTAGCATTACATAGACCAGCTATACGCGTGCGCCCGTAAGGGATAGACATAGATGACGTCATAAACGTGGGGATACCATATTGGTAAAAATTACCCCAATATTTGATATCACGTTGGGGCGATTACCCTGGAGGCAAAGTTAGCTTGTTTGACGGTATTAAAAAATTGTTAAATAAAATGTCAATGGGCCGTTCTTTTTAGGCGTATAAACAATGAAATACCTCCTATAATTCGCGCAGGTGGTACAAAACTAAACATGTTTAGTAAATAAAACGTAAAATAAAATGTATTATGGGTTTTAATTTAAAGAAATCACAAATCGCAATCACACCAATTAATGTACACCACATTTAATCTTCACAACATTGTTTATTTATTTATTGGAATTAGAAGTAAGAAAAAACTTCGAGGTCAAAATTACCCATAAAATTATGATATTTTCATCTGGTATCCCTAACATGATTGTTATGCAGCTAAATTAAGAAGAAGTTTAAAAATGGCTGACCTCAGACTCTTACCTACCTACGTAATTTGGGCGGATAATTTTACAAATAATGTTTTGTTAATTTGCGTAAATAATTGTGATATTTTTATTGAAATCGTTTGATTCTACATTGCTTTGAGTGTAACGTAATTTTACGATGTTATTCTCACATATTGCGTTAAGGGAAAGGTGTAAAATACCGTACTTACGTGTGAAAGGTTATGATCTCATATTTTTGCTCATAGCGGCTATTACAGCCATATTTTATCAAAGTTCAAGCATTCAAAACGCTAACCATCACTATATTTCATAAGAGAAAGCACAATTTCATACAAAACAACGATAATTAAACAAGCAACGAACAAACATGACATGTCACGTACTTATTTGTTTGCCACAACCTCGGTTGTGGCAGCGGTGGAAAAGTGAAACTATGACAAGGACAAACAATAACAGCGCTTTCTCTGCTACTCCTACTGAAAGATACATAAGACTATCCCGTTCGGTCATTTTCCCCCACTCCTCATGACCGATCCAGTTATACTAGATTCATGGGTGAGGCGCACGTTCTATAATGAGATTAATGGGTAATAGTGTCTTCAAACGGCCGCACGCACCGGGCCTTGGAGTGGTCCGGCGCACGTTCGATCGTAATGAGGGCTACTGCGGTTAATTTCGCCGCTAGGGGCGCTAGTGTAGATGGGGTCTTTCAAAATGTCAAATGCATAGAAGTTTGGGGGGTTTCAAGCATTTTTATCGGGATTTTTCACTCCTTATTCATAATTGTGGTAATTATTTGTCCAACTTCTATTAATCATGGTAAACAATAGATATAGCTCAATAAATGTTAGTGGTTTAAAAAAAGTGCCAACTAAAGTATATGCAAAATTAAACAGGTTGAAAAATGACACATTTAGACGTTAAAATACATTTGTGTATATTAGAACGTAATATACAGTGGCGCCAACTGGTGAGCACAAAAACGGTAGCTCTCATAATTATTATTATCGTCGTGTTCCTTCATCATTACATTTACATTACTCTGTTACTCATGTGTTTATTTTAAAGAATATCTGAAGCGAACTGTCTACGGAGCTACTGAGCGAGGCGAGAAATTACCGATCACTGTACCTCTGGAAATTCTTGAAATTAAGTCCAGTTGGATGTTAAGGTCAAAAAAGGAACGCTCAATTGAGAAACTTGAGAATCAGGCAAGGCAGCATAACTGACTTGCACATGAAAGAGTTCTAGGTCAGACTGAGACACAAGTTACAAAAGACGGGTCAAATGCAGCATGCAGCTTTGTATACAAAGATGAACAAAGTTAAAAAGAAGAACAATTCCAAAGAGAATCAGAAGCTGCAAGTTTTTACACCTAGTCTTTTACTATTTTGTATACCTACTAAATTGAAAACAATAAACATACTTGCTTTACTATAAAGTACAGTGTATTAAGCTTAATAGCATCGATCGCAGACGTTTCTGCTTGTTAAAAATTAATTAAGTACAGTGTATGTTTATTTATTTATTTAGATTTCATTTTTTTAAATTTTTTCTACACAATATTAGGTCTACTTGTGTACTTTTGTACGTCGTAATTGTGTAATTTCGTTATACATAATAATATTAGGTCTATTTGGGCGGCTTACAAGTCAATATTTTTTTTGATATCTTGTAAACAAAACACTATACTCATATAATAAGTAAGTTACAAGACATCAAACAAAAAATTACTTGTTAACCGCCCAAGTAGACCTAATATTTTGTAGGTCGAAAGTACACTTACTTGTGCATGTATAGATGTGACAAACACACATACATAGTTAGATCGGATGCAAATCAGAGATGACGCTTTCAAATGAGTTTCTATAAAATGCTTCAAGAGGGCTCTCTTTTCCTGATAGGCTGATATACTTTCTTTGCTCCAAGGGTAGTGAGATATCACTCATATCTTAATCTGACACGCTCGAGTAACTACAAAAAGCCCATGTGGAGCTCCCCTACCTTGAGATTGGTGCCAATTAATTTCGGACCAAATTGTCAATTTGATTGTCCCGCCTGTACGCTCCCTAACCATGAATCTAGTATAACTGGATCGGTCATGAGGAGTGGGGGAAAATGACCGAACGGTATAGTCTTATGTATCTTTCAGTAGGAGTAGCAGAGAAAGCGCTGTTATTGTTTGTCCTTGTCATAGTTTCACTTTTCCACCGCTGCCACAACCGAGGTTGTGGCAAACAAATAAGTACGTGACATGTCATGTTTGTTCGTTGCTTGTTTAATTATCGTTGTTTTGTATGAAATTGTGCTTTCTCTTATGAAATATAGTGATGGTTAGCGTTTTGAATGCTTGAACTTTGATAAAATACTGGTGAATTGTTCTGTAATCGGCTGTAATAGCCGCTCTGAGCAAAAATATGAGATCATAACCTTTCACACGTAAGTACGGTATTTTACACCTTCCTCTTAACGCAATATGTGAGAATAACATCGTAAAATTACGTTACACTCAAAGCAATGTAGAATCAAACGATTTCAATAAAAATATCACAATTATTTACGCAAATTAACAAAACATTATTTGTAAAATTATCCGCCCAAATTACGTAGGTAGGTAGGAGTCTGTGGTCAGCCATTTTTAAACTTCTTCTTAATTTAGCTGCATAACAATCATGTTAGGGATACCAGATGAAAATATCATAATTTTATGGGTAATATTGACCTCGAAGTTTTTTCGTACTTCTAATTCCAAAAAATAAATAAACAAATGTTGTGAAGATTAAATGTGGTGTACATTAATTGGTGTGATTGCGATTTGTGATTTCTTTAAATTAAAACCCATAATACATTTTATTTTACGTTTTATTTACTAAACATGTTTAGTTTTGCACCACCTGCGCGAATTATAGGAGGTATTTCATTGTTTATACGCCTAAAAAGAACGGCCCATTGACATTTTATTTAACAATTATTTAATACCGTCAAACAAGCTAACTTTGCCTCCAGGGTAATCGCCCCAACGTGATATCAAATATTGGGGTAATTTTTACCAATATGGTATCCCCACGTTTATGACGTCATCTATGTCTATCCCTTACGGGCGCACGCGTATAGTAGAGATGGGCGAAATGTGTCAGTAAAAAGAAAAGAGTGATATATATCTTTCTCTCACTGGGATATATATCACTCTTTTATATCTTTATATCCGTATGCGTCACTGCTCCCGCTCGCAACTGTATCGGGCCGATACAGTTACTATCGATACTATCGGCACTTGCTCACTTTACGTCATGTTATGAGTGAGAGAGAGGACACTAGAGTAGTTATTATACCGTGGCGAGATTGTTTCTTTCATTTTGTATATTGGATGTCTTGGATGATTGTATCATGATGGATATTGGATATAGATTGATTCATTCACGAAGGCGCTTGCTTTGGTTCGTATTGTCATGCTCATGCTATTACTTTAGGTTTGACAAATCTGCGCGTCGTAAATTGCGCTATTTATAACCTTGACCTTGCATTTAAAAATGAATGTATTGACGTTATTGAATTTTAATATTTTTGCGTAATAAAATACCTTATTGCGGTTTGTTTACATTTTATTAAATACCTAAAGGAATACACTCAAGTCCGGTCGAAACGAACGAGGTCAAAGCAAAGCGAACGATTTGCAAAATTTTGGAAATCGCAAATACGTTTGGTGTAAATCCTTAAACTTATCAAAATATGACCTAAATTAGTTTGCATATGCATAGTTCAATTCTAACTTTGTAGGAACAAAACGCAGCTAGTGTATAATAACAACGAAAAAATTCATGCTACAAACAAACAACTTTAAGCTTTAAAACTTTAAGCAATAGAACTCAATTTGACTCATCACATCATAGCATTGTACTTCGGTTGACCGACGGCGTCGACGCGCGGCCGAGACAAAGAGACAATAGACATCGCTTATCTTATCTATCTATTCACTTTAGTAAATCCTTGCCGGGGGTGCGACGGTGCGAGTGTACGGATATATTGGGATATACTGATATATTCGGATTCGTAAAGACAAGAAGAGTGATTCATGAAAAGAGAAAGATATATATCCTTTATATCTATATCCCCTGAGCTACCCATCTCTAGCGTATAGCTGGTCTATCTCAGAATAATGACCATTATTCTGAGATCGAGTTGTACTGACCACAGATACTTAACGACTAAACTACAAGTAGGCCAGACGTTTGTCTGATACGTAGATATTCTTTGATACGTAGTATCTTCTTAGTAGTTTGTGGTCTTAGCATGAATCTAGTATAACTGGATCGGTCATGAGGAGTGGGGGATAATGACCGAACGGGATAGTCTTATGTATCTTTCAGTAGGAGTAGCAGAGAAAGCGCTGTTATTGTTTGTCCTTGTCATAGTTTCACTTTTCCACCGCTGCCACAACCGAGGTTGTGGCAAACAAATTAGTACGTGACATGTCATGTTTGTTCGTTGCTTGTTTAATTATCGTTGTTTTGTATGAAATTGTGCTTTCTCTTATGAAATATAGTGATGGTTAGCGTTTTGAATGCTTGAACTTTGATAAAATACTGGTGAATTGTTCTGTAATCGGCTGTAATAGCCGCTCTGAGCAAAAATATGAGATCATAACCTTTCACACGTAAGTACGGTATTTTACACCTTCCTCTTAACGCAATATGTGAGAATAACATCGTAAAATTACGTTACACTCAAAGCAATGTAGAATCAAACGATTTCAATAAAAATATCACAATTATTTACGCAAATTAACAAAACATTATTTGTAAAATTATCCGCCCAAATTACGTAGGTAGGTAAGAGTCTGAGGTCAGCCATTTTTAAAACTTCTTCTTAATTTAGCTGCATAACAATCATGTTAGGGATACCAGATGAAAATATCATAATTTTATGGGTAATTTTGACCTCGAAGTTTTTTCGTACTTCTAATTCCAAAAAATAAATATACAAATGTTGTGAAGATTAAATGTGGTGTACATTAATTGGTGTGATTGCGATTTGTGATTTCTTTAAATTAAAACCCATAATACATTTTATTTTACGTTTTATTTACTAAACATGTTTAGTTTTGTACCACCTGCGCGAATTATAGGAGGTATTTCATTGTTTATACGCCTAAAAAGAACGGCCCATTGACATTTTATTTAACAATTTTTTAATACCGTCAAACAAGCTAACTTTGCCTCCAGGGTAATCGCCCCAACGTGATATCAAATATTGTGGTAATTTTTACCAATATGGTATCCCCACGTTTATGACGTCATCTATGTCTATCCCTTACGGGCGCACGCGTATAGCTGGTCTATGTAATGCTAGGTCTATGGGTCTTAGCCTATCTAGAAGGATGAATACAAAAAAAAATGTCTATGGATAGCTGCACTTTGCGCCTGACAACACAAACATGTCCGACTTGTGCATAATACAGAAGGTATAAATTAAATACAAAACACAAACGATATGATATCGTTTTTTTCCAAACTCTCTTTAAATAACACACAGAAACCACCAGTGGAGCTTGCTAAACCAGCTTATATGGACAAAAGTGCAAGTTTACAAGAGCTCGGATACAATGACGAGAATGACTTGAGAGAGACAATTTATGGTTTGTTTTTATGAAGTATATGAGGATATTAGATTGTTTGTTATTCCACGTCATATTTTAACTGACCTGTGGTGTTTTAGACTTTTTGCGGACCATACGAGACCCCGAGAAGCCAAATACGCTTGAAGACTTGAAGGTTGTTTACGAAGAAGGGATTTTTGTGAAGGACCCAACGGAAGACAAAGTGCCTGTTATTCGCGTTGAATACAATCCGACAGTGCCTCATTGTTCTTTGGCGACCCTCATAGGATTGTGTATAAGGATTAAAATCCAGCGGTCGCTGCACCATCCTGTGAAACTGGATATTTATATCAAAAAAGGCGCACATACAACTGAAGATGAAAGTAAGTAAGATCTTCGTGTTAAATCGCTCATTGCAATATATTTATTCCCTGTGGCACTTTTAAAACTAATTTTTAGACTAGATTTTCATTCATATCTCGCAATCCAAACATTCTAATATCTAATATTAATCAAAATAATGTCTGAACAGATTTTACAAACCATAAAATTTTATATAACTATTTTTGTTGCCATTACCTGTATGTTGATATTATTAAGTGCTATACTCCACTAAGTAAATGATGAAAGTTATCACTATTTTGCAATGTTTTCTTAAATTGTGTTTATCAGCAGTAAATGTTTGATATACAGGTCAAGTCATGATAATTAACAAGATAACATAAGATGTTATTTATAGTCTTCTAACATTTTAAAGTAACAACATTGTATACTGTATAGGTCTATGCCAATTTTGGCACCTTTATAATTACAAAACTATAAGATGTAGAAAAAGACCCACAAGATGATCCAACAATCTGGTTAAGGTCCGGGAAGCCGATGGATGAGAGCGGCGCAAGACCGGTCGTTGTGGAGAGTCCTGGGAGAGGCCTATGTCCAGCAGTGGATGTCTTTCGGCTGATATGATGAAGTTGTAGAAACATAAAGTAGTGCTTTTACATATAGACAGCTTGCTGTTATACTAACTCACACATGTTAGCTTGAGAATAAGTGTAATTGAACATGATCATCTTCATATCAGCTGGAAAACGTATTCTGCTTGACAAAGGCTAAGGCAGATTAGAGATTGATTTTTACTTAAAGTTTTTTGCACATAAAAATGAAATGTCTTATAATATTGTGTGACATAGATTTTAAACTGTCTAAAATACAAGTTTTACCACCATGACCTTCAAACCTCTAACAATGATAACAATATCTGCTTCAATATCTTGCTGCGGAGCTGCCATTCTGCTGCCAACTGTAGGATTTTTTTCAGCAATAGAAACTAGTTTATTATAATGATCAAACATTTTAAAATCTTTGTTTTTCTTACTATTGCAGGTTCTTGCAGCTCTAGATTTATCTATTTTCTTTGTTATTTAAACTTTATTTCACAAAAGAAAATCTGTTTTATGTATAGGTATCAAAGCATATAGATGCCCTAGTTGTAGAAAGTTTTAAATAATTTTGAAAAATTCTCAAAAATGTCAAGAAGTGAAGGAAACTTTAATTTTGGATATGAAAAGTTTTGATTCCCATACAAATATATGAGAAGTATTAAAATATCTATGATATCTTAACTTTGGTAAATTTCCGATGGCACATCAGCATCCTAGGTACTGAAATGACCCAGGTGACGAATGTGTTCCAATAGCGTGATGTGCTCAATCAAACTCATTTTCGTATGTGGGTATATTGGGTATCAAAACAGAGTTTACAAAGGCAGACTTAATGCCAATTGCCATGGCATGGCATGACATACAAAACAGGTTTGGTTAAGGAGGTTGTAACATTGCAAACAGAGTAATACATTGATTTTGCTTTTGTCTGTAAGAAGGGCAGTGTCATCATTGGCTGACTTTCTCTGTTATGTTATTCATTTATTACTCTTACCACTTAGATACCACTGATTATAAGACTTCCTAAGATTAAACCATCTTAGGATTTTCCGAGTATTAATCCAAATGTGCCCAAGGTCCTTTGGCAACTTAGTTCCTAGAATTGGTGCGGGCACTAGTCTTTTGCGAAAATAACTACCATCTGACTCAAAGAAGAAACTAGGCTTTATTGGGATTGTACCCTTAATTAACAAGAAAAAATATCTTTGTTTCAGTCAATAAACAGATCAACGATAAGGAGCGTATTGCGGCTGCAATGGAGAATCCTAATTTAAGGAACCTTGTTGAGAACTGTATTGCAGACGAAGAATAGAAGTTGACTAGAAAAACTTTAGAGTAGTTACCATGGCACCGGATGCAGCATTCTCGAACCTCAGTGACAAGAACGAATTTACTAAGTTCACTAGATTCCTCGCCTATAAAGGCGTTCAGGTCATAGTAGAATCTAGGAAAGGAGTAAAAATTGAGCTGAGCTGTAAGCCACTAACTTCTGACTCTGATTGGTTCAATCTCCAAATACCAGACTCGCCGGAAGTCAACCAAGCTACCAAAAACGCTCTGCCATCAGACAGAGTACTGGAAACTATACGATCACAGTTGCATGTTGAAATATCAGTGCAAACTGAAGATGGTGATGAAATGGTACTGGAACTGTGGACTTTGGGACTTGATGAGACACAATTTGATACTTCTCTCAAAGCAATGAACACTGTTTATTTCCGAATGGGCATACTTTTAAAGTCCTTGATAACTATCACAAGGATAACGCCAGCATATCATTTATCACGAAAACAACAAATGGAATCTTTCACTATATTCTACAGGGTATATAATGGAGAACCTAAAGTTAAATCATTAGGAGATTCTGTCAAAAACATCCAAGCTGGAACTCTTAAAACTCCTCTAGGAGGCCTATGTTTTTCCGTTGCTTACAGAACCAACTTCTCAATATCACCTAATCGAACAGATAAGAGTAAGACCTTACTTTTAAAGAGTGATCACTTTGAATTGAGTCCTAAGCACGTAATATTTGAGTGCAAAAAGAAAAAAGAACAGAAAGACAAAGAATACAAACCATTAAAACAAGTGGATCTGAATAAACCATTACGGCTAGCTGCTTTTGTTGATGAAGAAGTCATTCAGAGAGCTATAGAGGAATTCTTTAAAAAGATACCTATCCCCAGGTGTAGGCAGAGGGAGATGCCCAGAGTCAAAACGCCCCTTAAAGAATACCCCGTAGAATCAAAGAGCACACAGGATTTGGACACAACTATTCTCTCAAAGAGTCCAACATCTTTTGAGATGCCTCCTAGAAAATTTGCCGGTTTTAGAAGCGAAACTGAACCCCCATTGAAATTGCTTCAATTTCCTTTCGCTGACAACCACCCTATTAGAGATTTAGCGGAATTTTACAAAGATTTCTTTAATGCTCCTCACTTGAAGTTAGCTGACGAATTGGCCTTTATTAAGAGCTCTGAGTCAGTTAAGGAAAATATTGAAAACAATGATGATTTATCTAAAGACTTGGAACTGTATGAGAGTTCCGTGCAAGAGTTTGACGATCTTTTAGCTGAGATGTGTCGTTCGGCAGAATGGAGTGGAAACTAGGGAACATTGGTGATGGGACTGACGGGAAAAGACTGATAAAGAATGGTTACTATAAAGGTTTTAATGTTAAGCCATGTATAACTTACTTGTTGTGAATAACAAGGTAGCAAAAATAATGAGTGTGTAACAGTTGCAGGCTGCTGTAAAAGTTTTATTAAAAGTAATTTCAATTCAAGAACTGCATTTGTTTGTTACGACATGAAATAGAAAAAAGTTCGAATATGTCTAGTGTTTTTAGGGTTCCGTACCCAAAGAGTAAAAACGGGACCCTATTACTAAGACTGCTGTCCATCTGTCTGTCACCAGGCTGTATAGCTGTCTGTCACCAGGTGATAGCTAGACAGTTGAAATTTTCACAGATGAAGTATTTCTGTTGCCGCTATAACAACAAATACTAAAAAGTACGGAACCCTCGGTGGGAGAGGTTTTTTTTGCTAATTTTAATTCACTTAATAAATATGGGCAAACTGACCGGCTGTTACACTCTTATGTTTTAGACACCTTCGAATTTCATATAATGTAGTATACTGGTAACTTTTTATGTAAATAATGAATTATATACTGGTTTACTGCTACAGTTAAAAGTTATTATTATATCAATATGTAAATTAGATTGCAGTCATTTTGTAGTAAATACTTGTTGTCCTATTTTAATTGCTGGCCATTGTAATTCCAACAAATGTTATTTTTATACCTAGCACTTTTTCTAGCAAAAACAAGGGATTGACAACGGAAGATAAATAAATATAAGAAAATGATAATGAGTTACCCAAGTTATACCTAAGTACCTAACACACAAAAAGGTTTTGATATTTCATTTTATCAATTGCTCTTTGTTTGCTAGAAAAAGTTCTATAAGTATAGTTATTTTATAATGAAACCATTTTTATAATACTTAGTCGTCCGCTATATACCATTTGCTTCGTGTACAGTACATAAATGAGGGCTACCGTTTTTGTGCTCACCAGTTGGCGCCACTGTAGATTTAGGTTCAGAAAAACATCTCAAAATTCTTCTATGCTTATTTTTATAAAATCAATACGTTCTAATATACACAAATGTATTTTAACGTCTAAATATGTTATTTTTCAACCTGTTTAATTTTGCATATATTTTAGTTGACACTTTTTTTAAACCACTAACATTTATTGAACCATATCTATTGTTTACTATAATTAATCAAAGATGGACAAAGATTTACCACTATTATGAATAAGGAGTGAAAATTCCCGATAAAAAAGTTTGAAACCCCCCAAACTTCTATGCATTTGGCATTTTGAAAGACCTCCATCTACACTAGCGCCCCTAGCGGCGATATTAAACGCGGTAGCCCTCATTAGAGAAATTTTGACCTTGAAAATCGCACCATTTAATCGTGGTGAACCTTAAGTAAAATGTATGCGGTTTTTAGTAATAAAAAATGCTTTTACCGGTGTTATTACAACTTATTTTTCTTTACTTAAAACTTACCATGTAAGATATTCATAAGTTTTGCAACACAAACCTACTTGGATAGTTGCCCAATCATTCATAAGCTTTTTTGTGATCCACCTTGAGCTTTGGTGACCAACAATAGAATCACATAACAAAAATTGCGGTAAGGTGGATCTTTCCTGATCTTTATAAATATACAATATCAATTAAAAATGAGATGTGGGTCTGTAATGTAATTCTATTACTTGACTTTCTTTCGTTTTGGTGTAATTTTTAATACATGTACCTACAGTGAGCTGCGAAATTGCATGCAGAAATTATGAATGAATTAATTGATGTCGCCAAGCACTTTTGCGGCTGATTGTACATACCATACATGAAATAAACCAATGCTATGTGAAATGTAATTAGTTTTGCAAGTACAAATAGTTGATTACAATATTAACAGGTAAGTTATTTTAATTTTGATTTCGTTCATAGAAAATATAAACATTTGGCTCTTATGCCTTAATAATAAAATTCTATTGAAATTATCATCTCTATTTGATTTTAATTGTAAAAGGACTGTCTCTGAGACAGTGTCTCATTTCAAACACAAAAAGTATGGATGGTATAGAAAGGATCGCAATCTCTTATGGCAGAATTGTTGTAAAAGTGACCGCGTTAAGCTTTAAATAATAGTTCCTAATCTCTCCGGTGGCGCTAGTTAGGCTCTGGGACATGAGTATAACATGAACCATATAAGGCAACAAATAACCCGACCAAATTACGTAGGTTGTTTTTGGTAGTATTTCGGTGTATGGTGGCGCCGCCTAATTACTGTTTTTTGATGGACACTTTTCATACATAGAGATTTGGCTCCTTTATACAGTCTCCATGCATATAAGGCAACAAATAACCCGACCAAATTACGTAGGTTGTTTTTGGTAGTATTTCGGTGTATGGTGGCGCCGCCTAATTACTGTTTTTTGATGGACACTTTTCATACATAGAGATTTGGCTCCTTTATACAGTCTCCATGACAAAAAGAATCATACTCCGGCTCCGCTCAGTGATGCGCGACTTTGAATGATACTAATTCGATTATTATAATCATTCGACTAATTTGAAAATCATTGGAATATTATATTAGTATATACTAATCGAGTCGACGCCCGCGCGAGTCGAGTTGACGTTAGTTGAATGACTACTAAAATTCAACTAACGTCAACTGTACTCACGCGGGCGTCGACTCGATTAGTATATACTAATATACTAACTCCCGGCCGAGTCGAATAACCCAAAGCCGAAGTCGACACGACGAATCGCGAGCGAACTATGAGCGAAACTCTTCCTTCTTAGTAAATTATACGGCGACACAGTCACGCTTACGATAGTCATTCGTTCGTGCTTCGTTGACGTTTTCCCGCATTCGGAGCTAAGGAACGAATGACCAGCATTAGCATAACTCTCTTGACCATATACTTGTCTATGACAGGGGAGCTCAGCTTCTAGTAATTTATTTAATGAATGACCACTGTAAATAAGACTTAGTCGTCTTACAATTTACTATGATGAGATTGTTATGATTACACTGGTTAGTGCAATAGATATAATATTTTAATTTAAAAAGCAGTTATAATTTTGTGTATTTAATTTAGAGGTCGGTCTTTTGGGTCTGACAAGCGGTTTTAGCTTTATGCAAGTTTTTATTTGATTTTATTTCGTATTGAGTCAAATCATGCAGCTCATTTTTTGATCAACTTCCCGAAAGTCCAGTCGAGTCGAAATTCTCTACACTGTGTAGGTAAGTCGAATGACAATGCAATATTATGGTACCATAGAGCTAGTCTGATGGAGACGGAAGGCGGCCGTAGGAACTCCTTAATTCGGTCGTCGAAAAAAAGCTTCTAGGTACCTACAGACTTTTTGTCAGAAACTTATACGAGCTTTATATTAACTTGCACTGCTCATCAAAGTTAAACTACATATAACAAAAGTTTCATTGAAAAATAGTTATTTGTTATTATACAAGAGTGCAAAGTTGTATTTTAACCGCGAGTGTGGAATTAGACCGCGGGCCAGGAACAGATTTCCACGACCAATCGCCTCCCGGGTGAAAACTCGTATAGAAATACAATATAAATAACACGAATTGGCAGGAAATCGTATGTACAGTCGGCAAAACTATTAGTTAACTATGAAAAAATATGTAGAGTATGCAAGGGAGCTAAACCACAGAAACGGCGGAGTCGGCGGATTCGGAACAACCGCCGGTACGGGTACTTGCACAATGTGGGTGTCGCGACAGACGCGAATTTATAACGCCCAAGACGAATTTCCTTGCGGCAACACCTAACAGCGCCCTCTAGGTGGAATTGTGGTAAGTTAATCCGATGTGAAGGTTAAAGCAGTAAAAGACAATATGGCGCGTGTGAATGAGCAAGGCGCGCGAGTTCTCGAAAGTGATATAAAGTGAGGAAGTCTACAGCTGTCCAGAATCATCTAAAGCTAAGTATTTTATCTGCTTAGTGGCTCGCAGTGGTGGTATGGTTTCTCTATACGATTATCTCCTTATTTGTTTCGGCTTGCCACGGTCTCCGCCGTGGAAGCAATAAGTTTGTGTGAGTACAACTTGCTACGGTCTCCGCCGTGGAAGTTGTGTGGAGCCCATCTTAGGTAAGGCGGACTAGGTAATTTATAGATTATGTAGGAGAGGGGTGATGATGTGTCTCCCCCTACAGGAGAGGAAGTAGTGAAGGCCATCCGATCACTGAAGAACGGGAAAGCCCCAGGAGTCGACTTCATCACAGCGGAAATGCTGAAAGCTGACGTCTCTACCGCTGCGAACGCGCTGACGCCCCTACTACGGAACATCTGGTCAGCCGAGGAGTTACCCGACGACTGGAACAAAGGGCTTCTTATCACCGTGCCCAAAAAGGGAGACCTCAGTGAATGTGGCAATTGGAGAGGCATCACTTTGCTCTCGATTCCTTCTAAGGTGCTCTGCAAGATCATCCTGGACAGGTTGTCGAGGGCCGTCGAACCTCTTCTTCGCAAAGAGCAGGCTGGATTCCGACCCAACCGATCGTGTACGGACCAGATCAACACCTTGCGCATAATACTCGAACAAGCATCAGAATGGCAGAGGGAAATGTACTTGACCTTTGTGGATTTCGAAAAAGCCTTCGACACGCTGCGATGGAGCTGTATCTGGGACCGGCTGCGTGAAATTGGAGTCCCCGAGAAGATCACGAACATGATTAAGGCCATCTACAGGAAGTATTCTTGTAGGGTGACTCACGACGGCCTCGTCTCGGAGGACATACCGGTCCATGCGGGTGTTCGTCAGGGGTGTCTCCTTTCACCTCTCCTATTCCTTGTCGTCCTCGATGGCATCATGAATAACACCACCAACAGCAAGCGCCGCGGCATAGAGTGGGGACTGTCCAACGTCTTGGAAGATTTGGACTATGCCGATGACCTATGCCTATTGAGCCACACGCGCGCCGACATGCAAGCCAAACTGGACGACCTACGGCGAGACGCTTTGGAGGTGGGACTAAAGATTAACATCCGGAAGACCCAGGAAATGAGGTGCGGAGCGACAAGCTCGTTGCCGTTGCTCATCGGCACAGAGGGAGTGGAGAAGGTCCACAAGTTTACGTACCTCGGTAGTGTAGTGTCGGAAACAGGAGGGACCGAAGAGGACATCGCTTCGAGAATCGCCAAGGGGAAAGCAACCTTCGCACAGCTCCGTCCGGTATGGCAATCGCGGAAACTGACTAGGAGAGTTAAGCTCAAGATATTCCGGTCCAACGTGAGAACCGTATTGCTGTACGGATGTGAGACGTGGAAGGTCACTAACAACATCTCGCGTCAGCTCCAAGTCTTCATCAACCGCTGTCTTCGCCGTATCCTCGGTGTATACTGGCCCGAGAGAATATCCAACGTAGATCTGTGGGAACGTTGCGGTGAGACTCCGATCGACCAGCAGATCAAACGCCGCAAGTGGAACTGGATCGGCCACACGCTCCGAAGGGACCCGGATCACATCCCGAGGCAAGCCCTAGACTGGAATCCCCAAGGAAAGCGGAAACGTGGTCGCCCTAAGCAATCCTGGCGGCGGACGATCATCGCAGAGGCGGCGACCATTGGCAAGACGTGGAGCGAAATGAAGCGCGAAGCTCAAGACCGAACGGGATGGCGGAGCACTGTGGATGCCCTCTGCCCCATCTAGGGGATATAGGACCATAAGTCAAGTAAGTCAAGGAGAGGGGTGGCTTCGGCTGCTGACGTCTCCTTTATCAATATGTAAGAGTGACCACAACGGTGGCCGACTCTAGGAGTTCTGTGGCCTTGGCTGCTAGGTTCTCCTTTATCCTGTGCAGGAGTGCAGAGATAACTACGGTCGCTTGGTATTCCATTATCAGCACGTATTATGCATGTACTGAGCACACACTTTGCGAAGGGCGGCTACATTGGTAGCTGATATATCCTACATCCGGCCGGGTAAGATGTGGCTCGCTAGTAAAGATGTTATATTTATGTGTGGGGTTAATTGTTAGGAGAATACCATGTTCATAGAGCAATTTCACCCACAGATCTCGGTGCGATAATACAGCCGCCATAAATTAAGCGAAGCAGAGACTGAGGCTCCTCTGGCCCTGGAGTAGAGCAGAGGTCCAGAGAGAGCGAGGATGAAGAAACCTTCATAGTATATGAAAGTATGTATGCTAAGCATTCTATAACTTTTACACCCATAGTAACATTATATTTGTTGCCGCCTTTCCCCTTTTTACGGTCTCATTTATATACCGTAGGCGGCTAGGGGAGAGGCGGCCACAGTGGGTGCAAGTATAATATGCGGGCAGTAGCCTTCAGGTATCTGATAAATAGGATACCTGAAGATTCCTTAGAGGAATTTTGGGAAGATGTGGTTTAGGTTGTAAATAAATATAACTAAACTATGGACTTACATTTTATTAATTACCACTTAATTTTCATTCCTTTCATAATAGCCATTTTTATTTTTATACACAAATTCTTAGGTACTCAAGTAGTTTTAGTTCATAATAGATGCAGATGATTGTGCCCATAGTTCTTACTTATGAATACATATATTCATTCTAGAAATCTATAATATCAAATCATACATGTGTAAGGACCATTTTTACTAAGAATAGCAGAGAACACAAAGCAAGTCGGCACAATGATGTTTAATTCGTTACGAACGCGAACCAGTGTAACTGGAACTAACCATTCATACCTGAAAAGTATGTAGAGAGAGTCAGACTTACGCTGGTTAATGCTCGGTACTCGTAGAGGAGATTAGTTACTACTAATTAGTAGTCATTTCTAATTCGAATACAGAGATTAGTAATCGCCACAAACTACTAAGAAGATACTACGTATGTAATCGCTAATCATTCGAATAGACAAATCATTCGATGTCGCGCATCACTAGCTCCGCTCTTGGCTCGCACGCGAATGTAAACCGGACTTATGCTTTTGCATTAGTCTCAGAGTAAAGTAATGGCGTACCACATCATCGCACCGCACCAAGGTCATTGTGCGACGCACCCATAAGTAAGAGCGAGAAAGAGATATCGCTTTCTCGCTCTTACTTATGGATGCGTCGCACAATGACCTTGGTGCGGTGCGACGGTGTGTTACAGCCTTAAGTATAGTTTGTCAAACTAGTACCAAAAAAAGGATGAGTATGGTTTTTTTGGTTCTTATTTACTGCCAATTTGGTTTGAACAAATATAGTTGGTCAAGCAAATCTTGTCAGTAAATAAAAACACAAAAAAACTATACACATCCTTTCCTTTCGGGTGCTACTACTAGTGTAAGACAAAGATAGTATGATTATCTTTGTCTATGGTTGAAACGATATATAAGATATAATAGATCAGTCTGGTAAAAATATGTTGCTTTTTTTTCTGGCAACATTTATATGTAACTGTCATGCCATCAAAGGTGTTGCCAGGCGTACGATAATTATTGTACATGTACGATAATCTGGGGCCCGGTACGATGCACGTTCCAAAGAGCATTATCGTACGCAAAAGTACGATAATTGCAGCAGCAGACAATGTCACCCAAAACGTCTGGTATTTAAAGCAAAATATGATACTTTCCCTCAGAAATAGGCTACAATTAGCACCTTTTGGGGGTTCGGCGGCTCCTTAGTGTAAGTCAAAAATGTCGAAATCTCCTGTAAACCGTTTGGATCTATTACAAATTTAACACAAATACAAAACTGATTATACATTGGACATGTAAGCTTATTTTGCAAGAAATTTTTATATTCTTTGGGTTAGACGTACTAGAATTTTTGACAGGCGTACGATATTTTTTACATCGGTACGATAATTTTAACACTCAAATACGATAATTCTCTTCCGCTCACCTGGCAACACTGATAAATGGAAGAAGGACGAAGTGTAGTGTAGAGCCAAGTGATTATATGCTCTTTGGTGTAGGGCTAGAGAGCGTCTACACTACAAATAGTACAAATTCAAAACAAAATGCAGTGCTAGTTCTTTACGTATAAGTTAATAAATATTATGTGGAGTATAAAGTGTCTATCAGATATTAAAGTAGCTTTTATCCGTTAATTGAAATGTTTATTTAAGTGCACACAGTGATATTTTCCAAACATAACCTATAACGAGACTACAGCAAAAATGTTTTCCATTTGCCGACAAACACATCCTGCCACAGGGATAGAACATGCCGTCAGCTGTTGTTTCTTCAACAATGACGAGACCTGCTTGGTTACGGCGGGCGCTAACATTATCAAAGTCTTCAGGTTGCTACCAGAAGGACCTAGTAGGGAGGTTAACGCCGGTAATTTTTTTACGTTTCGTGGTATTTTTTTTACGAATATTGCATTTTGTGCTCGATATTTAATTAAGTATCATCGTCGCTTAGGTCTGCTAGCGTTAATTCAGATTCAAGCAAACCTCTGCTTTTCTACTAGAGCTTGCTAATCGAACACCTAGAAGAGTGTACTCTATACCAGGGATCACCAATTCGGTTTTTAGGGGTCCGGCTTTTAAAATAAAATGACCATCGCGGTCCGTTTCTACTTGAGTTTATTAAATAAGAAAATGGAATGTATAGATTGGTGGTCCGGATCCGGACCGCGGTCCACCCCTGTGGTGACCCAGTGCTCTATACAGTTATACTATCTTAGGCTTTTTTTACATTCAGCAAATTGTTTGTTTTCGTCAATCTGAGATTGGTTTAATAAACTGGTTAAGTACTTCTTAATTTGCAAACTTCTATATCTATAGTGTCTAGTCATTGTTACATCCAGAACATTTTCGTAATTTAGTTTTAAAAAAAAGTTAACTTTTAGTTGGTGCTGTATCACATATCTTAGATTATAGATGCAGGCTAATAGTTCATCAATGGTTCTTGAAGATCTGATACCTCTAAACCGGACCTAAAAACCGGACAAGTGCGAGACGGAGTCGCCCACCGAGGATTCCGTACTTTTTAGTATTTGTTGTTATAGCGGCAACAGAAATACGTCATCTGTGAAAATTTCGACTTCCTAGCTGTCACGGTTCATGAGATACAGTGATTGGTGACGGACAGTGAAGTCTTAGTAATAGGGTCCCATTTTTACCCTTTGGGTATGGAACCGTAATAAAATGTCCAGCCTACATAAGACTTAAATTTCATTCCATTTTTACAGCTGGCCAGCCAATACCCCCAAAAATGAAGCTAGAATGTCTTGCAACATACACACTGTGGGGAAATGTGATGTCTTTGGCTTCAGTGAAAAGCCCCAGCTCTGGACGAGACTTACTGCTTGTATCTTTCAGGGAGGCTAAGCTATCGGTTTTGCAGTATGATCCTCAGACTAATAACTTGATTACTCTGAGCATGCACTATTTTGAGGAAGAAGATATGAAGGTAGGCCATGTTTGCTTACATGTGATAACATTGACACATTCATATTTGAATAAATAAGTAGGTATATTAAATCCCTAAGGGTCTTACTGTACAAATAAATATTCAATTCAATTCAATAAAAAATGCAGAATGGTTGGACCACTCACCCTCACATCCCCTGGATCCGAGTAGATCCAGAGGGCCGATGCGCTGTCATGCTGCTCTATGGCAAAAAGCTGGCAGTACTGCCATTTCGGAAGGATGTCACTTCGGAAGAAGGAGACCCTTTGGAAGCCAAGCCACTTGCTGACTTGAAGAAGAATGTAAGTTGTCTATCTACCCATCTATCTATGACTTTTGTAAAGTGCTATAGGTAGGCCCAAGAGACGGAAAAAGGGATGATGGAAGACAAAAAATGAGATGGGAAGACGAGTTCAGGCAGGTGGCTGGAGCCTTCTGGAGAAGACAGGCTCTGGACAGGGACTCGTGGAGGAATATGGGAGAGGCCTATGCCAAGGGCAACCAGACAAGACGTCTGCGGAGAAAGGCTAGCAGTTAGCAGTAAGTAAGTATAGGTAGGCCAGCTCAACACTTTGCTGCTTTTATGCTATTTTATTAACCGCTACTACACAACAAAGACATGGAAAAATACTCAAAAGCTTTTGGTATATAAAAAACCAGCCAAGTGCGACTCGGACTCGCGCACCGAGGGTTCCGTACTTTTTAGTATTTGTTGTTATAGCGGCAACAGAAATACATCATCTGTGAAAATTTCAACTGTCTAGGTATCACGGTTCATGACTTTCATGAGATACAGCCTGGTGACAGACAGACAGACGGACAGCAGAGTCTTATTAATAGGGTCGTTTTTACCCTTTGGGTACGGATTTACGGAACCCTAAAAACCAGCGGCGGCTGGTGATTCTATATTATGGGTGTTCACTATCACAGTAAAAAACTACACATTCAATTAACCGACACAAAATACGGTCATTGAACTCTCTTATAGAATTTCGCTATTACGAATATCTTGACGACCGATAGACGCTAACTGCAGTTCATTTTACAAATGGATTCTAGGTTGTGAATGTTGTTTTAAAATTTTATGGAAATATGTGCTAAATTGTTAACACATCGGTTTCGGTCCAAGCAAACTCACCGCACAGCCGTCGCCCGGCCCGCCCGCGCCCGCTCCAAACAAGACATATGTACTTAGGTAGGTAACACGATAAACTAAAACACCTAGTTACTTTTATCACAGCGACATAACACAACCACGGTGTTTTTGCATATTGATCTTATTTAATGACATATAAGTTTTTGTTTTTGACGAACATTGTTACGAAAGTTCAAGGTTTTCCTTTTATATTGAACTCGAGTCGATTTTGTAAACTTTTTTCACATTCTCCCGTTAAATTCATTCATTTTAAATACCTCACAACAAACAAATTATGTGCACTTACTGCTTAAACTCTTGGTTAATTATTTATAATAAAAAAATGCCAAAATTCCATTCACGCGCGTACTTTAAAATTGACTACTAACTAAGGTCTGTTTACAAACAAGTGACAAAATGGCGCGCACAATGCGCGCGCATTCGACGAGAGGGCGCAAGGTCAAACGGGCTACGGAGCGCCGCTCCAATTTTACCTCTTTCTTCATAGAAAATCTTCTGTTTCACGTGCGGAACTGTAGCGAAACTTCTCTTTCGCTCTCATTGAATTTCCTATTGATTTTATGTACTAAATCTTTTTCATAGGAGCGCAATCCAAAGCGCTCCGCTTCGCGCGTTACCTATGATTCCTATGAAATTATAGGAGTAGGCCGAGTAGTATAGGCCGTCTATAAACTTATAATGAATAAAGGTAATTATTTAATTGGTATTTTACTTTTGTACGATAGATCTTAAAGAGTAATATATTAATTAGGCACTATAATTTCATTATGATTATTTATGGGAGTGCACTGCACAAGCGCTCCTTAGAGGAAGCCGCGCCTGCTAAAAACCATGACCTTAAATCAAAGATAGATATAACTCCGTAATAGATGGATACAGTCTAAGGAAAAAACGTGCCTCGAAAATCAAGAAAATTTGATTCTCGTTCAGAGGGCGCTACTAGCTTTGGCTTACTGTCATATAGATGGCGTTGACGGTTTCGTTTGTTATTTAACAATTTTAATGCATATCAGTGAAAGAACATGGGTCAAAATCATAAAAATAATTAATGCAAATAAATAATTCATTTATCCATATTTAAATACATTTTATCGTATTTTTATAAATATTTATTTTTAGTTTTAAAGTGTGTTGACAGATGGCAGTGAATTTACTGAGGTTACAAAATTTACTATGACAGTACCGCTCTAGTATAAGTTACTCTATGCCTTAAATGTAGTTATATTATGTATCTACATTTTGATGTTATGTGAAAGAAACTCTGGTCTGTTTATTGAACCAATTTCTATGAAATTCGAGGTTAACGTTTGTTGGAATATAAGATTAATTGTTTTAAAACCATACCCTGAGGGAAGGAACTAAAAGTGAACAGACCAAATGCCATGCAGACAGAGCTGTAGTGTTAATTAATGTTTTCATGTCGCAGGCACCAACAATCCCAGTAGTCCGGGCACCAACGCTAGCGTCCTATGTAATAGTCCTCAAAGACTTGGACGAGAAGATAGACAACATATTGGACATCCAGTTCTTACATGGTTACTATGAACCTACACTACTGTTGTTGTATGAACCTGTGAGGACGTTTGCTGGGTAAGTACATTTTATGTAATTTTGTAAATTTTGCAGTATGGTATGGTTTTCGGATAATGGTTAAAAAGTAATTGTAGATACAATAAAGTTAACGAAAGCAAAGATGCTTGCAATGCAATGTGCAACTGAAGGGACTACGCTCTTTTCTACACTCTTTGCTTTGCTTAATCTTCTAGAGGCAGAGGGTTAGAGCCGGCGTAGCTTTATTTGACGTTCATAAGCGCATTGTAAAATGCCTAACTGAATAATAAACTATCTTTATTTTTGTAAGGCGTTTGTCGTCTAGTGTTAAACGCAGTTCATAACTGAAGCACCACGAAGCACAATGTACCAATATGTGAACTTCGGAAAACTTCAGTTGTATTTAACACCCTATGTGAACTTCCACAGCCGTACAGCAGTGCGCAACGACACCTGCGCTATGGCGGGGGTGAGTTTGAACATGAGCGCGCGCGTGCACCCCGTGATTTGGGCGACGTCCGGGCTGCCCTTTGACTGTCTGCGCGCCGTGCCCATCCAGCGCCCACTGGGTAAGTCTATTAAATGCCTGGTTTTGACGGCCTTTATGTAAGGCCTTTCAGCACGCACGACGCTTCACACGTCTCTTGAAAGCCTCGGTCTTCGGGTGCACGTAAGGCATTAGGTGTCACGCTGACTTTTTTCCTATCGACTTCGCCAATTCGGCGCGGCGTCAACAAATGAGTTCACATCCTATATATAAGATGATGATGATTACGAAAAGACAGTTTTCTATATTAATTGTATGAGAAGAGACAACACAGAACTAGGTACACTTCGAGTCGTGTATAGACATTTAACTGTTTGCATGCCAGTCGTTTGAAATGTCTAAGTCTTATCTCCATACTTGTTTTTCTTCTGTGTGTAACTATTCATCAAATCATCATTCATTCCCTTTGCCCCATTACTTTTTGTGGAATTTTTTTTCGACTTTCAGGTGGTTGTTTGATAATGGCTGTGAACTCCCTGATCTACCTCAACCAATCAGTTCCGCCGTATGGTGTGTCTCTCAACAGTGTTGCCACGCACACAACGAACTTTCCTCTCAGTAAGTATCCATCCTCTCTAAGAAAAATATTCTTTAAAAATATTATCCTTGACTGTACTCTTCTTTCCACAGGCAACTAATACTCATCGAGACAATTCTAACAACCGCAGAGTTCCCATGGCCTTCTGTCTCCATCATCAGATCAGCTCCATATCATCATAATATTGCATTGTCATCCTATTTACATATGTATGCAAAATTTCAGCTCAATCGGAAAGTGGATCAAATTTAGCTTCCAAGATTTGACCCACACTAACAAAATAACATACATACATACATACTAACAGGGCAAGTCAAATAAAAGCTTGTAAAAATCAACTTGGGTTTACCACAAAGACGGAATGTCCAGATATCTTTCAAATAATATCATAATATGATCAGAATCTGGGTTTTTATTGCATTGCAGGCTTTTTATGTGCTGTTTCGATCAAGAATGATCTATTATGACGGTCCTTCAACGCTAATTACTAAGTCTAATTTGATCTAAGGAATTCCAGATTTTTGGGGGCAATATTGTGTCATTGTCATACCTCAGTAGGCACTCCTTTGTATTTCAACTATTATTAGTGTAAACAAGTTTGGAAACAAATCAAATTATTTTATTAAATATTTTGATTTGTGTTTTTTTTTTCGGCCTTCACCACTGGAGGGTTTCGTCACTTTTTCTTTAATATATGACATCTATTACAGTTTTTAATATTATTAGTGTATTTATTTTATAGGAATTCAAGAAGGCGTGTGTATCACGCTAGACGGGGCCTGCGTGGCCCCGCTAGGAGAGGGCCGGTTGGCGCTGTCGCTGAAGGGCGGGCAACTGTACGTGCTCACACTGCTGGCGGACTCCGTGCGCAGCGTGCGCAGCGCGCATCTCGACCGTGCCGCGGCCTCCGTGCTTACTACCACTGTGCGTATATAGGCGCCTCGCGAGCAATTTGCCGCGCGAAGCAGCTCAGCCTGTGTAGACGTGCCTCGGCCGCATCGCCTCGGGCAAGGCATGTCTCCATTGACCGAGCTGCTTCCGGCGGAAATTTACTCGTTCTGTGTGTAGGTACCCGCCTTATAAGTTACGAAAAGAAGACCGGGTGTCTGATTGTTATTTCATTTCGTATTTGATCGTTCTGAAGTGATAGTATCATCGGCAAGATCATCGTGCAAGCATCCACATGATCGCCGGTACAACCCAACCACCCGGCGATTCCCTTTGATGCGTGCCCAAAAAACCGACAACTCACGGGTCGCAGGCGATGATAGATGATGATTGGCGGCGACTGCCGAGTATGGCCTCTACACTATCGTGCCCGCCAGTCATCGTCTATCATCGCCGATAGTGTAGAGGAGCCATGACGATTGCAATGGCAATTACTTTGTCACATTAGAGTTGCTGCAGATTTAGCTTAGATAATACCCACGTTTGCGGAAGCCAGCATACAGTTTTTAATGATTCCAGATGTGTGTAATAGAGGAAGACTTCCTGTTTCTCGGCTCACGTCTCGGAAATTCGCTGTTATTGAGAGTGACAGAGAGAGAGAATCGAATGTTGTTCTCCGTGGACAAACCCTTGGAAGCCACCGTCGATCTGACTATTGAGAATGGTATGTGAATCATCTGTATTGCAAACGCAATGATACTTCTGAGAAAGAAAATAATAGGTAGCGAATAATCCTTTACCATCGTGTTTTTACGGAAACCCACGAAGGTGTTGTGCTATTTCAGTCAGTCTCAGTACAAAAAGTACTGAGGTTGACTGAAGTAGCATGACAAATACCAACGTTTCCAAGAAAATACGATGGCAAAAGATTGTTCACTACATCTGTACCCAAAATTTGTCATCAAAATGATCAGGTAATGTGTAAATGTATTTTTTAAATTATATTACAGAGCAAGAATACGCAAATCAAACCCAACAAAAAGATAAAGACGCTGACCCCGCGGCGAAAAAACGTCGCCTGGATTCTCTGTCTGACTGCATTGCCACTAATGTCATCGAAATTAGCGACAAAGATGAGTTGGAAGTGTACGGAAGCGACATTAGGACGTCCACTCAGCTGACCAGCTATGTGTTTGAGGTACGTTAACGTGAAATGTGATTGGTCATAATAGAAGGCCTATGCAATTTTGACTTGCTTTATGTTAAAAATTAAATTCGTTCGTGGTCCTAATATAATAGGGGATATTACTGCGATGTTCTGCCACCAGAGTGCAGCACTAGCCTTTTTAGTAAACCATAGAGTAACTTATACATACTTTACCTTTAACAGGTTTTTGACAAGTTTTCAAAGATAATAAAATATGACATTGATGCATCAAGGCCATAAGGCGGTGTGTTTACAGAGGACCTACCGGGAAACGCGAATCCGAAATTTCGCTATCTGCCTCTTTATCGCTCGAATATGCAAGAGTGACAGAGACGTTAGATAATGAAATTTCGATTTTCTTGTTTCGCGATAGACCCTCATATTGTGGTAGTGGCGCCCCCTACGCAGTTTCGCGAAATATTGCCTATTAGGAACAAGATCTTTTCCTATACAAACATGGCTTAACTTAGTGTAAGCAAAGTACTGTAGTTTTAAATTAGATAAATGCCTTAAGAAACACACTTGATGAATTCATACAACATTGTAAATTTTGGAAAGTCATATAGGTATTCTTCTTCTACCTAGCGTTATCCCGGCCTTTGCCAGGGTCGGCTTTCCTACTTGCCTTTCTCCACTTTGCTCGATCCTGGGCGTCCTCTAGCATCAAGGGCTAGGTTAAGGCATATGTTTCCCACGTAGTCAGCTGGCCTGCGACAAACGTGGATGAACCACCGAAGGCGACATTCTTGGCGCTTCTCCGCTACGTCACGGACTGCGAGGCTGCCACGGATGTACTCGTTACGGATGCGGTCAGCGCTCGTCGCCGCACATCCACCGCAGCATCTTCATCTCTGTAACGCGAAGCTCTTGAACGTGCCTTCCAAGCCGGCCAAGTCATATAATTATTGTACAATACAATACAAATAATCTTTATTGCACACCTCAATAAAAGATCACAATACAAAAGAAAACAGAAACACAACCAAAGGTAAACAACAGGCGGTCTTATCGCTAAAAAGCAATCTCTTTCCGAAACCACAGACAGACCCCTACGACCTACTAATTGACACCTTTTGCTTCAAAATAATATTTTTTATGTCGGTTGCACCGAACCGCCTGTTGCCGTTAAATCGTTCGCAAAATTTTATGTATTAGAATTTTTCATTGTTCACTTGCTGATTGCCGTAGATCAGTCCGTTAATTACAGTTGGTGCAATTCTGGGCCTTAAGCTCTGACGTTGGTGGTTGACGGTGTGTTATTATGACGCCGTGGAACTTTCCACATGTCGTCACCGTAAAGAGGGCCGTCTTTTTGCGTCCGTTACATGAAGGCCGCTTTATGACGGCACCGCTTTCCTAGGAAACCAAAGATTTAGTCTCTCTCTCTGGTATGGAAAGTTTCAACATTTCTAATATAAGGATCGTGACCTAATGTTATATTATGAAC
This sequence comes from Cydia strobilella, assembly GCF_947568885.1. NCBI lineage: Eukaryota > Metazoa > Arthropoda > Insecta > Lepidoptera > Tortricidae > Cydia > Cydia strobilella. Next base: position 18,161,884 of record NC_086042.1, on the reverse strand, counting down.
GAATGATTTCCAGGTTTGCGACTCCCTGCTCAACATCTGTCCAATCGGCGACGTGTCCATGGGCGAGCCACAACTACTCTCCGAGGAGTACAGTCGGACGGCGGAGATGCCCGCGGTGGAGCTGGTCGCCTGCAGCGGTCGCGGCAAGAACGGCGCGCTGACTGTACTGCAGCGCAGCGTGCGCCCGCAGCTCATCACTGCTTTTAACTTACCGGGTAATGTATTTATCATATGGGTTAAACCAAATTGTCAGTAAATAGAAACAAAAACACCGGCCAAGTGCGAGTCGATGAGTCGCACGATGGGTTCCGTACCATTACGCAAAAAAGTGCAAAAAAATCACGTTTGTTGTATGGGAGCCCTATATTTATTTTATTCTGTTTTTAGTATTTGTTGTTATAGCGGCAACAGAAATACATCATTTGTGTAAATTTAAGATACAGCCTGGTGACAGACGGACGGACGGACAGCAGAGTTAGTTATAGGGTCCCGTTTTTACTCTTTGGGTACGGAACCCTAAAAAACTATACTTATCCTTTTCTTTTGTGTGCTAGTATTAGTGTAAGACAAAGATAGTATGATGCTCTCTGTCTATGTTTGAAAAGAGACTGTCTTTTGACAAATTATACAAACAGGTAAAGTTAAAAAAACTTGAACCATCAAGATCCATAGGTGTTTGATTAGCACCGCGCCAAGTCCGCAATGCGGAATGGGGAATGTTCCGAAGAACTTTTTGATTTGGTGCCATCGTCTCGTTTTTATCACCGCACCTCCCGCCAAAGGAGCAAAGCTCACCCTCACTTCTTATATTCATGGCACACCAAGAATAAGCGGGCATCTCGCTCGTTTCTTTTAAGAACGTGCAGAATGTGGAATGAGTTGCCTCCTGAGGTATTTACTTTGCGCTACGACATGGCATTCTTCAAGAAGCGGGTATTTAGAGTTCTCAAGGGTCGGCAACGCTTAAGTGGCTCCTGTGATGTTGTTTATGTCCATGGGCGACGATGACCGCTTCCCATCAGGCGGCTCGTCGACTCGTTTGCTGACTATCACATTTAAAAAAAGTCGCGCGCCCGCGACTGTTCGAGGTTTTGGTGCTTTCATTATACTAGATGACTACTAGAGTAAATACTGTATACACAACTACTTAAAAAATTTCACTAAGATGACGCCTTAGAATTACGTACAAAGAAAATTCCATCTTGTTGATAATGGCTTTTTCTTAATAATTTCGGCATCAGACGCATTATATAGCGACGTACATAGTTTTAAAGTTCTTGCCCCAGCTATGTACGGCGAGCTGCAAAATTGTATGGACACATTATGAATGGATTCTCATTTATAAAGTGGCCGTGTAATTTTGCGGCAGGGTGTACCTGCTTGGGATCAGTCAAGCAGGACAGATTCGAGTCGAGGACTACTTGACAGACAAACATGCATGGTCCAAACCAGAAACTGTAATAAAAACAAGTAACAATTAATAGTACATTTCGATGCTAGTGCGGAAAGTATGTCATTACTTCACGAGTACCGAGATATCTTGCCACGAGCAGCAGGCGAGTGGCAAGACTCGGGACGAGTGAAGAATGATATTTCAGCACGTGTATCGAACGACGTTTTTTAATACAGGCGAAAAAATAAGAAAAACAACAAGTAAGGAATTCGAAACTTTTATATTATTAATTCTGTGACATCACTGACATTGACATTATGAAGAGGTGTTTTTTTAGCTGGGTGTTATTATTATTGAACCCACTTCAATAAAAGTTTTTTTTTTAATGCATGATCTATAAGACAGAAACAATTGTAAATATAAAACATTGTACTAATATTACCCAAATAATCGTTGATTACGATTATTTGTGTATCGTACATTTATAAAAACAATATCGAATGTTGCCTTTGGAAACTTAAAGCAAAAAGAAAAACGCCTCTTCTTTTACAGGCGTTCCGTTCCATTCAGACAACTTATTAAGAACGATTTTTCAATATTCAATATAAAAAAAATAGACGTGTTATAATGATGAAGAGGTAAGTAATAAAATTTGAAATATGTAAATTTTTCGTATTCTTACATTAACAGTAGGTTTTTATGTTGATTACGACGTTTAAAGGAAACTAATATTAACACTCATCAATAAGTAGTCATAAATTGGAACAAGAATAAATTAAAAAAAATTGGAAAAGTAAAAAGCACTAGTTCGCGAAAACCAACTTTCCGCACGCTAAACAGCTACGTAAAGTAGCACTTATTGAGCAACTGTATTAAAAAATAATTATATTATGGGTATTAGAGTTATAGGTGACACAGCTCAATAAGAAAGCACATGAAATATTTTATGTAGGTTTTTCATAACAATCAGTCAGATTTATATATATGTATATTCTCAGTTCTTTTCTTAATTTTATTTTCTTGTACATTTTTAATAATTTTATATGTTTTCTGAAAGTATTTGTATGATTTGATGTACATATATATTTTTAAATCAAATTTCTATAAAGAATACTGCCTACTGTATGTAAATTCATGAATTCTATAGTAATTTAAATTGTATTTTTCCTTATTTACTCGTAATGCATGTTAATTATAAGATGCATTGTTTTGAAAACATGTGTCCCGCCGAGTTTGTTGCCGGTCCCATATTGGGATATTTGGGATACCCTTCTCCAGTTGAGGGGGGATTTAAATTTTCTCGGGGCAGAGGTGTAGAGGGTTAGAGCCGGCGTAGCTTTATTTGACGTTCATAAGCGCATCGTAATATGCCTACTTGAATAATAAACTTTCTTTATCTTTATCAAACCTTTCGTATGCGCATGTCAAAAAATTGCCATATAAATAGCAATCGTGACAACTTCATGTTTAAGTTGAATATATATGAAGCAGATCTGCTCCTAAGCATACGAAAGGCTGATCCACCAGCCACCACCCTATCTTTAAAATCGAAACCCAACTGTTCCAGGCTGCATAGACATGTGGACGGTGATGGGCGAGCCGGCCGAGGCGAGCCGCGACGCTCACCGGGACATGGAGGGCTCGCACGCTTACATGATACTCACGCAAGAGGACTCCAGCATGGTGAGATACCATTAACTACAACATTTTCCATTTATAATACTTTTGCAAGGATACTTTTGCACTCAATACTATTTTTTTACCCTGCGAAAGCGAAGGTTTAGTTTTTGAAGGTTTGGTTTAGAAGGTTTTAGTTTGGATTGCGGTCGCATTTCTCAACCGATTCTTGTGAAATTTTGTGAGCAGGCTTTTTCAAAATGGTGGAGCCTTGGGGGTTCGCAAGTCTACAACGCACTAGTTTGTTACAATGACCTAAGACTGGATGGGTTCGCGTTCGCGTTATATCCCACAACTTTTATAGCTACTTTCTAGCTCCATCGGGCCAGTTTAGTGACATAATTTTTGCATTATCATTTTATTTCGAAGCAATCACTGAGAAATTGGTGAAAACTACAAATTTAACTACAAATAATTAATGATTGACTTGATTGCTGTGCATGGATGTGAAATGTGAAATCCATGGATGTCACCAGCATGGATTCAATCGCTCTTTCTTATTTTACCAAATGAAAATCCAAATGTTATCATGAGATTACAGATAAGGAGGTATTACATTTACAGAAATGGAAATATAATGATTCTATCTAGAAATAATCTATGGCTTAGAATGAATAAATTAAAACAAATGGAAATCATATTAAAGCGTATTAATATCGTCTATGTATCGTGTTCAGATCCTACAAACCGGACAGGAGATAAACGAGGTGGACAACAGCGGGTTCATGACGGGCGCGCCGACCGTGTTCGCCGGCAACCTCGGCAACAACAAGTTCATGGTGCAGGTCACCACCACGGCCATCCGCCTCATCAAGAGTGAGTACACGGTGCCTTCAGACCACATACACATTACCTGGCTTCTCACATGTTTGTCACATGGGAATTTTAAGCTGGGCTCATTAATATCTGGGAAACATAATAAAACTCAAAAATGCGCGTTTACCCAGAGATAAGACCTAGCTAGATCGATTTTTGAATTTGAATTTGAAATCATTTATTTCATGTAACCGTGACACATACATTTTGTTAGTAAAAAAACAGTTTCAATAGGGTTAGTACCTAAGCCTAATAACAATTATACCTATACCTAAACCTACACACTTAACCTACAAGTTACCACTGTATGGAGCCCATTGGGGAATGTAGCCCCGCACAGTGTAACATTAGCGGACAATCCGGCTTATCCGCTATCATTCTTAAGATGATGTTGGCCCCCGTGATGATGTTGGCCCATGTTTCGCCCCCGAAAACCTCCATATAGCAAATTTCATTAAAATCGTTAGAGCCGTTTCATATATATGTATATGTATACAAGAATTGCTCGTTTAAGGGTATGGTATACGTATTTGTCATTTTATTTTATATAATACTTACTTGTGGCTGTATGTAATTTGTTTTCTATGCCTCACGTCAAAAACTAACAAAATTAATCTCTCGTATAAAACTTTCTCGCGAGTGAAGCGCGGACTGGGATCCGATAGACTTCGTCATTTTGCGTCACTTTCGTTCAAGGAAAGAGCAACCCAGATGCTTGAGCAAACACGGTCATGTTTGCTGGCGTTATTTATTAATTATTGGCTTTGGGAGCATCCTAAGTACGCTGGCGCAGCGTTGGGACTCGCCCCTAGTCAAGCGGTACATACAGCTACACGCACCTGTTGCTGCTCCGCCGCGAAAGTTGTAAATGAAATGTTGTGTTATGTAATGTTTCGTTCTGTTTGTTTTGTCTAATTATTTGTAATACTAACTCTAGATTAAGTTTTTGTATGACCTAACCCTATGGACGTCAAGTTCGAAATAAAGATATTTCAATTATAATGAAATGTTCTCGCTGAATATTTGCAGACGGCGTCCAACTGCAGTCGTTCCAGTTAGAGTGGACGGCGCAGTACGCGGCCACGGCCGACCCCTACGTGTGCGTCGTGTCCACCTGCGGCCGCGCGCTAGTGCTCGCGCTACGAGAGCTCCGCACCAACCAGGCCATGGTTAACTTCTATTTCATCACTTTCTAACAGCATTTATTGTAATAACTGGTTCCGAATCTGCGTTCTTGACGTCAGACTAATAATTTACAACGCAAGACCAACGCAACGTAAGGAAGTCAGATGCAGAGAGAGGTGACCCCCCCCTGGATACAATCAGGCCATGCAGGGGGCATTTCATGAGGCCGTTGAGAGGGAACCCACTTACTGGCGATACAAGTAGGAACCTACTTAGCACAAAAGCGTGATAGTGGTGTCGCTGCTCTACACATTGTAAGTGCTCAACGGCTGAGGGCCCGTAACAATTCAACTTCTAAAACTATCTTTATATTGAATACGAGAATAGCCAGGTCCACACAGAGCGAGCATACGCGCGAGGCAATTTCCTCGCGCACAAAACGGCCACTGTAGACGTGCGTCGCGCATATGCTCGCTCTGGGTGGACCCGGCTACACTTAAAACGTGAGACCTCAGGCCAAAGAGGATATAATAAGATAGAGCGGTACTGTCATAGTAGATTTTGTAACCAATGTAAATTCACTGCCATCTATCGACACACTTTAAAACAAAAAATGAAGATTTATAAAAATACGATAAAATGTATAAAAATATGGATAAAGATTTTTTTTTATTTGCATTAATTATTTTTATTATTTTGACCCATTCTTTCACTGATATGCGTTAAAATTGTTAAATAACAAACGAAACCGTCAACGCCATCTATACGACAGTAGGCCAAAGCTAGTAGCGCCCTCTGATCGAGAATCAAATTTTCTTTATTTTCGAGGCACGTTTTTTCCTTAGACTGTATCCATCTATTACGGAGTTATATCTATCTTTGCCTCAGGCCGAGCCCACACCTAACTGTCCAGTGAGGTTATTTGTCCCAGGCCCAAGAAAGAGCGACATACACTGTTTTATGCGTAAAGTTTTAAGTATGCAACGGCAGGACATGTCAACGATGTTCAAGGAGGGATCCTTCACGTATTCACTCAATCTAACACAAATGTTGTCACATGAAATGAATGTTGTGTTTTCTGTGCGTTAAGGAAATGTTGATTGTTGGCAGTCCGCCCGCCTGGCGCCGACCCGACAGCCGGTGCCGCACCGGCCCGCGCTCGTCAAGGCGGTCCCGTACCGGGATCTCAGCGGGCTGTTCACGTCCGCGGACTTAGATAGCGTTCAGGTGAGAGTGGCTCAAATATCTCAACTGGCTAACATATTCGTCATATGCAAACCCGGAGTAAAAATAGGTATAAACTGTAAAAACAGAAATTATTTTAAAAATTTTAAGCACATTTGGAGTTTACTACCTACTTTTAATTCATAGTGGCAGAATATCATAACGAACCAAAAAGCATATATTGCTTACAGTATTTTTTAAATGTCTGAATGCCATGATGCTGTGTAACAATACATGTGAAATGGAAATAAAAAAGAGCTACTTCCCGCCTAGGCCTGCAATTTTGTATGAAATTTCATTAAATACCTCTCTTCTAGCTGCGCCCGAAACGTGATACTTCCCAGCCTAATATGAAGAATATAATATCAATATTTCATTGCATGTTTGAGAAAACATAGTTATAAATAAACGAAGTCATTCCCGCACCCAAAAATCCCGGGGTATGGTTATAATATGCCGAAGTATTTAAAATAAGTTTAATCTCATCTTGATCTCAACAAAATAAACTAAGGTATCGTATTATTATTATGGCCTTAAACTTAAAAATAATAAATAAAACAATAATTCACAATTCCTTAAATTTAATATGATCAAAGTTTAAATACGATGTCATTTTTAGGGTTCCGTGCCCAAAGGGTAAAAACAGGACCCTATTACTAAGACTCGTCTGTCTGTCCGTCTGTCTGTCACCACTCACCAGGCTGTATCTCATGAGCCGTGATGAAATTTTCACAGATTTATATTATTTCTGTTGCCGCTATAACAACAAATACTAAAAAGTACGGAGTCCGACTCGCACTTAACAATAAACAAAATAATATACAAAATGTTATACTTAATAGCGCCTTTGTTATGAAGCGGATAGATACCGCAACTCGCCGTATTTACCTTGCTAGCTCTACACTTGTTTAGAGTGTGCATCAAAAGATGGCGCCACAAGCGACGCGTACGACGTGTTTCTCAGTTTTCTCAAATATCTTCTAAAATATCGCAAATTGTGGCCCAAAAATTACATTATTATTAATTGATCAGGTTTATTCGTAATTTTAAATGCTTTTTGTCACTATAGTTTTTATTTTGTTTGCATTTTTCATACAAAATTTCACTCGTGTTCTACAACGCGCTTTAGAAGTTTCTTCGATCTCTGAGTATATATACTGTGGCGGTGCAATATCTGTCGGAGGTGTGTTCTTTAGTGTGATGCCACTACTGTCCGTATAGATCGCTACTAGTTAGAAGATCTACAACAGCTCGTGACGTCACGCGCTCGTTGCCTGGCTTCGCTCCTTGTAACGTGCGCTGCGGACGGTCGCCCGCGCGGCTGCGACGTCTTAGCGGCGCATGTTCCTCGGGCGGCCTTAAGTCACGCGGTATTAGTTACACGTTAGCTTAGCTCCGGTTAAATTTCGAGCACTTCCATAACTATGGCGGCGAGGATACTCGATTGCCAGCTTTTTGCCAAATTCCTCGGTTGCACCAAACTGTGTCATGCGCTTAATTTAATTGTATGGAGTTTCATAATAAACCGCCGCGGTGCGCCGGGTGACGTTGATCAGTCTGTCAAGTGCGGATGGTGCAACTGGCCTTACACTATTACGATTGATCACAGACTATTTGGTGCAACCTTAGTTTTGTTTTATTTAATTTGATTTTTCCTTAAAAAAAATTATGAAGCAGAAACGGCTGTGAGCGCACCCTCCCTCCCTCCTCCCTCCATGGCTCAGTTGGCAGAAGCGATTGGACCGGTGTTCCAACGGTTGCAGGTTCGAGTCCTGCCGGAGGTGTAAATTTTTCAATTTTTCCTTTAATTTAAAAATTTGATTTTACTTGTCATTAAAGTGACCATTAACCGTCAGATATTTGTAATATAAAAACTAGGTTACATTGTCTTTTATAATTCAATATAAGTGCTCGCTTGTAATTTGGGTTGTTAGGCGGGCCTTGCCGCCCCTGCCCGTGTCGAGCAGAAAGAATTTAATTTTTAATTGTTCAAAATTCAAAAACGTCATTGTGAATTTTTGTTTTGATGTATAATTTGATAATATTTATATTGAGCGTGCTGACACATCCATGGCACGGCCGGGCCAGTCATGATACGGGCTCACACAAGACATCCCGGTCCATGGTGAGCAAATAAAGGCAACCTGTAAAGTCCGTGCTTCATGGTGAACGGCCAAGCTTCCGACGGTCGAAGGTCATCCTGACTTCCAATTTGACAGCAAACCACCGTTTACGCGGTTGGAAACTAGGCAGCCGTTAAGGCTACGCAATCACTCCCAGCGCGAGCTATGCGCTACGCTTTTACCCGATAACGTGTATTTTCCGCTTTGTAGTGAAAAGCGTCTAAAAACAATCCGCCGAGTGGATCGCTGGCAGTGAATGTATGTGTTAACATTAAGATTTAGATCGACATCTTTTTATTCTGTATGTTTATTCTGATAATGATAATGTAATGTATATGCATTATCATTATCAATATAGGTAGGACTGTATTCTAGACAAGCTTTCTTCCGTACCTTCGTCTGCATGGAACTTAGAGAATATAACCAAACGGAGATGCCTTGTCTGTAATTTTCTGTACAAAAAAGCCTGCCGATTTTTGCGGGGGCGGAACGTTAAATGGATACGTAACGTAAAAATAGCCAAGTCAGATACACGTCAGTCCATACATTGTGTATGACCATTGGCCGACTATTTTCGACAGAGAGAAATGCCTGTTAATGGCTACTCCGTTTGGTTGTGGTTTGGTTATATCCTCTAAGGCGTGGAACGATGACGATGATTGATGAAAACTATCCTATGCTATGCTATGCCCTACGCCGAGCCTCAAACTTTCTCGGTTCAGCAGTTTAAACGTGAAGAGCTAACAAGACAGACAGACAGTTACTTTCGCATTTGTAATTTACATTTTTGTACCTCTTAGAAAAAAAATTGTAGGGACAAAGATAGATGTTCGAATAACCCGGTAGATGGCGCTGTGAGCAAGTTACATCTCGCTAACGTTAGTTCATCGTAAAAAGTACTTGGTATTTCAGGGTTACTGCGAATTTTCGACAGACGGACGGAAAGGGTTCCGTACTTTAATTATAGCATTTTTTTGGGTAGTTCTTCCACACGATGGATAGGACTTCAAATATTTGATCACATTACTTCGGAACGGTGTCAATGCTGATACCATAAATGAATTCAGCACCCCCGATTTATACGAAAACGTTACCAAACCCGGCCTAGCAGCTTCACTGATGTAGATCAAGATAAAAATGAGATCCCTAAATAAACCTTCAAGAGCGGATATCTCAAAAACTATACAAGATATCGAAAAAGTTGACTTATTAAGCCTTGTAACAAATTAAATGTCGTTCAGACGCAAAGTTTCCGAGACAACGAAAAACCGAAACCTGGAACCTTCAAATCCCACTCCACCAAGGTTACGGCCGGGGACTTTCCTCCTAACTAGTCCAAATAAATAAAAGCTTAAAAATTGTGTTCCTATAAGCATTTCCCTCTATACCTTATTATTGCTTCGCCTAATTTGCCTTGATCAAATATTTGAAGTCCTGTCCATCGTGTGGAAGGACTACCCAAAAAAATGCTATAACAAAAGTAATGTACGGAACCCTTTCCGTCTGTCTGTCAAAAATCCACAGTAACCCTGAAATACCAAGTACTTTCCACGATGAACTAACGTTAGCGAGATGTAACTTGCTCACAGCGCCATCTACCGGGTTATTCGAACATCTATCTTTATCCCTACAAATTTTTTCTAAGCGAGGAAAAAAAAAGTTACTTAATTACAAATGCGAAAGTAACTGTCTGTCTGTCTTGTTACCTCTTCACGTTTAAACTGCTGAACCGAGATAGTTTGAGGCTCGGGGAAGGGCATAGGATAGTTTTCATCAATCATCGTCATCGTTCCACGCCTTAGAGGATGTAACCAAACCACAACCAAACGGAGTAGCCATTAACAGGCGTTCCCCTTTGTCGAAAATAGTCGGCCAATGGTCATACACAATGTATGGACTGACGTTTATCTGACATGGCTATTTTTACGTTACGTATACATTGGACGTTCCCCTCCCCCGCAAAAATCGGCACTTTTTGTACATAAAATTCCAGACAAGGCATCTCCGTTTGGTTATATTCTCTAAGTTCCACGCAGACGAAGTTGCGGAAAAAGCTTGTCTAAAATGCAGTCCTACCTATATTGATAATGATAATGCATATACGTTTAAACAGTTACATTTTTTACATACGCCGTTAATAAAAAAAAACAATTATATGGAGTGGTTATAAAATACCTGTAGTTAAGTGTCAGTTGTTTCTGGAATCTTTAAAAAATATACTTTTTTGGACTCATTTTCTTCATATTACAATACAAAAAAAGGAACAGTGCATAAACTCCTAGTAATTACATGCACAATTGCAGTTGAAGGAATAAAAAGATACAGTCTGCGATAAAAAAACTTACATCAAAAATGGAGATTTATACAAAAAATATTTCAAGAACAAGTAACTTATCTACTCTTGAACGCTCATCCAATACCTAATCTGCACAACCGAACCGTCATTTTAGGACAAAACTAATTGGATAATCGATCTGTTATTTTGGTATCTAGCTACAAAATTAATGTTTGACATACTTATACATAGTTAAAGTTCATGTTTTCTTTATGCATTATATAATATTGTCTTCGGTTACCGCGATAGTTACTCATGAAATAAAACTATGAAAACGGATTATATCGCGTATATTGAATTTATAATACATCCAGACGTTTCGAACCCTTTACAGCGTTCGTGGTCAACGGGTGACTGAGGAAAAATTACGTGCAAAAATACCCACATACTAAAATAATGAACAATCATAAACTTTAAGGCAGGTTGTACATGCAAAATCGGTTCATAAGGCTAGTTATACACTACAATTATTTTCAAGTAAAGATATATATATATATATATATATATATATATATATATACACGCGATAAAAACGACGCCGGCTCCAACCCTACACCACGGACCCGAGAAGATTTAGGAAGCTAAATTGTAGGAGGGTATCCCAATATGGGACCGGCAACAAACTCGGCGGGACACATCTTTTCAAAACATATTATGCTCAGAATGTCCAAAATCATCCAACACTAAGGTCTCACAGTCTATGTCTCGCTTGCTCCTTTATCAGATGGACTACAGGATCCCAAGCTGGTGGTATAGAAAACGTCGGGATGTTATAAATTCAATATACGCGATATAATCCGTTTTCATAGTTTTATTTTATGCATTATAGTTATAACTTACTATGTACTTACGAGCAGAGAGAAGTTAATTTTTAATTGTTCAAAATTCAAAGACGTCATTGTAAATTATTGTTTTGATGTATAATTTGATAATATTTATATTGAGCGTGCTGACACGTCCATGGCACGGCCGGGCCAGTCATGATACGGGCTCACACAAGACATCCCGGTCCATGGTGAGCCAATAAGGGCAACCTGTAAAGTCCGTGCTTCACGGTGAACGGCCAAGCTTCCGACGGTCGAAGGTCACCCTGACTTCCAATTTGACAGCAAACCACCGTTTACAATCTTATTTGCCTTAATCAAACATTTGAAGTCCTATCCAACGTGTGGAAGGAAGGACTACCCAAAAATGTGCTATAATTAAAAGTAATGTACGGAACCCTTTCCGTCCGTCTGTCAAAAGCTCACAGTAACTCTGAAATACCAAGTACTTTCCACGATGAACTAACGTTAGCGAGATGTAACTTGCTCACAGCGCCATCTACCGGGTTATTCGAACATTTATTTATTTATTTATTTAATCTTTATTGCACAAAAGAAAATACAATCGTACAAAAGGCGGACTTAATGCTATGAGGCATCACATCAACATCTATCTTTATCTCTACTATTTTTTTTCTAAGTGGGGTAAAAAAATGTAAATTACAAATGAGAAAATAACTGTCTGTCTGTTACCTCTTCACGTTTAAACTGCTGAACCGAGATAGTTTGAGGGCCGGGGAAGGGCATGATAGTTTTCATCAATCACCGTCATCGTTCCACGCAGATGAAGTTGCGGAAAAAAGCTTTGGTTAGAATACATTACTACCTATATGTATTGATAATGATAATGCATATACATTTAAACAGTTATTTTTTTTACATACGGAGCGTTAATAAAATAAAACAATTATATAGAGTGGTAATAAAATATGTCAGTTGTTTCTGAAATCTTTAAAAAATAAACTTTTTTTAATATGGACTCGTTTTCTTCAAATTACAATACAAAAAAAGGGACAGTGAATAAACTTCTAGTAATTACATGCAAAATTCCAGTTTAAGAAATAAAAAGATACAGTCGGCGATAAAGAACTTACATCAAAAATTGAGATTTATACAAAAAAATATTCCAAGAACAAGTAACTTATCTACACTTAAACGCGCATCTGCACAATATTACCTAATCTGCACAACCGAACTGTCATTTTAGGACAAAACCAATTGGATAATCGATCTGTTATTGTTATTTTGGTAATTTGACTTACTCACGTTACACGTTTGACTTACTGACATAGTTAAAGTGTAGTTTTTCTTTATGAATTATAGTTATGGCTTACTATGTATAAACTAAAACTTGATTTGATCGCTATTTTAAACAAATTTCTATCAAGCAGAAACGTCTGCGAGCGACACTACTCGTAAAAAGGCGAATGTATAAAGGAAGGAATGAAAAATTTCGCACGCTTCTGGTAAGCTTCCGTAGCTCTGGTGGTATAGTCTTCATTTTCTCAAATGACTGTAATGTGTAATGTAATCTGTTAAACAAAAGCCATTGTCTCTTTTGCGCGAGCTGTCAGCCTTTGTGTGCCACTGTGTGTTGGCGCGTGCCACGGCGCGTGCGGCGCTCACACACAATGGCACACAATGACCGACCGCTCGCACAAAAGACATTTCAGAAAATGAAGACTATAGTAGTGATCGGATCGATGTTCCGAAAGGTCGCAAGTTCAAGTCTTGCCGGAAGCGGTGAACTTTTCCATTAATCCTTAATATAAAGATTTGATCGCTTTTTATTTTCCAGGTGAAAGGCGAATTCACGGGCAAGATGAAAGGCAAGAAGAATGTGAAGGCCGAGGGCTTCCAGCCGGACACTGTGTACGAGCTGAACGACGAGGATGAGCTGCTGTACGGCGGCGACCAGACGCCCGCTTCCATGGCTAGCGTAAGTTTGCTTTACTTTACATTTTACCTATTTACAAGCTTTCCTTTTGTTTCATTAGTCCCGTCCCGCCAACTTCACATACGTAGGTAAGTTGGGTGACAATGTAATATTATGGTATCATCGAGTCAGTTATTATTGTGGTGGATATTGGTGGTGGAATTCTTTGATATCAACGCTTGTGATGGGTTTGTTAGAACTGTCTCGATGAGTTAAGTTGACTGTTGAAAGTAAATTACACCCAGCGATAAAAGCTTGTATGAAAAAAAGATCTTTTTGTCTTATTTTCACGAATTTTAATTCCGTCAACACAGCGCAAGTAAATGTCTAGCTTATAAAAAAAAAAACAAATTATTAATTGTATCCAAGTGAATGTTATTAATGATAACTAATTTGTTGTTATTCCGAGCTTGGGTAGCGACACAGTGAAAAGGCGGCAACTTTTATGATATTCGGTATTTTACCAAAATTCGCTTTATCCTATACCTGCCTCGACTCTTAAGTTTATAATTTCATATTATATAATAAACGGTATCGCCACTGGGCCTAATAAACGGTATCGCCACTGGGCCTCGGAGCCCCGTTCTTAGCACGTGTGTCTTCACGACGTTAGATCTCAAGTGTGTTAACTAAAAATGATTAATTTGTAGGACGCCATCGCCACTGTACTGTATCTGTCCATATACCGATTACAGATAATGTTGGCGGAGCAGTCCAAGAACCCGGGCGTGCCGCGGCGCGTGTCGCGCTGGTGGAAGCGCCACCTGGCGGAGCTGAAGCCCACCTACTGGCTGTTCGTGGTGCGCAACAACGGCAACCTCGAGATATACTCGCTGCCCGAGATGCGGCTCAGCTTCTTGGTGCGCGACGTGTGCGCGGGCGAGAGGGTGAGCTCATACATACTATACTATTGTTCCGCCTTTCTAGGCTATCTGTACTTGGGCGCGCTCAATTAAATAACATTGTAATGAGGTTAAAAACTAGAGATGCACCGAATATTCGGTTACTACCCGGCGTCCGGCCTATCCGGCCCTCATTTTAATATCCGGCTGAATACCGGATAGTGACGCATTATCCGGCCGGATACCGGATAGTAACTTTGCTTGATTTTGGGGTAAACAAATTGAATCTAAAAACAGTCACGGTCATAATCGAAATCATTGATTATAATTTAAAATTTCACATGTAACATTTGCGTAACACATCCAACGTATGTAACAAAATACGCGAGCGCACGTGTTCTATAAATGAAGTTACTCCGTAATAATATGATAAATATGGTATCTTTTCGAACCTAGAAATGAGTCCGCGCGAACATTCACTACGCTTGTTTTAATCAATCAAATGTGCATGGCAACTTTATTACGGGAAAGCATTCATTAAGTGGGTATGCACTTTTACAGCTCGCTGTACAAATTATCAGATATCTTTATAGCCGTGAGCTACGAACTTCATTTAACACGACATTTTTACGACTGCGGCGACATCTGAACTTAGTTTTGCGCGTTTATTTTCATCGGTAATAATTGAAAATAATGAGTGTGGTTTATCCGGTAATAATTGAAAATAATGAGTGTGGTTTATCCCCAGATACTAGCCGACAGCCTGGAGTCCGTCCCGCAGCCTTCCCAAACCGAGGAGGACGAGATGACCGTCCCTCCGAACACCGAAGTGGACAAGCTCAAGGAGATGCTGGTGGTGGGCGTCGGGCACAAGGGCTCGCGCGTCCTGCTGCTCATGCGCTGCGACGGAGACACCCTCATGATATACCAGGTAAGCTTATACACAGTGGCTAAAAAATAAGTGCATTTCCGTTGCCAGGGAGGTTTTGGGACTATACTAAGCAACTTTTACTACGGGACCAACCCCAAACTCGCAAACAAAAATTTGGCTGTTTCATACATTCTGGCCGGTCCATTTCCTATGGGAGGGTAAAATTTTTTTTGCGATCTCGTGGTTGGTCCCAAGTAAAAGTCGCTCAGTATAATCCCAAAACCTCCCTGGCAACGGGAATGCACTTATTTTTTAGCCACCCTGTATAAATAACACATTTATATAGCTAAGGGCGCTCTCTTTACATTTTATTCTATTGAAATAAAAAATAAAACATCATAATTAAGTCACCGTACAGACGAAACTTTAAGGTAATTTTTGTCTGTGAGCGTTTCTAATAGAAATAAAATGTATATTTTGCCTATATACTATATTATATTTATGGTCGCCAAGCTTATTATTGGAATTTGATTTTACTCTCCAAACAATCTTTTGATCATAGAATCAAATGGAGAAAAAGGCATCAAAATAATGTTTTGTCTAAACTAGCGTTTTTCTTGCTCACAATGCTAACTGAATTGTAATTAGATGTTATTTATAATTACAGGCTTATAAATACCCTCGTGGCAACCTCAAGCTCCGCTTCTCGCGGATCAACGTGGCGTTCCCGTTCGGTTACCAGAGCGCCACGGTCACATCCAGCGAAGACAGCTACGAGGCATCTATCCTACGCGAAAATGTCCGACAGATGAGGTACTTCGGTACGTAGACATGTTTTTTTACTTACGCTCCTCTAAAAGAGCTGATAAAATGTAAAACCCCTCTTAATAAGGTTGCACAAGAATACCGACTTTACAAAACAATTTAAATATATGTCTTAATTTTATGGCTTATAATATTTGAAGTTTCCTCGATTTTTGCAGATCCCATCATCTTCAATCTGATGACAATGGAGACTTTTTTTTTAATAATCCGTGTAGTCATATTCTACTAGTTGGAGACGTACATAAAAAGCAAAACAAAAAACCAGATTCCAACGAATAGAAAACGTTATCGTTATTGAAGTGAGTCGGCATGTGGTTTTCGTTGGCAGGCAACGTGGGCGGCTACAACGGCGTGTTCGTGTGCGGGCGCACGCCGCACCTGCTGGTGCTGACGGCGCGCGGCGAGCTGCGCGCGCACCCGCTGTGCCCCGAGGAGGCGCCCGTCTCCACCTTCGCACCCTTCAACAACACCAACTGCCCGCAGGGCCTGCTCTACTTCAACGCCAAGGTAATATTCCATGGTTAGCTCGCGCTAGGAACGATTACAAGATACGAAAATGAAACGCATCATTTTGCACTACACTATGTGTGAGTGGGAGCTCTATTGTAAATTAGACGGTCGGCAAGCAGTAAAACACAGTATTCATGACCGCTCTCAGTCTGCGCGGGAAGCGAGTAGCGTGCCATGATTACTACATGAATTTCGCCAAACTACGAAACAGTTTGTTGACAAATGAAATATACGCGTACGTCGGATCTATCTTTGGTCGGATGCATCGCGATCCTACTTCCGTGTACATATGATCGTTATTTGACGAATTTAGATTTTAAGCTATACATATAAAAGGAAACAAACGTGTTTTGAGTTTTGTACTGACTGAACCGATTTTTTTTCATCGAAAATTACCCCGACCGATTGAAGCCGTCAACTATTAAAAAAAATTGAAACAATGTATTTTGTTTGGTCCAGTCCGAGCTCCGCATCTGCGCGTTACCGACTCACTTGTCATACGACGCGCCGTGGCCGGTGCGAAAAGTCCCAATCAGAATGTCGCCACACTTCGTCACCTACCACATGGAGTCCAAGACCTACTGTCTGGTGGCCAGCACTGCTCAATCCACCCAGACGTATTACAAGTTCAATGGGGAGGATAAGGAGCAATCTCAGGAGAATAAGGGAGACAGGTAATTTTATTATTAATTGGAAGGCAATCTAATTTCAGTGTTGTTTCCATATTTTTTTATGTTTGCAGGTAGTTTCTCCGATTTGTACGCTAGATGTCGCTAGTAGTAAGTAGTAGACTCCAGTTTTCTTTAGGTTCACGTACCTAATGCTAAATTGTATCGTTTATAACTCGACTCTCTGTTTATTTTATTTATAATTTCACTTGCATATTCCATATCCAATTTCTTTCATCTTTGTCCAATGTGTATTGCGTCTCACATTTTGCTTAATAAGAGAGTGAGACGCAATGACATTGGACAGGTGGATGAGGAGGAATATCACCCTGAGACGCAATACACATTGGACGAAAAAATTGGATCCTTCCTTATAAAAAAAGTTGGTCTGTGTAGTTGATCTATTCGCCACAAGATGTCGCTAGTAGTCACCGTTAACTGAATGTTACAGGTTCCCGTATCCGATGTTGGAGCGATTCAGCGTTTGTCTGTTCTCGCCGGTGTCGTGGGAGATCATCCCCAACACCAACATAGAGCTGGACGAGTGGGAGCATGTAACCTGTCTCAAGAATGTCGCGCTGTCTTACGAAGGAACTAGGTACACAGATCAGTTATGAACAAAAAAAGCTATTTCTATGAAATAATAAACATAATTATTATCATCATCTTCCTCGCGTTATCCCGGCATTTTGCCACGGCTCATGGGAGCCTGGGGTCCGCTTGACAACTAATCCTATGAATTGACGTAGGCACTAGTTTTTACGAAAGCGACTGCTATCTGACCTTCCAACCCAGAGGGGGAACTAGGCCTTGTTAGGTTTAGTCCGGTTTCCTCACGATGAATAAACATAATTATTATGTTTATATTTATTATTTCATAAGCGCCACTTGCACCATCCCACTAACCCGGTGTTAACCGGTTAAACCGTTAACCCAGTGTCAAATTGTACTAGCCACCATGGTAACTCCAGGTTTAACCGATTAACCCTGGGTTAGTGATTGGTGCAAGTGGCTTTTATAATAAGTAAGTAAATATAGTTAGTTGTGCACCATACAGTTAAAAATTGCCACAACCGAATACAGAACCTCCTCCTTCTATGAAATTGAAGTCGGTTAAAATACACAGAAAATGAAATACAATTAAAAGCTGGGTAACAACTGGCATTATTATTGCTATGAAATAATATTATAATGTATATAGAATTTATACGTCTCCAGTGTAGTTCACCTATCCGCCACCGGATGGCGTTAGTTGTTCCTTAGTAGTTTGACTGGATTTAATTTTTTATCATTAATTATTGTCACAAAATTATACTACGTGGTGATGTTATACATTCGATCTTAGTAATTTGGCAATAAGGGTTGTATATTTATGCTAAATTCGTTGCAAGTAGAAAACTGTAAATTATTTGTATATATAATGTCAGCTCGCTGACTAGATGGCGCTAGTAGTGTCTTTCATTTAGTACCCTTACAAGGTGTTGATTTGTTGAATTCGTATTTTTTATTAACGTTTATATAATTTTAGGTCGGGATTGCGTGGGTACATAGCAATAGGAACAAATTACAACTACAGCGAAGATATTACGTCACGAGGGAGGGTAAGTTCATCTATTATAGGATATAACATTTTTATTCTTGTTTTTGTGTTGAGTATAGCTCAACAGTGCTCAATATATTTTAATCTACATTTAAAGCTCTGGCTTTTGTCATTGCCGCCACGACGGGAATTGTTTAGCCAGGATACAAATAAAGATTACTACCAGAATTAAAATGTAGAGATACTCTATCTTAGATCCCGTGTTAAACATAGTTACAAGAAAAAATAATATCTGATTGTAGTTGTTATATCTATCGGAAACCAAAAAATGTGCTAGGGCACATTGTAACAACAATTTGCGGCGAAAAACAATGATTAAATGTTTACTTCAGAAAATAAACTAAATGTAGGGCCAACACGTGATTTATAATAATAATAACAATAGTCTTTGCACCTGGCGGGGACCATCTCCGGGTGTATATCACATTGTGCTTTCGGGGATGGTGTCCGCCACGTGTATCCCTTGCTTTTAGATTAAAGTGTCTTAAAGGGCCTCTGCGCTGTTGGCTTCGGCCCCACGTACGCCTCCCAAAGGTCCGGGACCACATGGTCCCGTGATATAGTAAAGACATACAAATAATAATAATAATAAAATACTTTATTGTGCACTACAAAGAAAAATACATGTTACATACAAAGACAAGACATAAGCGAGTAGGAGTGATTACCTGGCATTCGATGGCCACGTCGCTGCCGCAAACCCGCAACCGTCTATTGTTTTTAGCGAGTTGAGTAAATTCAAGTTAGCAACCGAATTAATTCTATTTCAGTTTTCCGAGTTTAACTCCTTACTTCGTTTTGATGGATCTATTTTGTAACGTTACATGTAATACTAAAGGAAACGAATCAAATATTCAGAATATAATATGTATAATAACATTGATGGTAACTGATTTGTCAAACGTCTGCTTTTGACAACCAGCGATGTTTAAACTTCAGCTAATCAGGCCGCGTAGCCAACATGCTAATCGCTTACGCTCCGTAGCGATCGAAACGCAACTGTCACTGTCGCACTAATATGGAAGAGTGATAGAGAGACACAAAGCGTTTCGTTGTCGTAGCGATAGCGATTGACACCTTGGCTAGGCCGGCAGCTGTGTCAAGCTTTTTTTTGGACAGTCCTAATATGCACTATCCCACTAATCCGGTTAAACCGTTAACCCAGTGTCAAATTGTACTGGTAACCATGGTAACTCCAGGTTTAACCGGTTAACCCCGGGTACTGAAGGGTGCAAGTGGCCCTAAGACTAAATAAATATATATTAGATATTTATAAATATTAGAAGTCCAGGTATATTAGGACTGTCCAAAAAAAGAAAGTAAATACGGAATCCTAGTTCCGTCTGTCTCAAAATGAAGCGATGTAATTAACACTAGTGGTACTTTCGGTAATGACAAACGTTAACGGCATGTATCTTGTTCCCAGCGTCATCTACCGGGTTTTTGGAAAAACTTTGATCTATAGCGGGACTTTGCGTGCTTGTTTCTTCTACTGGAGTGGAACCAGGCGTCCATGTCCAACTGTCCATACTATTTTTTTTATTGTGTTATATATATATCATTAAATTTGTCCTTTATTTAATAGATCCAAGGACTTAAAATTGTGTGGGAAAATTTTATGTTTCATGGGACAACATCTTCATACTATCTGGTAGATATGTCAACTGTCAGATAGTAATTTGTCTCTAAGGATGGCATTTCACCTGTCCAATGTCGTTGCGTCTCACTCTCTCATTAAGCAAAATGTGAGACGGAATAGTACCATCCATAGCCATACAGAGCGAATATTATCGTAATACTCCGAGCAAACGACTGGAACTGTAAACATGCCTTAAGTCAGTATACATATAAATGCTTCGTTACATAGATTTTAAATAGGTACCTACAATACGTACATTTCCTGATTGTTTCAGATAATAATCTACGATATTATCGACGTGGTGCCCGAGCCGGGGCAGCCGCTGACCAAGAATCGTTTCAAGGAGCTGTACGCCAAAGAACAGAAGGGCCCCGTGACAGCCCTCACACAAGTGCTGGGTTACCTCATATCTGCCGTTGGACAAAAGGTAATACGAAAAAGGGATAATATTTGTTCTTGTTTCTTGAGCTCATAAATGAAATGAAATCAGTTACACCTGTTTAATATGCTTCTTGTTTTCCGTCCTTCTGTCCGGTGACATAACAGTTACAAGTTGTTTTATTTCGGACCGTAAACTCTCTCTTTTTAGGGTTCCGTACCCTAAAGGGTAAAAACGGGACCCTATTACTAAGACTCCACTGTCTGTCTGTCTGACAGTTGAAATTTGAAATTTTCACAGCTGATGTATTTCTGTTGCCGCTATAACAACAAATACTAAAAAGAACGGAACCCTCGGTGGGCGAGTCCGGTTTTTATATACTTTTTTTTCTTCTTTTTTTTGTGCAAATAAATGATTATGATTAAATCTCCCCCACCCAGTTATTCACCGTCTTCCCAGCACGCTCTGGGCGTTTGTCGCG
Organism: Cydia strobilella; assembly: GCF_947568885.1. Lineage (NCBI taxonomy): Eukaryota > Metazoa > Arthropoda > Insecta > Lepidoptera > Tortricidae > Cydia > Cydia strobilella. Next base: position 18,140,616 of record NC_086042.1, on the reverse strand, counting down.
TTTTCCATGTAAATATCACACTTGCTACTTTTGTAAGCAAGGAAAATTGTAACGAAATTTGAATTATGAACAAAATAACGCAGTTATCTTGTTTATCCTTGCAAGGATGTAAAAGACGGTTATGTTTTGACAGATTTACATCTGGCAACTAAAAGACAACGACCTAGTGGGCGTGGCGTTCATCGACACGCAGATATACGTGCACCGCATGTTGGCCGTGAAGAACCTGGTGCTGGTGGCGGACGTGTACAAGTCCGTCTCGCTGCTGCGGTACCAGGCGCAGCATCGGACGCTCAGCTTAGTTTCCAGAGATCTTAGGACTGCTCAGGTACCTACGTGAGAACACGTTACACCAGCCAAATTACACTGACATTCTACTATGCTACTAGCTTTGTGACCACGCGAAACCTGACTGAACCTAAAAAATACATATAATAGTACATTGTGCAACATGGGGCGTAATTATTACTCCCCGAGTTACACATAATGTTTTTCATCACACTTGCGATACAAAAATGAAGTATAAAGACAAAAAACTGTTAATTATAATACTAGAAACTTCATAACTCCCTAGGGTAAACGTTTTTTCTATAGTTCCCGCTAGGCCTGCGTTCCACATTTACTGAACGAGTGTGATGAAAAATATATAAAAATCGCTCCTGCTTACAAAATTAAATGAGGTTGAGAAATGCGACCTGTAGACAACAGTCGGACCGCTGGACAGATATACTAAAGCATTTTTGCCCAAGCTGAAACGAAGACGCTTTTCACACTCGCTTGGTCAATTTTCTATTATCATGGCACAATAATTACCAGGCTTCGGAGTTTTTGTATTACGGTAAATTCAAGATACTAGTGTGGAAGAGTGATAGAAAGATATGACTACGATACGATACGCTACTTGGCCTGGTTTATTTTGTGTAGTTTTGCCACTCACCGCTAGGTGGCGGGAGTAGGTGTGCAAACAGCTGTTTGTTCTGAATTATAAAGTTAACAAATTACTAAAAATAGCACAAGTGTTGATGGACTAAAATAACAGTCTGAAGTCATAATTTTATGCGTCTTTTATGTCCCCATTAGTTTGTTTAGTTACCGAACGTTATACAGAGTGAAATTTTAATCACCGGCCATACTCTGCGTAGTGACTTTATAGGTCATACTGAACAGCTTTTATTTTAGGACCAATGACGAAATCGCAATAGTATTTTATACAATCGTGATATAATAGAGAGCTTTTCAGTCGAGTGTGTGACCGTGTTTAAGCAACGAAGCTTGCTGAGTTGCTTAAGTTAAGGTACGAGATTGAAAAGCTTGATTATATCACTATTGTATTCAATACTTTTTCTACGAGACAATAGTTATTTACGATACAAGTGCGGAAAAGAGGAAATTCGAAACGAGTGGCGATAAATTAAAACACGACCACAGGGAGTGTTTTAAATCGACACGAGTTGCGAATTACCTATTCGCACGTGTATCGTACAACGTTTTACAGTACATATGGCCCTTTAAAGTTTCGACATATGCACGAAAAGTGCTATTTGCCGCACTAGTGCGAGAAAGTAGCACCTTATGTACTGTAAAAAAATAATACTTTCAACTAGTAGAATTATATAGGTAAACAAACCAAAAGTATACAGCTAAGATACGCGAGCTGCCGCAACCCGCGATACCTTCATACTCGTACGCGCCCCGGCCGCAGCCGCCGCCGGGCCCGGCCTCCCCGGCGGGTTGGTCGATGACACCGCCTCGTAACTCATGAGGCCCTGGTACCTGCTCCTTGCTAAATTCAATTTTAAGACAGTTTTTTTTCTTGATTTTGGCCACTGTAGCCTATGGAGACTAACATGCAACGCTAAGCGGTTTTCGTAGGGTATGGATGTTGCTATATGAAGGGTGTCACATGCGCGTTTCTGACTTTTTGCAATTGTTTTCACTACAACATAAAATAAAATGTTTTTGTTGGCCAACCAATCACAATGCAGATGCGGCGCAGCAGCGTGTTTAAGTAGCCTAATTTGCATTAAGTCTAGTCTCCTTAAACAAGAAATATTTTATCGAAATGTATAAATTCTATTTTCAATTTTTTTATAATTGAGTAAACCGTATCGATAAAATTCTTATGCTTGAGTCGGAAGTGCCATAGACTATTCAACGTTGAAAAGAGTAAGGTTGTAGTGTTGCATATGAAGTCGTAATACACAGATTATACTCGACGAGTAGAAAAAACAACTTTGCTGTCGCATAGAAATCACATCAGCCGGAATGTATGAAACAGCCAATTTTTTTTTGCGATTTCGGCTTCGGTCCCATAATAAAAGTTGTTCACTATGACATATAAAGTCACTACTCAGAGTATGGCTGGTGATTAAAATTTCACTCTGTAGTTAAGAGTTCCCGGCAAACTCGGCCGAATTGCACCTTCCCATATAAAAGTAGTTCCGCTCTCATTTTAAAACTACGTGTTGGATTGTAATGAAACTTTGCACATACAATGACATGAGGTATATCTAGATCTGTAATTAGTTTATATAGCTCCAGTTTATAAAACAAACGAAATATAGCAAAAACAAGTTTTAAATAGAAAAATTTAAATTCGCTGTATTTTTTTTTACTTTATATCTGAAGCTACATAAACTAATTCCAGGCATAGATATACCTTATCCTATTGTTAGTACAAAGTTTCAGAGCAATCTAGCTAGTCGTTTTATAATGAGAGAGTAACTACGTTTGTATGGAGAACCGAGCTTGCCGGAGACCCTTAAGTTCCCATTTTGTCCTTTCTGTTGAAATATCTATACAACGCTTTTTATTGGTTTCAGATTTATGACATGGAGTTTATGGTGGACAACACTAACCTGGGTTTCCTCGTGTCCGAAGCGGAGGGCAATTTCGTCATCTTCATGTACCAGCCGCAAGCCCGAGAGAGCTACGGAGGTACTAAATGACAAAGTTATTAACCGTAAGATAAAACATTTAACAAATAAAAATAGAGCAAACATTTTAGGATAACCGCTGAAAGAAACATTTGAAAACATACAGAATATTACTAGAGTTAGACCAAGAAAGTCTGCAGAGATTTTGACAGCACACGCAGTGCCAGTGTTATTTATACGTCATCATTTCATACAAGTTTGACGTTTAAAATAACACCCGCACTGCGTGTGCTGTCAAAATCTCTGTAGACAATTTTTATGGTTTAACTCTCTTTCACTTAAAAATACGGAAACAATGCAAATCATGTTGACGAAACGTTTTTGACATTTCGAAAAGTAACCTATTTGAGGTCAAAACTTTGGGACAGCTATTTTGTTGACATAGAGAATAGAAATATAGTCACAAGAATAATTACTGTATTATTCCTGCATTCCTGCAGAAACAGTTTCTGGTTTCCGATAGATAAAATAATACAGTAATTTTTCTTGTGACTATATTTCTATTCTCTAGAAACTGTGCTAGGGCACATTGTAACAACATTTTGTGGCCACAAATATCTTAGATTTACTTCAGAAAAAAAATGAAAATTCAAAACGCGAAAGTTTTAGATGTTATAAGGTAAATATTAGATTTTTGAAGTCCTGGTATATTAGGACTGTCCAAAAAAAGAAAGTAATGTACGGAACCCTAGTTCCGTCTGTCTGTCAAAGTGAAGCGATGTAATTAAAACTAGTGGTACTTTCGGCGAGGACAAACGTTAGCGGCATGTATCTTGTTCCCAGCGCCATCTACCGGGTTTTTGGAATAACTTTGATCTAGAGCGGGATTTTGCGTGCTTGGCTTTTCTACTGGAGTAGAACCAGGGGCCCATGTCAAACCTGTCGACACTATTTGTTTTTACAGGCTTTTTATTAACTTGCAATGTACCTATGTATGTACAGATCAAATCATGTAAGTTAAATTTGACCCACTTCACGACTTCTAATGAAGCTGAAAATCTGCATACATGTGTAAGTTGGATGACAATGCAATATTATGGTACCATCGAGCTGATCAGACAGGAGGTGACCATAGGAACTCTGTGATAAAACAACGAAACTTTTTAGAATCGTCTCGATGAGTATTAGTTACCTGTGGAAATAAAAGTACAGTCAGCGATAAAAGCTTGTACCAAAGATGAAATTTTTGCCAACAACTTATTATTGTGTTATATTATTAAATTTGTCCTTTATTTAATAGATCCAATGACTTAAAACTGTGTGGGAATTTTTTTTATGTTTCATGGGACAACATCTTCATACTATCTGGCAGATATGTTAACTGTCAGATAGTAATTTGTCTCTAAGGGTGGTATTCCACCTGTCCAATGTCATTGCGTCTCACTCTCTCATTAAGCAAACTGTGAGACAAAATATACATTGGACAAACGAATTGGATAGGTGTAATACCATCCATAGCCATACAGAGCGAATATATATGTGGCTTTCCATCAGATAAGGGTACTTAATAACATAGAGTAACTTATACTAGAGCGGTACTGTCATAGTAAATTTTGTTACCCCAGTAAATTCACTGCCATCTGTCGACCCACTTTAAAACTAAAAATAAATATTTATAAAAATACGATAAAATGTATTTAAATATGGATAAATGATATTTTTTATTTGCATTAATTATTTTTATGATTTTGACCCATGCTCTTTCACTGATATGCCTTAAAATTGTTAAATAACAAACGAAACCGTCAACGCCATCTATACGACAGTAAGCCAAAGCTAGTAGCGCCCTCTGAACGAGAATCAAATTTTCTTGATTTTCGAGGCACGTTTTTTCCTTATACTGTATACATCTATTACGGAGTTATATCTATCTTTGTTAATAAGGACCTTTTTATCAGAATTTCTGTTGTAATTTCCGATAGAAAGGACCTTATTGCACTTGAAGCATAAGGACCCTTCTGTGATAGAAAGCCACATATTATCGTAATACCCCGAGCAAACTGCTGGAACTGCCTCAAATCAGTATACGTACATATAAATGCTTGTATATATTTGTAGGTCAGCGGCTGATCAGGAAATGCGACTACCACCTCGGGCAGCAAGTGCACGCCATGTTCCGGATCAACGCGCGCTCCATCCCCAACAGCGTGCATCGCCGACACGTCACCATGTACAGTCAGTATTTCAACTAGAGTACTTTTTAGGGTTCCGTACCTAAAGGGTAAAAACGGGACCCTATTACTAAGAATCCTCTGTCCGTCTGTCCTCCGTCTGTCCGTCTGTCTGTCTGTCACCAGGCTGTATCTCATGAACCGTGATAGCTAGACAGTTGAAATTTTCACAGATGATGTACTTCTGTTGCCGCTATAACAACGAATACTAAAAAGTATGGAACCCTCGGTGCGCGAGTCCGACTCGCACTTGGCCGGTTTTTTTTTACGTGGAGTAATGCATTTAGGCATTCCGCCTGGCCGGGGAACTAGGACGGATATATCGGACTCGTGGCCAAGGGACCAAATACCGACTTAACCCTCCACGGTATGCCCGTCTCTCAGCAATGGTGACGGTGAACACGGGATCGCAACCGCGAATAACGCCTGCTGCCGACAGCTGAGGCTGTCCCCTCCTTGGACCCGAAGGCCCTGGAGCCGAAGCTCCCCCTCTCGAAGGTAGTGTGCAAGGCGACACCATACACTGGTCCCTCATGACAACCTCCACGTCGGGAGGAGATAGAAAAACCCCGGGTTCCACCCCATCAGGTTGCCTTAGCGATTTATTATAGAGGTGGTCACCCTCGTGGCCACCACGCCGGCGCCAGCCAGCAGTGGCAACCCCCCCGGCCGTCATCATAGGTTCTCTACCTTCCCTAGACAGTTACAGGGACCGCAGTTTTAAACAGGTCAGCGGCATTTGAAGGAAACCAGAGTAGACCTAAGCTAACTCTGCCCCGATTATGATGTGACAAAGTGTGAATAAACGTCATGTGTTCATAGAAATTTGACGTTTTCGATGACTCCTCCGCACTTGGTTCTAAAAATCTGTGCAGAGTTTGCTTTGTCCGACTCCAGTTGCTGTCGTATATCAGGGGCAAGAAAATTACCATGACTATTAATCTCCTTACGACGTCGCGTGCGACATCGTTTCTGTAGAAAGCGCCATTTGTTTAATTGCGTTTTAGCTTTGTGCGTATGGAAACTCATTTTACTATTAAAACGTAACAATTTGAACTAGCCAAGTGGCCGTACCGCTTTTACAGCCAGAAAACTACAATTAGATTACAATAAAGATTTATAGGCTTTTGTATCTCTGAGGTTTAACTTTTGGTTAAAAGAAGATGGCGATCACATGCATTATAATAAGCTTGCATCTACAACTGGCATTTTGTTTTTGTTTCTAAAAACTCTGATCCCTGGTTCCTTGTTCCTTGTAGTTGTGTGTTGTTGTGTTGTGTTGTATTGTTGGATATTTGATATTTCCACAGTTTGTTATGATGACATAATGTGTATTTGCGTCTCACATTTAGCTTAATGAGAGAGTGATACGCAATGCACATTGGACCAAGGGCCTGACCTGACACTCTTTGATTGAGAAACTATCTTATTGCGATTCCTATAAGAGGAAAGAGAAAATAGTGCCATGCTTTGTCCTTATAACCGACCGGGTTTTTTTTCATGGTCGGGTTATGGCAGCATAGGTAGGAGGCGATGGCGAAATACTGAAATTTATAAGAGTGAAAGAGAAAAAGGATTATGCTACCATACATTAACCTGTCAATACATGAATATGTCTTTCTCTTACCCCTGGTCGCTCGGTTTCATGTTTATAACTACTATACTATGTCTATGACATTGGACCAAGAAATTAGACAGATGGAATAGTAACGTTACACCTTTTATTTATTTACCCACAGCCACACTAGATGGCGGCGTCGGATATGTGCTGCCGCTGTCGGAGAAAATGTACAGACGGCTTCTCATGTTGCAAAACGTTATGAACAACTACTGCTGCCATCTGGCGGGGCTCAACCCGCGCGCTTTCAGGTAAGAATATATATTAACAAAGATAGATATAACTCCGTAATAGATGTATATATATTCCCAGTCCACTATAACTTGGATCTTTTTAAATCAAGAGTGAATAGACATCTTTTAGGTAAGCATGATCCATCCTAGACTGCATCGGCACTTACCATCAGGTGAGATTGCGGTCAAGTGCTTGCCTTTTTGTAATAAAAAAAAAAAAAATACAGTCTAAGGAAAAAACGTGCCTCGAAAATCGAGAAAATTTGATTCTCGATCAGAGGGCGCTACTAGCTTTGGCTTACTGTCGTATAGATGGCGTTGACGGTTTCGTTTGTTATTTAACAATTTTAACGCATATCAGTGAAAGAACATGGGTCAAAATCATAAAAATAATTAATGCAAATAAAAAAAATCATTTATCCATATTTAAATACATTTTATCGTATTTTTATAAATATTTATTTTTAGTTTTACAGTGTGTCGACAGATGGCAGTGAATTTACTGGGGTTACAAAATTTACTATGACCATAGAGTAACTTATACTAGAGCGGTACTGTCATAGTAAATTTTGTAACCCCAGTAAATTCACTGCCATCTGTCAACACACTTTTCAAACTAAAAATAAATATTTATAAAAATACGATAAAATGTATTTAAATATGGATAAATATTTTTTTTTATTTGCATTAATTATTTTTATGATTTTGACCCATGTTCTTTCACTGATATGCGTTAAAATTGTTAAATAACAAACGAAACCGTCAACGCCATCTATATGACAGTAAGCCAAAGCTAGTAGCGCCCTCTGAACGAGAATCAAATTTTCTTGATTTTCGAGGCACGTTTTTTCCTTAGACTGTATCCATCTATTACGGAGTTATATCTATCTTTGCTATGACAGTACCGCTCTAGTATAAGTTACTCTATGATATTAACTAGAGTTGTTTTGTGTACGATCGTAGCTATAGTTTGGCAAGAGTCGCCTTGCAGTGGAGCATAGGAAAAGAGACTCATACAGTATTTTTCTTATGCTAGTATTGTAACCCCAAGAAGGATGAAATAGTGAGAAAGCTTGCTTGGCAGACTACAGAATACTGTAATAAAATACAGGAAGGTTACAGGTTACCGCTGAAGAAAAATAAATGACACGTGCAGTATTTTTGCGAATTTTGTTTATGGCTTGCTGTTTGACGTGTAATTTGTGTTGTTTATTTTTAAATAGTATTTTCAAATTAATCTGCACAGATTGTGACGTGGAATAAATGTATTTTCTTTCTTTCAATATAGTTGACCGAAGCGTAGCGCAGGTCTACGTTTTGACTAGGGCATTTTGCTTTCGTATGTCCGGATGTTCTCCTCTACAGGTCGCAATTCTCAACCAGTAGGGAGTATTACTGCAATCTTCTGCCGCCAGAGTGCAGCACTAGTGCACATACAACCATAGAGTAACTTATTCATACTAAGCCCCCCACACTAGTGCGCGAATCGCGGCGCGAAGCCGCTAACGCGAGTGTGGAGTCGATTTCGCAGATCTGCGACGCCCGCTCCACACTCGCGTGCGCGGCTTCGCGCCGTGATTCGCGCACGAGGGTGGAGCGGGCTCTAGACCACATACCTGTCATTTTTATGCTTGTGCTCTAGACCTTAAACAGTTTTTTGACAAGTTTTCACTATGAATTACAGACATAGATATACCTTATCCTATTGTAAGTACAAAGTTACAGAGCAATAGCTAGCTAGTCGTTTTAAAATGAGAGCGGAACTACGTTTGTATGGAGAACCGAGCTTGCGTGGACCCTTAATCGTTAACATTTTTTTTTTCTCACATCAATTTAAACTGTTTTGTAAGATAATCGCTTGGAAATGCAAATATCACCTATGACAAGGCCGGCAATCGTGAACAACAGCAGTAGAATTTCTACTGTAGAAATGACCAGTTTTAGGACGCTTGAAGAGCCGTAAATGTTGATTTTAGAGGTCCTCTCACTCTCAAGTGTCCATATTTTTGGTTTGAACCTCCAAAGAGCCGCATGCGGCTCGCGAGCTGCGGATTGCCGTCCCCTGGCCCCCTATAATGCTAATAATGCTATACGATTTTGGGCCTACACACAATTAGACGTTATGACGACGTGCCGTGGTACGTTGCGGCGTCGTGTAACGTTGCGACGTCGTGACGTGCAAATCTACGGCGTGTAAAAAATCACGTCACGGCGTCGTGCCGTGGCACGTTGCCGCAACGTGCGACGTCACGATGTCGATGCCCTTTATGCCCCAAATTATATCATCTGGGTGTACTGTGTATCGTATAGCGTGGATGTGTCGTTGTAATAGATTCTCGCTTCTGTTATTGCATGTGATGTGTGTGTGTGTGTGTGTGTATACAGGACGTACAAGTCGGCGCGCAAGCCGGCAGGCGGCGGCGCGGCGCGCGGCGTGCTGGACGGCGACCTGGTGGCGCTGTACACCGGCCTGCCGCAGGCCGACAAGCACGACGTGAGTACACAAAATAATACATATAATGTAAAGCCTGACCAGGAATAAATGATCATTGTCAAGAGGGCGCTATTATTCTCATTTATATGGCAACAGTTCAGTATAGTCTGAACAATGTGGATTGGCAACTCGTTTAACTTACATCTACTTTTATTCACCGTAATCAAAATCAGAACCCATTTATTTGGCCTAAACTATCTCTATGGCCGAAAGCAACGGGTTAAACTGGGCGAATGTGTCAGCGAGGATGAGGACGTCCAATATGGCGTACCGCAGGGAAGCGTTCTGGGTCCGACTTTTTTTTTAGTTTATATCAACGATCTCTGCGATATGACCATTCCTAGCGCAAAAATATTCTCTTATGCTGACGATACAGCTGTCATTTTTAGCGGAAAATCATGGGGAGAGGTAAGGGTCGCAGCTGAACTCGGAATGGCACACATATCAAAGTGGTTAAAGATGAATCTACTAACATTAAATACCAATAAGACAAAATATGTTTGTTTCAGCATCTCACAACCGACTTCTGAAATAGATCTAAAAATTCACTCTTGTCACCAATCTAACTGTTCTACCTGTAACTGTCCTACTAATGAAAAAGTCTCAGAAACTAAGTATTTGGGTGTACAACTGGATGAGCATTTAAATTGGTACTCTCACCTTGACCAAGTAATCGGTAGAGTCAGAAAACTGGTCTGGATCTTTAAGTCGCTAAGGCACTTTGCACCAGGTAAAACAAATCTTACAAAGTCTCGCAACATCTTAAACGAAATCTATATCTCCCTGGTGCAATCTGTCTTATTATACTGCATATCGGTCTGGGGAGGTGCAGCAAAAAGTCGCTTCATCTATCTTGAAAGGGCTCAACGTGCACTCATAAAAGTGATGTACTTCAAAAAAATTAGATATCCTACTGAAATGCTTTATCAAACTCTATCGGTAAGAAAATAATATGTTCTGCAAACAATAATGAAAAAACACAAACTAATACCCTACAACCCTAATTATAAAAACAAAAGAAATATCGTCAATGTAGCTAAATCTTTACGTACGGGAACTAACTTTGCAAGATCACAGTTTAATTCAAAGTCGTCCTACCTCTATAATAAAATCAACAGAGAATTAGACTTTCACTCAAAACCATACCACGAATGTAAATTACATCTCACTAAATGGCTTAAAACTAAAACTTATGAGGAAACGGAGAAGCTGCTAAGATCGGAGTACTAGAATACATTACACACACCCACCCACCCGTCTCAGTCGATATTCACACCTTAAATCAAACAAGTAAAAACAATACACTCTTTCTTTTTGGGCAGGCGTGTAAAAATAAACAGAAACAGTGTACCTGTGTTAATCTGTTAATGCATGTCTTAGAATTAAGTTAAATATCTATTAACTAGTAATTCTGTATAATTACACTCGCTTATACTCACTTTACTTACTTATACTTGTGCTTTGTATGTACTCTTGACGATCATAATATTAATTCTTATATCTATATTGACATAATAATTTATAATGTAATGTAATATTATGAAATAAATAAATATCATATCATATCATATCATATATCATATTACCTATATCTGTATGTATAATATTTTTTCCTCACTTATATATATAAAAATAATAATAATAATGTAATACTTATAAACCTAGGGAAGAGCGGTGCCTCCCAACACAAGCATTGTTTGCTTACCGGGCGGCTCCATCTCCTGTATCACAAAAAATGTACATTTTTATGAAATAAAGAATTTTGTATTTTTTTTTTGTATTTTGAAACTGTAAAACATCAAACAAAATCAAATCAAATCCAAATGAAGGTTATTAAATATTTATCATTCAAATTCATCATTTAAAAGTCAATTCTACCAGCCAACATTAGGAAACAACTCAAAATTTGCATCAAATTACTTTGCCACACATGTGAATAAAATGCATCAGTTTTTGAACAATCAAGAGAGCCTTTACCAGTTGGTGTGGTGAAAAAAGCGTTTACTGGCTTATGACCATATAAACATTTCTACTAGATGCCGATGCCGCGGCGTGGCAACCGAATCACCGATCATTCCTGAGGGTCATAATTTCCCTAATTAATTTATCGTAGATATCGGAGATTCTGTGTCTGTCTTTAGCGTCAGCGTCGTGGTCAGGAATTTAAAGCTTCTATTAGAGTAGTTACGTTCCATGTAAGCAACTTTATAATTTATAATCGCTAGGTTTTACAATCGATATGCCGTTGCCTTATAACTACAAACATCAACAGAGAAATGTCAAATGAAATGAATTGGAAAGAAAAAACGAAACAGAACAAATGACAAATATTTAGTACAAAAAACGCATAACCCACGAAAATTCGAGAGGTCTGCGACTGCGTAATGCGAAATAGTATATTATATTTTGGAAACCTTTTATGTAATTATTAATTAATTATTTGTTCCAGATTGCGAAGAAAATCGGTACCAAAGTTGAAGAGATAATGTCCGACCTCTTTGAGATTGATAGACTGACGGCTCACTTCTAACATAGCTTTAGCAATAAACTAGTATTATTAATTATTTCCCATCCGTTGGTTTAATTTTCGAACAACTCCTCCTCCTCTTATTTTTTTTTATTTTAAGTCTGTTCAGCAACCCAAAATGAAGTTGACGATGATTTAATTGTATATTATACACCGTGTGTTTTTCAAACTCCGATAACTTAGGGTGCATTACTGAGCTTTAATTAAGTAACTTTCTCAAAGACACCGGGATTCTAATTAACTCTATTTCGGAGATAATTATAAATCATAATTAATTATTTTCTCCTAAGGGCCCTGCCCCTACGAGCGTCTTTTTCACTTGCCTTAGGGCCTGTTTACATATTGATTAGTGTTTAGTATGAGTTACTACATTTGCTACTAAACGGATGTACTAGTACTACCTCAGACGATCGATGTTCGAAATGATATTATGAAGTATTAATTATATGGTTGATTTAACACTATATACAACACTTTTTAGGGTTCCGTAGCCAAATGGCAAAAAACGGAACCCTTATAGATTCGTCATGTCTGTCTGTCCGTCCGTATGTCACAGCCACTTTTCTCTGAAACTATAAGAACTATACTGTTGAAACTTGGTAAGTAGATGTATTCTGTGAACCGCATTAAGATTTTCACACAAAAATAGAAAAAAAAACAATAAATTTTGGGGGTTCCCCATACTTGGAATTGAAACTCAAAGAAATTTCTTTCATCAAACCCATACGTGTGGGGTATCTATGGATAGGTCTTCAAAAATGATATTGAGGTTTCTAATATCATTTTTTTCTAAACTGAATAGTTTGCACGAGAGACACTTCCAAAGTGGTAAAATGTGTGTCCCCCCCTGTAACTTCTAAAATAAGAGAATGATAAAACTGAAAAAAATATATGATGTACATTACCATGCAAACTTACACCAAAAATTGGTTTGAACGAGATCTGGTAAGTAGTTTTTTTTTATACGTCATAAATCGTAAACCGCAATTTACCTTTCACTCACGTTTCACATAAAAAATACATTGTTGAAATTATGTAATGTACGGAACCCTCGCGTCCGACTCGCATCCTACTCCGTGTGCGAGTCGGACGCGAGCACGGAGTAGGATGGAGATGGCAAGTGGGCGTTCCCGTCTATCCGACAGTTAGTAGCGACCGACTCACTTTATGCACAGACTATGCTCAGTTGTTGTGTAAACTTCATGCTCGAATGACATTCACGTAGTACGTACGCTCGTCTAACAAAAATTGATAATTAAATTTAAAATGCCGTATTGTGCAGTATTAAGCTGCAGAAATCACAGCGGTTTAAAAAATCTTTCACGTGGAGGTATTTCCTATCACCGGTGGTTATTTATTTAAATATAATCTAATAAATACGAAAAATCTGTTTATTTTGCATTATTTAGGAATGTTCGTTAAGTAAATCTATATTTTATCAGTTAGAACTTAGAGTTCACAATCCTTTGTCACTATTCTTTACGTTTATCTGGAATATTCGCTATCCTAAATGTCAAATAACTTCGCTACTCAGATGCTGCGCAATGTCGATATTTATATCGATAAAGTTAAAGTTACGATATTTCAAGTTTGATGTTTGGTTCGGTAATAAATTATTATTTTAGACACGTTTCTAATTATTATTTGGGATAATCAATGTCTTAGTAAATATGGCAGCTCTGGTCATCAAGCACTAAGTTAAGTCGGGGTCATTTCATGGCAACCTTTCAAACCTTCGTATTCCTTTACATACGTTTTTGTTTTTTATACCCATCATATTTTCATCGTTAATATAATTAGACTAGGTACTTAATGCACTTATGCGTACAATGCATGCAATGTGCCACGAATAAACGTTTTATATTTTCTATTTCTTTATTATTAATTATTGTAGGTTACCACAAGATGCCGATATTAAAAATAAATGGATCAATGCTACTGGGCAAGAAAATTAGTTTCCGCAAAAATATAGCACCATTTGCTAGGAGCATTTCTTAGAGAAAGATTTCTGGGGATAAATTTGCCATACATCTCATCTAGCGTCCACACGCAACTTAGTTACTAATTTAGTAATTATTAGTGACATTCGGGCTCACTAAATTAATAAAAAGTGTTCCGTACCACGCAAACTAGCGTCAAATATTGGAATTTTGTCGCCCCCCTTCCTGATTTGATAGGTCACAATCTTACAATCAAATCAAGTGGGATCGATGAGCCAGTTTCATGTATGCTTTCACACCATACAATTAATTTGACAATTTAATCAGGTTGTCCCGTCTAGATTAGCCTTAAATGCTGCTACAAGTAAATATATTGTTAAAGACGAATACTTACCTATGTAAGTAATTGCAGATTTGTGATTACAAAATAACAGCAATACCGAGTTAATAGACCTTTAAAGAACTATGATTTTATCTGTTTGACTTTAAGATATATTTAATGTTCACATTAACAACCTAGTTAGTCAATTAATAAGAAACAAATTTCTAGTTAGATATTTGTTGTACTGTACTACATATTATTTTTCATACAATCACGATTATCACTACCTATATTATAATCATAAATAAAGTATCATCTAAATGTGTTAAAACATACGGTAATGAAATATCAATACCTAACTGAACACACAAATATCGATAAAACACTCCGATTACACTGTCCCCTCCCTATATCGTCGAATGGAAAGAAGTTCCAACGGTTAGCTACTCGCAGGCGTGTAGAGATCTCGAACGCACCAGTGTAACGTGACCGTGAGATCCGTAACAAACCATGCGTAATTAGACCTTACTTATAATGGTTTTTTAGCCCTTTTCTCGCCTGTAATAAGTAAGTGATTTTAAAATTATATAAAATAACGCCATCTGGTGTTGAGTAGTTGTATTAGGTGAACGTTGAGCGAGCTTTTGTGAGATGAATGAGATAATGAAAGAGTCGTATGTCATATAGCTTTGACATTATATTTTAAACCGTCACTCATGTAGCCTACAGTTGATATTCGTTCGAGAAATGTCCACCGGTAATAACCTTTTGGTATGGAAAGTTGCTACGAATCAGAGCAATTTTGTAAGTGTGTGACATATTTTAACGTCTATGAATGTGTGAGTTTAGCGACACTGGTTTTCATACTAAATAGGAGTCATTTCACACCCACTAGTTTATTAATTCGTGGACTCGCACTTGGCCGGTTTTTTTTTAAATTAACTATGCCATTTAGTTTCTTTAAATATACTTCGCTATACCCCGAAGTTAAAGAAGTTAAAAAAAAACAGTGTATGGATCGAATTTGAATTCAATTAGACATTCTTTATTTGAGAATGGGTTTGTATGTAGATCTTTGTACTGCAACATCGTACGTGTAGTCAATGAGGATATAATAAGATAGAGCGGTACTGTCATAGTAAATTTTGTAACCACTTTAAATTCACTGCCATCTATCGACATACTTTAAAACTCAAAATGAAGATTTAGAAAACTACGTTAAAATGTATTTGAATATGGATAAATGATTTTTTTTATTTGCATTAATTATTTTTATTATTTTGACCCATGTTCTTTCACTGGTATGCGTTAAAATTATAAATAACAAACGAAACAGTCAACGCCCTCTATACGAGAGTAGGCCAAAACTAGTGGCGCCATCTGATCGAGAATCAAATTTTCGTGATTTTCGAGGCACGTTTTTTCCTTAGACTGTATCCATCTATTACGGAGTTATATCTATCTTTGGTGTAGTTTACTTGTTTAAGCGAATACCGAATATTTCAGGTTATCGGGGGTGGTTCCGAAAATGGATTCGACAATAATTATGATAAAATTGTAGATGATTTTTGGAATTATCCGACATTCTGAAGTACATATTTGGATTTACCTAAAAACACCACCCGCCCACAGAGCAGGCTCTTTAGCGTCTGGCGGTGCGAAGAGGCAACGCCGCCAGCATCAGCATCCTTGGCACCATTCCAGAGGCAGGAAACTTTGGTGAGGTTTTTTTATATTTCATTCGTAGTTTAGTTTAGTTAGTAGTTATTTTAGTAGATTCGTAGTTAGTTTAGTACTATAAATAATAAACATATGTGCCTAAATGTACGTACGAGTTCAACATGTATTTATTTGTTTTCACCAAATTTTTACAAATCAGAAGCAGCAATACAGTATCTCTGTCATAGATGAAGGCATTTCAGACCACAAAAGTGTAGTTTATACTTTCAAACTCGGCAAAACCTTCCCTGAACGACGCGTATTTACCACAAAAAGGCATTGATCATTAAAAAGATTATAATTTTGATTATGTTTTTTATGAGAATATCATTCCAGCTAGTATTTTGCAATGCCAACCTAAATTTCTCTATATTCTTGTCATTAAATAGCCTTTTTGTGGTAAATACGCGTCGTTTAGGGGAGGTTTTGCAGTTTGAACGTAAAAACGTATATTTTTTTTGTAGATTTTATGTAGATTACTTATGGGACTCCGGCAAGCTTGGTTCTCGACTAGCTAGATTGCTCTGAATCTTTCTACTTACAATAGGATAATTGATAAAGGTATATCTATGTACAGACATAGTAATTAGTTTATGTAGCTTCAGATACCATAGTTAAAAAAATACAGCGAATTTAAGTTTCCCATACAAAACTTGTTTTTGCTCTATTTCGTTTGTTTTATAAACTCGAGCTATTTAAACTAATTTCAGACCTAGATATACCTCATGTCATTGTATGTGCAAAGTTTCATTACAATCCAATACGTAGTTTTAAAATGAGAGCGGAACTAAGTTTGTATGGGAAGGTGCAATTCGGCCCAGCTTGCTGGGGACTCTTATGTAGTAGAACATTTTTTGCTACGGGCCACCGTTGAGTTATTTACGAAAAACTATAAAAAGGGACCCTAAACCCCCCACCCCCCACCCTTTAGCTTCACCCCCACCCTCCGGTACTTTTAGTATGTTATTTAACCATTTCCTACAACTATGCCAAAATTGACTTATACACTGTATTTCCTTCGTTTGGTGGCCTAAAACGTATTCTCAGCCGACGATATGTCTAATTGTGAGATGGCATGAAACTCTCGGGGCGCAAGTCCGACTCCGACTCGTGCTTGGCCGGTTTTGTTTCATTTGTTTCCGCTTTGTTTCAATACGATAATACTGCCTATTGTCTTGACACACAATTAATTAGTTAGCACTACACTTAGGCTTGTATTCGACGGTAGCTCATTGAATGGAACGGGCCATGAATACCTATAGTAAGGTAGGTATTGTGGATAGGGATCTGTCGGGGCGGGCACAGGCATACTATAATCAACTATAATGAAATCTGCCTCTATTCATAACTCTTGTTTTCTGTAGACACATTGACGTAGAATAAGATAAGCGAGAATGCCGGTAGGTTAGCGTGTAGGCGTCTCAGATGTGGCAATAAAATATATTACCTATTAGACATACTCGTCTAGGTAAATCTTTAACTGATTTTATTTCTACATTATGTATATAAATATAAAGCTATTGTAAGCATTAAGAGGATAGTGGACGACCGCTTCTCTATACAAACGTCCTCATTTTCCTCTCCGGATATTGACATTGCAGAAAATATTTTCGATCGATTGATTGTTTGTTTAATTAAAAAAAAACTATGAAAGCGGATTATAACGCGTATATTGAATTTATAATACATCCCGACGTTTCGAACCCTTTACAGCGTTCGTGGTCAACGGCTGACTGAGGAAAACTACAAAGTGCAAAAATATATACCCATTACCCACATACAAGAAATAATGAACCATAACTATATATACTATATATAGTTATGGACTATAAACTAAGGCTGGTAGTACATGCAAAATCGGTTCATAAGGCTAGTTATACACTACAACTATTTTCAAGTAAAGATATAAATATACGCGTTAAAGCTACGCCGGCTCCAACCCTACACCTCGGACCCCAGAAGTTTTAATTCCCTCCTAAATTTTATTGTAGGAGGGTATCCCAATATGGGACCGGCAACAAACTCGGCGGGACACATCTTTTTAAAACATAAAGGGTGATTTCTTTAAAGGTATACAAATTCAAAATAAAATAAAAACGTAAAAATAAATTTTATTATCATGGTATTGGTTTTATTTAAAAAATATTCGTATGCCATTAGGTCAAAAAAAATATTTAGGGAATATGGGCGCCACGGCTGGCTCGAATGAAGCGTAATTGGGAAGTCCAATTTTCGACCACTTTTTCGAGCATCTGGGGCCGTATATTGGCAATAACGTGGCGAATTCTGGCTTCCAAGTGGTCGAACGTCAGTGGTTTATCTGCGTAGACCTGTGACTTCACATATCCCCAAAGAAAGTAATCCATAGGTGTGAGATCACACGATCGTGGAGATCAGTTCACAAGGCCATTTAATTACGGGAAATTTTCGTTATCTAACATTGTCACTCTTGCATAGGTATTCGAGCGATAAAGAGGCAGATAGCTACATTACGGATTCGCGTTTTCCGGTAGGTTCTCTGTAAACAAACCGCCTTGTTGCATCAGTGTCATATTTGAAAATCGTATCTGAAAATTTGTCAAAAACCTGTTAAAGGTACAGTATGTATAAGTTACTCTATGGTTTACTAAGCGGGCTAGTGCTGCACTCTGGTGGCAGAACATTGCAGTAATACCCCCTATTGCCACCTTTGTTGTTAGAAATAATATAAATGTGCTGAATGCAGCTAGAGGTTTAATTATAGATGTATGTAAAGTCTGCGATCTAAATCGACCACATACCTACATGCCTAAATTATTAAATACTCAGCAGGGGCCCCCGAACTTTAAAATTTATTATTAATACTAATGTTAAGTTCGAATGGCACTTATTTATAACAAAAGGCGATTTTATATTAAAATATGAAACTTTATTTAATAAAAATCTGTAAGTAGGTACAAAACTCTGACCATAAAACTATAATTAGTATTACATACACAGGTGACATTAACAAAATTATTTTGAATACGCTTCTTGAATGCTAACAGTCCACTTAACGTCAACTAAGTAACGCTATTGAAAATTTTACCATAAAATTCCTGAAGAGAAAACGTAGCGAAACGCGAATGCGCGAGTAATTTTTCACTCAAAAGCAATTCAACGTAACGCAATGCATTCAAATTATACCGGATTTCAGAATTCAAAGTGTTTCGCTGAAACACCATCATTCCAATTCCAGGATATTATATATACAATAGTTTACTATATGTATATACTTTAAACGATTTTGACGTTAGGTTGAATGAAAGTTCTAGCTAGTTCTAGATTTATCTACATTCTAAATAATTCATATTCGAAATAACGATCCATTTTAGGTAATTGTACTCTGCATAAACGTGTGTTGTTTATGTATAATCGATAGCAATGAAAATGGGTCATTTTAATGGACATTTAATGCTCTTGATTATTACGAATACGTCATATGTTCCAATAAAATTTATTTGCCGTAGCTTAAAATAAACATAGCTGTCGATATTTATACTTACCAATAGAATAGCTATTACTAGCTATTAAGAAATATTATACGTCACTATTTACAACTATCTAAAATCACAGGATAGACGAGTATATGCCTTAACAATACATTGAGCAAATCTAAATTGATCTATGTACACGTTTTCGTTACACAAAACAATATTAAAGTAATACAAGATGTATTTAATGTGTAATTTCTAGTTAGTTTTAGTGTTTTTGTTTAGTTATGTACGTGTTTGTTTCAGATTTTAATATTTGATAATAAAATTTTTTTAATGTGTATGTTTTTAAATCCTCTTTTTGTATCGTCGCATCATTGGTCTAACTATAGGTAAACGTCAAACAAGAAGTACAAACGTCGAGTGATTACGCAGCGTACTACGTAGGCGAACAACACGCGAACGCGAAGCGAAGTAATGCGCTGCGGGGTGAATCAATCCTTTGATACCTGTAGAAGTGTCGTACGTGGGCGATCTCGTTGCGAACGCGAACGCCGTGGGCCCGCCGCGCCGCTTGCTTCGCGTTCTTGAGTTGTTCGCTTACGTAGGACGCAGCGTTAGACCATTTCATGAAAGCTCACATTTTATAAATCATCTCTATTTGTAAAATAACAACATTTAAAATCTGTTAACTTTGTAATGATTCACGTGGTGTAATTAGAATATTATTAACGTACTTTTATTTCATTTATATAAACTGTAAAAATCTTAATTTTACCCAATAAAATCTACTCAGACTTAAATATGCGTGGACACAGTGGACACGGACACAGTGGACTGTCCGAGCTTCACCTGGCCGTTGCCGTTGGCTTCTTGCTCCTTGCTGGGTCTCCTCTTGGGGCCCAGAAGGAACTTCTGCAAGGCGCAGGCGGGCGCCTCCACGAACAGGTACAGGGGGAGGGACCAGAGGTACGTGGTGGTCACGATGCCGGCGTATAACATGATCTGATGGCGTCACAAGAGCGTTACATTATGAAAGTTAAACATGCTGAAACTTTGCTGAAGTTAAAATAAAAGTGTGCCTACCTATTGTTCGTGTTGAAGGGAGAAACAATTAAATTAATGGTAATCAGAATTTGGTTGAATTCAGGCTTTAATTTTGATTAGCAACGAGATATTATTAGACCGCAATGAAAACGGGATTCGAAAGTACCGTCAGCACAAGAGTAATTAAAATTATCCATGACGTTTTCATTAATGTTCATTAGTCAGTCATAATTATTTCAAGCGCCGATACTTATAGTCGGGCTATTTTTATTTGCATTTATGTATGTCATTTTTACTCACAATCATAACTCCTAAGCTCTTTCGATCGCAATAGGAGAAAAAAAACCGGCCAAGTGCGAGTCGGACTCGCGCACGAAGGGTTCCGTACCATTACGCAAAAACCGGCAAAAAATCACGTTTATTGTATGGGAGTCCCCCTTAAATATTTATTTTATGCTGTTTTTAGTATTTGTTGTTATAGCGGCAACAGAAATACATCATCTGTGAAAATTTCAACTGTCTAGTATATCACGGTTCATGAGATACAGCCTGGTGACAGACGGACAGACTGACAGACAGACAGCGAAGTCTTAGTAATAGGGACCCATTGTTACCCTTAGGGTACGGAACCCTAAAAAAGTGTTCCAGGAATACGATGGTGTTTCGAGCAATTGATTTTCCGTAGTGTCCTGTTATTTTTTTTCAAAACGTATCTGGAGACCTTTTTTCAATTATTTGCATACTCTACCATGGCAATGTCGTTTAATGTAATTGTTCAATTTCAACTTTAGTTTGGGTTAATGTTTTAATTGTAGATGATTATTGTGTATGCAAAAAACGTAAGCTATCTGTGCGAACGTACTAATAGTTATGATGTTGCTTACTTGTAATAAGCATTAGTGGTATTATGATATTACCCATGCCAATGTAATAAACACTGAGTTGTTAAAAAGTTTATAATGAGCGCCTACAGCTCACTAAACTGTATTAAATTATTGTTATTACTGTCTAGGATGCCAAATGTACACTAGATTAAGTAATTACCTTGTAATATATTGTTAAATAAAGAACTTATAAAAAAAAAAAAAAAAAATGTAATTGTTCATTATCAATATATGTGCTAAATCCCATTCTAAACGCGGTTTAATAATAGATACTCATTTATGAGAGCCTATCATATCACTGAGGTATGATTTCTATTTGAGATAAATTCGTGGCACTTGGGATTTTTGTTCCCGTGGAAAATTTTTCAAGGGGACCTATAATTATGTAGGGACATAATTATAGGAGGGGAGGGGACAAATATGTCCACTAATATGAATAAGTTTTGAGTACACTATTATCAACAACACCAGATGAGAATGGCCCGCGTAGAATGGCCGGTGGGATACTTACGGCGGTATAGTCAGTGGCGTAGAAGGAGCGTCTCATCTGACCGCCGTAGGTCCGCAGCACGGTGGCGTGCAGCAACATCGCGCAGTAGGACATGCGGCCGAGCGGCTGCAGCGGGCCCCATTCCACGGCACCGACGTACAGCTCTGTAAACAACCGTGCATGTCAAAACAAGTGCTTTTTGAAACTTGAAGTCCGAGATAGGCACCCACGAAAAAAAGATCCATAAAAATCCAAAAACACTCGGTAGTTACTGTTAGGTACTAGGTACACTTGTAAGAAGCATTCAATCATGAAGATGCACAATGTAAGAGAAAAAAAAGTTGAAGTCCAGCCTCGTGGTGGTGCAGGGTCATGATTAAAGAATAGAATCAACACAATACTCACTGTTACATCTATAAAAGCAACCGATGACGAAAATACACAGGGCAAAAGCGAAGAAGTTCTGGTTTAACGCGTTGAAGACAGCGGCCTCGAAGGCGGAGGCCTCGCGGTGGTGCAGGTCCCAGCCCATGAGCACGGCGCCACACGCCACAGGGATCGACACCAGCATCATCAGGCGCAGGAGCTGTAACAATTAAAAGTTGATACGTTTTTTCATTTCTTTTAATTTATCCGCTAAGATATTAAACAACGAGGGATAGCAACATTCGCAACCTGCGTCCTTAATAGGCAATAGGGGATATTACTGCAATGTTCTGCCACCAGAGTGCAGGACTAGCCTTTTTAGTAAACCATAGAGTAACTTATACAAACTGTACCTTTAACAGGTTTTTCTACTCGTCGAGTATAATCTGTGTATTACAACGTCGCATGCAACACTACAACCTTACTCTTTTCAACGTTGGATAGTCTATGGCACTTCCGACTCACGCATAAGAATTTTATCGATACGGTTTAGTCAATTATAAAAATTTTGATAATAGAACTTCATACATTTCGATAAAATATTTCTTGTTTAAGGAGACTCGATTCAATGCAAATTAGCCTACTTAAACACGCTGCTGCGTCGCATCCGCTTTGTAATTGGTTGGCCAACAAAAACATTTTATTTTATGTTGCAGTAGAAACAATTGCTTCATACGTGAGAAACGCGCATGTGACACCCTTCATATAGCCACATCCATACCCTACGAAAACCGCTTAGCGTTGCTTGTTAGTCTCTATAGGCTAGGGTGGCCAAAATCGAGAAAAAAAAACTGTCTTAAAATTTAATTTAGCAAGGAGCAGGCACCAGGGCCTCATGAGTTACGATGAGGTGTCGTTGACTAACTCGCCGGGGGCACCGGGCCCGGCGGCCGGGGCACGTACGAGTATGATGGTATCGCGGGCTGCGGCAGCTCGCGTATCTTAGCTGTATACTTTTGGTTTGTTTACCTATATGATTCTACTAGTTGAAAGTATTTTTTTTGTCTTGTAGAAAAAGTATTGTATACAATAGTGATATCATCAAGCTTTTCAATCTCGTACCTTAACTTAAGCAACTCAGCAAGCTTCGTTGCTTAAACACGGTACTCGACTGAAAAGCTCTCTATTATGTCACGATTGTATAAAATACTATTTTGACAAGTTTTCAGAGATAATAAAATATGACATTGATGTATGTATCAAGGCGGTTTGCTTACAGAGGATCTACCGGGAAACGCGAATCCGAAAATTCGCTATCTGCCTCTTTATCGCTCGAATATGCAAGAGTGACAGAGATGTTAGATAAATAAATTTTCTTGTTTTACGATAGACCCTCAGATTGTGGTAGTGGCGCCCTGGCGCCCCCTACGCAGAGTTTCGCGTAATATTCCCTAATACGCGACACCAGCTACATACAATACTTACAGAAAAAGTACGGTTCTAACTTATGTAAGTACTTGCTTAGTACTATCATTATGACAGGATTATATTTGTGAAAAGATTTTCACTTATAGGTTTGCGGTGAAATTTTTCTTTTAAGCAATATTATGTACTATGTAGTATGTACTCATAAAATATAAATGGGGCGAAATATATTCTGAATAAGCTTCTCATTCGTGCTGGCAGGTACAGAAACCTCTAAATCACACGTACGCATATGTCTCAAATATCAGGTAGGCTATAATTCTAAAACAATTTATCAATTCAAAGGCTGGCGTCTAGTTCAGCGTTCTTTATACTCCTAGAAAGTGGAAAACAGAACGGGCTAATCCTTCCGTCCAAGCGCTTTTCTTATATTAAAGTCTGAAATCCCGAATCTCAAGCAGGAATCTTGAGTATTTCGAAATGAGATCGTCAGGACTATAGGAGGACTTGAAATTGCAAATTGGTACAGTTTCTTTAATAAGACGGGGGCCGGGGCGATTAGAATTAAGCGCAAAATGTTAACTGCCAGGAACTTGAGAAATTGGGGCTATTAAATGTATTGTCGTTTAACTAAAAGTGAAGCTCGTGATTCAATACTTAAATTAAATACTTACCCCTTTATTCATACAACTTTACAAGCCTTATTTAGTAAATTTATGTTTTATCCCTTTCTCACAAATGATTAATAGCTAATTGAGGCTTGTAGCGCTTTTATGAATTAACACAGCTAGGGTAAACCCTCCAGTGAATGAACACCCCCCAGTGAATGAACAAATTCACGTTTTTTGTCTAAAATAAGAAATATAGCAATTTCTACCACTTGTCGTATTTTTTTTCCTATAAACAACTTTATTTCCTATGCAATGGCAACCCGTGATAAATTTATTTTCGACCAGTTTGAATGTGACTGGCGTTTGAAGTTGACCTGTTTTTGGTTTTGAAGTATTGTATGGAAAAATTAGATCCCAGATAAGAACAGTGTACGTTTGGAGCAACTGTACAAAATTTAGTTATTTGGATATATTAAGTTAAACTTTCTATAAATGCACACTTTGTCGGCGTATTATGCGATTAAGTCTTTATTTTTTATAGTTCCATTACTGGCTTATCAAATGTTCTAAAACCAGTAAATGAACGGTGTGTTCATTTACTGGTGTCGTCTAGATTTAATTTTTTTTCTAAATTTATATGTAAACGAAATGGTATTGAACTTGATTTTTGTGATTC
This sequence comes from Cydia strobilella, assembly GCF_947568885.1. NCBI lineage: Eukaryota > Metazoa > Arthropoda > Insecta > Lepidoptera > Tortricidae > Cydia > Cydia strobilella. The sequence goes on along the minus strand of NC_086042.1, from coordinate 18,115,705 downwards.
TGCATAGAAAATTATTCTGATTCATTCAGCCAGTATTGGAACAAACCAAATTTCTATAGTCCATTTACTTGATTTTTCATGCCTATGTATGAACAGTACAAAATTTGCCTTGCTCATTCATTAGGTTTCTACTAATTCTATGTATGAACAATGTAACCACAAACAACGCAATGAAAAGTCTATTATTTTAAGCATTATTTGCTGAGCCTGACCTTTTTTCATCAAAATATGCACGTTGTTTCTTATTTTAAAGATTTATTATCTTTTTCTTATTAATATGTAACGGATTCCTGTGTTATTGGTGAATAACCATCATTTTATTACATTCTTATATATTTATAATCAATATGGATGGGGATAAAAAGATATGAACGCTTTCGCTATACCTACTAAAATAGAGCTGGAAACGGGTTTTGTGTTAAAAATGTATTTGTTTACCATAGATTCCCTGAGATTCCACTTCTCAGTCTGCGCGCGGTGGTAGAAGTAGGCGGTGATGACTCCGAGGTGGTAGCCGGCCCAGTTTCCTTGCGCCGAGACGTACGCGTGGTAGAACGTGTCGTTGTACCCGAATATGTCTCTTATTGATCTAAAAATAAAGTATAACGTTAATTTAAAAATAATAGGATTTTTGAAGATAATGTAGTAGATATTTCTTTATAGGCAGAAGGCAGAAAAAGAGCAACAATACAAACAGACAACAATGGCGGGTGCGTGGTATCAGCGGCACGACCAAGGTCACCAGAAACATTTGATACTCACTCAGGGAACAAGCTGACTCTGATAGGCATCAGCTTCATGAAGTAGCTCTGCAGGAAGGGGATGAGCAGTGACACGAACATGACGACGGACAGCACGGGCACGCCGGAGCGCGGCCACCGCCAGATTATCAGCATGACCACTAGCGTCACGAGGAAGAGCTGCGTGTCAGTACCCAGATACCTGAAACGCGATAGTGACGATTATTTTTGTCTTGATTGAGGTGTCTTTTGAAGAATGAGGGCAGTTTTGGGCACCTAGACGCTTTTGCTTCTTAGCTGGTAACAGCGTTATGTTATATGGAAATATAGCTGTACGGTCGTCTTGCTACAAAACATTTATTAGACGCGGGCCCCTTAAGAATATGCATACGTCAGTTACGCCAGGTTATTTTAGTTTAGTGAAATATGTGACCAGTTGTTGATTCTGTCCAGCCCGCGGCCATTTCAACCTGCTAGCTTTGACTGCTACGTTGGCCATAGTTCTCTGATTGCTTCATTTTGGGATTCAATCCTTAGCATATTATAAATAAAAATCGATTTACAGCGGGCTGCGTTCATCAGCAGCCGTATTAAGGATGACTCACGCTAGACCGGGCCGGGGCCGGGGTCGGGCCGGAGCTTCCGGCGCTTCCTTTTCTATGGAACCACCTGATTACCGATCAACCGTCATAAATGACATGTCGGACGCCTCGGCCCGGGCACGGCTCGGTCTAGCGTGAGTCATCCTTAAATGGTACGTCAAATAAGAGCCGCCGAATAACAAGGGCCACTGTTAAAAATACACACTTCCAATTGTCGTATTACATTCGGCTTACGTGCAAACTTGAAGGACAAATAGGAAAGTTCACGGCCGCGTCGTCGCGCGGTCCACCATTTTGTCAGTAGGCACGAATTCATTCAGAGCAACAGTCTGCGTCTATCCAGAGTAAAATTTTGGTCCACAAAACTACAAAATTGTGAGTGAAATTTGCTTTTTTGTGAAAACTTGCTGACGTATTGCAGAATCTTATTGAGTTATAAACGCTCAGTTTGAAAATATAAAAATTGTGTTTGTGTTAAATCAGTAAGTACCTTTTTTAAGCAATTTTACTAAGGTCCATTACTACTGTTTTTTCTTGTTAATAAAAATTAGTCGAAAATGTGATTCAATCCCAAGCGATTATTAAACTTAAAAAAGAACTTGAAAACTTGATGTTTATGTTGATTAATGTCTTAGAATTTGAAATAAGCTGTGGTCCTTATAAAACTACCTAATTTTAATAAGGGCCAGTAAGAGGGTTTTAGTCATTCAAAAAGACTTATTATTCAAGTGAATTTAAAAATAAACCTAAATAATTGTACTCTTTCAGACGGTCAATAAAGTGAATATTACTATAATAACCTACGTTTTAATCTTGTTCTTCATTTCTACAAAATATTGAGATTTGAATTAAGGTGGCCTTTGTTTGACCCAGGTACCTTATTAAATATTTTGTGGAAAGACGCAATGTATACTCACCACGCCTGCGGCAGGCACAGATGCTCGAAGGGGAACAGATTGGGGCTCAGGATGACGAGCTGCCACCAGTTGGCACGGCACATGTCTCGCTCGCGCTTGACCACGGCATCCCACATAGGGCCGGACCCCAGGTGGGGGACCCAGGTCATTGCCAAACCCATCACTACGAGCACGGCCGGCATTAATCTGAAAACGGGTCATTTATTTATAGCAATGATTTAATAACAGTTATAAAAACAATTACGTGAGCACTTATGCGATTTATGTATATGTCGCAGCCAATTGGTTAAATTAGCCAGCTATTTAGATAACATTACCCTAGGCCGTTCATTAAACGCCGGCATCTAATTAAATGACTCAAGAATAACCAGCCAAGTCATTGCGTGTTAGTTAAACCAGATGGCTGGACGTCGTGTAGTCATTTAGTTAAATTGGATATTAACGAATTCATGATGTTAGGTTAGGTTATTGTATTTATTTTATGATTTTAATTTTTTCAGGTTAAATTTGAATCAGTTGGGTGAGTGAATCTGTGAATTTTAAAGAACTGTTAAACGTTACTAAATTCAATTAAATTAACTATCGGCCTAGGCATCAAATTGAATAATGCCTAGGCGTCTTATTAGCTGGCTAATTTAACCAAATGACTGCGACATGTGTAATATTATGTCTATTAGCAAGTAATAACGCAAAGATAGCGAATAATATATAGGCTTGGGACTACTCTTGGATGCTCCCCGTGGTTCTAGAAACCACGAAGTCGCTATTATATTAAAATATTTTTTTCCAAGTCAAAGTCAAAGTGGATAAGTACATATTAACTTATATGTATTTAGTTATACTAAAAACACTACTATTAGTAAACAAAATAAATTAAAATAAATACTTTAAGTAACAATAACAAAAATGTCTTCTTCAATATAATATTATTCGGCACTTCTAAATCTCTGATGAGGTACTGGCCTTTGGAATCAGTGTATCATAATCATCATCTATTACAATTTCATGTTCATCATTAAAATGGTAGGAAGAATGGATCTTTTTTTTTTCTATATTTTGCGGGGTTAAACGAGTTCTGGACTTATTAAAAGCTATTTTGTGTGTTGAGAACGATCTCTCCACGTCCACTGCAGTAAAAGTTGTATTTTCGAGAATTTTTGCTTGAATGGGATAAACTTTTAACATGGTTAACAATAAAAAAAATATTTTATGCTTTGAAATATACATCAGCATCACATAAAGACTTTTCTTCATCATATTTTAACTCCTTATACGGCTCTAACCCGGACTCAATTTCGCAAGTCGTAAAACTATTCATTTTAAAGTCTATCAGAAATTGCTTAAACCGTCTTTAATCAAGAATGACAATTTATTACCAGTGTTTTTTTTATTTTTTTTATTTGTAAAATAGTCGTAGTCTGTCCCAATCTCCCAACCAACACAAGTATCAAAGAGAATGCTTAATTAAGTAAATCATATTTATGCATATCGCGTCACCTGTGAACTGTGACTTATGTGTGTAATAGGTTTATGATAAAATTGATTGCAGTCATAACATCGTGTTTATTACCGATATAACAGCATAAATCATGACATCTAATATAATGTTTTATTTTTACACTTTAACTTTGACTTCTAGAAAAATATTTTAACATAATGGCGACTCCATGGATTCTCGGACCACGGCGAGCATCCAAAAGTCCCAAGCCTTAACATATCAACTCTAATCTGAGTGGATTCAATAATTAAGACGAAAGTGGACGACGTTACGTGACTACTTCGCCAGCAATAGTCCCCATTTTCCTCTCCGGATATCATATTTATAGAAAACATTTTGACAAAATCAGATGTATATATTAACCACAGCTATATCCCTTCGTTTGAAAAGAAAAGAAAAGCCCCAGTAAGAAAAGTATTATTACCTAGCTGCTATGTTTTTTTTTTCATGTTAATTGTATTAATTGTTATAGAATCTTAATACCTCTCCAATTAGCTGACCAAGGGCGGATTTAAATCCAGCATGCTATACCCGCACCTTTCTCATTACATAATCTAACCCTTACTTATTTATACCTAAAAACAACTTTACTGTAAAAAGTAATGAAATAAACGCATTTGTATTTGTATTTTGAAATTTAAGGTTAGGAGCATTAAAAATATTGTATGGAATTTGTGTTTTCGCTCCTAACTTTTATAATAATCAAATAATCGAAAAAATTCAAACGAAGGGCCATAGCTATGGTTAATATACATCAAATTGTGTAGAAATATTTTACATAATGTCAAGATCCAGAGAGAATAAGATGGATTACTTTTGTATTTATGGAAAAGCGGTCGCCTATTATCCTCTTAAATCAAATCATTTCAACGGATAATAAAATAAGTACCTACATGGTTGGATTGATTACTGGTTGGGTTGAATTATAATATTAATAATGTACTAGCATACTTATTGGCCATATTACGAGTATGCACAGTAAGTACCTAGTAGGGTAGTATAATAACTACCCCCGTAAATACACATTTATTAAGCCACAAAAGCGTAAAGCTTTTCCTTCGAGACCTATAAAATAAAATGCTCAATTGCTATAAAATAAGGAAGCCGTTGGGAATCGATGAAATTATAAATATTTCGACACGCCTTTACCTGATGAATATCGTTTATTTTTGTAATTAGTAAGTGCTCTAGGGGTTATGGTGTGTCAGCTGGGAATGCTGAAGACCCTGATTCGAATACAGCCTCGGAGGCCTTGGTATCTATAGTATAGCTTATTATAAAAGCTACCTAAACCATCTGTTGACGAGAGCCATAGGGATAGTCTTAAGCGAGAAGGGGTGCGTCTCCGCGTAGATCAGCATCTTGTAGGCCATCAGGAACCCGCCCATCAAGAAGAAGATCTGCACGATCACGCGCGCGTTGAACAGCAGGGCTTTGAAGAAGTCGCTGTATGACTGCAAAGAACAAACACAATTTTAAAGGTTTTACTTACTTGATTGATACTTACACTGCCAAATACAGCGTCGGAACATTACCGGTACCTACATAAACCAAAATATAGTAATCGAATTTAAACTATCGTCGGTCGTCGTCGATCGAATTTAAACATGTCGCGCGAGCGCGAGTTTCTAAAAACACGTGAGTGAAACCGTAGAATTAGCTCAAAATATAGTAGTTGGTAAAGAAAATAGGTACGTAAAATACGACATATAATTACTATATACTTACCAAACGACATACTTAGGCGGAATATTTCCGATTTGGCGAACTTTAGCGCGCAACTACATTAACATCTGACATCAAGTGCCCTGAACGGCCCTTTATAAAAAATACCGTATGATGTACTTTGCTACATATGATGATGATGATGACATATAAATTTAGAAAAAAAACAAAAATTATGTTTTTTTACCAAAGAACGAATAACATGATTAAAGCAATAGTTTGTCAAAGGAATGTCTCATTTCAAACATGCTATCTTTGTCTTACACTAGTACTAGCACCCAAAAGAAAAGGATGAGTATAGTTTATTTGTTCTTATTTACTGACAATTTGGTTTTGACCAACTGTATGTTTAGCCGTATTAAGTCTATTTCACGATCTGCTGGGAAAAGTTTACAGTTTCTAAAAGAGGCTTCTGGAAAAATTCGGCGAAGAACCAAATTGGAAGTTACGAGTATGAAACTATGCCTTTAAAAGTTTTCGCGTTGTCTTGGCGGCCCACGCAACATGAAATCATATAAGTAAGTATATATATATATATATATATATATGATAGACATTACTACATACTTACGATGGTTATGATACGAGTATGTTGTAAACTTTCGTTCCAGAACAGGTAGTTCGTGTAGTATCGTGTATCAATCTACATAATATTTTATACTTTTAGGTTTAGGTACCTACCTCATTAAATGTAATATTATGTAGGTACACGTGTGCGACCCACACTACTTATGTTTAAATATAAGTATGAATTTATAAGAGCGGTCCTGTACACTAATAACATCCGTATAGCCTACTTGAACTGAATTATATAATCTGTGACTGAACTTCTTCTGAATATAATATAATTGCTTCCTAAGATAATTATTATTTGTAATATTAAAATATTATTATGTGCAAATTTAGTAGGTACAGCATGTATACTTCCACAGGCATAATTGTTTTAAATCGTTAATGCGTGTCCGCCGTGAGGAAATGTGCAACCGCCGCCGCCGCCGCGCCTCGGGTTGCCCAACGCAACGCGGCCGATATTTGTTCTATGCGCCGAGTTTACCTACTCGTACAAACCCTGAATGGCAGACGTCTAAGGAAACACTATCCAAAATCATTTAATCATATTTTTATGCAAGAAATTAACTTTTTGCACCGTACAAAAAATTATAATTGTTTTAGAATCTTCAACTCAAGCTTAGGTACGTTACTTAGTAACTAGACTAGACTTTTGGCTAGAAATTTTGGCCCCCATCTCCCCTATTGGACATTTAAAAAAAAACTTTAGCCTCTAGGTTAGCCTTGTTTACAACTATTCCAAATTTCAAATCGATAGCGTAGGTAGGTAATTCCCAAGATATTTAGTTATGTGACTGACAGAAATAAAGACGGACAGACTCGCACCATACGGGTTTCCTTTTACCATTTTCGTACTTACGAACCACGGTTTTTGGTTTTGTTTAGGCATACTGTAAACCCATGGTTTGGTTTCGTGTGCAGATGATTAGAAATCGTTTCTCTTAAATTAACTCAGTCATGAGAATGACCTTCGCAGGGACGTGTTGCAACAACATACCCATGTTTAGTCAGTCACCAGTCAGTCAGTTTGACAACTTACTCTATTCGACAGATGGTTGTTATTTTATTTGCTATTGACCTTAAAACCTGATGTGATGTTGGAAGATACTTTAAGAGGGTTCCGTTGATGATCAATCAATTGTATAAAGAACATATATGGCTGTAATATGTATCTATTAGTAAATCACTAATTTTTATATCCTGAGGAATAAAAAAAGTTAAGACGAAATAATCAGAGACAAACAACAAAAACAACAAAAAGGTAAAAATATATGTACATACATTGTACATATATATTTTTAATCCAAATCCTTCTAAAACTGATCGGTTTACCAAAGGTTTACCAATACACGATTGAAAATACCTAAGTAAATAATTTTATAAATCATAAATCATATATTTATTTAAAAATGAAATGACAAAGTAGTAGAATCTGGGTTGCATCTTTATTGCAAAGTATTTTGTTGCCGAAACCACGAGATAAACTAAAATTATTCGCTAAAACCTAGATAATTTTGTAGAGGTCGTCTGCGGTCGTGAGATTGATATTGCAAAATATTACGCCGAAACCCTTGTTTTTATTTTTAATTTTTTTTTACCATTCTCGGAGAAAGACAGGCTAAAGTTGACGTGAGCATCATCTCATCTAGCTGCGCGAGTAACTGTCTTGTTTATCAACTTGAGCGTTTTGCACATCCCTTATCAGTCGGGATACTCTGGATTAAGTCCCGTTAATGTAAATAATAATGTGTGAAATCGTCAGTCGTGAATGTTTCGATCAGAAATTTTAGATGATTTTAACATCGACCATATAAATCTGAAATCCGTGATAATTTTCTAATAACAAAATTAATCGTTATGTACCAAATATGTGCAAAATGGTCTTCTGCACCTCAGAACCCCAAATAACGTAGTCATCGGCCGTGCATTGCGGTCAAGGACGCCATTATATTCTTAATAACGGGCTCCAGTGGTTTCGACATCACGATTTTGTGTGCATGATTCCGTTTGGTAGTTTATAGCCATAAAGCTAAAGACCTATGGTGACCGAAAGCGTGAACTTAGAAACAATACCTAACATACAAATACTTGTTAATGCATATCGCAAAGGAAAAGAGTAATCAGTCGCCGAAATTAAAAAAATTATAAATCTCAAGCGACTGATTGCTGTTTGACCTTTATGTATAATGGTGTTAGTATTCTAAGTATGAAACCTACTTAATAAAAAACATTTCTACAGAACGACTTAAGAGAAATAATAAAGGTCTATTTACATAGGTTACATTAAATAAGTAGAGTTAAACCAAGTCTGCAGATATTTTGACAGCACACGCAGTGCAGGTGTTATTTTAAACGTCAAACTTCTATGAAATTATGACGTATAAATAACACTGGCACTGCGTGTGCTGTCAAAGTCTCCGCAGACTTTTCTTGGTTTAACTCAAGGGCGTGACACTCTTTGATATAGAAAGATAGTCTTATTGCGATTCCTATAAGAGGAAAGACAAAATAGTGCCATGCTTTGTCCTTATATCACCGACCGGGTGGCATCATAGGTAGGAGGCGATGGCGAAATACCGAAATTTATAAGAGTGAAAGAGAAAAAATCCTATGCTGCCCAAATTTTATACGAATATTCTTTGTCTTACCCCGGTCCAATCAGTGGCGCGTCTATAACTACTTGTATACTACGTCTATGGTTTAACTCTAATAAAATAATTGTGTCGAAGTCAATGTCAGTCCCAAAGTTAAAAGGCCATTTAAACTAGATTATCAAGGGACAAATAGTTTTCCTTGTGGAATGTTTTTGTTACTTTTAACAGAAAATATTGCGTGTTTTATTGTTTGTTAGTCATATTTAAAAATTGCGTTGAAGTTGTAGAAGCAATAAAAATATGTTAATTACAAAGTTTGGAGTAGCAGGAAGTTCGCGGCGCGGGCACTGTAGGCGAGCAATTTGTTCCACAGACCATTATCAGGCTGCCGCAATATTTTTACAAACAGTACCTGTATTTGACGACGGTCATTTTAATCAGGGGACTCTCGGACTATAACTCGTGAGCCCAGCCAGGCGCGGGCGGAGCCCTTTCAATCCACTCAGCAGAAGGACAGCAAGAGCCTAGCCAAGTGACAATCGTTGATACAGCGCCAATCGAAAGTGAAATAATGTATGGAATGATTACGTGACATTTCATTGCATTTGTCAGATTGTCATCTTGGCTAGGCCCCCTGGTTCGACAGGCGGCTAAAACAGCCAAAGCAGGAATTTATTGGCGCTCGAGCCAAAACGTTTGGCAACATTTGCATTAAATAACAGAACGCAAAGGTATCTACCTAAGTAATAAGCATTATTAAGATATAAATTAAGGCAGTTAAATGTGTTTTCCATCCTAAATTAAGATAATCTTAAAATAAAAGACAGCCGTGTAATTTTATTTAAAAATTGTTGTTAGAAATGTTGTTATTTAAATAACCATCTTGTCACACCCTTTTTTGATTGACGATTCAATTACGATAGTATCACGCATGGTCTAAATAGGTATATAAATTTAGAAAGGATACTTTCCCGAAATCCGGAATTACGCAACATTTTGTGAAGTATTGTATATTTAGACTAGCGAACCGCCCCGGCTTTGCACGGGTAGTTTAACTAATTTACACAAAACCTTTACCTATAATTATATATATATAAACATTTATAAACCTTACTCTTGAATCACACTATCTATTTAAAAAACCGCATCAAAATCCGTCGCGTAGTTTTAAAGATCTAAGCAATAAGCATACATAGGGACAGACGGACGAACAGACAGCGAGAAGCGACTTTGTATTATACTATGTAGTGATAGGTATTTGTAATTTAGATATCTTCTTCCTCCTTCTCACTTCTAAAATACAAGTAAAAATTGCATTATGATTTAAAAAAAAGTAAGTAAGTAATCTAGCGGCATTAACTAAAAGAAATCGGCCAAGTGAAGAGTTTGCCTGTCGAGTGCCGTAGCCCGTATAGTAAAGAAGGCCGAGCGGCGCGGCGCGGCGAGCGCAAGCGAGCATGACCGTGTTTTTGACTGCAATAATAAACGATAGGTAGGTATTATGATACTTGTGCAATAAACCAACCATTGCCTAAATACTACCAAGTCCGTCAAGTAGCGGAATTTATCAGTACTGCTAGTTGACAACTGATTTATGGAGTTACCACTCTTTCTTTACTTATATTTCTCTATGCCTAAAGTGAAGAATACATTGAGCAATTCAAATAGGATAGTGAGGAAGAATTTGAAACCGTATGTTGTCACGAGCAGTGACACACACAGGGTTGGTACTTGTTACTGGGTCAAATCAGGCGAAAGTCTGATTTCGTTTTTGACGTAAATTTAGTTGTAAATAATAATACAATTAACAAAAGTACAAAGTATGTAGGTACGTATAATGTTTCATTATAATTTTAGTTTTTGTTTACGAACTAAATAACAATATGCTACTGGGTCATCAATTTGTTTACGAATAGGTAATATGTTACTCAGTCAATAATATTATCTACTTACAATTACAAGTAACATAGAGTAACTTATACTAGAGCGGTACTGTCATAGTAAATTTTGTAACCCCAGTAAATTCACTGCCATCTGTCGACACACTTTAAAACTAAAAATGAAGATTTATAAAAATACGATAGAATGTATTTAAATATAGATAAATGTTTATTTTATTTGCGTTAATTATTTTTATGATTTTGACCCATGTTCGTTCACTGATATGCGTTAAAATTGTTAAATAACAAACGAAACCGTCAACGCCATCTATACGACTGTAGGCCAAAACTAGTAGCGCCCTCTGAACGAGAATCAAATTTTCTTGATTTTCGAGGCACGTTTTTTTCTTAGACTGTATCCATCTATTACTGTATCTATCTTTGCAAGTAAAGTGGGTAACTAAGTAGTTTGTTCATCATAAATTAAATTTGTAGTTTATTCATCATAAACGAAAACTCACTAGGAATGGAGAGGCAGAAAATCGTCAATGATTACGAAAATGAAGTGATGTAAATGGCATTTCGTTTCGTCCACAGTGTCCACATCGATTAGCGCGTCGGGCCTCGGGCCACAACGACAGCGACTAGGTAATACTTTTCTTGGTTAGGTGCGAAGTGTGTGGTGAAAATACAAGCGAAGATATAACACACAGCGTGGGAAAAATGTGAACTATCATAGGACGACATCTTTATACTATTCGACAACTGTCAACTGTCCCAAACTTAGCGGACCTACTTATTTCAATTATAATGCTCTTATACAATTGGCTAGAATAGGGATTTTCCACATGTTGAATTTTATAACTAAATCTAGTTAAATAGATAGAAAATGAGCAATTTAACACAATAGAAAATATATGGGTTTAATAAATATATACATCAAAGTAAAAAATTTATTTTTTTAACTTCCAAATACGTAAAAAATAATGGTACCATTATTGGTACGATTCCTTACATTATATAAAAAAAATTGTATGGCAACAATATACATAAACTCAATATTTCACCGACAAAATCGCAATTTCCTTGTTTTACACGGCTTCTAACTTCTAAGCGATAGCGATGTTACGTTACATTTTGTATGAAGCGTTTCGTCAGTAAAGTGCGGATGCCAGACTTTGACCATTATTTGTGACTTTTGTATTGCTGCCAGACAATGGGTCCCATATAGACATTTGATTCTCAAAACAAACCTGATCGACTGATACTCATTTATGACTATTTATATATTTGGATGGTAAGTTCTTGAATTACGTGTTTGAAAGTTCCTGAAACTTTAAGTGGACAGTATGGCTAATGTCAATATTACGGCCTTACAAAATAAGCGTAACATTTAAACTTAGTGCGCTCATATCAACTCGATTTAGAGCGAGCGGCGCGTATTGATACTATTTAAAAATTAAATGGTATTTACCAACAACATATTTAATAATTTTCGTTTCTAAATAGGTACCTACCTATATCAAGTAGGAAGTAGGCCCGCGGAGCAGACCGCTCGCTGCGGGGCCGCAAGGGCAGTATGTCGCTAACCGGTCCAGTGCCCGAGCCGAGCGCCCACTGCGCTCTTACGCCATTTCACTTGCCTTTTCCTTCCACTTGCTGCGCCATTGCCCAGGGATTGTACCTCATTAACTACATTTTAAAACTGTCTATAGACAATATGTATTTAGATAATTTGCGTCTAGTAGTAGTGTAGTAGTGTGTAGTTGCAACTGAAACATGTCACACTGTGAAACGGACGAGTCAAATATTGTATAATCGGATATTTGGGCACATATGGGATAATAACCTTATGGATAATAACTAATAACCCTCTTGTTTTCTACTTATACGTCAATAATGCCAGGAGCGCTATATTATGCCTATATGCTGGTACATTTTACTAATTAAATTAGCCTCTCATCTCGTAGGTAATTAAATAAAAACATAATAACGGTACGGGGTTATTGCTCTTAAATAAGTTAAATATAATGAATAGGCATCGGATTCAATGGGGCAGAATTTATTGATAGGTAGGGAGTTCCCATATCGATAAACTCAATTATCGATGCTTCTCTCATGAACTGGTGATCGCTCCAAGTTTTGTTTGTAAAAATAAAATTGTATTAAAAGTATCAACATCAAACAAAATAATAACTAAATTCCCTTCTACTTTATTTTAAAGGGATTCGTGAAACTTCACTCATCGTCATTTTTTGCGTAAACTTTATCATCGACCCCGAAATAATACTTACAAATAATATAAGTACAGTTACAAACGAAACTGGGGGCGATCATTAGTATGTATTAGGGAAAAGTATCAATAATGAAATTTATCGATATAGGAACTCTACCTGTCAATAAATTCTGTCCCATAGAATCCAATGTCTGATAATGAATGCTAATATTAGAGGTTTATACAATCAGCCTAACAAATATTGTATCCCAATTGCTGTGATTTCGTTTGTCTCTTCCTAATGAAGTAATGGCGTTAAGAGTAAAACCGCGCGGAACTTGCGAGTGCGACTGAAGATTTGGCGATCGCGCACGTTTTTAGTCAATTCCCTCGGCTATATCAATAACTATTTTATACAAAGATTTTATTGCTGTTGTATGCAGTACGTAACATTTATAGAACAGAAAATAAATGAAAAATATACATGTTTCGTGATTCTTTTCTATAGAGCCAACTTTGACTTTTTACGCTTTTGATTAAAGTTGTTCTAGACAATATAGTCTAATTTTTCAATATCAAATTATTTTTCAATTATGAATAATTTGCCCTTGATTAAAACGAGTAAAATTTCTATATAAAAACCACAATTTTGCGTTAATGTGACTTTGCAATCTTAAGGTGACTTGCTGTGAACATTGGCATATACTTATTGTCACAGATTATTTATTATTATTTATTTAGACGTGCCATTTCCATTTTCGTAGTTAGTAATATGGTTTTATTATTTAAATTTTCCTTGGTATCGTTAACTTCTTACTCTCAGTTGATATGCAGGTTTACATCAATTGGCCCACCGCACTGCGGACGCGAGCGTTATCTACAGGTGACTGTAGATAACGCTCGCGTCCATTTGTAACTGCCGCTGCACTGCAGTTGCGACGTTACGCGGTGCCGCACTACTGTAGCAGCACGACTGCGGCTGTTGCGGCGTGCAGTCGCGACAGCGTTCGTTGATGGCTTGTCAATGTCAAGTCATATAATGTCAGACGTACAAATAAAATACTAATTTACTTTTGTATTTTTTACGTGAAGAAGCGAGTGACGATAATGCTACATGCTACATGAAAAAGAAGACCAGTTTGCCTTTCTACAATAGTCAAGAGTCCGACGAAGGCAGCTACGCAATATTAATAAAAAATCTGATATTTAATGGTGATCCTTTATTCAGATAATATTGCCGATTAAATGAAAAGCAATTCAACATTGAATGAGACTTAATAATTGACGAAATACAATCAAATTACTCAAATATAATTAATGCAGAGGAAAATTTATTCTTAACATTAAGGTAAGTTCACAATGTGAAATTTTCTTCCCCATCCTCTTGCCTAAATGCGTGACCACCAGGTGACCACCGCACACAACAATCCGATGCGATGAATAAAATTATTTGTAAGAGCTATAAGTAATTGCGCAATTTACACTTCATATTGTCAAGTTTCCTATTTGAAACTGAAACACAAATTAAAATCCCTCTTGTGTTGCAGGTGTCCATGGGCGGCACGGCACTCTTTATGATATGACCGTGCATCCATATAAAACTTGACGGGCGAGACAAGAAATCCTTTATGAAGAAAGCTATTGCCCTCATCTTGGCCGATAGAAAGAACTTCAAATAAATTAATTTGAATAATAAATGGTTTCCTCGTGTTGGTGTGAAGAAAAATTGCGTGTTGCATTGTAACAAAGTTTGTTTAACCCTCATGCCTTAAGACCCCCGCAACTGTCAATATTCTAAATTTTAAACCATTCGCTTCTCTCGTGGTTCAATTTTGTATCCTTTCGTATGTTTGGATATCAATATATTACCAGGAGGTATTAAACGACATCTTTGCTCCTTGTAATAAAAATTAATGATTGCTTCGTTTATTTAGCTCAGGAATGGCTTTGCAAATTTTGCAATGACAAAATTAGAAAGTGTCGCCATAAACGACATTATATAATATGATATTACGACTAGAGTTGCCAGGAATATTCGGCAACTATTCGGCCTATTCGGCCACTTTGCCGATTATTCGGTATTCTATTTGCCTCTCTATCGCTCGTGCCCTGTCGAGCTTATAGCTATCCTCGCAAAACTACGAAAAAATAAAAAAACTGTTTATTTAATGAATTTATCATGAAATGATAAAAAAAATCACGTAGGAAAATATAGCTTGGCCAGGATTAGGGAATATTACGCGAAACTGCGTAGGGGGCGCCAGGGCGCCACTAACACAATCTGAGGGTCTATCGCAAACCAAAATGAAAATCGAAATTTCGTTATCTAACATCTCTGTCACTCTTGCATATTCGAGCGATAAAGAGGCAGATAGCGAAATTTCGGATTCGCGTTTTCCGGTAGGTCCTCTGTAAATAAACCACCTTGATGCATCAATGTCATATTTTGTTATCTCTGAAAACTTGTCAAAAACCTATTAAAGGTACAGTATGTATACGTTGCTCTATGGTTTACTAAAAAGGCTAGTCCTGCACTCTGGTGGCAGAACATTGCAGTAATATCCCCTTTTGTCTTAGGCTAGTATACTAGTACCTAAAGGAAATGGATGAGTAGATTTTTGTTTGTTCTTATTTACTGACAAATTAGGACACTATTTCCCCTCTGCCGAGGTACAAGATCAATTGTGCATGCATACAACTAGCGCGGTGCGTGTTGTACACAATTATTGTGTACAACACACACGTTTCCTAACCGGCTCGGTGATATGTCTCAATATAGATTAGCAAAAAAGTTTACAGTAGGGACAGTCGCCATCAGATATATCGGAGCGACCGAGGTGCTAAAAATATCTGAGCGCCTTGACAATAAAGGCGTGTTCAGATATTTGTGAGCTCCTGGGCCGACCCGATATATCTGCGATATATGGCGACTGTACCATCGGGGTTGTATATCCTTGGGTGTAATAAGCTCCTTATTAGAACGTAGTGGTTATATCCTCTTTGCTTAGAACTACTCATATCTGTGACCCAAAGACATTTCAGTGCAGGTGACAGATTTGACGTGCGGTCTGCAGCCGCAGTTGCAATAATACACTAAATACGCAAAAATGGCCATGCTACGTGCAGTCGGCCTTGTCATTAATTTTACTATGGAAATTGACAATAACACCGACGTGTCGGAGCAGTAGTGCAGCTGCGGTTGGGAAAACGTTAAAATCACCATATTACGTGCAGTCGATATCGTCATTCATTTTACTATGGAAATTGACAATAACACCGACGCGTTCAGGCCGCTGCAGTAGTGTCGGAGCAGTAACGCAGCTGCGGTTGGAAATGGACAGTCACCTTAACGCGCTAGAAGTGGATCGCGCAGATATCTTAAATCGGGAACATATATTTCGAGGGTGTACGGCCGGTAGCTACAAAGCTGGCCTACACCCGACACAGACGCCAGCCTAAACTGCTGGTCGCCTTCACAGCGGCCCTGAAACCTGGCCCCGCTCAAACGGGCTAACCAGGGCCAACTATAGGGGTCGTGGGGTCGGATAACGGCTGGTAGCGATAAAGCTGGCCAACACCAGACGCACAGCCCCGAAACGGTCTCCTCAGCAGGGATGCGGAAGAGTTGCTTTTGCCTTTTTCGAGGGTGTGGCGTATCTGCGTTTATATAATCTGCAATACTGCTGACCGGCGTTAAACCAAAACAGCGCAGCAATTATCATGTGAACACGCTGCATCGAGAGGAAGCTCCATGATTAATTGTTAGCAATTTCCAATCGTTTCCTGGATTTCCGGGAGCGTCGGGCAATTTATGGCTTTTTCAAGCGAACGTTTGTATTTTATTGTATCTGTGTTTAGCAGTACACTTTGCCATAGACACCCGAAGCGTTATTACTCGCTGTTTTATTTTCAAACTGTATGCGCATTTATTCTCTTCTGGTTTTTAGTACACAAGTGATACGACGGGTATGATTAGGTATGTTTGCATGTTCAGTTAAAATGTCAAAGCTTATTTTGAGCTGATTGCCGGCTAGGGCTTGCAATGTTGCAATAATGAACGGTTTCCAATTCTGGAACTGATTTTCGATATTAGGTCCCAATTCCGATCATTTTTTTATTAGATTTTTTTAATAAAAAACAACAAAAAATATGAAATTCTGATACTTTACGTTTAAGAAAAAAATGTTTTAGAGGAATTTAATTAGAAGTATTATTATTTAATCGAGAAATATCAATAAATTGAGTAGTGCCGTTATTTGCACCTCTTATTTTAGCAACTTATTACTATGATCACTTTTAATCACTTCAATCATACGGCGTATTTATTACGACGTTAAGGTTGTTTTCTATGCAATAAAATATTCAGTTATGCCTATTACCTTTATGCATTGCCGAGTAGCGCCAAAAAACCCAAGCCTTATTGATATTAAACAAAATGGGCTAAATGATTAAAATTATCTTATTAGTGCTTCATTACAGATGAGAAAAAGAAGCGTCAAGTAAATTCCCTGATTGTTTTTTCTAATGAAGTGTAAAATAATAAATAACAGTAATCTCTCATTGACTTAATACAAAACAGTGCTTTATATTCTTAAACGTAACGCTTTTCAAGTTTGGTTTTTAGGGTTCCGTACCCAAAGGGTAAAAACAGGACCCTATTACATATTACTAAGACTCCACTGTCCGTCTGTCCGTCCGTCTGTCTGTCCGTCTGTCTGTCCGTCTGTCTGTATCTCATGAACCGTGATAGCTAGACGATTGAAATTGCTGTATGAAACAGCAATAAAGATGATGTATTTCTGTTGCCGCTATAACAACCAATACTAAAAACAGAATAAATAAATATTTAAGTTAAAAAAATTCAAAATTCAAAAAAATCGTTTATTTTTTAACAAGGTTTATCCTGGGTGTCGAAGTGGGGCTCCCATACAACAAACGCAACAACTATAGCAAGTATCAAAAGTAAAGAAATCGATGGTTACGTTAACGATGCATGTTAATGCTTGCTGCTAGACTTCAGACTTTTATCAGTGACAGCTACTAACACGCAGTGTTGTTTCTTGAAAATTTTCAATAATAAGCCAATTCCGAAATTTTCGATATTCAGTGATCTCAATTCCGGAATTGTAATATCGGAAAATTCGTCCGAGATTCCGGAATTTCGAAATTCCGGAATTCCGGAATGCAAGCCCTAACCACATTACAATTTTTTTTAGTTCGCGTTCATAAATCAACTGCCTACTCCTCAAAAATCGATGGTCAAAGTTACACCACCAATCAAAGTAACCCAAGTTTACGGTAGCAATATCTAAATGGATAAAACATCCAAATGAAACTTACTTGTTCAATGAACTCCGGGTTCGCGGTGTAGCCGTACCCGATGAAGATCATGGAGTGCAGCCCCAAAATCATCACCATCGTGTAGAATCTGAGACAAAACCGTTTAATTAAATCCCACAATGCAATATCACAGTTAATAAATATTTCATTGCTACATCGATTCAAAATTAAACTATAATTCTAACTTAAACTAGAGTTGGGGGCCTAGCCAAGATGCCAATCTTTTGCGCCGTAGCAAAGGAAACGCTAATGATTGTACACATACATTCCATTTTGTTTTAATAATTAATAATAAAAATTCGAACAAATCAAACAAAGGGGCATAGTTACTTAGTTGTGAAATCATGAAATTGTGTCAAAATATTTTCAATAATGTTAATATCCAGAGAGGAAAATGAGGAGCACGTTTATATGGAAAAGCATTTCCGCGCGGTCGTCCACTTTCGTCTTAATGAAAAGTACAACCAAACTCACCTCATCGCCTGGAAGCACTTGAACACGCCGCCGTCGGCGTTGCCTCCTTTTTTCAGCGCTTTCCAGTTCTTCTGCACGCAGAATGCCATTACGAATTTGTTATCTAGTAAAAGAAATCCATAATTAGCCCGATATCCATTCAAATACTTTATAATTGTATGACTGAGCTTTTACGCTATTTTTCCTACTTGTGTACACGTTGCTGTAGTCTGGAAGGACAAAAAACATATTTCCTAAATTTAGATATCTTATTTAAATACTTCATCACTACATAGTATAAAACGAAGTCACTTTCCGCTGTCTGTCCGTCTGTCTGTCGTCCCTATGTATGCTTAGATCTTTAAAACTACGAGGCTAGAGTGATTCAAGAGGAAGGTTTATATGTATAATTTGTAAAGGTTTTGTGTAAATTAGTTGAACTACCCGTGCAAAGCCGGGGCGGGTCGCTAGTTTAAATCATAAATAGTTAGCCCATCGTAAGAGATAATGTTTTTTGAGCATAAGTTTTTTTTCTGTTTAAAAGTTCAAATCGTTAATTAATACCACAAGTTATTTAATTTTCATTTCTTAGCTTAGCAGTACTGACTGTAGAACCGTACAAATCAAATCCAAATGAACGCTATTAAATATTTATTATTCAAAATCATCTAAAAGTCAATTATTTTAGCCAACATGAGGAAACAACTCAAAATTTGCATCAACCTTGCTTTGCCGCTCTTGTGGATAAAATGCAATTTTCTTATGAGTTTTTGAAGAATAAAGAAAGCCTTAAAATCTGGTGTGTAACGAAAATCTTTATAAATTGAGACAATTTTTTTTAAGCTGGATATTTGGTAAGACTTGCATAAATGAAAAACCTTTTGGATTTACACAAAATTGCCGGTCGGTCGGTACCTAAGTAGCGACCTTGAGATTTAAATAAAACAAGTTTAAATGTATAGGGTATTTGACTGTATTAATGTAATAAAATATTTTACACCATGCATGAAATAAAGCACCAGAAGATGAACAGAATGGAGTAACGTAGACAGCAGTTATTTTTAGACACAATTTCTATTTTAAAACCCGTATAAAACTATAAAGATCTTATTATTTGTACCATGTAATTTTTAATGTGTATATTTGTACTATAAAGAGTTTACTACTACTACTACTACTACTAAAGAGTAGGTAATTTGACTGTTACGTCACATGCTAGTGTTTCATATAAATTCCATACTAGCAAAATCGTTTTGACAGTTCGAAAAAAGAAACTGATTTGACTAGTAGTCAAAATCCCTATTGCAATGTTCTCCTATTGCAATGTTCTCAATACTCACTTTCGAGTTGCTCGCTAGGCCAAAGGAAGTACCACGCGGTGCAGGCCAGGTTGGTCAGGAGGACGACCAGCAGAATGGCGCCGACCACCCAGTCCAGCACGTCGATGGGCAAGCTGTCGGATCGCGTCTTGCAGTAACGCACGGACAGGGTTTCCACCTGAGATTTAAAAACTTTTTCTTAGCTAATTTTTAGTTTTTTACAGATTAAATTCAAAAGCATTATTAACTCTGCAAATGCAGTAGCATTATTAACTCTTTGTTATATTGAATAGGTAGTTACGTAGGGAAAAAAATGATTTGTTAGATATAGGTACTTGTATTTTGTATGTTTATATTTTTTTTTTTTTGCTAAATTATCGCATTGGGTTCATCCCGTAATGATAATTGTATGTGTGAAAACAAAAAACAGATCATGTTGCGTTGCGGACGACAGAAACGTACGTTTTAGTTACATATTTATAAGCTGCCTAATTTTTTATTTGCCTTCGGTCCATAACCCCGATGTAATGATGGGTTTAGGCAGTCCCTGAGACAAGAAGCTCTACCACTCTAGCAAGTGCTTGTTAGCGCAGGCCTACCTGCAGACCGTAGCCACGGTGTATGGAGGCGTTAAGACAGTCCCTCAGGGCCATTTCGGTGGAGTGTCCTCCCGCGGCATGCGTGAGGTTGAGTCCGCAGTGCTGGTTCGCGCAGACTCCGCGGTGGAGCTTCGAGTGCTTGTAATGCTTCGCAATTTTCATTGAGAAGTTCTAGGTAAAAAGAAAAGCTTATTTTAGGATTTTTTTTTATTTTACGACAAATTCTTAGGGAACATTGTTAAGCACTTGAAAAGCTAAGCATGAACTCTAATAATCATGTACGTAATCAGCAAATTATGGCACTTCTCAATAGCACCTTTTTTAGCAGCTCCGCAATAAAACACGTATATTGTAAGGTACCTTGATGAACTGATAAAGCGGTGTCTCATCCTCCATCAGCTCCATGTCGACGATACAGTACACCGCCTCAGGGTTCCGCAGGCAGAGGTCGAAGTCATCCAGCTCGGAGAGCACGGGCATGGAGTAGTAATCGAATTCGTGGGCGCCATCTGGTGAAAGCAACGTACGTTAATTTAATACAGGTAATTGTAGTTAAGCAGCGTGCAGCGTGAAGTTGCTATTCGCAGGAACTAGGCAGAACCGCAGAACTATTAGCCATCGTCTTAATTCTTTGGTGTAGGTTAAAAACGCTATGACGGAAAAACTTTGAAACGCTTTTTATGTTTACTTCCATTTGATGTCAAACTAATTATTTCTTATTTTTTACCTTGCAATAAAGATTAATTAGCCTGATAAACCCGTGTATACAATGTTTTCAAGCATGAGTGGAAATGTCATTATCGGCGAAAAATGCAAACATTTGTTTGACGTCGACTGTACTATAAAGTAGTACCCAGAGATGGCATCAGAATCCGTAGGAATGTGGGGCAGTCTTTTTATTTACTAAACAGTATTTAATGAGCGTAATCTTAATGACGCCGGTGTTATTCAATATATGTAATTCCGTATAAGATAAGTAAAGTCTAAGAAAAAAACTTACCTCGGAAAATCAAGAAAAATTTATGCTCGAATAGATGGTGCCATATCTTTGGCTTATACTCGTGTTAACTGTAAATGGCGATACCGTTTGATATTTATCAATTTTAACACATATCAGTGAAAGAACATCGGTCAAAGTCACATGGCGTTCTAAAATAATAAAAAATTAAAATAAAATAAAAACATATATAGATATTTTTATTCATTTTCATTTTTAGTGTTAATCCTGTCGAAAGATGGCAGTAAATTTTCTGTGATTACAAAATTTATTATGACAATAAGCCTCTATACACTCTAATCTCTTTGGTTTAGATATTATTATAATAAATTAGGAGAAATACAATGATCTCTGTTAAACTGTTTATCCACCCGTTTACATATCACAATCAATCCTGTTCCAATCGGCACTCTTTATTTTATTTGCACACTTGAGTATGATATAAGCAAGTTAAACTGAGTCTACTGCGTAAGGTATTTTTGTACTTTCAACAGCGTTGTAAGTAAACCTGCCATTCGAAACGCGTTTCGACACATCCTAAGTAAGCCTAATGCTTACCTACTTAGTTGCCTCATACTCCTCATCAATATCCAAAAGGAAAAAATACAATGCATAATTACAGACAAATTCGTGTAACGTTTGTAATATTTGGGTAGGACTAATACTGAAAGTGTCTTATATCACAAGTAACATTTTAGTCCTATAATTTTGGTTTATATCGCTATAAACTTGTATAGACGTCGTATTAAGGTTTTAGAGGTGACCGACCGAATGTCGTATACAAGTGCTCGGCAACACCTTTTTGCACTATTAGCTTATACAGCTAATATGTTTTATTAGCAATTGATGTAAATGTTTACTTCACCATTTTATACAACCGTTATAGGCGTGTACAGGTTTAAATATAACCGTTATATGATATGATATGATATGATATGATATGATTTATTTATCTCACAATATACAATTGCACTTAAAATTACACATGGTAAATTCTTAGGAATTTATATTGTGATTGTCGGGTTTTTACATTATGAATAATTGAATATAAAAAATAACAGTGACAATCAATAGTTATTTACAATACAAGTGCGGAAAAGAGGAAATTCGAAACGAGTGTTTTAAATCGACACGAGTTGCGAATTACCTATTCGCACGTGTATCGTACAACGTTTTACAGTAAATATGGCCCTTTAAACTTTCGACATATGCACGAAAAGTGCTATTTGACGCACTAGTGCGAGAAAGTAGCACCATATGTACTGTAAAATTACATTCAAAATTATTAAATTACAATAGTATGTCAGCAGTTTCGATAAATTCAAATAGAACAATATTACTGTATAACAGTATTGGGAATCACTATTATGCAACTAATTTGCGCTATTAAGGTTCCCTGCAAGCCGCTATAGTTGTTGTGTTTTAACAAAGACAAAACCCAATAGTTACTATACAACGATTTTCGGATATAGTGGTTTTAGAGATCACTGCTATAGTACATAATAATTTAGTAGTCATATGAACACTGTTATAAAACTGTTTTGCTCTATAGTAGTGTTTTTGGGACATATTTATAGCGTTAAAAAGCGCTTTAGTAGTTTTTCAAAATCCTATTATATATCGTCGATGTTCACGTCACAATGACTCTTTTATATTACAGAACTGTTGTATAATGGTTTTGGTTTTTCTTTTAAAACACAACAGCGTTATAGCTAAGATTTTATGTCGTTTATAATGCAATGCAAGCAACCATGCAAGTTAGATGCATCAAGGTAGAAAGCTACTACTGTTGAATGATAATTTAGGCCTGTAATGGCTTCGTATATCTTGCTTATATTACTTCAGGCCAAACCCACATAATGCGGTTCCGTACAAAATATTTTTTATATTAACGAAGTGACAAAAATGATCCCAGTGATATTAGTGATTGTAGTTCAGATTTATCAAGCAATGATTAATCGGCATCCATTATTAGCGCAATTAGTTTTACCAATCACATTGAAAAAGAAAACAACAGTAGATAATGACACTAATGACTACATAAAAAACCTTACCTGTCTTTCTAAAGAGTTTGTAGTTGTAACTGGGTCACAGCTAAATTCTTTTGGAACCCTAATTTTATCCATGATGGCGGTGAATACTTCGTCATAAGTTCTATAGTTAGCCTATAAAAGCGTCGGAATTACTTCTTGGCTGTACAGTATTATGGTGAATATCATATTATTTTATTAAATTACGAGTATTTCATTAAAAACATGAATAAATCGAGGGCGCATTTAAAATTCCTCATTAACCTTATACTATTTTAACGGTAAAACTTAATATACTTTCTGCACTAAGAACCGAATTATTCGACATCTAACTGACGCATATTAAGGGGATCCCATGCCCCAATGACCTTCGATTTGAATCCCTTAGTTTTCTAATGTTTTTTGTAGCTTATCATATTAACAGCAACGGATTTTAGCAATATAGTATCCCATATTTACTTCAAAGTTCATTGTTTTCGATATATTTGGCATCAAAGTTTTAGGCCAAAAAACTGGTTTTCTGGCCATAACTTTTGTGTTAATTAGTTTAAAATTAAAACTTTAGACAAATTTTTAGAGACGTCTAAGACAAACCCAAATATGTAGATTTCGTATAAGTAAGATCTTTCACAGCAATCGAGATACGAAAAAAGTGTTTTTTTAGACAATGTTTAAAACAATCATAAATAAATAAGTATTCATTTTTTTCACAATCCGGTAGACAAAAAATGGAGATAAAAGATTGAAGATTATTATTTACAACGACGGGACTTAATCGCGTAAAATAAGTATTTAATTTATTTAAAAGATTGAAGAACCGATAGCCCGACCGATCCCATGCCCCAATGACCTTCGATTTGAATCCCTTAGTTTTCTAATGTTTTTGTAGCTTATCATATTAACAGCAACGGATTTTAGCAATATAGTATCCCATATTTACTTCAAAGTTCATTGTTTTCGATATATTTGGCATCAAAGTTTTAGGCCAAAAAACTGGTTTTCTGGCCATAACTTTTGTGTTAATTAGTTTAAAATTAAAACCTTAGACAAATTTTTAGAGACGTCTAAGACAAACCCAAATATGTAGATTTCGTATAAGTAAGATCTTTCACAGCAATCGAGATACGAAAAAAGTGTTTTTTTAGACAATGTTTAAAACAATCATAAATAAATAAGTATTCATTTTTTTCACAATCCGGTAGACAAAAAATGGAGATAAAAGATTGAAGATTATTATTTACAACGACGGGACTTAATCGCGTAAAATAAGTATTTAATTTATTTAAAAGATTGAAGAACCGATAGCCGCTTGTCTTATAATTCTATATGTAGTGCAAAAGTAGGAGATACGATTCAAAACTTGTCAAAAATCGATGAAAACCTCAGGTAGCCCCTTAATATAAAGTCTTTACTTATCACCATTTTATGAAACACACACACAACAAAACCACTCACAACACTTCATGGAAAACTTGAATACTCCGTGATAGCTAGACAGTTGAAATTTTCACAGATGATGTATTTCTGTTGCCGCTATAACAACAAACACTAAAAACAGAATAAAATTAATATGTAAGTGGGGCCCCCATACAACAAACGTGATTTTGTTGCCGTTTTTTGCGTAATGGTACGGAATCCTTCGTTCGTGAGCCCGACTCGCACTTGGCCGGTTTTTTTATAAATTTTCATCATTGGCAGATACTGTTGTTATTAAAGTTTAATTGATAATAGTTATAATTCGTAGCATTATTAAATGAATGGGAATGCAGTGTTGCAAGCCGCGGCGGTCCGCGACGGCGCTTTCGCAAGGACCACATCTGGCATTTACGCAAGTGCAATTTTGCCGGCCTTGGCCGTGGTTTAAAATGTGATAATTTAGTAGGTGATAATATCTTCGGTGATTTTCAATAAATACAATACAACATTGAGCTAATCATAAACAACTGCATGTACCTAAATAACATAACATTTAACGCATCAATATACTTACGTTTTAGAAAAATGTTCTGGCAGATGTAAAATTGGTAAGTGTTGGTGGCCGAGTGGATCTGCAGGTTCAAATTCTGGCTAGTTCCAATGAGTTTTTCGGAACTTATGAACGGAATATATATCATTTGATATTGATCACTAGCTTTTCGGTAAACGTAAATCGTGAGGAAACCTGCATACATCCGCCAAGAAATTGAAAGGCGTATGAAGTCCCTAACCTGCATTGGGCCAGCAGCGTTGGGATTGGGACTATATATATATTATGCTCTTGCGCTCACCCAGTGCCCATCAGTGGGACGTATATAGGCTGATTTATTAATTTACTTGTTTATGAATTATGTATATACCTACTTAATAATTTACTTGTAGATCTGTTTATAAGTAAGAAAAAAAAACAATTATGCATTTTATTTAAATGCCATATCCATGTAAACATTGTACGTGACCTGTATTAATTTTTAGGGTTTCATTCTCGAAGGGTGATAATCGGAACTAAAGCTCTCTGTGTTCGTCCGTCCGTTTGTCTGTAAGTATGTCTGCAGGCTCTATCTCTAATACCGTTATAGGTAGCTTATTGAAACTTTATTGGAGAGTGTATTTCTATTGTTGCTATAACAACAAATGATAAAATTAAATTAAAAATGACGACGTATTTCTGTAACGGTTGAATATAGTAAGCAAATCTCTGTATTATTATGAAGAAAAATACAGTGCATAACAACAAATAATAATAATAACTGACCAAGCCCGAGTCGATTTTAAGGAAAAATTATAATATAATAATAATATATTATACAATGTTTTCATATTTTACTTGTATATTCATATTATAAATAACCTAACCCAAGATATAAAAGGAATAAATGAAATAATATATTAAAAGCCTAGCCTAAGACTGAACATAAATAAAGGAATAATATATTGTAAAAAACCGGCCAAGTGCGAGTCGGACTCGCGCACCGAGGGTTCCGTCCTTTTTAGTATTTGTTGTAGCGGCAACATAAATACATCATGTGTGAAAATTTCAACTGTCTAGCTATCACGGTTCATGAGATACAGCCTGGTGACAAACAGACGGACAGACGGACAGCGGAGTCTTAGTAATAGGGTCCAGTTTTTACCCTTTGGGTACGCAACCCTAAAAAAATATGAAGTTATGGAACTCTCGGGGCTCGAGTCCTACTCGCATTTAAGGATGACTCACGTTAGACCGGGCCGTGTCCGGGCCGGAGCTTCCGGCACTTACTTTTCTATGACATGACAGGTGATCACGTGATGCTTTCCATAGAAAACGAAGCGCCGGAAGCTCCGGCCCGGACACGGCCCGGTCTAACGTGAGTCATTCTTTAACCGGCATTTTTATTAATTTTGTACTTAACTACTAAGTAAGACACTGATTAAATATTTGGAGAAAAATACGAGTAGTCTGGCTCAGTTGTCACCAACGACCACAACATGATGGTAACAATATTAACACCCATTTTCTGCTCGTAGGTATAGTAGCTTTTTTTGAACTGCAGCCGGGCTAGCACATGATTGGCGCCTTGGCGCGACAGTATAAGTCGCCGCGAGAAAGATTACCCTTCCCTCTTTAATTAATATAGTGAGAAAAAGACGGATAGTCTATCTCGCGGCGACATACTGTCGCGCCAATCATGTGCTAGGCCTACTGCATGGTGCTGTAATTTCTCTTTTTTTCCTCAGGATTCCCTTCCGGGAATCACACAACGAGAAGCTTCACCTTGTTCGTTTATCTCATATAATTATATTAATAAGTGCGGTGAATGTTGCACGTTCAACATCGAGGACGCGTCGAGCAAGTTCGGACAAGGTTATTATTTTTGGAACATTCGTCAATATTGAATGTCGTTACGAAACCCATACATGAAAATTGTAGGTTTCTATAATTTCCGATGGGGTAATCTAGCGGGAATATTATAGAAGAAAGAGCACTGCGGCGCACGCGCATGAACTGGCAATTTCATAAGATAGGTTCTAACTATTATAGGCACTAAATTTCATCCTAATATTTTAATACTTACTTATACAATTGTAATGGACCTATGCTGGATGCGTGTACATTTTTATGATGATATATATACCGAGGCAGGTACTGTATATTGATGATACGAAAATAGCATTTAATTTACTGTCAACATATATTATTACTGTATTGTCATGGGTTACAATATGAATCTTGAAGAATGACATTACATACAAATAAATAGTTTTAGTACGTGATTGGTTATTAATTACTGACCTCTGTTCACCTAAGCTGCCTAAGCATTAAGCACGCCTTGAAGTGTAGAACTCATTAGAGTACCTACGCATACCGGCAGTGAAGATGATCCTAAGCTACAGTAAATTTAGCTAAGTACCTAATTTTATACGTAATTATAGGTAAGTGTAATAACAATGCTTGATCGGTAGAATCGTTTAGTGATATCCTGATGACAAATGCTGGTATTCGATTTCTTTAATGCTAATAGTGATGGGCACTGTTGTGATGGCGATGCCACAAGAGAGCTGTCAATTTTAAACTGTTCGAAATGTATTAGGTATGTATGTTATAAAAAGCCTATTGGATGTTAAAATAATATAGTTGCTGAAGCATATCTTGTCAGTAGAAAAAGGCGGCAAACTTAAAAAATGTAGGCACGAAGGGATATCGTCCCATAGAAAATTTGAATTTCGCGCCTTTTTCTACTGACAAGATTTGCTTGACCAACTATATAAACAAAATAAAACACGTTTGTTATTCGGTCAATTAGGTTCAACATTTTGTATCTATGGAACTATATGATTGGTCGAGCGTCGAATGACCGAGTCACGTGATTTGTTTATTTACATTGTTTTCAAGCTCGAATGGAACAGACTAGATGTTTATATTCCGTAGTTTGGCCGCCATGTCAATATTTTTTATGATTTTTTGTGCAGTCAAAATATAATATAGATTTGTGCTGTTTTACTTTATAATTTGATTGGTAGCCACAGCCCGGCGTTTAATTGGGTTAAACCTTAGTGGCAGGATGCCGGGGAACGATTGATTGACTTAATCAATTCTGAAGGACATTGACAGATACGAAATTGACGGCGGCAACAACAGTAATGCAGCTGCAGTTGACATGTAAACGTCACCTTTATAATCGATTATATTAAACTAACACGATTTTCACTCCGGATTTCTCGCCAATCTGCCTTCGCCTACGAATGTAATGCCATGTTCCAAACGTTAGGCAAAAAAAATAAGGTATGTAGTTATGACTGACATCTTGTTTTCTGCTAAATTGTATTGCCAAGTTATCGATTGCCATGTCATTATAATTATTACAAATAGAAATACGTAATATTGATAACGTCACTGTAACATGTTGTTAGTCGTCTCCTACTCGTAATTCAGTAACAATTTATATTTCTTCCTCAATTTACAATCTTAAAAATAATATATATATTTTACTGAGATGCGTGAGATGGCAGCTACCACCTGACTAGGTACTCAAGCTATATGAAATATATAACAATTGCCATGTTTTTAGTTATTGAACCTAACAGTCTCCACGCCAATCAATATTAAAAACTGACAAAAATACGAAAGGACAAACGTTTTCACGTCAAAAAAGTAATCATACTGACGTATTTTTAATCATCAATTATCTAGTTAAATGAGCGAATGCTCATTATTTAAGATTATAATTTGTGATAATTTATGTATTCTCTTCCAAAGAAGACACTATGATTGACGCTTCGCAAAAACAATAGGTTAGTAGCAAAATAATGCGCCGCAAAATAATAAATAAATAATCGCCGCCAATGATAAAGATTAGTTTTTGTCTTTTTACTACAGATTAAAGTCCTATAGTTATTTGTTCTACTAAGAGGCAAAGTGGTTATTTAACCCCTCGTGCTGTTGATACCCAAGCGGAAGATTCCAAAATTAAACGTAGCGTGTGGTTCGAAAAGTGGAATCTTGAGCATTGCGAGGGTTACAAGGCACGTGGGCCAAACAAACTTTGGTACCAAGTGAAACACAATTATTTTTTTCACCACACAAACGCGAGGAAATCACTAACTGCAAAACATTACAAATCAGTCCAAATATCATTTAAAATAATCATTTTAAAGTCATTTCCATCAGCCAATATGAGCAAACAACTCAAATTTTTCATCAAATTACTTTGCCTTCCTGAATGTTTCCTTTAAGTAAAATGAGCGAACTTGAGTTTAAGGCACTTTCCCTCCAGGACCCATATGTTTTTTCCACACTGTATATGTAACAGACCAATAATAGCTTGTTAAACTGCGAATGCTGCTTCTGCATCATTTTACTTTCAGGATTTCAAGAGTGCCGCGCAAAGCGCTGATGCAAAAATATTACACGAATGTAAACTTTTCCTTTGTTTGCTTTGCTTGTTTTTAAAGTATATATAGGTAGTATATTTTTAGGGTTCCGTACCAAAAAGGTACAAAAGGAACCCTTATGGTGCGACTGCCCGTCTGTCTGTCTGTCTGTCTGTCACATTGCTAAATATCTCGAGAACTACTTAAGCTATCGATTTGAAATTTGGAATAGTCATGAAGAACGCTAACCCAAACATACAATTATGGCTGCAATGCACTTCGCAACCCCGCAGTGTCAGGGAGCCGGCCGCGGAACCGCCGGAACTTGACACTCTTCGGCCAAAACTTCTCCTTGGTGAAGGTCCATAATGTACCATTAGGGGTGCTATCCGTCCGGACCCCGGCATTTATAAAGCTAATAGATCAGCAGCATAAGCCTGGTCTGCGATTGCTAGTAGATGTTGGCAATTTTGGGATCAAGTTATAGGAGGAGCTCACAGTTGATATATATTTTGTTAACAGGTACACGGATTTGTCCTCGTTTACCAGAGCCGGGTACGTCCGGGTGTTAAATAAAAATAAATACAAAAGTACCTTGGATCTTGATAGTAAAAAAATGAGAATGTTAAATGACTAAATTAGACCACAATTTTGTTGACGGATAGATGAGTTCTAAATTGTGTCGGTCTCAAATACATGGTATTTCTTAGATCGATCTGTAATTACAAAATCTACATTATCGATAATATTTATCTAAGAAATTCCCTTCAACACCTCATCGAGAGTGCAATTTTATTAATATACGTACTCATATTGTAACCGATATATAAGAGTTGCCATGAAACGGGTCACTTGGGTGATTATGGGAAGCTAGGTATAGAATATTAAGTAATAGGTAGTTTATCAGTTTCGCTTATAATATGTGAGTAAAACAACTGTTAAATTCTAATTCGGCGAACGGGAAGCTAATTGGCAACTTTCAATTGCTATATTGACTGGTTTAACTTGCAGCAAAGGCCAGCAAACGACGTGCAAATAACGCTTGAACAAAATGGCAAATTCAATAAAAGCACTTAAAAAGCTCGTTTGAATGAGCTAGCAATTTATTTTATTCCAGAATCAGTATCAAACTTTACACCTCGCGCTTAGAAATGACAGAAAACTTTTAATTGATGTCTTGGTCAGATGATCGTCCAGTCAATTAAATAAGTTTTTGGCAAAAAATTAATTTTGGTACAAGCTTTTATCGCTGACTGTACTTTTCTTTCCGCAGGCAACTAATACTCATCTAAAAACCCAAAACACAATTAGGTTGCGTTGTTTTATCACAGAGTTCCTATGTCCTGTCTCCATCATCAGATCAGCTCGATGGTACCATACTATTACATTGTCACCCGACTTACATATGTATGCAAATTTTCAGCTTCATTGGAAAGTGGGTCAAATTTAACTTGCAAGATACACCCCCCTAACAAACATACATATATAGGTACATTGCAAGTTAATAAAAAGCTTGTAAAAATAAGGCTTACCCTCATTAGTAATATTCTGGCCAACGACGAGATTCACTGAACAAAACACTGCTATGAACCACCGCATTTTGGCAAACTATCGACCGCCCGCGCTCGAAGCGACTGGCTGGCCGCGCGGCCTAGAGTCAGTCAGCGAAACGTTAGTAGGGTGGTGGAAACTTACACATTTCCGAAACTTTACAAGGTCAAATGTCAATCTCTCATATGGACTGTAAACAATCAGGTGTATTATTAGGCTCGCGATTATAGCGCATGACAAGACCATGATACCTATACTTTTTGATATCACGTGTGTTATGCGGTCCTGCAGACACTTTTAGTCATGATATCAACTAAAATTGTGATTTTAGGCCTTTAGTTTAAAACATAATATATAGTAGATTATTAACCAAGGGTTGAAAGGCACCCATTTCAAATGGAAATGGTGCCTTTCACCCGAGTTAAACACTCTACTTTTCCTATCGAATGCGAGGAAACAAGGCAATTTTGCAAAATCAGTAATTAAAGTTACCTTAGAGATCTACGGCCATGAGTTTTTTCCTAAGGATTACTTGCAATCGGAGACTTTTCATGTGTGAAGATAAATATAACCCCTAGCGGTAAACATTTAGATTGCAATATTTACGAAAACACATATATTTTAACAAACTGCAGTAATTTTAAAACGATTTGTTCATTATAACTATTATAAGTATAGTATTTATCAAAATCAGCGGGATTGCCTTACTTTTTAATTTTTTACTTTTTCGTTGTAAAACTCCCAACATAATAAAAGTAGGTATTAAAAAAAAAAAAAACAATTTAATGAATAAAATAAGCAATTTTTATTTTATATGTTATTTTATTTTCATGAATATAGTAAATAACTTGAAAAACCCATTTAATATCGCACAAACGTTTAACTTTGGCTGTATAAGATTCTGCCTTTGCTCATTTAGGCGTGTAAGGTTTATTATTTTATTAAGAAATATATTTTTGGTGTATTCCTTTTGGTTCCCGCCTTATTAAATTAAATACATACAATTACATACAATTCAACCTTATTAAATACAATTCAACCAAAGAAATCAAGAATAATTTATTTTAACAATTTATTTACATCATTTTTGATAAAAAAACGATTCAATGTGGGATTAGTAAAATAAAAGCGTATCAAAATTAGATATCTTTAATTTTTAGGGTTCCGTACCTCAAAAGGAAAAAACGGAACCCTTATAGGATCACTCGTGCGTCTGTCTGTCTGTCTGTCCGTCGGTCACAGCCTATTTTCTCCGAAACTA
Organism: Cydia strobilella; assembly: GCF_947568885.1. Lineage (NCBI taxonomy): Eukaryota > Metazoa > Arthropoda > Insecta > Lepidoptera > Tortricidae > Cydia > Cydia strobilella. The sequence goes on along the minus strand of NC_086042.1, from coordinate 18,083,087 downwards.
CTGGACCAATTAAGTTGAAATTTGGTACACATACGTAAGTTTGTGACCCAAAGACGGACATGTAACGTAAACAAATGAATTATAAACACGGGGGCCACTTTGGGGGGGTAAATGAGAAAATTAAAAAATAAAGTTTTTCAAACTATATCGTGTTAATTATCAAATGAAAGAGCTCATTATGAGAATCTCAAATATATTTTTCTTATAATTTTAGGATAAACACTAGAAGTTATTCAAGAAAATAGGCAAAAATGACCATAAAATAGATCTTTACCTATAGATCACAGGAAAACCTATTAGAAATGTGCAGTCAAGCGTGAGTCGGACTTAACTACTTAGTTTTTGATCCGACCGCTACGGGTTTAGTAAAGACATTTCACTCACGTTTCACATAAAAAATACATTGTTTAAATTGTGTAATGTACAGAGCCCTTGGAACGCGAGTCCGACTCGCACTTGGCCGGTTTTTTTAATACATATAATAACTTGGCAATCGTACATAATGCTTTACTCGTACCGTACTCGTAATTAGGTATGTGTAATGCTCAAACTGCATGTGATTAGCTAGCACTATAGCGTTATGTTTAACTAAAGTTATTTTTAATAGTTGACGATGATCCTTATGTCATTACATTATGCAGCCGTGCGATGACCAAGTCATTATACGTATTAAAAATTAAAGATATCTAATATTGTCCCCTGGCACTGACTAAAATAACCGACTTGGTTTCACATTTACATCACAAAAGTTTTTTTTAGAAGAATTGCGTTGCGAGACTTGCATCTTTTTACATGTAATGTTTTTGATGGGATTCATAATTTATTTAAAATAAATGTTGAAGAAAGCAATAATAAATGCACACCCCCTTATGTTAACTTTATCTATGGCAGCTTGTCTCTGCCAAACATGGCGTCCGTGTACCTTGAGATAGTTGAGATTCAGTGTCTTATTAATAAAAGAAACTATATTAATTAATTTGCGTTTCAATAATTAAGACATTACAAAGAGATCGTAAAGTTTATTCTGAAATGGCTATACGATATACTTAATTTAATTATTAAGTCGATTTCATGTTTCAAAGTTTGGTTATTGTCAGCTTCTATTATATTGCTTTTAAGTTAACTCAAACAATTAAGAACACTTTGAACAGTAATTATAAAACCTTTTGTGGCTTTTGGCCTTCGAAACATTTGACTTTCAGTAACAATATAATAACATTGGTATTAAAGCAAGACAATGTGCGATTTATTAGCGTTCTATAGTAGTGTATTTCTTTTAATTAATTTTCTTTAAATTTAATTTGTATTTTTGACTCATCATCATTAACTTAAGAGTTATTCTCTTGTCGGTGGAGTATCTTCCAACTTTCCCTATTCTGCGCCAGCTCTTTGACTTTTTGATACGACACGACCCCTACTTTTTCTTTCACTTGATCTAAAAAGCTGCGTCTGGGTTTTCCTCTACCCCGCCCCTGCAGGATAGTTTTAATGAAGTAGTCGTGTCGTATTAAGTGTCCAATTATTTTCCCGTGTCTAAATAGTGCAAATGCAATAGTGTTCAGAATAGCTCTTCTTTCACTCACTCTTCTTAGCACTTCCTCATTCGTTATCCTGTCTCTCCAACTAATGCCTTCCATTCACCTCCAGCACCACATTTCAAATGCTTCCATTCTCTTTCTATCTCTTAGGGTCATTGTCCACGTTTCACTTCCATAAAGGGCTATACTGAAAATGTCATATATGAATGAAAAAGTGACCAAGGCCTCCAGTGCCCTGGATCGAACCAGCGTTCTCAGCAATTCCAGCTTTTGGCACTGGAAGCTTTGTTCACTTTTTCTTTCATATTTACTTATCTCAGTTTTGTAATTTATATATTAGTAGTGTTTCTACTTAAAATAACACAAGTTAAAATATTTAATTTGTGTCCTCAGTATAGTTTCACATTTTTATTTTTTTAAATCCGTAGTCAACTGGGAACCCTTAACTTTTTGTCCGGCCGTCCGTGGCGTAGTTCGGTAGTCGTTGGTACAATGTTGGTAACGTACTAGAAACTTGCAATTTGCAGACGACCGGTCTGGCCTAGTGACCCTGCCTGTGAAGCCGATGGTCCTGGGTTCGAATCCCGGTAAGGGCATTTATTTGTGTGATGAACACAAATATTTGTTCCTGAGTCATAGGTATTTTCTACGTATATAAGTTACGTATTTATCTATATAAGTATCTATATGATAAAGCTCACAATTGTAAAATTAATTGACATATTTGTACCTACACTACCCAAAACTGTAAAATAATGTAATCTGTCTCATGTAATTAAATTTTTTTGACGTGTAATATGTAATAATATTATTAATAAATGAGTATGAGTATATCGTTGCCTAGCACCCATAGTAGGTACAAGCTTTACTTAGTTTGGGGCTAGGTTCATCTGTGTAAGATGTCCATGTCACCTAATATTTATTTATTAATTGGCATGTATGTCAAACACGTCGAAAAAGTGGTAATAAACTTTGAAAAAACAGTGGGGTTTTAGTGTCTGTGTAAAAATAATACTGTGACTATTCATTAGTATATTTTTATATAATGAGGAATGGCGGGAGAAAAAATGGTAATAAAAATAGTACAAAATTTTAGTATATTAGTGTTATAATAAAATATATTTGTGTTGTGTTCCTGCGGGTGAGTAAGGTTGCTAGAGCTCAACGAGGGAGAGGAGTGTTAGGGTCGACAACGCGCATGTAACTCCTTTGGAGTTGCAGGCGTACATAGGCTACGGAGACCGCTTAACATCAGGCGGGCCGTAAGCTTGTTTGCCACCGACGTAGTATAAAAAAAAATTCAGCAATTTGTGCGACACTCCTCCCTTCAAAAATTTACATTTAAAATTTGATTACCTCTCCCTCCCCTTCTTAAATCAATGAAGTCAGACCAACTCTGCGAAAAGAAATACCATCATCATCATTTGCCGTATTTATGACGTCCTGCCGACATATGCTGTTCTGCCTGCCATACGGCACAGTAGATTTGAATATTTTATTTATTTATTTATTACATACACACAACCATCAATTACAGGACATCCTAATTTGACAGTATGAAAATTGACACAAAAATAGGTACAATACATTAACTTACAGATTACAGTAGCACAATACGTATAGTAAGCCCTTGTGAATTCGTTCAGAGAACAAGAGAACAATTGCGCGCGTAAAGGGGGGGGGGGATATAAATAGACAAATATCACAAAACACGTAAAAAACCTTTTTGTTGTGCTCAAGTTGAACACAAAAGTCTAGAGAGCTTGTAAACTTAGAGGATTTAACAAAAATCTTTAGTTTAAATACGTCGAGCGCACGTAGAGCATCATCAACTCAAAGGAGACGCCTAGTGTTGTAGAATTTTCCCTATTGGAGCAAAAGCCTTTAAATTAAGGAGCATAAATATTAAAAAATAACAATAATATAGGTACCTATTAGTGCTGTGTTGTTTTCTTGGTCCAGTAACAATAAAAACTGTAATAAGGTTGTTTTGAATTTCTTGTGAAATTTTTTTTTTTTTTTATCATGTTTTGTCCGATTGGAATAACAAATGGTCTGCTAAAATAGAAAACTAAGTTTATTCCTCATTATTTTATTTAAATTGTGTTTAATTCAATACAAGCAGTACGAGATGAGTAAATCTGAAAAAAGTACCTAAGATAAAGGTAAAAGTATTTTATATTGTACAATTTTGCGCACACGGGAAATTGTGAGCATTGTCAAGGTTGTTGAAATTACTACTCGCCTTAAGTAGGTCCAGGTTCAAGTGACGGCATTACCTCAAAATTACGGTTCATCCATTTACCTTCAACTAAGCTAATAAACCGAAGTAGGTAAAAGTTGCGCAGTGTCAGGCAGCCCGCACCTCGTTTTTAGCAAGCTTATTAGTGACACAGTTTTTAAGAAAACATCTTTCCGACCTTGCCCTTCTAAACAGCTGGTTTTTTCGCAAGCGACTATATTTGAACTTTCAATTTATTCACATGTTATCGTGTAGTATACTGGCTTAAATATTTTTTGGCATACCTACTACAAAAAGTATTAAATTTCCGACTATATTAGACCAAACTGGGGTCAAACCTAAAAAGCGTGATTTTTTTGGTGGTTTTTACGATATGTTTGTCAGCTTGCTCTACTACTACTAAATAGTTATTTGTTATACAAGGGTGCAAAGTTGTATTTTACCCGCGAGTGTAGAATTGAAACACGAGCAAGCGAAAGGATCCTATAGGTGAACCACTCGCTTCGCTCGTGGTTCTAAAATAGAATCCTGGGCGTAGCGAGTGTTTCAACACACGAGAAGTAAAATACATTTGCGCCCGTGTGTAACACAAAACTTTTCACCTCACTATAGAGAGGAAAGTGCAACATCCACAGGCGTTAGATCATCTTCATCACTGGAATCACTCATTTCTTTACGATATTATAACAGAAAACTCTGGAAGTTGTGTATTTTTACGCGAGTCGGTGAGAAAAGGTTTTGAGTAAAAAAATTGTTGACAATGTTGACATTTCTGATGTATGAAATGTCAACGATGCGTTTTGAAATTGCATCGATTCAACTTGTGCGTTCAGAATTATATTTAACATCATTATAAAAAAACAAACGTTTCTTATGGAATTTTAAGGTTTATGACTTAAAATTATTAAATAAAGCTAAATTTGGTATTTTTTATTAGATTCTTAAACCATTTATTTAATGATAATTAATATCGAACGAACCATTATTATGAGCGTTTTACGTTTTGTTATCTGTCAAGCTACTTAAACATGCTCCATTCAAGGTCAAATTACTTTCCCCACTAGTGGATAAAATGCGTTTTTCCCCGCTTGTTTTAAAGGATAAAAGACGGCTTTCCGAGCTAGTGAGGGGAAAAATATATTCCTATTTCTGTCGTCGCTATCATAAAACTAAAATTAAAAAGTAAGAGGCATACTCGTATAACATATTTTTCAAAATTTTGTATTTCTACTACGGTTAAATATATAAACATCAAATTCTGGTCAAGCGTTAGTGAGTAAAAAAATCAAATTAAGTGTAAAGCTTGATGATACAGAACCCTTGGCTTGGGACTCTAGTCCGACTCGCATTTGGCTGGTTATTTTAAATACATTGGTTTTTCAAATGAGAAATCTGCACGTACAGTCGCCATCAGATATATCGGAGCGGCCAAGGTGCTCACAAATATCTGAACACGTCTCTATTATCAAGGCGTTAGAGTGCGTGTTCAGATATTTTTGAGCACCTCGGCCGCTCCGATATATCTGATGGCGACTGTACCTATTTAATTAATTATTATTACCTAGTAAATATTAAATCGATTAGCTTAATGTAATTAATTATTATATTGTGTTTAATTGTATTTGTTACAATGTTTAATTATTGTAGTGTATTTCATACTCGTAAATCTTTTAATTTAATTTTATGCACAGTTATAACGCTTCATTAATTTTATCCGCATTAACTGGAGGATTTGACTGCAGACAATTAATTCAGACGACACGACAGGCGCTGTTTGGTTAAAATAATCAGAAGTTTTGTCCAGGGCCTTTCAAATAACTGTCTTTTTGTTGAGGAGCGAAATATTGACAGAGCGTTTTTTTTTAAGTAGCCGTGAATACGCGTTAAGGCCTTAGCGCCACTTGCACCATCCTACTAACCCGGGGTTAACCTGAAATCTGCTCAATAGTTTAGGCGCTAGAAGTAAAAATATGATTTAATATTCGGCGTCCTCTCAAGGCGGCTGTATTGATTTTTCTTTAATAAAACAAGCGTAAACAGGTTGCGAAGGGTAAGAGGAATCTACCGATACGTCATTTAAAAAAAATCCGTCCAGTATCCTGAGCTACAGGGTGTACTGATTATCAGTATTTAACCCATAACCCTACTTTCTGTTTAAGTCGCAGTCGAGTAAAATGTTGATATTGGGGTATAACGTGTACAAATGTATAGACAAAAGTGGAATTCATATTCCTACAAGATTCAGCAATTATTTTCTATAACAAGATGTACTTTTTCCGCAAAGATATCTAGGACGTTTTTGTGTAGAATTTTATAAGCTTTAATGTTGCCTTAGACCATATTTTCACAGAGAACGTATGTAGATTTAGAGTAAAAAGCAAATTTCTCCAGGATGGTACACATTTTCCAAGATGGCTGCGATTCATCGAGGTCCCCAAATGTCAAATAGTGTGGACATGAAAAAGAGACCTTTAATTTACATACATACCAAATTTCATAACTTTGAAAGAGATTTCTAGGTTAGTCCTAATCCGGTTGTGCTATTTTATTTAAATATGTAATGAAAGAGCTCGTTGTGAAAATCTTAATTTTTTTTTTGTAATTTTAAAATAAATAGTTTAGAAGTTATTTAAGAAAATAGCCAAAAAATGACCATTCCCCCCTTTATCTCCGAAATTACTGGGTCTAAAATATAAAAAAAAAAATACACAAATAAGTTCTTTAGCTTTACCTGTACATGACAGGAAAATCTATTAGAAATGTGCAGTCAAGCGTGAGTCGGACTTAATTACTTATGTTTTGATCCGACCCTACGGATTTTTTAAAAACATTTCACTAACGTTTCACATAAAAAATACATTATTAAAAATTGTGTGATATACGGAACCCTTGGAACGCGAGTCCGACTCGCACTTGACCAGTTTTTTTAATATATGGTCTCTTAATCTCCTGTTATATTAAACAATCTTTGTGACATATTTACCTTAAGGGTCCACGGCAAGCTCGGTTCTCCATACAAACGTATTTCCGCTCTCATTTTAAAACGACTAGCTAGATTGCTCTGAAACTTTGTATTTACAATAGGATAAGGTATATCAATGCCTCTAATTAGTTTATGCAGCTTAAGATACCATAGTAAAAAAAATACAGTAAATATAAGTTTTTTATACAAAACTTGTTTTTGCTCTATTTCGTTTGTTTTTTAAACTGGAGCTGTATAAACTATTTAAAGACCTAGATATACCTCATGTCATTGTACGTGAAAATTTTCATTACAATCTAACACGTAGTTTTAAAATGAGAGCGGAACTACGTTTGTATGAAAAGGTGCAATTCGGCCGAGCTTGCCGGGGACATTCTGTCCATTGTGCTCTAATACATATCCATATAGGACTTATATATATAAGTATATACAGGAATGGAAAATGTGTTTAAATGCTGCGCCGTTGGCACATTAAAAGTTAGCGTGGAGCGTGGGCTAGAATTAAAAACAAAGTTGTTTGTTGTTAAAACTACACAGGAGACACAGACAAAGTCCAATTGCGTTGAAAATTAAACCATGCGACCGTCGCTTTTAGATTCATTTATGGCAAGCTAGCTTAACTCTGCTATATGCGCTACATTAGAAAATGCTTTTCGATGGTAGTTTTCAACGTTTGTTCCTTTTCTGACGACTGTGAGATCATGACGGTCGCATCGCATTTCATAGCATTTTTGCATATCGGTCATCACCACTTTGGATTAGTTATTCTCGCTCTTATATAATTGTCAGAAGGTGTGTTATTTTCCTTCTCCTCCAATACAATCCATATCTACATATCTTTAATTTTGGTAGGTTTGTTTATGAAATTGTTCTAGTCTCCCACCTGGGCTTCCGGACCCCCTACGTTTACTACATTTTAATAATTAATATTTAGACGGCTTAAACATTCCTCCAAGGGTTCAACAAGACAATTAGGAGTTAAGTGTAGGTATCAGCAGTTTTTCCCTGTTTGCTTGCCTGTTTACACTTTAGAAGGAATTGATTAAAAATTCAATACTATTATTATACGAGTTGACAATAGGTAAATACGCAATAGGCAAATGAAAAGAAAAACAGAAGCTGTGAATAATAATAATAAATTTTAAAGAGGAGATTATTGAAAGATGCCATATGCAAAAAACCACAATAACTATGCATTGGACATTGACAAGTGATCTCCATGTCGCACGAAATTAGTTTGTGTGTGACGAGAACCAATAAGAGTCAAGGCTAAGGGAAACAAACGACAACAAAGAAGTTATTAAACATCTACTCGGCGACGTGGCAAGTAATTTCTTTTCCATGAATATTAACGTGAAGCTCCAATTACTATGTACGCTGCCGTTGCCGCTACAGGCCGATAATAACAGTAATACAATGACATTTTTATGTGTTTCAAATCTGATATAGATATCAAATAGTTTTCATACAATTTTTTATACTCCAGCATTTCAATTTGGCCAGTAAATGACTGACAGTGACATCTAAATCAACTTCATTTGCGTGGTGGTACCAGGTACCACAGAACTAGGATGACATAAATTTTAGGTCTGTGGGTGGTACTGAAGTCTAATTTAGGGGGTCCCTATGTTTGACATATTTATTGAAAGTCATAATGTAATGATTGTCAGATTACCATTAGTTATAATTCTGAAACCGTTCTTTTCAGGATTTTCGTAAGGTTATCCTATAGATAGGGTTAGGTTAGGTTTGTTTAATGGCAATTCTGAGAAAAACCAACTTATGAGTAACGAAAATGTGGACAAACATAACATTATGACTTAAAACTTTATGGGAAACAATAGAAACCCCTAATTTATCTACAGATTCATAAGACAACGGTTTGCAGTCATTTTATGAATATAGGCAGTAGTCTATATAGGTATACAAAAAATTTAATTTCTGACCTATTTCGTACCTTTTCACAGTGACAATCAATATGAAAGTCGCTAGAGACCTCATACTATTCTCACTGTGACAAAGGACTGTACAACTATTGTATTTTTTTAAAGGGCTCAACTAGGCAAAATGTCCGTAAAAGGTTAGTTTTAGTTTTCAAAATCAATCACCTTTTCAAATTAAGTTATACTTGGGTATATCTTTAGAGTCAAAGTGGAATAAAAATAACTAGCGTATTTTAATTATATTAATATTTAAAAGAAATGTAAAATCAATATTTTATTTATAGTTTGGCCCAGGACTGTCTCATTTCAAGCATTGACAGAGAGAATTCTTTGTCTTACGCTAGTACTAGCACCCAAAAGAAAGGAATGACTATAATTATACTGGTTCTTGCTGACTGACAAGTTGTTTGCCAGACTACATAATTTTTATTTTGACATTTAGGTCAAATTGAACGCTATCGTACCCTTTTGCAATTGAGAATCGGCTAAATAAGTAAAATACTGCTTATGAACTTTAAAACGTTTATATTTTACAAAAGAGCATCACAAAAATTTGTAAGTGCCAATTGCATCATTCCACTAACCCGGGGTTAACCGGTTAAACTTGGAGTTACCATGGTTAACAGTACAATTTGACACTGAGTTAACGGTTTAACCGCTTAACCTCGGGTCAGTGGGATGGTGCAAGTGGCCCTACGTAGTTCTGTATTATGTACCTACATACCTACCTCTACTGTATACCTCTCTGTTCGTTATCGCTTTTCGCTACAAAGAGGAAAATGCGTGTTATCGGCTATGCTCGTAGCGCGCAACTCGCGCTGGCATTTTCAGTAAATATGTTACATTATAACTCCGATCCGAATGCGTCCGATCGTGCGAAGTGGAGAGAAAAGACAAGAAAAGTAGACCCCACAATCAGATGGGAATAATAATGCTAAGGAGAGAGAGAGAGAGATGTTACATTATAAGTTGTAAATTAAAATCATGAATATAAGTGACGCAGAGACTTTATAATCTAATTCCGAGGTTTTTGGCCCAAAGAGTAAGTGTAATTTGCTACCGGAAATGTATAAAAACAAAATTGAGTTATTTTTGTGTACTTCGATTTTATTTGTTATTTTAGGTGTTTGCTGCTGTCCGCTGCGTCTTACGTAAGCGAACAACTCGCGAACGCGAAGCGAAGAGGCGCGGCGCGGCGCGCGGCGGGCCCACGGCGCGGCGTTTGCATTCGCATCGAAATCGCCCACGCGGCCCACGTAGGACACTTCTAATAGGTATCAAAGGACTGATTCACCCCGCGCCGCATCGCTTCGCTTCGCGTTCGCGTGTTGTTCACCTACGTAGTACGCTGCGTTATTTTTTTTTGATACACTAGCAGCTCTTGGAGTTGATGCGTGTGTATCGAAGCACTTGTATTTTATTTTGCACTTTTTAAAGTTCTAAAATGTGTATACATTGGGTAACAGGGTAGGTACTGTAATAAGTTCCCGAACGATCTTGCGTCTTTTCATACAATACGCAATAATAAAGTGAACAAAATATCACAGCTGGATATTGTTATCGGTATTAATTAAGGCCATTTGCAGGAATATGCCCGCGGGAAATATTGGCAACGGCGCTTTAATATCACTATTATATTTTATTATTCTCGTACTATTGCTGCGAGTGCAAGTCGAACTCGCCCACCGAGGGTTCCGTACTTTTTAGTATTTGTTGTTATAGCGGCAACAGAAATACATTATCTGTGTACCTACCTACAAGGAAACACCTCAAAATATTTTAAAATGATGTTAGGAGTATTATTTTGAGTAGAAATTGATGAGAATGCAATGCTTATTCGCATACGCTTTAAGTTAATCACCAGTGACGTGAGTGGTTCTCGTACGTGAACACTTTTCTTACCGCTGCTACCGGACTGTGGAAAATTGTGTTAATATTTATGGGAAAATTTGTCTCTCTGGCATGCGATGCTTTGGAGTGGCATTCGAGCTTCACGTTTGATCTCATTTTGGTGTCACCTGAGTCACCTCATATTTAATATGAATTATTATAGTTTTTATCAAGGGCAATTTCTAATTGCAACCGACAATAAGTTAGTTCGCAGTTCTAACCTAAAGTAACCTAACGAGGTTGTTCTAGCACTAACTTACATAACATACTTGCACTTTGCTTGAATGTAATAACCATGTAATAAGCGCTGTTCTTGTAAAATAATGTAAACAATCTTCTTTTATCACTGGGACCAGAGCCTTATATAATTTTCGTGAAAGACACTGCATTTAAATCATGTGATTTCAGATGCTTAAATTAAGCTACGATGAATCAAAACTATTTCAGTAATAATGTAAGTGTTTCATATAAATTGTTTTATTAGCACACTGATGACTGCTAATTTAATGGAGCAATGCACAAGTTTCCCGAACTATTAAACTCCGTTGGGAGTAGTGATGTTGTAGTCTAAGCCAAGTTAACTTAACTCAGTGAGGGTGCGTTCACTACTTTTGTACCTACGGATCAACTAAGAACTAAAATCTAACATAGCCCAAAATGAATATGCTAGTTATTATTTAGAGGTACAACGAAACAAACTTTTAAAAGTCAAGGAAGGAAGTTGTAAACTAAGTAGATACTGAACATAAATTTTTAATACAGTTGCTCAAAAAGTGCTACTTTTCGTGGCTGTTTAGCGTGCGGAAAGTTGGTTTTCGCGAACTAGTGCTTTTTACTATTCCAATTTTTTAAAATTTTTACTTGTTCTAATTCATGACTACTTATTGATGAGTGTTAATATTAGTTTCCTTTAAACGTCGTAATCAACATAAAAACCTACTGTTAATGTAAGAATACGAAAAATATGCATATTTAATATTTTATTACTTACCTCTTCATCATTATAAGTATTATAACACGTTTATTTTTTAATGTTGAAAAACCGTTCTTAACAAGTTGTCTGAATGGAACGAAACGCCTGTCAAAGAAGAGGCGTATTTTCTTACTGCAGGAATGTTTTAAGTTTTCAAAGGCAACATTCGATATTGTTTTTATAAATATACGATACACAAATAATCGTAAATAACGATATTTAGGTAATAATAGTACAATGTTTTAATATTTACAATTGTTTCTGTCTTATAGAACATGCATTTGAAAAAAAAAACTTTCATTGAAGTGGGTTCAATAATAATAACAAAATCTATTCTAGTCGAATAAAAGCTAGAAAAACACCTCTTCATAATGTCAATGTCAATGATGTCAGTGTCACAGAATTAATAATATAAAAGTTTCGAATTCCATTCCTTACTTGTTGCTTTTCTTATTTTTTCGCAACTGTATTAAAAAACGTCGTATTAAAAAATGTACTATTGTCTGTGTATCTTGGCTGTATGATTTTTTTTCTGGTACCTATCGATGCCATGTCATAAATTGTGCCAAAACATGTTGTGTCGATGCATATCAATATTGTTCACACTGTACTGGTCTATATACGCGACGCCATGCCAAATGAAATGGTACCCGAAATTGATATTATTACACGTTTTCTTAAAAATCATTACCTAAAATATTGAATGATCTGCCAGAAGTTGTTTGTGCTAAATATTTAAATGGTAAACATATAAAAAATGTCGTTAAAATGCACTTATTAAAAACTAACGACACAAGCTATGTATACTAAGAATCATATTTATGATAAGATATAGGATATAATATTGTTTTTCTTTATGTTATTCTCGAACTCCCCATCGGCACACAAACCTCCATAAGGTTTTGCCTACGATGGGTCTTGTAATGATCTAAAAAAACTGTAATTTGCTTCCTTATTCAATAAATTAAAAAAAAAAAAAAAACAGATTTATCAAAGAAATGTCAGTATAACAATAAAATACAATTCAATAATCAAAATAGATTTTGTTAATTTTAATAATCCGTTGAAAAAAAAAAACAATATCATAAGTTCGCCGCATAGATTGTCACACGTGTACGAGTAAAATGTATTATTACAGTAGCCGTAATCAATTGTTTCGTAAAACATTAATTTAACCTTCATTACCTACGTCTACTCGTATTTTATTCGTAAAATGGTTATAATATATAAGTAATTATGTACCTATGCCTCAAAACTGTTTCTTTTCTCGTCTCAAAATGTCTCGACAAGGACTAAATTGCCATCTAAGTTCCATATGGATGAATGTCATTTTGAAACTAATGGCGTCATGGCTGAAATTTGTATTCGAGGCAGTAGAGGGTAACAAACAAACTTAATAGTAGGTAGATATTGCCAAATTATGTAGGTACCTTTATTACTGAAAATATAGGTAGGTGATGATGCAATCGCATCCAATTCTTTTTTTAAACAAATTAAGTATTAGGTGTGTTTTAAAAAGCCTTCCGTAAAAAATACGTTAAATTTTTATGTAACAGGAGCCAAACGAGCAGACGAAAAGACGAATAGATTACCATCACTCATAGACACCCGCAACACCAGAGGGGTTGTAAATGCGTTGCCGGCTTTAAATCTTACAACTCCTATCTAGGAGTACGCTCTTTTCTTGAAGGTTTGAAGGTCGTATCTTAACGTTTCCTAACTGATTGCCTTTACTCGACACAATGTTTCTTATTATTATTATCTTACTAAGCGTAAGCGGACCAATAAATAGACGCAACATACTCGTATAAACAAAATAACAAAACAGATGCTAGGAGTAAGAAATAATAACCAGAAGGAAAACTCTTTTCGTTTTCCCAAATAAATCTCAGAAGCCTGTTACCTGCGGTAACTTAAGGACATAATCATGTTTCGGCTCAGTAATTTAATCACCATCGAGGATGTCACGAATTAGGTACAAGTTTTGATGTAATAAATAAAACGTAATTAATATTTGTACTTTGCCTATCAATCAATTGTCAAGTTATTTTACATATTATCATTTACCAAATGCTCAGTTATGTGCAAACATCAGCTCAAATTAAATGAAAAATCCATGTTCCGTGAATGAGATCTCTAGTTACCCCGTGGGAAAAGTTAAACATACCTATAACGTACGAGGGTGAACCAGAAATCTTTTAGAAATGGGGTTAAATAGTTATTTGTTATACAAGGGTGCAAAGTTGTATTTTACCCGCGAGTGTGGAATTGAAACACGAGCAAGCGAAAGGATTCTATAGTTGAACCACGAGCGAAGCGAGTGGTTCTAAAATGGAATCCTGAGCTTAGCTAGTGTTTTAACACACGAGAAGTAAAATACATTTGCACCCGTGTGTAACACAAAACTTTTCCCCTCACTATAGCGAGGAAAGTGCAACATCCACAGGCGTCAGATCATCTTCATCAATGGAATCACTCATTTTTTTACGATATTATAACAAAAACTCTGGAAATTCTGTATTTTTACGTAAGTTGTTAAGTAAAAATTTTGTTGACATTTCTGACGTATGAAATGTCAATGATGCGTTTTGAAATTGCATCGACTCAACTTGTGCGTACAGAATTATATTTAACATCATTATTAAAAAACAAACGTTTCTTATGGAACTTTAAGGTTTGACATAAAATCATTAAATAAAGCTAAATTTGGTATTTTTTATTAGATTCTCAAACCATTTGTTTAATGATAATTAATATCAAACGAACCATTATTATGAGCGTTTTACGTTTTGTTATCTGTCAAGCTACTTAAGCACGATCCATCCAAGGTGAAATTACTTTCCCCACTAGTGGATTGGATAAAATGCGTTTTTCCCCGCTTGTTTTAAAGGATAAAAGACAACTTTCCGAGCTAGTGAGGGGAAAACAATTTTACAGTACATATGGTGCTACTTTCTCGCACTAGTGCTTCAAATAGCACTTTTCGTGCATATGTCGAAAGTTTAAAGGGCCATGTGTACTGTAAAACGTTGTACGATACACGTGCGAATAGGTAATTCGCAACTCGTGTCGATTTAAAACACTCCCTGCGGTCGTGTTTTAATTTATCGCCACTCGTTTCGAATTTCCTCTTTTCCGCACTTGTATCGTAAATAACTATTTTCTTGTCTCGAAAAACTTCTCCACAGTATTTAAAGTCACCAGATTTAGTTCGACGAACGTGCTCCTTTAATTTTGGATATAAGTGGAAATTACTAAAATCTAAGTCTGGCGAGTAGGGATAGCAGATAAAGTGTCCAGATCACGCTCGATAATTGAGTCTGCTTTGACATCACCAAATGCAAGTTTTTGTTAACCATGTACGTACAGATCCATTTTTCTGATCTGTTTTAAATCTCAAAAGATCTGTTAAGTTTGATTACACAATATCAAATGAAATCTCTATGCTAGAAATAGTAGATATTTAATACTAATTCGGTCGCCTTCTAAAACTATAAAAAAAAATTACGTTTTGTTAGTTATGTGAGGTCGTCCGGGGCCTTCCGGGTGAAGTAGAGGTCGTCTTTACAGCTAGATCGGCCTCTTTTAAATCCAGTAACTCAGTAAGCGGCCGTAGCATAGAATAAAACATCAGTCCTAATAAAAAAATTGTAGACCTTTTTTCTCAAACACTTAGGTACTTTTCCACGGCACGTAACTATTTTTTTTTGCATAATTGGACTTATTAACCTACTTGTTGCACAATATTATTAATAACAGTGAAATGGCGGGAGTTCGATTAAAAATCATTGTCAAATATTACGTCGTAATGTTTAACAGCTTAGAGTAAAAAAGGTTACACTAACACAGTAGGTTAATAAAGAGATAGGGAGAGATAGGGAGGTTTTGTAATATTTATTTACAACAGTTCAAATAACTTTCTGATTCACCTTCGTACTAAGTGAAGGTACGACGTAAAAGTCACATATCAACGAGCCTCCCCATCGGAAGTCGAGGAACGGAAACAGGATGCTGGCTTATCTGCCTTTCGCTCTAACGCTGGGACAAGTCACGAGAGAGAGCCGGATGGACTATTTAACACCTGCTACTACTACTATAAAATGTAAAAAACTAAATGTATGTATGAGTAATGTATAATACTATTAAGTGAATAATTGCTGAGAACATTTTTTTCGTATCAAACATTTTTTACATCAACGGGTCATTTCAGTTTTAGATTCGCTGTGTCTAACTGCCTGGCCCTCAGTGAACGATGCGAATAACTGCTCATATTTATGAGCTATTCGACTCCCTGAGCATCTGCGAAACTTAGCGTAAATACTTCAACTTTCTGGCGGGTGGATAACAAATGCAACGAAATACCCGTGGAGATCCTAACTGATAGACTTAGGTACTGCAACTGAACAAACGATGCGGCATAAAACCATTTCCATCAAGCTCTTCACTTCTACAAAATGGTACCTTCCGGTAAAGTCCCTGTCTTAGGCCAAACTTAACAATGTTGCGTCTACACGTTCTTATTTCCAACTTCAGTTAGATTTTATAATACAATTATTTACTCACCGTTGTATTTTGAACTACTAAAATTACACATTTTCACAAATTACCGCGCGTAGGAGTAGTAGACGCGTATTAGGAGGGGTTGGATTAATTAGTTAGAAGTGTTAGAACTATGCAATTTTAATCTCTTGTGGACCGATAACCGAAAAGATACCGATTTTTTTAATTTACTTTTTAACTCCGCACATATTACCGTAAACTACTATTACCTAGCGCCATGTTATTGCGCTCTCACGATTTTACAGGCTTACGGTATACAAATCGGAGACTTGACAGCGATATTCCGAGTTAAAATAATCCTAAATTCATGTTTTTTGGCTTCGGCTTTTTATATAGGAGCCTGGGCACCGCTTGGCAACTAATCCCGAGAATTGGCGTAGGCAGTAATTTTTAAGAAAGCGACTGCCATCTGACCTTCCAACCCAGAGGGTAAACTAGGCCTTGTTGGGATTAGTCCGGTTTCCTCAAGATGTTTTCCTTCACCGAAAAGCGACTAGTAAATATCAAATGATATTTCGTTCATAAGTTTCAAAAAACTCATTGGTACGAGCCGGGGTTTGAACCCGCGACTTCCGGATTGAAAGTCGCACGCTCTTACCGCTAGGCCACCAGCGCTTTTTTCCTTAATTATTCATAAGTAACGTCATAAGAGCTTCATGTTTGCTACAACAAAAACCGACCAAGTGCAAGTCAGACTTACGAATCGAGGAACATTACATTCTATGAATCAATTTTCTGCTAAACAAGGTACAACCCTCACAACTAGATAACAGCATAATATTATGTACCTATATAATTTAAGCTTATTTGCATTTTGGTATTTGAGTGAAATATGCAATATAAATGGAAAGTTTCAATTGCGTTGTCTTAGAAATTGTTTTTTTTACAGACTATGTAGATCACATAATTATAGGTATAGGCAAACTTATGTCTATAACAGTTTTGAATGATTTCTTTCTTCCTTGAGTCGGGTACAAATCACTGGATCGAGTTGCATAGTCCCAAGGTCATTTCGACAGAACGCCACTATATACCAATATTGGTAAGAGAAGTCGTTGAAATTTACAAATACAAAAGTTTCAATCGTGATGATGGGTTTAAACTGTCAAATGTGTGGAATCCTGTGATTTGTTTGTGTAAAAAACAGTGATATCCGAATTCAACATGCGTAGTGACACTGTGAGTGTATTGTGCTTGGTTGGACAGACCAACGAGTGTGAACGCGACCGGTGTGGGAATCTGGTAATGCGCGCACGCATGAGGGTAGACCGAGCGCGGTCTATACAACTTTGACACCCACACGCTATCTTCAGTTACCCGTGAACGAGATGCATGTAATTGTGTCGAAATATCAGGAGCTCGAAAACAATACGGTAATCACGGTTTATATCCCGGTCGATATAAGTTTATGTGGATATGAAGCAAGTTTAACTACGATCATTCGGATCATTCTCACTTTTGAAATTTATACTACAAACACTTCATATATTATGCTAAAGAAGATTACCAGTTTCCTCTATTTATTTGCAAGTAAAATTACAGTGATATGTAGGACGGACGGACTGATGGCGCGAACTCTTACACAGATTGACTAAGTCCCACGGTAAGACCAAGAAGCCTTGTGTTATGGGTACTCAGACAACGATATAAATATAATATATAAGTACTTAAATACATAGAAAACACCCATGACTCAGCAACAAATGTCTGTGCTCATCACACAAATAAATGCCCTTACCGGAATTCGAACCCAGGAACATCGGCTTCACAGGCAGGGTCACTTTCCACTAGGCCGGACCGGTCGTCGAACATATGTAGACATACATTTGCAATATTATTGTTATTAAGCCACCAAAAAAGTGTCTCTCTGGCGCTGCACCATAAACGCCTGCATTAGACGAAAGGACTAATGATTATGCATGTGATCTACAATTGTTTGCATTGAATTAGTGATGAGTGATGACCTAATTGCAATCCAGTTTCACGGTCGTTGATTTCTACTAATCAGCGAGAAAACCGCAAATCAAACCGGATATCCTAATCAGCGTCAGTCATGTGTGTCTATCAGTCTGGTGGCACAGATTTCATAACACATGATACATACATGTATATGTATATGATATGCCAAAAGAAAAGACCATATCTCAAACTTGCTCTAGTCCTTTCGGTTCACCCCGAAATTCAGTAAAATGCTACAAGTGCCGTTAAAACTATGAAAATCGGCACGATTGATCTTTAGTCCATATAAATCAATTTGACCCGAAGCATCAAAAATAAAATAATAAATCGGTTAAGGCATTTAGAAGTTATAGTGAAATAAAGAAACTCACATACATATATACATACAAACATTGTTTTTTTTTTACAATATACCACAAATGATACGTGGTACCCTCATATCTAACCCCAAGACAGCAATTTTTAAAATAATTTCATTAAGTACCTTTTATTTTATTTTTCAATATTACAAAGTAACACAGTTCTACTTCAGTACCTATTTTACGAGACTTATGGAACTTCTGCAGCAGATACGGTACATGTTTATCATATTTATTATTTAATTTATTTACCTTTAACTGCGCGTTTTCATCAGTTTTTCACACAAAATATCAAGTTAATTATCCTTCAGATAAGATATACCTAGCTGATTTTTTGTACAATATACCATAAAGGATACGTAGTATTTTCATATTTAATCCCAAGAAACCATTTTGAAAATTATTTCATTTAGTATTTTTTGAAATATTTCTTATGTGTATAATTTTTCAATATTTTGAAAAATAAAAAGAAAACTGAATTAAATTATTTTCAAAATTAATTTCTTGGAATTAAATATGTATTAGGAGGTTTTAATGTATTAGGTATTATTTGTGGTATACTTTACAAAAAATAATTCAACGGTATCGTATCTGAAGGATATCGAATCCCAAACTTGGTATGTTTTGAAAATTATTTTAATTTTAATTTAAAACACTTGCTAGAAATGTAATGATGTGATATTTTTAGAACCGCTTTAGAATGCCCTTTCATTTAATACCACACACGATAGGTTTCTGAACAAAAATATATTATTTTCTATACAAAAAAAGATGACGTCATAACTCCTCTCCTTTTTATTAAATTTTTGGTGCTTCGGGTCAAATTGATTTATATGGACTAAATATCAATCGTGCGGATTTTCTAGCTTTAACACCATTTGCAGCGTTTTTGGCAAACCGCTATCACTACTCAGAAATGGTCGCATTTTGTTCGTAAATCCAAGACGCTAAGTTTTTTTTATAAATGTGGTCAGACTGCAAAAACTGCCAGGCTAAGGTGAGGCCGACCAAGACATATATAAACAGGTTTAACTTAGCTATTACTAGTGGCTCTGTGAGCTATAGACCTCGCGAGCATAGCTTAAGATGGATGTGTCTAGGATGGTTTAAATAAGAGGGTAGAATAGCTATAGACAATAGGTACTTTTTTCATACAATTTCCATTTCGGGAGAAAACGGTTTCGACTAACTAAATCTTAACAAATCACTTTGATTTTGATGTTGATCGCTTCAGCATAATATTTTCTAGGTTTATAAATTTCGCTTTGAAAATTATTGTGGCTTTTTAGTAGGTACATTACCATTAGTTGAACCCTATGAAACTATTGATACTGGATAGGAATGGAATCGATTGGCATAAAAAATAGCATGTGAAAAATAAAAGTTTTCATTTCATACAATTTGTATAGGAAAAGTTTTCCTCGATTTGTGGCTTTCCTAGGCGAAGTTTTTTATGTTCCCATACAAGCTTTTGATCGTGGATAGGAATGGGATCGATTGACATCAAAAAAACATGGGAAAAGGCTATTAGGGAGTCTAGGGACACAGCCGCAGTGGTTGACGTGAAACGTGGCGTGGAAAAGTTATTGCGAAGACTGCATAGGGCCGCTTAGGGACCTCATAGCGTAAAGCAGGCACCCTGTATGTAAGACTTGAATGTTGAGCTTTGCCCTACCCTACAGTGAAAAGCTTGTAGGTAAGAGAAAAAGGGCGCCGCAGGCATTTGTCAAAAATGATCCTTTTCTTGCATCCTGTAGGTACCTATGTTTTTTCCAAAATCGGTAAACCCCAATCTTCATTAATTTGAAATTGAGGGAAGGTTTTCTAAGACCATTTTCACGTAGCAGCACGGAATCTGGTAGTTGCCCTCACTGACCCAAACCACCCTGTATACCTGGCTGATTTTTGAATTTCTAAAAGTATTTAAATGCTTAGTAGTGGAGATATATTGAAGGGAGCCACACGAAATAAAGCGCTCGAAACTCTAAAAACCGCACAAGTGCGGGTCGGACTCGCCCACCGAGGGTTCCTTACGTTTTAGTATTTGTTTCGACCCGTTTCGACCTCACGATGTCACCACATATCGAGCAAATTAGGCACTACTTAGCTAGGTCACCTGTGTTAAAGTGACATCTTTGTTAGTTATTATTAAACTTAACTTCACCATCTTGTTTAACATGGATGATCACTCACATGGACAGGCGTTGGGCAAAATTTTCTCAATTTTTATTTAATTTTTCAATAATATTATTGAATAATTGGCTCCATAAACCGGCTCAGACAAACGAATCTATACTACCTAAACCTCAAAGTTTATAGTGCAAAAAATCTACGTATTTTAAGAGAAATACTGTAAATAAAATTATATGAAATTCGGAATAACTCAGAACCACTTAAATTTAAATAAATGTATGGCTCCGCGGTTAAGAACACTAGAAAATTAAAATAAAAAAACATATGTTTTAGGTCTAGTTAAATAAAAGCTTGTAAAAATGAAACGAATACGCTTAGCCCGCGCTTGATCAATCAATAATATTATTTTCATTTTTTGAAAATAGAAAAATATAAAATAAATAAATAAACAATACGAAATTTAAGTGAAAAAAAATACAAAAAGTTATGCAGCAGCATACAATTACCGGGGATCGAACCAGGGACCACCCGTTGCAAACGAAAAAAGCAACTGTTTGCAAAACACGCCACGCTAGTTCTTATATTAGCTGACGAAATACAGCTACTCTTTCTCGAGTAAAAAACTAAGCATCTAAATACCGCCAAAACCAGCAATACAAAATTTCTGCATTTTTTGCCGTTTAATCTGTAAACATATCTCTATAGGAAAATACTGTTATGATATCCATACGACTATTGTTTGGGCGCGAGCTATCACGACTCCGCCATTTTGAAAAATTTCCAAAAACCGGGTCGACAAAAAAATTCTATTTAATCATAGAATTTGGTCACAAAATTTCACGAGAATCGGTTGAGAATTGCGACCTGTAGAGGAGAACATCCGGACATACAAAAGCAAAATGCGCGAGTCAAACCGTAGACCTCCGCTACGCTTCGGTCAATAATCCGTTTTTTTCATCCTATTTTTCGATGAGGTAAATTGGTTCCCTATTGTGTTGCAGAAAGTTTTTGACATATTTTTGTATTGCATAATGGTACTTGGCAGGAATGTCGTTTGGCAGAATTACCTTTCGCATATATATATATATATAGTATTATTTAGCAGTTTTAAAATCCCGAACCATGTTTTGGCATACTCTTGATGACAATAATAGTCTTTTGAGCGAATATTAATTTCGCATAATAATAACGTGGCATAAAGTTATCAAGACAAATTAAAGTTAAGCAGATAAATTACTTCAATCGTTCCGGGTGTAATGTAGCAAAGGCTAATCAGGACTTAGAAATAAAAAAATCGTCGGTGTGATGTCAAATTGACACTACTTTTTTATAATTGTATCTCCCACAATACGTCAAAATAAGCAAAATTTACTTGAAAAACTTTTTTCAAAAATTTAAAAATACCGAGATATTGCTCCAAAATTTGAAGATTTTGAAGGACTTGAAAAAAAACCTTGTTGCGAAGTCATACTGACACTACATTTTAATGATTGTATCGTTTAGAGTACGTTAAAATAAGCATGCACGAAAATCTCAAGGTCACCAGAATTTCAAGATCACCAAAATCTCGGTATCCAAAATGTCAAGGTCACCTAAAACCGAATCAGAGCACCCCACTATCCACGTGGTCTTGTCTGTCCTACCCCTAGAGAGCAGTTCCAAACACGCCCTCGCCCGCCGTGACGCCGGAGCTACCCAGATCCAACAGCTTCACAACAGCCCCCCCACCCCCCTCCAGGCTCCGCGCCCTTGGTTAATTTGCACTTTTCGTTGAAAATTTTTCCTTTACCCTTTGGTACACTACACTCTGACCCTTCAATCACTTGCATTATTGTGTGACACATATAGCGGAAGCCGCTCGACCCCAATTTTAAAGGAATACCGCAAATCGATGACAGGTTAGCCGTTTGGCACACACATACTAGAGGCCAAAACAAAATTTTTGACCCGCAGTTCCTAAAAAATTTCGCTGCGGGGGGAGTGGTAAAACTATTTTTTTTTTGTATGGAAAAAAATAATAATTCCAAAACCTATTGAATGTGGTATCATACGAAAGGGCTTTTTGAGGCGATTCTAAAAATATATCACATCATTACATTTCGGGATTTTTTTTAAATTAAAACAAAAAGAATTTTCGAAACATACCAAGTTTGGGCTCCTCCAGACACGATATGGCAAATTTTTTTAGTACAATATACCACAAATGATACGTGATATCCTCATGTGGGGTTAGACATTCTCATCTGAAGGATACAATCTTGATATTTTGTGTCAAAAACTAAACAAACTATACCAATTGATGAAAGGCGCAGTTAAAGGGTTAAAGAGGTATTTCCCGTTCGATATATGGATATTACGTATCATTTTATGATTAATATGTACCGTATCTGCAGTATAGTTCCATAAGTCTCGTGAAATAGGTATTGAAGTACAACTGTGTCACTTTGTAAAATTGAAAAATTAATAAAAAAATTGTTAATGATATTATTTTCAAAATTACTTTCTTGGAGTTAGACATGAGGATATCACGTATCATTTGTGGTATATTGAACAAAAAAAAATCAGCCATATCGTGTCTGGAGGAGCCCAAACTTGGTATGTTTCGAAAATTCTTTTTGTTTTAATTAAAAAAAAATGCCTGAAATGTAATGATGTGATATATTTTTAGAATCGCCTCAAAAAGCCCTTTCGTATGATACCACATACCATAGGTTTTGGAAAAAAAATTTTTTTCCATACAAAAAAAATCATGTTCTACCACACCCCCCCGCAGCGAATTTTTTTTAGGAACTGGGTCAAAAATTTTGTTTTGGCCTCTAGTATGTGTGTGCCAAACGGCTAACCTGTACATCGATTTGCGGTATTTTTATACGAACGGGTTAGACTAATACATGGGATAGCATGATTGCTTAGAATTTTTTGTAGGCGCTGTAAAACTAGCCTGATAATAAATGTGAAGGTACTCCAACAAATTAAATTGCTGATTGCAAGATTTTATCTTTTAGAATTTTTAGATGGTACATTTAAAACTGCATCAACAATTTTCAGCCAACTATACGCAATTCATAGTTCAAAGCATCAAAATCAAAGGTTCCCAATGGTTAAATTATTGCGCTACTTACACACAAAAACAAAAGTAGTTACGACATGTTTTTTGAAATGCTACATGAATGTTGTGAATCAGTTGAAGTTATGTCCACGGTACTGTATCATGGACTTTTGAAAAAGCGTCCCGAAAGTGTACGATTTTTTTTGATAATAATCATAATTAAGGGATGTAATTTCCACTTCGGCCAAATTAAATATAAAAAAACGATTATCAAATTATTGTTACAGATGTAAAGGGTCTCCAGGACTTGATTTCTTATATAAGTCATTAAAAGACAAGAAACTAAACCAGACAAAGAGACAAGAACCGATTAAAGTGAGACACTTTAATCGCTAACGCCACTCAAAAGTAAAGTTACATATTTATAACATAACATGTAGACCGGTCTCCACACAGCTATATGCTTCAAGTGCAATAAGGATTTTTCCATCTGAAATTCTAATATAAATTCTTATAAAATCTTACATTTCTCATCTTAACCACCGACGTCATCTCCCGTTCGTTCTGATCTGAAGATTGATTGACAGCATAACTTCAATTTGTTCTGGATATCATTTGTTTTGATAGCGCACTCTATGACGCCTTGGCGGAACTGCGTTGAACGCCACTCAGGTGTAAATTGTACTGACGTAATACCCTAGTTTGCTCTATTTGTCAAAGATTGCGTGATTGCGTGATAAAACGCCTGTCAAAGGCGATAAATGGCACAATTCAGCCGTTTTCCGACATATATATATTCCTGAATTTGGATAGCAAAATTTTTTTAAGTAGTAAGTAGGTAAGTATTTATATTATTTTGTGTTCATATAAGTAGTTTGTTCCTTACAGTTTGATGTTGGCTGTACCTATTCAGAACAATATCATATTATTTACGGTATAAGGTTTTCAGTAGTTATTGTTACACGGTACACGGTGTATTTAAAAATATAGGAAGTCAGGAAAACATCGTTAGCCGTATTAGCTTAACGGGACGTTAGAGATATTTCGCGCGTATTGAATAGAATAGAAATAATTTATTCGTTAGCACACACAAATAGAAAGGTATACAGAACAGAGAAACATAAATAAAAGAAAAAATGCCACGAAATGGTCTCACCTCAGCATGTTGCTGGCGACTTCCAGCGCTGATCTTCCGGTGAGACCATCCGGTGAAACAATTACGACAGGTAATAAGAAAAACAACAAAATTAATATATAATATAACATACAAAAGACAGAGACAAGTTAAAAATACTTATTACAATAGACACTATTATTACGTACAGCTGTTATATCCGGCCGAACTCAGCTTGGCCGTATATTATGCCTAAGATTATAACTAGCGCCATGCGGCAGATACGCAAACTAAAATAAAATGACAGCTAAGACAGGTCGATTTTATCAGAACTTCTCTATTGCTAATACAATTACACCAGGCGTTTGATTAAATTAAGTGTTGGATTCATTAACCTTCAACAATAAAGCCTGTAGCTGGAGCTCCATCGATCGGATAACCAAATGAACATAATAATTTGGCAAACCATTCTAAACTAGGTCAACTTACGAAATTGGCGTGAATGAATACTTAAAATGTGTGAATCAAAGGGTTTAAATCTGTAAATACATATTTGTTATAAGAATGATACATTTTTGATTTATTTTATTGTATTATTTTTGTACTTTAGTACAATAAATCATTTTTCATTTCTTAATCCATCCAGCACTAATTCGCTTCTACGAAGCACTTTCGCTACATACCGGAAAACACATGTTTTCGGCTACCATTGTGGTTTAGCTGCGATTGAGTAGATTGTTTAAAACGTTTATGTCATAATACTAGGGAATTGGACTGTCAGATTAAAATGGCTAGTTTATATAAAGCTTAATTTAGCTTATTTTTTTAAAGAAAAAATATTAGAAATGGTTCATTGAGGATTATTATTATAGTTAATTATCTATTTTATATTGATTTACTAAAGGTGTACACTACCTACATCTAGTACAGTGCTTGTGAAGGCGACCTGGATTTATCTTCTCTCCAAGGTGCAAAAGGTAGTATTCATCTATATAGGTAGCTCCGATATATCGATCTATAAGTACAGAGTGATTAGGGTGGCTTACGGACCTCTAAAAAGCAAAGAAAACACGCTGTCCGAATTCTCTCAATCGGGACACTGCCGGCGCTAGGGTGTCCTTAAAATCGGATTAAATCGAAGTCGAATAAACGGCAAATTTCCCCAGGGCACAATTAGGAGACGTGTCCCCGGCGAAACGGGCTCGTGGTCAGCCTACAGCGATAGTTTTAAGATAAAGTTGAATTGAAATTGGGCTTTTGATCAATTACATTGTAGTAGCTCCAATCTGTATTTTTTTAAATGTTTTTATAAGCAGGCTTTAAAAATAGAGGGATCTGTCTTGGTCCCCAAACGCAGGTCCAGCGGTCTTAGAAAAATCGGCAAACATACATTAAAAAATTATCCCGACGAATTACGAACCAGTCAAAAGTCCACTTTGAAGTCAGTTAATAATAGTTAATATAAGATGAGATGGGGTAAGACGAATACCGGGACAAGAAGAACACTATGAAACCATCACAATGTTCAGTTTGCCCCCAGCAAAATAAACTATGTTCTTCTCACCTTATGTACTTACTTCACACGTTATTATTTTATTAAGGACTAATAAATTTAGCTAACTTTGCGGTTTCACTCACGTATTTTTAGTCACTCGCGCGACATGTTTCGGTGAACCTAGGTCTTCATTTTCAAGCACTAACAGTGCCTGTTGGGTGCAGACACAAGATCTTCAATCTCGACGTTTTTTCGGAGTCTAAAACTGCCATCTTCCCTTCTCACAGGACCCAGGATTAGGATAGGCGAGAAAAAGCTCACCGTCTCCGCTGGTTCGGCCACGTTTTGAGAATGGAGGAGGATCGCGGCGTTAAAAGGGCATACTCGTACCTGGGACGCCAGGTGGGGCGGAGGCCGATCGGACGTCCCAGGTATCGCTGGGGCGATGCTGTTGGAGTAGACTTGAGCGATCTCCATGCCGATAACTGGCGGGAGATGGCACAGGATCGAGACGACCGGCGTATACTTGTGTCGGAGGCCAAGACTCATTTTGGGTCGCTGCGCCATTAAGTAAGTAAGGTAAGGTAACAGTGCCTGAGTGACCTAGGCTAGTGAAATGGAGACCTAGGCTCTCCGAAACATGTCGCGCGAGTTACTAAAAATACGTGAGTGAAACCGCTAAGTTAGCTAAGTTAATATGTCTCACGATAGTTTTAATTCGACTGATAAATTATTTATTTTAAGTATTTTTCATACAGTTTTAGAGTCCATTTTGTGTCGTTTTCGTTTCTGTCTGATCTTCCGAGTAATTCCGAATCACAAACCTTGGATACTCACTGTACCTTAGTACATTGGAAGTCTCAGTTATTCATTTTAAAAACCAAAGATAAACCCAACGCTGTTCTTCTCGGGAAACTACTTCAAACTTGTTCAGATTACATCAGATATTTATAAGAGGAATGGCAGATAAAGCAAGTTTGCTGTAGGACAACACAAAGCGATGCGATCCGTCTGCTTCTGTCTTCGCAGAGAGTTCACATCCTGCGTTAGTCACTCAACAAATTGCTAAGAATTATAATAAATTAAATAAGGTATTGCACAGAGTGGGAGCCCGAAAACTCAAATCGGGGACTTGACAGACCCCGCCGGCGATGGCGGGATGAACTAGACTCCTTTTTGAAGGAGTGGCCAGACACAGCATTGGACAGAGATTTGTGGAGAAATTGGAGCGGCCTTTGCCCAGCAGTGGGACACGTAAGGCTCCAAATAATAAGAATAATAAGGTATTACAAAAAAATACAGTTTCGTAACAAGCCTCACATTCTCACTGTATTTGTCCACGAACGAGGCTTTTACGCAGACTGCGCTATTAGTACGGGCGGAGACCGTATGATCTGCTACGTCATCTGATACCCTGAAAAGCTCCATGGCACACGTTCATAAAAGTGAAGCTAAGTTTCGACAAAATAGTAAAAAAATGATAAATGTTTTATTAGTGTTTTCGCATTGTTCTATAGATAAATTACTTGGCTATCGGCATGGTATTTGCGGATTCCTCAATTCGACCCCACTTTTATTTTACACGCGGTGAAACATATTGCGGCGTCGATTTTGGCTTCCTTTGTGTGACTTAGTGTGACGTAACACAAAAAATCACACAGTTTCATTATTTAGGCTAATAAAAATATGTTAGTTATGGCAATAATAACGTTTAGGACTAATGAGTTTAAGGACAATCGTCCCATTATGGCGAATTAGTGTTATGACTACTGAGCATTAGGGCTGTTATCCTTTAGGACAAAACGGTTAGGACAAGTGATTTTAGGACAAAAGTTATTCGGGATTGCGAGGGAGACCCTTTTCTTTCGTCTCCGTGATTGTACCTGCTCAATGGTATCGTGGTATTGCATTGACACACCCATATAATTTTATGCCAGTTAGTAAATACAAACATTAATTTGT
Organism: Cydia strobilella; assembly: GCF_947568885.1. NCBI lineage: Eukaryota > Metazoa > Arthropoda > Insecta > Lepidoptera > Tortricidae > Cydia > Cydia strobilella. The sequence continues at coordinate 18,054,887 of NC_086042.1, read as the reverse complement.
GACCTAAATGCCTGTAAGTATATTTTTTGGAAAGGTTAAAAAACCATAGCAGTAGCGCCAGTAGCTACTTAGCGCCACTTGCACCATCCCACTAACCCGGGGTTAAGCGGTTAAACCGTTAACCTAGTGTCAAATTGTACTGGTAACCATGTTAACTCCAGGTTTAACCGGTTAACACGGGTTAGTGGAATGGTGCAAGTTGGCCTTAGTGTTAAAGTGACGTGTTTTGGTTGAATAAATGTCACTTTTGACACTGACAGGCCGGTATCGTATATCGTACCGCTGTGACTTCTTAAAGCATTGTTCTAATGGGGCTTAAACTTAAAGCACAAGCAGCTGAGCTGGGTTGTATTCTGTGGTTAACGTGCGATTGCAAGTTTCCGCGCTAACTTACTAATATAATACTACTATAAAGATACGGCAGCGAGCGACATCTGAAGGCGGAGTCAAATTAGAGCACCGCGTGAAACGTTTGCTGTACACAATGAAAACTTAAACCTACCATGCACCTACTACTAGTGGCGGGATTCTAAATGCAAGTACGTAGGTACTTGGCTATTCATCCATTTTTAATAATAAGGATAGGTATTGTAATGTACTGTATTTACCTCAGTATATCATACGATGTAATGTATTTCCAACGATTCGCCAACACAAACATCACGCGGTACGTCCGGCTCTGCTCACCGCATAATATCGACTGACCCTAACTGTCAGTGACGTCAACATGACGTAAGCGCTCGAAGCGTCAATACACTACATCCCTTCCGTTGTTTATTTTTCGAGAACTAAGTTAATCATAACAATACATACCCAACGTTCTATGAATGCGCTGGTACCATTGCCTTGGGTGGACATCTCCAAGACTCCGAGATCTATGACTTACCCCACTTGGGACTTTTGTAATCTTCAATTTCTCTACTGTATTGTCGATAGCTCCTGTAAGTCTGATACCTGAATCCCTTTTCCTTTCCCCCTTTTTCCGTAAAGTCTAAGTGCTTATACTTAATCCCCTTGTTTTTATAATCGTCAAAACCGTTCCTAAAATGTTCGTGATATGGATAGTGGACTACATCATCGGGTAATGCCTAACAAAACAATTCGTAGCCAACTCAGTCTGTGATAATTAACTTATTTAGGTACTGAGTTTATTATCTGTATTAATTATGAAATGATTTCATGAAGCTCCAACTGCTCCAAGAGTTAGTAGTTTCCCTCTAGAAACCTCTCATCTAAGTCACTGCATGAGCTAATGAGCTTATCATTTGGGAGTGGTCTGTGTGGAAATACAAGATGATGCAAGGCCTTTAATTTTTCTTCGCCTAATTGTCCAAAACAGTTCTACCAAATAAAACTGTGGCCCCAATTCTTTATATTTGATTAGCTAGACAATAAGAGCTGAACAATCATTACAGTATTAATGACATTCTTCAATTTTGGTGACAATGACGGTTCATTTTTTTTTCTATAACCCATGACGATTGAATGCTGACATGATGATCATGTTTTGGTTTATCTCTGGTCCGTTTGTTATTTATTTACATTTCCTATTGTTAAATTTAATTTTTCTACACCTTGTGTAGCTTTCTACGACCCGAAAGTGATTTAACGAATCCAATTTGAGTACTCGATAATGGCTCACTATCTTATCTCATTCTTTTGCTTATTTTCAACTTTCAATACTGTACAAGTGTACTTACAGGTTACAATGCCACTTAAGCTATAAGCTACACTGCCAACCTAAACCAAGTTGTTCTTATATACAATGCATTATTATTAATACAATATACAGAACTCCAACCAACTTTGATTTGACAAGGTAGGGTTGTGGACTAAACAGTATAATTACAAAATTCAAAAGTTCATTTTTTCAAGTGGGCCTCAAGACTTGGAAGTTTTTTATAAGAAAGGCAAGCAGGCAAGGTCACTCTTATACTTCTGTGTGAGTAAAAGAGGCCTTACAGGACTCCATTTACGCTAGCCACTTCTAGTTTTTATTCTCCTTTTTCTAACTGCATGTTTGAACTTCTGACACAATTAACAGTCTTACAGAAGCGAATGACAAATCATCCGAATAAAAAGATCTAATTATGCTTACACTAATAATATGAGATATTATAACCACATTAGAAGTTACACAGTACCCACAGTACAGTGTAATTACCTTGCTACTTTCATCTTTATAGTGAATACAGAACGGAGCTACGGAGCTGTATCTTTTCTTTCAGTGCTACGGATTAGCTATTTAAATTCCAAATTCCTTGTCTCTCAGAAAATCAAGAACCCATATGTGATTGTTTGTAGCACATCTCTTTCTTTTTTTTTATACATAGAATTAATAATTAATTGACAACCATCAGTATCACTTACATCAATCTCACATTGATTCTGGTGAAATTCATGTTTACCTTTTTTATTTTGAAACGTGATTGTTTAGTTGCATACGCTTTGTGCACGTACATTTTCTGTTTACTTTATTATGTGCAACATTTATACAAATTCACGAAGATAAGCTTCCTATGCAATTTGTGCTGAGTCAGTGATACAGCATGTTATACATTAAATATTGAACCAACATTAGTTTTATTTTTATTATCACGTTCAGAAGGTCAATGATAATTGCTAGCTTGTGCAATTTTCTGTGTATGTTCAAATAACATGTATACCTACATTTTAGACCAATAAAAACTTATTTTATAATATTTATTTATTGTAATCTTATGTTTTATACACAAGATGCTTTATAAATCGGTTTTAAAATGTATGAGTCCCGTCCATTAACTACGAGTTATATACATAGTATCTATAGACCTGCAAATGTGTTTATGTATATATATATATATATATATATATATATATATATATATATATATATATATATATCTACAATACAACGCAACGTCCATCAATCGAGAGCAAATTCGTTAGAGGCTTGTGGTAATGTGAAACCAGGCAGTTGCTTATTCATTACCCATATTACATACCTATATATGATAATGACTGCACTGTTCGCTATGTTCTTTGTACATACATATAAATATATTGTACATGGTATCGTGTGGTATCGTTCACCACTAAAATGGACTTCATGTTTTCTCTAGAATTCTTTATTTTCCCGCATGTAGTCTAGTATGCGCGTGCAGACGGTTAAAACTACGAACTACATACATACATAAGCTAGCTGCATAGCTTAATTATTTAGTTTTTATTTTATATATTAGTTGGATTTATTTTTATGGCTATCCACTTAAATTTAAACATATATTCACATTTTCAACCTTTGACATACCAACTCGTAGGTAGCTAACAATATGCCTATGGAAGATATCGGACGTAGGTTTACTAATAAAACATTCAATGTTTATTATTTCATTTTTTTTTTATAGTAGCCGTGTGACATGTGACGTTTGGTCTGAAGTCACAATGTTATTTTAATATCACTGGTACTTATTTACAAGTATCCATTTATGTACCGTAGTTGTGTAATGAAACGTTCACAATTTAGTTTTTTGCTATAGACTGTATTCAAAAGTTGACCAAAGCGTCAGCGAAGGTCTCCGTTTTAACTTGAGCCAAATGTTTTCGTTTCTCCTCTACAGGTCACAATTTTCGACCGATTATCATGAAATTTTGTGACCAGATTAAATATATTTTTTCCGATCCAGGTTTTGGTAATTTTTCAAACTGCGTAGATTGGCATTAAATAACTAGTGCCAATAGCGTCCATGGCGCTTAAGACCCTTGTGAGTTCACTATGATAATGACAATGACTCAACGAACCAAGTGTTTCACACATAACCACTAGTAACTAATTATAGTGATTATTATGAATTTGCTAAATAATCACGACTTCAAGCAGACACCTTCATCCCTTCCTTTTCAAATGAATGCAGTGTCCATGTAAAGGTCTGCGAATTTCGTTTAAATCTTCGAAGCTTATTAGCTATGTAATATAAACGTCACGAATGACCAGTAAGTGTTTTCCTGCAACCGTTTTTTTTATATAATTATTGGATGTCGCTGACTAGCAGCCAAGTTAAAGTATTTGCAATTGATATCCACTAGATTATGGAATAAGCTTACTTAACTCATTGTTTAATTAATTTATATCTTTATATCGGCAATACTCCTTTTTTTATTACATATTACTGTATTAGGTAGCTGTTTGATTAGCTAACCTCATTTAACACTTTAAACTCTCGCGTTTTGTACACATAATTAATGTCTATACCGGGTCTAACGCGATTAAATGTCATTATTTTACCTTTTTTCCGACGTTTCAACTAGGTTGCACTAGCTGTGGTCACGGAAGACTGACGTCCCAGCAAATGTCAATTGAGATTTGAGATATTGGTAAACAACACTAAACTACCCGACATTAGTTTATATAAATGTTCGGGGTAGACAAATAAATTTTACCTCACCTCATTTATTTATAAATTTAATCAAAAGTATACTGACTAGATTGTAGACTATCCAGTTTTTTTTATCAGTATAACTGGATGGATGGTCATGCCAGTACCTCAAAATCAAATCTATAAATAAGCCAGATACATTTTACTTTATTTGCGTTCGCTGATAATTTATTATATCTGCACAGTTCACTTATTATTGTTTTTTTTTCCAAATATATATATATATATAATTTCGTTTGGATTATAACTTTACCCCGCTCTTGAGGTCTTCAAGCGATTTCTTGCGTCATATTAGAAACGCTTTATTGGATGACCTATTACAGGGTATACCCATTTATTTTAATACAACGTGTGACCTTGCTGTCAATTGTATGACGATATAATACAACATCAATGTATTAAACAATAGGCCGTACGTACGATGCCGATTTAATGAACCTGTCGATTGACATCAATTTTGCTATACACAGCATGACTATTTAGTCCTGGCTTTAAAAACCTGGTGTTTTCAGTCTATATTTATATTATTTAATGAGCAGACAAAAGATATGCCTATTTGCATTGACCGATTTAGTAATCAGATTTTAATATAATTTAATGTCTAGGATCGGGAACCTGCTAGGGTACTAAGCACCTATGTCAATCTAATGAACAAATCAATTCATCTGTATTAACCGATTTTGTAATCAGATTTGTTATTTCCGTGACAATTTAATGCACAGGTACGGGAACCTGCTATCTCAATTTAATGGTCAGATCAGTTTATCTGTTCTAACTGATTTTGTTGTCAGATTTGTTATTTACGTGACAATATAATGTCCAGATACGGTAACCCGCTATCTTAATTTAATGGCCAGATTAATCTATCTGTCTTAACTGATTTTGTTATCAGATTTGTTGTTCACGTGACAATTTAATGTCAGGTCTGGTAACCCGCTATGTTAATTTCATGACCAGATCAAATTATCTGTTGTGACTGATTTTGTAATCAGATTGGTTATTTAATGTCCAGGTTCGGTAACCCGCCATGTCAATTTCATGACCAGATCAAATTATCTGTCGTAACTGATTTTGTAATCAGATTGGTTATTAACGTGACAATTTAATGTCCAGGTTCGGTAACCCGCCATGTCAATTTCATGACCAGATCAAATTATCTGTCGTAACTGATTTTGTAATCAGATTGGTTATTAACGTGACAATTTAATGTCCAGGTTCGGTAACCCGCCATGTCAATTTCATGACCAGAGCAAATTATCTGTCGTAACTGATTTTGTAATCAGATTGGTTATTAACGTGACAATTTAATGTCCAGGTTCGGTAACCCGCCATGTCAATTTCATGACCAGATCAAATTATCTGTCGTAACTGATTTTATCGTAACTGGTTTTTGCGTGACAATTTAATGTCCAGATTCGGTAATCTGCTAGCTGCAGCTGTTTTATGTCTATCTAATTACCAGATAAATTTATCTGCTATGATTTCATAAATCATGACAATTTAATGTCCAGATTCGGTAATCTGCTAGCTACAGCTGTTACAGTCATGTCAATCTAATAGCAGCGTTTTACCTTACAATAAAACGCTTAGAAGCTTAATAACCAGATAAATCTATCCGCTATGTTTTCATAAATCGGTTTCATTATGCCATCCATAATGTTACGTGTGACAATTTAATGTCCAGATTCTGTAATCTGCTGTTTCAAAATAATCAAGTCACTTGGGCTCCTGATTGGGAATCACCTTACATATTCACATTACTCGTAGCAAAGTAAATATTTTCTTCCTCTCACTACAATAATATTTAAATAAACCAACTATGTATTACATTTGCATCACACAATTGCGTTCTGATGGAACTAAGTTGCAATAATAAAGCTCCAGTGTGAACATGTCAACCATGAATGTAGTGTCATTGTACCTACCTACCTACGTTTAAAAGTGGAAGTCAACATGCAATTATTTGCAGTGTTGATGCCTGGCAGGCTATAAGCTTTAAACAGTGCTATTAACACTGGCTGCCTCCGAGATGATTTTTTTTTATTTGTAGGTAGATCTAATTGTTGTTAGTCGCACATCCAACTTTAAAGCCTACAATTATAATTGTAACGTTCAACGCTTCAAAGATCATATTGCTAGATGGCGTTACCGAATGGAAATATTGTTTTCTTTGTTTTTTTAGAAGTGAGTGTGAAAGGTGTACCACCAGTGCGTACTCTCACTTAACACTTGTTTGAAACAGTGGATTCGATTTTAAACCAATTTTTTGCACACTGACAAAACTTGATAATTAATCGAGATCGACTGACCTGTCTTCCCTTTCCTCTTTTCTTGTTTTCCTCGTCGCCACATGTAATGTACTGTATTTACCTCAGTATATCATACGATGTAATGTATTTCCAACGATTCGCCAACACAAACATCACGCGGTACGTCCGGCTCTGCTCACCGCATAATATCGACTGACCCTAACTGTCAGTGACGTCACCATGACGTAAGCGCTCGAAGCGTCAATACACTACAGGTATGATTTAAGGTAGATCATGATTTTTTTAATAGATCTCAAATTATAGCGCCAAAAAAGTTTATTCGCATAATAAGAAAATACATCTCATACTGCGGTCGAGTGGCATTGATGTTGCCTTATCCCTCAAATATTTTGCTAAACGGTTCCTAATGACTTTGAGCGTCTAATTTCCTGCGATCGACAAGTCAAAGGGTGATGAAATAGCGTTATTAACAATCATGTCATCTAAACATGTGCGATGTTAAGATGGAAGTTAACGACTAAGAATAGGTAGTGATAATAATTATGACTATATTGTTATAGTTAGGTAAAGTTAATTCTAATACAGGTAACTTAACTTAACTTTACTTAACTTTTTTCGATGTAGAGTTAAACAGAGCTTTTAAGAACTTCTAAAATGTGAAAAGAACGCTAATCGGAACAAATGCGTTTAATCGATATAATGATTTATATTATTTATTCTATCTAGTAATCTCGTAACCGGGAAAACATGTTATTTATTTATTTATTTAATCTTCATTGCACAAAAGAGAAAAACCTTACAGTACAAAAGGCGGACTTAATGCCATAAGGCATTCTCTACCAGTCAACCTTAAGGCTAAGCAGAGAGGTTGTTAATAGTTTTTTATTATGTATTTTTTACTGAAAGCTGTTTAGTATGGAGTTAGAAATTACTTTTAAAAAAACCGGACAAGTCGGACTCGCCCACTGAGGGTTACGTACAAATTTAACGTATTTTTTATTTATTTTTTATCTTTTAGAGAAATATAGTTTTGAAATATTTCCTTGTACTTGTAGTGTAAGACGATATTGTAATTAGATATAAGCTTGTACCAAAAACAATTTCTAAAACTTATTAACGTCTTCCGTAATCCCGGACTCCCAATTTGAATTTGAGCAAAATAAAACAAAGGAAATGCCAATTTTTTCGCTTTATGTTTTTGATGGATAAAAAATAGTTTTAAAACCACTTGAAGAACACAATTGAAAGTACATTATGAATAGTTTTACCTATTATTAAAATTTTCGTGATTTAAATAAATGTAAGACACTTACCTCTTAAAGAACGCAACAATGTGTGAGAGTTCCGGCTCTACGTGTAGGTATACTAATTTTCTAGTCGAACTTTGGCTTAGGTCACCTGGCTTGACTTTTCAACACGTGTAGACTCGATCAATGCCTGGTAACTCAAAGACATGTACCTACAAGATTTTCTTTCAAAATGTTAACTATTTATGTAGGTCTCCCATATAGGTATTGTATGTAAATATCAACCGGCGTACAGCTGTCAGTACGGTAACCAACTGAAGGAACATAAGTATAATTCCGAGAGTATAATTTACCTGCTATAAGCAATAACCAATTTGAATCTAATTTCACTTAAATCTGTTTTTACGTAAGTGATTGATAGGTGTTTTTTTTTAATTAACATTAACATTGGTTATTTTATAGGTGAATCATCATCTTCCTCGCGTTATCCCGGCTTTTTGCCACGGCTCATGGGAGCCTGGGGTCCGCTTGGCAACCAATCTTGAGAATTGGCGTAGGCACTAGTTTTTACGAGTCGGTTATTTTATAGAATTTTGAATTGTGAGGATAATTTAGCGCCATTTCACCTAGTCCCAAACTATGCATGCTGTTACCATGGATACTGAGTTAGTATGTATTATCGTGTACTTTTATTATGTACCTATGTTACAACTTCTTGAATAAACGTCTTTTATTATTATTATTATATAAAGCCTGACCAGGAATATATGATCACGCGCCATGTTGCGGAATTTCACTGGAACTAATTTTTTCATACTATACTGTACTGTCACCCTATACATGAGAATAAACAGCGCCCTCTTGACAATGATCATAGGTATATTACTGGTCAGGCTTTACTTACATAGGTATATAAATAGAGCTAATCCATGGGCATGTCATGACAAGCTCACAACAATCCCGATAACATACTTAATGGGGCCCACTGACTATCAATCCGCCGGACGATATCGGCCTGCCAGTTGTTCGGAACTGTCAAATTTTTGTTCTAACATATATAACATATATATATATATATATATATATATATATATATATATATATATATATATATAGATAGAGTTAGACCAAGAAAAGTCTGCAGCGATTTTTGATAGCAAACGCAGTGCGTTATTTTAAACGTCAAACGTCTAATGAAATTATGACGTATAAATAAAACTTGCCCTGAGTGTGCTATCAAAATCGCTGCAGACTTTGCTTGGTCTAACTCTATATACAATATAACTTCTGTTCTAAAATTCGGTGTCAAATATTGTGCTGTTCTCACAAATAATTACCTTTACCAGGATTCGAACCCAGGATCTATATTATATAGCTTCAAAATAGGCAGGGTTGTTACCTACTAGTCCAGACGGGATATAAAATAAAACCTTGACCGATAACCTTTACTTGTATTTTTTTTCTTTTATGCTAATGATCTTAGGTTTAATTAGTAATAATTAGTTTTAAGTTTTGTTTTTTTATTATTATGTATTGTACTTATAGCATTATTATTGCTAATAATCGTCCTTTTTCTCCCTGAAGGAGAGGTCATTTCAAATTTGAATTAACTCGTTAATTAAATAATAAGCAATGATTGTAAATAATGAAACAATGTACATAAGATAAGCATGTGTCAATTTAATAAATGACTATTCTGATTCTGATTCTGTACTTATAAATGTGTGTTGACTAAATAAATAAAGAAAAAATTGTAAAAAAAATATAGAATAATTATGTGTAAGTATATAGTTATGATCTTACTGCTAAAACTTATAACTGCATATATGTAAAATATAGCAAATGACAATTAAACATGAGAAAATTACAAAACAAATAATAATCATACTTCGCATCCGCAGCCTTTTTTCTTTCAATTCAACTTGTGGTTTTATATGAAGACTTGTCCTCCTATCAAATTCTTTACAGTCCCAGTTCATGTATTACTATCCCGCATACAAACATGCATCCAATTCTTTAGTTAATGATGTCACATGTGTCTTATGTGTGAATATAATATTTGTTTTCCCATCAAGCCCATGCAAAGGTATCCCCTTATGTACCTAACTTTAATTAACGATGACAGAGGACCTCCGTCTTGTTTCACCCCTCGCACCCCGCACAATTGCCCTGTCTAGACGGCTTCTTCGAATGACTGTAATGTTTTATAGACTGTGACATTATCAACATTATTAAGAAAATCAAACGTTCGTCTATGCTGTTCAAAATTCCAGTTATTAAGTAACCATTAAGATAACAGTGCATCATTTATTCAGGTAAGCAAGTAGTAAATAGAATGTCCATGCATAGTTCGTGATCAGGAACGCAGGCTTCGTCAAGTGGACACACAAGCCATTATTGCCCTACATTCCATTTTGTTATTGAGCGCTTCAATCGCCAACAAACTGGTTACAGTTTGGCGACGCATAAATTTTGTTTGTAAGCATGTACCCTTTGTGTAAATAAATAAAATTAAAAAAAAGCAAATCAGCTACAGGCTTTGTCAATCTTAACCACTAAATTAAATTAGGCTATGGTGCCACCCCGGACCGTAACCGGCCCCATGACATTGAGACATATACAATGATATACAGTACCGGCCAATAATATATCACCTTTGAGTGTTTTTGTATGAGCTTGTATATATATATAGGTTAGTTTGTAGATTGCATATTTCACTAGTCATTATATATATATATATGATGAATACTGCAATGAAATACTGTGAATTACAATAGGATACTCAGCATATTATTAAAAGACCTCTAGTAAAAAAACCGAAGTTGACAATACATTTTAAAAAAACCTCTATGAAAAAACCATTACATGAGGCCAATTTTTCTCATCGCCCGTACAGTCGCCATCAGATATATCAGAGCGCCCGAGGTGCTCAAAATATCTGAACACGCACTCTAACGCCTTGACAATAGAGGCGTGTTCAGATATTTGTGAGCACCTCGCGCGCTCCGATATATCTGATGGCGACTGTACAAAGGAATACTACTAGACTACCCAAGGCAGTGAGGTGGAAGTCACTCACAAATAAATAAAAAAGTTATACCGTAAAAACATGAAGGTGATTATTGGCCTGTACTGTAAATACGTCTCAATTTTGGTCGGTCGTATGCACATCAATTTGCGTGTGTTACAATTGACTACGTGGTATGGAGGCCAATTCGGTCTTACATTCCGGGTATCAAAATGATGTAATTTTGTAATCATTCGCGCGTGCATTTCGCTCGTACTTGTTCGTACTCTCGGTGCCCTTATATACTCGTAAGTATCCACTTTTCTATACAGCTAATATGGCTACCTACGTAGGTACTTAATTTGAGGCACTTACTGTACCTGTATTGGCGCGAGCGAGACGCACGGACGAAAAATAACAAAAGGACATAATTTTGATATCGGAATGTATAAGCGTAAAATTCAAGCGGGCTAGCTTTAGCGTGTATCACTTTTTTTTTTAAATTTATTTATATATTCTAATTTACAACTTAATTACTAAACATTTATATTCTCGCCAAACTGTTACGTTTGATGGCGAGATGCGCTCAGTTTTTATACACTTAACCTATTAAACTAGTTTTATAATTTAAAAACAGGCTAAATAATACTTATTTCATCTCAAATAATACATATACATTGGTTTTATTACAATAAAAACCATTTCATCTCAAATAATACATATACATTGGTTCTATTACAATAAAAACCAAAAAGCGTAAAATTAAAAAATGTTCTTAAAACGACAATAATTAACTTACATACAAACATAAATATTTAAAATACATAATTGTCTCTTGTCAATAACCAATAATTAACTACTGCTTAAAGGTCTCGTTTAACTTGCCTCGTAAACAAGTCTGGCAGTCATGAGTCGAACAAAAAATATACCCTCATATATTCCTATTACTAACCAATTAAATCTAAACCTTACGTTAAGACCATTAGGGTCGATTCTTAGTTTTATTCTTGTATTTAATTTTAGTACACATGAAAATGCAGTTGCTTATTGTTAAACATTATCATAAGTGCTTGCTTATTGCGTTATTTGTAAATAATTAATTAATATTTCAATTTTCTCATGTATAGTTTCTATTTTCTTCCGTAAGCTTCTACGGATTACAGTCTTATGTCTTATATTTTGTTTACAAAACCGCAGACGCGCGTGCCACTATGAAAAAATGGTCAGGCCGCATAGGTAGCGTTTATTGAATTACTACTCTATTGAGCACGAAATAAGATTCATTATGAACTAATACAGAATAGCTCTCTGTTCTCTACTGGTGCGTCTAAGGTAGACGACTAAACGCTCTAAAACCAGCTTAACTTGTGACACTGCGATCCGAAACAAAGATACGTATTCGAGGACCCTGCTTGCACTGGTAATGCGAGCGCTCAGCTAGCTAGCGCTCGCAATGCTATGTTTCTCGAATAGCAGGTGGATTTTCACAAAAATACATTTGGGTGGTTTTACGTTCTTTAATTTAAAGAGATAAAACATACCACTATTTAAATAGAAGGTACACATCCAACAGAATAGGTTTGTGTAATTACAATAATAACGAGATATTCTCGTCATTTTTATAATCAACTGTTTAAACAGTTGTTTGCTAATTTTAAACTTTAAACAGGCTACATTTAAATACACAATAAAATAATGCTAAAATAGTAATAAATATATACATATGTATAGAGCAATCCCCTACTACTAATGTTAAAATAGACCTATATATTATAATTATGTACACTAAATAAAGATATAATTTTACAATAGACTACATTTAGTAAAACATTTATACAAATCTGTATTATTAGTCAACAAAAAATAAAGTTACATAAAGGTACATAATATTGTACGTATGAAATAAATAAATATAAAACAAAATATGCATATTATCGTTTAGAGTCAAATCACGCTAACTCTTCCAAGCAAACCATACAAACAGTGTCAGTCTGTTAGAAGTCTGAAGAGTTAGCGTTGTTCGACTCTTGTGGTTTGTCTTCTTACGAATAACTATAAATAACTATATATACCTATAACTTATAAATAGAATCACGAAAGACTTGACCAGAAGTATACTAAGCGTAATTGTGTACATCGCCATCTATCGGCAAATTGGCTAACTAATTTACGCGACTATGTATGTTGGTTTTTAGGGTTCCGTACCCAAAGGGTAAAAACTGGACCCTATTACTAAGACCCCGCTGTCCGTCTGTCCGTCCGTTGGTCCGTCTGTCCGTCTGTCTGTCTGTCACCAGGCTGTATTTCAGCTCAGCTGTAACCGTGATAGCTAGACAGTTAAAATTTTCACAGATGATGTACGTCTGTTGCCGCTAAAACAACAAATACTAAAAAATACGGAACCCTCAGTGCGCGAGTCCGACTCGCACTTGGCCGGTTTTTAAGGATACTTAATTCTTTATCATGTAAACCGATTTCAAAATTTTTTGTTTTATTTGAAGGAAGGTATTTTTAGTATAATCTCATAGACATTTCAAGTACAACAAACACCTGCAAATGGGCTTAAATTGCAAATTCAATTAGAAAATGCTTTTTGATAATTAAAAAAAGTTTTTAAGATAGATATGTGATTATATTTTTCCTGTAATATTTATGATAATGTTATTTTTATCAAAGAGATATAACTCCGTAATAGATGGATACAGTCTAAGGATAAAACGTGCCTCGAAAATCAAGAAAATTAGATTCTCGATCAGATGGCGTCACTACCTTTGACCTACTCTCGTAAAGATGGCGTAGATGGTTTTGTTTGTTATTTAACAATTTTAACGCATATCAGTGAAAATAATATAAAAATAATTAATACAAATATTGCAAATAAAAAAATCATTTATCCATACATAAATACATTTTTTTATATTTTAATTTTTAGGTTTAATCGTGTGTGTCGATAGATGGCGGTGAATTTACTGGGGCTTCAAAATTTACTATGACAGTACCGCTCTATCCTATTATATCCTCTTTGTTATTATGTAAAAATTTCAAAAGTTTCGAAAATTACGCTTCGCTATTTCAAATTTCAAATCGATAGCTTCAGTAGTTCTCGAGATGTTTAGCAATGTGACAGATAGACGGACAGTCGCACCAAGGGTTCCTTTTGTACCTTTTTGGTATGGAACCCTAAAAACGCAAGTCAAATAACATTAACACTATTGAGCGTTTCAATTTAAGTAAGTAAAGTAAATATTCTTTGTTGCAAGACAAGGTAAACAAATTCAAAATCAGACTTAAAAACCGGCAAAGTGCGAGTCGGACTCGCGCACGAAGGGTTCCGTACCATTACGGAAAAAAACAGCAAAAAAAATCACGTTTGTTGTATGGGAGCCCCACTTAAATATTTATATTATTCTGTTTTTAGTATTTGTTGTTATATCGGCAACGGAAATACATCATCTGTGAAAATTTCAACTGTCTAGCTATCACGGTTCATGAGATAGGTACAGCCTGGTGACAGACGTACAGACGGACAGTCTTAGTAATAGGGTCCCGTTTTTACCCTTTGGGTACGGAACCCTAAAAATTAGGTTATTTTGTTAAGTTGAAAGACAAGTATTTTTTTATGTCTTCATTTAACAATGCCCTAGTTTATAAGAAAAAAAAAATACATATTATAAATTATTTTTTTGTTTTTATTAGATTGCCCTATTTTTTTATCGGTGCGTCTTATCGGTATTTTGTCGGTATCGTCTAGCAATCCAGAGCGACGCTTATGCTCGCCCGAATTGAACTCTCAAGTTCAAATATGTACCTATTGATATGATAGGTAAAATTAATTGGGTGTGTAAACGTCGGTTCACCTAATTAACAAAGTATTTCTTTGTATGCGATGCGCAAGAGTTAGTCGCACATAAGTATAAATTAGGTACGTACTTATGTACCTACAGGATAAGTCTTCGCTAAACGCCGAACGTGACGCACGTCTCATTAAGTAAATAAATTAAACCAAATACTTCTTATGATACACAGTTAAAATTAGCTTAAAATGTTGTTTAAAAGTGTAGTGTTGTCTTTTGTTTTTGGTAAGGTTTTACGTTTTTTTTTCTGAAGTTAAAAGTGAATACTACTTAATGATAATCGAAAATAATCATGAGTTATGCGAGGATTGTTTTTTTTTTTGTTCTTTTAATGGTATTTCGCGGGTAATCTTTGGTGTAACAGTTTTGAGTGATTCACCGTTAGTTTAACTAGACTTATATCGACCGGGATATATGGGGCGGGAGGGGAGGGGGGGGGGGACTTATATCGGAAGCTCGAAAACAATACAAAAGGTAATCACGGTCCATATCCCGGTCAATATACCTAAGTCTTCAATCTTTGGTGTTGTGACCCAAAAATTTATAAGTACTTAGTCATGTTTTTTAAAAACACATGCATTTTACTTTCCTCGTACATATTACACATGAAAAGTAGTGTTTTCGGGTGAAAGGCATCATTTCAGCCCATTGGCGCTCTCACTGCAGTCACTGCGTTCGAGCGGCAAACTACCTCGGCAGGAATGAGTGCCTTTCATCCCTTGGTTAAAAATCTACTTTTCGTACATCGTCGATGTGAAATTACACCCGGTCACCCGAGAGTTCATTATGCAATGTGATAAGTAAACAAAATATATTAAACTTAAATAACATTCAATCGTTATTTGGAAACTAATACCTATATACTTCGGTTTATATTGTGTTATTTGAACAAGCGCAATATCTTATCAAGTAGGTAAATAGTTAGTTCCAATATGCGGAGTATTAAGATGATAATAATGATTACAAAATAATGGATTGATAAATAATGGAGGTATTCATAATGTTTTAGTAAAATAATGCCCTCTTGTGAATTACTTATTTGGATTTCCGGAGAGGTTTTTTTCAGCATACTCGTATAACCCTTAAGTATCGCTTGATAGTGACACTAAACAAAACTGCCAAATCTCAAATTTGGAATTACACAGCAAGTCTAAAACTACTATATATGTAATAGTACATTGTGCAACATGGGGCGTAAGTTAAATATTGCAAACGAGAGTATAGTTAAATCGCGACGGCTTGCCGGTGCGATTTAAAGACTCGAGTACAATATTATTACGCCCCGAGTCACACACAATTTTTTTCATCACACTTGCGATACAAAAATGAAGTATAAATCCAAAAACTGTTAATTATGATACTAGAAACTTCATAACTCCCTAGGGAAAACGCTTTTTCTATAGTTCTCCCTAAGCCTGCGTGCAATCCCACATTTACTGAGCGAGTGTGATGAAAAGTTACTTTTTAACTTTATAACTATCATGACATTAATGCTCCTTCGATAGTTGGTTAAAAATATAAAACCTGACACCTGCCAGTAAAATATTGCTACAGTTTTTTTTTTCAGCGAATGTTCTTGCCAAGGAACCAATATTAGAGATCCCTAATCTGGACCACATATTTGACAAACTGTCAAAAAATGAATGGGATGCTGATGAGGTGCCCTGCCGTGACAAAATATTTAACATTTTGGAAAATGTTAAGAATTCTACGTTATGGGCTACATGGGGTAAGTACTAAGTACATAAAAATTGTCTACATTTAAAAAACACCACAAGAGGAGTTGGTATTCTCTGCTCCTGAAGTTCCGAATTAATGTCGGCGCTTCCGCTACGGCGACGACGCAAGTGGCGCCAGACGATTATCCTGTTGCTATGAGCGCAGCGAAGAGTAGGTAGTAGATAAAATGATGGAGAATTGATGCACGTCGTGATATGAAATGTCACCTTGTAGTACTGTCTCTGTCTTCATTTGTTTAATTTAAGTTCGAATTTGTTCGAGTTCAACTCTGTTATCTGTGTTATATATACTAGGGTACCTTGCTTGTTAAAAGCAGAGAGCAAAATCGCATTTTGCTCACTGAGTGAGACAAAATGTCATTCTAGTGACCTTTATATTCGAATGTCATTTCAACGTGAGGGACCTATACAAGTTCGAAATACTTGAATTGTATTCCCTCTGTCCCTTTCACGCCATTAGCAAAAAGAAAGAGACAAAAAAAGTTCAGATGTCATTCAACGGTATATTAACGGTTTATAATAGACCCCTGAAATACGTCAAAACTATAGACATAGTATATACAAGTAGTTATAGACGCACCACCGAGCGACCGGGGGTAAGAGAGAATATTCATATAAAATGTAACTACGCAATTTAACCGGTTTGCATGTCCAATGTCTTTTCTCTTTCACTCTTATAAATTTCGGTATATCGCCATAGCCTCCTTGCTATGATGCCATAACCCGACCGTGAAAAAATGCCCGGTCGGTGATAAAGACAACGCATGGCACTATTTTCTCTTTCCTCTTATCTTATCTTTCTCTATCAGAGTGTCAGGGTCAGAACGCAACGTTCCAAAACAGACGCGTATGAATTCGTAATATTTAATTAATAAAATTAGTTTAAAATTTGATAGAAACACTATATTTTACGTATTTTATTGTAAAATTAGAATAATGAAGTTTATCACGAAATATTAATAATTCTAATTTTAACAATCTCTACTGTAGTTGACAAATAGCCGCCGTAATTCGGACCGTATCTTACAATTTAAAAAAAAAAAATAGTCGATGGAATTTTCCTATTTCATTGAAGTTTCTTTCGTTTTGTTATTGTATTTTATCGCAGTAATCACACTTAATTTTTAGAATACCTTATGAAAACATGAGTGAAAAAGTGATGAAGAAGGATTACATTTTTTCAGATTCGATTTTTTCTTCCAAATACAGTTCTTACTGGTGAGGTGAAAAATCTTGTGTACTACACGAGATCAATAGTAGATTGTTAACCAAGGGATGAAAGGGAGTCATTTCTGCCGAGGTATTTTTGGCGCTCGAACGCAGTGAGAGCGCCAATAGTCCGAGGCTGAAATGATGCCTTTCACCCGAGTTAAACACTCTACTTTTCATTTCGAATACGAGGAAAGTAAAATGCATGTCTTTTTTAAAACATGACCAAGTATAATTTTTTATAGTATTTTTAGGTACCCTACCTTCAGTTAACAATTTAGGCAAAAGTGTCTCTATTTATAGAATGGAGAGTCAAATATCAGAATGGAAATTGTATAACAAATCCATTTAACACGTTCCCTGTGTATGCATCATATGTGTAGCATTTTAGGGTATATATGATACGTGCATGCATCACGGATGATGCACGACCCCTTGTAAACTTAAAGCATTGCCAAAATTTACACGTGTGAGCTAGATGTTTTTTATTTGCGTGCACATACTGGCCACGAAAACTTTGACAGAAAACACGTGTGTCCGGATGACATTTTCTATAATATTTCCTGGTTATGGCTGTTACAAATATTAACACAAAAAATATACATTTTTATTTTAAATAACAAAACACAATGAATGAATTGCATTTAAAGCACATGATAATTTAAATAAAATAATAATCAAATAAATTTGTAAAAACCTACTCAGAAATTCCTGGAATTTTTCTTTAATGGCTGTAGTATGTGTAAAACGGAACGCTCTCTTCTGCAGTGTCGGGTGTTGTGTATTGCTTCGCTCCAATAAAATAAATCTACAAAATTAAGTAGTTTTAATCCAAGATACAATATTGGCGACGAGGACACTCGGACAGCACGGTGCAACGACTAAATTAACCAGAAGAACATAAAATCGGTCACAAGTAAGAAATAAATTACTTCAAAATATGTGATGATAATGGCGGTGGCAAACGCACTTTGAGGTTATCTACAAATTAAAAGGTACCTTGATAAATCGTTGTTACTAACATTCATGGACCGACTGAACGTGTAATGAAACGTTATTATGACAGGTGTCACTGAGGGTAAGAATAAAAATGATAATAGTTTGGCAGAAGCAGAAGACGCCGATGTTCTAATATCTTTGGTAAAACAAGGAAAAAGGAGTTACATTTACCGGTGTGGAAAAGACATTTTAATAAAAATAATAAGTGAAGAAGGTTTACAGTGCCCGGAAAATCCAACTGTGGACGCGTTAAGGAAATTGTTAAGTGATTACTACCAAAATCAAGTGCAAACTGTGCAAAGCCAACCTAAAATTTTAAAACACAAAATCATGACAAACTACGAAATAAAACCATTTAACGGAGACAATTGGGAGGTCTTCGAGCAACAGTTAGAATCTTTAATACTCTTAAATGATGTACCAGAAGAAAAAAAAGTGGCATTGCTTATTACTAAAATAACCTCAAATGTGTTTGAAACACTACAAATTCTATGTAAGACAAAAAAACCAATAACATTAACTTACAAAGAGTTATGCGACACGCTAAGAGAAAAATATAAACACACTAAGACCCCACTATTAGACAGGGCCGAGTTTAGACGACGCAACCAACTCCCTACGGAGTCAGTGGATGACTATGTGTTAAATCTCCGAAAATTATCTCGGAAATGCCAATTCAAAGATGAAGAGGACCAGATTAAAGAAAAACTTGTTGACGGAGTGTACTCTAAGCTAATTAAATTTGAATTGATGAAACAAAGTGCCGAGGCTAAATTAGAAGACCTTATAAAATTAGCAAAAACAGTAGAGTCTGCATATAAGCAAGCCAATGGAGAAGAAGAAACTAGCAATATTTCATATGTCAAACCTAATTCCAAAATGCCAAGACAGAGGTATGCACCCTCAAAGAAGAATAATAATAATAACACGAAAAGTAAGTGTTTCTGCTGCGGAAAAGATAATCACATGAAAAAAGATTGTACACTGAAGACAAAGTTTTGCTCGGAATGTGGTCAACAAGGTCACATATATAAAATGTGCCCAAAGAAGTATCGACAGACAAATATGTTGGAGGTAACAAATGAAGAAAAAACGGAGGACCAAGGATTGGAAGACATAAAAAACTTATACGAAGAATATCCAACTTATACCTTTGACAGAGTAAGTAGGATACCACCACATTTTATAGAGCTGACCATAGGTCATGGACAGAAAGTACAGTTTGAAGTGGACACTGGTTCCGAAGTGTCAGTGATGCCTCTTAAATTCCACAAAAAATATTTAAAAGAATATACTATGGAAAAATCAAAAGCCATATTTCGAAATTTCGACCAATCAGAATCCCAGCCTCTGGGCATTATTTGTAATGTACCAGTGCAGTATAATAATAAATACAAAAAATTAAATATATATGTGTCGCATGACTCGACACCTTGTTTAATGGGTCGGGATTGGTTAAGTCAATTAAATATGTGGCCTCCAACTTTTAAAAATGTAGCTTATTGTCATCCTAATATATTGGTAAAAAATGTTTCAGATGCCAAACAACTAATTGATCAGGAGTTCGCAACAGTATTCAGCCCTGGGTGGGGTACATTCAGAGGTGAAGCGATTTCATTAAAATTAAAAAAAGATGCCGTACCCAAGTTTCTGCCTGTTCGTCGTGTGCCGTATGCACTGCGAGATAAGGTAAAACATGAAATTGTTAGATTACAGCAAAATGGTCGCATAGTGCCAGTCGAACAGAGTCAATGGGGTACGCCGGTAGTACCAATTATAAAACCAGACGGCTCTGTAAGACTTTGTGGGGACTATAAAGTCACTTTAAATCCAAATTTGGAAATAGACCATTACCCCCTCCCACATGTGGAGGACATTTTTGAAACTTTAAAACAGGGAGAATACTACTGCGAGCTCGATCTTCGGGAAGCTTACTTACAAGCTGCTTTGACTGAGGAGAGCCAATTGCTAACCACCATTGTAACAGAATTTGGAACATATAAGTACAAATACTTACCCTATGGAGTTAATACTGGGCCTGGGTCTTTTCAAAGACTAATGTGTAAAAAACTGATAGGTATACCAAACACAATTGTGTTTATTGATAACATCTACGTGGCAGGGAAAAGTTTGCAAGAAACTTATGAAACCCTGGTCAAAGTGCTTAAACGACTACAAGAATGTAATTTTAAATTAAAACCAGAAAAATGTAAGCTCTTCACTAGCCACATAGATGTGTTTGGTTTTCGCATAAATAAAGAGGGAATGAGTCTCATAAAATCAAATATTGAGCCATTGTTAAATGTTCCTGCACCAACTAATCTGACAATGTTAAAATCATTTTTAGGTAAAGTTAATTATTACTCCCGGTTCCTAAAGGACATGGCCAAGATTCTTAGTCCATTATATGAATGTACTAAAATAAATAGATTTAACTGGACAGCGGACTGTCAAAAGTCTTTTGACACAATAAAAAATAAATTAGCCTCCGCAGACAATTTAAGACATTTCAACCCGGACCTCCCAATAATAGTAACTTGTGATGCCTCAAACTATGGACTAGCAGCCGTTCTATCTAACCGGGACCAAAATGGTATAGTTAAGCCCATAGCATATGCAAGCAAAAAATTAAACAATACTGAACAAAAATATGCTGCCATAGACAGAGAAGCCATGGGAATAGTGTTTGCGGTCACCAAGTTCTACAACTATATTTATGGCCGACAATTTGAATTGGAAACGGACAGTTCTGCACTAGTCAGGATTTTTGGACCAACTAAAGGTATACCAAAAATGGCTGCAAAGCGGCTACAACACTATGCTATATTCCTCTCAGCTTTTAACTACAAAATTAAACACATAAAAACTAACAATAATCCAGCAGATTATTTGTCCAGAAATCCTGACAATAAAGAATGTACCAGCCAACATGCCCATTCAATATATAATGTAGATAATTTTATGCATGTAATATATACAAACAGCTCTGAAATAGACTATTTGAATTTCAAAATAATACAAGAAAATACAGAAAAGGATCTACTTTTGAGTCAAATAATTGAATATTGTAGAACAGGTTGGCCCAATAAAAATCATATTAAGGCTGAATTTTTACCATTTTATAATAGGAAAAATGAAATAAGTGTGGATCAGGGCTGTTTACTTTGGGGACATAGAGTAATAATTCCAGAAATAAATCAAAAAGCAGTGTTAAAAAGTTTGCATAAAACACATTTTGGCATTATTCGCATGAAAGAAATAGCACGGTCATATTTTTGGTGGCCTAATTTAAATTCAGAAATAGAAAATATTGGAAAGTCATGTATAATCTGTTTATCAAATCTTAAAAATCCCATAAAATCCCCGCAAACATGGCCAACGCCACCTACAGCGTGGTATCGACTTCATGCGGACTTTTTGGGGCCATATTATAATAAAATGTATTTAGTAATTATAGACAGCTACAGTAAATGGCCCGAGGCCTTTGAAATGTCAAACATGACAGCCGCTAAAACAATTGATGTACTAGATAAATTATTCAGCCGGTTTGGATATCCGAACCAACTAGTCACAGATAATCAGACTACGTTCACATGTACGGAATTTAATAACTATTGTAAAGAGAATAACATTAAACAAACATTTGCGCCACCTTACCACCCAGCGACCAACGGAGCCGCAGAGCGATTTGTACAAACTTTCAAATCAGCCGTTACCAAAATAAGAGAGAGTGGATGCAGTATCAACTCGGCAATCAATTTATTTTTGTTTGATTATAGAACCACACCTCAAAGGACTACAGGTGAAACGCCGGCTCGTTTGTTGCTGGGGAGGGAATTAAGGAATAGATTTAGTTGCCTTAAACCTCCACCTATAATTGAAAGTTTATCTGAAAGGGAGGGGAGAGAAGCATGTAAAAGAAAAGTTAAATTTGTAACAGGGCAAAAAGTGATGGTAAGAGACTATAGAAAAGGCCATAAACCTTGGTGTGTAGGAAAAATTGTGTCAGAATCTGTTCCAGATTTAACTTATATAATTGAGGTTCAAGGTATGATGTGGAAACGTCATATTGATCAAATGGTGTATTGTAATGATGATGTCGATAGTAATTAGCGTTAAGTTTTGTATCGTAGGCCAAGTTTAACTTGTATTTATTTATAAATGATGCCAAGATATGTACTTGTTTTGAACAACTCATTATCCAAGCTATGTAGAGTGGTTCAAAGCACACTATGACTGATGTAGTTCATTTAGGACTACACTAGGATTAATAAATAATCCTCTGCCATGTAATTAGACTTAAGTAAAACTAGATTAGTTTTAGGATTAGTCCGGGAGAGTGTAGTATGTGTAAAACGGAACGCTCTCTTCTGCAGTGTCGGGTGTTGTGTATTGCTTCGCTCCAATAAAATAAATCTACAAAATTAAGTAGTTTTAATCCAAGATACAATAATGGCAAACATTGTAGCATCGAAGAGACACTGCTTTTTACTCATCAAATACTGTCTGTTTGCTTCGCCTTTTTGCTAGCTTCTGTAGGTGTCCTCCCTGTTCACTGAGTGTTCAGGCATCAATTTATAGTACTCAACGCGTTTTCTAAAAATTCTATTGTTACGGCGTGGAATTTTTGTCAGTTCATGGTGGCGGGATAAGGTAGATTTAATCGTTGGTCCAGCCGAAGGTTCGGTACCTATCTTTAATGCCAAGAAGATAGCTGATGACTATTTCGTGGCCTGTCAAGAGAGACTGCATTACAAATCGCAACAGACATCAAATCAGCCGCAATTTTTTATACCAAAAACAAGTCTTGCGAACAGGTGATGAGGTGATGACTTGTCAGCTGATCAGCTAGCTATATCATGCCTTTCTTGGCGCGATTATAACCTAATACAATTTTTGTTGTCATAGTTTTCCTTTTTATGGCATAGACTAATGTAGACCACAGATATAAATCCAAGAAAAATTACAAATTGCCTTAAAACGTGTATGAATGATATGTGTGATGCACTGAGCAATGAGCTAGTACGTGCATGCGTTACATTGTGGGCACCAGTTTAAAAGCTCATACGTGTATGCATCACATATGGGCACCAGTTTGAAAGCTCATACGTGGATGCATCACATGTGGGCACCAGTTTGAAAGCTCATACGTGTATGCATCACATGTGAGGCACTCGGGAAAATGGGAAAATAGGAAAATCGGTCCTCATTAATGGTGTTTTTATACATAAATATATTAATATATACTGTATAAAAGGTATTTACAAAAAAAGAAAAATGCACGCGAGGAGTCGATTTCTTGTTCCCAGTTACACAGGGAACGTGTTAAATTCAAATTTCAATTGCTTATCGTAAAAAAATTCAAAAAATCGTACTTCGAACGTAAAATGCTCTAGTGCAGACATGTATCATTTTCTGCACACCTTTTAGAACAACAATGACCCTCTTTCAGAGCATGAGAAATGAAAAGTTATTTACATCTTACATCTCGTGCGCTTTTGAGTCCCTTGCTACGCTCGAGATTCAAAATTAGATCGTATATAATATATCGTAAAATTAGATATTATAGAATCTATCGCTTGCACGGGGCTCAAAATAAGCACTCGAAGAAATATAAACCTTTGCTCTCTTGTTGTATAGAATAGATAACTATCACTCTATCGATCATTATGTGAGAATACGGTGAAGTCGTCGCCCTTGATGACGCAGCTCCGGCCGAGTACCTATCTAGGATAACCCCAGACTTTTCTGCCTGTGCTGCAGTAACTTGATCCTCGCATATGATTCGTATAGTGCAGTTATCAGAACATACAAATAAGAAAGTATTCAACTTATTTAATTATGTCCAACTATTTCGGCATCCTGCAATAGTTGTTTCGCACTTGCTGGTTATCTGATCTTTAATGCAAATACTTTCATCTAGCTTGAAATGAAATACTGGATTTCTTGTGTGACAAAGTCGAGTGGAGTCCTTATAACGAAGACTCTGTTGTATGTCCTTTTCAGACATATCTATACTAACAGAAACAGACAGCAAACATACACATCGACTTAGTAGTTTTGATACTTTTGACGATATGCAACAACTCAAATCATGACCTTTCCCGTAGTCAGGTAAAAACGGAAACAGATTTTTAAGTAGGTAGGTAATTTGAAGCGTTATACAATTGTTTTAATCAACTAGCCATTCGTCTTTTAATTAACGTTTAGTTTTACGTCAAAGTGGTGTGATATAGTTTTGAATAATTCCAGATTCGTAATCAATGACGTATTAAAATCGATAGTAGAATTTAAAGCAGAAGTGTTTCTTAAATTGATCCCTTCTCTTATTACACTAATTAGCCAGTACAACTCTTATTCTCATTTGATAAGTATCTACAATGTTACTGAGTTTTAAGATGTATTAAGTCAGTACTTAATAGTACGTAATAGTACGAGAAGAATTGGGCTCGTCTTACTATATAGTATTATACATTTGTCGGCTCAGATATATACCTACGAATCTCGTCTCGCCGGCGGTACAAATCAAAAGCCAGTAGCAAGTCACCGCGCGCTATGCCAAAGAAATGTCTTCGTCACGAACAAATAACACAGCTTGTAGTGTGGATGTATGCGGAAACAACAAAACAAATAAAATATTTATTTATGTATTCATTATAGGTACATTAGGTACTTACACCTACTGTTATTTTTTTTACGATAGTTACAAGTTACGTAGGTACTATTAAATTGTTTTAAAGATGTAGGTAATGTTTATTACGACACATTTATAGTTAAATAGATATCTAACTATCTATCTAATATACCTACCTATCTATAACTAACTACCTAAGGCACCTAAGTATTTGAAAAAAGCGTCGGCAACCCTAGCGTTGTGTCGGCGCGCGCGGTGCGGGGAGCGGCGCGTTAAATGTCACTCAATTATAATTTTGTGTAGGTATCAAAACGGTACAAGTATTTGCGTTTTCTTTGAGATATAAGTATCTGTTCGTAAGAACTACTATATAATCTGTGGTGTAACTGAATTGAGTTTTATTTGATCTTTAGGTTATACATATATATTCAATTTTTATAAGTGAGAACTTGGCTCTGTAATTTAATTGTAGCAAAGATAGATATAACTCCGTAATAGATGTATACAGTCTAAGGAAAAACGTGCCTCGAAAATCAAGAAAATTTGATTCTCGTTCAGAGGGCGCTACTAGTTTTGGCTTACTGTCGTATAGATGGCGTTGACGGTTTCGTTTATTTAACAATTTTAACGCATATCACTGAAAGAACATGGGTCAAAATCATAAAAATAATTAATGCAAATAAAAAAAATCATTTATCTATATTTAAATACATTTTATTGTATTTTTATAAATCTTCAATTTTAGTTTTAAAGTGTGTCGACAGATGGCAGTGAATTTACTGGGGTTACAAAATTTACTATGACAGTACCGCTCTAGTATAAGTTACTCTATGATTGTAGTTTGTAGAAATGTTTAACGCTGGTGGTTTTGCATGTGTGTAATAAAAAAAAACGGATAAACAAAAGTTCACAATAAAAATCAATCTTTTAGTAACCTAAAACCTAAACTATGGTTATTACGAGCATCTACCTATTTAGGCACGACTGGTTGATGACCGTCTGTTGTTACAGTATGGAACTCCATCGACCAGTCGCCAACGGGCATCTTCTTTGGCGCCCGCTACCACTTGGGGAGCTACGACCAGTGCCTGCGTCCGCCCTGGCTCGCAACACACCCGGAATTACGCACTCAATACTGTTTAGCGGAAATAGAGATGAATAAAGATGGCGTCAAGAAAATGGAAGAAGTTTCCGATCCTTATGTTAGGGCTGAGGACTATTACCTCGACGTAAGTTAAAACTTCATTCATTGGAAAAGTTATTCATTTTCACGCGATTGATTGGGCTAGCCTAATTTTGATTTGTAATTTCAGACTAAATCACACTTCGGTCGTAGTTTCTCATACATAGCTCACGGGGTCTGCCTTCCCGCGGGGTGTCCGACCAAGTCCGCGGAGAAGTTTGTGCAGGCGCTCATGAGCACGGGGTACTTGCGGGCTTCCAGGGAGGCGGCCGTCTCGATACACCACTGTGAGGAAGCTGCGGCCCCGAGGGAATATTCTACGGGATATTATGTGTTTGTGTAAGATTTTACTCATTATCTTAAAACGCCGACTATCTACAGATAAAATACGGCTTAGACAAATTGGCTTTTTAAATCGTAACATATTAAAAAAAAGAATTAAAAGAATAATAAAAAGATAATTTTATAAGAAGTAATAAAAAGGAAGCAATTTCGTCTAATTAATAAGTGCCCGAGTCTACTACTAAATTTCGCCATACGATCATACTAGATCTATTTAATAATCTTTTTTATTATTTTATTATATTTTAGACTTAGTATTAATTTTTTATTCACATCATTTACTATGATTTGTACTTTCTAGTACTTAAACTGATTTAATATTTTACAACTTATACAATTAGTTGTATTTGCTTTGTGAGGTGGCTTTAAATATCTTTTAACCTCACCAGCTGGTAAAGGCTCTCTTGATTGTTCAAAAACTGGTAAGAAGGTTACATTTTGTTCACATGTGACGCAAAGTAATCAAATGCAAATTTTAAGTTGTTTTCTTGTATTTGCTGGTAGAATTGACTTTTAAATGATGATTTTGAATGATAAATCTTTCATAACATTCATTTTGTATCGATTTTCTTTAATTTTGTTTGATATTTTACAGTTAGTATTTTCCTTGTGTTAGTGTGGTGAATTTTGTGTTTCACTCGGTGGCAAAATTTGTTTAACCCTCGTGTCTTAAAACCCTCGAAACGCTCAAGATTCCATTTTTCGAACCACTCGCTACGCTCGTACCAATATTAGAACGAGAGGTTAAACAACAACTTTGCCCCCTTGTAAAACAATAGTTATTTTCCCCTCACTAGCTCGGAAAGCCGTCTATTATCCTTTAAAACAAGCGGGGAAAAACGCATTTTATCCACTAGTGGGGAAAGTAATTTGACCTTGGATGGAGCGTGTTTTAAGTAGCTTGACAGATAACAAAACGTAAAACGCTCATGATAATGGTTCGTTCGATATTAATTATCATTAAATAAATGGTTTGAGAATCTAATAAAAAATACCAAATTTAGCTTTATTTAATAATTTTAAGTCATAAACCTTAAAATTCCATAAGAAACGTAAAACGCTCATGATAATGGTTCGTTCGATATTAATTATCATTAAATAAATGGTTTGAGAATCTAATAAAAAATATCAAATTTAGCTTTATTTAATAATTTTAAGTCATAAACCTTAAAATTCCATAAGAAACGTTAGATTTTTTGTAATGATGTTAAATATAATTCTGAACGCACAAGTTGAGTCGATGCAATTTCAAAACAGAAATGTTAACAAAATTTTTACTGTTCTCACCGACTCACGTAAAAATCAGAATTTCTAGTGTTTTCTGTTATAATATCGTAAAAAAATTAGTGATTCCAGTGATGAAGATGATCTAACGCCTGTGGATGTTGCACTTTCCTCGCTATAGTGAGGGGAAAAGTTTTGTGTTACACACGGGTGCAAATGTATTTTACTTCTCGTGTGTTGAAACACTCGCTACGCTCTGGATTCTATTTTCAACTATAGAATCCTTTCGCTTGCTCATGTTTCAATTCCACACTCGCGGGTAAAATACAACTTTGCACCCTTGTATAACAAATAACTATTGTGCAACAAGAGAGGAAAGTTGGTTTTCCTCGCGAGTGTTTATTTTGAGTCCCGAGAAAGCGGAAGATTATATAATTGAATCACGAGCGAAGCGTGTGATTCTAAGTTAGAAACTTGAGCGCAGCGAGGGACTCAATAACACGAGATGTAAAATAACTTTGCTCTCGTGTTGCATACATAATTTTTCACCTGTAGTGAGAACATATTAAAGGTTAAAATGTATTTCGAATTACACACAATAATACAGAGAAAAAAAAATGTAATAAAAGTGTGAAGTGGCAGTTCATGGCCTTCAGTAAATTAAAAAACTACTTTGTTTCACTCCCTGGAGTGAGGAAAGTCGCACTTTCCTCACTCCAGGGAGTGACGAAAGTAGGCTTGTTCGAGTTGCTGAGGTGAAAATAACTATTATTACCTTTGTATAGTTATAAGTGTTATAACCCAATCCTTCCAGGTACACTTTTGCAGCGCTGCTGTTCATAGCTGTAGCTTCAACATACTATGTTAGCGAGTACCCAGTCACCGCTAGTTCTAACTCATTCGGTACGTGATGATGTAATGATTAAACCTTTACAATTTATTGGATTTACAATACAATAAACTGATAACAAAAGTGAATTATTTTAGCGTTCCCAGCTGTATTATATTACTTTTATTATCTGTACGTTTTCTTAGTTAATCACGTTGCAAAATCGTTCTGCCTCTGCCGCAACTGGAATACAGTGTTCAAATCAGACGAGGATGAACTACCATGCTTGCACGGCATCCGCTTCCTGACGGCGATCATTGTCGCCTTCATCCACTGCATAGCAATTCCACATGGAACTTCTGTTGGCAATGCCTTAGATTTCGAACGGGTAATAATACTTATTTACTTGCTGAAGATGAAGACTCAAAATGTTTGCATGTCATGCCGAATAGTCCGCGCTTCGGCCGAGAGAGGGGCTGAATATAAGGTATTCGGTATTCTACCAAAATCACTACCTATTCAGGGCATCTCTACTTTTTACCCATGGTCGATTGGTCGCTTACCGGATGAAATTTCTTCTAATGAAAATGTCAGAACATCGTTAACAATAAAATAAAACTATGAAAACGGATTATATCGCGTATATTGAATTTATAATTCATCCCGACGTTTCGAACTCTTTACAGCGTTCGTGGTCAACGGGTGACTGAGGAAAAATTACAAAATGCAAAAATACCCACATACTAAAAAAAAAAAAAAAATAAATAAATAATGAACAATCATAGACTACAAACTTTAAGGCTGGTTGTACATGCAAAATCGGTTCATAAGGCTAGTTATACACTATAATTATTTTTTTGTTGCCGGTCCCATATTGGGATACCCTCCTACAATTTAGGAGGGAATTAAATCTTCTCGGGTCCGTGGTGTAGGGTTGGAGCCGGCATAGTTTTTATCGCGTATATAATATATATCTTTACTTGAAAAAAAAAAAAAAAATAATAATTATAGTGTATAACTAGCCTTATGAACCGATTTTGCATGTACAACCAGCCTTAAAGTTTGTAGTCTATGATTGTTCATTATTTTTTTTTTTTTTTTTTTTAGTATGTGGGTATTTTTGCATTTTGTAATTTTTCCTCAGTCACCCGTTGACCACGAACGCTGTAAAGAGTTCGAAACGTCGGGATGAATTATAAATTCAATATACGCGATATAATCCGTTTTCATAGTTTTATTTCATGAGTAACTATCGCGGTAACCGAAGACAATATTATCGTTAACAATACTTTAAATTAAATAAAAACGAATTGCCAGATATATTTAATATTTTACTTAAAGTCAACTTAAAATAAGTTGCAAACCCTTTCGTCGTTAGCTCTTATGCGAACACATATCGCCCGTGTGCTGCTATACTACCAGCTTTAATAGTACCTACTCCAATATATGCTATATACTGATAAAATAAAAAAAAAGCATTCCATGGATTTTCAGATGGCAACGGATAAACCAGCACTAGCGGTTGTTACGACTCATTTTGATGTATTAGTGGACACATTCTTCTCATTGTCTGCCCTTCTAGTGGGAAAAAGCCTTGCCACTTTGGATATAACCAGACCATACAGTTTAATAAAGAATATTCTAAAACGATATATAAGGTAAAACATAGATTTTTTACATATTTTCAAAATAAAAAATACGCTCAAGAATCTTTCGCTTTCTCGGGACTCAAAATAAACACTCGCAAGAAAAACCAACTTTCCTCTCTTGTTGCACAAATAACTATTTGCTGCTTGGGATTCAGCTTTTAAGGCAAAATTATTTCATATCTCCTTTTCACAATGCCCCATTATCAGCAAATAGATAGGTACCACCCGTGATTGTGTAGAGAGATTCACGACCATCTACACGGCAACTCAATGACCGAGGATGATTTTTTTTCAATCGCTATCATAGACTAGTGTGATGAGGAGCCACTAGAACTAGATGTTTTATTCAACAATCCGCAGACCAGACTTCCAGAATGCATTTTTTTACAGACTGATCGTGCTTTTAGCCGTGACCGTGTTCTACCTAGCCCATATCTCAAAACATACTGATGACGGCCCTGTCTACTCCAAGATAGCTTTCTACGAGCAACAGATGTGCGAGAAGAACTGGTTGCCGGCACTACTAATGGTCGGGAATTATTACAACACATTAGAAATGGTACGTATTAACAATTGTTTTACCCTAGGCTTCATGTGAATATGAACGTATACATATTTGCACCTCCACTAGGGTTTTTCGTGTATCTGGATAATACCGTACCTAGTTGCATCCCGATTGTAAACAAGCACTAATTCTTCACTATTGAATATAGTTAGATGTGTGCGAAAAAACTTTTAATTTTCCGTTTCCGGTTCCGTACCTCAAAGGAAAAAACGGAACCCTTATAGGGATCACTCGTGCGTCTGTCTGTCTGTCTGTCTGTCTGTTTGTCCTTCTGTCATAGCCTATTTTCTCCGAAACTACTGGACCAATTAAGTTGAAATTTGGTATAAATAATGTAAGTTTGTGACCCAAAGACGGACGTGTAACATAAATGAATGAATTTTAAACATGGGGGCCACTTTTGGGGGATAAATGAGTAAATTAAAAAATTAAGTGGAAAAACTTTATTTTTTAATTTACTCATTTAACTATATCGCGTTACATATCAAATGAAAGAGCTTATTCTGAGAATCTTAATATTTTTTTATAATTTTCGGATAATCAGTTTAGAAGTTATTCAAGAAAATAGGCAAAAAATGACAGCCCCCTTTATCTCCGAAACTACTAGGTCTAAAATTTTGCAGAAAATACACAAAATAGTTCTTTACCTATAGATAACAGGAAAACCTAATAGAAATGTGCAGTCAAGCGTGAGTCGGACTTAATTACTTAGTTGTTTTTGATCCGAACCCTACGGGTTTTTTAAAGACGTTTCATTTACGTTTCACATATAAAATACATTGTTTAAATTGTGTAATGTGCGGAACCCTTGGAACGCGAGTGCGTTTCGCACTTGGCCGGTTTTTTTTTAAGGATTGGTTGCACAATTACTTACAAAAACGGCAACAAATAGGAACCCGTACGTATCAAAGGACTATCAATTGACCAACTCTTAGCATTCAGGTTCTGCCATTATACGCAAATAAATGGGTTTCATACAATAATTCGGGCAATCGTTCCAAATAATTTTTATGGACGCATTTTGGTGGAAGTAGCAGAAATATTTGACAGCGATTCCTGTTAGGTTGGAAGTACAAGAACTCTACCAAATAGAAGTTTCTTAACAACTGTTCAGTTTCTTTTCACGTAACACCATTCTATTTAGAGATAAATGTTTTTTATATCTGTGTAAATTTAGATATTGTTTAACACCAGAGCTAAATAGAACTTCTAGTACTTTTCTTTTGACGCAGAAGTTATTGCATTTACGCATCTCACCCCCGGGCTGGGGAAGCCCATTGGTGGTATGTGGGACTCGCTCCTCCCGTAACATCCTCTGCTAGCCAGAGGGAGGGCAAGATAATACCCCACTAACATCCCCTGCGGCGTCACCCTCTTTGCCTTTGAAAATATTTCCTTATCTCTTATTGTTTCGAATTTTGTATTTAGACCTAATTTTCCTGCTCAGCCTGTAGTTAGTTACGGCAGACAATAAACTTAAGACATGTTTTTTTGTATTACTCAAGAATATAACCAAGTACCTACAACACTTTAGCAATTTACCAATTTAAACTACCCATGGCCATTATTGGTCGTCTTATTGGCTCAAGCAGCACATAAAAGGCCACAAATGATACTATACAAAACGATAAGAGCGTTGATTAGAAATAATAACTTCCAGTGCCACCCAGCCACTTGGTACATCCCCTGCGACTTCCATTTGTACATAATGACGCTGGTCCTTCTGTACGTGTACCGCAAAAACTCACGTATCGGCACAGCAGCTGCCGCCATAGTGTTGGTGATCTGTTTCATAATGCCCATGATCACCATATACGTCTATGAATTACCAGCAATTCTAATTTACAATCTCGGGTAAGTTTATTTATTTATTTTGATGTTCAATTTTAATGCTACAAGCACCTACTGTCAAGAAATTTGATTTCTGTATCATTTCTTACCTTTTCACAGTGACAATACCATGGTAGTATGAGATCTCCAGCGGCATTCATATTGATTCTCGCTGTTACATTACAAGATACGAAATACTACATAAATCAAATTCCGTGACTGTACAGTAAAGTTGCCATCAGGTATATCGGAGCGGTCAAAGCGCTTACAAATATCTGAGCACGCCTCTATGGTCAAGTGCGTATTTAGATATTTTTGAGCACCTCGGTCGGTACGATATATCTGATGGTGACTGTACCTCTGGAATACATAAAACGCATGGAGTAATGTTGAAGAATAATCTACCTAATATTTATTCTTAATGTATATGGTAGAAGTAAACTGAACAATGCCCCTTGTTTGCTTGCTTTGTTTGAGTTTTGGAAGTTGGTAGATAATTCTAAGCAACAAGTACTTCGGTCACTCGCGTTTCATCATCTAAATATAAAGTTATATTAAAATATAATTTTATTCCAGGTTGGAAGTAAACATTAGAAATAACCTCTCCTTTAGGAACTTCTACATCAAAACACACAACAGGATGGGCCCTTACGCGATTGGTCTGGCTGCCGGCTATCTAATGGCTATCTACAAGCCCAAGGATTTCAGGAAAGTCTGGTCTAAAGTAAGTTACCATACTGAAACAAGATGCTTGTAAGATGCAATCCCGCTGATTTTGATGCTATATTGAACAAATCATTTTAAAATTACTGTGCAGTTAACAAACTATTATGCGTTTTCAAAAATATTGCAATCTAAATGATTTTCGCTAGGGGTTATTTATCTTCACACATGAAAAGTCTCCGATTGCAAGAAAGTCCTTAGGAAAAAAATCATGGCCGTAGGTCTATTAGGTACTTAATTACTGCTTTTGCAAAATTGCCTTGTCTAGTTTGGTTTCCTCGCATTCGATATGAAAAGTAGAGTGTTTAACTCAGGTGAAAGGCACCATTTCTGTCTCGGACTATTGGCGCTCTCACTGCGCGGCGTTCGAGCGCGAAACTAGTAGACAGAAATGGGTGCCTTTCAACCCTTGGTTAACAATCTACAAATTATAAGATACTTTGCCAGAGTTTACTTTGTAAGTTACAACATGCCACTTTCACATTCACATTCCTGCTGAAAACGCAGGTACTTAAGCGTTACAAAACAATAGAAGGGCTTATTTATTTATCTGTCAAGCATATAGGTTAATTGATGCTTTTTACCTCTTTTATTACTTTTTAACCATTTCAGATGGTGTCATTCCTAGGTACTTATGTCTCCTTGAACCTAATGCTCGTCATACTGGCGTTAGGTCATCTGTGCTTGGTGTACAGAGTCCACGGATGGTTGGCCTGCATCTTCGTGGCTTTCGAAAGAAATCTCTTTGCCGTGGCTGTTATAGGTGTCGTCATCTTTTGCACTTACGGCCAAGTTCGTAAGTGATTCACTATAACAGTTTTGAATGATTCACGGTTAGTTTCACTAGACTTATATCGACCGGGATTTTTCGAGGGGTGGGGGATATCGGAAAACAATACAAAAGGTAATCACGGTCCATATCCCGGTCTGTATAAGTATAGTGATTTACTATATCTAATTAAATTATATAATTTTTCTCAAAAATGGACGGCAAAGTCGACGTTGCCGGTTAAAAAGTAGAGCGCGAAGTGCGTAGTTTATGGTCAGTCAAAAATTTAAAAAGTTAAAACAAATTCCATTATTTGTCGAGTTCCAAACTTTTTAAAAGTTGAAGTGACCATATCAAATGAAGGCATAGGTCCATTAAACAGCCAAACAGATGATCAGTACTTATTATTACAATGTTGGTACCGCGACTATTTAGGTGTCTCAAATAGGTTGGCGTATTTTCAGCAGAAAAATACACTTCCATTTTTAATTAAAAAAATAAAACGGCGGCAAAGCAAATCTTTTTACTTTTGTTCTGTGAAAATATATACATAAGAATGTTGCTTCTGTAAAATATTTCTATTATATTTGCATTCATTGCGCCATTTTTGAGAAAAGCACTATATATGACTCGGCTGGAAGGCTACTTGCTGGCTTCGGATTCAAAACAAATCCTCAGCCAGCAAGTAGCTACTTCCGAACCTCGACAATAATGTACTTTTAATGTAGAAGGATATTTGTTATACGTAGGTCTACATTCTTACTGCGACCAATTTATTTACAATATTATCATATCAAAAACCCTACTTTATCCATAGCCATGTACGTGCCTATTATAACATTTATTATGATGTTTGGCCTTTGCTTAACTATTTTACGTACCACTTACGTTTGATTAAGGTATTGTGTCGCATGAAGCAAAACGAACGGCCTGTTTCAAACATAAATGTGTGATTTTTCTGAAATACGGCACCTATTTTAGAGATACAAGATTTACCTAAATAAAATACTTGTACAATGTGACAATCTTGTCCGCAGCCCTCATCAACCCGTTCCTCAGCTGGTCCGTGTTCGCGCCGCTCAGTAGGCTCTCGTACGGCTTATATGTCATACACATAGCGCTTTTGTATCAAACCTCTTCCATCAGAGATCATTTGAAACATCATCTGTTTGAAACTGTAAGTAATTATTATAATTTACTTACTTCTACCTATGCCTGCCTGGTAGTTGATAGCTTGTTGTCATTGTCATCTTTCGAATGAGCGACGAGCACTCGGACGTCTACCTTATATTGGGTATGCTTTTAATTTCAGCTGATACATTCTCTTGGGTTGGTGGTCGTGTCGTTGCTGCTAAGTCTGATGGTTTGGCTGCTGGCTGAGGCACCTCTCGTCAATATCACGAACCCA
This sequence comes from Cydia strobilella, assembly GCF_947568885.1. Classification (NCBI taxonomy): domain Eukaryota; kingdom Metazoa; phylum Arthropoda; class Insecta; order Lepidoptera; family Tortricidae; genus Cydia; species Cydia strobilella. The sequence continues at coordinate 18,018,991 of NC_086042.1, read as the reverse complement.
TACCTCAACACTAAGTAAGTTCAATAACTATACAGGTAAAAGGGCTATAAATTAATATTAAGCCTATTAGTGTCCGTCTAAACTCTGCACCGACTTTGTGTTCGACAGAACAATGTGGAAATGTCACTTTGAACTTCATACTAACACACTTTGTTATTACAAATGCCATGCAGCGTTTAGTTGCTCCGATTCTAAAATAGTTAACCAAAATATATTGAGTCAATTTATCATTATTACGTACCTTTAGGCACTAAACAAAATAATCATGGTCCTCTTTTAGCAATATATACACGTACATTTTTACATTTATAATTCAGTTTTACGTACATGTTTTTACTTACCTTAATGATGTACATAAATAATGACAATCTTTTGCAAAAAACGAAACGACACGCTATTGTCTCTCTATCAGCTTTCAATGCGATACAGACACACAGACAGGTAGCGGTTCGTTTCGTTTCTCTGTGAACCATTGTCATCTTGGCTAGACCCCCAGCTTTGATCTGATAACGCAGTCGAAAGGTGGCTGAATGATGATTTCTTGGTTGAAAAAATACAAGCGTATTGAGTTTAAAAAAAGTATTCAGGTCGAATTGACAGACGTGCAATAAACTAGGTAAATCAGAAATTAAAACGAGACAGTAACTTGTTGTTTATTATAAGAGTCGTTTGCATTAAATAATTTTACGGTTTAGACTCATTAGTTTTTAGTCACTCGCGCGGCATGTTTCGGAGGGCCTGGGTCTCCTTTCTCAAGCACTAACAGTGCGAGCAACGGCTCTCCGAAACATGCCGCGCGAGGGCGCGAGTGACTATAAACAAGTGAGTCTAAACCGTAAAATTATTTAATGTTAGTATGTCTCACACATACATACATACATACATATAAGATTGAAGGCACAAATGTTTTTTTTTTGTTTCTACATATAAAATTAAAGCCTGCTTTTGTTTTCAGAGACCCTGCTAAGGAGAAAGTTGGAATATCCAGGAACGGTGCTCATCAAAATGACACAAGTAAACAAAAAAGTATGTGATTGGTTCTGCAACCTTGCTGTCTCATTAGTTGCAGTTTTCTGTATTGTTTTTCTTTTACATTGTGTCTATTAAATAGGTATATATGTTTTATTAAATAGTATTACCTTTTAATGGTTTTTTTTATTTATATTAATAAAACAGAGTTCACTTTAACTAAACAAGATGTATGTACGTATAACTTGTCATAAATTATTTCAGAATGGACAACGTTGCTATTAGTTAGTCTTGTATGTCTTGAGTAGTAGATGGATAGAAGTACCTACCTGTAAATTACTATTTAGTCCATTTTTTAAACTAACTATTTTTGTCGAATCACGAGTTCTCAGTTCGTGGCGAACTACTAGTATATTTTGTTGTCCAGTCCGATTCGTCCGGAACATAATGGTATCTCACTAATAAACAAGCATTTCTTTCCATCAGATGTCAATGTGTCAGGCTTCAGAAGCTTCTCAGTAATTGACACGCGCATGTAGTCAATTAGCAGATAGCCCTGATTTAGAACCGTCCGGTGGTAGGAAAGCTTATCACACCGATACAGTACCTCGGCTATAAAGACCGACGCTAATGTGGTGATTGAATCTTCTCGTGTCGAGTATGCTGTTTTATATTTCTCTCATGTATTTCTAGGATATTATTGTTACTTCGCTTTTATCTAGCAGGCTAACTCTTTAATGTCTCTTAAAAATTGGTATATTTTCAATCAAAAATTCCGACCGTGCGAGATATTTAAGAAGCTTTACATTTAGATAGATATTAATGTAAGGTTCATATCTCGGACCATTAAGCGATTTAAGAAAACAGGATCTTCAAGAATCAGGCCCAAACCTGGTCGAAAACCATCAGTTCGTGTCAAAAATATAATCAAAAGCGTTCGTGATGGTACGGGGTGCCATGTCACCAGACCTAAAGGCTAACTACCACTGCTCTTCATTAATCGGGGAGTAAAAATTAACCTAGACCATTATACTCAGAACGTGTTGCAGGGTCATATGCTAGAAAATATCCTAAAGTTGTATGGGGATGACTACTTATTACTGGTGGCGAACAAATTTGACAGATCTTATACTTGAATCCGTTGGACTTTTATATATGAAGATACATACTCAGCGGGATTGGGAGCACACAGGGAATTAATTTAAATTCATTCAAGCATCGGTTGGTCAAGATATGGGACGATATAACATATGAGGTAGTGCGTGCCGCGTGCAACTCATTCTATGGTAGAATGCGTAAAGTTATACAGGTTAAAGGAGAGGGATTTGAGCTAATGAATTAATTTTGTAAAAATAGAGTATTGTTGCGAACGCAACCTTTTATTTGTATAATGCAGTAGTTAAACGCAGCCGTCGGGCTCGCTTACTATGCGGAGGCTTATTTAAAAGCACCAATAGGAGCGCTCCACATAACCTGTATCGCGGCCAATTAGAGGCACCTAAATTTAGACTACCTTTTTACCATTCAAAATTAGCTTAATCACTCTTGCATCAGCCTCCATACTATTACCACCACTTCTACACCCTTTAACCGTTTTCGTCAACTGTACCTCGTAACCAGCACCTATAGATTACACGTTTACTTCAAATCGAAGTCTTTTTATTTGTCGTCGAGACCTGCATGGCGACTACAAGTATGCTTAAAATAATAATGATATGACAAAAAATAAATGATGATGATATGATAGCTATACTTAATATACATTAAATCACATAAAATTATTTTCTATAATGTAAATATCTAATTTTAAACATGGGGGCCACTTTTGGGGGATAAATGAGTAAATTAAAGAATTAAGTGGAAAAACTTTATTTTTTAATTTACTCATTTAACTATATCGTGTTACATATCAAATGAAAGAGCTTATTGTGAGAATCTTAATATTTTTTTTATAATTTTCGGATAATCAGTTTAGAAGTTATTCAAGAAAATAGGCAAAAAATGACAGCCCCCTTTATCTCCGAAACTACTAGGTCTAAAATTTTGCAGAAAATACACAAAATAGTTCTTTACCTATAGATTACAGGAAAACCTAATAGAAATGTGCAGTCAAGCGTGAGTCGGACTTAATTACTTAGTTGTTTTTGATCCGAACCCTACGGGTTTTTTTAAAGACGTTTCATTTACGTTTCACATATAAAATACATTGTTTAAATTGTGTAATGTGCGGAACCCTTGGAACGCGAGTGCGTTTCGCACTTGGCCGGTTTTTTTTAAGGATTGGTTGCACAATTACTTACAAAAACGGCAAAAAATAGGAACCCGTACGTATCAAAGGACTATCAATTGACCAACTCTTAGCATTCAGGTTCTGCCATTATACGCAAATAAATGGGTTTCATAAAATAATTCGGGCAATCGTTCCAAATAACTAACATCCCCTGCGGCGTCACCCTCTTTGCCTTTGAAAATATTTCCTTATCTCTTATTGTTTCGAATTTTGTATTTAGACCTAATTTTCCTGCTCAGCCTGTAGGGTATGTAAGGTTCATATCTCGGACCATTAAGCGATTTAAGAAAACAGGATCTTCAAGAATCAGGCCCAAACCTGGTCGAAAACCATCAGTTCGTGTCAAAAATATAATCAAAAGCGTTCGTGATGGTACGGGGTGCCATGTCACCAGACCTAAAGGCTAACTACCACTGCTCTTCATTAATCGGGGAGTAAAAATTAACCTAGACCATTATACTCAGAACGTGTTGCAGGGTCATATGCTAGAAAATATCCTAAAGTTGTATGGGGATGACTACTTATTACTGGTGGCGAACAAATTTGACAGATCTTATACTTGAATCCGTTGGACTTTTATATATGAAGATACATACTCAGCGGGATTGGGAGCACACAGGGAATTAATTTAAATTCATTCAAGCATCGGTTGGTCAAGATATGGGACGATATAACATATGAGGTAGTGCGTGCCGCGTGCAACTCATTCTATGGTAGAATGCGTAAAGTTATACAGGTTAAAGGAGAGGGATTTGAGCTAATGAATTAATTTTGTAAAAATAGAGTATTGTTGCGAACGCAACCTTTTATTTGTATAATGCAGTAGTTAAACGCAGCCGCCGGGCTCGCTTACTATGCGGAGGCTTATTTAAAAGCACCAATAGGAGCGCTCCACATAACCTGTATCGCGGCCAATTAGAGGCACCTAAATTTAGACTACCTTTTTACCATTCAAAATTAGCTTAATCACTCTTGCATCAGCCTCCATACTATTACCACCACTTCTCTACTCTACCAGCCAGAAATAGGGCCAAGGAAAAATGCGGTCAGAAATAAGACGAGGTGTGGATCGCTTTTGTGTTTATACAAGCCAGGTTACTGTACAGTGTGAGGTGTGAGAGACAGACGGCCCAATGACACGACTTCACATAGCAAGGGGATGTAGCGACGCAGTCATTAGCGTCGTGTCTTGGCTGTGTCTAGCAGAGGCCTCGGATTATAATTAAAGTTGGTTTTGATTAGAGTACCCGAGAGAACTGCCTCTCTGCCTGCCTTATACCCTAATATAAGGCAGTTTCTACTGTTCAACTGACGTCAGTTGCTTTATTTACAATGATTGCGTTGTTAAAGCATTTTTGCAATTACAGTTTTGAATGATTCACGGTTAGTTTCACTACTCATATTGGCCGGGATATAGACCGTGATTACTTTTTGAATTGTTGTTGGACAGACCAACGAGTGTGAATGCGACCGGTGGTAACGTTGATAACGAACGCAGTCGACGCGCACGAAATGAGGGTAGACCGAGCGCGGTCTACACAACTTTGACACCCACCCTTTATCTTCAGTTTACCCGTGAACAAGATGCATATAACTGCGTCGAAATATCGGGAGCTCAAAAACAATACAAAAGGTAATCACGGTCTATATCCCGGTCAATATAAGTCTATTTCTGCAATTAATTATTGCAATTTAATACGTCACAAAATTCACTACGTCACAGACGTCACTATTCCCTCCAAGGGCGAGGAAGCGATAAGCTATCGACTATTTTCTCGCTCAAGAAACAAACAAAAGATAGAGATTCCGTGTCGGCAAAAGAGAGAGAGAGTATATTCATAGTTCATTGCTGGCTCTTCAGACTGCCGGCGAGGACTCTCTTTACACTCTTTACTCGCAGCGATAAAAGCTATCAACGATAAAATCGATTAGCGGTACTTGCTAAGCGATTCTCGCTTGGCGGTCGGAACTTACGCTGAGAGTTGGTACTAGCGATCAATTTCTCGCAATTTCTTTCTTATTAAATTTATTCTTCATCTCTCATCTTGTCATCCTAAAATATGAACGAAATCATACGAAATTGATCATTTTGCAACTCGTAGAACAGTTCGTAGTTCAGTTTCTGAAAAATAATCAACTTTTTGTATCCAAATTCTTCTTGCCTTTCTTTTCAAAATATTCCTTTTTAGGGTTCCGTACCCAAAGGCACAGAATAAGTAATAGTATTATCATACAGAACGGCCACGTAAAAAAAAAAATAATAATAAAAAAACTTACTCACACTATGACGCATGAGTCGCATGACGCTTGTACAGACGAGCCGTTCACACAGAGAAACGCAAGTGATTTTTGATGTATAGCGTGTCCGCCCTGTGTCAAAGGGACAGGATAGGGACTTAGTGTATGCTTTGAATTTTTATTGTTTTATTAATAGGTACTAATAGGTATTAATAGGCTGAAAAGTAAAATAAGGACCAGGAACAATATAGTCCAGAAACTTACTGGATCCTTTTGGGGAGCCTCTGCGTCCTGTCTGCGTACCACGGCACTGGCACTGGTTTATTCTACGGCTGAGTACTGTGCTCCAGTATGGATGAACAGCGCACATGCTGGTGCCGTGGATGTGCAGCTGAACGAAACCATGCGGCTCATTACTGGTTGCCTCAAACCGACTTTGACAGTGGGATATACATGATTCATGGATGGCTGAGTGGAATGCCCAACAATCCAATGGTGAACATCTTTTCACACTCAACCCAAATAGACGCCCACCTGGCTTCGACAAACCGCGCCGGGTATGGAGTCAATTAAACCGCATTCGAACAGGCGTTGGAAACTGTGCTTACCACTGGCATAAATGGGGCTGGTGTGACTCCCCTCAGTGCATGTGTGGTGACCCCGAGCAGACGGTCGAACACATCGTTCTGGAATGCCCTCTCACCAAATTCAAGGGACGGATTGAAGACCTCGCGAACCTCAGTGAAAGGGCCATCGAGTATTTGAAGAGTGCAAACCTCAATTTTTAGATTAGAATTCAATTTAAATCCAGTAACTGTAAATGCCATACGATAAATAAATAATAGGTACCAATTTTGTCAATTTCAATTTTAATTTTATATTTATTTTTATTATTTTTATGACATGTAAAAACTGATTATGAGCCTTGCAGCTTGAAATAAAGGGTTTTTTTTATAAAGGGTAAAAACGGGACCCTATTACCAAAGATAGATATAACTCCGTAATAGATGGATACAGTCTTAGGAAAAAACGTGCCTCGAAAATCAAGAAAATTTGATTCTCGCTCAGAGGGTGCTACTAGCTTTGGCCTACTGTCGTATAGATGGCGTTGACGGTTTCGTTTGTTATTTAACAATTTTAACGCATATCAGTGAAAGAACATAGGTCAAAATCATAAAAATAATTAATGCAAATAAAAAAAAAACATTTATCCATATTTAAATACATTTTATCGTATTTTTATAAATATTTATTTTTAGTTTTAAAGTGTGTCGACAGATGGCAGTGAATTTACTGTGGTTACAAAATTTACTATGACAGTACCGCTCTAGTATAAGTTACTCTATGCTATTACTAAGACTCCTCTGTCCGTCTGTCTTTCACCAGGCTGCATCTCATCAACCGTGATCCGTGATAGCTAGACAGTTGAAATTTTCACAGATGATGTATTTCTGTTGCCGCTATAACAACAAATACTAAAAAGTACGGAACTCTCGGTGGGCGAGACCGACTCGCACTTGTCTGGTTTTTTTTCTTACGTCTTCAAAATTGCAGCTGCCACTCGGGGCTCGGGGCTTTGTTAGTGCGCTTAATAGCGTCAACGTCAAACGTTGTGAGTTTCGTTAGGGTGACCATGGCTTAAAAAACTTAACTAGACGGAGCCCCGCTGGGCGGGGCTCCTATTCTGGGCGGTTTGCCCTTCGGGCATCTGAAGCTACCTAACAAACCTAACCTACCTACCTATTGATTTAATGTGACGTCCGTGAAAACATTACACTGGGGAAAAAAAGCGTAGGTAGGTAAGTAGGTTAGATGTGGCTTTTTATTATGAAGGGGAGATTATTGGGATAACTCAAAAACGGCTAAACTGATCATGTTCGCTATAGTTTTCGTTTAATGTAGTTCTAAAGCTCTATTTAAATATATTAAGTTTTGTTATTAAAAAAGCTTTATTTCTACCATTTTTTTCATAATTTTTGGACCCATGGTTCAAAAGTTAGAGGGGGGGCACATTTTTTTTTCTTTCGGAGCGATTATTTCTGATTAATATTTACTTTTAAACTATCGTGAGACATATTTCAAAATATTTAGATCAGTACGGTTTTTACTCACTATTATTTTTAGTCGCTTTTGGCGACATGTTTCGGATTCTTTGGGAATCCTTCCTCAGCCACGAGTGTCCGCGGCGGTTGTACGTCGTGTACTGCCCGCGCCGCCCGCCTCGTCGCTCGTTGTGCACGCGCTGATGGGGCAGGGGCGGGGGGCGCGGGGCAGTCCGCAGATGGAGTCGTCAAGTGAAGGTCTGGTAGGGCGGCTGTATCGAACGAAGTCAACACACTGCACTCACTATGTCCCCGCGATCGTCATAACACATTATAGGCTTCCATGCAGGTGGCAACATCCAGCCTCCGTCCCGATTGAAATTAGGGCGGCGTGCAATTTCAATCGCCTCGCGAATTTTACGCGGCACAAAACATTTCTCCCGTACCAGTAATCTCGCTTTATCGAAACGAATGAAATGGGACGCGCCTATATCGTTCGCGTGCTCTGCCACCGTTGAGTTCCTGGTGTCCATGTTCTTTACGCTGCGTATGTGTTCCCACAACCTCGTGGAGACATTCCTTCCGGTCTCACCGACATACGCCCTACCACAATCGCAAGGTATCTCGTATACCCCCGGGCTCCCCAGCGGGTCCTTGTCCTTTGGAGAGCGCAGCAACTGCCTGACTTTAGTATGGGGACGGGAGATTGTCCTAATGCTAAAACTCCGGTGTAATAGGCGTCCAATTCTATCCATTATCCCCTTAATAAAAGGCAAGACGACAGGTGCTCTCTTGACCGTTTGTACTTGCTGCTCGCTGACTCTGTCTCCAATTGTACCCATTGCTCTCTAATACCTGCCTTACATGCTGCAGCTCCTCTTGCACGTACTGCGGGTCACATAGCCGTAAAGCCCTATTGATGAGCGCGCTCGGAACCGAAGACAAATGTGCGGGGTGATGGTGTGAGTCAGCTTGCAGGTACCGATCAGTGTGTGTGGGCTTCCGATACACTTTATGAGTCAACCGGCCATGCTCGTCCCACTGCACCAAGACATCCAGAAACGGGAGTGCCCCATTGCACTCCCTCTCAATGGTGAACTTAATCTTGGCATGCCGCGCGTTCAGGTGTTCGAGTAACGGGTCCAGATCTTTGTGTGGCACTACAGCAAACACGTCGTCCACATATCACAGCCACAGTCTGGGTCTATGTGGGCAACTCTCCAAAGCCCTTTGCTCAAAATCTTCCATAAAAATATTGGCCACCACTGGTGCTATCGGACAACCCATTGCCACCCCTTCTATTTGCAGGTAGTGTTCCCCCCGCCACACAAAATATCCACTAGTAAGGCAAAACTCGATCAGCTTCATGTACTCGGCGAGTGAGTCGTCGCGGCTTGCCATTCGTTTTATAATCTCGATCGTTTCCGCTACCGGCACATTCGTAAATAAGGAGGCTACATCGAAACTCACCATCAACTCCGCATCAACCGTACTGATCTAAATATTTTGGAATATTCACTTTGTTAAAAAATGTTTGTTAAAGACCCCTATGCGTTTTGAAAGACCTATCCAACAATACCCCACACTGTAGGGTTGAAGCGAAAAAATAATAACTACACCCCCACTACGTGTAGGGGAGGTACCGTAAATAATAAAATGTTTTTTGTTGATTTTATTATACGACTGTCGGATTTATTGATTTATATAACCATGCCAAATTTCAGCTTTCTAACATGAACGATCACGGAGCAAAAGCCTCGTACAGACAGACAGACATGGCGAAACTATAAGGGTTCCTAGTTGACTACGGAACCCTAAAAATGGCCCATGGCATGGCTAAGGACATCCGAGAAAAGAAATTAAATACGTGAGAAACATTTTCTAGTAGCGAACAATGTTGATTGCAAGGTATTTTATGTAGTAGTAATAATGAATCCATTGTTCTGATACAATTATGCGAGGCGATTCAGGCGATAGTGTCGTAATAAAAGGATGTTGTATATACTGTTAATGGATTAAAGTAAGGAAAATTCACTTTATATTATTAAATCAATGTCGCTAACTGGACTTGCTGCCATGACGCACATTCATACAAATATAATGTTTACTAAACCCATTCACCGTTTCAATTACCAAGCAAATAGTTTTTCTACTCGTCTACTGTAATTGTTGAATTAACCTTAATTGGGTAGTTTTCATGTATGGATTCCCAACCCAACTATAATATTCATTTCGAAACGGTTTAGTCGACTATAATGAAATTGATCAATCACAGCTCGCCTCGGTCAAGAAAGAGGATAAAACAAAACGATAGCTCAAATTAATTAACTTATTTTAGGTTGTATAGTAAAAACAATTGCTTCATAAGTCAGAAACGCGCATGTGACACCCTTAATATAGCAACATCCATAGACTACGAAAACCGCGTAGCGTTACTTGTTAGTCTACATAGGCTACAGTGGCCAAAATTGAGAAAAAAACTGTCTAAAAATTGAATTTAGCAAGGAGCAGGTACCAGAGCCTCATGAGTTACGAGGAGGTGTCGTTGACCATACCCGCCGGGCGGCCGGGGCGCGTACGAGTATGAAGGTATCGCAGGCCGTACTTATATCTTTCTCTCAAAATAAATCCTATGCCACATGTGTATGCTATTTAACAGTAATAACAATTGTTCTATTTGTATCTTATTTTGTCGGTATCGTCTAGCAACCCGGAGCGACGCCGACGCCTATTCCCGCCCGAATGAACTCTTCTATCAAGTTTAAATAACGATTGATAGGGAAAATTACTTGCGTGATGCACAAGTTATTAGTCGCGCTTATAAATGTTAGGTACTTATGTACCTACAGGATAAGTCGTCGCTAAACGCCGAACGTGACGCACGTCTTATTATGTAAATAAACGAAACCAAATAGCTCTTATGATAAATAGTTAAAATAAGTTTAAAATGTTGTTTAAAAGTGTAGTGTTGTTTTTTGTTTTTGGTAAGTTTTTACAGCATTTTTTTGTTATACACCTACTGTCCGCGTGCCAATTCCGTGCATTCGGAGGTCGAGGAAGTGGGGGGGTGTGCGCCGCGACCGTACGTACAAAATGACAGCAGTCACCATCACTCTGTCATGACGCCCAACATTCCTAACATTCCTCAGCCGTGCATGGAATCAGTAATGATAATCGAAAAATAATGAGCTATGCGAGGGATGTATTGTGTTTTTTCAGTTCGTTTGATAGTAAGGGCGGAGACCGCAAGATCCACTACGTCTTCTGATACTGACGCATCGTACTACGTAGGCGAACAACACGCAAACGCGAAGCGAAGCGATGCGGCGCGGGGTGAATCAATCCTTTGATACCTGTAGAAGCGTTAGTACGCTTCGCTTCGCGTTCGCGTTCGCAACGAGATATCGCACGTTGCGAACGCGAACGCCGTGGGCCCGCCGCGCCGCGCTGCTTCGCTTCGCGTTCCCGAGTTCTTCGCTTACGTAAAGGGGCTCACCCATTACCAGTCCGCCGGACGATATCATCCACAGTTCCGAACAACTGACAGGCCGATATCATCCGGCGGACTGATAACGGGTGGGCCCCTTAAAAGGCTAGGAAAATGCCCAAAAAAAGTTACAGAGGGAAATGCTTGGAACACAATTTTTGACTTCGTAGCTTTGTTTGGACTAGTTAGTAGGTGAACATATCAAAACTCCCCGGCCGTAACTCTGGTGCTGGGTACTTCGGAAAGGTGTCAATGTTGATACCATAAATGAATTCAGCACCCCCGATTTATACGAAAACGTTACCAAACCCGGCCTATAGCAGCTTCACTGATGTAGATAATCAAGATAAAAATGAGAGCCCTAAATAAACCTTCAAGAGCGGATATCTCACAACCTATACAAGATATCAAAAAAATTGACCTAATAAAACTTGTGACAAATTAAATCATTTTTCATTTTGTATAAGTGGCCACGTCGCTCAGACGCATATAGTTTATAATATATAGTAATAAAATAAAATATATTTATTTTCACCTCACAAAGGATACATTTAAAAATATTAACTTTTAAATAGAGTTAAGTTTCCGAGATATAATATAAAATCCGAAAAATTGAACCTTCAAACCCCCTCTCCCCCCCCCAGCACCAGAGTTACGGTCGGGGATTTTTGATATGTTCATCTCGTAACTAGTCCAAAGCTACGAAGTCAAAAATTGTGTTCCTAGCATTTCCCTCTATACCTTCTTATTGCTTGGCGTATAAGACGCAGCGTAAGGTACCATTTCACATATTCATATAAGTTTCGAAAAATTAGTAAATAAATTAGAATTGGCCGAAAGGACAAAAAAGTACCATTTCCGGTGAACAAAATTGATGGGATTTACGTCATTTGCCGTAAATAATATTACTTTTACCTTCTACGGTTTTCGTGTATTGTCTTGTTATGAGAATAAAATATCTTTAAACCTTATTTGATACCGAGATGGTACTTGTACTTGTGGCATCAAATAGCAATAGTTATATTGCTAGTTACAGAAAAAACTTGTTTGCCAGTTCCTGTATGATCGGAAGTGCTCGGCAGAATGTTTCAAAGGTAACGGGGGTTTGGCCCCCCATCTGCGGCATTTGAAACAAAGATGAAAAAGTCGCAAATGTTAGGTATTCATCGTATATTGAATAACCCCATACCAAGTCTGCTGACGGTCGAAACTCTTTCCCCCGTACTTAAATAAAAGTAGGTACCGTTGTAAGGAAATCAGTTTTAGTAGAAATAAATAATGAATTAACTTTATTGAATAAAAAACACCGGCCAAGTGCGAGTCGGACTCGCTCACCGAGGGTTCCGCACTTTTTTGTTGTAATAGCAGCGGCAACAGAGATACATCATCTGTGAAAATTTCAACTGTCTAGCTATCACGGTTCATGAGATACAGCCTGGTGACAGACAGACGGACAGATGGACAGCGGAGTCTTAGTAATAGGGTCCCGTTTTTACCCTTTGGCTACGGAACCCTAAAAAAAGAAATTGCCTTTAGATCCACAGCACAGGCTTCGTTATCATACAAAAAGCTCATCCACCTTAGGTTTTGTCAAAATAAAATGTGCACATGACAAAATTAAGAACAAATAAATGATTCTAATAAAAAAAAGAATTATGATTATAGGATATTGTTACACAAATTGACGAAGTCCCACAGTAAGCTAAATAAGGCTTGTGTTATGGTTACTAAGACAACGATATATATAATATATATATACTCGTATTAGTATAAAACAAAGTCGCTTTCCGCTGTCTGTATGTCTGTCCCGATGTATGCTTAGATCTTTAAAACTACGCAACGGATTTTGATGCGGTTTTTTTTCATAGATAGAGTGATTCAAGAGAAAGGTTTATATGTATAATTTGTAAAGGTTTTGTGTAAATTAGTTGAACTACCCGTGCGAAGCCGGGGCGGGTCGCTAGTATATTAATATTTATAAAGACTTAAATACATAGAAAACACCCATGACTCAGGAAAAGATATCCGTGTTTATCACACGAATAAATGCCCTTACCATGATTTGAACCCGGGACTATTGGCTTCATAAGCAAGGTCACTAGTGTCACTACCCACTAGGCCAGACAGGTCGTCAAAATAAAGGAATATTCCTATATCCTAGTCTAGTAAGTACCTACCTGGCACAGACGTCCCCAAAATACCAATGGTATTCCTGCGTTGAATAGCCAACAATATACGTTGGATCAAGTTACGAAAAATATAAAAATATGTGACAAATCCAGTGAGGGCTGGGCGGTCACGGGAGCGACAGTGCAGCAGACAAAATTTGTTATTCGTTTAGCGCCACCCGGTGATCACGTGTAGGGTGTAGGGTTATCTAAGCTAATTCCTACGGACGTGGAGTAACATCGACCCCCGGCGGGCTAAATTCTAACTATAAGTTTTTCTTAATTATGTGAAATTCAGTGGCATGTAAATATGCCATACGATAGAATAAATATAATGACACTCTCTCACTTTGTTCTGTTCAAATCAATACAAAAGTTAGCTAGTTAAGACGGACCCTGTGTACGTATATAATGTGGAGAAACTAAGGTTTACACTTTTGTATTTAAGTAAATAAAAAAAAGTGTTCTTGTAAAATCAACTAAAACTAAAAAGAAATTTACACAAAGAAAATCCGTGCCAAAATTAGACGCGGAGTATAATGGCGAGATAATAAGTAAAACGGTTTACACTAAATTTCTAGGTATTTACATCAACAGTAATATGTCCTGGGAAACGCACTCCTTACAAATATCTTCTTCTTCCTCGGTCCCTCATTGCTGAGGATCGCGGCCTTGTATGCTCCGTCTCCATAGTGTGCGGTCATAAGCCATATGGGTCACGCACTACATCTTGCCGCCAACCACCCTCTTCACACCATCAGACCATCTTGTGAGTGTTTTTCCTCGCCCACGCTTGCTGTCCATTTGACCCAAGGTAATCTGCCTTTCTAGGTCATGCTTTTTACACCGCATGATATGACCAAAAAAGCTGAGTGCGCGTTCTTGACATATTGTAGAGAGCCGTGTGGTTATTTTCAGCTCCTCTAGGATGGACTTATTGCATCCAATAAATCAATGTTTTTAATTATCTTTAAAATTAATTGTACATACTTAATTGTAAATATTAGTTTAAGATATTTTAAGACCTAGTTTGTAAGCAATTAACTGTGCATGCCATGTATGGCAGATTCCAGCGGACACATTTTTTATGTAACATCCTATTTTTTTTACCTGAAATCGTACAAAATAAATATGATTATCATATCATATCAAAGGCTTAAATCTAATCACTGCTTTAGTCTGAAGATATCTCACTATCGCCATCACTACTTTCATTGTCGCTTTTGATAAAATGCAAATTTAAGTGGTGCAGAGTAAAAGAAAGTGAGTCGACATCGGCCTTGGTTTTACCAATCCCGAGTGACCGGAAAAATTTCCACGTGTCCGCGGGGGAAGAAGTCGAGACGTTGTCATGTATTTAACGTCGTTTCGCTGCTCTTACCATTTGGTTGCAGCGATTTTTAGAAACTTTAAAAAGCCGTCAGTTTTCGTCGCTCCCGATCCCGTTTGTATGCACGGAAACGGAACGCCCTGTCTCTCCTCATTATCGCCATACGAACTTCTTTTGAAGTCCAGGGAGTTGGTGGCCTCTTTAGTCGAACTGGTCGAATAGGAACATGAGCATCAAACAATTTTAGAAGGACAAAATTGAAGTGAGAATATAGAGCGATGTCACATATATTTATAATAAAACTGATTTCTTCATATACCTATACCTGTACCTATTTTTATTTAAGTACGGAGAACGGAGAGAGGTTTCACCCAGAATACCTTCAGCAGACTGATTGCTACATATATAATTCAATATAAGAGTAGTACCAGATTCAATTTGTATCAAAAAACCAGTAAGACATTGTTTCAGTATTTTTTTCAGTCAATGTTCTTGCCAAGGAACCAATATTAGAGATCCCTAACTTGGACCACATATTTGACAATCTGTCAAAGAATGAATGGGATGCTGATGAGGTGCCCTGCCGTGACAAAATATTTAACATTCTGGAAAATGTTAAGAACTCTACGTTATGGGCCACATGGGGTAAGTACGTAAAATTGTACAGATACATAGGCTCCATGTAAAACACACCGGAAGCAGCTGCAGCAGTTACAGGGTAGACCGGGGGCAATCGAACCAGTCTTTGGATAATGGTTCCTAGTCCAGAATGTATAGGAACTGAACCAAAACTGTACGTACTATGAAATAGTAGGTTATTGATCTACGTATGTTTGAGAGTAATTGTTAATAAACGGTAAGAGTATGGCAGAAAATCCCGTTTTTCGTCAATGATTCCTTGTGTTACAATTGACCCCCAGTGCGGGTCAATAGTACCAAAAATTCAAACGTAAATAAAAACCAAATACTATGTTTCTTATATAAAGATTTATTATTTTAGACCTTAACTGTAATCAATCTTTTCAGTTACATCAGTCTTAAGAAGGAGCATATTTAATAACACTAATTGAGATCCATGGGTATTGTTACTGGCTACACTTAACGATTACACCCTGTATACACACATCAAACATAGGTACTACAAGCTTAAAATGTGAAGTTAGAATTTTTTGTAATTAATATTTAATGGGGTGAAAATTTTAACGACTTCTGTGCGGACGGAGTTGCGGGTGGAGGCTTTATATAAAACGAGCCATAATTGTTAAGCAAAATTTTACAATGAAAACCAACGTTTTAGTAACCTGAAACCTAATAGGTATGTACCTAAACTATGGCTACTTATCTGTACGAGTATGTAACTACATAAGGTTCTATATGCGAAACAGTCGTGTTTCGCTATCTGTAATTACGACTACATGCCTTTTTAGGCACGACTGGTTGATGGCCGTCTGCTGTTACAGTATGGAACTCCATCGACCAGTCGCCAACGGGCATCTTCTTCGGCGCCCGCTACCACTTGGGGAGCTACGACCAGTGCCTGCGTCCGCCCTGGCTCGCAACACACCCGGAATTACGCACTCAATACTGTTTAGCGGAAATAGAGATGAATAAAGATGGCATCAAGAAAATGGAAGAAATTTCCGATCCTTATGTTAGGGCTGAGGACTATTACCTTGATGTAAGTTAAAAGATTATTCATTCGAAAAGTAATTCATTTTCACACAATAGCTGATTTTGATTGAAATGAGATGAGCTAGCCTAATTTTGATTTGTAATTTCAGATTACATCACACTTCGGTCGTAGTTTCTCATACATAGCTCACGGGGTCTGCCTTCCCGCGGGGTGTCCGACCAAGTCCGCGGTGAAGTTTGTGCAGGCGCTCATGAGCACGGGGCATTTGCGCGCGGCCAGGGATGCGGCCGTCTCTATACACCACTGTGAGGAAGCAGCGGCCCCGAGGGAATATTCTACGGGATATTACGTATTTATGTAAGATTTTACATATTATCTTTACACTCCGACTACCTACAGATAAAATATGTTTAGTTTTTTAAATCAAAAGATAAATAATAAATAGCGTAGAAACCACCTACTTAGTTCCATTTTAAAAATAACACACCCATTAAAAACAAATCGGGGAGCGATGGGTGGCTTCTTTTCATACACATTTTGTTAATTTTATAAGAATAAAAAGGAAGGAATTTCGTCTAAGTGACCGAGTCTACTAATTTTCCCCATTTAAAACGACGATACGATCATATGAAAACTTATTAAATTAGTTGTATTTGCTTTAAATAATTATCTGTAATATCTTTGTACCTATAATTATAATTATAACCCAATCCTTCCAGGTACACTATTGCAGCGCTGCTGTTCATAGCTGTAGCTTCAACATTCTATGTTAGCGAGTACCCAGTCACCGCTAGTTCTAATTCATTTGGTAATTCATGTAATGATTAAGCGAATTAATTATTTCAGAGTGCCCAGCTGTATTATACTCATTTATACGTTTTTTTAGTTAATCACGTTGCAAAATCGTTCTGCCTCCGCCGCAACTGGAATACGGTGTTCAAATCAGACGAGGATGAACTACCATGCTTGCACGGCATCCGCTTCCTGACGGCGATCATTATCGCATTCGCCCACTGCTTAGCAATATCACAAGGGACTTCTGTTAGCAATGCTATAGACTTTGACAGGGTAATATTACTTGTTCACTTACTGAAGACTTAACGTTGTGAGTTTCACCGAGGGCTAAGATTTTGAAAAGCCGTTCCGCGCACGCCTTTTTAGGGTTCCGTAGCCAAATGGCAAAAAACGGAACCCTTATGGATTCGTCATGTCTGTCTGTCCGTCCGTATGTCACAGCCATTTTTTTCCGAAAGTATAAGAACTATACTGTTGAAACTTGGTAAGTAGATGTATTCTATGAACCGCATTAAGATTTTCACACAAAAATAGAAATAAACAATAAATTTTGGGGGTTCCCCATACTTAGAACTAAAACTCAAATTTTTTTTCCATCAAACCCTGGGGTATCTAAGGATAGGTCTTCAAAAATGATATTGAGGTTTCTAATATCATTATTTTCTAAAATTGATAGTTTGCGCGAGAGACACTCCCAAAGTGGTAAAATGTGTCCCCCCCTGTACCTTCTAAAATAAGACAATGATAAAACTAAAAAAAACATACGATGTACATTACCATGCAAACTTCCACCAAAAATTGGTTTAAACGAGATCTAGTAAGTAGTTTTTTTTTATACGTCATAAATCGTAAACCGCAATTTACCTTTCATTCAATCAACTCGAATAATAAAAAAAAGTACGGAACCCTCGGTGCGCGAATCCGTCTCGCACTTGGCCGGTTTTTTATCATTATTGTAGGTGGTGCTGTTTTTTAGGGTTCCGTACCTCAAAAGGAAAAACCGGAACCCTTATAGGATCACTCGTGCGTCTGTCTGTCTGTCCGTCTGTCACAGCCTATTTTCTTCAAAACTACTGGACCAATTAAGTTGAAATTTGGTACACATATGTAAGTTTGTGACCTAAAGATGGACATGTAACGTAAACAAATTAATTTTAAACACGGGGGTCACTTTTGGGGGGTAAATGAGGAAATTAAAAAATAAATTTTGTCAAACTATATCGTGTTATACATCAAATGAAAGAGCTCATTGTGGGAATCTTAATTTTTTTTTTTTATAATTTTAAGATAAACCTTTTAGAAGTTATTCAAGAAAATAGGCAAAAAATGACCATTCCCCCCTTTCGATCTCCGAAACTACCAACTCAAAAATTTTGAAAAAAATACACAAAATAGATCTTTACCTATAGATCACCGGAAAACCTATTAGAAATGTGCAGCTTAATTACTTAGTTTTTGATCCGACCCCTACGGGTTTTTTAAAGACATTTCCACATAAAAAATACATTGTTTAAATTGTGTAATGTACGGAACCCTTGGAACGCGAGTCCGACTCGCACTTGGCTGGTTTTTTTTTCTATTTTATTCTATTTTAGCTTTGCGCGTATAAAAACTGCCACTACTAATATTTAAGACTTTTGAACATACTTACATTGGACTTGTCTGGCCGCTGTCAGGCACATACCTAAGTACAATGAAAGCATAATAAAAGCATTTTAGGCATATTATTATTTAGGGCTGCCATCTAATCAGTGTTCTGAGGTTTCAAAAAAATAATTTAATGCTCTTAATATGTATGTATGTATGTAAACACTTTATTGTACATAAGACAGATATAATAATATGTTATATGAACGAGATCAAAAAAGTCCTATTTAATGTTTCAAAGTCATAAATAACGGTAAATGAATTATTATCTAGTAAATCTATGTTTTTTAATACGCTTTCTAAGGGTAAATTGCATTGAACTATTAATTATTACTAACGTATAGAACCGGCACAGATAATTTATTCGGCACACAGTATTTTACGCCATGAGTTTTGCCGTTTTGGCATCAAACCATAGAAGCGGAGCGTGAATATCGCGACCTAATAAACGTATAAGCGCCATGAATTTTACGACGCTTACGACGTTTTGGTCGCGTGGTACGGGTTATGATTGCGACAATTTCATTGTTTGGTGTGTCGTCTCTATAGTAATAATAACTCAATAGTAAATTGCTGAGCGTTTTGTTACTCAAAATGTCAGAACATCGTTAACAACTTAAAAAAAAAAATTGAATATTCAATAAATAAATATTATATTTCATATTTCATATATCTTTATTGCGATCATGTTCATTACAGAGGATGGTACAAAACATTTTGAAGTAGGTACATGATACCCCGTTAGGGCACTGCAACAATCTTAATACTAGGTACTGAACTATTTACAAATAATACATTATTGAACTAGGAAATTGCTAAATAAATTATGATAATAAACAAAAACTTTGGTTAAATGTCATTCATATTGCATTATTACTCATTTATAATTGTATATTTTATTCATCATAAAAGCCCAACATTAATAAATAATAACATGAAATAAAAATAAAAATAACTAATTCTTTGGACTGATAATTAATCTATTGCATCATCTGATAAAAATTCCTCGACTGTATAATATGCCTTTCGTATTAAAATTGATTTCAGTTTGTTAATAAATGATTGCGTTTTTTGTTCATTAGTTACGCTTTTTGGTAATTGGTTATAAATTATCACAGATCTATAATGAGGGCTGTTTCTGAACATTTGTAGATTTGGTTTTGCTGGCAACAATAATTTATCCTGTCTTCGGGCACTTTTAACATGTTCGTACAAGGTAATATGTTTTCTAACAAAAATGGCAGTTTCTAATATGTAGAGACAGGGAACATTTTTACACAAACTGACCAAGTCCCACGGTAAGCTCAAGAAGGCTTGTGTTGTGGGTACTCAGACAACGATATATATAATACTTATGCTTATACAAATACTTAAATACATAGAAAACAACTAAATGAAGCTTTAAAGTAAACATAAAATAACAGGTCAATTCCAGTTATACTCGTAGTTATTAGATCTGTTTCCATAGGATACTGATATGATACTGATCTGTCAGTGTCAAAAGTGACGCTTTTGGTTGAAGAAATGTCGCTTTTGACACTGACAGATCAGTATCATATTGGAAACAGAACTAATAACTAAAACTGACCGCAAACTAAGTCGCAAACATTTTCGTCATTACGAGAGTTCTAATGCGGACTCTTAATGTCGCCCATGTACTGCTAGGTATACATACAAGCTTTAATGGTACTCCTATATATCCTACCTACTGACGATTAAAAAAAACCATGTATTTTCAGATGACTACGGATAAACCAGCAATGGCGGTTGTTACGACTCATTTTGATGTATTAGTGGACACATTCTTCTCATTGTCTGGACTTTTAGTGGGAAAAAGCCTTGCCACGTTGGATATAACCAAATCATACACTTTAATGAAGAATATTATAAAACGATATATAAGGTAATAGTACATTACTGCAAAGAAGGGCTGGGCTTGCCGGCCGAATAGGTATAGACGGATGATGAGGCAGGCAAGCCCTTTTGACTTCGAAGCATGTATCAGTGTTTTATATTTGGTAACTATCTTACAATAAACAAAGTTATAAATAAACGAAATCATTCCCGCACCTAGTGAAAACCCCGGGGTATGCTTATACCTTTTTGCTGCTTCAGATTCAACTTTTAAGGCATAATTATTTCATATCTTCCCTTCACAATATCCTGGGTATCGGCAAATATTGTGTAGAGAGAAATTCATGGCCGTCTAGGGCGTCTATATAGATGGCAACGCAATGAATAAGGGTGGTATCTTTTCAATCGCTATCATAGAATAGTGCGAATAAAAACCACTAGACAATGTATTATATACAATAATCCTCAGACCAAACTTCCAGAATGATTTTTTTTACAGACTGGTCGTGCTTTTAGCCGTGACCGTATTCTACGTGGCCCATATCTCAAAACATACTGATGACGGCCCTGTCTACCCCAAGATAGCTTTCTACGAGCAAGAGATGTGCGAGAAGAACTGGTTGCCGGCACTACTAATGGTCGGGAATTATTACAATGCATTAGAAATGGTATGTATTAACAATTAATGATTTTACACGAGGCTTCATGTATGAACGTATATATTTAGGTTTCTCCACTAGGGTTTAGATTTAGATGTGAATAATATCGTATCGTAAAATATGAAAACTATATGAGGCTTTCGCTTTCCTAGTCAAATTTTTGAGAAGGGTCCTTATACCAGGTCCAGGACTTTTTTATTGGAAATTTCCTCCCTTTAGTTAGTTTTACTGGGCATTTCCCGCAAATCGACATCCAATGTGCCTATTTTGCGTGAAACGAGGTAGCGCTACTCTAAACACCCCAGCTCCTCCACGAAAAAGGTCTTCAGGTTGCTAACTGCCTCCTTCAGTGTGCACGAAGTCCCTAGGTACTTGCTCCTGTATACTTCTACCTATTTACAGTCTATAGGAGAATATGTTTTATTTTTTCTTGTTCTTCCATACACGCTCTGCACATGGGGCTGTCAGTTTTACCCATATTATGTAGGTGTTTGTTTAGCGTGTTATGTCCTGTTATTTATCCTACTATTTTACGTAGTTGGCTTCTCGGTGTTTTCAGTAGTATTTTGGTGAGCTTGTGGTTCAGTTCCGGTATACGCTTAATTAAAAAAAAAAAAATTAAAATATCTTTATTTATCAATTAAAACAACACAACAACAGGCACATTGCAGTGAACCCCGCACTAGGCATGGCCTGTATCGCAGGGTTCAAGGTCATTACAGTTATATTACATAATTATATTAAACATAAAGATAAAAGAAAAAGAGGAGTGTGAAGTGTGAACTTGTATGTGTGTAAGCTTGTTGTGAGGAAGGAGTGAGATGTGTGTGTTTGTGTGAAATCTAAAAGTGTAATGTATTAATTGTGTTCGCGCGTTATGAAAAAGTGAATAGAAGAACTCGAAAAAGAAATCATATGAATATGTAGTGTTAGGAGTCTCGTGGGAAGGTTTCAGAATTTCTTCTGATTCCTCAGTTCCAGGACTTTAGCAGGTTTAGTATATGAATTTTTGCCTTATTTTAATTTAATTTAATCTTTGGTTTGCCTGCATGTTTTCATTTCATTTCAGTACTTGTTGTGCATCCGTTCCATTTCCTCCCTTTTTAGGGTTCCGTACCCAAAGGGTAACAACGGGACCCTATTACTAAGACTTTGCTGTCCGTCTGTCCGCCTGTCCCTCTCTCAGTCTGTCTGTCTGTCACCAGGCTGTATGTCATGAACCGTGATAGCTAGACAGTTGAAATTTTCACAGATGATGTATTTCTGTTGCCGCTATAACAACAAATTCTAAAAAGCGGAACTCTCGGTGCGCGAGTCCGACTCGCACTTGGCCGGTTTTATTGTGTGCTAATAAACGCTTCGAATATATTTTACTGCATGTACATCATTCCAATAAATATGAGGTATCACACGTATTTTTAGGAGTAGTACATCTATTTTGCACCATTTTGAACTTGTCGAGTAGACTATTACAAAAAAGTTATATTCTACACAACATACTAAAATTTACTAGTGGCTCTGTAAGCTATAAGGTAAAAAAAGTAGACCTCGCTATAAGGTAAAAAAATATATAAATTAAAAAGGGTGTTATTTAATCGATCTGAAAAATATTCCTATTTTGATCAACAAAAATATATATTTGGTCGGCCAAAATGTGTATTTGATCAGCAACTTAAGGTTAGCAAGTATTTCAAAATCACTTCGCAATTAATGTCATAATGAGCTGCTCTAAATTGATTTGATTTGGTTGGCAAATTAATTATTTGATCGGCAGTAAGCGATCCATCATTAATCAAATTTTGTTAAGCAGTCAGTGGGTAAGCGGATTATTTCATTTTGGATTACAATTTAACTTATCCGCAAAAATTGGTTAGCTGAAAATTCAGCTGATCAGCAAATCAAGTCTATCTCGCGGGCGAGATAGACTACCCGTCCCCCGTCCCTCAATAATTAATAAAGCTAAAAAAAGGCGGGTAGTCTATCTCGCGGGCGAGATATTGTCGCGCACCTCCTGTGCGCCTGAGCAATTATCCTTTAATTTATTTTACGTTTGCAGACATACGATCAAAACTAAATTAAAGGTAGGTAAGTAAGTTATTCTTTATCAAGCAGCTTGATAGAAAATAGCTTATTCATTGTATTGTATTATAACCTATACATTATTTTATTTGTGCCTATCGTTTTTGTAATTATTAAATTACTGTCAATTTTTTTAATAAAAAAATTCAAATAATACAAACAAAATACTTTTAAATAGGTACTTATAAACAATAAAATTTACATCACTTACCATTAATGTACCTATTATAAAGAATCATTGGGATGTCACACTGTCGCAATGCTGTTTAAAATAAGAACATCTGTACAATCAATTTGCGTCATTATGACGTCAACGGCAGTTTCGCTTCCAACCTATCTCATATCTTATATCTCTCATAGTTTCGGTTTTTATATTCAGACTCAATCTTTCTGGCAGAAATCAAGGAATACTACACTTAGCAATTTACCAATTTAAACTACCTGCGGCTTTTAGACCTGGTAGGGTAAACTCGCATTATTTGGTGACACGCCTAATTCGGTGATACAAGTTTTGAAGCATGACACCCAGGAAAGCTAGTGAATTAGGGACTTTTAAATGGGACCTCACGGCTTCATGGCTTCGGCGGCTTTGCCGTGAGGCCCATTTGAAAGGCCCTAATTCACTAGCTTTCCTCGGTGTCATGCTTCAAAACTTGTAACACCGAATTAGGCGTGTCACCAAATAATGCGAGTTTACCCTACTAATAGCATCAGGTCTTATAATATTGGCTTACGAGCATACAAAATGCCATAAATAAACAAATATTTATATTCAAAACGATACGAGCATTGATTCAAAATAATTAATAATTAAAACCTGGGTATACTTATTTCCAGTGCCAACCAGCCACTTGGTACATCCCCTGCGACTTCCATATGTACGTAATGACGCTGGTCCTTCTGTACATGTACCGCAAAAATTCACGGATCGGCACAGCCGCTGCCGCCATAGTGTTCGTGATCAGTTTCATAATGCCCATGATCACCATATACGTCTATGATTTACCAGCAATTCTAGCTTATAATCTTGGGTAAGTTTTTTGTTCATTTTAATTTTCAATCTTAATGCTTGGAGCACGTAAAGGACAAGGAATTTGATTACTGTACCATCTTGTACAATGTCACAGGGACAGATAGTATGAGATACCCAGTGGCATTCGTATTGATTGTCACTGTGATAAGATACGAAACGCTACATAAATCAAATTATGTGGCGGTATCTCTGATAAATACATTAGAACGCACCGAATATCATCATCATCATTCGCTTGGGGTCGACGCAGCATGTCTTTTTCTTCCATACCTGTCTGTCGCCCGTCATCTCATCGTTCACTTGGGTTCGTTTCATATCATCCCTCACATAGTCCATCAACCTTTTCCTCGGTTTCCCTCTCCTCGTACCTCCCTCCACATTCATTCGTAATACTTTTCTCGTCACATGACTTTCATCCCTCCACATCACATGACCGTACCACGCTAGGCGATTTGCCCTTACTTTTTCTGCACCGAATTTAATATAATATAATGTTAAAAAAATATCTACCCATATTTTTAAGAACTACGGAGCTTTAGGTAATACGATATTAAATAATGTCACGATTTATTTATGTTTACATGACAGATAGCAGTTGAATAATAATTATAATGTGGCAACATCGTATATTAGTTTATGTACCTTCAGATACCATAGTTAAAATAATACAGCGTATTCAAGTTTTTCATACAACATTATGTTTGCTCTATTTCGTTTGTTTTATAAGCTCTAGCTGTATAAACTAATTACAGGCAAAGATATACCTCATGTCATTGTATGTGCAAAGTTTCATTACAATCCAACTCGTAGTTTTAAAATGAGAACGAAACTTCGTTTATATGGGAAGGTGAAATTCGGCCGAGCTTGCTGCGGACTCTTAAGATGTTTGCTAAATTTTATTGTATGGGAGGTTTCATATAATAGTTCACTATTTCTTGATGTTGATCAGTCCGCCAATTTTGGTTGGTGCAACTGGCTTTAACAATGGCTTCACAGTACATATAATTATTCTCTAAAAATATAAAATACTTTCAGAAAATGTAGTGATAGAAATAAGGAGTAAAAAAATCTTTTCTATGACACTGTATACAGTTTTTCATTAAGTTACCAAGGGACGCGCTGGATTTACCATTTCCATTTAAAATAACACTTGTAATCTAGTCTACTGCATAAGGCATATTACACCGTCGAAGAGTAGGTAAATGAATGATAAAGACGCATGGCCTTCTATAAGTAGGTACCTAAATGAATTAATTATTAAATGTATTTGTATGGGCAGTGCATTATAAATGTAGTTTAATTTTATATTATTTTATAATGTATTTTTGACGATTCAAAAGAGATTATAGTAAAATGCTACTTATAATATGTATTTTACTTTACTCTATAATATGTTAATTGCATTGTTACCATTCTCAGGCGATGTGATTGAGTACCGCATGTATAAGTAAATAAATTGAATAATGTCCCTTATCTGTTTGCCATCAGTTTTGGAAGAGGATTACTCTAATCCATGAGTATGCCTTACTCGTAGTTCGTTCACTCGCGTCTCATCTCCTAAATATAAAGTTAATATTAAAATATTATTATATTTCAGGGTGGATATAAACATTAGACCTAACTCCACATTTAGGAACTTCTACATCAAAACACACAACAGGATTTGCCCTTACGCGATTGGTCTGGCTGCCGGCTATCTCATGTCTATATACAAGCCCAAGGATTACAGGAAAATCTGGTCTAAAGTGAGTTACCATATTGAAACACGCTGCTTATCTAAAATAACGCAGTATTTCAAAAAACGTATTTTTTCAGGAGAGCGGTTTGAAAAAAAAAACAAAATGTATCATGCCATAACTTGTATTGTAATAAACTAAAATCAAAATTTCTTTCTGTTTCCTTCTTGTTTTTTAATAGAGTACAAGGAAAGTCAAAAATAGTAATAAAAATAACAAAAACTATACTTCAAAATCAAAAATATTTGCACATACTTAGCATTGTGACGTGCAATTTTCAAGGTATGATCGAGTGTTTTTGAGCAATATGGACACAACACAAAATAGTTCTACGAAATGGTTTACTTTTATGTCGAATATCGGCATATTCGTCTTTAACTATAAAAGTAACTATAAGTTTATGAGCAATACCGTAGTATTACGTTTTATATAAAAAAAATGTTTTCTACTTATCAACTATAATGACTTTTCAGTGCTTGCGTCATAAGAATAATCTCCTTTATCACGAATCTAAATAGTATTTAAAGCAATATTTTGTTTTCTAAACATTATTACAAACATAACTGTATTATTTTTTGTGTTACATATCTTATAAATTAATGTAATTTTTTTTTTCTTAAACAGTAAACAAAAAATCTAAATAGTATTTAAAGCAATATTTTGTTTTCTAAACATTATTACAAACATAACTGTAATATTTTTTGTGTTACATATCTTATAAATTAATGTATTTTTTTTTCTTAAACAGTAAACAAAATTTAAAAACAATCTTTATTAAACTTGTCATAATATGAAGAAATGATAAAACAGCAATTACTTAAACATACATTTATTGTATTGTATTGTATTGTATTGTCTTAATTGTATTGTAATTCAGGAGATTTCCCGCAATAGACGACTGGCGCCTATTTTGCGTGACAGGGGTGTGGGCTAGTCCTGCCAGCCCAACTCCTCGAGGAATCCTATCAAACCTTTGATGTTGAGTAGGACCTCGGGGAGGTCTCTCGTGGATACGAGATGTTTTGCCCTGTATGGGCCACTCCGCTGCATTCCAAAAGCGTGAGAGGCGTCTCTTCCGTCTCCATGCATCCTCTGCATAGGGGACTGTCTGTGACACCTGTTATAAAAAGATGTTCGTTAAATAGTCCATGACCTGTTATGACACTGGTTAGTGGTTACCATATATTCATTCGGACCCTACCTAGTTGAAGGAGTGCCCTTGTGACTTTTTCGTTGATGCCAGGCATGGCTTATTGTTTGGCCTGTCTGCAATCAGTCTGGTTTAGCCAGTGTTCTGTGTGTAGTTTCCCTGTACGTGCTAGCAGCATTGAGCGTACCTTGCTAAACAGTATCGGGAGAATTGGTTCCGGGCCAATCGCTCTCGCACTCGATCCTTGCCTGGCAAGCTCGTGCGCAGCATCGTTAGCCCGGGATCTACTGTGTTCCTTGATACATTGTAGGGTGATATTGTTATTATGACATACCTCCGTTAGTCGTTCGGGGCATTCGTGTATAAGTTTGGATGTAACTATATGGCTTTTTGGAGCCTTTAAGACTGCTCTATTGTCGGAGAGTATGCGGATGGAGGATCCTACTACCTTCCTTGCAGTGATGGCAGCCGCCGCATTTATGATGCCCATTGCACTCAGCTTGGAATATCGAGTTATGGGGTTCTAGCGGAGTTCAGGTCCTCCGAGAACATGAACATAATTATTATAGTACCTACTTGTGTTCTTATGAGCCCTACTATTCAGTTACTTTTACTTAGTGCTCATATAAAACCAGACATACACTAGAAATAGGGATCGGTAAAATTTTCGGAGCTGTTTTTTTTACTGTTAAACTGTTTCTGTGGCATCTAATTTCTGAGTGCCAATTAACATCAACATGTTATGTTCTTTTCTAGTTTCCACTGTAACTGTATTTGGGCTGTGCCTGTTCACAAGTTCCATGAGGTTTTGTGAATCATGCGTGTTTCACTCAAAAGTGTACAGGTTTTATTTGTGTAAGGTTTTCGTTTTCTTTGAGGTCTACTGGCACCGTTATCACTGTCACTCGACGAACAAGATCGCAGCGAATCTCGATGTGGGCTATTTCCAAGTGGGGTCTTTGACACTATCGTCAGAAGAATAGTTACTATAGTCGGTTACATGGCGGTCATCTACGACGTTTGTAGTAGACGTTTCTGTACAGCGTCTTTTATTACAAATATTCAGATTGATGTGAAGATTCTGAAACAACTCTCCTGGTTGCGTATTCATGAGTGAAAAACAAACGACTTTAATGTTTTGTACACTGAAATAACGTATTGTACTTACACGTAATGCTCCAAACGTGTACCTACAATACGTTCAGAGCTGATTCAGACCGCCATACATTTAGGCCGCGGACGAATGCATCAATGCAAGCGGCCCGATGTCTTACATATTTTATAGCCAATAGGTAGGTAAGTATGTGGCGATCGGCGTCAGAGTTTTCACGCGCGCACGCTCAGAGAATACATCTTGTGGTCGAGTGACATCATTGGAACACAAACACTCCCGATTACACCCCCAAATAGGCACAAACAAGAAAAAAGTAGAAGTTACAAACGTGCGGGACTAGATAAAAATACTGACACGCAGTGTACAAAGAAGAATACACAGGCATGAACAAAAAATTATGTTAACAAAGCTTCCATTTAATGCAAAAAGACATAAACTATAGAGACGTCTATGTTTCCGTCAACCTTCAGCTATGTGTAGATAATAAACAAGCCCCACAGCTAAGTTAAAAGTAGTATTATTCATGCAAATGCTAGTTATCACTTTCTTGAATTTGTCTTACGTCAGGCAACTAAATGTGATTTTATGAATAACAGTGAACTATTTCATATTAAATAACAATACTTAATTATTTTTATCAAGTAAAGGGGATTATTTTGCAATGGCGACCGCGCCTATAACTATGATTTTAATTAATACAAGTTCATTTGTTTTTACTGCAAAATATTTGTACTTACTTTTTCTTGAACAGTGTCCTATCCATAAATGATACACTGTTGCACAGATTTTCTTTACTATTGCATCAAACGATTTGTGAATACTACTCTGTTGCACAATAAAATTAATAACCACTCGTGTATTATTTCGTGTTGAGCCGTTATCTACCAAACAAACGCAGTAACGACGCGGACAGCCGTGGCACAAATGGTCAGCGGCCGGTCTCGCTCATAAGATGGCGTCACAATCAGACCAATGTCATAACGGCACAAAGCTGCCATCTGGTCATTTTTTAACGTAACTCCACGGGAGTTTTATTCACGATAAACTTTGGCGTATTGCGCGTCTAGCTGTATACTTAGTTGCAAAATGAACTATTTCGCGATAGAGCGTTCTTTTAGATAAGCAGCGACATGATGCTTGTATAAATAATATCTGCTTCTGACAAACAAGCTTACTAAATCCTTATTCTAATTCTTACCTAGACAAATTAAACAAAAAAAAAAAAACAGTTCGACCTTGCTTGTCTAATGGAGTAAAAATGTAAAAGTTAAGAGTATATAATAAAATGACTGTCTTCCCCTGCTTCGCACGAGTTACGCAAAACCTTAACAAATTATACTCCTAAACCTTCCTCAAGAATCACTTTATTGATAGGTGAAAACCCACAAGAAAATCTGTTCAGTAGTTTTTGAGTTTATTGCGAACAGACATACACACAGACAGACGCGACGGGGGACTTTGTCTTACAAGGTGTAGTGATTTTTGTCACGATAAGAGATTTGTCTGTCAAGCATATTGGTCAGTCAAGTACCTACCTAAATATTAATTATTAATCTAGGTACCTAGCTTTTTTTACTTTTTACCCATTTCAGACGGTGTCATTCCTAGGTACTTATGTCTCCTTGAACCTAATGCTCGTCATACTGGCGTTAGGTCATCTGTGCTTGGTGTACAGAGTCCACGGATGGTTGGCCTGCATCTTCGCGACTTTCGAAAGAAATCTCTTTGCCGTAGCCGTTTTAGGTGTCGTCATCTTTTGCATTTACGGCCAAGTTCGTAAGTGATTCATTATATCTAATGAAATGACGTAAATTTTAATGTTAAAGGGTATTGTGTTACGTAGACAGTACTGCATTCTTACTACGACCAATTTGATTTACAATTTTACCATATCAAATACCCTACCTTATCCATACACGCCTATTATAACATTGAGCGTGACCTTTGGCCTATGCTTAACAATTTTACGTAATACTAACGTGTGATTTAGGTATTTATTTCAATTTACTTACGTAAATTTTGTCTCACATGAGGCAAAAAGAATGGCCTGTTGCAAATATAAAAGCGTGAGTTTCTAAACTACTGTACCTGGTTTAGAGATACGAGATATATACAATATATACATCTATAATGATAAATAAATAATTGAACATGTGAAAATACTTGTCCGCAGCCCTCATCAACCCGTTCCTTAGCTGGTCTGTATTCGCACCGCTCAGTAGGCTCTCGTACGGCTTATATGTCATACACATAGCGCTTCTCTATCAAACCTCTTCCATGAGAGATAATATGAAACATCACCTGTTTCAAACTGTGAGTAGTTTTTTAGTTATTGATAAATGCATTTCCACATTTTTTCTTATATAAAATTTCTTATTCCTTCTCTTTGATATTCGATACTTATTACTTTCTATCGCACACCTTAGCGATCGCGTCAGTTTTGAAAAACTTTGTTTTTATATGTAAACGTCCCAGTGCTCGATATGCTAATGCCTGGTAGTTGATACCTTATTGTTATTGTCATACCTATTGCTAATGACGTACCTACCTAATTTAACGATGACCTATACCGGGGCAGTGATGTGACTTAAGCACTCGAACGTCTAACTTATATGGATGCTGATAAGCAATAACGTATCAACCCAAATCAATTTTGCAATAAGATGTTTATTGCAAAACTACCTAATGTGTAGGTCGAGACATTTCTGCTAAACAGTGTCCATAATGGGTATGTTTTTAATTTTAGCTGATGAATTCTCTTGGGTTGGTGGTCGTGTCGCTGCTGCTGAGTCTGATGGTTTGGCTGCTGGCTGAGGCGCCTCTCGTCAACATCACGAACCCATACCTCAACACTAAGTAAGCTTAAGAAACAAGCTTATCGTAATACCTATAGGGGCTAGAATATCCGTCTAAGCTAACTCTGCACTGACTTTGACAGAGCAATGTAGAAACGCCATATATTCAAAGATTATTAAGATTTATGATATTTCCACACTTTGTCATTAGAAATGCCATGCAGAGTTAGTTTGGTCCGACTCTAAATTAGTTAATAAAACAACATATGTAATCATACACTTTTAAACAAGATCATGGTCCATTTTAACAGTTTATACACGTTCCAGTTTTAATCTGCATATAAATAGGTATTCCAAACTTAAAGTTAAATTTAAACCACTTCTCGGTGTTTGATTGATTTAAAATTTGTACTTTTTTTATTTTTATTTATTTTTTTATTCACTTTAAATATTCATACAACTTTTGCCAGTAAACTTTTACCACTATTGTAAACCTCTTTGGTTTTATGTAATAGTTGGCGAGTTCGCGCGGTCCGATCCGCGTTTGCTTAATACTATTAGGTATATAATTATATTATACTATTATATATATATATATAAAACTAATCTATACACATCAAATCTCTGCATCTATTTTATACATTACTCTAGACTTAGGTAGAATTTTTTTAGTCTTGGCATACATCTGCCGTGGTTTTCAACAATGTTAATGAGATCATACAGTACATTTTTAGGTAAGGTGTTTAGTATACATGGGAGTAGAAAGTCAGTTACTCTTTTACCGTATACATTGTTACTTTTTGGAGTTGTATATGCAGGTAGATAATCTAAGGTACGCAAATTGCTGGAGCGAGTATTTTTATCTAATGATGGTATAATTTCACACTCCTCTGTAACTAAGGACAAGCAAAACCTATCAAAAACGTTAATAACTTTGCAATGTTTAAATAGACCCTTTTTATCATTTTTATACTTTCCTTTAATTTTATTTGGTACAATTGTTTTTAAAAGTGCTGATTGTAGGTTATAGATTTGTTTCAAGTAGGTTTTGAATGTCCGCCCGTAGCTTGTGATACCATAACATATAATTGAGTCGGCGAGTGATAAGTATAGCATACGTAGTGTATTATATGGGAGTTTGTATTTAAGCAATGATAAGTTGGCCATGACGGATCTAAGTTTTGAACATATGTGATCTATGTGTGGTCCCCAATTGAAGTTATTATCTATAATTAGGCCTAGATAGGTGTGGTGTTTGACAAGTTCAAGTGTTTCGCATTTGCAGTTATTGCTAGGGTTGTGTAAGCAGTGATGTGCATGTGCTATGATGTTAGGGACCCATATTTCTCTAGGGTACGGTGATCGTATGTGGATAACTTTAGTTTTTTTTAGCGTTTATTGTAAGGCCTACGTCATGAGCCCATTTGCATAGTAAGTCGAAGTTATTTTGCATGGTTTTTTGAGGACACTTCTGCCATGTTGATAACAATTCAATAATTTGCTAACATATGTAGAGGTGATTTAATGATACCTAGGACCTAGGAGGATATAACCAAACGGAGTAGCCATTAACAGGCATTCCCCTCTGTCGAAAATAGTCGGCCAATGGTCATACACAATGCCGTTTATCCGACATGGCTATTTTGACGTTACGTATACATTTGACGTTCCCCTCCCCCGCAAAAATTTCTTGTACAGCAAATTAGAGACGTGGCGGCTCTATTTGGTTATATCCTCGTAGGATAATAAAGTCAAAAGGTAGACAAATTTATTCCTAGATGAAAAAACACAACCGTATCGAGTAACCGTATCAAGGTAAAGTCAGTAATAAAAGCGAGATAATAATTTAGTAATTACAAGAATTGTTTAAATATAACATCGAAGGAATAAAATCAAACGGAAGCAATAAAACCTTTGTTTTATAATTTTTCATCACACTTGCTCGAAAAAGATCTGTATACAAGGAGAGAAGAGTTGTTATACAAGGGTGCAAAGTTGTATTTTACCCGCGAGTATGGAACTACACTCGCTACGCTCAGGATTCTATTTTAGAACTATTTCAGCTATAGAATCTTTTCGCTTGCTGGTGTTTAAAAAACACACGAGAAGTAAAATACATTTGCACCCGTGTGTAACACAAAACTTTTCACTTCACTATAGCGAGGAAAGTGCAACATGCAAAAAAACAGCTCATAAAAAAATAAGTCTATTTGTACACATTATAATCATTTAAAATATTTTTACACAATTTTTAATCGTGGCTGACTGCTGGGGCCCGTTTCTCGAACGATATTAGACTAATATTAAAAAAATTCCTTTTTATCGGTGTGGGTACTCTGGCGCAAGATAAGCCAGGGCCGCCGGAAGGAGTTGTCGCGACGCTCTCATAATGAACACTATAGACAAGTAAATATACTAGACTACCATAATAGTCCAGAACGCCGCGACAATAGGAATAAATGGTATTGTATGTGAGGGTTGATAGGAGTGGTTAGTCCTACCTCACAGTCCAGTTGTAGTCTTCATAATCTGCTTCGCTCATCTGCCTTATGCACCATCTGTGGTTAAAAGGGTTTATATGAAATGACGCATCACTAAGTGTCTACCACTAAGTATGAGAGTTTAAACCTCTATCTTTTATGTCTATATGTTTCTAAGGATGATGGCATCTTCCATCAATCATAAATAAGTGTCAAATGATATCTATTAGTTACTATAGCATATATGAGAACCATCTTACCCGGCCGGATGTAGGTTACAAAGTGCCAACCACCTACGTAGCTGCACATTGATAATCATAAGGGGGCGCCTGGCGGCCGAAGCTCAAAGCCGCCACCCTTTCGTGCTGATAAAGGAGTACCTAGCACTCCTGCACATTGATAAAGGAGAACCTAGTGGCCAAACCACAGAACTCCTAGCGCCAACCATCGCAGAAGCCGCGCATCTACAAGGGCTGATGCCGCTGCTACTGCACTCCTACATATAGATAAAGAAGATGCTGCGTGTTGATAAAGGAAATCCAGTAGACGGAGCCGCTGTCTTCCTGCACGCCAACCAAGTACTAGGTACCGCCTTACCTAAGATGGCCTCCAAAGAGCTTCCACGACCTTCATCGTGGACTCATAGGTACAAACTTACTGGATCCACGGATTGCCTCGTGGCAACCAGTAAGATGGCCTTTAAATTATAAATCAAGATAATTGTACAATAGTATAAGACAATGGATACAAAGCAGTAAACACTTAGCTTTCAGGTAAACCAGCCCATGTGGTCACCGACTCTGCGCGTCGCCGGTCTTGGCTTCTTGATAATAACACTTGATAACACTCATTATATCAGATCCAATTGTATTAGATCTATCTTCTTCTTCTTCTCATGGGAGAATGGCCGTTAATACTTTATATGCAAACTTTTGTCTCATCGAAATGTTAGACCATAGACAATATCTTATTTAAACCTTCGCGACACTGTCGAACCGATTCGACTTGACTCGATCGGATCGACTGTCGCGACAGGAGTTACGGTAGAATCTCAGGCATCCCATGGCTACTTCAAAACGGTAAGACGGGTGACGCCGGAGGGGCTTTTAGTGGGTATACCTCCTCTCCTCCTCTCTTTAGGAGACAATGGCTGCAGGAGGGGGTCCCACATATCCCCCAATGGCTCCTCAGGCCGGGGGAATGCGTAACGCATTTTACCACTCCGTCAAAAAAAAAAGGTTTGTTTTATGGCAATCCTGAAAAGTTATACGTTTCTGAGAAAAACCAAAATATTACTAACGAAAATGTGTACAAACAATACATTATGACTTAAAACTATATGGGAAACAATAAAGACCCATGTACGATTGTTTCCACACACAAATAAAGCCTTCTTTTGTTTTCAGAGGCCCTGCCAAGGAGAAAGTTGAAATATCCAGGGACGGTGCATATCACAACGACACAAGTAAACAAAAAAGCTTGTGATTGATTCAGCTTCATTGCTCTATTGTTATTAGTGGCAGTTTTCTGTATTAGGTACGTTTTCTTTATATCGTACATTCTGTCTATTAAACAGTGTAAGTTTTTTAAATAGTGTTATCTACCAAGCTTTAACTTTTTTTAACTATAAAACAGGAGTTCATTGATGATGTACGTCTAACTTGTAAATTATTTCGGAATGAACAATGTTGCTATTAGTAAGTCTATTAGTTGTATTTTTCGAGTAGTAGATGGATAGATGTACTATTTCGTAAATTATTTTTAAATAACATATTTATAACAATTAATCTTATCATTGTCGTAACAGACACTACGTACGCACCTTACGAAACTTAATACAAAATCGATTTT
This sequence comes from Cydia strobilella, assembly GCF_947568885.1. Classification (NCBI taxonomy): domain Eukaryota; kingdom Metazoa; phylum Arthropoda; class Insecta; order Lepidoptera; family Tortricidae; genus Cydia; species Cydia strobilella. Next base: position 17,983,641 of record NC_086042.1, on the reverse strand, counting down.
TTTTCAGAAATCGCAAAATAAGCAAACAAGCAATCATTTTTGCATTAGTTTAAAATATTTAAGTAAATTGGCCTTTTGTTACTGAAAAGTTTTAATCAACTATTAAGCCTAATAACCATTGATAAAAATTTTGTTAAATTTTATAAATAGGAAGTAATCGCGGTTTTCAGAAACTAGTCACTATAAGGCCACTTTTTGACCGAACTGCTTTATTATCCTTTGACTTAATATGAATTAGGTCAGTTTCGTTCGTTTTAGGAACCTAAACATGATGTAATGACCTTTTGGGTATTATGCCATTTTAGTATTAAAAGAAGAAGAAGAGTAAATTGTATGTATGTATTTGCGTTGCGTTTGGCCAACGTGTCGCGCATGCGCCTGCGGGATTAATATATGCTAAAAGGGGCAGGGGTTCCGACCCGGGTCCCCCCGCGCCCATTTTATTTATACTAGGTGTAATTTTTTAGATGATGTAAGATACGCGTGGCAAAAAAATAAGTGAATTCCCGTTACCAGGGAGGTTTTGGGATTATACTGAGCAACTTTTACTATGGGACCAACCCCGAAATCGCGAAAAAAAAATTTGGCTGTTTCATACATTTTGGCTGGTCCATTTTCTATGGGAGGGTAAATTTTTTTTTTGCGATTTTGTTTTTGGCCCCATAGTAAAAGTTGCTCAGTATAATCCCGAAACCTCCCTGACAACGGGAATGCACTTAATGAAATGAACCTGAATAAAAACTATGCTATGTGCTTTCTCAGGACAAACTATCTCCATAACACGCTTAGATCTTTATAACTACGCAACGGGTTTTGATGCGGTTTTTAATAGAAAGTGATTCAAGAGGAAGGTTTATACGTATGTATAATACATCAGCATTACACCCGTGCGAAGCCGGGGCGGGACGCTAGTTAATATATATGTGTTTTTGGGCTTTTTGAGGTGAAAATAAAAGCATAAAAACAGTAACAATGTTTTATATTCTATCTTAGTGCTATAATATCCACACAAACATGACACAATCACAATCACAATAATAATATAATTATTATTGTACACAAAAATTAATACAAAGTAATGAAATAAATAATATTGGTACGCATTCATTCATAACAAGATTTATCGGTAAATATTTTGTTATTTAATGCATTTAACCTGTTCTAATAGCTATTAAAATGTTCAGTTCAAACGGTCAATACAATAGGTATCTACATCATTTTTCAAAAAGAAAATATTTAGTGTAAGTACCTATAAGTATTTAGAAGACTGTAGTTTTAGCCAAGTAGTAGAAAGAATACTAAAATTATCAGAAGGCTTAAATCTTATGGGAACCTTTTTTAGTATGTATGATGGTTTCATAAACAGGTACTTTAAAAGGCACAGGCTTCTCAACTGGCACAATAACATGCTTTACTACCTCGAACGGCACTTCCTTAATTTTTGGTACATGTACTTGTTTCTCTACGGGATACGGTACCGACTTCTCAACGGGAATAGAAACTTCTTTAATAATAGGTATTACGACCGCCTTTGGCACTGGCACTTGAATAGGAACGGGGTGCGGCACCGGAATGAGGATAGGCTGGTTGATTTTGAACTCTACGTTTTTAGGGATTGGTACAACGACTTCCTTGTAATGCTTTATCTCTTCTGGGTTCTCTTCTTCCACGTGTTGGTGAACTGGATATGAGTGGGCTTTCAGGTTGTGCCCACTGAATCCATGCGCAGCGAAATCGTGAGTACTGCCGTAGTCACTTTGGCCTTCGAAGTCGTGGCCAACCGAGCCGGAGTTTTGTTCGTAGCCGCCAGTGAAATCTGATGCCTGCAGCTGTTCAAAAATAGGTTATTAATAATACCTAATTCACATAAGGAACCATTTTTTCTGTGGTCAAATAATATGTGACAATAACATATACATGTAATATTAATGTCATCAAATTAATCTAAACGGTCTCTTAAGTTTAACTCCTGAATTGAATGTAAGTACAAAAACTAATAAGTGGCTATCCAACCTATTTCGTTTTCCAAAGAGAATAATGAACCAACATAACATAAACTTGGAAACGGATAAAAGGACTCTGTTTCGTGCAACATCCATTACAACCATTTTACTCGGCTGCGTGCAACATGAAAGATCGTGTAATGTTTGCATGCCACTGAATTCATCCTAAATATTAAAACAATGATAACTACAATTTATGAAGTGTACTGTTCGAGGTTGTTCTGTGGTTGCCGCGACTTCGTTGGCCTAGTATCCACCGTCATTTTCACTTCTTTAAAGGATGAAAACTATACCATTTCGTTCCCCGGGTTTAAAAATAGTTACATAAGAAATTTCTTTTAAATCGGTTCAGCGGTTAAAGCGTGAAGAGGTAACATACTTTACTTTTGCATTTATAATATTAGTATGGATTTAACCAAAATAAAACTATAATACCTAAATTCATAGTTACATAAATAACAAAAGATAAGGTAGCAAAAAGTTTATTATCTTTTCGCGTAACTATCAGAACGGCGAAAGTTCACTTTTACTTGTTTTTTAACTTTTCACCTTCGTTCCACTTCCTCCGTCGTACAACCGAAGTTACGTCAGTGAATCGAATTCCCGGAAATTAGCCAACTTCTAAAACCCGAAAGTAGTTCACTTAATCTTTGCCAATTAATGTTGCCTTGCAAAGTTCCTTAATAAGAAATAGAAATATTTATTTGCTTAAACATGGTAATTGCATACAGACGTCAAAAGTCAATTAATTTAGTATCACATGTTTAACCAATCCGCCAAATTTGGGTACCTTTGTTACACATTATACACATAGAGGTTGGTGTGGTGAATGTGTAGAGTTAATTACTTATGCATTTATAATACATCTAAGTTCTTAATTTCCGTATCAACTATAGGCATACCTTACATGTTCTGAGGCTGTAGATATACATACACCACATTGGGTAGGTACCTGTTATTACTAATTAGTGTTCAGTCTAGCTTTATACCCCTAGCGTCCCTCCTATATATGAAGGTAAAGTTTAGGTTTATTTAATAACGCCGTAAATATATCATTAATATGGTAATTAAAACATGCCAGAAACGTACTAAATGAACGGGAGTGGATTATAATCTAAAATTGATAAAACTGTAGCCATATAATATTTTACAAATTTTACCTACCATTATGACAATTGCGATTGTTAATTTAAACATTTATTTGCAAGCTTTATTTACTCGCAATTAATATATTTTTACCCATCAAAAGTATCGCCATGGAATTGCTGCAAGTATCATAGGTATTTACTAAGCTTCGCACCGGGAACGACAGGGAGCGGTTTGTTTGCAAGTATAATATTTTAATTGTAATTAGATTTATAATTTCTATGTCATATGTCTCTTTAAATAAAATTAATTTATTATACCTAAGAAAATAATTAAGTTAACTACCTAAGTAGCTAACTTACTGACACGTGAAATTCAGAAGCCGGCCAACAAGAACTGGCTAACTCAATGACCGGTATAGTTTAGACCTGTCTAATTGCCTATCTGTAATCTCACTAGAGAACTTGGCCAGTCGATTGTCGGTAGATTGACCCAATTGGTAACTTGGAGATAAAGCAGTGTCCCACTTGCAAAACTCTAACTAAATACAGAAACTCGTCGTTGCACGTTCCAATCTTAATACTTTGTTATTATTATAACTACCCTAATCTAGACAGTCCGTTGAATTTACTTCTTACATAGTTTCTTGAAAATATAATAGGTAGGTACTTGCTTAATAGGACATTTGCTTGTCGGCTTTTCAGAATTAAAATTATAAAATATGACGGGACATCTTTACTATGTGAAAAAAATACCTTCCTTAAACGCTATCTATCTAAATGTCCTTAAATATAATATATAAAAGTTAATATATATATAACGTTACCCTCTAAAATACATCCGAAATATACATTTTTCCAAGTGAAACTATTCCTCCTAAATTTTTTGTACATGCGTGTACCTTATAAAATCTTTTTCCGTAAAATGTCCATTATGTGATCGGCTTTAAAGAACCAACATAAATATAAAATAACCTGCTTGAACGACACTTAAGAATTCATAGAGAGTCCCTTTAAAACTTCAAGAAAAATAGCCAAGATTGCAGCGTTTGATAGCCGAAATGAAGTAATAAATCATGTAAAATGTAAAGGCCACAACATCCTCTGAACCCTTCACACTCGTAAATGGACACTCTTCTTCAGTGTCAAACATTTGCGTTTAATTCAGTAAACCTACTTTACGGCCTTAACTAACTAACAATTTCTATAAAATATAATTGGAGCCCACATAACACCATGCGTAAAAATGCCTATATTTTCGATAGAAATAATTAAACGGGTCAAACACATTTCAGAAAAAGGTCACTATTGTGCACAATACAATAAAAGTTAATGACCAAGGTAGGTACATACATATCACGTTTTTTTTATTTAAGTTAAATATTGAAAAAATATACCTATCACACTTATAAGAGTTATAAGGGTGAAGCATAAAGATTTGCTTTTGATTCTCTTAACTTTTCAATGTCTACAGGAGAGACACGAACGAGTTAAGCATACATTACTTAATAAAATTACTAGTGGCTCTATAAGCGTTACCTCATACCGAACCCCCCAGCACTTGCCATTTTGAAAAAAAAAAGTGAATCAAAAAGAAAATCCACATCTATACCTAATTATCACATCTGCTCACAAAATTTCAGGCGAATTGTGAAGGAGAACATTCGGACATACGAAATCATTTTTTCTCAAGCTAAAACTTTCTCGCGCTTCGCGCTCGCTCGGTGAAAAATAATTCCGCAGTGCCATTGCGTATCGTTTTCATATTTTTATCGTTTTTTGCTTTATTTACGCCATCCATGGCTTAATTTCTACATTATTATATTTGTTATTGCTTAAGTGAGCTATTTACATTTGACTACTCGCGCCCCCTGGCAGCAGCGTAAATAGTACGGGAGCGAAGTTAATTAAAAAACCCGGCCAATGTGCAAGTCGTAAGTCCTAACCACGTATTGATGGTTCCGTATAGGTACCATTCGCAAAGTTATAAACTATGAAAGCACCTGACAAATTCTTAATGAAAAGATAAACAGGTGGATTCAAGAACACACTTTGGCGGTGAGTAAACTATATTGCCCCCCTTATTTTACAGTTTTCTGAATTTTCCTTGCAGTTGAGCTATAGGTATATTATAACTTTTATAAGACAAATGCTACGTTACGAGGTCAACGGGAATGCTCTATCCTCGCGAGTGTTGTTTTGACATGCAACATAGACAAGCGTATTGCTTTGACATAAAACTTTGTTTTTTTTTTACTCACCTAGCTCGAAAATATATTATTACAGATGTCAGGACAAAAAAAACTATCTTACATTTGTAATAATGCCATTTGATATACATATAAATATATTGTGTAACATCTTTCGTCATTTTCAGTTATGTGGTTTATGCTATCTTACTTTTTTGCTAGCTGTTTTATTCTAGGGAGGTCGCAGTGCTAACCTAACCTAACCCATTTTTTCAAGGTTTTCGATTCTGCGGGGGCCGCAGTTCTACCATAGCTAAAATTTTTTTTTGCAAGGTATTATATTCTACGGGAGGTCGAAGTTCTAACCTAACCTACCCCAACTTTTGCTAGGTACATACCTACCTATCGTTGTGCGGAGTTGCAGTTCTAACCTAACCTAACCCATTTATGTCATGCAACTAATTATGCCAACACAAATAATTATGTGATGTCACTTGTTAGAACAAATAATATGCTTTAAAGTATGTAATAATTATGACTATATATATTCGGCGAAGTGCAAAAAATGCCCATTAATCCGTTTGATTTCGGGATAATCCAAACTAGTGGGATTTGAAAGTAGGTAGGTATTAAAGTAAATGGATTTCTCTATTGAGAAAAGGATAGTATTTGAGATCTTTTGATGTGCGCACCGAAAAGTGAGACTTTCCGGTACATTAACTATTCAAGAGGACCCTCGCTTAATCTTTTTCTTAGTTGGAAAGAAACCAATACATTGATATCCGGCACACACAAATGGGCTTTTGGTTATTATAAGTATAATACTTATATGCTCGTATTTTTATTCGCATACAATTTGTTATTAGTCTTCACGGAATTTGAAAGTAAATGCGACTACAGAAATTGTATAGTTAGCAGTTTGATTTTTGTTAACCATAAATGTGTCTGCTGCACCGTAGCACTTAAACTGGTGCATCGATTTGGATGAATCAGAATCAGAATCATTGCATTTATTCGGTTGAGTTTTTTTATTTGAAAGCAGGTTTTCTAGCGGTGGTTAATATTAAGCATGTTTTATCTGAATCTTTTAGTCTGTTTCAAGGTCATCAGCTCTTTTGTTAGTTGCTGTGGGGGAGTTTAAAGATTTCAATTTATGTTATTTGTTCTGTTTGTTGCTATAAAAGAAATTAAAAAAAATTGTCGTAAACGAACATAAAAATTTCAACTAACTCTGTCTACGGTTTTTGAGATGCCGGCTGTAAGGTTTGTATTAAGAGTATAGCGCATTAATCATCCATCAATTACACTAATTATGATAAAGGGTTGAAAAAAATCATCATGTATACCTGTTGATCTGCCTGGTCTTGCCTGGCCTGTGCGTACTGCCTGGCCTGTGCGTACTGCCTGTACTGCATGTACGGGTCCCAGGCGTAATGTGCTGAAGACGCCACCACCAGCGCGCTAAGTAACTGTAACAAAAAAAAAACAGGTGTCAGGTACTTACTAGTTTAGTCAAACAATAAATTACACAGTTCATGCAAAAATAATACAATATTAAAACATCTTGTGCTATATCAAAACCTTTCGCTACACCAAGATCTGCATTTTTAATAAAATTAAAGTGTGTAGCCTTAACAGTTTTCTTTTTGCTACTCCACCGGCTACGTAAAACTAAACATATGCAACGCACCATCCTCCTTCGCTTTACACTAAAGGGGCTTAACACACACACACACTTGCTTGTATAATTTTACAAACAAACGTCGTACTTATTTGTAAAATGTTGAAAATGTGCCATAAAAATGTAGACAAATATTACGTACTATCATATATTAATTTTATTATAAATGTTCATTTTTCAGCGTCCATAAGAAGCTGCGTCACCTTTTTTTTTTTAAAAAAACCTTTAAAATAAAGGATGACTCACGCTAGAACGGTCCGGGCCGGGGACGTGGCTTCCGACACTTATTTTTCTATGACAGCTTCAATAGGTGGAATTTGAACACTACCAAAAGCTGGAACTAAAACGATTGAACCCCTTTTGCTTTGCGCCTTGTCATTAGAGTAACAACATTTCGTAGCTTATCGTAACCAACTAACAAGAACGCCGCACGCACTTTGACTTCATGCCCGAGTAGGTACCTACCCAATGACGCCTCGCGAACTAGCCTGCGTCCTATAGATAGTGGCCCGTGAAGTAGCCACTCCATCACGGAGTAAGCTGGTGTGAAATCATGTGGTGCCTTCTGATAGTGCGGTGGTGTACGTCGGGACCATGGGCATATGATTATTAAAGTATATAAATGATTTAAACGACAAGAAGGCATTCGGATGCGTACCTATTTTCAGGAAAAGTTTAATAAAATATTGTTTTACTGTTTGTTGCCTGCTCTTTGAACCGTTTAAATATATATTATGACAAGTTGATTCTTATATTCGGCCTAGTGAATGATAAAGACAGCTAGTAATCATATAACAATTAAAACTTTCGCGTTTTGAATACATATTAAATCATATTTATAACCGGGTGGAAAAACCTGTCTCGAAACGTCGGAAATAAAGGTAACAATAGTACATTGTGCAACGTGGGGGGTAAGTTTAATATTGAACGAGAGTCTATATAATTAAAAACTCGAGTAACAATATTCTTACTCCCGGAGTTACACACAATGTTTTTCATCACACTTGCGAAGAGAAAAATAAATTTTAAGGGAAATCCTTCTTAAATACATTCCATACATTCGTCGGCCACTTTAAAAAAAATCGGCAGTTTAGGCATCGAAGGCACAGACCCATCGGCATTCAGCCACAATTGAAAATTGTGTAAAAATATTTGAAACGGCTATTAAATTAATCAAGTTAAATATTTTAAAGCATAAACAAAAATAATAATTTATAAACGTCAGTATTTTCAAAGTAAAACTCATTTATACCTACCTACTAGTTTCGTATGAATTTATGACATAATAAAAAAAAACTAGTGAGTTACCTATAGCTTTATTTTTTCAGGATCCATAACTCCCGCGGGAACAATATAGGCCTTTGTCCTTCAAATAAAATCTTAAATAAGAAATAAGAATGAAATAAGATCTTTTTCGAGCAAGTGTGATGTAAAATAAATTTGCAGGTCTATCGAATTTATCGGAATCAGTTTACTTCATAATTGACACGGCATTGGCGTGGTCTCAGTACTACAGTACTGTAATTGTAAACCGAGATTTAACTTCATTTCAATGGTATTATTTAAGCTTAATACTTATATGACATTTCAGTATTAAGCAGATTTTAGATAAATAATAAATACTACACAGATCGAAACGAAATAAAGCCGATTTAAAGTTTTAAATCTTTACTGATCGCTGGCATGATAAATATTCAAACAAGAAAAGCAAGTTTCCAGGTCAAATTGGCTTAGCTATTTGAAATTTGAACCCGCGCCAAAATGGAAGTGGTTTTATAAAGCGAAGGTACCATTTGGAAACAAACACGAAAATGGAAGTGAAAAACAAAAAAAAGTAATTAGTCCGAAATCCTGGAACATGCTTCCCCATCTCTAACTGTTGGACATTGTGTTCAACAAATATAAAAAAACCATCATAAAACTTTCAAATAATTCATTTATTTATTCATGATCTATTTAAACATGCTCAGTGCAGCCGCTTATTTATTAGTTTGAGATATCTCGTAAATAGAAAGGGTATCTTGGTAAAAGGACGTAAGTGCCGCAAAATAGTCGCAATTGTTTGCACATAGACATTATGCGTATACTTGCAGTGCAGTGTAGCTAGGAAACAAATGTTATGTATTATCTAATTTATAGCACTCAAGTATTTTAGACCCTAGCCCTGTGGATGCCGTCTTAAAGCTGGTATTGTACTCGTATATCTTACGCATTGTTGGTCTACTCGTATTTTCTCGTTACGTTCAAGACACGGCGGCAGCGGTATATTACGAACGGCAGCGATGTTTCCTTTCCTCTGATTTCAGCTTTCAATCTCGTGTAAGGCATCTTAGCTTTAAAGGATTTTTCGTTACGTTAAAATAATGCAATGTCATAAAGTTTATTCGCTGACATGATTGGGTGACAAACCTTGATATATATTCATGGATGTAAGTAAAGGGAGGTAGATATGGTACCAGGCGCACGATCGTGAGCCATCAAATATAGGTTCCGGAACCTATATTGAGTTAGTCGTACAGGTGACGCCAATGTGTCAACATTGTCACAACCATCTAGAAAATTATACGAAAAAATGCCGTGTTGCGCCTTTTTCGACTGTTTTAACAGCTCGAAACATAAAAACAAATCGCACGGAATCACTTTCCATTCGTAAGTACTGTTATAACATTTAAAAACATTATTATTTGTAAATAATTTTAAAATTATCTTTGTTATTGAGTGAGAGAGATAGCTAAATAATGCATTACCCATGTGAGAAACACGTTTATCCGAGTGTCAAAACTGTCAACTAGGCATGCCCGCTTCAGGAACAAGCTGCAGTTGTATAATCTCTTCCCAAGCGTGTCTTTTCGGTCGAACCATTTCAAGGGAAACCTCGAGATCCCTACTGCCTATGCGTAACCAGAGATCATATCTTTATACTGGTTTTTTGCGGCGCTACGTAAGTTTAACATGGCGAATACTTGACCAGGGTTTCAGAAGTATAAAACGAGGGTCAATTTCATGCTTTAAAATATGATACTCAATGATTCGATATTAATCTCAGTGCAACTCGCTCGCTCATATATTTGCGTGAGAGAGACGGACTAAGATTAGATAATATCAAATCGAGATATTTAAAAAAAATCTAAATAACTTAATGTCACCTTAAGACGACAATGTAAGAAGTATGTAAGTCTCGCCTACACATCTGTATGTGTTATAAGTTTATCTCTATTGTACCTCGAGCAATACGTAAAATATAGGGGTCTCGCTTGCACAGTTGTGTTAACTGTATTCGGTTATCCCTGTTGCTCGTTGTGCACATATACATTATAACGGTGTGTAGTATTTGCAAATGTGTGGGTGCTGGACCAGATTTTAGTTTTGTCAACTATTAACGTCACATATCTACCCCTTTTTATCTATGTATATATTTAGATGAAAATATCATTATTTGACAGTTAAAGTTTCCATGGAGTCGAATTTTACCAGCGATATGCAGAACTTCTTCTACAAGGCGGATACAACCCGCAAGCGAGCTCAAGTTTTTCATCGGAAATTAATAGAATGAAATCACTAATCAATAAGTTTAATATTAAAAGTTTTTTTAAATTAAGAAAATGCCGAATTATCTCCACTCTTTATGGAATGAGTAGGTAAACACATTTTCTCAACATTAAAAAAGTGGTCAAAAACGCATGTTCCCGTCCGTATTTTTTCACCGTGAGCAGAATAATATCACAACAGCATAGTAAATCTTTTCGCAGCGTGGTTACGTTGTCGGATATAGGCTGATATATAGTATTGTTGCCTGCTGCCCATTTGACCTGCATTTATTGTTGCGAAAAATATAAGTACCTACTTTGTCATCATTTTAACTCCGATTAACCACTTAATCATACACATTTTTTTACACACACAAGTAAATTATTCTAAACTAAATTAAACTACGAATTAAATATAAAAAAACCTCACTAAAGTCTCCTGCTTTCGGAATGCCCCTTTGTACCGTCAGACTTAAATGCTGGGCAAAGAAAGAGCCTGCTCTGTGGTCGCCTGAGACACCTATTAGTCGGACCGATACTTCTTTTATGATTTTTTTTATGTCGGTCGACCATGGACCCAGTGTTGCTCTTGCAAGCGCCACAAACTCGTACTCGTTCATTAGGAAAGCGTATTTGCGGCGCTTGAGAGTCTAGGCCTGGTCCGCGGCGGTCCCGGGCTTCCGAGCCGACCCTTCTACGTGGGACGGGGCCAGCGTATCAACGCAGGTAGCATCCCACGCTAAAGGACGGCCAAGGCTCCAAGGAATCAGAGTGCAGCCGTTCGGTTTCTTGCCGTTGGTGGCAGAGAGGACTGACGGCTCTGTATTCGCGGGTAAGGAAGTGGTGCTAAGAGCGCGGCGGATCAGCGGGGCTAAGATGGACGGCTGTTTATCATTTGTCACCATACCTGTCACGCTCTAACAAGTACGTAAGTGCGAAAGTGACGCATGATATGACAAGTGACAAAAACGCGACCATGATACCGGTGCTGGTCATTTAGAGTGGCATGTCGGTAAAGTCGCCCTGCACTTATTTGGCGACCGTGCCGTCCCAGTGCATCCACCGACTGGGTGCATCGACTACACGCGTGTGGCTGGCATACCTTAAATTAAACCCAGGCGGAGGCAAACAGTGATTCGCAAGACTGGTGGCTCTAGGGTAGAGCCACGGTTTCGCGACGGAAGCGCGTGCAGCCAATGCCCAGATTCCACTTAATTAGGTTTTACTACATACAGTGGTCAGATTTGTGCAGTTTAGAAATAATTGATACTACTTAAAAGACAAATGTTTGTACCTACTAGTGTATTTTTCAGCCTGATTTAAGCGTTTATTTTTAAAAACATATTTATTTGTTGTGACTATAAAACAAGTTATTCAGCAATAATGATAAAAATAAATTCACCCACACCATCCCCGGTAACACCTAGGTAGGTACGTGAACAAAATTGCTGAATATTTCACAAGTTATTTTTACCGTTCAAAATTCACTTTTAAATCATCACTATTTTTTTGGGATTTTTAATTTAAAATTTTAATTTTGTATTAATTTTTAATAACGCATGCACTAGTTTTGTGTAATTCACTTGTAATATAAAATAAAAACTCACATATGCCTGAATAACACACATCGTTGCTAGTTCCCCGGTGTCACAAGTAAAAGTAATGTCACAATAGCCAGCTCACCATTTTATAGTCTATCATAGTACGTTCCAATTTTAGGTAACTCCCTATCATTTTATTTTTCATCACAATCCAGTGAACAAGATCGATCAGCTCAATGTAACCAAACTATTTGATAGTTCTACGTTATTTGGACAAGTTATTATATCATCGATGCTTGTGAATGTGACATAAGTGAGTTTTCACCATGTTTTAAGATACATTGCTCGATATATATCGCGCTTACTATTCTATATAGATTGTGGCGCAGTAATGGATTTTGTAGACTAAGAAATTCGCTTTATCAGGTTACTTTTATAATACGTAGTGTTCATTGTGGTTTTATCTTACCTTTTTTTGTTTATTTGCCTCTGACCGAATGAACTGCTTCAAAGTGAGTGTAGGTACTTAAAAATGTATGAATGTACGGAAGGATTTTGCAGCAGGTATTGCAATGTGAAAGTGTTTGCATAATAATGTGACATCGCGGTGGGTTACATTAATTTTTTAAATAGGTACTATTTATGTATTTCCGCAGATCAATCATCTGCAAAGATGCATTGATGATAATGATGGATACCAATAGATATTGAAATCGGTTGTTTGTTGCAATTAGCTCTTAATTATTCTGGTAGTTTAAGATAGGCTTTAAAAGAGCCGATAAAATTAAATTTGTTTTTGTAGTTGAACTTTCATAAGGTTGGTTATAATGCTTTCCATAATATTTTTTATCCGGCAGATATTTACTTTTATTTTTTACTTACAAACTAATTAAAAGATAAACTGCACGTCAAATGGCGGCAAAGAAAACTTTTTCCACGCATGTCACGCATCCGTAGTTTTTTTTAAATTCAGAGACAAACTAGAGTGAAGGTCGATTGCCATATCGTTCGATACCAACATTACCAACTAACAAGCGAGATTTCTCAAATTTGTACGCAATTGACATTTCATTTCGAATAAAACGTCATCTCGACTGATATTAGAATAGATTAGAAGTCAAATCAAATTTCTTTGTTTTTCAGAGATGTTCGAAATTTGAATAAGATAATGTTATCGAAATCGATGATATTATTTAGCATAGAGTAACTTATACTAGAGTGGTACTGTCATTGTAAATTTTGTAACCCCAGTAAATTCACTGCCATCTGTCGACACACTTTAAAAATAAAAATAAATATTTATAAAAATACGATAAAATGTATTTAAATATGGATAAATCCATTTTTTTATTTGCATTAATTATTTTTATGATTTTGACCCATGTTCTTTCACCGATATGCGTTAAAATTGTTAAATAACAAACGAAACCGTCAACGCCATCTATACGACAGTAAGCCAAAGCTAGTAGCGTCCTCTGAACGAGAATCAAATTTTCTTGATTTTCGAGGCACGTTTTTTCCTTAGACTGTATACATCTATTACGGAGTTATATCTATCTTTGTTATTTAGCAATAATAACATTTTCACAGATAAAAAATTTGCTGTAACAAAACAGTTTATCTTAATGTTGGCCATTATTTACGGATTTTGAAGGCATCATAGAGGGTATTTATGATATGTCATATGTGTGTGGATAAATGAATTAACATACGTACAGTCGCCACCAGATATATCGGAGCGGCCAAGGCGCTCACAAATATGTGAACACGTCTCTATTGCCAAGGCGTTAGAGAGCGTGCTCAGATATTTTTGAGCACTGCCCGCTCCGATATAGATTGATGGCGATCGTACAATATTGAAAATGGAACTCTATTAAATTATTAATATCTAATTATATAATTATTACATAAAAAAATATGAATATCTCCGTGATCACGGAGTGGAATGGTCACTGTAGTAAAACCGAGGGTTAATTATTACTGGTCAGTACCTAATGGTAGTAATGTTAAAGGTGCGTCATCTCATCACGGGCGCCGTTCAGTTGTCACACAAACAAATTGTAATAGTTTAAAGTTGCATACCTACATACAAAATACTCGTACGAACTCGGGTTCCTGATATTGAACGATTTGCATAAAAACAGAATCACTCCATAAAATAATAACGTTCAATTAACTAAATATGTACCTACTCGTTTATCATATAAGAATATTTGATATATCGTTTAGTTTGATTAATCTCTACTTTCATAATATGCATTTAGTGTAAAGATTAAAACATACAAAACAGCTTTTATACTTCTTTGCATGTACCTACATGTCCGTCTTCAGTTGGTCATAACATACGATTTGCAAACATAAACTGAACATTGCTTCAGCGAGGTAAGTTTGTTAGTTATTTATCTTTTGCCCCGCAGAGCGGGAATAGAAGCTCAGTGGAACTGAGGGCCTACCGCGATTGCGAACCACGTTCGACGTGTTGCCTCCCTGTTACACTTACGTACGAATTTTCAAGTGCGATAAAGAGGCAACACGTCGAACGTGGTTCGCAATCGCGGTAGCCCTCTGGGCTTCGTCAATTTTTTTGCGGGTCCTGGCTGTATTTGTAATAAATCATTTGATGACGTCACCGAATGTTAATTTTTTTATGTTATACGAGGAAAACGAGCAGACGAATCGCCTGGTGGTAAGCGATTACCGCCGCCCATGGACTCCTGCAACACCATTATGCAACGTGAAGTTATGCAAATTGATAACATATCATTATATTTAGGGTTTTTTACTGTTTTTTAATATTATAACCACCGTAACAATTAAACATAAAATAAGGCCTGTGCATACAGATGAGTCAGGATTAAGTAAACTTAAATACTCTGTCCAAATTGTAATATTGTATACATGTTTAATCATTGAAAAAATAAATAAATAATAAAATGCAGCTTTATTTTTTGCTTTATCTATTTTATTACAAATAAGTATACCGTAATTTCAATTTCAATTATTTAATGCAGACAAAGGCCCATATAATTTATTAGTAATACAATTAAATTAAGGAGATAATATGCTATTGTTAGTAAAGACACATTAAATTAGAAATAAAAATATACATAAGATTTAATTATTTATATAATGAAGACTGCCACATTCCAAACACTACCGCTGTACATGCAACAGCATCCAGTGATGTTGGTAATAGCATAGTGAATAACTAGTGCAACATCGGCCTCGTTTTTTGTCGACAAAGTGCAAAGATCTGCAAAAAATAGTCAAGTCCCACGACGCGTGGTGTAAAAAGAGCAAAACAAACCCGTACCAAGCGTTACATAATTAGAATAGGCCAAGAGGCATTAAACTACATATATTCTAGACTTTCGCGGCCACGACTGCGAGAATGAAGAGCCTTATTGGTCTTTATCAGTCTATTATTATATGAAAGAGATTCTGGTTGAAGAAATTACTTATTTAGCCAGAAATGTCCTTGTTGACAGTGACACATAATTTCCATAACAAATCCAGGTTAAATTCATACTGTTATTATAATCAGAATAAGCCTCAAGTTCTATTTTTGAATCTGCTATGGAGATTATCATTTGCGATTTTTTTTTTGTAGTCATGGTCGTGTTTTATTAATATATGTGTTAGGTATAATATTTTTTCTTAGAATGTTAAAAACACCCGCACGAAGGGTTAAGTAGCATTGTCTATTGTGTTTAGTATTTGTTGTTATAGCGGCAACAGAAATACATCATCTGTGAGAATTTCAACTGTCAATTAGCTATCACGGTTCATGAGATACAGCCTGGTGACAGACAGACGGGCAGTGGAGTCTTTGTAAGAGGGTCCCGTTTTTATTGGGTGGTCTCAGTAAACACGATTAATGTTTATGTACACACGAGACAGCAATGAAAATTTCGACATTGTTTAATTGTGTTTCATTGTATCGATGCTGCAATGCATTACTATGTACGACACCGCCTCTTAGCCTATTAAAGAGAAGCCAAAGCATTCTAATCATGCCATCTCTAACATTACCAGATGAACAACAATCACTACGGTTAACCAGTACAATGGTCTTCCGGTAAAAGGAATACATCTTACATAACTAAAAGTATACTTTTTTTACAATAAGCATACATACTTCAAAGAGTACCTGTACTTTAGACGCAAAAAACAAAGCTCCACCAAAAATGGTGACAATAGTAAGTTGAACGGGCCAATATTGTCCAAGTGAGATGAAATCGACATTGTTAAATTGGTCTCAAGCGCAAATGACCTAAATAAGTACTTGAGTCGGTTCACCTTATTAGTTCTTGAATGAGTTAAATTTTCTTCTTAAAGTCAGAATAGGTAGATATGAGGAACAAATATTCTCATAGTAATAATAAGTAAGCTCAAAAGAGAAAAAGAAAGAGTTGGAAAGAGAATACTAGTGACGAACTTGCGGATTTACTAAAAGAAATAAATTCTTTATCGCCAACAGCCTAATAAAGTGTATACTATACCTAATAATATTAATATACTGTTTCCTTACAAAGATATAATAGTTGTGCGTAATATGGCAACACGCGCCTATGTCAACAAGTTTAATCTGTATAGTATTTCACAATCACAATGTAATTTTTAGAGATTTGGCATTTTAAGGTAGGGGTTGATTTGGTAGGTTTTAATTTAATGGGGTTGGCAACTGTCAAAGGTTTGCAGAGATAGCGCCATCATAGCTTGCCCCTTTTTCTATGAGATTTGGCTTAAAGGGCTGGCATCCAGGGCATTAAAAAAACAAAAATTTGACACAATTCTAGGGATTCACCTCAGAATAATGACTAAAGCATAGAAGTCGGGCAAAAATGCTTCGCAAATATGTATACCCGTACTTTACTTCCTTACGAATTAGATAATGTGCCGAAAAGAGATGCATATATGCTTGTTATTTCTCATTTACGTACGGTGTTATAAGTTTGATAATTTGCTAGGGATGTAACTGTGTCGACTTTTTATATCGATAAATTATGCATAAGTTTATGTGCCGTGTAAAGTAATAATCACGAAATTGGCAAATTGATAATAGTCTGGCTAATGAAAGTTGAACCTGAAAAAACGCGGCAATTTCAAGAAATCTGTAGCAGGCGGCTCGTTGAAATGAAATGAAATGAAATGCGTGGAATACAAGGATTGCATAACTTTTACACTTTTCATAATTTTCATATTCTAAAAATCATTAAAAAGTATAAAAATTATGCAATCCTTGGAATCAAAATGCCGCCTGATATGAGGATTAATGCATGTACCTAATATAGCTTTTATCTCATTTGCAGTCTACCACTCAGAACCGTCTAACTATACCTCTCGTTTTTTTATCATTAGAAAGAAGGCGAGCGATCTTAACGTGTCGTTTTATCGAAAAACACTTTAAAAATAAGTCACAACAAATATAATATACGATCATTTACATACTTTTGCTTTCATAAGTAAAATATTGTTATATTTATACAAAAACTTGTCAATAAAAAGACACGTGGAAATGGTTTACCGTTTTTTCTAATGCTAAAAGACTAAGTATAGTTTCTAGTCATGTACAGTCAGCAGCAGAGAAAAGGCACCCCCCTGCATACAAAGTTCTGTAAATTAGTATGGACGTGGGGTACCTTTTCTCTGCAGCTGACTGTACCAAATAGGAAATAATAAAAAAAAACGTTCGTGTAATATTTTTTTATTATTTAATAATAGGGAATATTACGCGAAACTCGGCGTAGGTGGCGCCACTATCACAATCTGAGGGTCTATCGCGAAACAAGAAAATCGAACTTTCGTTATCTAACATCTCTGTCACTCTTGCGTATTCGAGCGATAAAGAGGCAGCTAGATAACGAAATTTCGGATTCGAGTTTTCCGGTAGGTCCCCTGAAAACTTGTCAAAAACCTGTTAAAGGTACAGTATGAATAAGTTACTCTACGGTGCACTAAAAAAGCTAGTGCTGCACTCTGGTGGCAGAACATTGCTGTAATATCCCCTATTCCTCGTCCTTTGGAAATCTGAAATAAAAAGTTGAGTTTTGTGACCAACAATATTAATAAAAGGAACATTCATCAATGATCATTAATGTCTTTTTTATTAGGGTTCCGTACCCAAAGGGTAAAAACGGGACCCTATTACTAATACTTCGCTGTCCGTCTGTCTGTCACCAGGATGTATCTCATGAACCGTGATAGCTAGACAGTTGAAATTTTCACAGATGATGTATTTCTGTTGCCGCTATAACAACAAATACTAAAAAGTACGGTCCCCTTGGTGCGCGCGTCCGATCCGCACTTGACCGGTTTTTAGTATTAAACTATAGTCTGGCAAACACGATTTTATTGTCTGAGCGTACACATATTTTTGAGACTTTGGGAATGTATATATATTTATGCCCTTGACTGAAAATGAGACAGTCCTGGGCCAAACTATAAGAAAGCTGTAAATGTCGATAGGTTATTGATCTGAGGTCGATACATCACTATGCCAAAAATATAACCTTTCATACTTAGCAGAAAAGTTCGAAAATATATGCAAAAATCTATATAGACTTGAATGCAAGTAATAATTACATAAACAACATATCGATTTCTATGTTTAGGGTCAGGTCCTATAAATAAATTTCTTTAAAATTGAACAAAACTCACCAATTAAAGGTTATCGGTTCGTGCGTATTTTATTTTCTTCCTGTATGCGATTTACAGCCCTCGATCACACAAGACATTATCACAAAGGGAACTTCAAACCATTACAAATAAAAACTCAGCACGTTTTCCAACAATCTTTCAGGAATAGCAAAAATATAATTAAAATAAACCAAGATGACCGCTGAAACATCCCGAAATATTTCAACTAAAATAATACGACTATGTCAAGTTGTTACAGTTGACACCTACCTGTGAAATAACGAACATATATTTTATTTGGCTGGATAATATTATAGAACCACATAGGACCATTTGACATTTCCCTCAGTTTATCTTATGACAATACTGAAAAAAACGAAAGAACTTGCGGATTGTTGTCTCACTCACTCATAGACAAAAAGTAATAACGTGTTGTGAATACGATATCTTTTACCAAGCTTTTATTTTTGCCCGGCTTCTTTGCTTTAGTCATTATTCTGAGGGATTCACAGGGCAGGGCAGGGCTATGCTGGCGCCATCTGCTAATTATTTCGACCGGCCAACCCCATTGTATGGAGATGACACCAGGTGTCAACGCACAAAATATCTCCGATAGAAAACCTCAGAATAATAACTAAAGCATGGAAGCCGGGCAAAAATGCTTCGCAAATATGTATACCCGTCCTTTACTTCCTTACGAATTAGATGTGTCGAAAAGAGATGCATATATGCTTGTTATTCCTCATTTTTGTGGGGTGTCACAAGTTTGATAATTTGCTAGGGATGTAACTGTGTCGAATTTTTATATCGATAAATTATGCACAAGTTTATGTGCCGTGTAAAAAAATAATCACGAAATTGGCAAATTGATAATAATCTGGCTAATGAAAGTTGAACCTGAAAAAACGCGGCAATTTCAAGAAAATCGTAGCAGGCGTCTCGTTAAATACAAGGATTGCATAAATTTTATACTTTTTATAATTTTCATATTCTAACAATCATAAAAAGTATAAAAATTATGCAATCCTTGTAATCAAAGAGCCGCCTGATATGAGGATTAATGCATGTACCTAATATAGTTTGTTTTTTAATAATGATGTTAAATATAATTCTGAACGCACAAGTTGAGTCGATGCAATTTCAAAACGCATCATTGACATTTCATACTTCAGAAATGTCAACATTGTCAACAAAATTTTTACTTAAAAACTTCTCACGTAAAAATACAGAATTTCCAGTTTTTTGTTATAATATCGTAAAAAAAAGAGTGATTTTAGTGATGAAGATGATCTAACGCCTGTGGATGTTGCACTTTCCTCGCTATAGTGAGGTGAAAAGTTTTGTGTTATACACGGGTGCAAATGTATTTTACATCTCGTGTGTTGAAACACTTGCTACGCTCAGGATTCTATTTTAGAACCACTCGCTTCGCTCGTGGTTCAACTATAGAATCCTTTCGCTTGCTCGTGTTTCAATTCCACACTCGCAGGTAAAATACAACTTTGCACCCTTGTATAACAAATGACTATTATCTCATTTGCAGTCTACCACTCAGAACCGTCTAACTATACCTCTCGTTTTTTTATCATTAGAAAGAAGGCGAGCGATCTTAACGTGTCGTTTTATCGAAAAACACTTTGAAAATAAGTCACAACAAATATAATATACGATCATTTACATACTTTTGCTTTCATATGTAAAATATTGCTATATTTATTTAAAAAAATTGTCAATAATAAGACACGTGGAAATGGTTTACCTTTTTTTATAATGCTTAAAGACTAAGTACTTATAGTTTCTAGTCATGTACCAAATAAGAAATTAAAAAAAAAACGTTTGTGTAATATTTTATTTTATTTAATAATAGGGAATATTACGCGAAACTCGGCGTAGGTGGCGCCACTACCACAATCTGAGGGTCTATCGCGAAACAAGAAAATCGAACTTTCGTTATCTAACATCTCTGTCACTCTTGCGTATTCGAGCGACAAAGAGGCAGCTAGATAAGGTAGGTCCCCTGAAAACTTGTCAAAAAATGAATAAGTTACTCTACGGTGCACTAAAAAGCTAGTGCTGCACTCTGGTGGCAGAACATTGCAGTAATATCCCCTATTCCTCGTCCTTTGGAAATTTGAAATAAAAAGTCGAGTTTTGTGAGATAGGTAAACCAACAATATTAATAAAAGGAACATCCATTAATGATCATTAATGTCTTTTTTATTAGGGTTCCGTACCCAAAGGGTAAAAACGGGACCCTATTACTAAGACTTCGCTGTCCGTCTGTCTGTCACCAGGCTGTATCTCATGAACCGTGATAGCTAGACAGTTGAAATTTTCACAGATGATGTATTTCTGTTGCCGCTATAACAGCAAATACTAAAAAGTACGGAACCCTTGGTGCGCGCGTCCGACCCGCGCTTGACCGGTTTTTAGTATTATACTATAGTCTGGCAAACACAATCTGTCAATAAGTAAGAACAAAGAAAACTATAGGTACAGTCGAAGGCAAAAATATCGATCCAGACAAATGGCTCAAAAATATGTGAACACGACTTTATTGTCTGAGAGTACACATATTTTTGTACGGTAAGATTCTATTCTGAAGCTAATTAAATGACTGCTTAACCAATAATATTATCTTTGATATCAAAGAGAAATGTTGCCGACTCCGCCTCGCCACAAATCACATAAGCCCGATTTGGCCACCCCTGTCCAGCGAATTTAATAAGGGTTTATACCGTTTCTTGTCGTATTTGATTTGTAAACTTGTAAAGTAAATAACCTTTTAGTTAACTGAGGATTGTATATTGTCTCATGATTGCTCAATTGAGCAGCTGCGGAATAAATGTGGTGAATTTTTATTTTTACATAAAAACGATTTTTCACGGACATTCATGGCGTTGAACTATCACTAGAGCGGGTCGATAGAAACGCTCCATGATAAAGATATGATTACACTACGCCCAGATGTTTCGCTTTACGAATCATGTGTAATTGCGGTTCGCATAGTACGTTTTTTTGTGTAATATGGTTTTGTTCGCACACCGTAAATTTCCTTGTAGTATTTGTCCGAAATCGTTATTGTTAGTCGGGAGAATTAAGTAAATTTTGTCTTAATTTTTTGCTTTACGTCGAGCTCCCAGGACGAAATGTGTACCTTATTAAGCACTAATTAAATACAAGTCTAATTTTTAAATAAAAATGTAATACCAAACAAACTGTAATGTTGTATTTATAATAAACGATACGGTCCTTAGGTACAAAATTTTATTTGATAAACAAATAAATGAGGAATATTCATTTTTTATTTTCATTTTCACGTGGCACGTGTTACGAATGGACGAGGTCAGAGTACCCAAACGCCTTCTAGAAGGCCGACCGGAGGGCCGCAGAGGTAAACGTAAGCCCAAGCTTAGGTGGCTGGACGTCGTATACCAAGACATAAGGACCTTAGGAGTGAAAAGTTGGAGAAGGAAAGCCACAAATAGATCGGACTGGAGAGATTTGCTTGACCAGGCTAAGGCCCACACCCGCGGCTGTAGTGCTTCAGAATCTTCAGATGATGATGTTTCGACTTTCGATTTATTTTGTTCCTAGCCAGGCAGCTCGATAATATTACACACATAAAATTATTATATTCAAAATGAATAAATAAGTGAAAGTGATAAGGAATTATGCTTTCCATGGAACCCTGTATGTACGATTAAATAAATCCTGAACCGCTAGTGTAAATTTCATTCGATAGCGCGACGCAAACGCGTACGTCTCGTCACGCTATCAAATGATATTGACTTATTTATTTATTCCTTTTCGTAACTATACATCTCCTTTTTTTATACTGGGCGTGTTTGATTACTGGGTATGTACCTTTGAGGTACATATATTGAAAATTGTAAATTCAATCCTGAAAAAAAATCCGAGACAAAATTTTAGATTGACTTCACTGAAATATTTGAATTGCTCACTTTTACTAATATTTGCAAGTTAGCCAATTGAAAAATACCCAACGGGAACAACCCGCCAATTAACAGAACAAGGAAAATTGTTTTTCGCACAATAGCGTTAGCAAATTAATCCAATTTGCGCATCAAAGCGCTACCCATAGAGATCCATGTTTGCTATTGTTTAGCGCGCTGAATTTCCGCCAGGGTAATCATAAATGTTGGGTCTATATTCTCACAATGCTTAAATTTAATTGAAATTGAAGTTGTTTTTAGAAAAAAGCCTACCTATAGTATGATTATTCTCAAATGATTTTAACACCTAAGACCCTAATCTGTTAAACAAAAGCCATTGTTTCTTTTAAGCGAGTGGTGGGCTACCGTGTCTGAGCGCGTGCCAAAGCAACAATGTCGTTTAAAAAGCGGCCTACCTGGGCAGCGTTGTGTAAAAAACCGGAGGAACTGAAGAGGACATCGCTCCTAGAATGGCCAAAGCCAAGAAACCTTCGCACAGCTTCGTCCCATATGGCGGTCTCGAAAACTGACGAGAGGAGTAAAATTGAAAATTTTCCGATCGAACGTGAAACGCTAGGCAGATTTCCAAAACTGACGTTTTACGTGTCAACTCGCGTAAAGGATGACTCACGCTAGAATGGTCCGGGCCCGGGACTCGTTACTCGTCGTTCCGATACTTATTGTTATATGACAGGAGATCGGTTATCCCTTAATGCTATCATAGAATACTGAAGTAACGGGTGCCCCGGCCCGGGCCCGGACCGTTGTGGCGTAAGTGATCCTTAAAGGTTACATTTACAACTACAGCAGCGTCATTGCTGGCGCAACATGGCAGCAGCGGGATATGTTGTCACCAGATCGTTTCGATCAGTCTCGACAACTTGATGCAAGACATTCCAATGACATTATCTTAAAAACCTAAAATCTGTACTTTAATTTGTATACCTACATGCTTTAAAACAATGATAATTATTTATTTTATCTTAAAAGGCAGTTCTGCTGCCAGCCAACCTGTTTAAACTATTACTTACAGTAGGTAGTAGAAGTGGGTAGGTGCACTTACATTTGTAACCTAATAAGAAGTTTAAAACCAGTTTAACGGAAAAGTTATTGTCTCATTTACCTTGCAAGTTTCTAGCTGGTGGTAGGTAAAGCTGGACTTGTGGCTTAGGAGCCATAGTGACAATATGGATACAATACGCGCCCTCAAAAAAACCTAATAGACTTAGTCTTCTTGAACTGCGTGTTTGCGCTTGCGCGTATTTTGTATGACAGCTGTATAACACCATGGACGAATAAAAAATAAGACCGACGTAAACACGAAATCGCGTTCCTCCAATATTCAGTTTATTGCTATATGGCGTCACTAACAGCAGGTCTCAGTTCCATCACTTTTTTCGGCGCTTAGAACTCTGCTTTCGCGCTCAGCGCCATCTAATGAACGGAAGTTGAGTTATTTTGAAGTCATTCTCAGGTTCCGTCCATTTCATTCGACGTTTAGCCCGCTTGTCAAAATAACTCAACTTCCGTTCCGTAAAATCACCACCACCAATACCAATGTTCCTTTTGGTGTAGTCCGAGTTTTTCCATCAGTTTATAAACATAGGTACTTTGCCTTAGAAATACAAAAATATAGTAAAAGACACACCTGAATGAAAAAAAAAGTTTATTTTTGGGAGCTTTGGACTTTAGTTGGGTGGCTTTACGGTTCAATAGATGAATATTGGAGGAACGCGACTTTGTATAGCAACTGTCAGTCTTCTTGTTTTATTCGTCCTTCATGGAACACCTAACTTGTATTATAATCATCTGTATGATTGCTCTTATTATAAAATAGAGGTACCTCTTTAACTTTGCTCGCCCGTTACCATCAAGATGTTGTCGACTCGTCGGCTTGACTTCCCCAATACAAGGGCACGAGACTGAACACCCGTCTCTTTAACTCCCGCTTAGTGTTGCCAGGTAATTCATTAAATATTACCCATCACCCTAACATTAAATTCAGGTATTTTAAGAATGTTGCCAAGTAAAATTGCACTTTGTGATATAATTACTAAAAAATCATGACACTTGTAGGTTAAATCATGAGAGCTGTTCCGAATGGATTGAGCGTAAGTATTGCCACTTATCACTTGACCTACAGCATATACATACATATATAAAGCGGGCTCATAATATTTTATGAACAACTACATACTTTTCGTGCGTTATTGAAGTGAAGAGTCCTGCAGAATACTGCGCCACTCATAACAAGTCCGTGCCAAGTCAAAAAGCTAGTTAAATCGCGCTACGGTATACGAATTAGCAAAGATTTTTGACTTTTGAATTTTGGAATATTTTGCTTAGCGGTTTTCACGTTGATATACGCGTTAAATAACTTTGTTACTCCAATTAGGCACAGCAAACTTTGATTAAAGTTGGTATTTATTCTCGCCTGCACTGGAACGATTAATGTAGGTATATCATATGAAAATTCGGTCGAGATTTTTTTAAATACAATTGTGATCTGTGATGATGTATCATTAACCAATATGTTAAGTAACATTAAAATAACGTATTTCCAACCTACTGGTTTTTCTCCCGTATAGTTATCGGACTTGTGGCGTTAAGCTTTTCTTAAGGCAGACCGAAGTCGTTTCAGGCCGACACACGATAAGGCTCGAGAAAAAAGTGGAATTAAAACTTGTGCGCTTTGGTCGCGACCTCACCGATAATTCTGGACTATTCTGAACTCGGATCACGAAGCCAAGATCACTATTTGAAGATACTTTGCGTCGTTTTACTTGTTTTAAAATTTAAAATTTTAGCAATAAAATTTATAATCAAATTTTACTGCTACATCGTTACGAACCTGAACCACGTTTCCTGAACCCATATTTGTTTTAGAATAAGCAGATAAGTAAAGATGAAAGTAGAAAAGTGCGAGTCGGACTCGCCCCCCAAGGGTTCCGTACTTGTTATTATTTGTTAATATAGGGTTAATAGAAATACATCATCTGTGAAAATTACAACTGTCTGGACAGAGGAGTCATAGTAATAGGGTCCCGTTTTCACCCTTAGGGTACGGAACCCTAAAAAATTAAATGCCGGAAGTTAAGAAATTGCCAAACATAATAAACACGATGATGTTTAATTTAAGTGCATTCATTCACACTTCAAAACTAGTTGAAACAAAAATGTATTAAAGTTATGTTCAAGTATTTCAACAAGATTTAGGATGTTAATTGTTATACCTATATTTATGTAGTTGACAAAACACCTTGTGATGTCGAACCACAATCTACGAATAAATAATAGCTTGACATGTTTCACTCCTTACTGAGGAGCATCAGCGGGAGCACGGGTTGGCGGACCGATGCTCCTCGGTAAGGAGCTGAAACATGTCGAGCAATTTTCGACTTAATACGTGCGTGACCCGTTTTAATTATAGTTAATATGTCTGTGTATCACGCAAGTTTTGTTATTTTTAAGGTATCCCATTAATAAAATATATCATACTTACAATTCAGATGGTATTTGTGTTGCAAAATTAAATAGTTTTTTTATGACATCAATTTATAATATGTATGTCAAATCTGTATAATTATTCAGACTGGTATCGTATTGCCTGTTTTCTTATTCGGCCTGATTAGAACTTTCAGATTCGTCAAAAATTTGCAAAAGATACGATATGGACATGACGATATGATATAATTATCCGATCCATGTCGTATCTTTAGCAAATTTTTGACGAATCTTAAAGTTCGAATCAGGCCGTGCCTTTTGAATGCTCGGCAACTAAATTTTCGTCTTCTTCAGTATCTTCCCTATATTGCGCATGAAAAGGTGATAAGATAGTAACTAGTGAAAGTTGTGAACTCCATGCTCTGTGAAGCAGATCAGTGAGGAAAATTAGTTTGAAACTGTAGTATAGTGAATTCGATAACACAGTAGATACATTAACATTATACATGAATTACATGATACCTGATGTCAACCTGATACTAATTTAAATTTTGGGAGCTGACTACAATTTATAAACCATGTTAGGTAAAATTATCTATGACACAAAAAAAAAACTAAACGAAAATCGGTTCATCCGTTTTGGAGCTATGATACCACAGACAGATACACAGATACACAGACAGACACGTTAAACTTATAACACCCCTCTCTTTTTGCATCGGGGGTTAAAAACGTAGCCACTCGGTAATATTGCATCGTAACAAAGAGGCTAATTCGAAAGTAATATGACATCAGAACGATATCTGTATGATGTCATTTACGTATCGTGCGTCTCACTCGTGCCAATACATGTACGAACTAGTACGAGCGAAATGCACGATAACTAATTGACATCATTTTGATGTCAGTGTACGTTCGAATTGTCGTGAAAACGGCAGCGTTTTATTTTTCAACCATGTTGATGTTTGAAGTGGCAATTCGCACTCCAGTCGATGCAGGGACCGGAAAACCCCTCTTTAAAATTAAGTCATTCATTAATTAAACCTATCGCCAATTAATCGTTTGTGAATCGCATATGATGAATTAACCTTAATAAGGAATGAATACTTCCTTTAACCAACGACAGATATAACTACGTAGTAGATGGATACAGTCTAAGGAAAAAACGTGCCTCGAAAATCACGAAAATTTGATTCTCGATCAGATGTCGCCACTAGCTTTGGCCTACTCTCGTATAGAGGGCGTTGACGGTTTCGTTTGTTATTTATAATTTTAACGCATATTAGTGAAAGATCATGGGTCAAAATTATATAAAAATAATTAATGCAAATAAAAAAAAACAGATCCATATTTAAATACATTTTAACGTATTTTTATAAATCTTCATTTTTAGTTTTAAAGTATGTCGATAGATGGCAGTGAATTAACTAATTAATTAATTAATTAGTGGTTACAAAATTTACTATGACAGTACCGCTCTATCTTATTATATTCTCTTTGCTTTAACTAACAGCAAAGAGGGATATAATAAGTTGTTGCTGTTAGGATAAATGATTTTTTTTATTTGCATTAATTATATTTATATAATTTTGACCCATGTTATTCTTTCACTGATATGCTTTAAAATTATAAATAACAAACGAAACCGTCAACGCCCTCTATACGAGAGTAGGCCAAAACTAGTGGCGCCATCTGATCGGGAATCAAATTTTCGTGATTTTCGAGGCACGTTTTTTCCTTAGACTGTATTCATCTATTACGGAGTTATATCTATCTTTGCTAACAGTTATTGTGTAAGCGCTTTTGTTTCGGTTGTCATGGTAACATCTTTACCACTCCATGTGACGTGAAGATGACGTGATTCAATAAAGTTGTCAAAACAGCACTTAGTGTCTTAGTTTGATTTTGAATAAATGGTCTGCAAATTTTAACCTTAGATTTTGGAGCATAAGTATTGTATCACGTTGTAGAATTATGTAAGTACGTTCTTTGAATAATAACCTATTGAGGAAATCGTTTCGTATTTTAAATAGAAAAAAAATCTTTGGCGATTTCATATCGGTGACAGCCGAATTGTCAAAGTGAAACTGAAATGTATGGAAATTATTCGTAAATAAATATGAATAAAACTAGATTCTAGTCAGTACAAAAGACTATATTTTCTGACACATGACATTCTCAGCATCATAGAATCAACATAGAAAATCATGCGGGAGGATACATACCAGCACCTCCACCTTTAGCTGAAGAACCGGGAGCCATAAATAAACATATTTAACTAAAATCAATACATTGCAATTCCACCTAAGTTGTACATAAATAACAACAATCGTAAACATAAATTAGACTTTATAATTAACAATCTTTCGGGGTCTCGGAATTCTATCCCCTAAGCCTTCGACCTCAACTGCCGGTTCTGCTGGCAATTCTGTTGCTTCCACCGTCACTGGAGGTGTGGGCTCTCCGACTTCTGCCGGCGGTACTTCCCTCTTCACTAGCTGCTGCGGCAGCTCTCCTACATCTACCTGCGCTTCCCCATCCGTCGCGTCTTGCCAGTTGTCCACGGGGTCGTCGTCTATCAATTGGAATGGCGTAGACGAGACGGGTGACGACTTTGCTTTCTCGCGCTCTAGGTTTACATCTGGGCTACTAACGCAACGCCTCAATTGGTCAATATGTCGTTTACAAACTAAATTATTTATATCTAACTTAACTAAATACATTCGGTTTCCTATTTTCTCTATTATTTTACCTTTGTGCCACACGGGTTTCCTATTAACATATGAGCGACACCACACCCAATCATCCACACGAAATGTCCTAGAATAGAAATAGGACAAAAGGTTTTTCTTATAACGTGCGAGTACTTACCATAGATTTTTCTGGAAGGGAATATTTATATACATATCGTGTTTCATCAAGTTGAAAATCTTCAGTAAGGATCCAGACTACTTCCGCACTTTTGGAGCTTCTTCCTTCTCACCTTCTTCTTCTTTCGAGGTACCTAAATTAATTTGTTGGTATCTCCTTTTTCATACTCTTACTGAACGATGCAATGCAACGATAGATTATACAAACACAGGTTAAATATGACCAATTGTTTATCATAAAATATTATTGTGTCACCCATCCGCTGCTGAGCGGATGACTGATAATAATATTATAACCTTCATAAAAATGATTTAAAGACTGGATGTCACTAGTCAAGCATAGTAATAAGCATTAAAACATGTATAGCGTAATTATTTAGTGACGTGATTTAACAACAATGATTGCGAACTTGTGTAGAAGTATTATTTGTTTAATAATTATTCTGGCCAGAGAAGGTAAACGTATGAGTAGCGTATATTACTATAGTCCTTAAACAATATCAGTACCGCCACAGTCTAGTAAGTAAATAAAGAAGACTGACAACCTAGATACAATGCTCATTTTTTTCATGTATTTTTACATTTTAGTTATTGTAAGCGTTACGTAAGCGCAAGAAAACGTCGCCTGCTGTGCCTTTAACTCTATAAGCTAGTTATAAAGCCATCATGCATCATCTTGGTCAAACAATACAGCTTGGCCGTTTTGTTGCTGTGACATGTATATGCGTATAAAAACTTCAATATGTATATGTATATGTGTATAAAATATGCGTACTTTTGTAATTTCAAAACGTAAAATAAAACTTAATTAACCGCAGTTTAGTCACAAAAGTATATTTAAAGCGTAATATTATTTTTTGCGTAAGACCTCACTAAATAAATAATGAAAAAATAAAATATTCCTAAATATTACTTTTATTGGCCTTCGAGGTAGTCGTACGGGATGGGGTAGAACCCCATGCACGACTTCCGCTTTAGGCTTATAATAAATAGTTATAAATTGACTTTCAGGTGAATCCCTCCAATGTTGGTCCTGCTCTTCTATCTATGAGCCGGGCTGTGAGGATCCGTTCAAGCCCAACGATCTTACGGCGGGAGCAGAGTATTTTCTTGTCGACTGCAACCACAATTATATAGTTAATGGAAGTATGGAGGACCAACACCTCATGGAGCATGTATTCGGCCCTGACGCAAAACCTTATTGCAGAAAAACAGTTCGTCAAGGTAAGCTTAACCCTGTCCACTCACAGTAAAGAATGTCTCAGAAACCAAACTGGAGTGAGCTTCCTATAGAGTATTTGTCTGTATTTAAAATAAATTATTTTACACCATGGACGAAATAAAGCACTAGAAGATTAATAGAGAAACGTAGTCAGCATTTATTTTTAGACACAATTTCTATTTTAAAACCCGTATAAAACTATAAAGAGTAGGTAATTTGATTGTGACGTCACATGCTAGTGTTTCATATAAATTTCATAGTAGCAAAAATTGTTTTGACAGTTCGAAAAAAGAAACTGATTTGAGTAGTAGTCAAATACTCTTTTTAGATTAGTCCGTCTCTGGTGCCTTGCCGCCGCCCAGAGGTTGTAGCCAAGCTGACAATCTAAAAGTTAAAATGTATCGATAATATGATAGGTGCGAACGAAAAGTACATGATCCATTCAATCGTAAATCGTAAGTAAATTATTTATTTGTGAATAGGGTCAGATGACAGTTGTGTAATATTGAAGTGGAGGACTCGCGTGAAATCGCCTTTTTATACAAACGTAGTCCTCATTTTCTTCTCTGGATATTAACATTATTGAAAATATTTTATCGCAATTAATTTGCTGTATAATGTATATTAACCACAGCTATGAACCTATGTTTGTTGTTTTTTCGAAATTTTAATTATTATAAGAGTTAGGAGCATTTATAAATTTGTATGAAATCTGTTCTTTGCTCCTAATTTTTACATTAATCAAAAAATCGAATAAAGTCAAAGTAGAGAAGCGGCCGTCCCCTTCAACAGTCCACAAACAGTAGGTATGTAAATATTAGATCTGATTCTAAAACTACTTTTAAGTACCTAATTATTAGATTATACACATTATAGGTATATATTACATTATATTAATGAATTATAAAA
This sequence comes from Cydia strobilella, assembly GCF_947568885.1. NCBI lineage: Eukaryota > Metazoa > Arthropoda > Insecta > Lepidoptera > Tortricidae > Cydia > Cydia strobilella. Next base: position 17,952,575 of record NC_086042.1, on the reverse strand, counting down.
AAATTATCATCGAGTTAATAAAACATTTTATCCAACAGTCATCCATGTAGTGTTTTCTTAAATTCATGAAATGTCAAGCATTTATTAATGTCAGGTGGCAACTTATATTTAATATTTTCACACACATCATGGTGTATTTTTGTTGAAAATAGCAGTTTTTTTTCTTTCAAACTACAAGTCTTCCACCGTTTCGCGCTGTAATAAATAATTCAGGGTGTTGTTTTACAAACTTGACTATTTCAGAAGCTTTGATTTGAGCTTAAGAAACATCGGTTGAGATGGCTCGAGAGGTCCAATATCACAGATTGCACGAATATCATATTTTTAATGGCATCGCAATACTCTTATAATATCTATCCCATTACTCCAGATCATGAGTCCATATCTGATAATTGATTAGACATATCCATAATAAGCAGCCACGGCAGTTTTGAAATCAGACGTTCTACACACACACACACACACACACACACACACACACACACACACACACACACACACACACACACACACACACACACACACACACACACACACACACACACACACACACACAACGCATTGACACTCAATCAGAATTAGGCTCTAAGTATACGTCGCTGCGCGTACAAAAGTCGCCATGTGTTTTTAATCTACTTTACAGGAGACACAAAAAACTGTTTATTTCGATAATTATTGGACATAAATGAATCAATATTTTTGTGACAAAAGTATTTGCACTTTTACATACATTAAGGAATAACATGAAAAAATATTTTAGTTTTAATAATATGAAAAAAAAACTTTTTCAAAAATATGTCACATAGCGAGTTTTTTTTGTGTCATAAATAACCTCTAAGTGTCTTACCATTACATGGTTAGATTTAATTGTTAAGGACCTTAAATTTTTTTTGTTCTTTATCGTCACATGGCTATTTAATAATATGATGTGAGCGTTCAATAAAACAGAAAAGAATGCTGTTTAAGTCAATATAATTGAATTTTAATCGTGAATTAATAATCTACGTACTTTTTTTATTATAACTATTACTTTAAACCCATTTATGATCAATTTGTTTCAGTCAATATCTTTCAACTAAATATGTTTACCTAGGTAAACTCATTTAAATTGGTTTGATAATTATTTGCCAGCCCAATAAGTAATCAAATAATATACATATATACGAAGCAAGGAGAAAAACGATAAAAATCTTTTTTTTCTAGTTTTGTAATCAAAATGTTGCCTTTAAAAACTTGAAATGTAAAAAGTCTCATCTCTTTAAGGACTCTCTTCTTCCTGCCCTTATCCCACGTTGTGTGGGGTCGGCACAACATGTTTTTTTCTTCCATTCTCCTCTATCTTTGCTCACCTCAGCACTCACTCCTTTCTTCTCATATCCTCTTTCACACAATCCATCCATCGTTTTTTGGGTCTACCATCCGCTCTCCGTCCATCAGCATTCATCCCCAACATTGTTTTGCCTATGTGACATTCATCTTTCCTCATTACATGCCCATACCACGGCGCTAACCTACTATTTACTCCTCATCTTCTCCGTTACCGGTGCTAGTTTCAAACTTCCCCTTATATACTTATTCAACAGTCAAATATCACATGACAGTCTTATAATGGACTGTCATTGGTTTTCTCCTGGATTCCTTTATTAAGTAAGTAATCACAGTGAAGTTAGGTTGTTTTCATTATTCAAGTCGTCAAAAAATGGGTGACAGTTAGAGGCTCTGGTACTCGCCGATGCGCACAGGGAGAGGGTCAGGTGCAGGGCCCTAAATGAATTCCCTGCACCCGAAGAACTGCCGAGGACGCGTCAACAAGGGCACGAACGGATGCAGCAAAGCTAGAAGGACGACCTGGAGGACTTTCGCTATGGATCTCATACCATAGAGGCACACTGCAGTCAAGAATGCAATCGTTGGGCCGTAGAGTGTCGCACCATGACGGCGGCTCTTGGATTAGGGAACGTTTCGCTGCGCAACGTATTAATGACTATGTTGGGCAGCGAAAGGAAATAGAACGCAGTTGCCTTCTTCTGCGAAACCGTCATGTCAAGGAAGGAGGCCGCGGAAACGGAGCGTGAGAGTAGGAGCTGACGACGCGCACCCGAACCGGCGCAGACGGCGGTGAAGAAGATGGGCACAATTTGCTGTCCGCCTAAACACCTAGCAGGGCCAGCGGGCTGTGGGGGCCCGCACTACACGGCGCTACACGATTGGCCGTGGGTCAAGCGTCAATGACTCCTTTCCAGCGGTGTGGGTACTCCGGAGTAAGATAAGCCAGGGCCGCCGGAAGGAGTAGAATCTCAGGTATCCCGCACCTCCTTGAAAACGGCCAGAAGGGTGAGCGCCGGAGTGACAAAAAAAGATTATTAAGGAATTTCAAAAAGTTGAGCTTTAAATAATTTCCGAAATAAACCTGCAATCAATTAAAAGTCGGGCTTTTGAAAATATAGGCAAAAATATTAAGGTCAACTCTTCTTCCTCGCTTTATCCAGGCATTTTGCCACGGTTCATACGGGACCCTATGGTCTGCTTGACAACTAATCCCTAGTTTTTACGAAAGCGACTGCCATCTGACCTTCCAACTCAGAGGGGAAACTAGGCCTTATTGGGATTAGTCCGGTTTCCTCACTATGTTTTCCTTCACCGAAAAGTGACTGGTAAATATCAAATGATATTTCGTACATAAGTTCCGAAAAACTCATTGGTACGAGCGTGGGTTTGAACCCGCGACCTCCGGATTGAACGTCGCACGCTCTTACAGCTAGGCCACTAGCGCTTTACATGAAATAATCATGTTTAGTATATAGGTACCTGTATACAACTTGAGGGTAGATAATAGTTTAATATACGGTAGACTCGATTGTTATAAGAAAATCCCGCTATGTATAGTAAAACGCACAGTCTAGAAACATAACATCGACTACAACTAGTATAAAAATATCGCTATGTGCGAGAAACTACATATCGGGAGCAAGCATTTTAAAATAAACTTGTAGAAAATATCGCTATGTGTCAAGCATCACATAGCGAGCACACGTCTGTAATTGCTGTTCAAATAAGCTAATGTAGTTATGTGATTTATTCCAGTTAGCGATTATAGAAAGAGCATTCATTGTATGGGCGTCACATACCTACATTTGATAAATCCTTAAATATTGAAATAAGCGCCACGCTGTTTTTGGAGCATATGCGTATAGAAATAAGGTTCAAAATGGCATTAAAACCGAAAAATCGTTAAAAATCACATAGCGACTTTTGTACGCGCAGCGACATGTTTCTCTTTTATGTTAGCTATAGTTGTATTATTTATTACTAAGCTTTACTAGTTTGAATTACCTTATTCTACTTTTAATTTTTCTGTTCTACATGGTTGCTATAGCCGCTTATGAATATCTTTAAGTAAATCGTATGATTTCCCTCACGGGACAGGCTTTGCCTAGTGTGGGGGTCAGTATAAACTGTAAATGCTCTAATGTTTCTGGAAATAAACTATTCGTATTTGTATGTGTTCCTTAAAAATAATTACCTATGTCACATGTCCATTGTAGCTCATAATTATAGATTACATTTATATATTTTGGCAATACGGTACAATAATCTGTTATATGTTTATAATCTAGAATGTTTTATTTATAGTATATGGGATAACCATCGTTCATCGCGGATGCTCTTACGGTGAGTTTTCTAAGGAGTGTTCGAATGGCCGTGGCACCTGCGACAGCACAGCCTGCTACGAAGACGGCTGCAACGCGGCCACAACCCTCAGCCCAATTACCATGCTGTTTACACCTATTATTACCTTTGTGTTAAATGAACTGCTATAAATATGCTATGATACTCTCCAATAATCCTCAGTTACTAAACAAAACTAAAGAAAGCAAGTACAAACTGTAGTAAATTATTTAATAACGATCACGTAACAAAGCCTCGGACAGACAGACAGACGGAAAGGACATGGTGAAACTATAAGATATTCTAGGTGACTACGAAACCCTAAAAAGATAAAACCCATGTCTAGTTAGTTGGTCACAGAGAAATCTGGCTCTCTTGCTTAGAACATTTTAAAGGAACATAGGGAGGTAGTACGCTAAAATAATATATAAAAAATAGTATATAAAAAACGCGCTTAGTACCTTTGCATAAAAACTTCTATGCAGGGGGGGTACCTTTTCTCTGCAGCTGACGTACATTATATTTACATTAGGCACTTATGTAAACAATTTCATGCCTACCTTTTTAGATTTCGTATCTTTTGAGCTTCGCCGCCAGAATAATTGAAAAGGTGATCAAGGTCTACCCCCCCCCCCGGAAAGATCCCGGTCAATATAAGTCTATAATTTCGAAAAGATTACATTGAAAATGTTACTAATGAGAAATTTGTTGAAAGTTAGCTTCGTAAGCTTTTTACTCGTAACCTGACTTGGACGGGAAAGTTTGTTTACACAGTTTAGTCGGAATTGGCTGGGTCGGAGCTTGCGCTTTTTTAAATCTCGATAAACAGGTAGTTTTTTATCAAAGATTCATTAGTAGCGAAAAGTACGTAATCATGCTAAATTAATGTATTTTTTGTGTACCCTACTTATTTTTTAATAGTTTCGAGAAAGTGCAGTCCTATTTGATTTTGGATCTGGAGGGCAAACAGCGATTGTCGCTACTCATGAAATATCTATCATGCAAGAGCGGTATTGGACTGTATAAACTGTAATTAATACCTACTGTAACTATGAATGAATAACTATAATATCGTCAGATGACACCCAAAACTCACTATTTACCACCACAAGTTCATAGCCCATAGTCAAGTCAATAATAATTAGACTAACACTTAGTTTATAGGTTCCCTAGTTTAAGTATCACTAACAAAATATGGATTTTTTGAAAGTCTGAATTAAATAATTTTTATTTTATTTTATTTATTATATAGCCATAGTGAACCATATTAATACTAAAATAAGGTCGATTTTTGTTTAATTATTTTTTAGTAATAAGTGAGTTTTGGTTATCACCTGACGATATATAGGTACATGTAACTGTAATAATAGAACTGTCCTTTATATCATTAACTTTTCTACCTATAGGTATATATGTGCGAAACTGTAGGCTTTCACGTTGTACTAATCTTTACGACACGTGGAGGTACGATAAACTTCCTCAACACATAAGTATATAATGTTTTAAATTAAAATTAATAACGAAAATTTGTTATGAGGTGAAGTTTGATTTTAGCATATCAGGCCAATTACCCTCATGCCTGAAGTTTATATTTGAACAAAGTATTTTTTATTCGGATGTTTGTTACCGTTATATCATGTTACAAATGCATTTCCATTATTAAATTATCATTTAATTGCTTAAAATAATAAATAAAGAGTACAAAAATTTGCCCGCGAAAAGCTAGGGAGCGAATTAATTTAGACAGATTAGTTCACATATAGGTAAGTGTCATTAGTAGCAAACGTCAGTTGGACCGTCAAACGTGTGACGTCATCACGGTCTGTCGAATTCGCGCCAAAAATTATGAGCGTTTCAATCGCTCAAAAATTTTCAACATTTTAAATATTTTTTAATAAAATAATGTGAAGGTTTTTGTAAAAAAGTATTTTTATTTTTTCCAGTGTTCAAACGATATAAATTATGATTACAAAAATTAAAAAAAATTCATGCATGGATATAATTATGAAAATCGTGTAACATTTTTCCCTGACCTCCGGAAATGCTTTAAAATGCTTTTAATATACATTAGAAAGATGAAAATAAAGACAACTACTGAAAGGAAATTTAAAAAAAATTGTGTGGTATCACAACCATGGCGGTCAGCAAAATATTATCGGCGCGTGTCGATAACTTAGTATAGGTTAGAGCACGCGCTGATTTGATTAAGATAATGTCTGTACCGCCGTAGATTAGAGATGTATAAAACACTTGATTATGGTTTAATAAATCAGTCTAAATCTACCCGTCAACGGTACCTTTTACTCACCCAACCACGTTCCTCTAAAGTGGTGACCCCGACTGAAGAACAAGAAGGCCACGCTATTTTTGGACCGAGTGGGGTTCCCACGGGGACCGACGTGCACGGTTGCCACTTCGCTACAGTGGTAACCCGCCGAAGGAACACGCACCTACTGAGATGTCTACACGAAGAGCTCCAGTGAAGAAGCCTCGGAAGTAAGTGACTGCGACACTCAATTGCTGGTCGAGAAGGACTGACAAAGTGATCTCGTCTCAATTTGATTTCGCCACCCTTCCATCAAATGACATCACCGGCACTGTCAAGTCACATCGCGGGAAAACAGCGGCTACTCCCATTATATTCCGGTTTCCGGATTCTTGGACCACAGAATATCTTCAGAAGGAAGAAGAGATAATTACAACGAGCATGACATGACCTATGACATCAGTTATCCACCAACGCTTTATGGCAAGAGGATCCTAATTAATCCTGATGTGGCACGCAGCAAACCTAGCGACCCGACTACTCTACTCAACGCTCCACTACTAGTCGTCGCCCTCAACGCTCGCCTTGTCGGCTCCGAGCACCCCGCTCGCCACAATAGCTCGAGATTCTCCGCTCGCCACCCTGGCTCGAGCATTTCCGCTCGCCACGCTGGCTCTGTGCACCCTGGCTGCACTCTTCATACGTCCGCCCAGACGTATTAGAAGACATCGGCACGTCTCCGTTTCTTCCAAGAACGACAAGTTTAAGGAAAGGATACAACGGGAAGGACTGTCACAACGCATCAGGAATATATTCAAGGAAAATCGCGCCAAATTGCAAATTAATTAAATGAAGTCATGCCAGCTACATATTATAATTGTTTTGAAGCCGCACTCAAAAATTCAAGCAAGCACAATACGCGACACGCGCGAGGAAATTGTTGTCAGCACGCGTCGAGGCATGCCGCAGCGATTCATTTTCAAGTTCACGGGCGCGGGGCCGTGATTGAAGTTATAACGTCGTGGAAGTGAAATAATCTTATCGTAATCGTAAACAATAATCAACTTCTGCGAAGGACCTGGTCGTCAACCCTACCGGTTGACTAAGGGCTCCCTCCTATGGCGGTCAGCAAAATATTATCGGCGCGTGTCGATAACTTAGTATAGGTTAGAGCACGCGCTGATTTGATTAAGATAATGTCTGTACCGCCGTAGATTAGAGATGTATAAAACACTAAACTTGATTATGGTTTAATAAATCAGTCTAAGTCTACCCGTCAACGGTACCTTTTACTCACCCAACCACGTTCCTCTAAAACAACTTCGGAAGCTCACAAGTCAAATATAGTTAGTTTTATGACAAAAATTTATATAACCTTTTTTTGTAGGAAATATTATCTACTTTAGTTTGTACATACAGGACTTTTCGATATTACTGACAGACTCCTAGAAGTATGAAAAAGTTACCTTTTACCCTCTCCCCCCACCACACCCCCCACCGACCGAAATTGGAATGTTTATTATCAACGTATAAGTACGATTATGTATGTATGTATGTATAAACTCTTTATTGTACAAAGACATACAACACAAATATGGCACAGAAATAGGCAGTACAAAGGCGAACTTATCCCTTTAAGGGATTTCTTCCAGTTAACCTTTGAGTAGATGAGAATTGATGAAGAACGGTAGACAAATATAGCACTGCGTACAATAGACTAGAGGAAAGTCAATAAATTTATAAAAGAGGGCGAAAATAAATAAAATAAGATAAAAATTTGAAGTAACAGTATAACAAATATATATAATACCTACGTTATATATAATAAATATACATCCATAGTCACAAACAGTTAATTCTGGTCCGATAGCCACAGTTTCCTTAACTGCCCCTTAAGCGATGCAACGGACCGCGATTTCCTTAAGGATTTCCTTAATTATTTATTTATTAAAAAAAGAAAACTCTTATAACGGCATTTTTTATTTATGAAAATTACTGCAGATTTCACTAAAGTAACGTTTTCAGTATCATGTATCTGTGATATACATATTTAAAATATCGGATAGAAACTAGGATTAGGTATACATATGTAACTACTAACTACCTAACCTATGTTACGTACAATTTACCTTTCTTCGACGCGTTAAGGATGACTCACGTTAGACCGGGCCGTGTCCGGGCCGGAGCTTCCGGCGCTTACTTTTCTATGACATGACAGGTGATCACGTGATGCTTTCCATAGAAAACGAAGCGCCGGAAGCTCCGGCCCGGACACGGCCCGGTCTAACGTGAGTCATCCTTTATTTTAAAAGGTAAGTCTGTGTGGTCAAGAAGGCGATGAAAATGGATAACCGGGTTAATAAACATCAAGAACTCGGAAACTTTTCTTATCAAACTAACTTTTATGATAAGATTTTACGCACGGCATCCTATCCGCTCTACATGCAAATTCTGCTGCCGTTTAGAGAACAATTTTAAGTCTCCAAAGTTTTGCGGCACGTGTGGATATTCACGCCAACAAGGAGACAGACATAGATGGTTAAGGTATCAATGGGATATTAAGTAAAATAAATATACTAAAATAAAAAGTATGTATATAATATTACCTTAAAAAATGGGGTCGCCTGACAGCACCAGAGCTTGCAAGCTAAGCTAAGGGGATGGCAGCCCCCTGAAGTAGTGTGTCATATTTGAAGCATTTAACATAAGCAAGCAAAACATTTTACACAATTTATACTTACAACCAATAAATCTTTGGCCGATATAATATCGAGGTACACGTACATTCGAGAGGGAGATACAAGGTAAAAATATGTTAAAGCAAAAAAAAAAAAACTACCGGTCACGTAATTTTATGCAGTGAAACCTCTACGGTGTGGCGAATTTCGTATTCTAACGGTTCGCACCACGATCGTTCTCACGAATACATGCATAAAACCACACCTGTCTTCGCAGAGCACGGAGAGAATATTATTATAGTTTCTGCGACACTTTTAGCACTTCCAGTAATTCCAGGGGACTAGACGTCTTCCGTTTCTTGTTCTTACGATGCGATTTCCTGTTTAAAATTATACGTTTAAGTTGTACTTTCAAAGTCCATTTTAACATCATAAAGGTCAGTTTTACGCAAAGTTCTTTAGAAGTTGCTCTTCATGATAATACAGTAGCGTAGTAATGGTCAGAAGTTTAGATAATATGACTTTGCTTTTATTAAATGAGAGGTTGGGGGTTTTGTAGTTACTTTTAAAGAGATAAGTAAGTTGGATTTGTGTACATAGTATAGTGAGGCGTCCATTCTATATGTCGTGGCCAGTTCATAGAATTTGATCATTTTAAGAAATGCCATTCATCACTTCATGATATGGTTAGGTTAGGTTAGGTTTGACTTTTTCATGATGTGGCCAATCGATTATTTCATGAAATGATTGCCACATCATGAAATTATCAATTCTACGATCTGGCCACGACATATAATATATATATATATCGGAGCATAATTTAGGTATTAGGTTATTCAGGAATGGCTAAATGCACTAGATAATACATCTTAAGGCGTAGGTATTCAACGCGAAACTAGGTATAACGCGAGATCACTCAACAACATAATGCGTATTCCGAAAGGAGTTAAATACTAAGTTAGGACTACTGGGCGAGATGTAGTCTCACGGATGCGTGTTTCATGCGCTCAGTCGCAGAATAGAATGTCATCCCTTCATCGGTTTGCCTGGCTTGGCGCCTCATAGGATAAGCTTCGCCACAAAAATCACTAACGTAATTAATGACCAAACACGACCCGTGAGAACACATCCAATCGGCATTTTAAGTGCGCCAATTGCCGCCAAATCAAGTGGTGTCAAGTTCACACTCTATTTGTTGGAAGTCTTAATGGAGAGTCGCGCAGCGGGACGCCGGCGCCTTCGAGTTTTTTGTATCAAACCATAATAACAAAGTTCGGACTCGCACATGTCCCGTTTACAGGGCACCTGAAGTAATTCTACTTAATCGATCTTTATTATCCACATCGCTTACAAGCTTTTATGATAAATCGCAAGTACGTCATATAAGCGACCATTATTTGAATTTACTAATTATATCACCTGCGCGTCGACACGGCGATCCTGACTGTCACACGTCCTCGTGTGCAATGAGCTATTAAATTGTCATCACATATGACAACTCAGCAAATTTTAATTTAACTTTACCGTTCGGCTATTCTGCCACTAATATCACTACAGATCACTAACATCCATTCTGCTATTAACATCACTACAGATCACTAAGATCCATTCGGCTATTAATATCACTACAGATCCGACCTAACTTTCGACGAACGATCGGCGAAGATCCTACCTAACTAACGAAGTTTATTCTGCCATGAATATCATTCAGAGTACAACGATAAATGATCAATGAAATGCTACAATCGAATGAACTCTAGCATACGTACAAAGTAACAAGCAACAATTAACAGTTTCAGTTTATTTTCTTATAAGAACATCATCAATTTCATTAAAATTTACGTTGATCAAAACAACACCTCGTTGTTAAAACATTTATGTGACTTCTAAAATAGTACTATGCCCCTTACCACATTCGGCCACCACATAAAAATATGACACTTTTGTCATCACGGAATATTTTCCGCTATAGTGTCTACTAGTCAACAGGCACTACGGCTTGTACTAAATGTCACTGTCTCCTGCTCTATTATAGTCATTCTCACACGGCACGCCCACCGTAACCACATGGTCCACCGGCCACGTCCGTCACAAAGCTGTCATGTCTCAATTGTCTCAATACCTGTGACATACCTTGTCACGTCACAGCACGTGTGGTACACCGACCACATCCATCACAAGTCACAAAGATGTCATGTCTCAACTATCAAATCTCAACTCTCGAAAGTCTTAATACCTGTAGCACAAATGCCACAACACATGCGAGCATGCGACATACCTTGTCACATCTCAACACCTGTGACACACCGGCCACAACACATATGAGCATGCGACATACCTTGTCACATCTCAACACCTGTGACACACCGGCCACAACACATATGGTCCACTGACCACCATCACATCCAGCAGCACTCAGGCCACTTCCAAAGTGATACACCAATCACTCCAACGGTTCCACACAGGAACCCAAACTATGCCACACCAGGCATAAACACCACCACGGGTGTCACACAGGAACCCAAACCATGCCACACCAGGCATAAACACCACCACGGGTGTCATCATCCCTAACACAATGTATCATCATCTGTGGGCGCCGCGCAGCCTCCTTTACCAAACACATTTTCACTACGTATGCGTGACAATATATCTGATTCGGGTATGTGACCTACGATCGCCCAGCGGATTAGACACAAAGTGATGCACCTAGGTCACTAGTCATCAGTACTCAAATTACTTAACTCTCACTTTCTAAAATAACTTTGAAGTCATTGAAGTCACATAAACCAACTGAATATCAGTTCCAATATTCAACCATCCAAATTATTCAAAGAATAGGTAAACATTCTTATGCGTCGACAACGGCTATAACTGACTGTTCTTTGCAACTTGGCTTACTTGATCTCAACAAAAAAAAATAGAGCATTTACTAGCAGCCCCAAACCAGGAATCGAACCTTTAATATTCACTTTATCTAGATTAGCATTTCAGTGTCTCGAAAACTTTATTTCCATTCCACTAAAAATTAAACCAGAAAATGCAAAAAGTTAATTCTCTAAAAAAATTGAGCAGTTTCATATGACTGGAAAGCGCTGATTTAGTACCTAAACAAAGAAAATTCACAGCATTTCATTCGTTTTTAAAATTCACAGTTTTCAGATATCTTTTATAGTTAGGTATCGATTATAAATGTACCTATCACGGATGATGTTTTCAGATTTTTATACTAGCAACGTTATTGATTGATCTGAAGTAAACGGTTTTTTTCTACGCATTTCGACTTCATCAGTCTAAAGAGAAAAATCCGAGAGCGGATTTCAGAAACTTTGTTTTCACTTCATAAGCAAAAACGTGTCTTTATCGTACACAAACATACGCACATACTACAATTTAACTTGTAATTCCGATTTAGATTTCGTGTACCTATACTTAGTATCACTGTTATGTTTAAAACTTGGTTTTACTACTACTACAACTTACAAAACTATCAATGCAAGTTTCTAATTTTCTTACGCGCCGAAAATACTATAATTTTAAAGCCGAAAATAACGGAAATTAAAATCGTTTTAATAACTCAAAATTATAACTCCGCCCTTTTATTATTCGAGCTGCAAGTCATACAATAAGCATCTACATACCAGGTATCCTTCATTCAGTTAGGTAGGCACCTATATCATTACATACGTACATCCTTACGTGAGGACAAATTGATTAATGTCTCCAAAAAAATATCAATAGTTAATCCAAACAGAATTTGCAATAATTGCGCTGATTATTGCTTCCAAATAATTAAAAAACTAACAGTGAAAAAGAGCCAATACTCTCCCAAATATCATATTACATCACTGTACTTCATCAATGTACTACTGGCTAATCATCATTCAAATTAACTCGATTTCAGTTTTTTTTTTTTTTTTTTTTTGGTCATGTTTTTGCCGTCTTCCCAAAGCATATCTGCAATATTTTTTATTGCTAAACAACTTTATCAAAGAAACGTCAAGTGTCGTCAACTTTACGACCCAAAAAAAAACGACCCAAATCATTGGGTACTCCAAAAAGCCAAACAACTTACGGCCACAAACAAAAAAACAGCAGGTACCAACATGACCCAACTACTCCCTACAAGGTACACTGATTCATTGCCAACATACTTTAGACTCTATTTCAATCGATAATAAGGTTTGTATTCTTCACAGAAATGGGCGTACATCTTACGTCTCGTAATTTGTCGGTTGTAATACTTTGACTATACGATAAGTAATGTGTTGTAAGCCATACCTAGACCAAAATAATCCGATTGAAAGCCTCAATCTTAATTTAGGTCCACGAGCTTACATCTTTAATTGAAAACTGGGTGACTATGTAAAAGATTATTATCTATGACCTCTCCAGTCGCCACAAAAACGATTACCTTACAAAATGTTACTAATCGGATAACTTTCTTGTAATCAATCCATTGACATTACAAAATTCATTGCTCTTGTATCATGTTCATTGATCTTAGCATTCTTTCTGATTTAACATATTATTCGGGTATATCAAAACCAAAACACCGGTCACACTTAATAATTGACTAAACTCCCCTTAACGATCCCAATTTCAATCATGTAAATAACTGCAGTTTAAAGCCCATACTAATTAATGATGAAATAAGAGTGTTTTACTCAGTCAAAACATTCGTTACAAAATCATGTAAGTTCTTGTTCCTCTCAAAATCAATTTTCATCCAATATCCGTCAGTTCAAATGACACAACTAAATAATTCGTTAGTTTGTTACGAAAAGTCTCTTTTCAATTTTCGTATAATTTAATTACTCGCTCAAAACTAAGCATTGAAATTTATTGCATTATGAATTAGCGGATTAAACAAGAAACCAACTTCAATGTTTCTTTTAGCCTTTTGGGTAGGTATCCTAACAATGGACTCCATGACAGGTTATAAAAGCGACAATTTCATAATTTGAAAATATTCGGTTTTAAATACCTCATTCAAAACTCTAGTCTAGAAACAGACAAAATGTTAGTAGGTAATCGAGAATCTCAAATTATCTCAATCGTGTTAGCCCATCTACGAGTTTATAATAAAAACAATAAAATGCTTCACCGTAGATACACTATAAAAACTGGTACACAATCGAGCACAAAAAGAAACCGGTACGTAACAGCAGACGGACTTATCGCCAAACAGCGGCCTCTTGAGCCCTTATTTATTATTATAGTGAAATGAATGACGTAAGTTGATTACTCTTCGATTACTATCTTAAACTTCTATCGCAAAGCATCTCAATTTTAATTTTAAGTTCACTCATAGATATTATGATCCATTTATCATCAAATAAAAACATCGACTTATTATCTTGGAAAACCATTACAAATTCTCCAAACAGGCTACATACCATATCACCATCGGACAAACGCCACAATATTCTTTAACTATATAGTGACAAAATCCTCAATTCAATTTTATAATAAATACTCAAGAATAATATCTAAGGTTTTATTTTAAATAAAACCAACAAACCAGAACAATCCACTTTTTTATGGATCATCTCATGTGGGCAAATTAACAATGGTAAATCATAGGTATCAAACATAAAGGAACGAACTGACCAGATTCAGATTCGACGTCCAAACTCCAGACAGGATTTACAGGAAACCACCAGTTTCACCTTCTTTGCAAGTCTTTGCACAAATTGAACTATGTATTCACCTTTCAGTCCATAATTTCACGATATCACAAAATAAATCACAACGTTCGAAACCTCTTTAGGCAAAAACCTCGCGAACCCTTCACGTAACGATCCCACGATCTGATATCGGAGCATAATTTAGGTATTAGGTTATTCAGGAATGGCTAAATGCACTAGATAATACATCTTAAGGCGTAGGTATTCAACGCGAAACTAGGTATAACGCGAGATCACTCAACAACATAATGCGTATTCCGAAAGGAGTTAAATACTAAGTTAGGACTACTGGGCGAGATGTAGTCTCACGGATGCGTGTTTCATGCGCTCAGTCGCAGAATAGAATGTCATCCCTTCATCGGTTTGCCTGGCTTGGCGCCTCATAGGATAAGCTTCGCCACAAAAATCACTAACGTAATTAATGACCAAACACGACCCGTGAGAACACATCCAATCGGCATTTTAAGTGCGCCAATTGCCGCCAAATCAAGTGGTGTCAAGTTCACACTCTATTTGTTGGAAGTCTTAATGGAGAGTCGCGCAGCGGGACGCCGGCGCCTTCGAGTTTTTTTGTATCAAACCATAATAACAAAGTTCGGACTCGCACATGTCCCGTTTACAGGGCACCTGAAGTAATTCTACTTAATCGATCTTTATTATCCACATCGCTTACAAGCTTTTATGATAAATCGCAAGTACGTCATATAAGCGACCATTATTTGAATTTACTAATTATATCACCTGCGCGTCGACATATATATATATAGATTGTTGCTATTTTATACTAGCCTTTTCCCGTGACATCATTTATGTATAGGTATTCGGTAAAATTCCCCCTCCCTCGCCCACTTAGCACATTCAACTCATTCACCTGTTTAGGGGATGGATTCTGAAATTGAAAGTATGCCATGCCTGGCCTGGCACCCTCATAATGAATCAATAAAGTAAGTCAAAATTGAGAGCTCTCTCTAGCGGTACAACTATGGTTGCACTTTTATTGTCTGCCACCGTGGCTGTAATGTTTTAACATCCTGATATTATAATGATAATTCTATCCCCACCGGTTGACCGAAGCCTAGCGAAGTTCTATGTTTTGACTCGGGCATTTTGCTTTCGTATGTCCGGATGTTTTTCAACCGATTTTCGTGAAATTTTGTGACAGATTGTATGATATAATATAGTTTTTTGTCAATCCGGTTTTTAGAAAATTTTCAAAACAGCCGTATCGATATCATAAGGGTTTTTCCTTTTTGAGACATGTTTGCAGAGTAAATGGCAAAAAATGCAGGTTTTGGCGGTATTTAGATATTTAGTTTTTTCTCGAGAATAAGTAGCGTAGTGTGAAAACATTCGCTTTGAAGTAGGCAGGTCCCTGGTTCGATCCCCAGTACCTAATTGTATGCTGAGTTTTTTTTATTAATTTTTTTACCTTTAATATTTTTATTAATAATTAAAAATTTCTTATTGTTAATTAATCAAGCGCGGGCTAAGCGTATTCGTTTCGTTTTTACAAGCTTTATTTAACTATTTAGCCCTAAATAAAATGTTTTCTTTTTGTCATTTTAATTTTATAAATTATTCTAAACGGCGGAGCCATACATTTATTCAGCTTTATGCTCGCGAGGTTTACAGCGCACAGAGCCACTAGTTAATGTTGACAGAAGTGACAATGACGGCACATGTTGTTTTTCAAGAGTATAGTTCCTGAACATTTTCGATTTACTGGTAAAAGATCGCACATTTTCCATTATATTTCTAGTGCTTTATAAAATTTGACCTTTATCAGAAAGCATAAATTTGAAGTTTGAAATAGTCACCCCTAGTATAGTGCGAAAGTAGAAAAGATCATTAACTAATAGTGGGGCGTAGTCCGGCCGGCGGCCGGAGTCAGCTAAGAACTTTTTGCTATTAATGGCAGCACGATAGGTTTATCTTCTGAACTTCGGATTTTAATCTGACAAAACCACACGAAACGGAAGAGCTTGAAGTTCGGTGCAGAATACAGAATGTTGCGGATGAATTTGTTGTTAAAGTAAAATATGTAACAACCAATTTTACTATAACTAAACAAAACCAAATTTTACTATCTATATAAATGCGTATTATGTACTGACTGACTGACTGACTGACTGACTCATCAATGCAGAGCCGAAACTACAAAAGCTAGAAAGTTGAAATTGGCACACTAGGTTAGATTTATAATGTGTACAAGAAATTAGAAGCGACTTTGAAACCTCTAAGGGAAAAAGGGGATGAAAGTTTGTAAGTATGTGGTACAAGTTTTATTTTCAGCTCGGAACTTGAAACTTGGTTAAAAAGGCATTATATTAAAATACAAGAAACCTATTTTTGAAAATTTATCCACTAAGGTGGTGAAAAGTGAGTTGAAGTTTGTATCGGGAACAATTTTTTTAAGTAGAGGGCTTGAATCTTGGTAGAAAGTTGAAGTTTGTATCGGGAACATCTTTTTTATGTAGAGGGCTTGAATCTTTGTAGAAAGACTACTACATACGTAGATTTCAATGATTTTTGGAGTGAGGGACAAACTTCGTAGCAAGACGCATGAATAGAAAACAAGAAAAGTAATTTCATCGTTTTGGAAAATTCATCCCTTTAGCATGTTCAAAAGGGATTGTATGTTTTTTTAAGGGAAACGATATAAGACACTACATACGATACAAACACTGAATGTATCAGGAATTAAATTTCCACGTACGTTATCACTCAAAAAAGATTTTACATATTTCTTGTACCTACATGGCGACTACTAAATATCCACGGCAACTAAATAGAAATTTCTAATGTTCGTTACTTAAATACGACTTTCAAAGTACTTACATACTTGCACTGAACGTTTGGGTGGGTTTCAACTAGTTTCAAGCACATGGGAGATAATATCTCTTCATTGCATTATAGCATAGAGTTACACTGAGCCCAGAGTAACCGAACTGTGTGTAACCGCTCAATGATCGCTTACTCTTGTCCCGAGCATCTGGTAGTGGTAGCGCGCGCGGGCCGGCCACATAACAATCGCTGCTATTTGACATTAACGATTCAACTTGCCCCATTACGCGAGATTACGAACCCGTCCGGATACTCCCTACTGCTGAAAAAGATGTCAGACTTTGTCATGAGCGATATTTTAAGCTCTGTTTGGTTTCTTTTTGCTGAAATATTTATATTAAAAAAGGTTTTTAAATTTTTATGTGATTTGAATATCATACAGTATCGATAAGAGATTTTTAAAGTTCTCATGCGACTCCTTCAAAATATTCGGCAAATAGCGAAGTAACGACAAAATTTTCGTTAAATTTGATTTACAAAATCGTGAGTGTGCCGTGCCGTATATTACTCTAGCCATTTGGCATAGGTATTACTTACCAAAGAGTATAATCCGTCTAATTGATTGCATGAATTTACTGTATCAGATAATTTCATGGACTACATTATTGAGTGCAATTTTAATAATTATCCTCCTCGTTTTGTTATACATTGCCCGGTACCAGCAGCGTTTATGAGTAATTCCACATTTTGTGAAAGATACCTAACAACAAAACAAAACTTATTTTTTCGGACGTGTATTTTTTGTGTCTATATACCGCTTACAAATGTTTTCAATTTGAATTTTAAATTTGCGGAGTGGCTGCCACTTAACTTTTTTGTCGAGAAAATTAAATGAGATTTTCCTGAGCTGGGTAGTAACACTTCTTTAGCCTGCTATTTGTAGCTACATAGATAATATATGCTTATTTTTATTTATTTTTGCAAGGCCAAAAGAAAGGGTCCTGTTTTAAACATTGAGTAGGTAACTTTGTGGTGCGTGTTCCAGCGTAGCGTTCAGTGTAGGAAATAAAGGTAGTGGACCCCGCAGTAATTCCTCTGCCAGAAAAAACTTTACAGTATGATAAAGTATCAATAAATAAAGAGTATTGTATAAATATCCAAAGAATAATAATAATAGGATTTAAGTAAATACCTAAAGTCTTAAATCGTTAATATCTTTTTACGGAAAAATGCTCCATTCAAACTTTCTTCACCGGACATATTCATGTAACGTATTGCAACAATATATGAAATATAAAAAAAAATATCCCAACAGAAATACCAATATTAATAAAATATAATTTTGTGGGCGTGTCTTGTACCGGAAAATTGCTCCGTCTAATTTTTTCACTGGAATGCAATTTTATTGCCGTTTTATACCTACAAAATGAAAATCTAAAAAAATTACCATGTAACTATTATACTATTTTCAGAAATTGCCTTTTTACTCCCTGTGGAAAATTTCTCTATCCATTTTATTTATTGAATTAAGTTCACAGTTTTCTTACCATTCAATTATAAAAAAATCCAAAAAATAACGAGCGTATTAAAAACTCCTCCTGATGACGCTCCTCGGTACGGAGTGAAACATGTCGAGCGTTTTTCGACTTAAAATACGTGAGTGACTCATTATTATTATGTTTAATATATCGCAATTTATTAATGATAAGCATACGATAAGTAATCTTTATTACGTGGCAAAAATTTTAGAAGTTGTGTTTGATGTCGGTTGTTATTGTTTATTATTCAAAAACATTGTAATTATAGCGTTCGCCAATACATTACAATCTTAATACTAACCAATATTACTTAACCTAATACGTAAATTAATACAGCGATTCAAATATTCGTTTACATTGTTGTATAAGTATAAACTGCGACCACTTGGATGCGAACACGTCAATGTGCGGTGCCACATTAAGCACAGAGTTGAGCAGCGTGAGTGCGTTGCGTAGCGGCGCTTGGCGCAGCAGCCCGATACGCGTGGGCGGCGCTGCCAGCACCAGCAGCCGCGCGCTGCGCAGTCGCCTGCGCCCGCGCGCATCTGGTGCATACAGTCTTACCACCTCACGCACCAGATCTACACAATCCACCCTATTATGAATAACGCCTAGGGCGAGCTTCGCTACTGCTAGGTAAACGGTGGCCCATAGCAAAGATATGTCCTATTACATAAATAATCTACATAAAATTTCCTACAAGAAATATTTCATACACTTTTTCGCTAGGATCAATATTTAAAAAGATACTAAACGAGAAAGTTAATTAAAATCAATTCTATGGTGTTTTTTTATATTTTCCTAAATAACTCTTAAACGGTGGCCAATAGCAAAAAATGTTGTTGAACGTAAATAATCTACACAAAATTTACTACAAAAAAGACTATGCAGCCTTTTTGCTAGGATTAATATTTAAAAAGATATTAAAGAGGAAATGTTAATTTAAATCAATTTTAAGGTTCCTTTTTTTCAGTTTTTCGTAAATAATTGGTTTACATATAATTTCCTACAAGAAAAATGTAATACACTTTTCGCTAGCATCAATATTTTAAAAAGATATTAAAGCGGGAAAGTTAATTATTATCAATTTTAAAGTCCTTTTTTTAGTTTTTCGTAATTAGCTCGTAAACGGTGGCCCATAGCAGAAAAGGTTCTGGTAAATAAATAATCTACATAAAATTTTCTACAAAAAACATTTCTCTAGGATCAATATTGACGACCGGTCTGGCCTAGTGGGTAGTGACCCTGCCTGTGAAGACGATGGTGCTGGGTTCGAATCCCGGTAAGGGCATTTATTTATGTGATGAACACAGATATTTGTTCCTGAGTCTTAGGTGTTTTCTTTGTATTTATGTATTTGTACATTATATATATCGTTGTTTGAGTATCCATAACACAAGCTTTCTTGAGCTTACTGTGGGATTTAGTGAATCTGTGTAAGAATGTCCTATAATATTTATTTGTTTATTATTTAATATTTAAAACGAAATTAAAGGAATAAAGTTAATTACAATCAATTCGGAGGTCGCTTTTTTTAGTTTTTCGTAAATATTTCGTAAACGGTGGTCCATTGCAAAAAAAAATTTTACACAAAATTTTCTACAAAAAAGGTATTTTACACTTTTTAGCTACGATCAATATTTAATGAGATATTAAAGAGGGAAAGTTAATTATAATCAATTTTCAGGTCCCTTTTTTAGATTTTCGCAAATAATTTGTGAAGTATGACCGATAGCAAAAAAAACTTCTTAAGCATAAATGGGGCATTTTCTATAAAAAGGGACCTTATTGTCGATGGCGCTTACGCCGCACAGTGTCCCGCGGCATTGTATTTATATTGGAGCATCGTTTATATTGGCGTAAGCGCCATCGACAATAAGGTCCCTTTTTATAGAAAATACCACAAGTAATTGGCATACAATTTCCTACAAGAAACATGTGGAACAATTTTCCCTAAGATCAATATTTATAAAACTATTAAAGTGGGAAAGTTAAATAATGTGTAGAATTGATTATAATTTAAATTCCCCTTTTAATACCTCATTAAATATTGATCCTAGCGAAAAAGTGTAATAAACCTTTTTTGTAGAAAATGTTATGTAAAATATTTATGTATAACATTTTTTGCAATGGACCACCGTTTACGAGATTTTTACGAAAAACTTAAAAAAAGGGAACTGTGAATTAATTGTAATTAACTTTATTCCTTTAATTTCGTTTTAAATATTGATCCTAGAGAAAAGTTTTCGGAACGTGTTTTGTAGAAAATTTTATGTACATTATTTATTTACCAGAACCTTTTGTACAGGCTTTGGAGCCTATGTTGAAAAACATACAAGTGCGTGTGGTAAACTTTGCGTTATCTATAACAGTAGGCGCTGACAGTGCTTGGAACATTTTTAAATGTCATCGTTCACTTCCAATTCGATCTCTGTACAATCAACATCCTTTTCTTATTAAAGTAATTTTGCATGTATTTGGGCATTCGATTTACACCACCATATCCTCTAAAGATATGACACCTTTTCTGCTATAGACCACCGTTTACGAGCTATTTACGAAAAATTAAAAAAGGACTTTAAAATTGATAAAATTAACTTTCCCGCTTTGATATCTTTTTAAAATATTGATCCTAGCTAAAAGTGTTTCACATGTTCCTTGTAGAAAATTTTATGTAAATTATTTGTGTATAAGAATTTTTTTGCTATACTTTACAAATTATTTACGAAAAACTGAAAAAAAAGGAACCTAAGAATTGATTATAATTAACATCCCCTTTAATATATTTTTACATATTAATCCCAGCAAAAAGTATGCAGTCTTTTTTGTAGTAAATTTTGTGTAGATTATTTACGTCCAACAACATTTTTTTGCTATTGGCCATCGCTTATGAGTTATTTACGAAAATATAAAAAAAAACCATAGAATTGATTTTAATTAACTTTCTCGTTTAATATCTTTTTAAATATTGATCCTAGCGAAAAAGTGTATGAAATCTTTCTTGTAGGCAATTTTATGTAGATTAAATAATCTAAAACACATAAATATGTAACAGGTCATTTTTTTGTTATGGGCCACAGTTTACGAGTTATTTACGAAAAACTAAAAAAAGGGACCTTTACACCCCCCTCTATCCGCTAGCGTCACCCCCATCCATCAGTACTTTTAGTATGTTGTTTTAGGCACCTTTATCTACAACTATGCCAAAATACGCTTACACACGAATTATTTCCCCTGAATGGCAATCTTTGGGCTTCGTTTGGTGGCCTATATGTATATATAACTACGTAAGTATATATTATTCGGTACAAAGAAAACGCAAATTAGTCTTTCCACAGGCAACTAATACTCCATGAGACAATTCTAAAAACCCCAAACACAATTAGGTTGCGTTGTTTTATCACAGAGTTCCTATGGCCACCTCCTGTATCCATCATCAGATCAGCTCGATGTTACCATAATATTGCATTGTCACCCGACTTACATATGTGTGCAAATTTTCAGTTTCATCGGAAACCGGAAAGTGGGTCAAATTTAACTTTGACCCGTACAAACATAGTTACATGAAAATGAAATGAAAAATGAAATGAAAATGAAAATATTTTATTTCATTAATAAAAAGTTACATTACAAGGTAGTAGGTTGGGACTTCCTTTTAAGTATATTATACCTGTATCAGGAAGCCCCGCTCCTCCGTAGCAACAAGTAGTTTTTAGTTTAACAAAAGCAGAAAAGAAAACTTAAGCTAATACACTTTTATCTACATTAAATGTGTGTGTGTGTGTGTGTGTGTGTGTGTGTGTGTGTGTGTGTGTGTGTGTGTGTGTGTGTGTGTGTGTGTGTGTGTGTGTGTGTGTGTGTGTGTGTGTGTGTATGTGTATGTGGGTGTGTGTGTGTGTGTGTGTGTGTGTGTGTGTGTGTGTGTGTGTGTGTGTGTGAGTGTGAGTGAGTGAGTGTGTATGTGTGTGTGTAGGTGTATGAGATCGTGTGAGTGCAGGTGGTGAGGTGATGTACTAATCGGCACTTCTTATATATAGGTACTGTAAAGCATAGAACTATGTATCGTACTTTTCTTACACAATAGGTATTTTCTTATACAATAGGTACTGTAAAGTAAAATGTCATATTTTCTTACTTATTATATTAAAACTGATAAGTAGGTACTTTAGAGTTTAAGTTAAGCCACTCGGTTAATATTTTTTTACATTTATATAGTTGTAAATTGTATATATTTAGTATTTTATATGCAGATTGCGCTCCAAATTGTCTCTTAGCAAATACAGATTTTGTAGTTGATACGGGGGCAACATTATGTTTTCTTCTACGATTTAGCAGCTGTGGGTTAAATGGTAATGTTTTATGAAGTCTCGTTGTTAGACTCAGTACATACAGCTTCCTCATTGTTAGTAAGTCACTTAGGTGGTAGAGGTCTTTCGTTGGGAATCTGTATGGCTTAGAGTACATAACCTTTAGTAAACAACGTTGCCCCCTTTCAACTTCCAGAAACTTGGTTTTTGCTGAGCCACCCCACACTGATATGCAGTAAGACATTACTGATTGAGCTAAAGTTATATATAACTGATTTAATAGATTTTTTGTTATAATGTATCTTAACTTTTTGAATAGCCATATCAGTTTTCGTATTCTCATATTTACATATTCAGTATGAGTATACCACGACATGCGCTGGTCCAGCATTACACCTAGATATTTCGTGGAGTTTACTTTATCAATTCCCATACAGTTACATGAAGGTAGATTAGAATTATTACAAGTATGAATTTTTAAGTTAAGATTATTATTAGGTTGTGAGCTGATATATTTAGTAAAACATATATAATTTGTTTTATTAACATTAAGAGTTAGAAGGTTCGTTTTTAGCCAAGAAGCCACTTTACTGAGTCCTATCTCAGCCCTTTCAAACACAGACTCCCAGGATGGACCTTCAAATACTATGGCAGTGTCATCGGCGTAAGACAAGATGTGCCCACATTGTATTCCGAGGTTTGTCAGGTCATTAATATAGAGTAGAAATAATGTAGGCCCAAGGACAGAACCCTGGGGGACGCCGAATGTTATGTCTGCCTCCTGGCTTATAAAGTCACCTATCTTAACTCTCTGGGTTCGCCCCTGTAAATAGTCACTTAGCAAATTTAGTGGAGTACCTCTTATGCCAGCCCTCTCCATCTTGTGAATAAGAGTGGGGAGAGAGACATTACATAACTACATACATAGGTACATTGCAAGTTAAATGAAAGCTTGTAAAAATCACTAAATGTAGTGTAAAGAATCACGCACCAGTGACAAGGACAACAGAACTCCCTTCTTAAGTGCGGGCTGCGGGTCACGCGGTCGGGTCGGGACGCTAATCTGCACTTAACTGCTAAAGGAAGACGGTACATTATAGGGTAACCGCGGGATGGATTTATCTTCGCTTCCAAAATTTCGGTGTTCTGGATGATATATCTTTTGGATATTTTGGATTTATGTGTAAACGTGACTACTTAGTATATATTTAAAAATAAATCAGGCTGAGAAATTTTCCACTCTCAGGTTTTAATAGTTCTAAATTACATAAATTTGTGTATGCATTTTTTTTGGATTTTCTTACCCACTACGCCAAATTACATTCTAAGATCATATAAGAAGAAAAAAATGACAGAGCAATTTTCCGATGAAAATTAGAGTAAAAAAAGGAATTATCATAAAAAAAATATTCTCATGTTTGACAAAAGTTGTAGATTTTTTCTAGTATCACATACAAATAACTTATTTGGTAAAATAATTTTGGACGGAGGAATTACTCGGTTCAATATATAAACAGATTTGTATTTTTACTTATAAATACCTAACTTAGGAGTTTTTTTTTTTTGGATATTTATATGTTAGTTTCGGCTTAACTATAGACCGGGGAGGCGAGGAGAGCTAAACCTTGAGCTAAAAAAGAATTCCTCATTTATTTACAGGATCTCTTGTCTATTAATTAGTCATAGACTTTTCAATTACCATTATAAAAAACTAGCCGAACGCAATCCAAAAGTATAATTTTGTAAGTTTCGGCGCGGCCGTAAGGTTCGGCCTTGCCGAAAGTGAAACCGAAACTTTAAAGTTATGTATTACTTACTCTTTCATATACTTACAGATGGTTCCTTGTTAATAATTTGGCCTAATTTAAATCTGTATTTTCATAAATTATGCCGGTTGTTGTCATATTGTCGAATTCATCAATCCAGATATCCATTTATGAATGTTAAACTCGAGGGATCTTGCTTACATAATATTATTATAGCTCGTGCTTGTAAAGTCAAGATCGGGCGAACTTTTTTTTATTCCGTAGACTAAAATGACATTTCATGTGGTTCTTACTACTTCTTACACATGAAACGTCATTTTAGTGTACGGAATAAAAAAACAGACCTTAGTGAGCGTTTTGGTATATATAGAGTTGGGTCCGTATTTTCAGAATATTGATTATTAAAATAAAGTATTTTATTCGTAAAGATACATTATTAGTAATTTTTAGTTTTAGCAATATTGATTCAATTTAACTTGTAAGACTAAAAAAAGTATTTACAAAATTTTCGCTTTACTACTTAGTCAGGTCATAAGTTAATTCTGTCACAAAGATATTTATATACTGTTTTTTTTTCTCTTTATTTTGGCACAAACAGTCATTACAGAAAAGTGACATTGAAAAGTATTACATATAATATTGACAATACAGTGCCGAAAACGTAATAGATTATAGTTATAAATTTGTTGCAACTGACCTGAATTAACTTAACTACTAGTGGCTCTGTGAGCTGTAGACCTCGCGAGCATAGCTTAAGATGGATGTGTCTAGGATGGTTTAAGAAGGTAGAATAGCTACAGACAATAGGTACTTTTTTCATACAATTTCCATTTTAACAAATCACAGATTTTTATGTTGATCGCTTCAGCATAATATATTCTAGGTTTATAAATTTCGCTTTAAAAATAATTGTGGCTAATTGTGGCTTTTTAGTAGGTACATTACCATTAGTTGAACCCTATGAAACTATTGATACTGGATAGGAATGGAATCGATTGCCATAAAAAATAGCATGTGAACAATTACATTTTTCATTTTCATAATCAAATTGTATGGGAAAAGTTTTCCTCGATTTGTGGCTTTTCTAGGCGGAAGTTTTTTATGCTCCCATACAAGCTTTTGATCGTGGATAGGAATGGGATCGATTGGCGATGTTTTTTCCAAAATCTGTAAACCCCAATCTTAATTCATTTGGAATTGAGGGAAGGTTTTCTAAGGCCATTTTGACGTAGCAGCACGGGATCTGGTAGCTGCCCTCACTGACCCAAACGAACCTGTATACCTGGCTGATTTTTGAATTTCTAAAAGTATTGAAATACTTAGTAGTGGAGATATATTGAAGGGAGCCACACGAAATCAAGCGCACGATACTCTAAAAACCGCACAAGTGCGGATCGGACTCGCCCACCGAGAGTTCCTTACGTTTTAGTATTTGTTGCTATAGCGGCAACAGAAATACACCATTTGTAACACCTGTCTAGCTATCACGCTTCATTAGATACAGCCTGGTGATATGCAGACGGAGAGACGGACAGAGGAGTCTTAGTAATAGGGTCCCGTTTTTACCCTTTGGATAAGGAACCCTAAAAATCGGGCCGTTTCGACCTCACGATGTCACCACATATCGAGCAAATCAGGCACTACTTAGCTAGGTCACCTGTGCTAAAGTGACATCATTGTTAGTTATTAATTATTAAACATCGCCATCTTGTTTGACATGGATAGTGTAAAGGTCATTCACACGGACAGGCGTTGAGCAAAATTTTCTCAATTTTTATTGAATTTTTCAATAATATTATTGAATATTGGCTCCATAAACCCGCTCAGACATACGAATCCATACTACCTAAACCTCAAAGTTTATGGTGAAAAAAATCTACGTATTTTAAGAGAAAAACTCTAAATGAAATTGTATGAAATTCGGAATAAGGAGGACTACTTCAATCTAAATAAATGTATAGCTCTACCGTTTAGAACACTTTAGAAAATTAAAATAACAAAAAAAGAACATATTTTTAGGTTTAGTTAAATAAATGCTTGTAAAAATGAAACGAATACGCTTAGCCCGCGCTTGATCAATCAAAATAGAAAAATAAAAAATAAAAAAAATACGAAATTTAAGTGAAAAAAAAAATACAAAAAGTTATGTAGGAGCATACAATTACTGGGGATCGAACCAGGGACCACCCGTTGCAAACGAAAAAAGCGACTGTTTGCAAAATACGCCATGCTAGTACTTATCTAAGCTGACGAAATTCGGCTACTCATTCTCGAGTAAAAACTAAACATCTAAATACCGCCAAAACCAGCAATACAAAATTTCTCCATTTTTCGCCATTTAATCTGTAAACATATCTCAAAAAGAAAATACTGTTATGATATCTATACGACTATTCGTTTAGGCGCGAGCTATCACGACTCCGCCACTTTGAAAAATTTCCAAAAACCGGGTCGACAAAAAAATTCTATTTTATCATAGAATTTGGTCACAAAATATCACGAGAATCGTTTGAGAATTGCGACCTGTAGAGGAGAACATCCGGACATACAAAAGCAAAATGCCCGAGTCAAACCGTAGACCTTCACTACGCTTCGGTCAATAAGAAGATGAAATTGAAAGAAGGAAGACGTCCAGTCTGACTGCTATCCCAGAACATGTTACCTTTAAATTTAAGTAAATCAATTAATTTACAGTAAAGTAGCAGCAGGGTGTCATTTATAGGGCATAGGGTACTGATAAAGAAGTTATAGGTACAGATCTCTTAATATTCATGTACAGTGTGGAAAAATATATGGGCCCTGGAGGAAAAGTGCCTTAAAACGTTAAGTTAGCTCATTTTACTTAAAGAAAACATTTTTTTAATTTTTTGAAAGAAACAAAACTGCATTCAAAGATTTTTTTAAATTCGCTTGTCTCGTCCAGGAATCGTATCGACTCAAAATTAGAAAAAATAAACAATCGCTATTTTATTATACTAGTATTTTTCCATGAAACATTAGGTCTTACACTCGTCTGTTGTATAAAATATGCATAAAATCGAATATTTAGTACTCAAGAATATTTTTAGACAAGCAAAATTGAAAAAAAAAAAGAAAAATCTGAACGCAGTTTGGTTTTTTTTTAAATAAAAGAATGTTGCCTTTAAATAAAATGAGCTAACTTAAGGTTGTAAGGCACTTTCCCTCCAGGGCCCATTATTTTTTTCCACCCTGTATATGGGTTGAAAGCTTATTTAATGCTGAATCACTGTACAATGTAATTTAACGTAATTTACTTTCTCAGTTTTGCATAAGTCTATGTAGTTTGGAAAAAAGATATAAGAAAACATGCAAAAAATACGCGGCCTGTTCAAGGTGATTTTGATACTTATTTGAGGCATTTTCTATGAAAAGGGACCTTATTGTCGATGGCGCTTACGCCGCACAGCGTCGCGCGACATTGTATTTATATCGGAGCATCGTATATAATGGCGCCATCGACAATAAGGTCCCTTTTTATAGAAAATACCACATTTATTTATTTTTATTTTTAAAATGGTTGAGCCATACATAAAACAAAACCTGGGTCTCTTATATTTCTTTAGATATATAATTCATGTGTATTTGGTTGCCAAAATTGCAACTGTACATGCCTCACCAAGCCTACTCGTTGGATGGTAGTCAAAAATAAGCGTGTTACTAAAATTACCCTAAATAAGTAAGTAGAAAGGGTATTTATTAGCTGAAGTACAGACTTGTCGGAGAACTAAATGATGGTGATAAAACAACGTTCTAATAAAGTAGGTTCATACAAATAAACAATTGCACCTATTTTATTAATGTGACACTGATTTTTACTCCCTTTTGTGAAGTATAATTTTTCACAATCCAACCGCGTATTCGCGTCTAACGACAGCGACAATCCCAAAGTAAACAAGTAGTAAATAAAGTCGCAATCTAAATTTTAAACCAATTATATTACGTTTTGATCAGTATAAAACAAGCTTCGCGATCGAGGCAAACTTTTTTTTTAAAAGCTTTGTATCACATTTTATCAATCATAACACTCATAATCTTTGTGACAGAACTTATGACCTGACTAAGTACGTATTTTAAACTAAACAGAGTGTAAAATACCGTTATCAGCAAATGTATATGTGTAATATATTTACCTACCTTTAAACCAATTTGGGCCCTGCGAGTGCTGCTGCTGTGTTTCAACTAGGGACAGCCATAGCATACTTAGAACTATTTAAGTGAACACCTAATCTAGCTAGAGTAGTGTCCATTTAAGCTAATTTCATAGAAATTTGACATTAATGATGACATTGCCACACTTTGTCATTGCAAATGCCATGCAGAGTTAGGTTGTACCGACTCTATGACATGCGAAAAGCTCCATTAACACGTAAAGCTTAAAGACGTTAGAATAGAATAGAATAGAATTCTTTTATTCATGGTAAACTACATTTCATACAAACGTATTACAAAGAAAAATTATATTTAAAACAAAAAGTATATACCTAGTTTACCACGAAATGGTCCCACCTCAGCATAATGCTAACCCTAAAGTCAGCGCTGGTCTTCCGGCGACACCATTTGTGGGCTACGAACGCAACCGTACAACACGCCGAACGCATCCACTTTGCGGTGACGTCAGCGCCATCTAACCTGCGCCTGCGCTAAAATGGCATGATGACATATAAGGCCATGCCGCACATGTTGATATACCTACCCGTCTTTGCCAGTCTTTGTGCCCTAGGCTGATGGCAGGGGTGCTGCCACAAAGCGTACCGCCACGCTTGATTTAAACCAGAGTTCACTTTCCTCTCATTCATTTTTTGGTTATTTAGACCAAAAGGCTGATGAATACCGCTTCCAGCGAACTGGAACTGGAACAGTCGCCAGAGACTCGTTTGTTATCTAGCAGATTCACCTCCGTCGCCATCGGGCACATGGAGGTGAGGTTGACAGTAGGGCAAACTACTCGTACTCGCTGTTCTCCCCTAACTCCCCAAAGCGCAAAAAATCAGCAGTGTAATTTTGTAAATTAAAAATAACTACATTTGCTTTGTAATACGAAATATATTTTGGGTCTAATATTAATATAGGTACTTTACTTTATAAAATACTGACAAGTGACAACTTATTGAGATGTTAGATATTATTCAATGTGCCTATTTTTTTTTATACTACGTCGGTGGCAAACAGTATACGGCCCGCCTGATGTTAAGCAGTCTCCATAGCCTATGTACGCCTGCAACTCCAGAGGAGTTACATGCGCGTTGCCGACCCTAACACTCCTCAAACAACTAAGTCCAACATTAATCGCTTTATAACGTTATTATGGAACATGGAAGGTTCTGTAACAAATGAAACGTCTGGGCTGTCTTGGGAGCCATATTGAATTTATGACGTCACTTCCGCTACGTTACCCCGGACTATTGGCACTAACGGCCATTGACTTGAATGTGCGTAAAGCAATCTTGAACTTAGTCTGCAAGGAAACTTAATCATTTGTGTGACACTACACTACTCGTACTTATAATTATTTATTGCTCGGCATTTTATTTACTTCTATGCTTAGGCAGAATATTTTAGAAATATCATTTTATCTCAAATATACTTACAATATGCTAATATTTCGTAAGAAGTTTACAAACTTAGCCCCTTTTTTTATGTACTGCTCTAAAAAAGTAAACTACTCCGTTTAGAGCAGCAGTAAAAAAGGACACACAGACCATTTCCCAAGAAAACACGTAATCAGTAAAAAACCGACCAAGTGCGAGTCGGCCTCGCGCACGAAGGGTTCCGTACCATTAGCAGATTGCCGTGCATTACAGCATGACTTAGATAACTTTTTACTCTACTGTTCAGATAATCAGCTTTTCTTAAATACTGATAAATGTTTCATAATCAGTTTTAATCGTAGAAATGACCCGTTAATTTTCAATTACACTTTAGCTGGAAGAAATATAGCCCGGGTATATTCCATTAGGGACTTAGGTGTTACCTTAGACTCGCAATTGAATTTTAGTCTACATATTGATAATATATGTAAGCGAGCTTATAAGAAGTTGGGGATGATTCTCAGAATTGGACAGCCCTTCAGGCGCCCCAATACCTATAAACTACTTTTCTATTCCTTTGTTAGGAGTATACTAGAATTTGGTTGTGTTGTTTGGACACCTCAGTACCAAGTCCATATTGATCGCCTGGAAAGGATCCAAAATATTTTTTTAAAATCACTTTGTTACAGGACAGGTAATTACTTCGAACGCACTTCGTCAGCAGCGAAGCATTTTTGTGTTCCTTCCCTCTATAACCGAAGACACTACTTAGATGTAATGTTCTTGTTTAAAATTCTTAAAGGTGTGATAAAATGTCCGAATCTCTTAGAATTAGTCACTTTCAGTTGTCCGCACCAACCCCTACGTTCTAGACCTCTATTTCATATCAGCTTTGCCCGCAAGAATTACGCTCGGCACACATTTTTCAGACGAGTCCCAAATTATTATAATAAGCACCTACATGACATTGATCCTTTTCACACTTCCCTGTCTAGTCTTAGAATGAAACTTAGACATAAGTTGTTTTAATATGTCAAGTATAAATATAAATAAGTAAATGTATAAATGTAACTTTCCGGCTTTCCGGTAGGACAACCGTAGGCTCATGTTTTTCTTTTTCTTTTATCTCCTTTTTATCTTTGCTGTTTAGTGTGTATGTTAACATTATGTACTTACTAATGAACCTCCAGGTCTGTTTTCTTAAGTATGTTAAGTACATTTGTACTTCAAACCCATTTGTATATGTGACTGTTTGTGTTCTAAATAAAGTAAAAAAAAAAAAAAAAAAAATTACGCAAAAAACGGCAAAATAATCACGTTTGTTTTATGGGGGCCCCACTTAAATATATTATTCATCGCATTTATTATTCTGTTTTTAGTAGGTATTTTTTGATATAGCGGCAACAGAAATAAATCACGTGTGAAAATTTCAACTGTCTAGCTATCACGGTTCATGAGATACAGCCTGGTGACAGACGGACGGACAGCGGAGTCTT
Organism: Cydia strobilella; assembly: GCF_947568885.1. Lineage (NCBI taxonomy): Eukaryota > Metazoa > Arthropoda > Insecta > Lepidoptera > Tortricidae > Cydia > Cydia strobilella. The sequence goes on along the minus strand of NC_086042.1, from coordinate 17,920,832 downwards.
AGTAATAGGGTCCCGTTTTTACCCTTTCTGTACGGAACCCTAAAAAATCAGGACTCATGTATGAGAATATCCATAAAATTGTGTGTTGTGTAAAATATACCCCCAACAATAGTGGGACCGGAAGTTACGACTGCGGGTGAAAGGTTTTCAACCCTTAAATAGGGACATTTTGGTGTATCGTTACGGGAACGAGAACGAGACGACCGACGATACATCATGCGAATACAGGCGTAAATAGTAACAAAGAAAATTTCCAGATATCATAGATAAAATGTAAATAGATAACACAATCTCTTAGGAAAAAATAAATATTGTTGTATCGCATGCATTGTGCCTCGGCCTCTGAACGCACGCACAGAGCGTCACAGCACTGTCACTGCACACAGTGCACACTGTGCCGTCATATCAACGTTGAGCGTGTACGTTCCTGAGGGCCAACCGCGAACCACGTTCGACGTGTTGCCTCTCTGTCGCACTTGCAAATTCGTATTTAAGGGTAACAGGGAGGCAACACGTCGAACGTGGTTCGCGATAGGCCCTCTGGATGAGTAGCCAACGTGCAATCGTAGCGAACGAAACACAACTGTCTCTCTCGCACTAGTGTGAAAGAGTGATAGAGAGATATGACTACGATACGCTACGATCGGCATGTAAAAAATATCACTGTTGAATATCAACACGTCTTAGAAAATGTTCGAGTTTTGTAAACGATGGTGATAATTCGCAAACTGTGCACAATCACACATCCATCTTAAGCTATGCTCGCGAGGTCTACAGCCTCATAGAGCCACTAGTTATTTGACACGCCAGGTATATAAGTCAAATAGATTGGAGCCCGGCATTTCGTTCTAGCGACCCAAATGAAATAATTGATTTCATTATTGGCAAATTCCAGACAATTTATAAAAACTGTACCTATAAGACAAAAATACATGAAATAAAACTATGAAAACGGATTATATCGCGCGCGGGTGACCCGTTGACCACGAACGCTGTAAAGAGTTCGAAACGTCGGGATGTATTATAAATTCAATATACGCGATATAATCCGTTTTCATAGTTTTATTTCATGAGTAACTATCGCGGTAACCGAAGACAATATTACAAAAATACATGTTAATAAAAGACAACAAAGTAGCTGGATGACTGATAAATTATTAAGCATGTGTGATAAAAAGAAAGAACTGTTAAAAATACATTTAAAGGACACTACAAATAAACAAAATAAGTTAGTATATAAAAAATATAAAAACAGGACGAATAGAGTGATATGTAACGCCAAAAATAATTGTATAAGAAAGGAAATATGTAATAACTTTAAAAATCCAAAAAAATGTGGGGAATAATAAACAGATTGACTGGTAGAATTGTTAAAGCTATCGATGATGTGATACTTAAGTCCTTTAGATTAAGAGCAACACAATTATGTAACAAATTTGCTATCGACTTCGATAGTAATGTCAACAACATTAAAATAAACTGTAATACGCCGTTACTTGATGAGAAAAATTATATAAATTCTCCATTGGTGTCAATGCGATTAAAAAAAATCAATGAAGAAATTTTACATAAAATCATATTACAAATGGATGACAAAAAAAGAGAGGATATGACAAGATAAGAGCTAAAGACATAAAGTACATCTCCGGACACTTAATTAATTTATGCATATCAAAATCTACATATCCTGATAAGTTAAAAGTGGGAATTGTAAGACCCATACATAAAAAAGGTAGTTACACAGATACTAATAATTATAGGACGATAACAATTTTATCTGTCATAGATAAAATTATAGAAAAATACCTAGGTAACTCGATAAGTACATTCCTATCAAGTATTCCTATCAAATAATAATAAAAAAAACTGATGAAATCAATGACTACCTAGATAAAAAACACCATGTACTCGCCATAATGATCGACTTTTCTAAGGCATTTGATACTTTATGTCACAGTACACTTTATGAAAAACTAAAACAAAATGGTATACAAGGACCCATGCTGAATCTCATAAAAAAATATCATAGTAACAGACACAACGCGGTTAGCATCGCAGGCGAACAAAGCGACCTAATTCCGACCTTATGCGGCACCGCACAAGGCTCAATTTTAGCTCCGACGGAATATTTATTATACGTCAATGATATGTATCATATATTCCAACATGGATCCGTATAGTTCGCAGACGACACATGTATAATTGTAGCCCACGAGGACTTGGAGACTGCACAGGACATGATGCAAAATGACTGATGCACTGTGCAAATGGGCCCACGATCTAGGTTTATCGCTAAATTACCCTAAAACGAAACTTATGTATGTATATACACTTACCTTATAAAAATGTAACCATAACGCCAAAAATCGTGGCCCACGAACATATGTTCGCCATGCATGTTCGCTTTTCGGATAGTATCTAAGTTTAAGTTTAGTTTAAGTTTAAGTTTAGTTTTTTAAGTGCATAAATGTTTAAAATGTAAAAATGAGCGCTATCTCGCCAACAATCTGTAATCGCAGTTTGGCGAGGAATATAATTATAAGAAAATTGTTGTGATGTACATTGAGATAAATAAAAAAAATAAAAAAAATGTATGCACATGCCCCGTGCGGCCTGTAAATGTGCTCACCTGAGATTGTACAGGAACACACCTACCTTGGACTAAAAATAGACCAGAAATTCAACTGGAATCCACATATTAATCATGTTTGTAACAAATTTAGAGCTATTTTGTCAAAACTATTTATACTTAAAAACAAAGTTCCCTACACTACATTAAGACTTTTGTACAATATTATTTGGCCGATTCCCTCATAAGTTACGGTTTAGAAAGTTATGGAAGAACATACAAAACATATCTAAACGACATTTACAACTTACAATTACGTCTACTTAAAACGATTGTACCTACAAAAATCAAATATAAATTCAAAAATAACTGAAAATCTATTCAAATACTGCAAAGTGCTAACTGTGTTTGAAAAGGTTGATTTAGCCATTATAACCCAATACTATAATCATATAACAGAATTAAGGAAAAAAACACGACCCGCGCGATTACGTAACCTAGCGAACCTTCCGACATTTGAAGTTGAAAAAACAAACAATGTAAACGGGCAAAGAGTGTGGAAGTACTCATCTTACCGAGTACCTTGAATAGATTTTCAGAGGAATTATTAAGGCCGTTCCATCGGTTTGCCGCTGTCTCTGTCACATTTCGCAAGAAAGAACGGGAAAGATCATGCGCGCCAAGTGTCAATTTTGATCGAATTTTGTCGATTTTTATTTATTTTAAAAACGTTACCTTACAATATCGAAATTCGAAAGCTATGAAATTACTATTTAAGTTAAGATTGTTTTTTCTTCTTTTTTTGTTTATAGTATCACATAATAAATAACCGAGTAAAGCTGGATTAAAAGTCCGAGTTAGAGGTTACTTTGGGAATTAATTGTATCGAGCGAAGTGTCATAATTCGTGTATCGGAAGCTATGATATTAAAGATAATATAGTCAAGAACTACATATATTTTTTCTACGTCTACGAATATCAACGGCTCTTAGAAAAACAGGATCACATAAGGAGATTTTTCGCCTTAGGACGAACGAGTAAACAAGCAAGAAATATTATTAAAAAATACTTAATTAAAATAAGAGGCCAGTCTACCGAAATCGCTTAATTTAATATATGACCTATGTACCTAGAAAAAATTATATGTATAAATATTGAATATAAGATAAGACTCCTTAACTCAAAAAAACTTTAATTTAAGATTAATAGTTAAGTTTAATATTATATGTGCTTTTTTATATAAATAAACAGTTTAATTTTTTTTTTATATATAAAAACCTAAGTAAATAAAACTAAGACGTGCTTTGGTTAAGTAAGTAGTTTTTACTTTTCTAAATGTGACATTCGGGTGGCAACTACAGCTGCGTTTTTGTTGGGGTATAACTGCTGCGGCTTTAAAGCGGGCACTGTCACTGTCAATTTCCTTGGTAAAATGAATGACGTTCGTAGCCGCATTAGTGCCGCGATTGGAACGTTCAATCTGTCACTAATTTTATCAAGGAAATTGAGAGTGACAGCAAACGCGTCATTGCCAGAGCTAAGTCGCAAATGTAATGCGGCTGCGGTCCTAATCCGAACGTCACCTTAATCCTTAATGCAACTTAGTCGTGAACACAACGCTTCATGGCGCTCTAAAACGTCTCGGGCTTAAATATTTGTCCACGTTTTCGTTGAAAGGCAAAAGTTGTAAGTTGAGGGCGATCGACAATTTTCTTCAATTCAATTAGGTAGGTACCTATGTTGACAAAAGAAAATTGTCGATCGTCCTCAAATTAGAACTTTTGCCTAAACTACACGGTTACACGGTGGGTCTGTTTTTACTAGGTAGTACAAACAGACCCACCGTGTAATAAAAAACAAATGAACAAACTAAAATAAGGAAGGAAGGAGGAGGAGGTATAAGTTTTCAAAAAGTTTTACAACCGTTTGGATTCTATACAAATAAATAATACAACTGTAAGAGGTGCCAACACGCCTCTTATAATTGTATTATTTATTAGAGTTTTGACTGATTCACGGTTAGTTTCACTAGACTTATATTGACCGGGATATAGACCGTGATTACCTTTTGTATTATTTGTGAGCTCCCGATATTTCGACGCAGTTACATGTATCATGTTCACGGGTGAGATATTATTTATCTCAGTTAGATTATGTCAGAATTTTGAACTTAGTTTAAATGATGTTTAGTAGCAATATGTACTGTCTGAGTTTATGTTTGGTTTGGAACGACGTGTTTATTAATCTAAAATAACTTTCACCTTACTTGTCTTACCTACTATACCAGTGAAATAAAACAACATTATCATTCGAAGGGGATGAATATAAATAAAGCTTCAATAATAGTCAAAATGAAATAAAAAATAATATTGTCTTCAGTTACCGCGATAGTTACACATGAAATAAAACTATGAAAACGGATTATATCGCGTATATTGAATTTATAATACATCTCGACGTTTCGAACCCTTTACAGCGTTCGTGGTCAACGGGTGACCAATACACGCGGGGGTTCAATATACGCGATATAATCCGTTTTCATAGTTTTATTTCATGAAATAAAAATTCTAAACCTTTAATAAATTAATCGTGTTGCGCTTCTTACTTGAGACGCGATGATGAACCTTCACCGAGCTACTTCCTGTACAATTCCTCAACATCCCTAACAATTTATGTAGCTTACCTGAGTGAAAACATGGTTTGTATCCAGTTTATTTTAGTAAACAGTAAAAGGAGAAATAATTTCAAAGCGAAAATTTTCAGCTCACTATGTATTTCGTTTGCTGCCTACAAGAAGTAGATAGGTAATATTTTTTACAGTAAGTACATATGGTGCTACTTTCTCGCACTAGTGCGGAAAGTGCACTTTTTGTGCATATGTCGAAAGTTTAAAGGGCCATATGTACTGTAAAACGTTGTTCGATACTCGTGCGAATAGGTAATTCGCAACTCATGTCGATTTAAAACACTCCCTGCGGTCGTGTTTTAATTTATCGCCACTCGTTTCGAATTTCCTCTTTTCCGCACTTGTATCGAAAATAACTATTATAGGAGTGGAATAATCGATACCCATTTAAGTTTGAAAGCTCATATAAAAATTATAATAATTATATTACTTATTTAGGGAATTCAAGCCAATGAAATGCATAAGTACCTAGGTATATTTGAGTAAGTACCAAGTAGCTCGACGGCCTTATTTACAGAAGTGATTTAACCTCGCTTTTTCGCAACCACTACTCCGTGAACCTATCGTTCCACAAAGGAAACAGCACTGCGTGCGTACAGTGGTATCGTGAAATATCTACAGATGTCTCACAGCCCAGCTGGTCTCGTTTGTCACGTCGCATATGATCTATGTCCGCAACTGCTGCGCTGCGGGTGCGACTCCGTCTATAAAATGGTTTATGATTGGTCGTTTACTGGTGTTAAAATGGAGTACCACTGGCTGCATGCCAGACTTGACTCGTATGATCGGTAATAAATGTTTTAGTATTGAGTATAATGGAGGTAAAAATTCCGTTTATTTATTTGTGGTAAAGTAAATGCCGGGGAAAAGTTGAACAGACGCGACTCATACAATATTCTTTAGTCAACTTTAAACTATTAAAGTACCTATTATAATAAATACCTAGGTAAGGTCGGGTGAAGTAAATATATAAGACACGGGTAAAAACAAGACAAAGTTTTTAACACCCAAAAACTTATTCTGTTTCATTCCTATTATTCTAATTAATTCTTCTTCAGTCGGTCCCTCAATGCTGAGGATCGTGACATCATGTCCTTCTGTTGAAGATCAGGTTCCTCCATAGGCTTCTATTCTTCGCCAAGCGCATGGCCTCGTGCAGTTTTAATTGCATAGGTGCAGTGATTCTAATTAATACCGGCCTCCTATTAGCCTGGTAGTGACACTGCCTATGAAGCAGGAGGTCCCGGGTTCGAATCCCGGTCAATGCATTTATTTGTATGTTCATCACGAATATTTGTTCCTGAGTAATGGATGTTTTCTATGTATCTAAGTATGTCTTTATCTATAGTATAAGTATGTATATCATCGCCTGGTATCCATAGTAAATTTATATGAATGAAATAGAATAAATTGTTGAGTGTTAAAAAGTATGTTTTATTTTTACCCGAGTCTTTATATTTACCCTACCTGACCCTACTTACTAAAAACTTATCACGTTTGGCTTAATTTGGATTATTTAAGAAATTTAAATAAATTTTACAAGCAATTTAAAATGACACTACAATGGCGTGGCAATACATTCGGTTTTCAAAAAATAATATTTTCAAAAACATACAAGTATTTTTTTAAATAAAAATACCGAACCCGCAAAACAGTGCCATCTGTTTCGGCTGTCAAACTAGGGACACTTTTTTTCCTTACCCCCTTATTCATAAAACTTTACGGGCCTGATTTTGTTAAACTAAGTAGTTCGCCACGAACTGAGAACTCGCGGTTCGCCAAAAAGTTAGATTAATTGAATGCACCTACCTAGTCGGGAAAGGATCGAAAACCGCGTGCGATTTATTGCAAGGTCTGTGGATCCCTTAACTGATAGATTTGTCACAATAGAGATTAAAATAAACTGTATCTATGGTAAGTTGTAATCTTTCTTGTCAAATGTCAAATACCCAGCTGTATTATGTTTATATAATTTCGTTTTTATTCTGCCAATGATTTTAATATCGTAAATTAAAAAACAATATTTCTAAATGTGTTAACCGATCAATTTCATTTGATACCAAACTCGACCATACTTTCTTGCAAATACGGAGCAGAATAGCAAGACCTCTCACAAATAGCTTTTTGGCCTTCTAGGCTCTTCTAGCTCCATAACCCCTTGATCGAGCCTGCGCATAATTTAATGACTAAAATATAATGCCTTCTTCTACACGTTTACCCAATTTCATTTAAATTAGAACAAAGGAGAATGGGCACTTTAGTATGGGAAGTGTACCATGGATGTATACTGTTGAGACATATGTCGTTTTAAAGCTCTTAATCGTAGTATCATTTTATAGTATTGCACCAACCTTAGACAACTTGCAGGGACCGAGCTATACAAAAAAAAAGTTGCGCACATAAGCAGCTATTTTTCATAAGACGCTTGATATAATAAGTTGTAGCGTATTTTAATAGAAAGGATATAAAGAATGCTTTATGTTTCTTGTATCAACACCAACGATAAAGTATTTAAAGGGATTCAATTAACAGTTTAAAAAAATCGTCATACTAAAAATGACTTGCTGTACAGCGGAATAACAGTGTATACACATGCCATGTATATCATGTAAAAAGTATCTGTATAAGCTATTTTTCGTATAATATAGCTGAGGTCATACGCTTGCAGGAATCGAAATATAACAATTTAATGAGTGAATTAATTGTAGTTAATTACGCCTTAATTTTTCTACTCACCGCTGGATGTCGCTACAAGGCAAAATTCAACTTGACGTAAAGCATTTCTAAAGTGCGGTAATCTCGTCAGTCTTACTCCATCATTTAAAAAATATATAAATAGTTGACCAATGTCAATGTCACTTAAGTTATTGTCCATCAAACTATCGTCTGATAGTTCAGCTTAAAATCATCGAAATGCCGGGACGTGCCCCTAGCCAGCCGCGTGTTCCGAGTTGAATGTAATAACTACACTTCGCTTCACTCGCTCGTTCGATTATGTTTTATCCCTTTCTTACAAATACATAAGTCAAAATGACAGATAAAGACAAACGATTCATATAGCAAAAAACTAGAATAACTATAGAAAACTGACTTGAGCTCAAAAATGACCCCACGGCTACTGTGCTGAAAACGAATCGACTGTGCTCGTCGGAATTTGACAGCTTTGGTACGACAGCGGCCTTCTGCGGCATACAAGGGCCTGACACTCTTTGATAGAGAAAGATAGTCTTATTGCGATTCCTATAAGAGGAAAGAGAAAATAGTGCCATGCTTTGTCCTTATCACCGACCGGGTTTTTTTTTATCGCCTTCAAAAAAAAAGGTTCTCAGTTTGACCCATATGTTTGTATGTATGTATGTATGTATGTATGTATGTATGTATGTATGTATGTATGTATGTATGTATGTATGTTTGTTCGCGATTATCTCGCGTTTGGCTGAACCGATTTTGATGCGGTTTTCAGAAAAGTGTTTGTTACATTCTGGAGAAGGTTTTAGTATACATAGAGCTGAGCTGATGCTGAACCCTGGCTGTACCTAGTGGAACTCAGGTTTAGTGCAGCATAGGCACACGCTGTTTTGGTCTTTGTGAAATATGGGACTACTTACGGGAATAACGGGATAACATTGAAAATACGTGCTACCAAAACTATATGTATTTAAGGAATGAACATCGGAAATATAGACACATGTCAACAGAAGACATAATCATCCTACATGCAGTATGCATACATCACACCCTCACACTTATTTTAAGATAACTATACTGCATTAGAGAATTTACATTAATAAGCAAAACAATCAATCAATAAGCAATCTTCATATAAAAATAACATAACAGTTTTAATCAATTTCCGGCATAGGGAAGTATCTAACAGGTTTTAAGGGCCGACCATAACTACTAGTAGCCGCCTGGGCTCTCGGCAACGGTACCGCTTGTTCAGCAGCGGCCGGCGCGGGCCCGTGCTCATGCGCGGCCGCGACACTCGCCCCTGCAGTGTCGGCCGGACCAGACACCTCACCAGACGTATCCCAACTGGGCCACACCAACTGAGTACCAGTACCATTGTGCAAACTGTGCTTAATTTGATCAACATGTTTTTTAACTAGCTTACCATCCGCCCTTTCCACCATGTAATTCCTAGAGCCTACTACTTCTTTAATTGTACCCTTTACCCACCTATCCGGATTTGCCTGTTCACGCATGTGCACCAGGTCCCCAACTTGAAATTGACGTTCACGACCCCCAGCTGCTCTAACTTGCCGCTCTTGCGCGCGTTGCACGGTACGCTCCCGCTCCTCCCCTCCACGAAGTAAATCTAATCGGCAGCGCAGCCTACGTTTCTGAAGCAACAGTGCAGGAGAATCGCCCGTAGTGCCGTGAATTGCGTTTCTGTACGCCATCAGATATGCTTGCAAGGCTAAGTCGATATCCACCCCCTCTCGCTTTGCTTTCTTGATTGCTTTTTTACAGAGCTTTACGGCGTTTTCAGCAGCGCCGTTCGACGCGGGATGGTAAGTCGGTGTCAGTATTTTTTTAATGCCGTTTGATTGCAAGAATTGATCATATTGTGCGCTACAAAATTGAGGGCCATTATCCGAAACAATCGACCTAGGCAAACCAAATCGAGAAAAAGTTTCGCACAAAACTTTAATTACCGATGAGGAAGTCGTTTTTAACATTCGAAAAATTTCGATCCATTTAGTCGTCGAGTCTACAATAACAAAAAAAGATTCGTTTTCAATAGGGCATCATGTAGACGCGTCCATGGTTCTGTAATATACGGCCAAGGCTTGGGCGGCGCCCGGGGCGGCGCGCTGCTCTCAGCCACGCACGCGGCGCACTCGCGGCACACGCGCTCCACGTCCGCGTCGATGCCGGGCCACCACACATAGCTACGGGCCGTGCTCTTCATTTTCACCATGCCGACATGTCCAACATGTACTTCTTGTAAAATTTTATTTTGAAAAACAGTTGGCACTATCACCCTATAGCCCCATAGTACACATCCGGCCTCCATGTACAGCTCGTTTCTGCGGATGTAATATGGTTTAAGACTCTCATCGTCACAATAAGTAGGCCATCCCGAAGCAATATACATCAAAACCTTTACTAGAATGGGATCTTTGCACGTTGCTTTCTTAATATCCGTGCTTGTTATAGGTAAAAAGTTTTGGACGTAATTAAGATAAGTTACCTCCGATCGTACCGTTCTATCGGGCCCGGTAATCAATCGCGACAAGGCGTCCGCTGCATTTTCTTCACTCCGCACATACTCTATGTCGAAATTATACCCAGACATGATCACCGCCCATCTCTGTAGTCGACTCGCAGCCATGGCAGGTATTCCGGCTTTGTCTCCAAAAATGGTAACCAGCGGCTTGTGATCCGTCTTCAAAAGAAATTTCCTTCCATATAAGTACTGGTGAAATTTTTGAACACCATATATAATCGCAAGTGCCTCTTTCTCAATCTGCGAATAGTGTTTCTCAGCTGAACTTAGCACTCGACTCGCATAGGCAACAGGCCGCTCGCCACCCGGCGTGCGGTGCGCGATCACGGCGGCCACCCCCGTGCTGCTCGCGTCCGTCGTCAGCACCAGCGGGAGCTCGCTCGAGTAGTGCGCCAGCACCTCACTTGACTGTAACATTTTTTTTATTTTGTCGAATGCGGCCTGACAATCTTTACTCCATACGAACTTAACATCTTTTTTTAGTAATTCATACATCGGAGATAATATCGTGCTTAAATTTTTAACAAATTTTGCGTAGTACATTATCATTCCAAGAAACGATCGCAACTCCGAAACATTTTGTGGGCTCGACATTTTATTGATAACCTCAACTTTACTTGAGCATGCTGATACTCCTTCTCTAGAAATAACAAACCCTAAATATGTGACCGACTCTGCAAAATAAGTGCACTTCTCTTTCTTTATTTTCAGACCGTACTTTTGCAATCTGTCAAAAACCTGACAAAGTATTTTTAAATGTTCATCGTCGTTTTTCGCTGTTATTATCACATCATCTAGATAGACCCCAACCGTGGGTAAGTCAGCAAACATTTGTTCCAGCTTGCGTTGGAAGATGCCAGGACTTGACGCGAGCCCATAAACGAGGCGATTATACTGAAATAGGCCTTTATGGGTATTAATTGTGGTAAACTTCTTGGTATCATCCAACGGAAATTGCGCATAAGCCTGACTTAAATCGATTTTTGAAAATTTGTCCCCGCCATTTAATTTTACTAACAAATCGTCTATCCTAGGCAGAGGATACCTATCTATTTCTAGCCATTTGTTGAGCGTAAGTTTATAATCAGCACAGATACGAATCGAGCCGTCCGACTTGACTACTGGTACAATTGGCGTGGCCCAGTCCGAACACTCGACCGGGGTTATGATGCCGTCACTCACCATCTGGTCCAGCGCGCGGTCGACCGGCTCGCGCAAAGCGAACGCCAGGGGGCGCGCGCGCAAGAACACGGGCATCGCGCCGTCTCGCAGTCGAAAGCCCACCGGCTCGCCCGTGTAGCACCCCAGCCCGTCTTCAAAAACCTGCGCGTATCTGGAACTGAATGAATGCAAATCAAATTTACCTCCCGTGACTATACTATTACACTGGAAACTGTCGCGGTGTACAATATCCAGCTCCTCCAACCATTCGCGACCAATTAAAGATGTCCTTCCATCATTCATGACATACAAATTGAATTCCCCTACCTTATCTTTATATTTAACAAAAGGCCTTATTTTGCCTACAACCGTTACGGGCGGACCGGTGTAATACCGCAAAAACAGATTAGAATTTATTAAATCACAGTTCTTAAACATTTTATGATAGCAATCTAAACTAATACACGATATACGGCTACCCGTGTCTATCTCCATTTCCAATTCTTTATTATTAACAAGTAAGGTTAACGTATACGGTTTATAGTCTTTTGAACACCTTATGTTATAAATGGGAGTAATTACCTCGACACTATCGTCGGTATCCGAATCATTTACTTCTTCCAAGTAATTGCCGTCTGTGTAACTCGCGCCGCCCGCGCCAAGTTTAGGGCACATTCTTTTGAGGTGGCCTTCCCGATTACATACACGACATACGTATACGCGAAATTTGCATCCGGCTGCATCATGTTGTCCGCCGCAAGCCCGACAAGTCGAGCGACTCGATTCGTATCTGTGCTGATTATAAACTTACACGTACTTAAACTTACCGACACGTCTTGATGAGCAATTAGGAGAGGAGTACCCAAGATGGAGCTGATGCTGAACCCTGGTTGTACAACATAGGCACACGCTGGTTTGTTCATCCAACACGTCTTGTTGAGCACAGCGGTTTTGAGAAAAGTGTTTGTTACATTCTGGAGAAGGTTTAAGTATACATGGATGGTTTGAAAAATCAATTGGACCCGGTAGGTGGCGCTGCTATCGATATACCTATCGTCTTTGATTTGCTGAAACTGATTTACATGAAATTTTGTGATAAGATGAAATAGTGGTAGTGGGAGTGGGAGTGCGAGTGGGCGCGGTAGTCGGAGTCAGTCTGAGTCCTGGAGCCTGGAACTGGGAATGGGAGTGGGACCGGGACTGGGAGTGGAAGTGTCTAGGTAAACTAATTCTTAGTTACAATAGGACGAAACATAATATTTAGACCTAACTACATTTACAAATCGTTTAGCACCGAAACGTCAAAGTTTCTTCGCGAATAATTATTGAGGTTGGCCATCGCCTACACTAGAGTACCTACTAGCATAAAACTAAATGGGGAACCTAACTGTAAACAAACTAATATTTTAGCCCAAAATCTAAAATAAAACGCTAAAAAGTAAAATAAAATAAATAAATAATAAAAGATGATAAAAAATTTAAACAAAACAAAAACTATCACTAATAAGTAAAAAAAAATAAGTAAAAATTTAACTTAAATTCTTTAAAAAAAAGGGAACCGCCTTCAAAAAACCAACCCACTGAAAAGCACAAAATAATATTTATATACCCCACCCCCTAGCCTTGTCCAGTCCCTATCCCGTCGTAAAGCAAATTTCTGCCAAAAAGTAATTAATACCTAATAATAAGCAATTTAATAACCTCCGGGTAATGACTTAGTTTTTGAAGGCGGTGCCAAACCAACAAAAACTTTCTTTGCTGCCAAATAGAAAAACAAATACGAGAAGTAGTTAGTAGTGCAAGAACTAAACATGTCTTTTTTTTGGTTTGGCACCGCCTTCGAAAACTAAGTCATTACCCGGATGGTTTTTAATTATCACCGACCGGGTTTTTTTTTTCATGGTCGGGTTATGGCAGCATAGGTAGGAGGCGATGGCGAAATACCGAAATTTATAAGAGTGAAAGAGAAAAAGGATTATGCTGCCATACATTAACCTGTCAATACATGAATATGTCTTTCTCTTACCCCTGGTCGCTCGGTTTCATGTCTATAACTACTATACTATGTCTATGGTGGCATAACATGTCAGCCCATATAAAATTATTAATTCAGAAAGCCACAATAAATGCCTTCTTGTGCGGTAAAATGGTGCCGCAACAGTTTAATTAAACACAAGAAAAAGGATGGGATTAATTGGTTTGTGTGTGATTCTGATTCTGTAATTATAAATATTTATTGTAATTATAATTATTATTTATCATGTTCAGGTAATCAGGAATTACCTGAACATGATAAATAATTATAGGTATTTAAATTAACAGACTGTTGTAGACTAATTAAGTACGGTGCAAATTTCTTACCGATAAACTTCCTGTTGTATTTACTATATTACTAAGCGCTGTTAGCTATAACCCTGTCAATAATGTAAATATAATTATATTTACTACCATAGTGTAATGTGTGTACCATACTGTAGGTAATGAATCTTCTTATTTGTCGCAAGTACCTGGTGCTACTGATTAAAGTGACGATTGTGTATATAATTTTACTATAAAATTGATAATTTACTATAACGTTGACCACTGGCATTTTATAAAAGTCTGTATGTACTGACACTGTTCCAAAATACATACTACGCATTAATATTATATTTCAACTTTTGAATGTACCGATATACACATACAAAGTTTAGACATGAGTAATCTTAACAATAAATAAGCATCAAAATAATATTTATATGAATTGGTTCCCTCTTGGTTACTATCATATTATATATCCTTGTAAGGTTTGACAACGCCAAAATATTGCAACGCCGCGCAAGAGGTTTGACGCATAGAATTTGATTATAGATAGCCAATCAAAATGTATTATTGACCAATCACAACTTTTTTTTTAATAGCGGGAAATTGTTTATTGGGTATAATTAAAAGCTAGATATATTAACCTTTTTTGAACTTAACCATAACAACATATTAATAGAGAACGGCTGCTCAGCTGTCAGTGTCAGTGTGGCTTGGGTCATTTTTGGAAGGCATTTTTGACGTGATAACGTCTTATAAATCGATGAACACCGGTAGCCTGGGGTCCGCTTGACAACTAATCCTAAGAATTGACGTAGTCACTAGTTTTTACGAAAGCGATGTTTTCTTATGACGTTATCACACAAAATTATGTATTTTTCTATGGAGAGTGATGTCTATATATATATATTCCGTCGCTGATTCATAGCTAATTCACCACCAACCAGCCAGTAACGCGTTTATGAATAACGCCATTAGAGTAAAACTTCTAGTATTTTGTTCTACCTATAACAATCAACAACTCTTTGACTGTACATATGACGCCGTAAAATTGTGCACCCGTTAGTTTACAATTTAACGGTTTGGTTAGTTTGTAATCTTCCTACCGTCATTTAGCGAATTGTAAACTGACGAGTGTTTACAATTTTACGGTCACACAATAATACACAATCTTTTTACAAGTATTACTTATATCGTAATAGGTATATCTTTTTTATTTGATTTCGATTGTAGTCCGGCACATCAATGCAAAAATAGGGTTTGTTCCTACGGAAAGATGGCTCCTACTGAAAATAACAAGCAACGTTGAAATGTAACTAAGAAACAATTAAGTAGGTATACCGTGTGTGGCCTGTAACACGAGCAAAAAATTCAACTGTAGGCAGTACTCCTCAACTGACCAACATTTATTTTGTTCAGCGACTTAAAAAATTTAAAGATTTTTAGCACACTTAAATTTTATTCCAAGACACAATGTATTGCAAATTTTGTTATGTTTAAAGCGTGACAAGCAACTTCAATTATATGTAATCTGTAGCCATTTCGTAGCATCAAATAATTAATACCTTCTATTGACACTGACGGAGTTCTGCCTAAGTTTGTTGCAATAGTCAGCGGAGCGTAAACTCAAATAAGCGCAGAGTGGCTCCCAAACTATGTCGACAAGAAAACACTGAGTCTCGTAACTCTTCCTCTAGCAAGCTAAAGCGAGAAAGAGATATTGGGATGCTATCTTCCAAGTGCCTCGTGTTAGTGTTAGGGTTGCGCTGTTTAAAAAATCTCTGAAATCTCGAAGTTTATGAATAACTTATCTTTTAATATTGGAAACAGAGAGAGAGCCCTTTTATTTTACGTATATTAAGGCCTGAAATCCATCCGAGGTGATCACGATTCATCATAAATTTCGCTTCATACCAGCCCTTAATTCTCTAAAAATACTTACGAATCATGTATCAAAGGCACAGACATCAAAGGACATCGAGTCAGGTTTTTTTTTAATTATTGACTGACAAGCGAATAGCGATTGACCCTAGTCTTACTTGATGGAAAGCCTACTTAAAATGTAGTTTTTAGATTGCCATAGCTTCTCCGTTAGATGCAACCCTATCGCGAAGAGCGGGTTTGCCGAGAGTTCGTTAGAAGACATCCTTGAACGGAAACGTTTCTAGGCAAATCCTTCCAATAAATCGTGAAATGTTTTCTAGTTGTATGGTGAGATTGCTAATAAAAATAAACATTTTTAAATCTTCCGGGCCGTTTTTATACTTAATGTAAGGGTAAAAATATTCGAGACCTACTAATTGTAGGATTCAAAGAAAAATCTCTTGGAGAGATATGTCTGGTAAATAGTAATATTACAACTTTCTTAGTTATTTAAGGTTTTACTGCAAAAATTTACTATTTACGATAGGAGGTAGTTGAAAGTGCGTCAAAGCTTCAGCATCTTCAATCAGGAAATAAGTCACGCGTAAAATGTAACTTTACAAAGATAGTTTCGAACTCTGACAAACTTTGCGAAACTTCTCTGAAGAGTAAACCGGGGTATTTGGTAAGTATTTGCTGACTTCGTGTAAAATATTGGACGGACAGTAGCTAGCTGTATGACTATTAGATCTTTTTACCTGACTACAGTAGACTTGGTGTTGTAGGATTATACTTACAACTTTTGGTCTAGTGTGAAGTTTTGGTGTGTGTGTGTGTTTCACCGTCGCACAAGCCAACGTAAGTATTGTTTCTTGAACACACACATATATTATACTATGTGTATTTTCTTTGATGATCTTTGGATTAGGTCAAGCCTAAAGGACGACTCACGCGACAACGGTCCGGGCCCGGGCCGGGGCGCCCGACACTTCTTTCTCTATGACGTAAGAGTGATCAGGTGATGCTTTCTATAGGTACAAAACTGAAGTGTCGGGCGCCGCGCGGACCGTACTTTTGCACTTCAAGCCTTTTCAAGACTAAATATTTGCTTATATTTCTTTATGCTAATAGGTACTTTATTAGGTAAGTACTAAGAGGAAATTAGTTTTAGGTCGGTTTCGTAATTTGTTACTGTGCCTATGCTAATTTGGCGTACCTATGTACAGATCCGACACATGAGTAATGTAAAACATGTCAGTGTCAGGTGTACGGTCCCACAGTATTTCCCTCGAGCCTGGAAAGTCTCGCCTCTATAAATCAACCTATTTTAAATTTAAACCAGGCAAATGTTTACCTTTGCTCCTTAGCTATGTTTAATTCGATCCTGCTTAGCGAACTCTGAAATTGTTTCGAGTAGATATTCCACTTTTATATCGGCTATGGTCAACAAGTGCGAGTCGGACTCGCGCACGAAGGGTTCCGTACCATTACGGAAAAAAACAGCAAAAAAATCACGTTTGTTGTATGGGAGCCCCATTTAAATATTTATTTGTTTTTAGTATTTGTTGTTATAGCGGCAACAGAAATACATCATTAGTGAAAATTTCAACTTTCTAGCTATCACGGTTCATGAGATACAGCCTGGTGACAGACAGACAGACGGACGGACAGACGGACAGCGGTCTTAGTAATAGGGTCCCGTTTTTACCCTTTGGGTACGGAACCCTAAAAATGGTCGAAAGTCATACGGGTCTGCTTGTTTGGGCGCCTGGTTGGCGGTTGGTGGTTTGTGGTCTGAAAGTCCATGTTGATCAGGACCCTTAAGGTCCATGTTGATCATGATTGCTTTAATAAACGTTGACTGGTCTTCAATAGCAAAGGTTGCCCTGAAGTCCACGAGCTTGGGTGATGCGAGAAGGGTAATGAACCTACAGAGAAGATACACGTGTATTTTTTTCAAAAATAGGCCAAATATTATGATCACATGATTTCTGGACGACCCCCTTTAGGTACCTACACTAAATATACGAAGACACCTATTTAAACAAATTTGATTACGTCCACGTTGTTGTGAAGGGTTTAAAAATGAGAACACATTTTTTTCACATTCACTGCCATTAGTAGCCGATCCCAGCGTTTTCCCGCTTTGTGGAGGAAAGCGACTACGAACAGAGAACCCGCCGAGCGGGTTCCCGGCACTCAGTATGTTAAAATAAAAAGTAAGTACCTATGAATACCTAATAAATACACATTCTTCACACAATAAATAAACAAATATTAGGGGACATCTTACAAAGATCAACCTAGCCCCAAACTTAGCAAAGCTTGTACTATGGATACTGGGCGACGATATAAATAAATACATACTTATTAAATACAAGAAAACACCCATGACTCAGGAACAAATATATTATCTGTGCTCATCACACAAATAAAGGCCCTTACCGGGATTTGAACCCAGGACCATCGGCCTCAGAGGCAGGGTCACCACCCACTAGGCCAGACCGGTCGTCGATAATTATATACATAATTATATTATGAGCTTCCGTATGGAGAAGTCTACGATCATGGTGTTTAATTTATTTATTTATGGTTATGTAGTTCGTACATAGCTAACGGCCGTAAATCGGACAAACGTCGCCTCAAAAAGCCTCACAATTGGAAAAAATAAATCTTCCTCCTAGCGGTTTAATCTCAGTAGTTTTATTGTTCGTAAAACTCTTGTAGCCGCCAGGAGCCGGGAACCCAACCCGCGACCTTCGAACCGGCACATAGGTTAACGTTGAAACAGTAGTAACAGTACCTATGTGTGTTAGTAAGTCTGGCTTAATTAAATAACGTTTTAAAATTTTACTTGTTAAGGTGATAACAGTAGCTCAGTAGATAACGGAATTTTGAAACGGGGCTTTAACACAGCACTGCACAGTGGGCGTAAAAAATACTTAAGTCTGAATATGGGTAGGTAAATAATAAACATTGTAGTTAAATATTATCTACGATTATTACTCGACTGACAAAGATGCAAGTAGTGTTTTAAAGTAAATCTATTTTGATGTAAATCTGATCCCAAATGGCTTGTCAGATTCATAAGCAAAATGTTGCTTTTTAGGGTTCCGTACCCAAAGGGTAAAAACGGGACCCTATTACTAAGACTCCGCTGTCTGTCTGTTCGTCTGTCTGTCTGTCACCAGGCTGTATCTCATGAACCGTGATAGCTAGACAGTTGAAATTTTCAAACATTTCTGTTGCCGCTATAACAACAAAAACTAAAAACAGAATAATATAAATATTTAGGTGGGGCTCCCATACAACAAACGTGATTTTTTGCGTAATGGTACGGAACCCTTCGTGCGCGAGTCCGACTCGCACTTGGCCGGATTTTACATTTAGCCTGTAATTTGCTTTTTATTGATGTGGTTAAATTTACGCTCCAATAAGCGTCGTACAAAATTACGGATAAAACTAAGTTACGGTGGTAAAGTTGCTTATCATTCTGAAAAAATCGATTAATATACTTACCCAAAAAATTATAAGACAGAAGTGCTACTGTTTTGAAGAATGATCTGTGTCCAATAAGCAGGTGAGAATTTAATGCCGCCATATTTTGTTGAACATTTTTCCTTGAACTTTCGAATGTATGTGGGTACTAACACCGAACAACAACGTATAATATTATTTAGCATCTTTTTTTTACACACCTATTATCAATCAACAGATAAAATCATTTATAAAATAAAACTATGAAAACGGATTATATCGCGAATATTGAATTTATAATACATCCCGACGTTTCGAACTCTTTACAGCGTTCGTGGTCAACGGGTGACTGAGGAAAAATTACAAAGTGCAAAAATACCCACATACTAAAATAATGAACAATCATAGACTACAAACTTTAAGGCTGGTTGTACATGCAAAATCGGTTCATAAGGCTAGTTATACACTACAATTATTTCCAAGTAAAGATATATATATATATATATATATACGCGATAAAAACTACGCCGGCTCCAACCCTACACCACGGACCCGAGAAGATTTAATTCCCTCCTAAATTGTAGGAGGGTATCCCAATATGGGACCGGCAACAAACTCGGCGGGACACATCTTTTCAAAACATCAGAATGTCCAGCATCATCCAACACTAAGGTCCATGCTGGACATTCTGATGTTTTGAAAAGATGTGTCCCGCCGAGTTTGTTGCCGGTCCCATATTGGGATACCCTCCTACAATTTAGGAGGGAATTAAATCTTCTCGGGTCCGTGGTGTAGGGTTGGAGCCGGCGTAGTTTTTATCGCGTATATATATATATCTTTACTTGGAAATAATTGTAGTGTATAACTAGCCTTATGAACCGATTTTGCATGTACAACCAGCCTTTAAGTTTGTAGTCTATGATTGTTCATTATTTTAGTATGTGCGTATTTTTGCACTTTGTAATTTTTCCTCAGTCACCCGTTGACCACGAACGCTGTAAAGAGTTCGAAACGTCGGGATGTATTATAAATTCAATATACGCGATATAATCCGTTTTCATAGTTTTATTTCATGAGTAACTATCGCGGTAACACCGAAGACAATATTATCATTTATAAAATTAAACTTTTTTTTTTAAATAACTAAGGCATTAGTTACAATTATACTTATCTTATGGTTTCGGGGGCCCTTGCGGATACACTTTGACCCATAGGGATCTTTTGTTTACTTACCCCCTAATTATACTTGAATTGTACTTGCTTCGGCAGTACATATATAATAGATGGATACAGTCTAAGGAAAAAACGTGCCTCGGAAATCACGAAAAGTTGATTCTCGATCAGATGGCGCCACTACCTTTGGCCTACTCTCGTATAGGGCTTTGCCAGTTTCGTTTGTTATTTAACAATTTTAACGCATATCAGTGAAAGAACATGGGTCAAAATCATATAAAAATAATTAATGCAAATAAAAAAAAACATTTATCCGTATTTATAAATCTTCATTTTTAGTTTGAAAGTGTGTCGATAGATGGCAGTGAATTTACTGCCATCTTTCGATATCTGCCATTTATTTAAATAAAACTTTGCTAAGTACTTATAATGATGGCATGGCAACACCAGCCATGTAAACACTTGCTAAACGACCTGTTAACTATATAAATTGCAAATAATTACTTACAAGTTGAATTTATTCGCGACTGTGCATCCAATGATAGAAGAAGACACTATTTACTGGTTTTCCACATTGAGACAACACACGGAGGCAAAAACTAGAGGCAAGGACACTGGTAAGATTAATTTTATAGCCGTTACACAAAGAATTACAAATCAAAACACCGAAATATTCAAATGATTCGTATGTTTTCGGCAACGAATAACGAGAACACGGACAGCTGATTGGAAGTTGAATATTCACTGACAGAAAGTGACAGTGACGTTTGACAAGTACGTTCCGATACACTTATATTTACGATTTTAATGTTGCCAGCTCAATAAGTCAATATAACCATGTCGTCAAGAAGAACTATAAAGAGTACCACCAGTGACCAAAAAATAGCGACACCAGTCACGTGCCATAAATGTAAATCTAAAGTTGACATTAAAGGCACAATACTATGTATTGAATGTAAGAAAAGGTATGAGTTCGACTGTGCAGGTGTTTCTGAAAAGTTACATCGATTAAGGAGCTTAGATGCAAAAAAGAAATGGAAATGCAAGCCATGTCTAGATAAGCAAAACAAGGAGAAAATTTCACCTAAAATCCTAACATGTCCCCCACAAGGGAAAATACTAAGTGCCCCAAAAGAGGAGACAAAACAACAACTAACAGAGAAATGTCCCTCAAGTCCCAAACAGAATAATGAGAGCACTCTTCCATTACCCCTAGACATTATCCACCACCCTCATTGCTCACACACAAAAGACCTCCAAGAGCCCACTGACGAGGATATCATCGACCACTTACCTAACCAACCACTCACCATCCGTCCAGGGAAAAATACTGCAAACATACAAGATCCGGCTACTGTCACAACTATTAATACGCCTGATTTGACACTTCAAGAGCCAACTTGTGTGAACATTCCAACACATAACTCGTTTGAGACCTTACCAGATCTAGGAGATAATGTAGCTTCAGAATCACCAATGCCATTGTCACCATCTTCGTCGTCGCTCTCAATTGATAATAATGATAATAGTACCAGGAGCTTGCCAAACCTGGACTCGCAAATACAGACTTTCCTAGTAGACGAGCTGAGAAAAAAAAGTAAAGGACCTAGAAGAAAAGCTGTTGGGAGCTGACAACGAAGTGCAAAAGCTACTAAACGAAAATTACGGGTTACAGGACGAATTATCTGAAACGCGCAAGAAGTGTGACTTTTACAGGAACCTATTAAAATGAAACAGTGGCATCCCCTCACAGAACACCAAGAAACAGGCTGAGCAAAACCAAAACAAGTTTCAACAGAATATTCTTGGACAATCAGTCACCGACCCCTAAGACAAGTAAAAATTCAAGGTCATGCGAGGAATCACCTGGAAATACGTACTTCACGTCAACGCTCGACTCCGGCAGCCCACCGGAGCACCTGGATACATTTGGAAAACTACTACCCTCGACACAAACGGCAGATACATCTAAGACAGCACATGAGGCTGCGAAAAACAAGGTTCTCTTTTTCAGCGACAACAACAGAAATAAGATTCTACAAATAATAAAAGGACAAGATAAACTACAGCATGTCGAGTATTGTCACCACATCCTGCCTAGTAGCGGGCTACAGGACCTGCTAAGTGCTGTGAGCGTTCAGGCAAAAAACCTAACAAAAAACGACTATTGTGTAATCCTAACAGGTGAACGGGACTTCTGCAACACACAAGACTACTATAAACTGGTAAAACAAACAGGAGAGGTTCTAAAAGAGCTAAGTAATACGAACCTTATTATTGTGTGTCCGACATATATATGTGGCGCCTTGTTGTTTAATGCTAGGGTAGATACTTTTAACACTTTTTTGTATAACGATATTCTGAAGCATAACTACTCAATTTTTATTGATCCCAACTTAAATCTAACATGTGACATGTTCTCTTCGTGGAATGGTAAACTTAAAAACAGTGGCATGAGAAATATCATTGTAAATTTGCTAAAACATATCTCTGTAGTAGAGAAAACAAATGCATTATCATTTTTTCGTGTCTAACGTGGATGTTTTAGGATCTGTCAAACATCTGCCAAATATGAATAATGTACTGCGTGATAGCACGGTTAAAGTAGAGTACACTTACGTAAACCTTTTCCACCAGAACCTCTGTGGTGTTAGCAATAAAAAACAGGAGCTTGAGTTGTATCTCGGAGGTCTTGACGTCGAGTATGATTTTATCGGAATCACCGAACACTTTCTTAACAAAGCTACAGCTCCCTTATTTAACTTAAATAATCATACTTTAATGTGCTATAATACCAGACCAACTAAAAAAAGAGGGGGTAGCTTAATTGTCGGAAAAACTAATAAGCCTGTCGAGGATCTGCTAATATGTAAAAAACTATATAAATGTGAAAGTTTTGAACTATGCGGTATTAAAGATATGTCAACGAATATCTGTGTATGTTGTTGTTATAGGAATCCGGTAGATAAAAATTTCGATATGTTTATGGATCGATTAGAAAAGTTTATGGAGCACTTTTTCGACAAGAAATGTTTATTGATGGGAGACTTTAACATAAATATTTTAAATGATACCAACAGGGCTACTGAATTTCTCTCACTTATTAAGCGTTACAACTTTAGGCACCTTATAAACGTACCTACCTTTCAACGGGATTCGAGCTCTTCCTGTTTGGATAACATATTGACCAACCTGCCGGAGGACTACGTGATCGAAACAGAGGTGGATCACAACGGTTTAGGTGACGGGCATGCAGGAATCTCGTGCCGTCTAAAAGTGGAGAGTACGGGCCTTGCGGCGAAAGAGCAAGTATTGTACAGGGATAGCCGAACCCTATCCGAGGGAAACAAGATTACGTTTAAAACTAAACTAATGGAACACGACTGGCGCGCACTAGGAATTGACCAATTTATTCACAACTTTAACACGGTATTTACTCATTCCTTTAAAAAACAGAAGAAGAAAATAAACTTAAGAAAAGAAAACAAATTAAACTGGATAACCAAAGGCCTGAGAGTCTCGAGCAAGATGAAGAGGTTTTTGCTTAGTGGAAACATAAGTAGTATAGACAAATCCATTGCCGACTACAGAAAAAGGTATATCTGCTTGTATAGAAAAATAATAAACGCAGCAAAAAGGAATTGCATCACTCACCAGATAAAAAATGCCGCTAATATATCTAAAACAATCTGGACGGTGGTAAACAAACATAGGAATAAGCTACCTACTACCTGTCGCCAAAAGCTGTTACTTAAGATAGACAACACAATCATAAGCGATCCTCGCGACGTTGCAGAAACCTTTTCTAGTGTATTTGACAAAGACACAAGTAGCAGGGGGCAATTCCTTGACCCCAACTTAGCTATAAATATATTAGTAAACAATAATCGGAGGCAAAATAACGACTTAACCTTCAGTGATACAAATGCCCAAGAAATTATTAGAATCGTAAAAAATATGAAAACTAAGAAATCTGTGGGTCACGACGACATTCCTTTATCCATTATAAAAGAAAATCTGGAAATTCTCGCGGGGCCATTAGCATATTTATATAATAAATGCCTTTCTCAAGGGGTATTTCCTGACCAATTTAAAATTGCCAGAATAATTCCAATCCACAAAAAAGGGCAAAAAACTGACCCAACGAATTATCGCCCAATATCGGTGCTGCCTACCTTGTCCAAGATTCTCGAGAAAATTGTTTTGAGTAGGCTGATGGCTCACCTATACTCGAACGCAATCCTGAGCGATACGCAATATGCATATCAAAAATCCAAAGGTACTACTCAAGCAATTGATACCTTAATAAACGTAGTCGTAAATAAACTTAACGGAAAGCTTAAAGTAGCTGCAATATTTTTGGATCTAAGCTCCGCATTCGACATGGTCGACCATAACATTCTCATAGCGAAACTGGAGTTCTACGGCATTAGAGGCCAGGCCTTAAATCTTATAAAATCTTACTTTCACAATAGAACACAGTTTGTGGAAATTACGGATGTAGAAGGTAACTGTGAGAATGTTATCAAATCCAAATCTATAAAATTATTGCGAGGAGTACCACAGGGTTCAATCCTGGGCCCAGTCTTTTTTGTGCTCTACACAAACGACCTGATACAATTCATCAGCAAAGAAATTCCGGATATCAGCTTAATAGTTTTTGCAGATGATACTAATGCAATTGTAAGTGCTAGTTCACTTGAGACTCTGAACAGAAAGGCCAATCGAGTGTTGGAACTATTTGACTGGTGGTTCAGCTGTAACTACCTAAAGGTGAACCCCAGTAAAACTTGCGCAATGCTCTTGAGGTCTACAGTCAGGCAAAGGGACCATTTGAATTTGTCGTTCTGTGGCGATAAGATAGAAAACGTAAGCAGTGTAAAGTTTCTCGGTACTTACATAGACGATTTACTCACGTGGAAAAACGAACTGGTAAGCATAGTTAACTCCATTAGCTCGGCTTGCTATATCTTGCGAAGTTTACGGAACATAGTGGAGCAAAGATACCTCAAGATGATATATCATGCACTGGTGGAATCAAAACTTCGTTATAGTGTCAAGTGCTGGGGCAACAGCTATGAGTATAATATAAATAAAGCCTTTGTTATCCAAAAGCGAGCCATGAGGACTATAGTGCGTATTCCACAAACTGAGTCCTGCAAGGAATACTTCATAAACCTTAAATTACTAACTGTCCCGTGTCTGTACATCCTTCTGCTCCTCACTGACCTGGTCAAAAGTCTAAAGGAGTACGAGACTAATGAAGAGAGGGAGATACGTGTAAGTACTAGAAGGAAATACCTACACTGTAAACTGCAACCTAAACTTAATATAGTCACCCATTGCGCAGAATTTCAGAGTGTGCAGCTCTACAACAAGCTTCCCAGTGAGTGGAGGAATATCGATAGCCTTGTTATCTTTAAAAATAAATTAAAAACACTGCTGCTGAAAGAGTGCTTCTATTCTATAGAGGAGTTCACGACCTACTTTAGTGATTTGTCTACGTAATGTTGGTAGTAATTAATTTAGATTAATTTAGGTAAATACGTCTGATATTGTTCTGCATGTTAGATTGTATAATTCTTAGATTTAAGGACCTAGATTTAAGGAACTTAGCATGTAATTACATTCAAATACAATTATATTGTTCATGAATAAATAAATACAAAAAAAAAAAAATGGATGTACCTAAATGCCACGCTAGAAATCGCAGACTGGTGTTTGTTTTAAAATAAATATGATATGTAAATATCGGCCTAGTTTTAGTTGTCGGTTCGCATAAAGTTGGCGGCTTGTTATTATGCAGCGACGACGAAGCATGCAAATGTGGATTACCGGGTTTGGTTCCCGACCCCGCACACATACCCGGATATGTGTCACATTGAGTCTTCAGTAAGTCATTTGTGACAAAAATAGGTATTACGAGGAAGCTTTTTTGTCAAGATAGTAAAAAATGTGATATGTAAATAGGTAAAACACTTAAGAAATGCGGTCGTCTATGTATATACATAAATAGTAGTGCAGCAAAACAGGCTATTTTAATGTCTTCAGCTCCAACCGCATAAAAAAAAACCGGCCAAGTTGGCAAGTACCTAAATATCGTTTTACACTACAAGTACAGGACAAAATCTTAAATACATTTGTAAAGAAATAAAAATAAAGTTAAATTTGTTATGGAACCCTCGGTGCTCGGTGGGCGATTCCGACTCGCACTTGCCCGTTTTTTTGACCTGCACTGTTTTACTAGACTTATATTGACCGGGATATAGACCGTGATTACCTTAATCACGGTCTATATCCCTTAATCACGGTCTATATCCCGGTCAATATAAGTCTAGTGAAACTAACCGTGAATCATTCAAAACTCTGCACTGTTTTCTTATAGGAACTATATTTCAGTAGACGTAAGACGTAAATAAATTCGTGCGCCAACTTCGCCCAAAACATTACAAAGGCAAAAAGGCGATGGAATGTTTCTTTCGAAAACTCGTATTATATAACTTTTTAATTGATTAAGTTACGCGGAAGTTCTGGTTAAATCATGAGTGATTACCTCTCTCGCTGTATTGTCAACGACCAGGGCGATCACATCGTCGAAGTCCCTCCGAATCTCTTCCAGGGTGCGATTGGCACGGTGCTGAGTCATGGACACTCACTAAAGCTATAAGTAAACGTCTAGAGGCGTTTGAGATGTGGGACTGTGGGTGTACAGGAGAATACTGAAAATCTTATGAACGCATAGAGTAACCAATGACAGCGTGCTACAGAGAGTGCAAAAAAGAAGAAACATTTAAGATAAGGTAAGGTGGGCTAAGACTAACATAAGTAGTTTATTTTGCTCGGGGCAAGACAAACAGTTTGAGGATTCAATACACGTGATAGTCTTACCCCCTTACCTTACTACAGTGGAATCTCGGTAACTCGAACCTCTTTAAGTTATAATCCCCAGTAAGTCGAAAAAAATGCCATTCCCTTCCGCTGAACCCCTAAATACGCGAACCCCTAATATCTCGAATTATTTTGACTGTAACTCGAACTAACTATCTAATAATTATGGCTCAGCGACTCACAGAGGGTCTTGGCCTCCGAAACGAGAGCACTCCACTTTTCCCGATCCTGCGCCGTTTATCGGCTTGAAACTGACGCAGATCGGCTTCTATACTGTCTCCCCAGCGGTATCTGTAACTCGAACAAAATCTTATTTCCTTGCGAGGCAATGATAATACAAATCTATACACTATAACTCGAATTTCAAGAAACAGACTTCGTAAGTCGTAATTAGCAAAGTTTATAATGACGTCTTACTTGGAATTCCCGGAACTCATAGTAATATAATGTAAGGAGTGGTGGTTGCTTTCATCTATTGTTTGTGCCTTGTAAAAGTTATACGAGTACACGTGCAATGAATGAATACATTTATTAAACTTTCTAAGTAACACAGTTGTGTACGAAACTAAACATAGAAGTACAATTTGAAGATTATTAAGTTGATCAAACCTCCTCCAGCTGATAATACAGGGGTAAATCCAAGGCAAATAAAAACGAGCAAGAAGACGTACCTCGTGGCTCAAAAGATGAACACCAGATCGCTGTTTCGAGCTGCAGCATCAAAACTTATCTTGTTCAAACTGCACAATATAACTCAGGTAAATTCTCAAATACAGGGGTCTTGGCCCCGCTTTGGGGTTGAGACCCTTGGCCCCTGGGATCCTAATGCTCTACAGCTTTTTAAAGAGATATCCAAATGATTAGTCGACTTCACTGGCGACCGAAGAGCTGGTAGCTTTCTCGCGCAACGTATTAGCATCGCAACACAGCGGGGAAATGCTGCTAGCATGCTCGGCACCATTCCAAAGGGGCCACATTTTCTAGATTTATTGTAGTTTTATTTAGTTTTAGTTTTTAGTTTAATTTTATAGATAGTTCGTTTTTAACACATGTATTGCTAATTCCTTTAATAAATATACTTCTAAATAATAAAAAAACTGACAGTCCAATTTGGGTAGGTAATTAGATATTAATAATATGTATTAAGTACACGAAAATTACAACCATCCTGTGTTTTTAACACATTTATGTTAAGGTGATGTTCGGATGTCGACTGCAGCTGCATTACGTTTGCGGTGTCACTGTTGCCGCCGCTGTCTCTATCAATTGCCTTCATATAATGAGTGACGTTCGAAGCCGCATTACTGCCGCGATTATGACGTTTATTCCGTCATTCGTCAAGGAAATCGTGTGTTGAAAAAAATATTTATATTTACGTTATCTACTTAGAAAGAGAATAATCAAAATGACCCATTCTTCTCCTTTTATACTTACCATTAGGCTTAATACCATAGAGCTTGATTAAAGGCTCCGTATAGATAAAAACACCTTAGAGAGCCATGGTCACAGGATGGAAGGGGCGAAGTATCGAATTTTAGCTTTTATGACACGAAACGGAGGATGTCTTCTGGATTGCCTTCAGTTTCCGCCTCTATTCCGCACGTTAATCGGTCTAATCGATTACCAAGACCCCTTTGGTGGTCCATAGTATCTGTGCCAGGCCTTATTGGATTAGCACGCTGTTAACACGATATATAGCTGGTAATGAATATGGGGCTCAGTAAGTCTTCCTATTAACATGTTTACTGCTTAAGTATTTATATAAATTATCATTATTTTAAGCCCTCTTTACTTTTGAGAGGATAAGATGTAAAACGCAAGCTAATCTATTTGAAAACCAATTTTGCGAACTATTTGTTTAGTTGGTTGGTTAACTTAAAAACCGGCCAAGTGCGAGTCGGACTCGCGCACTAAGGGTTCTGTTGTAACGAAACGCAAGGCTTCACCGGAGACTGCGGCGAGACGGGGGCGACCTCTGTTGATGATATTCTCTCTAGCTAACGTTGTGACATTGCAACTTTGAACTTGAAACAAGCAACATAATTTTCTAATTTTTATATATGTACTTGTGTGGCAGAATACAGTACATTTCTATTTTTAAACAATTTTTTATTCTGCCTGGTCCTTCTACAATCCTCAACATGGTCTTCGATGCCAGATAATTATTTGAATCAGCGAGCTACGAGATATTAAGGTCCAAGGACCGCCATTACGGCTGAGACAAAGAAGAAACGCATCGTGTGGAATATTTCCTGCGCATCCAACATACCGGCTTTCCAGTGAGGAGTGCAGCTTGAAACATCCCGAGGCGGCTATATCTTCATCCATCAGCTACGAAGTGCTCAACTGTTCTACCGTTATTCCGGAAAACTACAATCCGACGACGTCGATAAGGAGTGAACAGGTTAAGAAGAGCTAAAAGTGAGTCCGTTCCTTTAATATATGTCAATCATTTTACGTAAGAAGCATTAATAACTAATTTCTATAATATTCCTCTATTTGACACAATTTACAAAGAAACTTATGCTTAAAAACCCTATATTAGGCCTTTAAACAATAACCGTAACCTATTTAAAAAACCACGATACAAATAAATCATACTTTAAAACTCAAATAAATCTCAATTACATAATTGCATAATAAGTGCATCGGTCGAGCGCCGATAAACGTTTTTTTGCCATAGGTATCTAACGGTGCGCCCGGCCGACATAGGTACTTATCGCCATAACTTAGCCGGCCTGCTTATAGTAAACAACATCGGAGTAATTAGCATTAAATTCGTAAGAAAGTGTTTGTTTATGTTCCCGGTTCATTGTGCTGGTGTTTTTGGTGAAACAGAGTGTTGATAGTGCTAAGAAGGTAAATACTAAGTGCAATTTAAGATGGATGAAGCCTTGTTTAAAGAGTTAACTAAGAAGAGGGGTCATATTAAGTCGCGATTAACTAAATTTTCAGGTTATATACGCGAGTTAGCCGAAAAAGTATGGTGTGCGGCTCAGGTGACGGAACTGCAACTTCGGATTGCTAAATTAGAATGTGTTTACAACACGTATGACGAGATTCAAACCAAGTTGGAGTATATGGCGGAGGATGACGAGGCCCAATTGAACGAGAGGTCTGATTTCGAGGATCTGTACTACTCGTCAGTCGCGGCGGCTAAGGAATTAGTAACCATGCATACCAAGGTCGCGCCTAGCGATGGGGTTTCCGACAATAATACACGGCGTCATCCACATGTAAAATGTAAGTTACCTACCATTACTTTACCCAAATTTGGAGGCTCGTATGATACATGGCTTGAGTTTCGCGACACATTTGATAGTTTGATTAATAATGACGACTCCATCGATGATGTAAACAAGTTTCATTATTTGCGGGCTTCATTAGAAGGCAGTGCCGCGGTAATTGTACAATCATTAGCATTATCTAGTAGTAACTATAAAATAGCTTGGCAATTATTATGCGACAGATACAACAATAAGCGGTTATTGGTGAATAATCATATCAAGGCCATATTTAATATAACCCCAATTACCAAGGAGTCATCGACAGCTATTCGGCATCTTATTGACGCGATATGCAAAAATATACGTGCGTTAGCGACCCTTGATGAACCAACCACCCATTGGGACACATTATTAGTGTATATAATATGTCAAAAACTTGACAATGTTACGAGACGAGAGTGGGAGGAGTTTGTGCCTAGTTGCGAAACAATTACTTTCGATGCTATCATACATTTCCTCAGCGATCGTGCGGATCTATTGGAAACCATGGCGATGGATGGCCCCGAACGTCGCGCGTCCTGGCCGCTCGCCGCCGGCGCCGGCGCTGCCTCCGCGGCGCACGCGCGCTCCGCCGTGCAACGGGTAAAGGAAAAATGTTTCGTAGGACTAGATGAACGTGAAACCGATACTGTGAGTAGCCCACTTTTTACATATGAATGTCCGTTATGTAAGCGTGGTCATTGGTTATTTGAATGCCCCGACTTTCTCGCGTTATCTAATCAAGAACGTGCAGATAAGGTTCAAGGGATGAAAGTATGTTTGAATTGCTTAAAACCCGGGCACATAGCGAAGTATTGTAGACGTGGTCCGTGCAAGTCGTGTTCATTACGTCATAGCTCACTTATACACGTGGATAGGTTACCGTCGAAGGCTCCAGTAGCAATGCCGGCGATAGAAGTGACTCCTAGCAGTCCGAGCGAGCACGACGAGCCTGCACCTGACCCCGGCTGCAGTGCTAACGGCAGTTTCTTGTTGCCGGCCCATCCTGCTTTAGAAGGTCAAGTCATACTATCTACTGCGCTAGTAGAAGTATATGATCGCGACGGTAAACCACACATGGCGCGCGCATTTTTGGACAATGGGTCTTCACCTAATTTTATTAGAGCTGACTTTTGCAAAAAACTGAACTTACCTATTAGGGAGGTAAATGTGTCTTTAACTGGTATTCAAAATATTAAGTCGACCCTACATAAATTATGTGACGCAAGGTTTTCATCTTTGTTTGACAAAAGTTTTAGCATGAAAAGGTCATTTTACGTAGTTCCACAAGCTACATGCGACTTACCTTTGGAAAAGGTAAATGTATCATTGCTAGACATACCTAAACATTTAGTCTTGGCTGATCCTCAGTTCCACTCGCCGGCAGCTATAGATCTTCTTCTTGGCGCCGAGGTCTTTTGGGAATTAGTAGGTAACGATAAATTTAAATTGGGACGAAACAAGCCCATAGTTTATGAGACCAAACTAGGTTGGGTAGTGTCGGGTCATAATGCTGGTAATCTTAACTCTAAAAGCATTTGTTGCAATTTTGTTCAGATAAATAATCAAGATGACGAATTGACGCGTTTTTGGAAGTTAGACGAAGCAACAATAAAACCCGCGACGGCTTATTATACCAACGATGAACGGGCTTGCGAGGAACACTTTGTTAAAAATACCTCTCGGTTACCGGACGGTAGGTTTATGGTTAGGTATCCTTTAAAGCAGCCTGCATCTTCGTTGGGCGATTCTTACGAGCGGGCAAAACAATGTTTCCTGTCGTTAGAGCGCAGACTAGAACGGCAGCCGCAATTAAAGCCGATGTACAAAGATTTTATGAACGAATACGAGACTTTGGGAGACATGTCCAAGGTTACTTCCAATGAGATAGTAGGAAACTTTTTGCCTTTTCACGGCGTGTTACGGCTATCTAGCCTCACGACAAAGCTCCGGGTCGTATTCAACGCTAGTGCGCGCACGTCTACCGGAGTAACGCTGAACGACATTCAGTATGTAGGACCTACTATTCAGGACGATCTCATAGCTATCTTGTTACGGTTTAGGCAATACCGCTTTGTGTACACGGCTGACGTGGAAAAAATGTATAGGAGGATAGTCGTGCACCCTGACGATAGGTATTTGCAACAAATCATTTGGCGCAAGGATCCATCTGAACCTCTGTGCGTATACAAATTAAATACGGTCACCTACGGTACGGCCAGTGCTCCGTTCTTAGCTGTTAGGTGCCTTAAACAGTTATCACTGGACTGCTCGGACCCTCGGCTCACTGAAATCATTGCCCATGACTTTTACATGGATGACTTTTTGTCCGGGTCTGATACTGAGCAAGAGGCCACCAGCATTATAACTCAGGTTAGTGCAGTACTTAAAAGTGCCGGTATGAATTTACGCAAGTGGCGTTCAAATGAACCTAGGCTCATAACTGAACATAATGACGACTCTAGAAATCTAAATCTAGGCAACTTGGACGAAAGTAAGACGCTAGGGCTAGGTTGGAAAAGTGGAGCCGATGTCTTGTATTTTACTATCGACTTTGGAAAACACCCTGAAAAAATAACCAAGCGGTTTATCCTCTCCACAATAGCAAAAATATTTGACCCTCTAGGTCTTTTATCGCCGGTTGTCATTCAGGGTAAAATCCTGCTACAGCTTTTATGGCTTTCTCGAGTTTCTTGGGATGATGAAGTGCCTCAAGAGATTTCTCAAAAATGGCATAGTATAACAATGTCTTTACCGGAATTAAACCACTTATGCATTCCTCGTAGTGTCGTAGGAATCCACGCGTCGCGAGTGGAATTCCACATTTTTACGGATGCATCTCAATCTGCGTACGGAGCTTGTTTGTACGTACGTACTATCACTAACACAGGAGTAGTTACTCGGTTACTCATGTCAAAGAGTAGGGTAGCTCCACTTCGGCCGGTAACTATTCCGCGGATGGAATTATGCGGAGCTTTGATCGGAGCACAGCTTTACCAAAAAGCGCTAATATCACTTCGCATGAAAGCAGACAGTTGTACATTTTGGACCGATTCCATGATCGTGTTAGGATGGCTTAGAATGCTACCAACCCAACTCAAAGTATTCGTACGAAATCGCGTAGCTGATATACTCGAAATCACTGGCGGTTGGCCTTGGCGACACGTACCTACTAAGGACAATCCAGCGGATCTGGTCTCACGCGGCCTTGATGCGGGTTCAATTGCTGCGGCTGATATTTGGTGGAACGGTCCAGCATTCCTACGTAATGACGAAGAGGACTGGCCCAAAAATCACCACGCGAGCAAGGATAGCGATGAAGTTAAGGCTGAGGTAATCACTGCAAATGTAGCGAGCGAAGCTGTACTAGATAGTTCCCGCTACCGACCGCTATCAGAATTGAATCTTACGAAGTTTTCCAATTTTACCAAACTCAAACGAGTCACCGCTTACGTTCTACGGTTTATCAATAACGCACGACCGGGTAGTGTGAGAAATTCAGGATTCCTTAACACTAAAGAACTTCATGCGGCTATGAATATTTTAGTAAAATTAGCGCAGATAGAATCATTTTGCTCATATGATGATGTTAAAAATAAAACTGTACTCAAAGCCAAAGATCCGCTTACAAAGCTGAATCCTTTTGTGGATTCTGAAGGACTTATGCGTGTAGGCGGAAGACTTAGAAACGGGCCTTTTAGCTTTGTTAAAAAGCACCCAGCTATCTTGCCGAAAGGGCATTTTATAACGGTGACATATTTCAATGCCGTTCACATCATTTTGTTACACGCGGGACCTCAAGCCATGCTAGCATACGTAAAGTCTACCTATTGGCCAATCGGTGGTCGTACACAAGCTAGGTCAACATATTACAAATGCATCCTGTGCACTCGTATGCGCGGTGCAACTATTGCGCCACTTATGGGCAACTTACCCTCACCGCGAGTAACGCCAGGCTTTCCTTTCGAGGTTGTTGGCGTAGATTATGCCGGTCCTATACTGGCTGCGTCTCGAAAGGGTCGTGGTAGTCAAACCATAAAGGTATACATCGTGATCTTTGTGTGTTTTAAAACTAAATGTGTACACCTTGAGCTATGTAGTGACTTGTCTGCGGAAGGTTACATGGCGGCGTTGAAGCGATTCGTTAGTCGCCGCGGTTTACCTTCTGACATATACTCCGACAATGGAACCCAGTTTGTCGGGGCGTACAATGATTTAAAGAGATTCCTTACCAGCCATGCGAAGACGTTATCTGAGTCTGCAGCCAATGCCGGCATTAGGTTTCACTTTATTCCACCATATTCACCACACTTTGGCGGTTTGTGGGAAGCCGGGGTAAAATCCACTAAACACCATTTAGTTAGAGTCTTAGGTAACTGTCATTTAACCTTTGAAGAGATTTATTGCGCACTGTGTCAAATAGAGGCAATTTTAAATTCAAGGCCTCTTACTCCTTTAACCAGCGATCCTTCTGATCTGCTACCACTTACTCCAGGCCATTTTTTAATTGGACGACCACTCACAGCTCTTCCGACTCCCTGTCTGACAGAGATTCCTCCATTGAGACTGACACGGTACCAGAGGATCGAACAATTGAGGCAACACTACTGGGTTCGCTGGTATAAAGAATATGTTTCTGAACTTCAGGAGCGAACCAAATGGAGGCAAGCCAAGGGTCAACTGGCTACCGATACCATGGTCGTCGTCAAAGAAGACAACCTGCCTCCAATGAAATGGAAGCTCGGCAGAATAGTTAGCGTCATCCCTGGATCTGATGGCATCAATCGCGTGGCCGACATCAGGACGTCGTCTGGGATCATCCGTCGTGCGTTCAGCAAAATATGTCCACTGCCAGTCGAAAATTAACTCTTCAGTTGAAAGACCAAGCTTTCAACGTGGGCGGGCATGTTGTAACGAAACGCAAGGCTTCACCGGAGACTGCGGCGAGACGGGGGCGACCTCTGTTGATGATATTCTCTCTAGCTAACGTTGTGACATTGCAACTTTGAACTTGAAACAAGCAACATAATTTTCTAATTTTTATATATGTACTTGTGTGGCAGAATACAGTACATTTCTATTTTTAAACAATTTTTTATTCTGCCTGGTCCTTCTACAATCCTCAACAGGTTCCGTACCAGTACGCAAAAAAAGCAAAAAAATCACGTCTGTTGTATGGGAGCCCCACTTTTTACACGACTGCCCAAAAAAGAGAGTGTTTGCAGCGTTCACGTTTGTATATATTATATGTATTTGAGTTGATCGAATGAAAGGTAAATTGCAGTTTACGATTTATGACGTATTAAAAAAAAACTACTTACTAGATCTCGTTCAAACCAACTTTCAGTGGAAGTTTGCATTAATGTACATCATATATTTTTTTTTTAGTTTTATTATATTTTAGAAGTTACAGGGGACGACGACGACGACGACACACATTTTAACACTTTGGAAGTGTCTCTCGCGCAAACTATGCACCTACCATACCATAGATACCCCACACGTACGGGTTTGATGAAAAAAATTTTTTTGAGTTTCAGTTCTAAGGGGGAACTCCCAAAATTTATTGTTTTTTTTTCTATTTTTGTGTGAAAATCTTAATGCGGTTCACAGAATACATCCACTTGCCAAGTTTCAACAGTTCTTATAGTTTCGGAAAAAAGTGGCTGTGACATACGGACGGACAGACCGACAGACAGACAGACATGACGAATCCATATTATCCATAAGGGTTCCGTTTTTTGCCATTTGGCTACGGAACCCTAAAAATTATTACGTAGAAATAAATATGAGTTTAGTATGTTCGCGTGTTATTTCAAATTTAACTGTGACTTCTAAAGCGGCTTATCTCTTTATGGCGCATGACGATACGCTCAAAACTTTGAGTCTGGTTGTACCACAAATATTCGCCTGATCCTAGGAACGACGCCAAGGGATTTGCTCGAACGAAATAGCAAGCACGTGACCGCGATACAAACGATGGTGCAATATTGCATGCAACCGTCGTTTTAATCTTTGCTTAAAATTCAACTCTCGATTTCAGACAATTTGATTCATAAATAAGTTAAATTATTCTTTGACGCTAAACCCCACACTAAGCTCTATTGCTACTAAGGAAGTTTGAACTTAAAAGATTAGTGGTGTTCTAAGAAAGCTAGAATAACAGATAAATGGAATTGTAATAAATTTAAATATATTTTATGTTACACCTGTCTACTTTTATTCTTCTTGACTTTATTGAATTGTCTTATTTTGCTAGCAACTTTCTTTATTTCCACGAAATCCTATTAAATTACAATAAGATACAGTTTCTGCATAACCCATAGGGGTTAGGGGTTATGTATGGTTTATATAGATAAAACCGACATAATTTAGAAAGCCGTCTGTCGACTGAAGATTAGGTTGTCACGTTTCATATTACTGAATGCGATTTACAGCAGAAGTAACTCGCCTGGCGTGCGGTGTTCGAATAAATCGGACGATATCACGGCTTGCGGATGTCATCCGAATAGCCGCCATTGCAAACGTAATGAAGTCCTCCTTGCCCAAGATATATACGTCTCCTGGAAACAAATCAGGAAATTAAATCAAACTAATGTGTCAACAACCCTAATAATATTGTAAACGTAAAAGAGTATACGAGTATACTCTCTTACATTTATGTTTGTTTAATAAGGTATAGTATTATTTAGTATGTGTGTCACGGCTGTATCTTATGAACCGTGATAGCTAGACAGTTGAAATTTTCACAGATGATGTATTTCTGTTGCCGCTATAACAGCAAACACTAAAAAGTACGGAACCCTCGATAGGTGAGTCCGACTTGCACTTGTCCGGTTTTTATACATATTTTATACTTTCCTTGCGACTTCCAGTTTAATTTCAACCGGCCTTATGGAAATCAGGTCACGCTCTCCTAATGACTGACTCATTAAACGTTCTTAAGGACATTCCTCCACCTGCAATCAGAGTAAATTGACCTCCAGGGACATTTGTGACTGATAAGTTCCCGGACGTGACTTTATGCTGTTTGAACTTTGATTTTCGCTCATTGACTAAATATTTAAATGAAATCCGCCCCAAAAGAAGTGGATTTCAGTTTGGAATGTTGCCGGCTTTTTAGAATTGTCAATCGATACGACTTAATTTTTTTGATCCGATAATTTACTAATATCATAGAGGTACTTATTTGCTTTTAGTCATAACAAAACTACTTCACAATGTTTCCTATAAAAGCACACATCGTCGGCCTAAATCGCATACCTCGTAACTCCATTTTTTTTGAAAATCGTGTTTTGACACTTTTAGATAGTACTATTCTGAACGCATCTAACGGCAAAACTCTTAAATACCAAAAATAAACCGTTTACGTTTAAAAAGCAAAATAGAAAAACTCGCAACTCCCGACCGCCATTTTTGTAAAAGAAATACCTCGTATCTCCCCCCGCCGCCACTCCCATCAGTACAGTTTGCGATGGCGTTGTGACTGCTCGTCAGTTTTGCGTAAATATTTAAGAAGAAAACGGGTGCTGAATAACAGGTATGTGTATAAGGTTCTACGATTTTACTGATTGTTTATTCTTGATAGATATTTATCATATTTAAACACATTAGACTATTGAAAATGTCCTTTGGTTGCGTGCCATAGACATACGAGGTTTGCTTCGCCTGGATCTTTACTCATGAAGATTAGTTACGTGGTTTTCTGCTGGTAACTAGTTTCAAGAGCTTGCCTCTGGAGGCACCTTGTGAACATAAAAAAATCGCTTTTCAAGCCACGAAATCGGCTCATCGTGATGAGAACCGCTCATCATAAACCAGAAGCTTTGCCGCATAAAATGTGTGAGGATCAATGTGGCTCTAGAATCCTCATTTCGGGATCTGACTGAGATGCGTGCGAAGCGTAGGCTATAGAAGGATTTGATTTCAGAGAGAATCCCCGACCGGGAGGATACAACAGCCCCAGCAGTTGTGGTCAGCTTCGTCAGGTGGCTTCTTCCAAGGGACTGGACAAAAACGTTTGACCCCCGATTGCTTGCTCAATGAAGCGTGTATTGGAGCACCGGAAGTCACGTCGTACTAGTTGCCGATCTTCTTGTTTAGAGCCCGTCGCTGTGAAGACTTCTTCCACCTTCCCTCCCTTCCTTCTTCTTCTGCAACTTGGCAGGTGGGTCTTTCCCATCGTTCCATTATGAGCCTGAGGGTTTCCTCTGAAAGCTTCGACCTCCCGGCTTTACGCTGTACTTCGCAAGATCTCATACCTTCTTTCCCGAGGATTCCAACCACATTTTTGAGGGTCTGGTTTATGTCAACGGCATTTGTGCTTTCCACGGCAGCGAATCGGTTCTCCAGGTTCGACTGAAATGCTTTAGATCCTACCATGGTTTGGAGTAGCCTAGGTCGGAAGTCGGAGCTTGGACTTATCAAACGGACACGTTCGAGCTTATGGTTGTATTCAGAGAGCCTCTAACAAGTCGGTGATCACTACCGGTGTTGAACCTGTTGATCACTGAGACGTCTCTGAATATATATGCTTTTTGTGATCTCATTTTTTGTCATAGTATCTGGGCTCCATCACGTCCACTTCCATGTTCCTTTGGGGCTATTTCTTGAATAAATAAATAAATATTATAGGACAATCTTACACAGATTGACAAAGTCCCACGGTAAGCCCAAGGAGGCTTGTGTTATGGGTACTCAGACAGCGATATATATAATACATAAATACTTAAATACATAGAAAACACCCATGACTCAGGAACAAATTTACTATCTATTCTGTGCTCATCACACAAATAAATGCCCTAGAATGGTTGAAGAACGAATTCATCAAGAAAAGCCCCTCTCTCGAGGAAGTTGACAAGCATTTGCCCCCTATGATTCTGGCTACCCAAACCATGGGATCCTACTACCGACTCGCTGCAATTCTGAACTCCCACTTTAACGTGGGAAGCCAGAGGAGGCTTTTCTGTTTTTAAGTTTAATAAATATTTTTAATTTGCAAGTTATTTTTTTTTAATCCACAATTACCTTGGTGAGATCAAAAGATTATCCTCTATTTTTACGGATTTTTATAGGGAAAACTCTTAACTCCCGATTAGCTTTCTAGAATTTTTTAAGAAAAACTAGTAACTCCAAATTTTCCAGGTTCAGGTGATTTAAAAAAAAATAGGTTTTAACAATCTGATGGCTAAATTTAATTTAACATTATCTAAAAAAAAATACTAAGTAAGTCTTCATGCAAAATTTTTGGTAATGAAGTTTTTTGTGCCTCCTGTAAAATTTGGTCAAATTGAGTTACGAGGTTTGCGATTTAGGCCGACGACATTAGTAATCACTCCAAGAACTGACCGTCTAGAAGATGACTAATAAGATACGATATACAGGTAAGCATATAAAATTAAAAATATGGGACACAAGACTCAACTAAGTATCTAAGTAATATAGGTACTCGTATCTAAAAGGCAATCTCGGTTTTCCTGTCTCGTAAGCAACAATACTCGTTCGTCCTTCGGGACGTAAGATTCTGTAGAAATGCGTAACAATATAAATTTAGTTAACATATACTATAGGTGTAGGTAACACCTAGGGTATTTGTGTTGTTATTTTTTTTCTCGAGAGGGGAAAGCCACTTGAGATAATATTGTTTCCACTTTTTTTACACGCTTTACTTCGTATATTTATTCTGTATCTTACATTAGAATCTGAACCATTTTATTAGTCCCTGATGGAGCTTAAGTATGCCATAACAAATATTAACTTCTGATCAAATTCATAATCTGTTATTACACTCAGAATAAGCCTCCAGCTTAATACCTATTATAGTAGCCACGTCAAATTAAGCCGAAAATGGGCAATCAGCGGAAATAATTCGTGTAGTTTTGATAATTGGTATAGTTATACCTTGTGGTGTCCAGATAAACATACTAAAAGTCCTCGAGGGTAGGGGGTGTGCTGAGGATGTAGAGGGGGGGGGGGGGGGGTTTGAAGGTACCTTTTTTTTGCTCATATCTCGAATATCTGTACGAATAGCATTTTAATTACTTCGGAAATTTGCCGAATTTGCTTATGTTTATTTTTACTCTACTATCAATACTTTAGGAGCTATAAAGGCTGTTAAAGTTAACAAAGAGATAAAAAATAGACGATTTAAGAAAACGTCATTTTTTCGTGATTGTTCATCATAAGACTTATATTGACCGGGATATAGACCGTGATTTCCTTTTGTATTATTCAATATAAGTCTAGTGAAACTATCCGTGAATCATTCAAAACTCTGTTCATCATAAATCTAATTTTTAGTTTAGAATAAGCAAGCTTAGCGATCTGCTGATAAAACATAAAAAATGTCGGGCTATGCTTAGTGTAGGGTTCCGTAGTTACCCTTCCGTCAAAATAGACTATTTGCAAAAACTCAAAAAGGGCTATACCGATCAGGCCCCGTAGACAACATGCCAATCGCTAACGCTACGTAGCGAACGAAACGCAACTGTCACTGTCACACTAATATGGAAGAGTGATAGAGAGACACAAAGCGATTCGATGGCGAAGCGATAGCGATTGTCACCTTGGCTAGGCCGGCAGGTTCGCTATATTTTTCCTTAAAATTCTTTTCTAAGCTATATTTTCACAATTTTTTTCATACTTTTTGGACCCATGGTTCAAAAGTTGGTGGAACTAGAGGGGAAAACACAACTTTAATTCTTTCAGATCGATTATTTCCGAAAATATTGTTGATCAAAAAATAGTTCTTGAATAGTTCTATTCGTTTTAAAAGACATATCCAACGACACCCCACACTATAGGGTTAAAGCGAAAAATTTCATCTCCACTTTTCATATAGGGGAGCCATCCTAAAAAAAATTTTTTTCTAGGTTTTATTTTACGACTGTCAGCGTAGGTAATTGATTTATATATTAGTGTCAAATTTGAGCTACGAATCAATAACACAAATAAACAATTACGAAAAGACGACGTTTTCTTAAATAGTCTATTTTTATCTCTTTGTTAACTTTAACAGCCTATAGCTCCAAAAGTATTGATCGTATAGTAAAAATAATTTTTAAGAAAAAAAACCGACTTCAATGGGGGATGCCGCTGAAAGTTTACTTATTGTTGATGGTGCACTCTTAGATTCCAGACAATGAAATGAAATAGACAGCATATTTTGCGTAATTATCCTAATCCATCTTTTGACTAATTTTGCCTAATTGCCTAATTATTATAATATTGCCTAATAATGTAGAAAAGGAGGTAAAACCACCCACTTTTCTAGTAGCATTTCGTTTTTGTAAGGGTCGCAGTTCTAACCTAACCTAACCTAACCTACTTTTCTCATAGCATTTCGTTTCTGTAAGGGTCACAGTTCTAACCCAATCTAACCCACTTTTCTAGTAGCATTTCCGGGTCCGGGTCTGGGTCCGGATCCGAGTCCGGGTCCGTGTCCGGCTGTCCGGGTCCAAGTTTGGGTCAGAGTTCGGTCCGGGTCCGGATCCGAGTTGGGGTCCATGTCCAGACCCGGGTCCGGGTCCGAGTCCGGGTCCAAGTTTGGGTCTGGGTCCATAAGGAAGAGAACAAATCGCCAAATGTGAACTATGTGTCATTGAAGAGTTCCATTCTGATCATCATCAGCAGTTCCACTTAATCAAATGTCACTTTTTTAAATGTAAATGCTGGATTTGTTGATGAAAATACAAAAATCACAATATGTATGCATTTCACATTTGAGGAGTTCCCTCGGTTCCTCATGGGTCTCATCATCAGAACTCGAGCTTGACAAAAATATGCCTTAAAAACTTAAGTTGCTTAACAAACATAAAGAAGAGGACAAATCGCCAAATGTAAACTATGCGTCATTTAAGAGTTCCATTCTGATCATCATCAGCAGTTCCACTTCATCAAATGTCACTTTTTAAATTGGAAATGCTGGATTTATTGATAAAAATACAAAAATCACTATATGTATGCCTTTCACATTTGAGGAGTTCCCTCGATTCCTCATGGATCCCATCATCAGAACTCGAGCATGACAAAAATGTTTCTTGAAAACCTAACTTGCTTAACAAACATAACGAAGAGGACAAATCGCCAAACGTGAACTATGCGTCATTGAAGAGTTCCGTTCTGATCATCATCAGCAGTTCCATTTCATCAAATGTCACTTTTTTAAATGTAAGTGCTTGATTTGTTGCTGAAAATACTAAAATCACTATATGTAAGCTTTTAACATTTGAGGAGTTCCCTCGGTTCCTCATGGATCCCATCATCAGAACTGCGTTTTG
Organism: Cydia strobilella; assembly: GCF_947568885.1. NCBI lineage: Eukaryota > Metazoa > Arthropoda > Insecta > Lepidoptera > Tortricidae > Cydia > Cydia strobilella. Next base: position 17,877,934 of record NC_086042.1, on the reverse strand, counting down.
ATAAAAACGCGACCAATCTGTATGTATATACTTACAATCAAAAAAAGAATTTTCAAAATCGGTCCAGAAATGACGGAGTTATGGAGTAACAAACATTAAAAAAAATAAAAAAAACAACCGAATTGATAACCTCCTCTTGAAATCTTGAAGTCGGTTAATAAACATAAACAATATTGTCTTCGGTTTCCGCGATAGTTACTCAAATAAATAAATAAATAAAACTATGAAAACGAACGCTGTAAGGGGTTCGAAACGTCGGGATGTATGATAAATTCAATATACGCGATATAATCCGTTGTCGTAATTTTATTTCATAAACATCACGAAAATTGTAGGAAATTTGATGTTAAAACTATTGTCCGAAGTAATTATAATGCTATTCGTACAGATATTCCAGATATGAGCAAAAATATGAAAAAAGGTACCTTCACCCTCCCCCCCCAAACACCCTCAGCACACCCCCCACCCTCGAGGACTTTTTTTAGTATGTTTATGTGGACACCACAAGGTATTAACTATACCAATTTTCAAAACTACACGACGATTTCCGCAGATTTTTTTAATTTTCTTGGGTTATAGGTATCTACTATCCGTACTTTAACCAAAACGTTTTTCCAAGCTGTCATAACTGTAAAAAGTAAACATTGAACATGTAATATTATGTATTATTTTTTGTGTTGAATCCAAGAAAACGCTCTTTATTTACTAAATAACATAACTTCGTAATTTAACTTAGAGTATACACACAGTCATCATACAAGAAACATTATCGAATATTAAAATCTAAAACAAACACGTAGGTACATATAAATGTATAATTATGTGTTGAATTAATTATGCGTAGTTTAAAATTTTGTTGTAAATGTATAAGTAAATGTTAGAATATGTAAATATTATCAGTATTGTAATCTCACTATGTAAATATGATTGTAATGTAATCATGACCTGTAAAATAACGATTTTGTGGATTTTACCAATAAATAAACCAATCAATCATGCAATTAACTTTTATACCAGACTGCGTAGCTGACATCCAAATCGTTTATGTTCCGTAGCGAACGAAACACAATTGTCACTGTCGCACTAATATGGAAGCTAATATGACGTGTAAAAAGGCCTGTAAAGCTCTGGGTTTTGTTATGAGGATCGCCTCGCAGTTCTCCAGTACCAGAATAGCCCTAAAACTTTATTACGCGTACGTTCGGAGCCGGTTAGAGTACGCCGCCGTCGTGTGGGACCCTCACGAGACAAAGTATGTGCTCATGCTCGAGCGTATTCAAAGAAAATTTGCTAGATTCGTTTATAAACGGAGGTACGGATACTATCCATATCTTTACCCTTCCCGTTTTGTCCTGGGAATGGTCGGCCTTGACACTCTGGAGCTCAGACGCAAATTAATGTTAATAGTGCATTACCATTCCCTGTTCAATGGCGGGATTGACAATCCCATTGTTTTGGGTCGGGTGGGTCTGGCAGTTCCCGCGCCGAACTGTAGATTGGAGGGTGCGAGTACTGGGGGCGCGCGCCCAGCGCGGCGTTGCCGGCGCCTCCTGGCGCGTCCTGACACACGCACTGTCCACGCAGCGAACGCACCCACCGCCCGGGCCATCTCCCTTATTAATAATATGATTACACAGGTCCCGGATGCCGACATATTTGCAGATAGGCCGGGAAAGTTCGTCAAAGCCGCCATAACGGCTTTGAACTGCACCCAACTTAGTAATTATATAGTAATTAATTAATAATTTTATTGTTTATTATAAAAAAAAAAAAAAACATTTATTTCGGACGACAGAGATCCATAACAGGTTAGTCGAACATGCAGGAACTTAAAACTATGTTAGATACAATTAATTATTACTTAACTTACTAGATATCTACAACTACAATACATACTTAGCTAGGGAACGATGCAGGCTAGACCAGTGCTGCATATAGCGACTATCGAGCCTACCCGCTATCACACTCAGGATACTGTTGCTACTGCCAAGCACTCTGCGACGCGTCGCGGCGGCGCGCTTTCTTATTGTGGCAAAGAAACCGTCTACCTGCGCGTCCGCGAACATGCCTGACGCGCTGCAGAAGCGACTTATTGACTACGCTGTTTTATTATTTTTATTTTTATGTTTGACTTGCTTGTTTAACCGTAATTAGTGTTTTGTTGTTCTTCTATGTAGTTTGTAATTTTATGGTGTTATTTGTGTCAGAATTTTGTATTTGTTAATTAATTATGCTTAATGTTTACCGTATAAGCGATTTGGTATATTACTGTAAGCTTATATGAGAGAATAAATAAATAAATAAATGAAATTGTCATCTTTGCTGGCATCCTGGCATATTTTGTCCAACTCTTAAAATAAGGCCATAAAATCTGCAGTTGATAAAATATATCAAATTTTATAGAAGATCAACTGCCTACACTTTCATGTACTGAACTAAGGACCAATTCTAAAGCTGAGTCCTTATCTTGAAGTCTGTTTCAATACATCTGCCAGTTTTGTTTAACAAAATACCTTTTACGAACACTGGTTGGAAAGCCGCACGTTACACTTATGCGAACAGGATTTGAACTTTGATTCATTAATTAAGTACATGATTATTGAATACCGAGCGCAAGCAAACATTTACCCCAAGCGACTTGTAAGTGAAAGTAATTGGCTTAACGATACGTTTAGGGGAAAATGGCTTTCCATGTTCCCTGTCGATGTTACTGTCGTGCCTGTCATTATGTTGCTCCGGAGAGGACAAATCAAAGACAGATTTACGATCAAGCACATGAATCTTAAAGTCACACAATTTCCCGTAGTTTTCAGGCAATTTGTGTGTACCATGGGTCACTGACAGTGTCAAAACTGACATTTATGCTAAAGTCTACGTAATTTACTTTTTATAGATCTCGCTCGCACAAATATTATTTATTTTATTTATTTAAGGTTTACCAACAATTGTTGACATCGATACATTAATAATATACTAAGCTAATACATGTAAGGAGTGGTGTCACAATTACTTACAGGTAAACACCGCATGCATAACAAATATATGTAAACAACTATAGAAATACCTAAATTTAAACTTATTTTCTAATTATTTGTGTTTTAAGAAATATTTTCCGACCGATGTTATAAATTTATTTAGTGGGTCACAGTGCATATCCGCCTTGTCACAGAAACCATTAGCAAGTTTACATAACCTGCATATTGGAGAGTTAGTGCCTGAAACTGTTCTTCTAAGCGGGGCGTAAAGAGGGGTGATAGCATTATAACATTACATTATAATATGCGAGTACATTATGATAATTTTACCATGTTTTGACCGCTTTAGCTTTATGAAGATGGTATGTAAATTGTTTTCTAACTCAATACCTATGCTATTTATATTAGAAGATATAAAAGGAAAATATTACAGTTCCATTTTGAAATAGTAGTGAAATTAGGTAAATTTTCCTTATATTGTCATCGTCATCATCATCATCATAAAATCGTCCGAAAAATGTCCACATTGTCTACTGTTAGACGCAGCCTCCTCAAGAATATAGACGATGACTGGGAAGCCAATTCAAATTTACATTCGATATCAAAATTATGTCATTTTGTTATAATTCGCGCGTGCATTTCGCTCGACGACATCTCCTATGGAGAAAAAAAGGTCGACAAGCGATTTGGCCTAGTTTGCAGTTTGAAAAGTGCAGCGTAAGAACTGGTTGAGAATAATATTTTCTCAAACATGCTATGTAATATTGATATTACGTTCTTTATATTAGGCTGGGAAGTATCACGACTCCGGCGCGGCTAGACGAGGGGCCTGTAATGAAATTTCATACAAAGTTGCAGGCCTAGGCCGGGAAGTGGCTCTTTTTTAATTTCCATTTCACATATATTTGAGACACAGCATCATGGCATTCAGCCAAAAAAAAAAATTATAACCAATATTTGCTTATGGTTCGGAATGACATTCTGCCAATACCCCTTAAAAAAAACAATAAACGATTATTAATATATTTTGCAGTTTTATTTGTATCAAATTTACAAAAAATATATAAATAAAACATTATTAACAAATTCCAATAATATTTAATTACAAATTTACCTACAAATACAGATTTAAAATATAGTTGGTCAAACCAGTTTGTCAGTAAATAAGAACAAAAAAACTATACTCATCCTTTTCTTTTGGGTGCTAGTACCAGTGTAAGGCAAAGATAGTATGATTATCTCTGTCTATGTTTGAAATGAGACAGTCCTTTGACAAACATATTTCATTTAAATATTAGCGGTAAAAATGTCTACTCAAACACGCGTTGGTGGTTTTTTAATCGTTTTGGAGGTAAAGTTGAACATTTTTCATTGTGTATCTGTAATTATATTTTATTGGATTTATTGTGCGTTGTTTATTGTGTTATTTAATATGAGTTCCGACGAAAATATTAAATGAATACCTGTTAATTATACTCCATGTTTAAGGCAACGATGTATGTGAAGCATAATATCAACATAAAAAACGATGTAATCTTAGTTATGTGGCTAAAACTACAGTCAGAAGGATACAAGGCGAAAAATCAAAGATACATAAATATACCTTTGAACATTTGTGTAATAAATTGATTAACTACATGTGTAAAATATACGACACGTGTGATAAAGATAGGTACAAGTGGTAGTTATATTTTGTGCCTAGTTTACTTTTAGTTTCTTTAGAATTAAAACTTTGATTTCGTGGAGATTTCTTTATTTATTTCATTGCATGTTTGAGAAAAGCACTATACATACATCGGCGTGAAAAGGGGTTGTCGGCCTCATAACTATCCGGCCTCACTACGTTCGGCCGTATATATGCATTCGGCCGGCAACCCCTTACTTCCCGGCCTCTGTAGTAATGTACTATTAAAACTTTTAAAATTGTCATTTGTACTTTCATACTCGAATGTGAAAACTAAAACGCAACAGTGTAAAACAACGACTTATTCAAAACAGTGGTTCATTTCCATTTGAATGTGCGCCCGGTTCATTGTTTATTCGTCTTAATACTTTACGCAAAAACCTATCTCGCCTGGGCCTAATTTATCTTTGTTTGGTGCCTTAAGATTTACTCTTCGAGGTTCTACTGGTATTCAGTTAACCTTCTAGACAAGCGGCCCTGTATATAGTTTACTAGTCCCAGATCTTTTGAAAGGGGGCACTTGACACGTAGTCAAAATAGCAAAATGGAACCCTCATAGTTTCGTTATGTCTGTTTGTCCGTCCGTCCGTTTATTTATTCATATGTCACAGCTGTATAATAATTATATTACTTAAAAACTACGCCACAGTTAAAATAAATTTGCAACAAAACTCACAAAACAAACATAGGTGTGTTTACCACTAAATAAAAGTACACTCCAAAATCAATAGTTTTTATTGCGCTTATTTAATTTTTTGGCGTGATTTAAACGACCACCAGTGTGTGTTGCCAGTGATGACATACGGATCTGAGACGTGGGCGCTAACGATGGGCCTCATAAGAAGGCTCAAGGTCACGCAAAGGGCAATGGAGAGAGCTATGCTCGGGGTTTCTCTGCGTGATAGAGTCAGAAATGATGATATCCGCAGTAGAACTAGGATCACCGACATAGCTCGCAAAATTGCAAACCTTAAGTGGCAGTGGGCGGGGCACATTGCTCGCAGAACTGATGGCCGGTGGGGCCGGAAGGTTCTGGAGTGGCGTCCGCGTACCGGAAGACGAACTGCCGGTAGGCCTCCAACGAGATGGAGCGACGACCTGGTGAAGGTCGCGGGAATTCGGTGGTTGCGAGCGGCACAGGATCGGTCGGAGTGGCGAGCCTTGGGGGAGGCCTATGTCCAGCAGTGGACGTCTATCGGCTGACATGATGATGATGATGATGATGATTTAAACGACATAGACTAGTAAAGATAAAGATAGTTTATTATTCAAGTAGGCATATGACAATGCGCTTATGAACGTCAAATAAAGCTACGCCGGCTCTAATACCCTACGGCCTACACCTCTGCCCCGAGCCGATTTAAATTCCCCTTCAATTGGAGGAGGGTATCCCAACATGGGACCGGCAACATATTAGGCGGGACACATCTTGTCAAAACAATACATCTTATAATTAACATGCATTACGAGTAAATAAGAAAAAATACAATTCAAATTACCTACTATAGAATTCATGCAATTAGTAGGTACTTTTCTTTAATGAAATAGATTTAAAAATATATATGTACATCAAATCCTACAAATACGTAGCACTTTCAAAAAACATATCAAATTCTTAAAAATCGAAAAGAAAATATATATATAAAAGAAATGAAAACATATATTATATAAATAAGTAGGTGTACCTATATCGGACGATACAGTACCACTTTTGTATTTTTACGTCCTTGACTGTAAGTACCTACCTATTCAAATCATGTCCATGGCAAATATCATCCAAATCGGTCCTCCAGTCAAATCAGTCTAAGCATGAAAGGTAAGAAATACTCACAACGACGGGACTTAATCGCGTAAAATAAGTTTTAAATTAAATTAAATTAAATTTAAGTTTTAATTGAACTGCTTTAATTGTTTAAAAATTTAACATATCCAAACTTAAAAATATAAATAATAAATAATTTATTTATTCAGACACGGTGTTCCAAATTTGTTAGTTTGTTACTTAAAAGCTAGGTTATTTATATTAAAACTATTTTTATTACACACTAATTTAAAAAATATATATCTATATATCTAAATATATCTAAATATATCTATCTATATATATCTAAATATATATAAATATATATCTGGGACTCACCGTGGCTGAAGCACTGGGTGCAGCTACATGCCCCATTATATGAAATTCTATTTTAATATTATGTTTGTACTAACCCTAGATTTAAGTATTAGTATGTATGTTACTAACACATTATGGACTTATTTGTTCGAAATAAATTATTATTGATTGATTGATTGATTGATTGATTGATTGATTGATATATCCCCTGAATGGGGGTTTATAAGTGAGGACATCCAATGTCTTTGTAAAAGACTGTCTGGCCTGTCCGCTAACATATTTAGTATGCTGTTGGCACTCCCCTGTATTCTGCTTCTGATGAACATGATCTTTTTACGCATAATGGCGTGGAAGTCCTCTACGTGTGCGTCGGCGAACATGCCAGATGCACTGCAGAATCTAGGGAGCCCCATCAGCACCCTAAACATGTTATTATAGAGGACTCGTCTCGACTTGACAGAAGGACTTGAACAAGGTTCTCTTTACTTCCCCCGTACAATGCGCGAACCTGCGAGCCAGCATATTCCCTCGAACCGCCAGCGCCCTACGTTCACTCTCAATATCACTGTCGTCCTTTAGGTCACTCGTGATAATGTGACCTAAATATTTGAACCGGTCAACCTTGTCCAGCTCCTTTTCATACAGCTTGATGGGCGGCACGTACACCGACGACATGCCCCGCACCGCGAAAACCATAACTTGCGATTTGAGACAATTGTACTTCAGTCCATGTGAATCAGCATAGGTTTCGCACATGCGCAGCAGGTCCCTAAGTGCACTGACTGACGGACTCAGCAACACCATATCACCCGCGTAACTAATGTTATTGACCATTTGGCCATCTATAGAACATCCCGCATACGTGTTGCTGAGTCCGGCAATCAGCTCGTCGACATACAGACAGAAAAGCTTAGGCGAGGTTAGCCCCCCCTGCCTCACTCCGCATTCCAGTCTGTATGCGTCGGATACCGCTCCCGCCCACCTTACACAGTTCTCTTGCAGCTCGTACCAGTGACTAAACAAGTCAACCAGCTCTTTAGGCATGCCGGTGGCCCGCAACTTTCCCCACAGTATCCGATAGGAAACCATATCGAAGGCTTTGGTTAAGTCCATAAAGCATCCATAAACTGGTGTCTTTCGTTGGGTATAGTACTTGACGGTCTCCTTCAAGGTGAAAATTGCGGTCTCCGTCGAGAGACCGGCTCGAAACCCGAACTGAGCATCATGAAGATGTAAATACTTATCGAGCTGCTTACTAAGAAGACCGTCGAGTACCTTAGCTGTCACTGTAGCCAGCGATATGGGTCTATAGTTATTCCTATCGGATACGTCACCGGTTTTATTTTTAACAATTTAGGCACCACTAGTGTACGCATGAGATTCACAGGCAAACAACTATGTCGGATGCAGAGGTTGAAAAACATACTGAGAACTCTTGGGAGATGTACTCCCGCATATTGGAGATGCTCGATGCTAAGCCCGTCATGCCCCGGTGACTTCCCACGCCTCATATTATTTATTAAGTCAGCCACTTCCCGAGTTGAGAAATAAACCAGCGGCGAGGCACTGCTTGCTTGCTCAGCATCGAGCAATCCACCCCCCCCCCCCTCTGCCCCGCATACGATAACTCAGTGGTAGGCGCAGCCTGCATTCTAAACTGACGCATAAACAAACTGGCAATATCACTAGGATCACTTATCCCCATAGATTAGTATATGTTATTACTGTAATAGATAAGAAACTCTCGGACATTTCACGTTCACGTCTCTACTAGTGCTGCCCCTAGCGGTCCTGCTCTCAACTAATGAGACTGTATATGCAGTAAACACGCACACATGTACACACACACACACACACACACACACACACACACACACACACGTACTTATGGGTTCTTTACCTACATGTAACACAATTTATGTAGTAATCTTTGTCGTACCAATTTCCATTTGCTTAGAAAACTACATAAATCAGTTTTTCAGAATAAATAAATGAAAACTTATGTTGAATCAAGTACAATATATTATTTATAAGTACCTACTTATTTACATACGTTCCATTCCAAGTAACTAAGACACATGCAAATACAGCGACGCTTTAAGCGCACTTCCGTGAAAATAACTTAACAGCAAGTATGTAACAATTTATTTCCTGACTATGTTTTAAACAATAATTAGAGGCAACCTAATTCATTTCTTCTTCTTGATCCCAAAATAACTTGGAAAGCTTCAATAGTTTGATCCAACTTTTTTTGATTTAATTTAGATCCATTTTTGTCGCATATTTCATAGTTTTGAGAACATTCAAGCTTTTTATCCACAATTTGTGGTGCGGTGATCTGGGTGTTACAGCGCATTAGATTAGGTAGATTTTCCTTTTTTAGGTTCACTGAAATTGCCATTGACAACATCGAAAAACTTATCGAAGAAAAGCACGATACCTGCCGTGTCGCAACTTTATTTTGAAAGCTTTTTAATACCTGAAAATATATTAACAGTTAAGATGTTATCAAAAGTATAAAAAGGTTATTTTACAGCGAAACAGGACAAGTGTTGAGCATGCATTTTAAGGGTGTGCTATTGTCACATTTAATGTTAGGTAACAAGAAATCAGTGAATCGGGATATTATTCATGTAAAATGTCGACAAAGGTAACGTATTGTGGTTGGATTTTATCAGTAGATGTATGTCTTTCTAATTTTGGCAGGTTGTAGTTGATTTATCAGATTAAGACCTAGGCACGGAAAATAGTATCTTAATTATGATAATCAGAGCAACGTGTATGACGGGCCTTACGGGCACTAAGAATGGTGCTAGTTCAACGGCTGTTATTTGAAATGTTACAATGTTCCATGTTCCATCGCCAACATTTCATAAATATGCTTTACCCGAAGCCTCTATCAAAGCTTTTGATAAAGGTGAAATAATAAATAAATGTTCAGGTGGTATATATATATTATAAACTCGAAAATTTACTTACCTTGCCCTTATACCGATGTACATACAAGAAGGTACACAGATTCGGCGCGGCCCGGCCGGCATTGCTTTTCATCTTGCCTGCGTTGGTTTGGTTGAATGAGTAAGAGCACAACTCAACACAACTTACAAGGTTGGTTGTGATATAAAGAAACGCTGTTTGTTAATATCTTAACATAAATCTGACCAAAAATATGTTTAAACGGAATTTATATTAAAAAACAACTTAGAAATAATTTCAAAATTTCCCGTCAAACCAAACGTCATTTGGTTTTTTTATTCGTCTAAATACGTCAGTCTGTCATTGTACGGTGTTTGCACTACATATTAAAAAAACTACTTTTACGTTTCAAATTTATTTTGTTTCCTAGTTCATTTGCAACGTAAGGTTAGTAACACTATCAAAACATTTTTTATTAAAATATATTCTTCTAGATTTAATTAAATACGATTAAGTTACCTGCTTAAATATTTGTTTTGGTATATTTTGTTTTCTACTATCTACACACAAGAATGATATCTAGCCACACTCAGCCCTCCTTATGCTAAAGGCGGTATCTCAAAAACGAATGAACTGGAAATGGAACGTTATGATTCAAATTTAAGGTACTTATTTGCATGCAATCTTCAATTGAGATACCGCTTTTTAGCTCAGCAGGGCACCACGGCTGAGGAATATATGTCCAGCATAACCCAGAGATGGCATTATTATCAGCATTACATTACTCCTCTTCAGAGATACTATACCATGCTTATCCCATCCACACTCGTAGGTAGACAAGGCTTTGAGTTGAGGCTTTGCGTACTTTTCAAAAAAGATTTAAAGTCTTTTTTATCGTGCTGCTTAGCAATGATATCCATTTTGATTTGATTTTGATTATTTAAACACCACCTTAATTTGTTTTTAAAAGTTCTCCGAGTTTTACGCATTTGATCAAAAAAGTGCCCACCTGACTGTTTACCATACAAAACCCACAACTCAAAACATCGCCTGGCCTCCCTATGCGCTTCACCAACATGGTGATTCCAGCCTGTTACTACCTTTTTCACCTCAGCAGCTCGAACAAGCCTACTTTCGTCACTCCAGGGAGTGAAACAATGTAGCTTTTTAATTTAGTGAAGGCCATGAACTTCATACTTTTATTACATTTTTTTTATGGTATGGTATGGTATGGTATGGTATGGTGTGGTATGGTATGGTATGGTATGGTATGGTGTGGTATCGTATCGCATCGTATCGTATCGTATCGCATCGTATCGCATCGCATCGCATCGCATCGCATCGCATCGCATCGTATCGTATCGTATCGTTTCGCATCGTATCGCATCGTATCGTATCGCATCGCATCGCATCGAATAGCATCGCATCGCATCGCATCGTATCGCATCGCATCGTATCGTATCGTATCGTATGGTATGGTACATAGTATAATAAGTACTTTTTTTCTATTTATTCTGTGTAATTCGAAATACATTTTAACCTTTAATATATTCTCACTACTGAGGTGAAAAATTATGTGTGCAACACGAGAGCAAAGTTATTTTACATCTCGTGTTTTTGAGTCCCTCGCTACGCTCAAGATTCTACCTTAGAATCACTCGCTTCGCTCGTGATTCAATTATAGAATCTTTCGCTTTCTCGGGACTCAAAATAAACACTCGCAAGAAAAACCAACTTTCCTCTCTTGTTGCACAAATAACTATTTCCTCCTTTTGTTTACCCGGCCGCTGTAGGTCAAGGTCGCGGCACGTGTCATTACTTGAGTTATTTTCAAGTAAAATTCATTTATTATCTGCCTATGAGACTCACAATCACACATTTGATCCGCACAATGACTCAAATCAGATGGAAAGTCAATTTTTATGCTTTGAGGTTTTCATAATTTAACTCCAACTAAAATATTAGTTTCCATGAACTAATTTTTGAGCGAAGGAGTGTTAAATAGGGCTTAGTTTAAAAGCAGAACGAAATGTTCATTGAATGCAATAGTAACTTCAATTTTTTACCTCGATAGATGAAATTCGTACATGTTTCCGTTCACTCTAATTCGAAAGAGACATTTGTTTTTAGGGTTCCGTACCCAAAGGGCAAAAACCGGACCCTATTACTAAGACTGTCCGTCTGTCACCAGGCTGTATCTCATGAACCGTGATAGCTAGACAGTTGAAATTTTCACAGATGATGTATTTCTGTTGCCGCTATTACAACAAATACTAAAAACAGAATAATATAAATATTTAAATGGGGCTCCCATACAACAAACGTGATTTTTTTGCTGTTTTTTTCCGTAATGGTACGGAACCCTTCGTGCGCGAGTCCGACTCTCACTTGGCCGGTTTATTTTTATTTTATAGAACTACGTTGGTCCAAAGAGTAAATTACTCTCTCGCTTTGATTGATACAGAATTGGGTTGATTATTCGGAAATATATTTTTTTAAAGGAAATTAAAAGCTTGTACCTTATTTTATAACCAGTTTGAATTTAACAATCCCAAAACAAAGGGAGTAGCTTGTATGCAAAAAGATGGTAATTTCAAATAATCCCTAATAGAGTTGGACCAAGCTAACTCTGCATGGGTATAGCATTTGAAATGACAAAGTGTGGCCATGTCATCATTTATGTTTAATTTCTATGCAAATATGCCGTTATACTAGATATTTACCTAATGACACTTTTTCACTTTGTTCTGTTCATGTAGGTGCAAAGTTTGCTTAGATGACTCTATATTATATTATGGAACTGGACTAGATGACTCTTTATGATATTATGGAACTGGACTAGATGGATTCGAAAAATCCTATAAAGAGAAGATTCCGTGCAAATTATTTTTGGGAATGACTAAGTAATCTAAATTTAAAGGCAAATACCTACTAGGGAGTCCGGTCACGAACCCATCGTAATATTGTAACTCTAGTTACTCTGATTCGGTGCAAAATTTAAATTGCAGGGACAATCTCCACAATCTAGGTGATTTACTTAATCCGGTCCGTAGGAAAAAGGTATTAAAGCGCTTTGAGGTTTAACTTTAATTAGAGGTGTAATTACTTATCGATTTTAACACTGTAACCTTAAATTTGTTGACTGTAGATGATCCTAGGATCAGTAGTTAAAGAGGTACTTGTCAAGCCTAAGCATGAAACTTTACCCATCACTGCCAGTTCCTGCCAATAAAATTTATCACAAGGTAATATCGAAGTTACGTAAATTTCAGCACCGTTTAGTCTATTTCAATTTAATTATTATCGTAAGACGTAAGTTCAACGGATTTTTAAACTAAACTGAAAAACCTGTGTTAAAAATAATTATAACACATTCACTGCCGCTGCTACTCGCTACGTTCGTATAGCGGGAAAACCCATATGTAGCGAAGTTCCTACGAGCAGAAACCCGGCTAGCGGTTCGCTGGCAGTGGATGTGTTAAAGTTTATTAGAAGATCAAAAATTGCACTTCTCCAATCCGATCGGTTATTAGATCTCATCTGGGTGTTTCTCATCTAGCTATTTAGTATGCGCCACAGATCACCGTCGGGACATGGACATCGCTCGCAGTCGTAACTCACGGGCCGTCTCTGCCTTGATTGATGTACTCTGTGCCACTTAATTGCCGGAAAATGCATTTATTTTGGATTGGAATGGTCACAGAATGTAAATTTAAAGGCTTATTTTATAGGTTGCCAGGTTAAATCGGATGTAGCATGTACCTACTCGGTCATTAGAGGTACTTATTTCACATTAGGTACCGTCTTCGCCTATTGTACATCATGAATAAATAGTTATTTACGATACAAGTGCGGAAAAAAGGAAATTCGAAACGAGTGGCGATAAATTAAAACACGACCGCAGGGAGTATTTTAAATCGACACGAGTTGCGAATTACCTATTCGCACGTGTATCCTACAACGTTTTACAATACATATGGCCCTTTAAACTTTCGACAGAGATGCATCTGTCGAAAGTTTAAAGGGCCATATGTACTCCATGCGGTCGTGTTTTAATTTATCGCCACTTGTTTCGAATGTCCTCTTTTCCGCACTTGTATCGTAAATAACTATTTTGGTTGTCCTTCTCATTCACGGAACAATCGTTTTCCGGCCATTTGCGAGGCATGCACGAAGCCGAAACCAACACATTGGAGTCCTTTTTGACACTTAGGTAAAATGTAAGAAGTACATCGAGCAGATGCTGCCCCTACCCGTGTCAATGGACATGGACGCACGCAGAGATAGCACTAACTAGCACCCGCCAGGGGGACAAAGCTCCCCCAGAAGTGCTCTGGTACGCGAAAATACTACTCTCCAACAGCTCGCCACAAGCTGCCCTGCGTTTACCTACTGCCTGTACTAGTAAAACCACCGGGCGATGGGGTCAACACACTACTACACGCAATAAAAGTAATTCTTATTGGAATGTTATCAGCATACTTTGGCAATAATATTTACACGGCTTTTAATTTGACTAAATCGCTTCAAAAAAGTTACGACATGTCGTACCATCTAAACAACTGAAACCGAATTCATTTAAAGGCGTGAAATATTTATTCCAAGTTACTTTATCGGTCTGAGTTATTTTGGCTAACCGCCGATGCTCCAATTGAATTAACTTTGTGTATTAGGGTAGCTTTGCAAAATTACGATAGAATTTACTTTATTAAAATTAAACATTAAATAATATTTACTTTTTTAGATGCCGCCTGAAAGTTGTATTTCATTGAATGTGCCTAGAGTTCGTCATTATATTATTGTTCATATAATGTTGTTATATATTGAAAATGTTATGTTAATAATGTTCATATATATTGAAAAACTGTAGGTATCTATTTATTTTAATTCCCTACAATGTTGTAATGTCGGCCTCAACGCAAATCCTCGTGTGGGCTTACACTGGTTATACGAATGTTTTACGACATTCGTGGTTTTCAGTCGTGTCGCTTTTATAACGCAACTCAAAGGACGGGAACCTCAAATCTTCGCGTGCAACCACCGTGCAACGATACAAAAAGTGTCAAAACGCATTCACGAATCGATTTGCGTATTGGAAAATTAATATTAAAATTTGCTTATTTCACAAATTTTCTTATTAATATGAGTAGCCCGGGTACATTTTCGCAATTAATTCTTATTGAATTGATTATAACACTTATAACTGAAGACATTAAACTGATTAAACGTGCCCAAAGCTGGTAAAGATTTATCGAAGTTCCTTTGAAACAATATTTCTTCTCCCAATTTAAACGAATTAAAAGCGATGCTTTAATCAGGGTCGCAATCAAGTCGAGTGACGTGCGCAAATAAATCCACCGCCGTCACGTCGCCATCAATATGTTTTCGGAATAGCCGCCCATCCATCGCAATACTAATACGAGAGTCGCATTTCCAGTTCACGGGAACTCTTTTTAAGTATACTAACTTCAAACGAGCACACCTGATAATTAGAATATGAGTGCTTGAACGGTAATGCTGTAGCCGGCTGAAAGTACCTGATAAAAATTAGTTCTGACGGTGATGAGGTGCCCAGGAGGCCAATTTTTACGTTTTGATGTCTAAATGATGTCATTTAGTTATTATTTACCGGTGCGTCTCGCTCAATGTAAGACAAGTACGAGTGAAATGCACGCGCGTTAGAATTGGCCTCCTGTATTCTTATGTATATAGGTATACTCGGTTCGCGAGCAAAGAGACGGAATCACTTTGGCTTTTGGAACATGTTTGGCTTCACCACTCAATAACTTCTCCAATTTTCATGCAATCCTGAAGAAAATAGTATCAAATCAAACCTAATAATATAACCTATTGTAAAACAGGTAACAATTATCAATATTTGTACATCAGATATTTCTTGACATTATTATTCCTTTAATAAAATCAATTCCGTTTTTATTATTAATATCTTTCTATTTATTCTACTGTATTGATTTTGTTATTTTTCTTGGTTACTGTTTTTACATTATAACATATTCTTTTATCTTTTTATTTTTCTTCGATGTTTTATTGTTTATTTCTACTTGGCGATCATAATTATGTATTTATGTAAATTTACATAGCTTCGCAATTTATAATGTAATGTATTATGAAATAAAAAAGGTTAACTGAAAGAATTCCCTCAAAGGGATAACTTCGCCTTTGTACCGCCTATCCTGTGCCATTTTTGTATTTTGTACAATAAAGAGTATATACACTACAATTTCATTTACTACAGATTTGGCGATTGTAATTTTTCCAAGCGTTTTTAGTATTTTATTAGAAAACTTTTTATATTAGGATTGGAAGGACAGGAACAGGACAGACAGATGGTTGAAGTTGAAAGCATGGTACAATGGTTTATATTATGTTAACTTTTCAGCAATGTCAGTTGAACATAGAAAAAGTTTCGTATACAAAAAGTTACATAATTAGGTTAGGTCTTAAAATCTCGTACCTTAATTGGGGCACTCGGCAATTTAATAATTTTCATCATAATAGGTATAGTCAAGGGAACAAATATATATACATTCCCAAAATTTCAAAAATATGTGTACCTTAGACAATATTATAGTCGTCTGGATCGATATTTTTGATTTCGACTGTACGATTGTAAAAAATACTATAATTGAATTAATAACATTGAAGAAAGGTCCAACTAAGTGCAGCAGCATCTGCAACTGATAAAATCAGTTATTTAAATTAAATAAACAATTTTGGGACCAATTTTACTCTTTTAAAGGTAAAATTTATTCAATCCCCAAACAGTAACGAAGAAAATGCAAAGAATGTGTTATCTGCATACGTGTTCGGGACACATTACAAATGAGCCGGCACCTGAACCTCAATCTAGAGACGGCCTTACGATTGTCGATATTTTAAGCCAAATTTTTGACCTCGGAATATCAAAATCACATTACTTATAACTATTAGGATTTGTTTGTCATCCATTCACACCTTTTTTATTGCATTGTAGGAAGAAAAAAACTACTAATGTTTTAGGTAGCATTTCTTTACCTATGTGTAGTGTCTTGTTAAAAAAAAACCTTCAAAATTGATTTTCAATTGTTAATATAACATTACAAACTCAAATTTTAGAGGTTTTTTAAAACATCTGTCACGACGTTTATGAATTAAGATATTCATAAATATCTTAATTCATAAACGCCCTATAGTCCTAGCGGTACACCCCGAAATTCAGTAAAATGCTGCTGTTAAAACTGTTAAAAGTATGAAAATCGGTACGATTGATCTTTAGGCCGTTTGAATCAATTTGACCTGTAGCGCCATAAATAATAATAAAAAGGAAAGGAGTTATAACCACGTCATCTTTTTTGTATGAAATAAAAAGTTTGTCCAGAAACCTCTCGTGTGTAATCAAATTAGGCTTTTAAGCCGATTCTAAAAATATATCACATCACTACATTTTTGTCACTTTTGTAAAATATTATACATCATATAATACCTAATATCCTCATATCTAACCACAAGAAAGCAATTGTGAAAATATTTACATTTGGTTTTTTTTTTAAAGATCAATCGTGCCGATTTTCATGCTTTTAACACAATTTGCAGCGTTTTTCGGCGTACAGCTGGAACTAGTATGTTAAAAACTGCCGTTGAAGATAATTTCAAACTGCTGACGAAAAATCTAACTTATTTTAACTAGCAGTTACATTTTATTTACGAATACTATGAGGTTAATCTATATTTCACATCCTATATAATATTCATAAATTCAGCTAAATGAGCGCTGGGCGTAGTGTCAATGTTTCATATTAGTTTGCTACTGACGCCGTGTTTTTTTGCCACTTTGGCCTCCTCGTAGTTCGATAATCATAACATATATTACCATCGACCTTTTCCCGTCTCTCATGGCACGGTGTCACGCTTAAGGTGTCTTTGTTCCAAAAAGCGGATTAATCTTCGAGCGGCCGATAACACGTTGCTACGCGATCCCCGGAAAGATTCTTTTAATATATATTTCATATAATAATCTGGAATGGCTTTTTATTTACGTGACACAGAGGATTAATAATTTAGCCTTAATGGAGTATCTTTACAAGTACCTAACGAATAAGGAGAAAACGTGAAAAAGGGTCGGCTCCCCAGGTCCAATGCTATATTTCTTCCTACTCTTAGCAACTAGGCAAGTTAGGGTAGGCGGGCCCAATGCGGTAAGCTAACAACAACCGTCAAAAAATTTTAGAACATTGTTTTTTTTTAAATTTCCGCTTAATATCTTCATACAATAGAAGAAAAGCAAAGGGTCTGCTGCAAATTTAACGTCATTCAATGTCCCAAACTTAGATTTCGATGCGAATCTTTAACAATTGTAAGTTACTTTATTGTATTTTACCTAGTTATATTATTAATAACAATAGTATATTCAGCAGTTCGACATATTCTAGAGATCTTACAATTAATATAAATGTGTTGCCACATTACATGTAAACTTAGTAAGAGGGTGGCTATACCCTATTTGCGCTACCCGCTTTGCCTAAAACCACTTATTGACATGGACAAGATATAATTTTGAAATACGAACAGAGGCGTGAATGCATTCGTTCTCATTTAAATGTTAAATCTGGCTAAAATCATACAGTAACGCTGATTACTAGTAATCTGCTAAGATATGTGACTAATCAGACACAACTTACCTTGATTTTTTTTTAACGAAAACATCACAAAACTTTAACGGCATACAGCCTCTGAATAGCGCGGATTGCTGGGACTGAAACTCGTTGGCGGTCGGTCTCTTAAGAGTCCTTATTCCTACAAACGAGCGTATTTTGCAAAATGCCTCCTTTTTAATTCAACATTACGACGTAACTATTAGTATTTATTCAAAAACTGTCAACGTTCTTAAATAATCATTTCCTAAACTAGCGGCTGAAACAGTTAAAGTTTTCATTTTCTCTATTTAAGAGGCCTTATTCCTACAAAAGAGCGTATTTTGCAAAATGCTTCCTTTTTCATTCAACATTACGACGTAACTATTAGTATTTATTCAAAAACTGTTAACATTCTTAAATAATCATTTCCTAAGCTAGCGGCTGAAATAGTTAAAATTTTCATTTTCTCTTTTTAAACCTAAAATAAATGGGTTTTCCTGGGAGTATTTTTCAAAATTTGCAGTGAAAAGTGTCGTTTCGGTTGCCAATTTTGCAATAAACAAGAATCATTTGGTACATAAATGATTACAATTCAATTCACCATATCTTGTACGAGGGGCTGAAATGATTGAAAGTCAAAGATTCATTTAAAAAAATTGATAAAATACCTTCCGAGTTTTCTTCATTTTTTCGGTGAAAACAGGGTCGCATTATATTTTTTTATAGCAAATTGTACTTATATTTTGCCCTCAAAATAATATTATAGCAAACTCTAACTTTATGTGAACCCATAAAAAAAAACATAACTATAGGACCTATTTCCCCGTAAATTTAAATATTTTTAAAAGACGTATAAATCACGCTGCACCGACGCTGCGCGCTCAGTCTCCGCCGGGCGCGCTTAGGGGACGGACCTGTGCTCGATCGTCAGGCGTTTGTTTCGTTCGTAACCAGCGAGCTAGTTCCGAGAAGTGGTGTATACTGCGATTAGAAAATCTTGATCCTTAGGTGATCATAGGTACATTTTATAGCACAAATATTAAATTTTTTCGCCTAGGTGATCGGGTCTGTTCAGGGTGCCTAGCCAAGATGCCAACCGTTTAGGTACCTATAGTTTACATTAAAATCAAATCTGTAGCTGGCCTCTGAATGGGTAGTAGAAACGGGTTCCGTATGTCTTTCCCTTTCCAGATGACGAAGGTGCCTAGCCAAGATGCCAACCGTTTAGGTACCTAGAATATAATTTACATTAAAACCAAATCTGTAGCTGGCCTCTAAAATGGGTCATAGAAACTTTCTTAACACAATAAACTGAAATTACTACTACCATGCATATAAAATAAAATAGAAGAGTGGCAATAACAATAAAACTAGTGGCTCTGTGAGCTGTAGACCTCGCGAGCATAGCTTAAGATGGATGTGTCTAGGATGGTTTAAGAGGGTAGAATAGCTAACAGACAATAGGTACTTTTTTCATACAATTTCCATTTTAACAAATCACAGATTTTTATGTTGATCGCTTCAGCATAATATATTCTAGGTTTATAAGTTTCGCTTTAAAAATAATTGTGGCTTTTTAGTAGGTACATTAGCATTAGTTGAACCCTATGAAACTATTGATACTGGATAGGAATGGAATCGATTGCCATAAAAAATAGCATGTGAACAATTACATTTTCATAATCAAATTGTATGGGAAAAGTTTTCCTCGATTTGTGGCTTTTCTAGGCGGAAGTTTTTTATGGTCCCATACAAACTTTTGATCGTGGATAGGAATAGGATCGATTGGCGATGTTTTTTCCAAAATCTGTAAACCCCAATCTTAATTAATTTGGAATTGAGGGAAGGTTTTCTAAGGCCATTTTGACGTAGCAGCACGGGATCTGGTAGCTGCCCTCACTGACCCAAACGAACCTGTATACCTGGCTGATTTTTGAATTTCTAAAAGTATTGAAATGCTTAGTAGTGGAGATATATTGAAGGGAGCCACACGAAATCAAGCGCACGAAACTCTAAAAACCGCACAAGTGCGGATCGGACTCGCCCACCGAGGGTTCTGTACGTTTTAGTATTTGTTGCTATAGCGGCAACAGAAATACACCATTTGTAACACCTGTCTAGCTATCACGCTTCATTAGATACAGCCTGGTGGTATGCAGACGGAGAGACGGACAGAGGAGTCTTAGTAATAGGGCCCCGTTTTTACCCTTTGGATAAGGAACCCTAAAAATCGGGCCGTTTCGACCTCACGATGTCACCACATATCGAGCAAATCAGGCACTACTTAGCTAGGTCACCTGTGCTAAAGTGACATCATTGTTAGTTATCAATTATTAAACTTCGCCATCTTGTTTGACATGGATGACTTGTGTAAAGGTCACTCACACGGACAGGCGTTGAGCAAAAGTTTCTCAATTTTTATTAAATTTTTCAATAATATTATTGAATATTGACTCCATAAACCCGCTCAGACATACTTCCTAAACCTCAAAGTTTATGGTGAAAAAAATCTACGTATTTTAAGAGAAAAACTCTAAATAAAATTGTATGAAATTCGGAATAAGGAGAACTACTTTAATCTAAATAAATGTATGTCTCTACCGTTTAGAACACATTAGAAAATTAAAATAACAAACAAGAACATATTTTTTAGGTTTAGTTAAATAAAAGCTTGTAAAAATGAAACGAATACGCTTAGCCCGCGCTTGATCAATCAATAATACGATTTTTTTCTTTTTTTCAAAATAGAAAAAAAAAAAAAAATACGAAATTTAAGTGAAAAAAAAAAATACAAAAAGTTATGTAGTAGCATACAATTACTGGGGATCGAACCAGGGACTACCCGTTGCAAACGAAAAAAGCGACTGTTTGCAAAATACGCCATGCTAGAACTTATCTAAGCTAACGAAATTCGGCTACTTCTTCTCGAGTAAAAACTAAACATCTATATACCGCCAAAACCAGCAATACGAAATTTCTGCATTTTTCGCCATTTAATCTGTAAACATATCTCAAAAAGAAAATACTGTTATGATATCTATACGACTATTCGTTTAGGCGCGAGCTATCACGACTCCGCCATTTTGAAAAATTTCCAAAAACCGGGTCGACAAAAAATTCTATTTTATCATAGAATTTGGTCACAAAATTTCACGAGAATCGTTTGAGAATTGCGACCTGTAGAGAACATCCGGACATACAAAAGCAAAATGCCCGAGTCAAACCGTAGACCTTCGCTACGCTTCGGTCAATTAATGTTACTTGCTATTGAAATCGACAACGATCAAGATTATTCTTCTCTACGTTCAAAACGCGTTATAGTTGCCGGCGCTCGCTTACCGCGCGTCATCGCCATCTATTGAGTGTTGTTTCGTGAAATCGATGAACGCTCCAGGGAATAAGGCCTCTTAATTAATACGGCGCAAACATACAATACAACAATATATAGGCGCTTACCCGCTTTAGGCGGCCTACCCGCTTTTGGCCTGGTTACCCTATATACTTATCATTTTCATATAATTTCTAGTCTTGTATTGTAGCAAATTTAGTCTGCTTTAAAAACGTCTTCATAAGATACTATCAAAAACTAGTACTTTAGGGTTATAATCGTCCAAAACTAAAACAACACCGAAATTTTCGCGGTTTTTTAGATTTTTGACAAAATTGCGTTCGGCGCTCGAGGTCGCAAACTTGGATTTTTCATTGAGCCAACATCATAAATAAATGCAAAAAAACAGAACTACCGGATTTGACGCAAACGAACCCCATTATGTTACAAAAGGCGACAAGTTACTGGATTAGAATTTAAATCTGTAGGTTTTGAATTCGCAGGTAGAGCAATTGTCTTAAAATAGTTCTTTTGTTTCTGCACCAAAAGACACTGAGGAGGTGCACTGTTTATTGCATGTCGAGCGCTTGTTCATGTATTTTCCGGGGCCATATTCATAGAAAGGTAGTAAAAATAAAAGCGGAACCCACTACGGAAAACAGTGCTAGTCTAAATCAATATATCTTATTTATCATTATTAATCACTAAGTTAGTGACACTAACAAGCATTTTTACACACACATTTGGCTAGTGGAGACGGACACGTTGTAGTGAATTATTGTTTAGAATTATATGTGGTGCCGGTATAAAAAATGGGACAAGTGTGAGTCGGACTCGCCCACCAAGGGTTCCGTACTTTTTAGTATTTATCGTTGTAGCGGCAACAGAAATACATCATCTGTGAAAATTTCAACTGTCTAGCTATCACGGTTCATGATATCGCCTGGTGACAGACAGACGGACAGACGGACAGCGGAGTCTTAGTAATAGGGTCCCGTTTTTACCCTTTGGGTATGGAGCTCTAAAAATAACTAAGTAACAAAAGTCACGACCGCACTATGAGTGCTCCTCATAGTTATGCAAGGAATTCCGGTAAGTGGGACCAAGCATTTTTCATTCCAGCAGAGGACAAAATGAAATTTCCCGGCCAACACCAAATGCGGGAATACAATAATTCCCTTAGAAATGGGAATATTATACGAAGGTGGATAAATAGGGAGAAAATAAAACACACTCCATAACTCAAGTAAACGGCTTAAACTGAGTTATGTTTTTTATACCTACGGTAAATATAAGCAACTGAGCTTTCTTATAAGTAATACTCAATATTAGGTATATTAATTATCACATAATATAAAAACTAAATACGGTTGGACGTGAATGTTGTAAATTCATCATATTGTCTCTGTTACTCTGTAATATAAAAATATTGCGGCAACAGAAATACATCATCTGTGAAAATTTCAACTGTCTATAGCTATCACGGTTAGTGAGATACAGACTGCATGGTGACAGACAGATGGATAGACGGACAGACGGATGGACGGACGGACAGCGGAGTCTTAAGGTGACAGTCCATTTATAACTGCCGCTGCACGACTGCACCAACACTACTGCAGCGGCCTGAACGCGTCGGTGTTATTGTCAATTTCCATAGTAAAATGAATGACGATATCGACTGCAGGTAATATGGTGATTTTAACGTATTTCCGACCGCAGCTGCACTACTGCTCCGACACGTCGGTGTTATTGTCAATTTCGATAGTAAAATGAACGACAAGGCCGACTACACGTAGCATGGCCATTTTTGCGTATTTGGTGTATTATTGCAACTGCGGCTGCAGACCGCACGTGAAATCTGTCACCTGCACTGAAATGTCTTTGGTCACAGATATTAGTTAAGTAAAGAGGATATAACCACTACGTTTTAATAAGGAGCTTTATTACACCCACGGATATACAACCCCGATGGTACAGTCGCCATATATCGCAGATATATCGGGGCGGCCAAGGAGCTCACAAATATCTAAACACGCCTTTATTGTCAAGGCGCTAGAGTGCATGTTCAGATATTTTTAGCACCTCGATCGCTCCTCATTTATCTGATGGCGATTGTACCTACTGTAAACTTTTTTGCTTATCTATATTGAGCCATATCACAGAACATTTTTAAGATTATTAGTTATTGTATTTTAAATGTAATTTGCCCATGAATTATTATTACCAATAAAATGAATATTTATTTAAGTAATGTAAATTAGTATTTTATTTGTACGTCTGACATTATATGACTTGACATTGACAAGCCATCAACGAACGCTGTCGCGACTGCACGCCGCAACACTGCTGGTAACGTCGCAACAGTAATGCAGCGGCAGTTATAAATGGACAGTCACCTTTAATAGGGTCCCGTTTTTACCCTTTGGGTATGGAATCCTAAAAATGGATACAACTAGTTGTAATTGTTTTTTTAGGGTTCCGGGGCCAATATGCTAAAAACTTTAGTTTCGTTATACAGTAAAGTAGTACTAGTAGTAGGAAGTAGTCTGCTAGTCTTTTTTAGGGTTCCGTACCCAAAGGGTAAAAACGGGACCCCATTACTAAGACTCCACTGTCAGTCTGTCCGTCTGTCTGTCTGTCCGTCAGTCTGCCACCAGGCTGTGTCTCATGAACCGTGATAGCTAGGCAGTTGAAATTTTCACAAATTTTTACACAGATATTTCTGTTGCCGCTATAACAACAAATACTAAAGTACGAAACCCTCGGGGGGCGAGTCCGACTTGCACTTGTCCGGTTTTTTTAAATCTTTATTGCACATAAGAAAACACACTGTGCAAAAAACTTAATGCCATAAGGCATTCTCTACCATTCAACCTTTACGCAAAGCTGATAAGTTGTAGGCGGTGCAAAACAATGAAAAAATGATACAATTAGGTACCGTAAAATGGGATGAGTAGGGTTCGCGGGGAGAGTTGGGTTATGAATGGGGAGAGAAGAATTGAAAGGGGGGTGAGATGGTTTTTTAAGGCTACTGCTACAAAAATAATGTATTCCAATTTAAAATAGAGTGAGTGGGTGAGTTTTATTATGAGTGTAATACTCATAATAAAAAAAAATGATCCAACAATCTTCTAAAATCACTTTTGTATGAAAACCCATCTCACCCTAATTACGAGGGACTACGGTGTGAAGTGGATTTTCCTGTTTATCGTCAAAGTTATGAAATGGAACTACCCAAAATAAAATAAGAACTAAAACACAAACGTCCGGAACAGTTATTATAATAATATATACCATTCAGTTTGCATATGTAAAAATAAAATGTTATCGAGGTTTGAATGTCAGTTTTGCTCCTCCTACTCACCCCATTTTACGGTACCCGTACGAAGTTACGAACACAATACAATCATATGAAATACATATACATAAACATATATAATTATATTGAAGGCATCAATTTTTCGGAAGTTCTTAGACGTGTTGACTACCTACTTGATTTGACTTAAACGACGAGCAAATTATGCCTCTATAATTCAATTCAATTAAATTCAATACATTTATTTCATGTAACCAAGACACATTTTATTAGTAACACTTACAAGACTAAGGGGTTAGTAGGTAGGTACAGCTAGACTTAAATTTAAAACAAAATAACACTAACGGGAGAATGCAATCCCTCGCAGTGTGACAAGTAGGGACAGTCAACCCTGTCCGCTATCAGTCGCAGAATGCTGTTGGGACTGCCGCGCACCCGGCGCACCAGGGATGCCGCGCGTGCACGCATGGTAGTGTAGAAGCAGTCCACGCGCGCCGCCGCGAACATCCCCGATGCGCTACAGAAACGAGGCAGCCCCATCAACACCCGAAACGCATTGTTGTACTGGACCCTAAGAGCCCCATATGCCCGTTGCGAATACTGAGCCCACAGATTGCAGGTGTAGAGGGAAGTGCAAAACGCACTGAACAATGTAACTTTCACCTCTTTGGAGCACCTTGCAAATCTGCGAGCGATCATATTCGCCCGGACCGACAGGGCCCTTCGTTCCCTTTCTATGTCCCTGTCGTCTTTGAGGTCGGTCGCGATCACATGGCCTAAGTACTTAAAATGGTCCACTCTATCTATAGGGGTACCATTGAGGCAAACCCCAGGAACTTCCGTTGTGTTCTTGCGACCGCACTCAAACACCATGAGCTGGCTTTTGGCCACATTATATTTAAGGCCATGCTCAGTAACATACGTTTCGCAAATTTTCAAGAGTTTGCGTATTCCACACACTGACGCGCTCAACAGAACCATGTCGTCTGCATAACTTATGTTATTAACACAGACTCCATCCACATGACAGCCGACATGGGTTCTACTGAGCGCCTCGATTAGTCCGTTGATGTACAGGTTAAAGAGCGTAGGTGAGGTCAACCCCCCCTAATAATGATCGGTAGAAAATCAGTTTTATGCTTTCTAAACAACTTTTCAATGTGTCCAAAATCGCCGTCTGAATCAAGATACGAGTGTCCAAATTGAGGAAATTTTTATTTTAAAATAACCTTTCAATAAAATAACCTTTAATAACAAATTATATTATATTAAAAAGTATATTATATTATAAATTATATTTCAATAAAAAATTATATCGCATCAAAAAAGTACTCTCATCAAGTAACTGGTATACAGTACCGACAGAATTTACATGAAAAGTTACGTAGTAATTTAAATATCTAAATTTAGACAAGTTACTACTTTTAGAATTGGGCGACTCCTAAATCGTAACAATTTAGACATTTTAAGTACATCTTACATTAACATTACATCTTATATTCACTATGTACACTATCAAACTGAACAAGCATATCAATATCTGATATTTATAAATCCTCTAAAATATCGACATACAAGTAAATGGCTAATTAATCAAAACAATGCTCTCGCCCAAACTATCATGTCGGTTTATATATTTTTTTACCCTCACTAGCTCGGAAAGCCGTCTTTTATCCTTTAAAACAAGCGGGAAAAACGCATTTTATCCACTAGTGGGGAAAGTAATTTGACCATGGATGGAGGATGTTTAAGTAGCTTGACAGATAACAAAACATAAAACGCTCATAATAATGGTTCGTTCGATATTAATTATCATTAAATAAATGGTTTGAGAATCTAATAAAAAATACCAGATTTAGCTTTATTTAATGATTTTAAGTCATAAACCTTAAAATTCCATAATAAACGTTTGTTTTTTAATAATTATGTTAAATATAATTCTGAACGCACAAATTAAGTCGATGCAATTTCAAACGCATCATTGACATTTCATACGTCAGAAATGTCAACATTGTCAACAAAAATTTTACTTAAAAACTTCTCACGTAAAAGTACAGAATTTCCAAAGTTTTTTGTTATAATATCGTAAAAAATGAGTGATTCCAGTTGATGAAGATGATCTAACGCCTGTGAATGTTGCACTTTCCTCGCTATAGTGAGGGGAAAAGTTTTGTGTTACACACGGGTGCAAATGTATTTTACTTCTCGTATGTTAAAACACTCGCGGGTAAAATACAACTTTGCACCCTTCTATAACAAATAACTATTTCCCCTCACTAGCTCGGAAAGTTGTCGTTTATCCTTCAATACAAGCGGGGAAAAATACGTTTTATCCACTAGTGGGGAAAGTAATTTGACCTTGGATGGAGCGTGTTTAAGTAGCTTGACAGATAACAAAATGTAAAACGCTCATTTACGACGTCTGGCATCAAAAATTGCGGTTAGACACGTTAGATCAAAATTGCAGTCCCTTTTTGAACCAATACAGCTAGGTTTCGGCACGAAAGGTGGGTGCGAGGCAGCCGTCCATGCCCTAAGGACCTACCTTTCACTCAATGATTGCGAAATTGTAGTCAAAATTGACGTTAAAAATGCTTTTAATTCGGTTAGTAGGGACACTTTGCTGACAGAAGTAAAGGACAAAATTCCAGAGCTATACAATTACCTTTTCTTTTGCTATTCAAACTCATCTAAATTAATGTACAAGTCACATGAATTATCTTCTGAGGTTGGCTGTCAGCAGGGTGACCCTCTCGGGCCAGCAATTTTTAGTTTGGCTATAAATCCAATTATTAAAAATTTAAAATCAAAATTCAATGTCTGGTATTTAGATGACGGAACTCTAGGAGGCGACGTGAATACTGTGCTCTCTGATTTGTCTTTTATTAAGAGTAGTTTCGAAAATATTGGTTTAGAACTGAATTTCAGCAAATGTGAACTCTTTATTCAAAAACCTTCTTGTTCTTTGGCAGACTTACAACCCAAATTTGACGATCTGGCTCCTGATATCAAATCAGTAGACAAGTATTCTCTTTGCCTCCTGGGATCTCCTATATTCGAAGAATCTTTTCCCGGTTATATTTCTAACTCTATAACTAAATTCAAAAGTCACACGAATCGCTTACTCGAAATTAGCCCTCATTATGCTCTTGTGATTCTTAAATTTTGTCTTTTTGTCCCTAAATTTACATATGTGCTCCGCTGCTGTCCTTTTTGGAAACATCAAAATTTATTGTCGCCTTTAGATGATTTGATCAAAATTAGTTTAGAGACTATTCTAAACATTCAGCTAAGTGAGCCTTCCTGGTCTCAAGCGTCCCTCCCTATTCGGTTTGGAGGTTTAGGAATTCGCAAAATTTCCAGTGTGGCTTCCCCAGCCTTTTTGGCGTCCACTCATAGCACGTCTGGTCTCATAGGAAATATTTTAAGGGCTTTGCCCACAAACTGTGAGATTGCGGGCTTTGAGGACGCCAAAAATGCTTTTAAAATTGCTTGCCCGGGAAAACAATTTCCAGACAACCCAAATTCACAAAGGAGTTGGGATAATGTTTACTGTGATTTAACTTACAATATTCTCCTAAACAACTGTACAGGTCCAGACCGCGCGAGGCTTTTGGCGGTCGGAGCCCGGGAAGCGGGTTACTGGCTACATGCCCATCCTTCGCCTAATACTGGTACTTTCTTGGATCCGGCCTCCCTTAGACTGGCGACTGGTTTGCGACTCGGGGTTTCGGTGTGTACGCCACACATATGCTCTTGTGGCACGGACGTGGACCGACTGGGACACCATGGATTATCTTGTCAAAAAAGTGCCGGCCGTTTTTCAAGACATGCGTCGCTTAATGACATAATCCGTCGGTCTCTTGCCACCATCAATGTACCCGCTCTTCTTGAGCCGACTGGCATTATCAGAGATGATGGCAAGAGGCCCGATGGGATGTCCTTGGTTCCTTGGAGCTTGGGACGGATGTTGGTGTGGGATGCTACCTGCGTAGACACACTGGCACCGTCCCACCTCCAACGGACTAATGTAAAAGCGGGCGGAGCGGCGGAAAGCGCCGAAATTTTAAAACGTAATAAATATAAGAGCCTCGGTAGAGAGTATCATTTCGTTCCATTTGGAGTTGAAACTCTAGGTCCATGGGGTCCCAGCGCGCATAAGTTGTTTGCAGAAATCGCGAAGCGTCTGGTTGACGTAACTGGTGACCGAAGAGCTGGCGGCTTTCTCGCACAACGTATCAGCATTGCGATACAGCGGGGAAATGCCGCCAGCATCCTTGGTACAATGCCTCAAGGGCCTATTTTAGATTTAAGCTAGTTATTAATTTCGTTTACGTAGTACCACTGTATATATCTTGTATTACAGAACTAGATATACCTAATGTCATTGTAATTGATATGTCGTATAAACGCTCATGATAATGGTTCGTTCGATATGAATCTAATAAAAAAATACCAAATTTAGCTTTATTTAATGATTTTAAGTCATAAACCTTAAAATTCCATAAGAAACGTTTGTTTTTTATAATGATGTTAAATATAATTCTGAACGCACAAGTTGAGTCGATGCAATTTCAAAACGCATCGTTGACATTTCATACATCAGAAATGTCAACATTGTAAACAATTTTTTTACTTAAAACCTTTTCTCACCGACTCGCGTAAAAATACACAACTTCCAAAGTTTTCTGTTATAATATCGTAAAGAAATGTGTGATTCCAGTGATGAAGATGATCTAACGCCTGTGGATGTTGCACTTTCCTCGCTATAGTGAGGTGAAAAGTTTTGTGTTACACACGGGCGCAAATGTATTTTACTTCTCGTGTGTTGATCAAAACACTCGCTACGCTCAGGATTCTATTATAGAACTACTCGCTTCGCTCGTGGTTCACCTATAGAATCCTTTCGCTTGCTCGTGTTTCAATTCTACACTCGCGGGTAAAATACAACTTTGCACCCTTGTATAACAAATAACTATTTTTCGTTTATTGAAGCAAATCTTGAATTCTCTTGTCCACATTCATTTGTCTTGCTATATTCACAATATATGCTAAAAGTGACCCCCTTATTAACTTGGACGTCTCTTTCCTGACGGAGGCTATCTACAGCTCAGCTGGAAAACTGCTTGCCCTAATACGGACTTGCCCACTTCTCGCCATTCGCAGCACCAATGGGATGCCGCTCTGTCTGCAGTCTGCCGTGTCAGACGTATCTCTGCTATCTCAAAAAACACAGTTTTGAATAAATCGACTTTAAAGTTTTTGGTGAGCGTGGAAACTAATAAACTCATAAACTTCGTGAATTTCAACCAATTTAATTTACAAACAGTGAAATAAAGTATAAGTATGTGAAAATATTATTAACTTGGTCATTTAAAGCTAGCAGACACGGGTTTAACTGATATGGATTTCACAATTAGAGCCGTCTGATGCTAACCATGAAAGCTTAATGCGGTGACGGCTCCTCCTTTCCAGAGGTCATTCCGTTTTATTTCAACTAAACTCAGCTTTACAATTTGGTTGTCTCTTAAGTTTGGATAGATAGTCGACTATCGACCAAAACATAATGATTCGGTGATTTAGAAAATTCTCTAAATCGGCCTAGTTCTTATCGAGATCATTGTCTAACAATTGGAATGACGTAGAAATGACGGATGACGAATATAGGCCACCAAACGAAGACCAAACATTGCCAATTGGGGGACATACCTAATTCGTGTATTAGCCAATTTTGGCATAGTTGTAGGGAATGGTGTATTAAACCACATACTATGGGTCCTAAACCCCCCCCCCCTACCCGTTAGCTTCACCCCCCACCCTCGGGTACTTTTAGTCTCTTGTTTAATACACCATTCCCTACAACAATGCCAATATTTGCTTATATTCCACGAATTATTTCCCCTGTATTTCCACCCTTTGGTGACCTAAATACTTAATACAACGCATTAACTGGTCAGCATGACGTTTACACATTAAATTATTAATCGAATTTAAACTATCGTGAGACCTTTTAGCTAATTTTGCGGCTTCACTCAAGTAGTCACTCGCGCGACACGCACTAAATACAATCAGTTTCCTTTTTTCTCTATTATTAACCCTTGTTCTGCCTATTGATAAGTATATAAAAAATTTAAAGTTCCTTAATCCTTAGTAATCTGCATTACATTCAATGTACATACTTAGTCTTAATCCTTCCATATAACACTTACAAACAACATATATTATATATTATTTTAGCTTCCTTTTTTAAATGGTTAAACGATTAAAGTTGGATATTTGAAAGTTGATCTGTTTGTGCGAAGTAATTAGTTTGCGGCGAGGTTAATGAAGCGAATACTAAAGTTAAGAGGCAGTTCATACAACAATATCCGTTATCCAAACTAATCTCACGATTACGAGTATCTTAAACAAATTAAGCCAATAAACAGGATGTTTACGCAAAATGGGATAGTGAGGAAAACCTGAAACTTGAAGAGATAATGTTAAATTTGTTCTTAGTAACCACTAAACTATTTAAGATTAAGTAACATTCAAATATAAAATATAAAAAAAAAACTCAATCTGGGTTTTGTATGTTTTGTATGGGTGGTGTATGTAGTTTTCATTTATAAAAAGGAACTTTTATATTTTTAGTAGTGTAATTTACTAAAACATATTTGCAAACATGTTTATGTTCTATGGTTACAAAATATTGACTTCTCTTTAAGCGCGGCGGGTGTAAAACGCCTAACGGCTGGTGATGACGCAATGCCCGTTGATTGATGACGTCATGAGTATGCAACTCATTACCTCTTTATGTGAGGAACAAAGTTTAAGGCAAGTGATGAACTAATCAAAATATTCAAAATCAGAGATTGGGTGGAAATAATTAGGTTAACAAAGAGGTATTTCATAACCTGTAGACGAAAAACAGACTTGTTTTTACTTATTTATTTTAAGAATTTTATTCATTTTGGATATATGTAATATCCTCTGCAACTTAAACGAATTTGAAAGAAGGGAGTCTTTGTCATAATTTTAATACGTGGGTATACGTACTTATAAGTAACGCAAATAGCAATTTTCAGCTAAACTATGTCAAATATCTGAGTGGAGACAGATCCACGGTAAATGCACTATTACGGCTACGGGTACGTAGCTAGTCCTATATTTTGAACCAACTGGTCGCACGCGCATTTGGGCATTAAATTGGTCAACATCCAATTTTGAGGATATATGTGTTTCTCTAAAACGGATTTCTAAATATTCACCAAATATGTTTATGTCCAATTCGAAATTAAATGCTCATCGAAATTTTCAATTATAGTTTCTACTCATTTGTTGTAAAACAAAACAACAGCCGTTCTTTAATTCAATAAACTTCTCCAAATTTCATGTGCGTAGAACTCAATAGTATTTCCTTAAAAACATTAAATTCCAATTAATCTCCTTAAGAGATAATACCCGGAATTAATATTATCCTATCGCCTTCTCTAGGAAGTAGGTACATCTTTTTACCCATTCATAAGTTTAATAATGGTTTTTAAGTCCGGTAACGAATGCCCCTCACATGTGCCCCCAGTTCGACTCAACGGGATCGCTCTCGAGAGAGTCTATAGGTTTAAATACTTAGGGCATATTGTTACTGACGACTTAAAGGACGATGAGGACATGGAGAGAGAACGGAGAGCGTTGTGCGTAAGGGCGAATATGCTGGCCCGAAGGTTTGCTAGATGTTCAAAAGCGGTAAAAATAACTTTGTTTAAGGCGTTTTGTTCATTCTTTTACACAGGTAGCCTTTGGGTCAGCTATACCCAAAAATCGTATAACGCTCTACGAGTGGTGTACAACAACGCCTTCAAAGTGCTGGTTGGGCTGCCTAGGTTCTGTAGCGCCTCCGCCATGTTTGCGGAGGCTCGAACCGATGGCTTTGTAGCAATTATACGCAAGAAAGCGGCCTCATTACAGCGCAGAACCAGGGATAGCACAAACAGCATTCTAAGGATGATTGCTGATCAAGTTTGTTGTCCAATAATGATAACCTTAATTAAATTAATTAAATCTAATGTAACTTTTAAGTATTAACATAGTTTTTTAAGCCTTATAATATGTAATACTAACACAATGGGATCATTTTATCTTGAAAATAAATAATTGAATTGAATAAGTTAACAATCATGATTCATAACACGTTTGTTCATAAAAAAATTAAAACTGTACTCCAAAAATGTATGCTTTTCTGGGAAACAGTTTTTTTTATGGGGAAGATTTTAACATTGTTTTTCTAAGGTGCTTTGTGGTAACTTCATACTTTGTCAACATTGACGCTACCTACTACAACGCTTACCAATGCATCTTCCTTACTCTTGCTACAGTGGAAAGGGCTTACGGTTTAGTAGATATTTGCAATTTTCAAAACTATCTCGCTTTCTAATTTATTCCAAGAAGCCCCCTATATCTTTTTGCTCTGAAACTGAAATGCATTAAGTATAAAATCGATACCCACCAGTCATTTTTCAACATTTTTTGTCAAGCTTCTTAAATATTAAAAAGTGCATCTTGATAAACATGCAGAAACGGTTTAACTTATACCTACCTACCGTAAAATTATTCAAAGGAAGTAACTTGCCAACATTAAATTTAAAATTGGTAAAACCTGTTTGGAACAAAACGCGGCATTGAAAAAGGCACAGATTAATAAAACCTTAAAGTGCTCTTTTCACCTCGAGATTTTCGTATTGTTTACAAGGGAATTAAAAAAACGGGGCGAACGGGGCGATATTAAATTTTCGTGAGAGCGCAATACTTGGGTCGCTTAAATTAAAGCAAATAAGGGTGTAAAGTATTACATATTAGGAATGGGGACGCCATTGGCGGAGTAGTTCGTATTTATATAGTATAGTATAGGTACTCCTTACTCACTTTTTGAGCCTTGACTTTTTTCTGATATCTCTGCCGACTTCTTTAGTTTGAGAGAATATAATGTAGGTATTTATCCTGGAGAAATTGAGCTAATCCTTTAAATATTATGGGCCTTTCCCTGGAAAACAATATATGGTGATTGCTCTGATGGAGATCATAATTAAACAGTTTTATGAAGTCACTTATTTCTTTGCTAAATGTTATTTTTTTACACTATTTTCCATGATACCGAAAATATTCTTGCCTGATTTATATAATTTGCTTGTGGTTGCCCCGATGCCAGAACCCTTTAAATTTTGAAATAGATCTGAAATCTTTAAATCTGTAGTAAATTACCTTGGAAAGTACAAATTTTAGATTGGATTGGATCTATGAAAATCTTTGGTCTTGAAATTAAATCTTGAAGTATTTTTTTATGTACATTTCTCGTACATTTTTCTATCCGGAATCGTGTGCCAGATTAATTGGCGCGGACGGCGCGGCGGGCCTGCGGGAATTTGTTGCTCACACGGGGTGTTTTATTAGGGTGGGGTATTCTGTAAATTGGACGAAACTGGCAGCCGCTGCTGTAAATCATGTTGTTGTAGATAAAAAGTGCCGCAAGGTGAGAGAGTTTGCGTATTTTCACCTTTTTAAAATAGCAATAAAATCTGTGCGCTAAAAGATTTGAGGCGGATAGATGTCATCAATAATTATTAAATTACAAAAATTCAAAACCCCCTACGCATTATGCCAAAAAATCCATTCTAAGCCATGAACGCCTTACATCCTTTTGGAAAAGAGCTCTTCAAACTCCTGGATCGATTTTTATCAAAAATAGCTAAGAACTACCGCAAGGAAACTCGCTTTCACGTAAAAAACTGCATTGAAATCGGTCCATCTGTTTGAGAGCTACAGCCACAGGCAGACAGACATTGGCGTCAAACATATAACACCCTTATTTTTGCGTTGGGGGTTAAAAAGAACCAACGGTGCTGGTCGAATATATATAAACTGAACATTATAATAGCTTTCTGTTACCTTACTATCCGTCAGTTTGACATTTATTTTGTGTTTGTTAGATTTTTTTTAAAGCGGTCCGTCACGTCAGTCATACGGGAGCGCGCAACTGTCAAAGGTTTGCATAGATGGCGCCATCATAGCTTGTCCCTTATTCTATGAGATTTAGCTCAAAGAGCATCTGTCCAGGATTTAAGAATGAAAGACCGCATAGACTGAGTAGTGCGTCATATGCATACGAGTAGGTGTTGTAGTTTTGAAGAAATTTGGCTTGTTTCAATCATAGGGTGTTTCAATTGTCCCCGTTCTACCCTATTATAAGAAACTAGTTTTATCAGTTTGTAAGGTATATTTTATATTCAACATTCGTCCTTCAAACTTATTATATCAACATTCGCTTCAGCTTTTTATCTGGGACATGAGGGCCACGTACGCAGACCGTTGGGACTGCGTTAGGCGATATCATGCCGACAAGCTGGTTTAGATTTCTTAGAATTTAAACTTAAGATATTCAGGAAATTTCCTTTTTCCCTTATCCCTGGGATATAAATCCTTATATCTGTCCTGTAAAAGGTATTAGTGGGCCTTAAGTTTGTTGACTTTTATAATTCGGGGGTGCTTCAAAAAATTTAGAGGTTTTGGAGATTTTATTTACAAAAATTAATCTATAGATAGTTATATAATAAAAATTGTAATAACGTATAATTCAAAATAATGATTTGAATCAGTATAATATATATGTATTAATCAATAATGATTAATACATATTATATATTATACTCATTTAATTCATTCTTTAAAAAGATATAAATATTTAAACTTTTGAAACTTACTCCTTTGTAATTAACACAACACCGTGAAAACTGAAAACATAATATTTACCGTCATCTATATCTACGATATGAGTCAATAAAGTTAATATTTTTTTTTGTTTTAATATCTACCTACTTTTACTTTATACAATATTAAATGTACTACTACTATTATTCAGCAAAATTATATGTTACCTGAAAACTTCGTCAGGCATGCTTTTAGCACGCGGTTATTAACAAAAATAAAGGCCCCGAATATGCATAGGTGTTAAATAAAAATGTAAAGATCCTATTGGACCGCCGCCAGGGTGGAAACCATATTGAGAGATGATTAAATGTTAAATATTAGAATAATAATGGCCGATGCGAGCCGAGCCGAATGACGACGTTTTTTCTATCGTCTTTTGCCGAATCCACGTCGATATATTTGAGGAGACCCTAATGAAACTACTGCCACAATTGCCAACTATTGAAACTATTGCCAGTGAATTTATTTCAAGCGCTACTAAGCTCAGTGTGTAAGTTTAGACTCTAGAGGATCCGCCTTCATTAGTGTTAAAACATAGACCAACAGATCCCGTGAAATTATGGGCGTCATGTAAAAAAACCCCGACTTCGCCGAGCGCACTAATAAATAAAACGTCAAGCCTGTAGCTCAAGAGCGCTACGAAATCCGCACACACACACGGGAATATGTTAGGCAACGCGCACGTAGCGTTTCATATAATATCCTCTATACTGGGTTCATAATCAAGAAGATTTTTTTTTATTATAATGTAAAAAAAAACTGTATTTTTGATTGACTTGCTCTTTGGACATTTTATACATGTGTTTAAGTTAAGATACATTCGATGAAAAAAGCTAAGAATCGTAACGATTACATAAGTTTGGTTATTCAAGTTTCTTTTTGGTTTTAGGTAATAAAGTAATAAAAAAATCTGAAATATTTGGATGTTTAGCGTTTTTTAATTTAAATTTATAGTTCAAAGTACGACCAAAGTTGTTGTCAAGTAATCGTTGAGATTACCTGGTTTCTTATGCTTACCTCCTGCGTTTTACCGCCATGGTGTAGGGAATTAATTTTGTATAAAGCAGACCGATCCGGCACTGGCACTGGTGCCGACTGTGCCGAGTGAAGTCTCGGAAGCGAGTTCGAGTCTCGTCCGAGACAGTTTATTTTTCCACTTTTTATTTATTTCTAAGCTTTGTAATATTGCACGGAACTAAATATACTACTGCTACTGCATAGCTTTTAAATACTATAATTTTCATTAAGGTCTTATTCTTTATCGTGACGTGAAATGACGATCTGCAGTTAATTATAAATGCTTTCAATTTAATATCAAACCCTTAATTTTTCGGCCTTTGTACGTTGGAACATCATTGTAGTCCGTGTGTTTTCTACTACTCTACCGCTGAACATTAATTTGAAGAGCAATTAAAACTTTTGCCAAGCATTGGACGCTTTTTAACGCCAAAAATGTTTTACGCCTTAGTAGTAAAAATGTATCGAAATTCTTTACCACAAGCTTTTGTTTAGTAAACCTAACGTTATATATAAATATATGTTAGATTAAAATTGTAGGTATGTTTTATCCCTAAAGTATTTATTTAATAGAGACAGCAATAAAAGGCAGGAAAAATTCATATACCATCTGAATTAATTATAGTTATGAAGGACAGGAAATGGAGTACGTAATACAAAAATGTTGCTGGGCTTCGTTATTGTTTGTGAAAAGATTTTCGCTTTCTTGCTCTAACGAGTAGGGCGGTAATAAAGATTAACGACAAATACCTATTACGTGATTGAGATGGGTGACTACAGTGTTTCCATACACATTTCTGATTTATCAAGACCTGTCAAACAATCAAGCTGTCGACGTATTAAGTTGTATATGAAAAAGGCTTTTGCATTGATTTATATTTTCACATCTTACATAAAATTATTTGAAACCAAACAAAAAGAGTCAAGATAACTTATTTAGGAGGAAAACTTGAGCAATTCGTACTGGCCCCGTTAGTAAATCGCGTCGTGCCGTCACAGAACAGGACTGATGACAAAATATTTTTTATACCCGTCGAATTCTCCCTATCTTTAGAAGATCATATTAAAAGTATTCAGCCGATATATTTTATTTTTATTTTTATTTATTTATCCAAAACAATCTTAAAATACTATGTACATTTGGAAACAGCGAGCGAAAACCGCGTACGGGTTATCTGCCGCCATTGTATCATAATTTTACTTACCTATGGTAAACAATTTCAACTTCTAGTGGCCCGTCATACACGAAAAATGGGCAAATAAATTTTATTTTTCCTGCAGGACTCGTTCATGACTGGCCAAACTTACTAAAAAGTTTCGCGATCGGGTACGTTTCAAGTTTTAATATCCGGTGAAAATATAAAAATCGCTATATGTATGCTTATAAGATTTGAGGAGTTAACTCAGTTCCTCATGGATCCCATCATCAGAAATGGATTTTGACAAAAATGGGACCAACTAGGAACTATATACTTTTAAACAAAACATTATTTTTCCAAATCAGTTGAGAAATGACGGAGTTCTGAGGTAACAAACATACACAAAATAAATATCCCTACTCCTCATTGTTTTGTATTAAACTCAAATGAAATGAGTACCGAAACCCCGTTTCCATTAAACAATTCCTGAGAATATCTTTTTCATGTTTCTTAACCTAGGAACGCTAAGAGAATAGGAACAAAAATTACGTTTACAAAGTACAATGGTATTAATAATATGTTATTTGCTAAGCTTATGAGAGCGACATAGAACATGCCGTATAAGGAAGGTATATCGTTCCCATAATCAACTCCGAAATATCATTTGCAGTAAGAAACACCATCTTTAGAAAATAAGAAAATAAGAAAAGGAATAGAAATGAACGGGATCATTTGAGGAATCTCGTAACTTTGGTCCAATAAGTAATGGCAAGGATGAGCCGTGTGTTCTTAAATACAACCTGGGAATCCATAATCTAATATAATAATACAAAAGGCTTGTTGATTTTGGGATTTCCGGCTAATGATGTTAAGATAAGATAAGATAATATTTATTGAATAACTGGGTACAGCTTGTGTTGTGTGTGTGTTGCTTGCTTAAATATCTACCGTTGTTCAGTTTTTTGGTGAAGCAAGAAAAAAACATACTACCTATTTAATATCACTAATTGTATCAATCAATATTACCACAGAATAGCCCAAATTTTAATTGCTTTACTATGGTCAGGTGACAAGCAATACTCACTAAATACTGAAAAATAATTAACCAACCTTATTCGAATAATAATACGGTTCACTATGGATATGAACTTGTGGTGGTACTTAGTGACTTGCTTGTCACCCGACGGTATAATGTAATGTTTTGAAGTAACTGACTTTATTTACACATCTAGTACATTCAATTTTATTAATTGTTTAAAAACTTATCCTCCAGGACAAGGTTTAGCTCCCATACATGTTTGGCCTAAGACTCAAATGACATGGGCATTCATTTTGGGCATTCAAGAAATAGAACTTCTGGCAGTTAATTTTAAGTTCACAGAAACTTGTGTCGCTTAACTTCAAACTCGGGTAAATCCACCCTCTCAGCAAATATCTGCCCTATTACCTTTTATTAATACTAAAATCGCATAATCTGACAGATGGATTTACCCGAGTTTGAAGTTAAGCGACACTTCACAGAACAGGATAAAAGTCAAAAATCTTCCAGATTTTGAGGTTATAATTTCGCAATTATCTAGTAAAGTACCTTCAATTTTCTACGGGCGAGTACAGAACTAACATCTTAATTACAAATAAACTTAACATTTAAAAAAAAACGTTCCGTACAATTTTTTTTTGACAAATTTACAGTTTTTAGTTTTTTCCCTGTATTTGTATTGTAAGACGATATTAGTACTTGCCAAATTTCATAGTTCTAGGTCAACGAGAAGAATTTTGATTGCCTCGAGTGTCGAAATTTACGTTTTTTGTGGCATAAACAGCCGTATCTTTTTTTACGTCAACTTAGAAATATATTTTTTTACAACTTCTAGGGACTGTAGACCTGAGTATATGGTTTTAATTTCAACTCAATACCTCCACGCGTTCCCGAGATAAAGGTTCTTGACAGACAGATGGACAGACGGACAGACGGACGGACAGACAACAAAGTGATCTTATAAGGGTTCCGATTTTTTCTTTTGAGGTACGGAACCCTAAAAAATTGAGTTTTATGACCTTTCTCGGTAAAGTGAGGTAGCGTGTTTGTGTTTGTGCATTTCACAAAATTAAATGACTATTTTTGTGGTAATTTGACAGAATTTGAATATTTACTCACGTCCATCCTCTCCTTAATACACACTCGCTGACAGCTGTAAGTAAATTGTTAAAAAATATATAATGGAAAACGGACCTATGCTTGCTTGCTTGTGGTGGGACTATTCAAGTGCCCATCAGCCTGTGTATTTATAGTGTTCTTAAAGCATATTTCACTTCAAGATGTTCTGTCTACTGTATTACGACATTACGAGAAAGGAAAAACAATGTTTCCCTTCTTGAACACAATAATAAATTTTTCCATAGAAACAGCGAACTTCAATCACAACAAACTGATTCGGATGAATAATGGAAGATTTGAACTAGCTCAGAGCAAACATTCCGCATTCTCATTCGGTATGTAATCGAAACTACATTTGTCTCCTGATGGCTATTCAAACGTTATTACGAGAATTACCGATATAAGAAAATTTCCTCGGAATTAATTCAAATGTAGTGTAGAGTTAATTGCAGCTGTGTATGATTGGAATTATTCGCATTCTTTGTTTTAATCAGTTTTTAATTGCGATTGGTTTTTCGTTTGTAAGTTTATTACTCCTGTAACTTCATTTACTCCACACAATTATGTGTATTTATAAGATATGTTACTAGTTATTAAAAAAAACACATGTGATTCATAAAAAAAGGTTTTTATTGTGACATTAAATATACTATCCCTTGTCTTAAATCATGTTTAATATTACATTGTTTTAAACATGTTTGTAATAATTTTTAAGAAAAAAAACCGACTTCAATGGGGGATGCCGCTGAAAGTTCACTTATTGTTGATGGTGTACTCTTAGATTCCAGACAATGAAATGAAAAAGACAGCATCTTTTGCCTAATAATGTAGAAAAGGAGGTAAAACCACCCACTTTTCTTATAGTATTTCGTTTTTGTAAGGGTCGCAGTTCTAACCTAACCTAACCTACTTTTCTGATAGCATTTCGTTTCTGTAAGGGTCACAGCTCTAACCTAACCTACTTTTCTGATAGCAGTTCTGTTCTGTGAGAATCGCAGTTCAAAACCCAACCACCCACCTAACCCACTTTTCTAGTAGCATTTCCGGGTCCGGGTCTGGGTCCGGATCAGAGTCCGGGTCCGTGTCCGGCTGTCCGGGTCCAAGTTTGGGTCAGAGTTCGGTCCGGGTCCGGGTCCGAGTTGGGGTCCATGTTCAGACCCGGGTCCGGGTCCGAGTCCGGGTCCAAGTTTAGTTCTGGGTCCATAAGGAAGAGAACAAATCGCCAAACGTGAACTTGAATTGAAGAGTTCCATTCTAATCATCATCAGCAGTTCCACTTCATCAAATGTCACTTTTTAAAATGGAAGTGCTGTATTTGTTTATAAAAATACAAAAATCACTATATGTATGCCTTTTACATTTGAGGAGTTCCCTCGATTCCTCATGGATCCCATCATCAGAACTCGAGCTTGACAAAAATGTTTCTTGAAAACCTAACTTGCTTAACAAACATAACGAAGAGGACAAATCGCCAAACGTGAACTATGCGTCATTGAAGAGTTCCGTTCTGATCATCATCAGCAGTTCCACTTCATCAAATGTCACTTTTTAAAATGGAAGTGCTGGATTTCTTTATAAAAATACAAAAATCACTATATGTATGCCTTTCACATTTGAGGAGTTCCCTCGATTCCTCATGGATCCCATCATCAGAACTCGAGCTTGACAAAAATGTTTCTTGAAAACCTAACTTGCTTAACAAACATAACGAAGAGGACAAATCGCCAAATGTGAACTATGCGTCATTGAAGAGTTCCGTTCTGATCATCATCAGCAGTTCCACCTCATCAAATGTCACTTTTTTAAATGTAAGCGGTTGATTTGTTGATGATAATACTAAAATCACTATATGTATGCCTTTAACATTTGAGGAGTTCCCTCGATTCATCATCAGAACTGCTTTTTGACAAAAACTGGACCAATCTGTATGTATATACTTACAAACAAAAAAAGAATTTTCAAAATCGGTCCAGAAATGACGGAGTTATGGAGTAACAAACATAAAAAAAAAAAAAAACATACAACCGAATTGAGAACCTCCTCCTTTGAAATCTTGAAGTCGGTTAAAAATCAGCCTTGTAGGTAAGTTAGGTAAAGTGATAATAAAGCAAAACAATATTACCTAATTCAATGTGCAGTGTTATTAATTGCGACAAAATATACTTAATACTACTTATTATAAGTTTAAATTAGAGTATGTTTGAGTTTAAATTAAATACGTTGTTTAGTTTAATTAAACAATAACTTAGAAAAAATTCCAAGTTAGTGAAATATAAGTGACCTACGTAAATGATTTTTGTAAATGACTATTCTATTCACAGGTAGGTAGCTGTATGCCCGTTTAGATTCCTTCTTTCGTTTTTGCGTGACTGAGTCACCAACAAAAACATACAACCTAATAATATTCATCTTCATCATCCTCCCAGCATTTTAGCAAGAGTTTCTTTTTCTTTGGGAGCCTGGTCAGATTTTTTATTATTATAATAAGCCCATGTGGTGTCCCACTGCTGGACAAAGTCCCCCTCCTCGATTTCCATTCGTTTTGAGTAATCTCCAGCCAGTCCTTGAGATATGCGTCCAGGTCATCCCGCCATCGCCATCAGCTCCTCGTCCGTCTTGAGTCACCCATACCGTGGCTATTTTGGCTCTCCTCTGTTGGTGCATGCGGCAGACATGGCCGGCCCAGTCCCATTTCAGCTTGGCGCTCTTAGCTCCAACTTCAACATCAGTAATGCGCGTTTTTGATCGCATCGTAGAGTTAGGGATTCGGTCAATCCGTTTTTATAAAAATATATTACTACAAATAATCCTTAGATACTTACCGGGTATAAGTTACATTACCATACTTACTACTAAAGTGATAAATAAATAAGATCTTGTTACAAAATGATACTTAAGTACAAACAAGGTACACTTTGTCATTTAGCAACTTAATATCGATATTTCTGGATATTCTTTTGTCCGAAGTCCGGAACGATTAATAGTCTCAGAGGCACGGTATCAAAAGGTAAGGTAGGTATGTACAGAGTGATTTTGTTATATCTGACCATACTCTGAGGGTTAAATGTATAGGTATAATTACTGAACAATTTTTACTATGTCGGCCCCATAGTAAAAGTTATTCAGTATTACCTATATATCCAA
This sequence comes from Cydia strobilella, assembly GCF_947568885.1. Taxonomy (NCBI): domain Eukaryota; kingdom Metazoa; phylum Arthropoda; class Insecta; order Lepidoptera; family Tortricidae; genus Cydia; species Cydia strobilella. The sequence goes on along the minus strand of NC_086042.1, from coordinate 17,834,765 downwards.
CCCTCAGAGTATGATCAGACATAACAAAATCACTCTGTAGTTTGTTTAAAGAAATATTAATATAATTGTAGAGATACTCCGAAATTTTGATACAATACTTATCCTATTAAGAACATTACAATGTAAAAAGATGCAAGTCTCGCAACGCAATTCTTCTACTACAAAAGACGTGACGTGACATGACGTGATGTCCGACGAGTACGGACTCGAGTGCGGGGTGAGGCAGGGGGGGTTGACCTCCCCCAAGCTGTTCAATCTGTATAAAGATGCCCTGATCGGTGAGCTCAGCAGTACTCATGTCGGTTGTCATGTAGATAGGGTGTGCTTTAATAACATAAGTTATGCCGATGACATGGTACTGCTGAGTCCATCGGTCGGTGGTATAAGAATATTAATTGAGAAGTGCGAGTCTTGTGCCCAAAAACATAACTTACGATATAATGTCGCGAAAAGTGAGTACATGGTCTTCAAGGCGGGGAGCAAGTGCCCATCATACGTCCCACCCATTCGTTTGAATTGCGACCAGCTGAGGAGGGTATATTCATTCAAATATCTTGGGCACTTGATCACCGACGATTTGCGTGACGACGCGGACATTGAACGCGAACGTAGGGCATTAGCTGTTAGGGCTAATATGGTCGCCCGTAGGTTCAGCTGGTGTACACGTACAGCGCAAGTTAAAATAACACTGTTTCGAGCGTACTGTACTTCGCTGTATGCCTGCAGCTTGTGGACGAGGTACACGCAGCGTTCTATGAATGCCATGCGTGTACTAGTACAACGACGCGTTCAGGGTACTGTTGCGGCTGCCGCGATTCTGCAGCGCGTCGGGCATGTTCGCCGACGCGCATGTGGATGGTTTCCACGCGACGCTGCGCAAGCGCTGCTCCGCGACGCTCCAAAGGGTGCGCTACAGCAGCCACAGTCTCCTGGCCGTCGTGGCAGGGAGATGGGACAGTGCCCTAATTAGGCACTGGACCTCCCAATATCTTAGTTTAGGTACTAACATAGTAATTTAAGTATATTTGTAACTAACAAAATATGGATTGTAATATCGTCCGAAATAAATTATTTTTATTTTTATTTTTTTATTTAAAAAAGTCTTGAGATGTAATGTGATACCAAGCCCGTTATTTTAGTCAGTGCCAGGGGGTGTTTAAAATCGTATCAATATTAGTTATGTTTAATTTTTAATAAGTATAATGACTTGGCCATCGCACGGCTGTGTAATGACATATGGATCATCGTCAACTACTAAAAATAATTCTAATTGAACATAACCCTAGCAACGCTAATTACATGCAGTTTGAGCATTACATATACCTAATTACGAGTACGGTACGAATAAATTATGTGCGATTGCCAAGTAAATTATATGTATTAAAAATTAAAGATATCTAATATTGATACGGTTTTGGCACCCCCTGGCACTGACTAAAATAATCGACTTGGTATCAATTCACATTACATCTGAAAACTTTTTTGTAGTAGAAGAATTGCGTTGCGAGACTTGCATTTTTTACATATAATGTTTTTGATGGGTCCTAAATCCTAATTTAATAAATTAACTGCTAAAAGTTTAGGTACTTATACTTATACTTTAACTGCCTAGAAGACGTCAACTATTATATTGTTATAAATACAGGGAATCATTTTTTTATAAAGAATTGGTTGATATGAAATTTTGACCAGCGTCTCTTAGCCTATTTTGTTGTACACACATCTCACGTATAGATTCAGAACAACGTATTGAATTTCGGTCACGTAAAATCTTTGTATTTTCGTGTTTACTTTAGGTTCCGTAAGATTATGTTTATTATATTTAACCGATTCAAAAAAGAGGAGGTTATCAATTCGACCGTATTTTTTTGTTTTGTATGTATGTTCATCAGAACTCCGTCATTTCAAACCGACTTGGTTTTTTGTTTTGTTTAGTTAGTTATTAATATAGTTTAATTTAAATTTAAACATCTAATTTAACTTTAATACGGCTAAATAAAGGATTTTACATTCCAAATCCCATTCTATTTTAATCAGTTTTGTTAGTAAAGTGTGCTAACACAGTGGTTACTCTCAGTGGATTTCACATATTGTAATATTGGTGCGCGCGAGCTGAAATGCGAGTAATATCAAATCAATAGGTATTGATCAATTCGACACTGCATCTAAATGTAAGTGAATGTTTACCTCAAAACCGACAAATCATTTACGAATAGGGAAACCTAGTCGGTATTCTGTCCGCTGGCTTCAACACTATCGTGTTTACTTATCCAGCTTAGCTCCAGCGTCGGTATCAGTGGCTCCAGAGGGAATCATGTGATCGACAATGAGCAAGCATATTACTCTGATATTAGTGGCATTAATTTTCCTCTCGAATTGATATGATCACCTAAATAATTTTACCTTTTTATTTGTTATGGTGACGTTCGGGATCCAGTTAGAGAACGCTGTTTCAAAATATTAGCTGATTAGAGAACGAAAGGGCACGGTTGCATCACCAGCTCATCAGTCGCATCGCAACATTGTACAAAATGTGGGCGCGCTTGTCAGTTTGTTTCCTATCGATCTGTGCGTTTTTAATTTAGTCTAATTTCTACGGAGATTTTCGTAGTAAATCTATTATAGCTCGCTGCATTAAAGTGAAAATTGTTCAAAAAAATATAAACTCTAGTTAAATCAGTTGATTCTAACTGGAATTAACTAATTGTAATTTAAAAGCAACTAATTCCTGTCAAACATGATCGGTAGCGTGAAACATAAACCCGATTCATTATAAGGAAGTCGTATAAATTAAAGCTTTATAAACCATCGGTATTACAGGTAAGTAACCAAATATTTTAGGAAGGATTGTAATTATATTTCCTCATTTATCTATCCTGAAATCTTTAGTATTAATCCTGTAATTGTCCTGTACTGTCCTGTGGTATGCCTCAGGGAAATAGGAATTACTGTCAGTCTCGACTTTTTTGCCACATATCCGCGGCTTGGCTCAGTGATTGTGAAAATCACGCGGACAAAGTAGTTAAATAAAAAAAGTAAGATACACATAGGTACACGTAGGCAGTAGGCAGCATACACGTAGCTTTACCCTAAAGATGATTTTGGTTTTTCGATTCAACTCCATGGCGCGGAATGTTATTAGAGAGGATTTTCAAAACGATAAGGACCTTAAAATAGTACATTACAAAAACTAATAGCTAACAAATAAACTTACTACTACAGTTGGAGGAGTGCATACACAGCATAAGTCGACATTTAGAGAGTGTATACTTCACATAAAAATAAATAGTTATGGTTTAAAACTACAAAAAAGGATCCAAATTAAATTACAACTAAAAGTAACAAATAAAAATAAAAACTACAAATTTAAAAAACAAACAGCTCTCTGCTGTTCCCGGTGCAAAGGTGCCCATGATACTCGCAGCATTTCCACGTTGGATTACCACGGACAGCCTTTGCACAAGGAATGACTCGGAGCGGGGGCCCTCCCCTTTTGGTTTATATGTTTTAGTTTTATTTAATCAAATTTTGAAACCGGGAATCTTCCGCTGGATGCCCTGTATAATGGAAGTCCGACCGGTCATTCCACCATGTACTTTCAGACGCGTATATTTATATATAGCCTAACGAGAATATTTTCAAATAGAAATGTGGTATTTTCTATAAAAAGGGACCTTATTGTCGATGGTGCTTACGCCATTATTAACGATGCTCCGATATAAATACAATGCCGCGCGGCGCTGTGCGGCGTAAGCACCATCGACAATAAGGTCCCTTTTCATAGAAAATGCCCCAAATAATCATGTAAGTATTTTCTCAGAATAAGCTTACGTTCCCAATTAGCACCGATCGATATCAGACGGATTATATTAGTTATCCTTCACGATTTTGGCTCAATAATGTTTTCCATAATAGAATTATTAGTGAAGATAAACTAAGATAATCACGACAAGCAGAGCGCAGATATTACTGCGGTAAGTAAGTAAGAAACGAATAAAGCATCTACGGCACCATGCCGCGTGCCGCAGGGGATTAGTTTTTAAGTATTTATTTTAAGATTAGTTTTATTTATTTTTAGTTTTAGTTTTTTAAGTTTTATATGTATTTCTAAATTATTACACGAATAAATTGTACCTACTTTATATAAAAACGAAATATCCTTGATTCCTTTGGATACAGTAGGTTAGTTTCAAGGAAAAAAAGGAAAAACGATGGTACAATTGGGGGAAAACCGAACGAAGACGTGGAGGACCTACATCAGTTGATTACCAGCCTTGAAAGAGTTAGGTCTGGAGGTCAACCCAACAAAGTGTGAGCTCTATACGTGCGGACCGGTATCAGATTTTTATTTGGACAGTTTTCAGTCTATATTGCCTGGGGTTAAGACGGTCAACAAATCTGGGTTATCTTTGTTGGGGTCGCCCATTTTTCCTGACGGAGTCAGCGCTGCTCTGCAAGTCAAAATAGACGCTCTGGTAGCCGTTCGGGACCATTTGCTCAATTTGTCATCCCCTGTCGCCTTGACTCTATTGCGGAATTGCTTTGCCACGCCTCGGATGACTTACACCCTCAGAACATCCCCGACATGGCAATTCGTTGACGAAGCAAGGGACATCGACCGTGAGCTCAGGGCGACTTTGGAGATGGTTTTGAACGTGGAGCTTAGCAACACACAGTGAGTTCAGGTTGCTCTTCCCATACGGTATGGTGATTTAGGGATACGTGCGGTTGAGGGGTTAGGGCTAGTCGCGTTTCTTGCGTTGGCTGACGGGGCTGCGGATCTTGCCACTCGCATTTTCCCTTTATATGGTGGCAATTTTCCGATCCCGTTAGTTTCTGATGCGCTAGCGAGATGGTCGGATACTATCCCGGCGGTAAGCGGCCTGACAATCCAGCTGTTCAGAAGCAATGGGATGACTTGTGGAGCAAGCACGTCTACGACTCGCTGTTGGGTGTTGCGTCGGGTGCTGACGTGGCACGCCTTAAAGCCTTTAAGCGACCAGAGTCTGGAGCGTGGTTACATGCCTTGCCTTCGCCGCAGCTTGGGACGCTCTTAGACAACGATTCTTTGAGAATTCCAGCGGCTCTCAGATTGGGGGCAAGGGTGTGTGAGGCCCATCGTTGCCGTTGTGGAGTATTGGTGGAGGAAGATGGGCCGGTCTGAGTTGCCAGAGGTATGCTGGGCGGTTCCTGAGGCACCACTCGATTAATGAGCGCGTGCGGCGGGCTTTAGTGTCGGCTAACGTGCCGTGCGTTTTGGAGCCGTTGGGGTTGAGCCGGACAGACGGTAAGAGGCCAGATGGACTTACCTTGATCCCGTGGCGGAGGGGGCGTTGCCTTTTGTGGGATGCAACTTGTGTTAGCACTTATTCTGCATCCCATTTGAGGCAGACCACAAGCTGTGCTGGCTCAGCAGCGGAGTCCGCGGCAAAGGCTAAGCACGCGAAGTATTCCGCGCTAGAATCCTCGTATGACTTTGTGCCGGTGGTTATCGAAACGGCAGGGCCTTGGGGGTCAAAGGCTCGCGTTTCTTTAAAGAATTAGGGCGTCGACTGCGCGAGAGGGGCTGCGATCCTCGCTCTGGCTCGTATCTGGTTCAGCAGGTTTCCATAGCAGTTCAGCGGGGAAACGCAGCGCTAATAATGGGGACCTTTGAGCCAGGTACGATTCAGGGTGGTTTATTTCAGATTATTCTTTTAATCTTATTATAATAATTATTATTTTGACTAATTAATGTATTGTGCTGTAGTTGACTTGTTTTAAATTGATATTTGATGTTTATGGATTATTTTTATGTGGATTAATTGTATTAGGTTAAGTTATTAATTAATGTATGGCGGAACATTTTTACTTTGTAATTTTTGATTAAGAAAAATACACTTTTATTTTCTCAGAAATACATAATAAAAATTTAAAAATAATCATTAATGGACTTTTATTAAAGTTCCAAATTTTACTGAAAAATCTAATCATTAGGGTTGTCACGCGGCATTTATTTCCATAAAACATGAATCGAATAATCTTAGTAAGGTTATAATTACCGAAAAATGACCTAACTATGTTCCGATCATCCAACTGGTTATTAGTATTGTATGTGACTGGAATGGGTATGGAGGATTTTATAGAACTGACTTTTTTGCCACGGCTACTGACCTACTATCTATTCTGAACATGCTCGGTTGAGCCGTTTTCGAGTTTGTTCGGAGTCATCCCTTCTCACTAAAGATTCTTACTAAATGGGTCAAAACCATTTTTAGTATGAGTTAAAGTCTGGGTCTTTCCTGAGGACAATCGATAACTTTTGTAATGTCCACAGAACGCAGATTTTCCCGAACGTTTTTGACCCAAAATTGACGTCTCCTGTGAGGTGTTACTACTATGCTTGCATATGGATTCCTACGTCTCTGCAACACTAGAGGCACGTTTCGACTAAAGTGAGTACATTACCTATTTGCTTTTTGGATATCGGCACCTGACGATGCAAGTATTTTGAGGAAGGTATTCAATGAATATCTAGTTCGTTCGATCGTAGTAGTAGCAAGTAATTTATTTGATAGATAGAATTCCATCTTTGGCGCAAAGGGATATTGATTGCACGAAACAGATGTTCAATAATCTAGTTAATTCTAATTTGTCTTTGCGCTTGGATTTTAACTAGCTTGCCAATTCAGTCAATAATAGTATATGATGAGTACAGACACAATAACAAACATGTAGGTACCAATTAGGCGCTGAAAGGAACTGACGATTATGTGTTTGCGCAAAAGTGTGGTGAATATTTGAACAAACAATGTGAAAACCTATCAAATGACTAAGTATGATGGAAAATTAAGAAACCATATTCTGTAGCTTAGCCCTGATTCAAGCGATGCATAAATTATGTTTTTTTGTAGGTGCGTATACGTTTATTTATTTTCAGCAAAAAGCTCAACCACTTTTTATTCTATAGATATCTGTTCCTATTAATAGTTACATGCAAACGGAAACTAGGAATAAGTAAACGATAGGTATAGTATATGATTTGCGAAAAGGCATGAAATCGAAGATGAAGACAAATATTTTCTGACAGATTTATTTTAAGGATCTAAAGACCATGTTTTTCACGCCTTCAGGTAATATAATATCGGTCCGGTTAATGTCCTCGATATAAATCATGCCTAAGAACTTTATTAAAAATCTAAAAATCTATGGATGGTGTTTAGAACACATCCAAGGGACGCCTCGGACGGCCGGATTGCCGCCGAAATTTCCACTTTAGACGCGTTCTGAACAGATCGATAAGTATGGACAAATAGGAACTATTTCTTTTTAAGTAAATCAACAAAATCGTTCTATTTTAACCAAGAACTACGAAAAGTAGGTACTTAAGTTTCATAGAGCTATATCCCGTGTATTTTTTAAATAATAATAAAATACCACATTAGTGATTTCGGAAACACTGTGTGATTAACGTAAACTGTTAACAACATAACTATGAAATAAATATAAAAGCCATATAAGGTCAACCGGGGCAAATGCGTTAAGTACTGTTATTTTAAATATTTTTTGCTCTTCTTTAATCCCATCTTATTAATGAAATATTCTTTTGCAGTGTGCTGTCTACAATTCTTTGCCAAGATAATTCGTAAAGTAACTTTTTTGTTGCACTATAATTACAATATATAGACAGCCCCAGTTCGGCAAGTTATTTAAATATTTAAAATAGATTCTCACAATGAGCTCTTTTATTTGATATGTAACACGATATAGTTTGAAAAACTTTATTTATTAATTTTCTCATTTAACCCCCAAAAGTGGCCCCCATGTTTAAAATTCATTTGTTTACGTTACATGTCCGTCTTTGGGTCAGAAACTTACATATGTATACCAAATTTCAACTTAATTGGTCCAGTAGTTTCGGAGAAAATAGGCTGCGACAGACGGACAGACAGACAGACGCACGAGTGATCCTATAAGGGTTCCGTTTTTTTCCTTTTGAGGTACGGAACCCTAAAAACTAGAAAATGTATTACTTATATTGCAAAGCTTGGCAAGCAAGAAGCAAGTTCCATTCCATAGAAAAGCTAGCATTAGAAAATTTTGTATGGTCTAAGGGTTAAAATTTTAACTTCGCGAGCTTCTCTACTGACGAAAATTTATTGAATAGCTGCTAAAACTACGCATTATGTATACTGGTAAAACTACGTAACTAGTAAAAAGGTTGTTGACCACTGACATTGGGGAAAATGCGTTACATAGACGCAGCTACCTCAACATTATTGACGCATTTAGCCAAGTTAAAAAAATATCCTCTAAGAATTTGACATGGTTTTTTTTCCAAAACAAAAGTATTATTAATACAAATTGTGGTTCGCGTGTCTCAGTTAATTAATATTGAGCATATTTATTACTAAATATTCCCAAATATCTAAAGATAACCAAGGAAGTAAACGGATTCTGTTGACTTTATTCTCAAAATAGGCAACTATTTCAATACGATTTGGTAAAACGCCCTCTATGTTACGTCTTGTCCTCCAAGTTGTTATGGCCTTTGTCTCTAGATGAATAAAGCTGTAGAAACTATTATTGTTTAAAAATCTCGAATAGACGCAATAACCCCATAGTGGCAATTATCCCGGTTGACCTTAGAGCCTTTTTTCAAAATCGATATCAAATAGAAGCTAATATAAGAGAATCTTGAATAAATTTCTTCAGATGCTCCGTTCCTTTGGCTCATTCAGTTGCTGTGTGCGGAAAGAAGCGGTGAATCCGAAGCCGTTTGAATTGGAAATCAACTGAAATATAGCTGGTCAATGGCAGCGCAAAAAAGATTGCGCTTTTTGGTTCTTTTTGGGCTGAAGTATCGGGAACTAACCACGTTGAAAAGCGTCAGTTTCAAATTAAGACTAAACGATGTTTTTTTTTATAGTTATTGTCTATAGAGAGAGGAACCGACTGACTATCACCGCCTTCTGCAGCTGACAGACAGACTGAGAGTCTTCGCTATGAGACCGTTCGCTGAAACGACTATCGGGACAATGATCGTCGAATCAACGTCCCACATGGGGGTTATCTCGTGAGCCAAGTCTAGGTACTTACTGGACTTGTCCTTCTCGGCTTTCACGAGATTCTCATCATGCGGGATGGTGATGTCGACGAGCACGGCCAGGTGTAGCGATCGATCTATTATCACAATGTCAGTGTTTGTGCCAGTTCTCGTTTGCCAAGGAGAGCGGCGTGAAGTTCCTGTCCACTGCCACCACATCACGATGCATCCCACACTCGTTGTTAAGGAAATAATTCCTGAGACTGCACTACTCGCGGTTGTGGAGATCTTTGGCGTTAAGGAAGCCTCAACTTCCACACTTCCGTGGGATGTACAATCTCATAACTGACAAGCGTGGGTGTAGCATATGGTGTGTGGTGAGCATTAGACGGACCCTCTGATCCAGGGCGGTCGGTCTGAGTCCACCTTAGTATGCCAAAAGAGTATATGAGTAGGGGCATTACCCAGGCGTTGAAGGCGCGCACTTTGTTGCCTCCTGACAAAAGACTGTTAAGGACTTTTGTGAGCCGACTGAAAAGGCGCTCCTTCTCCAACCGTCTAATATCCTCGCCCTCAATACCCAACGACTGTGACATACCAAGGTATTTATAGGTTCCTGATTCAGAGATGGATCTGAAAGACATTGTCTTAGAAAGTTGTAAATTTGTTGAATTTACAACCTCCCCAGCTGTACATGCATAACCGCACACTTATCGACATCAAACTCCATTCTGATGGCGGTACTGAAAACTTCTGTGGTTTTCAATACCACCATCAAGTCTTGGTTATTTGGCGCAAATAGCTTGAGGTCATCCATGTACAGAAGGTGAGAAATGACTTCACCCTTCTCTGCGAAGCTGGCAACCTAACCCTGAATCCCCAAGCAGGGTGCTGAGGGGATTCAGAGCTAGGCAGAACCACAGGAGACTCGGACTGTCACCCTGAAATATTCCTCGCTCGATCCTTAAAGTCCTAAAGTCCTGCGGGCCAGGGCGGTCACTCCCACCTCCTGGTTGACGAAGGACTGTGATCCACTGCCTCATACACGCAGGTAGGAAGGATATTAAAACTGCATCAAGTTTATACAGCTCCAATACCCTTCTCAGCCATGAGTGAGGCACCGAATCATAGGCCTTCTTATAGTCAATCCAGGCGGCCGAGACCCCCCCCCCCCGTTTCGCCGAACTAGCTGGAATAATAACATGATCATGTCTATGTGGAGGAGCTCTCTCTTTAGTACCACGGGACCCAACCCTGCATCCATTTATTTTTATGTAAAAGTACCAATGTGTACGAGTAGTGCGATATTATACTTAATTGGTTTGACCGTAACCTTTTGTACACGCTTGACACTCACTGTAAGTATCAAGTGTATGGTACTCATACTGTGCATTAAACCGTGTAACATGTTAGTCGTCGCAAGAATTGTACATAATTGGATCACGACGAGTGAGTTGATTGCTCAAACGGAGCCAACATTCGGCAGTCCCGACGTCGGATTGACTCGATTTTACAACCATTATCGCTCAAAGAAATTCTGCTTTAATTTAGACCTGCTCAGCTCTTCAGGTCGCAGATGTAATTTCAATTTCAGCAGATGTAGTAATTTAAATTTAACCAATAAATAATTAAAGTTATGAAAGGCTAAAATTTATATTAATTCATTACTTTTGTGGGTTAAAAATTATATCTTTTATATAACTAATAAAGAACGGACGTAATAAATCACAAACACTATAAGGGCTATTAATATCTATTAATAACTTTAAACCTGAATACAATTATAATATGCTATATATACAGGTATGAAGGTAAAATTATCGATTTGCGACACATCACACGTAATGATAAGAGTAAGAGTACAGAAATAGAGTAAATATAACAAAACTATGTATATTTATTTTGTATTTTTTAGTATGTAATGTTTGACGATTGTGATAAGAAGATAAACATAATTTTACATTGATGCAAATTTATAGTGTAATTTTTATCCTAAAATAAATAAATCTAAATCTAATTTAAATCTATGCTGCTGGGTCAAGGTACAAAGTTTATACTACAAACCCATTCCAAAAGTTAAATGTAGGACATTTTATGCGTTTTAAAATCTGGACACTTCTCAAAAAATATTTTAAATATTTCAATTAAATTTACACGGTGATTTTGTTATGTCTGACTATACTCTGAGTGGTGAATCATACTAAACAACTTTTACTATGGAGCCAACCCCGAAAATGCAATAAAAAACTGCTGTCTCATGCACTTCGGCGTATCATGTCAATTGTTTTATTGAACAGCATTTTTTTTTTCGCTATTTCGGGGTCTGCTCCATAAGAATAAGTTGTCCAGTAGGACTGACATATTCACCCTACAGAGTATGGTCAGACATAACAAAATCATCCTGTATAGTAACTGGCTTTCGGAAGTAACGCGTTCCGCTCGATGGGTGAAAAGCGTCTGTGAAACGAAACAAAGCGACAGGAAAAATCTACACAAATGAGACCACTTCTGATTTTAAAATTTGTTTAGGGTTACATCTTATTTTGACACGACCTTGAGTGGTCTCATGGCCATTAGGCATTTAATGCTCACCAATTAGTGCTCTTACACGACTGATTGCTCGTGTTGGTGTGCGCGAAAAGCAATCAGAATCGTCGCATTAGGCATCTCGCTCATACTTATTGATTCAAAAACAAATTGACAAATCAGGATCGGCCTCCGTTTAATAGCATATTTATCATGCACGTATCAGCATTCAATCAGATTCAATCCTGTAGTGTTTAATTAAAATCTTCGGTAGGTAGAACAGATGCGCTGGTTACAATAACTCGTGCAAATAACACAATGCACTTGCAGTATGAATTCACTGTAGATCACAATATAAAATATTAAACTGAATACTATGAACTGCAGGAAATAGATGTTTACTCATCAAAGTTTTGTATTGAACTTACGATTACTTATATTAAAATTACGTATTTTCCATTCGGCTTATTAGTTTAGATATTTAATTCCGCAAGTATTACCTATTGTTTTGTGGTAAATAAATAATATTATTATTATTGGTCACGATCCTCAGTCATGAGGGAACGACGAAGAAGAAGAAATAATACTAATGTTCCATGATCAAATAAGTACAATAACCATATGACACCATGAATGTACATAATTATACCTATTACCTATGTACATTCATGGAACATAAAATGTAAAAAAAACCGGCCAAGTGCGAGTCGGACTCGCGTTCCAAGGGTTCCGTAACTTCCGTACATTACACAATTTTTAGCAATGTATTTTTTTATGTGAAACGTGAGTGAAATGTCTTTAATAAATCGGTAAGGATCAGCTCAAAAATTAAGTAATTAAGTCCGACTCACGCTTGACTGCACATTTCTAATAGGTTTTCTGTCATCTACAAGTAAATAACTATTTTGTGTATTTTTTCAAACTTTTATTAGACCCATTAGTTTCGGAGAAAAAAAGGGGGGGGGGGATGTTAATTTTTTGCCTATTTTCTTGAATAACTTCTAAACTGTTTATCCTAAAATTATAAAAAAAATACATATTTAAAATTCTCCCAGTGAGCTCCTTCATTTGATATGTAATGTAATACGATATAGTTTGAAAAACTAATTTTTTTTAATATTCTCATTTACAAAAGTGGCCCCCATGTTTAAAATTCATTTAATTACGTTACATGTTTGGTTTCGGGACACAAACTTACACATATTGTACAAAATAGGTTCAGTAGCATCGGAGAAAATAGGATGTGACAGACGGACAGACAGACAGACAGACGCACGACTGATCCTATAAGGGTTCCATTTTTTTTCCTTTTGAGGTACGGAACCCTAAAAATATATAAATATACATAATATTGTCTTCGGTTACCGCGATAGTTACACATGAATGTATGTATTATATGGAACGGGATGTATTATAAATACAATATACGCGATATAATCCGTTTTCATAGTTATAAATATACATGTTTACTTAATGGTTCCAACAATCCTATATTGATCGCCCTAGAGATCCAATCCCATTCCGTGTCAGGTTTATATATGTGAAATTTCACGCAGATCGGCGCAGCGGTTCATGCGAAAAATAAACAATGTAAGCAATTTATTGTACACGGAAATAAGGTGTCCCTACAATGTAGGTATGACAAAAGCGCAACCATTTATTATTTCTTAGTAGTGGAAAGAAAAGTGCTTTAACTTTTGAATGTATAAAGTTGACAACTGGGCATTTTCCAATTTGTTCTATTTCTGTCGACGGTAAGAAAAAACGTTTGAGAGCATATTTAAGAAAAAGTACCTACTTACTTTTAAGAAGTTATCGTCCGGGGAAACCATTTGCAATTGTCTCGCCATTAAAGATAGGCCTCATTCTGAAATATCCAGATGGCAAAAAAATTATGTTGCTGCTTATCAATTTGTTGTTTGTTGTTGTGGGTAAATAGTCAATTTGATTAAAAGATGCAATAAAATCACATTTGACAAATTATACTGCTCAGCCAACTATTCGCTAAGTCGGACGACTTATCGTCTCTTCTATACTTTCATCGGCCTTACTGTTGACACGGCGGCTTTACGGACAGAGCTTAGGCTAAGTTTCAGAAAGCTTTCATCCGAGTTTTATGTTTATCAAGTGCATAGATAGATATTATGGAACAGTAATCCTCTGCCAGCGTACAGCGGCACACACATACCTTATTATCACGTCCTTTTGTTTTATCTGCCTTGATCATTGACATTTTTATAATTACCATGTTTTTATCTTTTAAAATTAAATTAAATTAAAAAGCTTTTATTTCGGATTAATTACATCCATAGAATTACATATTATTTGTATTAAAATTAAAAAATAAAATTAATATTAAACTTAAAACTAACTTGAACTAAACATATTTAAAAAAAATACTTTTTTAAAATCTGCACGTGGCGCGTGCGATTTAGCCCAGTGGCCAAATATCGGGCTGTCATATGCCTCTGCGACCGCACTCAGGAGCCCGTTGGTGCCGCCGCGCGCACGGCGCATCAGGGACGCGACGCGTTTGCGCATAATGGCATGGAAATCATCCGTGTGTGCCTCCGCGAACATCCCAGAAGCACTGCTGTACAGCGGCAGCCCCATCAGCATCCTGAACGCGTTATTGTAGAGGACGCGCAGCGCACTATAAGCTTTCTTCGTGCAGTTGATCCACAGGCTGCAAGTGTAAAAAGTTTGGCAATATGATCTGAACAAGGTTAACTTAACACTTGTTGTGCATTTTGCAAACCTGCGGATCAACATGTTGCTTCTCACTGATAGTGCCCTGCGCTCCCTCTCCACGTCCACGTCATCATTTTGAGACGCAGTGACCCAATGCCCCAGGTACTTAAACTGTGTTACTAATTTCAATTGAACGCCCCTAACATGACTGGTGGTACTATGCTGTATGTATTTATGCCGGCTTTGAATATCAGTAACTCAGTCTTATTAGAATTGTACCTGAGGCCGTGTGCCTCTGCGTATCTTTCACATATGGCCAGTAGCTTATTAAGTGCGCAAATCGAACTGATAAGTACCACCATATCATCAGCGTAGCTGATGTTATAATAATAATAATAATAATAATAAGCCCGCAGGGCAGCTTGTGGCGAGCAGTTGGGGAGTGATGACCCCACGGACCCGAGTGCTCCAGAGAGTCGGTCAGGGTCTCCGTCTCCGGCGAGTCTTCGTCGGTCGGAGTGGACCCCAAGGGGACCCGCAGGACTCTCAGCCTTCATTGGCCGTCCAGAGGGGAGTCGTAAGAGCTATATGCTCCAGGGGTGGAAGTGAAAGATGCATAAGACGCGAGTTGGCACAGTGGCTGGTAACAGCCACTGGGTAGAAAGCGGCGCACACCTCTCGACACCCCTGAGCCGCTCACACCGGTGTTGCTCCTGGTCGTCTTTACGACGGCAGTTTCAGGGGCCCATCTAGTCAGCGGCAAGTCACCACCTGCCTCGATAACTTGTAAAAACATTGTTATGGCAGGTGTCCGGACGTCTTTACAATAGCCCAGTCTCATTGTCCACCCAAACTTCAATCCATAGACCGGTATACTGTTCACTTTTTCTACAATAGTCCCAATGCCTGCTGCGACCGGTTCATGGGTGTCTATTGTTGCGCCTGTGAACGGGTTCCAGCAGGCGTTCTACATGACATTAAAGCTCTCCAAGGGGCCTCTACGTGTTGGATCTATATCCCCACGCAAGCCTATCAAAAGACCGGGATTTATAGGCCCGTGATATCCAAAGAGATACAAATAATAATAATATTGTTTATTTCAAGTTTTAAACTCATACAGTAAAATAAAATAAGGTAACATAAAACTTAAAAATACAATACAATACAATGATGCGCAAGCTAAAAATAGATCCTTTGTTAAATTATACCTTAAATAAGTACATAATTATTATTTTCCATTTTCGTTCAGGTGCACGGCCGTCCAGTGTTTTAGGATGTTATTGCTCGGGTTTACAGTAAACAGCGCCAGAATATCATTTTGCTGCGAGTTTTGCCATACGTTTGCCCAGACCGAAGCTATGCGGGACCTCATGATTGCATAAAAATCATTTACTCCCGCATTAGCAAACATGGTCTTAGCACTGCAGTAACGAGGTTGTTACACCGACTCCGACTGAACAACCCGCTCGAGTGCCGCTAAGCTCCTCTATCAGGTTATCCATATACAGGCAGAATAGCCTTGGCGAAGTTAGGCTTCCCTGTCTCACCCCGCACTGCAATTTGTAGGAGTCCGACAGTGAACCCGCCCATCCTACCCTGTTACTCTGATTGCTGTACCAATATTTAAACAGCTCAACCAGCTCTCCAGGTACCGCAGTCTGGCTTAGCTTTTTCCATAGGAGATCGTAGGACACCAGGTCGAAAGCCTTGGATAAGTCCAAGAAGCATGCGTAAACTGGTGTTCTACGATTTGTGTAATATCGGACAGTATGCTTGAGGCACAGAACCTTTTAATTTCATTATTATTTTCTGCTGTAGTATTAATTAATCTCGTGATTGTTTAATTATAAATATATCAAAATACCGGATGTGGCCTGATACGAGCAAAGAATTTTACTCTGTACTCCTCATACTGACCAACATTTGTTCAGCGACTTAAAAATAACTTGGGTTTTGATTTTTAATACACTTTAAAGTTTATTCTAAGACGTAATGTATTTCGAATTTTATTATGTTTAAGCGCGAAAAGCAACGTTAATGATATTGGCGAACATTGAAGATAATATTTAATTTGTATGAAAAATAGTAACTCTAAAGTTTTCATCATTTTTTAAAGTTTTGAACAAAAGTGTCACGTTTGAGGAGTACAATCTATGTTTTAATTATTTGCTCGTGTTACAGGCCTCATCCGGTATAACTTTGAATATACAGCGTGTACATTTAATAGAGCTATAAGCTATCTATAAGCCGATCAAACTACTAATATGGGATAATAATTTTATTAAATAGTGTAATAAATTAGGGGTTAATGATTTTTTTTTATTCCGACCGAGCAGCAATGTACGCAGTACAACTTAGTTTGACATAACAAGTAGAGTTAGACTAAAAAAAGTCTGCAATGATTTTGATAGCACACGCAGTGCAAGTGTTATTTTAAACGTCAAACTTCTATGAAATTATGACGTATAATAAATAACAGTTGAATTGCGTATGCTATCAAAATCGTTTCAGATTTTTCTTGGTCTAACTCTAATTACCTGTTTGTTTACTTTTTTTTATGTCTTTGAGAAAATACATAAATTGAAAACACTTTTACAATCTATTGTACTTTATTGCCTGCCTGTCTGGGGCACCCACAGTACCCACAGTATGAAAAAAAGTATGTAAATAGGATCCCTAGGTCCGATACAAATCGTCATAACAATATACGGCCATATACAATTTATTTATTATTTAGAATAGTTACAATGTACGCAGGGCCTCACGACACAAGACTAAAATGTTTAAAAATATGTTTATGGAAACTTTTCTTTTACTTGCACTTGGACAACATTGATGAACCCATAAATAAGTACTTAGTAAATACTTAGTTCTTTATCAGGACTTAAGTCAGACAATAAAGCCAATGTTAACGAAATACTAGTCACTCTCTTCTGGGCCGACCACCTTGTTCAAACAAGGCAATGTCCGAATAGGTTTGCTTTGACCTGAACTAAATGTGATTACTTTGCTGGCAGAACTGAAAATGTCTAGTGTTACTGCTTTAAAATACGTTTTACCTTCATTCATACGAATATGTTATCATGTTATCAATAATATTTTATATTTGTCCCACTGCTTGGTTCTGCTGTCACCCTGTGGTCTATACAAAGTGTAGTTCAAGTACTTAATGAGTTAATTAGAAACAAATTGCTTTATTGTGTAATAAATTTGTTGTGTTGATGTGATGTTGTTCAGTGAAATTTAATAAAATGTTTCCGATTTTATTAAATTTAACTGAAATCTGTTGTTTCCGCACGCCTAAAATTTATTTATAATTAGGTATGACGGTATGACAATGTCAGATAATAATGTTTTTAGGGTTCCGTACCCAAAGGGTAAAAACGGGACCCTATTACTAAGGCTACACTGTCTGTATCTCATGAACCGTGATAGCTAGGCAGTTGAAATTTTTACAGATGATGTATTTCTGTTGCCGCTATAACAACAAATACTAAAAACAGAATAATATACATATTTAAATGGGGCTCCCATACAACAAACGTGATTTTTTTGCTGTTTTTTTCCGTAATGGTACGGAACCCTTCGTGCGCGAGTCCGACCCGCACTTGGCCGGTTTTTTTTTTCATATTAGTTATTACGGTAACGATAAATAAACGTAAAACCTAAAACATGCTGTATGTAGCTTGACGTCATTTATTTTGCCTGTCATCCGCATGAATTGTACGCTCCCTGGTAATTAAGCTAACCCAACCTATATTAACATAATAATTACCTAGTGTTTACGGGGGGGGGGGGAATTTGCACATACCTAAAATTTGTAAAAAGTCAATACGTAAAGCTATAAGGAGAAAGTTAATGACGTTTTAAAATGAACACTTTTATAGTATTTTTCTTTGGCTTTTTACATATTTTTAAAGAAAAAAGTTAATTACATTAAATAAGTCAGTTTCGTTACAGCAAAGCATTTATAAATATAATTTTATGTATTTTTAGTATGTCAATTTAAATAAGTCAATTTTTCACATATATTATTAAGTAATTTGATATTATAATCTTATAACAAAAATTTAGTTAGCGGACAAGAACCCCTCATCGGGTGAAGGCCTCCTCCAAGGACTTCCAAGAACCATGGCTTTACATTAGTATATACAAGAATGGCTTTTCACATATTTTTAAAGAAAACTGAAAAGAATACTCATTAAATAACTAAAACCGTGATGGGGTCTCTATAGTTTCCGTTCTCTGCAGCAGTAATTACTGCGCGAATGTCTTGTATGCAGCAAAGACCGAAGTATATTTTGATACCCAGAAAGGAAGGGCTTTTGTAAAACTTGCACTGCAATATTCACATTGTTGTCGTCTCCTAAAAAGAGACTGTTATTTGGTTATTCTACAATCCGTCTAAGCTAACTCTGCAACGACTTTACAGTATTGTAAGTGGCACTTAAAACTTCAAATTTTCATGCAAAAACGTTTATGGTGAGGCATCTACACTTTGTTACTGCAAACTTGCTAAGTCTGCGCAGAGGTAGCTTGGAATTACTCTACGAACCTATATGAAATATTGCTCGTTCAAAACTACAATATTATGACTTCTATGGAGCACCCTAGTTCCCAAGGGATTGAAACATTGCATCTTCAAGTATACCGCCCGATTAAAATATTTTTATTAAAACGACATAAGTGCCGCGAAGATATGAGCGACCTTTTGCTTGTATTGCTTTTTGTATTGTATAAAGATATGGATAAAGCCCTCCATTATGCATGGTCCGACACGCACTTGGCCGGTTTTTGATACTACCTAATTTACTCGTCGTTTGATAAATATACAAGCGCAATTGTCATGTTCTATTTAAATCGGTCCAAGTGCTACCAAAAGGATCCCAACAAATTGAAAACGGACGAAAGTAGACTTTGATAGTATTCAGTAAAAAAGTAGTGGAAAACTTTGTTTACCTACAGGACTTCAGCTTTACATTTTGAGAGATGAGATTTATATATTGTTTGGTATACGCTCCGACTCTAATGGTTTTTCCGTTCTTGTTTGTTGGCGGGAACTTGTTAACGTGGCGTCTGATCCTGGTACTCGGATGGCTTTTGCTGCAATTTCGCCGAGGCTTTGGCCAAAAAATCATTCCCCAGAATCTTTATATATTCGGCTTGAACCTGAAAAATGTAAAACTCGCTATTTTGCATCTTTATAACGAGCTTTGCCTGCTACTGAAATTACAAAATAAAGTATGTTAGAAAACCCGGCCGAAAAAACTAGGCTGAAAAATGGGAACCTCAATTAATATAACTAATAGTTCGACCAGAACTGAAAACTCGCGGTGGACCAGAAACTCGATAGAGTGGAATCATAGACATCTATTTTAGAAAATCAACGAGGATGAACTTTGTCCATTATTGACCCCCGTTTTGTATTAAACCCTATGGGACATGCGTCTGCATCGGCGGCCAGCCGGAGTCGACAGAGGAGCGCGCGGGCGCCGCGCACGTATTTTCGCAACGGTTCTCATATTCCCTGTTTCCTTGTGACTTTTTTCGGGATAATATACAAGGTATGGTATGTAAAAGGAGCGGATTCGGCAAAATAATAGTTATTTGTTTTAAATACAAGGGGCAAAGTTGTTGTTTAACCGCTCGTGCTAATATCAAAGATAGATATAACTCTCTTTGCGCGCGCATCCACACGCATCGGGCGCATCGCGTATCGCTAGCCCTCGCGCCATGGCTGCTATTGTAAAGTGCAATAATTGCAATGTCGTTGTAAACGAACTTTTAGCGTACGTGCTTAGTAAACTGCACGTTATGGACGACGAGAGTATGTGTCGAATTTGTGTACAATTTTTCACGACGCAAGATATTAAAAGTGCAAAGGAATTGTTATTCCAATCAGTGCCACCGCGAAAAAGAAAAATTAGTAGAAGAAACGAAGGGCAAGAGCGCCGTGATATTGAAGACATCCTGGACTTGATTAAAGTTACCGAACCGGACAAGTTTCCAGTGTTTGTTGCGCGTGACTTGCACAAACTTCCTCCATTGGATTTCGATTCTGTGGATTTGTCATCGTTACTCAAGGATATTACTGCGCTCAAAAATGAATTGCGAGCCATTAAATTGCAGTACGTTACCCACGATGAATTAGAAACGTTTAAAACAAATCTAAACGGGCCACGATTTGGAACAAAGGAAAATGGCTTGTTCGTCAGGAACGTTAACAATTCAAATATCAACGTAAGACGTGGTGCGAATTTGGACAGCGGTCCAATAGGGTTATTACCTATCGAGTTGTCACTGCCGAGCAGAACACTCGATGACGAACAAAACAAAAACACTTTGTCGCCCTCGCTCTCACACGAAACTGTTATCTCGCCATCCCGCCTGCACGCACGGCAGGACCACGGTGAACCAACCTGCGATGTAAACATTGCGATTGCGCCTGCGCAAATGCAATGTCCCGTACCCCACTCTTCACCATCTTCACAGCGCTATTCGGACTCAGCTGTCGATGGTACACAATTACCGGCCCCTAGCAACAATGTCGCCGACGCACCGGTAGTCGAACTGACGGATGTACCGATTGAAGACAATGGCGGCGTACACAACTCGGCTGACTCCCATAAAATGTCGTTTGCTGATATGGCAAAAAATGGGAAGTGGACGAAGGTCGAATGCCGATCTAAGCGAAAAAATAGAAATCGATTCATAGGCAAACCTGGCATGGCAAGTACTCTCTCAAACAGTAAGTTTAAAGCGGCGGAATGGCCTATACCGATCCTTATTACTAACGTACACAAAGAAACGTCACAATCGGACATAATTGATTATATATTCGAGAGAACTCAAATTAGGGTTACGCTGGAACAAATAAGCATGAAGGAGAAAAGTAAACCTCACAATGCTTTTAAGTTTAACGTTCCCAGTGAGTGTGTGGATATGTTTCTTGACGAGTCATTATGGCCAAAAAACATTATTTTCCGTCGATTTGTGAGAATAAAACATAATAATTTTACGATTGCAAACGGCTCGAACCCGACGACTGCTACTAGGGCTACGTGTGCTACGACTGCTACGAGCGTTCCGAATACATCTAAAAACTTAATTAATGGATAGTGTTATAAATGGTATAATTAGTCTCTGCTCATTCAACTGTCGGAGTATAAAGCGATCTATCGACGATGTTAGACGACTATGCAATTTAACAGATGTAATAGCCCTACAGGAAACTTGGCTTTTAAATTGTGAAATAGCATTTCTTAGCACAATAAGCGATGAGTTCGCATACACCGGTACATCGGCGGTCGATTCGTCTGCTGGTATGCTGCGCGGCCGGCCCTACGGCGGAACCGCGCTGTTATGGCGTAAAAAACTTTTTCCCTCAACGTCAGTTATTCAATGTGATAACCCTAGAATCAGTGCGGTCAAAATATCTTGTGGTAATAAAGATATCCTAGTGTTTAGTGCGTATATGCCGACTAACTGTGTGGACAACCTGCCCGAGTTTGTTCAATGCGTGAGTACTATTAACACTATAGTGAAAGAGTATGACGTTGAAACGGTTTTCGTATTAGGTGATTTTAACGCGCACCCTGGCGAGTTGTTTTGTAATGAGTTGTTAAGTTTTTGCGCGGAACAGGACTGGATATGTGCGGACCTCAATAAGTTAGGTATGGACTCCGACTCATTTACGTATCTAAGTGAAGCGCATGGGTGTGAGCGTTGGTTAGACCACTGCGTAACAACAAAAGCCGGTTTTCAAACGATTATTGATATTTCTATCAATCACAGCGTGTTCTGTTCTGACCATTACCCTTTAATAGTGCAGTGTAACACTAGCATAGTAAAGCCTAAGCTGTGTAATATTTCTCTTAATTCAGAAGGTAAACAAACGGTTTGGGGCGAGCGTACGCCTATCGAAACTGAAAGTTACACTAATAAATGTAATACTTTGTTAAGTCAAATCGACTTTCCTGCCGACCTTAGAGCCTGTTGCGATACCTGCTGTAACGACCTAGACCATCACAAGATTCTAGATAATCTGTATCACAAAATAATTACCGCACTTTGTGAGGCATCTATACATAGTAAAGAGGTCTCAACCAGATCTGGGTCGGGTAGGGTCATAGGGTGGAACAAGCATGTTAGCGAGGCCCACAGGGAGGCCAGGCTTTGCTTCCAGAACTGGGTCGCGTGTGGCAGACCAAGGTCAGGTCATATTTTTGCTGCGATGTGTTCCAGTCGTAAAATATTTAAATCTAAACTTAGATGGGTACAAAACCACCAGGAACAAATAAAAATGGATTTGCTCGCTGTGCATCACGGTAAAAATGACTTTCGTAGTTTTTGGAAGCTCACCAAGCGGATGGAGGCAAGGCCTGGACTCTCTGTCTGTGTTGACGGCACCTCAAATCCGAAGGAGGTGGCAAACATGTTTAAGGAGCATTTTAGTGTGAAGTCGACTCTCGGTGGGGACGGGGACCTGCGGGTGCTTGACGCTCAAAGCGGAAGTGATCTTCAAGTTCGTTTTAGTGCCAAAGATGTTGCTAAAGTACTAAGGAGTATGAAGAGAGGTAAATCTCCCGGTCATGACCGCTTAAGCGTCGAGCATTTGCAGTTTGCTGGTCCTCACTTGCCTAGATTATTGGCAATGCTCTTTAACCTCTGCATTAGTCATTCGTATTTGCCCGAGAGTATGATCAAAACACTAGTGGTTCCGATCGTTAAAAATAAAACAGGTGATATATCTGACAAGACGAACTACAGACCTATTTCTCTGGCAACCATTGTGGCTAGGGTGCTTGACAGCATGCTCAATTTGCAACTGGACAAGTGCTTGCAAATACATGACGCGCAGTTCGGCTTCCGTGCTGGTCTGTCAACCGAGAGCGCAATAATTTGTCTAAAGCAGGCTGTCGAGTACTATACCCGCAGAAAAACTCCTATTTATGCGTGCTTTTTGGATCTCTCGAAGGCTTTTGACCTCGTAAATTATGACTTATTATGGAAAAAGCTGGACAGGATAGAGTTTCCAAAGGAACTTACACGCATATTTAGGTACTGGTATGGGGGCCAGAGAAATAGCGTCCGCTGGGGCGATGTATTCTCGGACGAATATGGACTGCAGTGCGGTGTGAGGCAGGGGGGGCTTACCTCTCCAAAATTATTTAATCTTTATGTAAACGACTAATCGGTGAGCTCAGCAACACGCATGTCGGATGCCATATTGACAGGGTCTGTTTTAATAATATAAGTTACGCTGATGATATGGTGTTGCTGAGCCCATCGGTGGGCGGATTGAGGATCCTTTTGGACATTTGCGAATCGTACGCTCGCCATCACAATTTAAAATATAACGCACTCAAAAGTGAGTACATGGTGTTTAAAGCGGGAAACAAGTGCCCAGAGTATGTACCTCCCATTCACTTGAATGGTCAGGTACTGAAGAGGGTGACGACCTTCAAATACCTAGGGCATTTGGTAACCGAAGATCTGCGCGATGACGCAGACATAGAAAGGGAACGCAGAGCATTAGCGATGAGAGCTAATATGATAGCGCGCAGGTTTCACCGTTGTACAGCCCAAGTAAAAATAACTCTGTTCAGAGCGTACTGTACATCGCTGTATACCTGCAGCCTATGGACCAGATATACACAACGATCGCTTAATGCTCTGCGGGTCCAGTACAACGACGCTTTCAGGGTGCTGTTGCGGCTGCCGCGATACTGCAGCGCGTCCGGGATGTTTGCGGACGCGAGCGTTGACGGTTTCCACGCCACGCTCCGCAAGCGTTGCGCCGCGGTGCTCGGTAGGGTGCGTGACAGCCGCCACAGCCTCCTGGCCGTCGTGGCTAGCAGGTGGGACAGTGGCCTTCTGAAGCACTGGTCCGCCATGCACGTTAGCCGCATTAATAAATTTAATTTAATATAATTGAATTTAATTTAATTTAATGATGTGTAATTGTATTTTAATTTTAATTCTAATTTTAATTCTAATTTTAATATTTGATATGTTAAATTGTATAATTGTAATTGTAATTGTATATGGATTCCGAATTGTCCGAAATAAATGAATTTTATTTTATTTATTTATAACTCCATAATAGATGGATAAAGTCTAAGGAAAAAACGTGCCTCGAAAATCAAGAAAATTTGATTCTCGTTCAGAGGGCGCTACTAGCTTTGGCCTACTGTCGTATAGATGGCGTTGACGGTTTCGTTTGTTATTTAACAATTTTAACGCATATCAGTGAAAGAACATAGGTCAAAATCATAAAAATAATTAATGCAAATAAAAAAAATCATTTATCCATATTTAAATACATTTTATCGTATTTTTATAAATCTTCATTTTTAGTTTTAAAGTGTGTCGACAGATGGCAGTGAATTTACTGGGGTTACAAAATTTACTATGACAGTACCGCTCTAGTATAAGTTACTCTATGCTAATATTGATACCCGAGCAAGCGAAAGATTCCAAAAATGGAATCTTAAGCGTTGCGAGGGTTTCAAGGCACGAGAGTTAAACAAATTTTGCCGCCGAGTGACACACAAAATTTTTCACCACACGTCATCATGTCAGCCGATAGACGTCCACCGCTTGACATAGGCCTCCCCCAAGGCTCGCCACTCCGACCGATCCTGTGCCGCTTTCACCAGGTCGTCGCTCCATCTCGTTGGAGGCCTACCGGCAGCTCGTCTTCCACCACAACACCTACGCGAGGAAAATATGTGCCCATAGTTCTTAATTTGCTGACATAAGAGCTATGGGACATATTTTTGAGTAAGATTTATGCACCTATATTTTTACACTTAACCTTACTAGTTTTTACACTAGATTGTACAGTCAGCATCGAATAGAAGAGACGGCCAAACTTACTGTAAAATATCAAACAAAATCGAACCAAATCAAATTTAAATAAACGTTATTAAATATTTATTACAATTCCAATTCCACCAGCAAACATAAGGAAACAACTCATAATTTGCATTCGATTACTTTGCTAACATGTGGATAAAACGCAACTTTCTCATTCGTTTTTGAACACACAAGAGCTGGTATGGTAAAAAAAAATTTTTCCCCTCACTAGCTCGGAAAGCCGTCTTTTATCATTTAAAACAAGCGGGGAAAAACGCATTTTATCCACTAGTGGGGAAAGTAATTTGACCTTGGATGGAGCGTGTTTAAGTAGCTTGACAGATAACAAAACGTAAAACGCTCATAATAATGGTTCGTTCAATATTAATTATCATTAAATAAATGGTTTGAGAATCTAATAAAAAATACCAGATTTAGCTTTATTTAATAATTTTAAGTCATAAACCGTAAAATTCCATAATAAACGTTTGTTTATTAATAATTATGTTAAATATAATTCTGAACGCACAAGTTAAGTCGATGCAATTTCAAAACGCATCATTGACATTTCATACGTCAGAAATGTCAACATTGTCAACAAAAAAATTACTTAAAAACTTCTCACGTAAAAGTACAGAATTTCCAGTTTCTTGTTATAATATCGTAAAAAAATGAGTGATTCCAGTTGATGAAGATGATCTAACGCCTGTGGATGTTGCACTTTCCTCGCTATAGTGAGGGGAAAAGTTTTGTGTTGCACACGGGTGCAAATGTATTTTACTTCTCGTGTGTTAAAACACTCGCTACGCTCAGGATTCTATTTTAGAACCACTCGCTTCGCTCGTGGTTCAACTATAAAATCCTTTCGCTTGCTCGTGTTTCAATTCCACACTCGCGGGTAAAATACAACTTTGCACCCTTGTATAACAAATAACTATTTTTAGGTACCTATTTATTGAAAGACAACTAACCTACATTCCTGTCAGCAGTTGGACTTTGGTTATGTTAGGTATAAACAGAACTGCACCTGGCACAAACATATTCTATTGCCAACAAGTGCGAGTCGGACTCGCGTTCCAAGGGTTCCGTACATTACACAATTTTCAACAATGTATTTTTTTATGTGAAACGTGAGTGAAATGTCTAAAAAACCCGTAGAGGTCGGATAAAAAACTAAGTTATTAAGTCCGACTCACGCTTGACTGTATATTTCTAATAGGTTTTCCTGTCATCTATAGGTAAAGAACTATTTTGTTTATTTTTTTTCAAAACTTTAGACCAAGTAGTTTCGGAGATAGAGAAAATAGACATAAAATTGACATTTTATGTCTATTTTCTTTAATAACTTCCAAACTATCTAACTAACTATACAACTTCTATTTTAAAATTACAAAAAAATATATTTGAGAATCTTAGAATGAGGTGTTTCATTTGATATGTAACACAATATAGTTTGAAAAACTTTATTTTGAATTTTCTCATTAACCCTCCAAAAGTGACCCCCATGTTTAAAATTCATTTGTTTACGTTAAATGTCCATCTTTGGGTTACAAATTTACATATGTGTACCAAATTTCAACTTAATTAGTTCAGTAGTTTTGAAGAAAATGGGCTGTGACAGACGGACAGACAGACAGACAGACGCAAGAGTGATCCTATAAGGGTTCCGTTTTTTTCCTTGTGTGATGGTTTTATTGGCGATGGTAATTTAAAAAACAATCATGGTGTATGTGTGTCATGGATAATTTTTTTCACTATGTGGGTAAAGATAAATTGATAGTTTCGGTATTCTTGTTCATTCATTTCCAAGCATGTCACATTTGTTTATAATATTATTATGACAGTTATAAGATATCGATAATGTAAAAATATCGACGAACTAAATCTCGGAAGGAAGTCACTAGCGTTGCCTAGTTCGTGCTAGAAAAATCTTTATGTCTCTGATCATATTTCACAGAATAACATCGTATACATTATTTCATCCATCACAATAGGTACTCATAATCAGTTTTTCTGCTACTATATCATATGATATGAGCCCCCAGGAAGGCTTTCCATTTTGTATATAAATTCCATTTTGTATATATATTAAATTCTCTGTATTTTTGCAACTATGGTATCTAAAGCTACATAAACTAATTTCGGACATAGATATACCTTATCCTATTGTAAGTATGTACAAAGTTTCAGAGCAATCTAGCTAGTCTATAAAACTCCCGTGAGACTCAAACATATTAGATTATTTTATTCGACTTAATAATACGTGAGTGACCCGGTTTAAAATAATCTAATAAATCTAGCTAGTCGTTTTAAAATGAGAGCGGAACTACGTTTGTATGGAGAACCGAGCTTGCCGGAGACCCTTAAGCTGTCTGTCAATTAAGCTACATGAAATGAAATGCAACACGAACATATTCAGTTTATGAATTTTATGATCAAAGCCTGTCAATTTTACATTCTCATTTTGATATTTCCAATAGGCTATTTTCGGGCATCTAAAGCATTAAACAGTGCAGCAACATTCATTGTTCATATAATAATATAATTTGGCTGTGTATTAACGCCAATAAAATTTTGCGCCAATGAATTTTTATGAGCTCCAAACAAAAGCATCATAATATTATTAAAAAACCGGCAGCAAAATCAAGCCACCCAAAAAAATTATAGGCAACTTGAAATGAAAGGTTTCCAATTTACAACTTAAATAAAGTTATCTCTATGTTTAGGCTGCCCTGGACGTTTGTCTGTAATGTATTGGCAATTGGCATTATTGGCAACAACTACCTATCTATCGAAGCTTTCGATTGCATAATTATATTAAGTAGGTTTCAAAATCGGCCAAGTGTGAGTCGGACTCGCCGACCGAGGGTTCCGTACTTTTTAGTATTTGTTGTTGTAGCGGCAACAGAAATACATCATCTGTGAAAATTTCAACTGTCTAGCTATCACGGTTCATGAGATACAGCCTGGTGACAGACAGACGGACAGATAGACAGACGGACAGCGGAGTCTTAGTAATAAGGGTTCCATTTTTACCCTTTGGGTACGGAACCCTAAAAAGTACTTAATAACTTAAAAAGGTAATTTTAACACATAATTAGAAGTATTCAATCCCCAATTTATTGCCTGCTTTCGGACTTGAAGAACGATATTGGATCGAAATTAAACTTTCGTGAGACATATTTCAAAATATTTTAGATCAGTACGGTTTCACTCATTATTATTTTTAGTCGCTTTTGGCGACATGTTTCGGCTGTAGGTACTTCGTGCACGAAGTACAGCCGCCGCGGACACTCGTGCCTGAGGAAGGATTCCCGACGAATCCGAAACATGTCGCCAAAAGCGACTAAAAATAATAGTGAGTGAAACCATACTGATTTCGATATTGGATCATTATTATATCAGTCTACCTAAACGTAATCATTAAATCTTTTGCAAAATGTACATCTACATATACATGGAACTTGCGACAGTTTGAGATAAGGTTTAATCTCTGAAAAATCGGAGGCGCCCTCGGAATATATTTTGCTAAAACGACGAACTTTGTAGCTAATGGTGTCCGTCCTGACGACCCTGACGTGTTTAGATTTTTCTTACTTAGGCGTTATTTTTCTTATCTGATTTGACGAATAATTTCCTCATTATATATTATTAGTTTAATTCCTGTATTTTTACATGTCATTTATATAGTCACCGGCATAATTTTATTTTTATTTTATTTTATTTATTTGGGGCATCAACAGCAATACAAAAATTAATACAAATCATAGTGAGCAGAAAACATTGCCAATAACAGATGTCCACAAAAGTACAATTAACATGCAATAACTAAGTGGAAACACAAAAAAAAAGAAGGGAGTAAAAAAGCATTCTATACAAACTAGATATGGCTTGCATAACAATAATAATCAGAATATGGACAGGATTAAAAACCCCAACCCCAATTTAACCATGAGAGCAAGTCGTTAATCTTTCGTGCAACGAACTTTTCTGCAGGGTAATACAATTGTTCGCCACACCTACACGAAGAACAAAACAAACGTATTCTGTTCCGTTAATAAGACTAAAGAATTTTTTAAAGGATAAATCACATTAATCCGTAAGTTAACAACTCCGACCTTTTGGTAGTGAAAGTTCAAATGTTGAAAGGTAAGTGACGGAATACGTCTCCATGACAACAGGAACAAATTTATTGTTCGGATACCATGATAACTATATGTGCTATAACAATAAGGGCATATACATAGTTATAAGATGACTCTATTGACAAGATATTATTTGTTGTGCAAATATTTTCATTGCAGGAGTACAAAGAAAATTATAAACGCATATGTAAATGAAGCGCAATAGCCCGTGACCCGAATCCGGGACCCCCAGATTACCATTTCAGCGCGTTAAGCAATTTGCCAACATTTACGCTGACGTCATCGCTCGAATTTATCCTTTTGCGACTCTTTTCTTATAGCGTACGTATCTTATAATCGTACTTCTTACTTGAAGGGCTTTTTGTAGAATCAATCATTCAGTTTTAATGATTTATTCAAATGAGAAAAATATTTTATAGAAATAAGATTTAATGAAAAACAGACACTGACCCAGATAAGACTTCAGTATAGGCACATAGGCAATTATATAGGCATATAATTTATACTCAAGACATTTATCATTCATTTAACTTAAGGTTTGTCTGAGAAATTCTATTCTAGCCCAATCCTGTTCAAATGTCACACCCCTACTATTTTAATGGCCATCCCAAACAAAGTGTCAAACGGAACATTATACCAATATGGCACTTGGTCCAATTTACTCGCCCCTTCGGTACCCGAGGCACGTTCTACCCTGTCCTTTGAACGCATTTTGGCGGTAAAACGACAGGGGAATATCAAATAGTGGTAATAAGTTGATGTTGTCCTAGATTTTGTATAATTTTTTTGACGTTAATGTCATAAATCATAACAATTTTGTAGCAACGTCGCTAACTATTTTGATATAAATACTAGCCAAATTAATCCTATCATCAAGATAAACCCCCGTATGGATTCTAATTAGACCAAATTATTAATAGGTACACTATTGTACCTGTACCTGTATCACAACTATTACGGTTCCGTATTTGAATCCCTATAATGAAAAGAGGGAAATCATAATATTTTCATTGTGAATTTGAAATAAAACCTGCCTCTGGATTGCAAAGCTCAGTTTTTTTAATCTACCTAGAAATGAGCCTGAAAACAAATTCAGAGTAGTACTTAGGCCCTTTTTTAAACCGTATACATCAATTACATTAATATGGATTGTTAGTTACTTACGTACATGATACAAGACATTTATTGACGTATTTTCATACTAGGTATTTTGTTCTTAGATTACTCTTCCTCGTATATCATGTCATAAAATAAAGAGAAACATTTCCGAGTCGTTAAAAAACCAATAATATATTATCGGGATTCGAACGTGAACCACCAGATTCATTAGCTAGCACGGTCACTACACTAGCCTAATACGGTCGTCACGTCATAATTTATGTTGTGTCTGGCAAATAGCCAGAGTTATGGCCGATACTCTATCAGTATAACATTGTTAGAGCCCGTGAATTGACAGATACACACTATCCCAAAACGAGCAAGCTCACATACTTGGCCTAGATTTAGAATTTAGTCCATTATGTGTTTGGTACATTATGCGTGTTTGCTAAAATTAAGTACATGCATGTATGGCTTTGTTAATTACAAATAACAACCTTCTTTAAGACACTGGCCTACACGTCTGAGAAGCCATTTATAGGTAGAGATCTAGAGAGTCACCGATCTGCACAGGGACAGCGCAGCGTGGGAAAGTTTTATTATAATAGATAGTATTGTATAGCAACGTAATTTTGAATACTTTGACTGTTCCTAACACTCCAAATATGTCATTCACGGAATAAACACACTTTTACCTAATTTAAGTGGTTTTCCTCCAACATGGTAGCAGAGCGTGGTTAAAGTCGCTTAAAGTGTAGTAAGCGTAGCAACGTAATTTTGAATACTTTGACTGTTCCTAACACTCCAAACATGTCATTCACGGAATAAACACACTTTTACCTAATTCAAGTGGTTTTCCTCCAACATGGTAGCAGAGCGTGGTTAAAGTCGCTTAAAGTGTAGTAAGCGTAGCAACGTAATTTTGAATACTTTGACTGTTCCTAACACTCCAAATATGTCATTCACGGAATAATAAATAATAAATAAATAAAAATGTTATTTATTTAGGTATCAACCCATTACATTAAGAATAATAATAATAATAATAATAAATATTCTTTATTGCACCACAAAGAAACAAATTTTTTAAAACAGATTATTATTATTAATCTAATTTATACATTCTAATCTACATTAAATTTTACTATTCTAAACTAAACTAAACTAATTATTACCTAATCTAACACTAATTAAATATTTGCAGCGGAGGCCTTGCTCATACAGTAGCAGGTTGCGTACACTACGCTAACAATGCTGTTCATCGATTCGCTCACTCTCCCGACAAACGACCAGTGCCTTTCACGCATTATAGCGTAAAAGTCGTCTACTCTGTTCACGGCGAACATGCCAGATGCACTACACCGCCACGGTAGCCGTAACATTGCACGAAACGCGTTGTTGAATAAACACACTTTTACCTAATTCAAGTGGTTTTCCTCCAACAGAGTGGACATCACTTTTTTTTTTTTTTTTACGTTGGGTATTTTTTTTAACAATGGAAACTTACTGCCCTTACTGGCATACTGACTGGGCTACTAGCGTACTGGGCATACAGAAAGCCCATTGAAAGACGATTTCAGCAGGTAGATACACTAGGTACAGTAAATGAACTTATCTTTTAAAAACTTTAACTTAATTCACTTCGACATACTAGCTGTATAAAAACTGGATAAGCACTTGAATCCAAGAACAGACAAAAAATTTTGAAAATAATGCACTTTATACATAATTTGTCAGTTACCATTAAAACGCTTGTTACAACAACGCTTGTTAAAATCAACCTCAAAGAAAGAAAGAGAATAAAATAAAATATAAAGTGTAACATATGACACACATATACTAACATCTTCATCACAGATCTTTTTTAGACATAAGTTAGCTGACACAATCCTGCGGGAACTGAAAGATGTAAACACTAAGGGTATGCGCGCACGAGCAACTTAGTCGCCAGGCGATGTATTTGCCTCTTTTCGACAAATAAATCGCCTTGCGACTAAGCTGCTGTGTCCGCAACTATTTTATCTTTCACATCAAGCCTATGGGTAAGTATGAAAGTGCGCGCATGTAGCGACGCGACAAGCGGGAGACTTTCTGAGGGCCTACCGCGAACCACGTTAGACGTGTTGCTTCCCTCTCACACTTACATACGAATTTACAAGTGCGACAGAGAGGCAACACGTCGAACGTGGTTCGCGGTAGGCCCTCTGGCCGACCGGCAACTTTTTTGTCGCCGTGCGCGCACTTGCATTGAAACCAATAGGGAAGGAGACAGTTGCGTCGACTTGTCTCCGAACCCGCTGGTGCCCGCGGACAAAAAAGTCTTCCGGGAGTCGCGTCGCTACGTGTGCGCACTTCCATACTAACCCATAGACTCGATGTGAGAGACAAAATAATCGCGGAGACAAAAGTTGCTCTTGCGTGCATACCTTAATAGGCAATAAACGATTTCTGATTCTGATCAACCTCAATTAATCAAATTTGCACGTACACCTACCTACTGACGTACGTACCTATACCTACTTGAGGTCAACTCGGCGAAGACCGTCTGACGGCGAAGGCCGTCTAGCAAGAATTACAGTAAATTCTGCACAGCTACGAGGATGGCAACACAATTTACGTAATGATAAAACGGTTCTAGTTCATACTAATTTACACAGATGGCGCTACCTCTAGCATGAAGAGAAAAACCGGCCTTTCAAGTTTAGTCAGGTTCGCAACTCGTATTGGGAGTACAACACGTTGTCGGAAAAAAATCTTTTGAGTGATTAAACTGAAGTGTTTTTAAGATCGATGCAGGTAAGTCTATTCTTTATTAATGTATTTATATGAATATTATATTACAATAACGTTAAACTCGGTATTTCACGAAGATATTTCTGGTGGAAATAAACACCTCAAAATGTAGTAGTGGCGAAGTCCGTCAAAAGTTTGGAGGCTAATATCGTCATAATTATGCCGGTCTTCACCGTTTTCAGAAGTTGCCAACTTTTTCTGTACCTTATACCTTCCACCACTCTTCTCTTTCCGAACAAACTATATAATATTTGTTACTTTTTGTGGTATTCTTGGCCTCAATTTTTTATAAAATACTTAAATTAATACTCGTATAATACTTTACTTAAGAATATATTGATCTCAATGTTTGATCTCATTGTTTTATTAATACTTACCTGCGTGTTTTTTACCCCTGCATGGCGATGTATGCCAGTCGCAGTCTTACCCGACAAACGAAACTTTGCATGAAATTAGCCATAATAAACCCTATTCTAGAGATATTAGAGTCTACATTCAGTTGTTATTGTAGTTCGCACTCGTACAAAAATCTATAATTACGTAGGTTGCCTATGTGTAGGCAAATTTGCCATTAGGCGATCTTAGCCGACATTGGCGCTGAGTTCGTCCATTGCGACGTGTTTGTAGAAACGAGTGTTTATTTCAATATCCGATGCCTTATATGAGAATTTGGCAAGTTTAATTAGAAACCAACGAAATATTTTATCAACTAGTTTCCGAAAATTTTACTTTCAGGTAACAGGATAGCTAACATTTGTCAAGTATTTTATTTTTAAATAAAGTATGCCGATCTTCGCCGAGTTGACCTTATACATATATTTATTTTATATTTACCTTTAACGCTATAGTAAAATTAACCTTTTTTAATAGAGGTGTTTATAGCAGAAAATTCCATGACCTTGGCGTGCGACTTTAGGGCCACCCCACACTAGCGTCCTTTGAGCGTCGGCGTCTAGTGAGCGCTATGGAAAATGGCGTCGCTGCGCAGTTGCGCCAACGTTGCGTCGAGCAGCAGCCATAGAGTTGACTCGACGCCCACGCTCGAGAGACGCTAGTGTGGGGTGGCCCTTAGACATCGTCAGGTAGATCGCATCAGCTCGTTTGGCAATTCAGAAAAACGTATGACGCTAAGGGACTTTGCGTAGAATTACACAGAGTGGTTTAAACTTCTTTCTAGTTTTTGTTTAATTATCAACATATGTACAGGCGCTGTTTACAGGTACCTCGTTGATTTTCATTTGAAAAACATCATAAGTAATGGACAACTATATCGATTACTTGCAAACAAACATCTAGGTGAGTACCTAACACACGTCTGTTGTTTTTTCTTCTGTTGCTTCTTTCTCCTTTGATTTTTTTGCTTCGCTCTATTGTAATGTAGTTATTATAATAATGGAATGTAATACATACGTATGTAAATCAAAGTGTACGATCTACTTCAAAGTAAAAAGTTAACTTTCAAAGATCCTATAAAGCGGTTACTAAAGTTAGACCAAGGTAAGTCTGCAACGATTTAATAGCAGCACACGCAGTGCTAGTGTTATTTATACGTCATAATTTAATAGAAGTTTGACGTTTAAAATAACACTTGCACTAGCTGCGTGTGCTATCAAAATCGTTGCAGACTTATCTTGGTCTAACTACCTACTTATTTAGTGCTCATTCTTAATCGACTACTAACAGTTTTACGTATTGATTTCAGGAGGCATATTCTGACCAGACACGTGACTTTCGACACTTACAGATGACAGATCATATCCACAACAAATCCAGATCACAACCGGGATCATATCTATTCTTTGATAGGCTACAAGTTAAATGCTGTCATTTAGTTATCAGTCGCGTGTGCATTTCGCTCGTATTTGTGCGTACATGTATTGGCGTACACATACGGGCGAATGAGAACAAAATTTATATATATATATTTTTTTATTATAAAATATATATAATTATAGATATAAATTTATAAATATAATATTTAATGTCAAAATGTAGGTAAGCTTGAATTGGCCTCGTGTTATTATAATTAGAATAAACCCCCAGTTTTATTTTAATCAGACATACCTAGGTATGTGCTACTGATACCGCCGTAGCCTCTAGGGCTAATATGGTCGCCTTTTTATCATTTGTCACCATGCCTGTAACTAGCCAGATGTAAGGCAATGTTCCAACAGCTTAGCATATTCCTCTGACATGTTCTGCTCACATAACCTCTTCTAACAAGTTTAGTATGAAAGTGCGAAAGTGACGCATGATATGACAGGTAATAAAAATAGGACCATGATATCCGTGCTGTATTCTTAGTACCATTTCATCACTACGTAGCGCAATAATTCGTCCTTAAACGACTGTCGCACATAGTGTCGTCCAGCCTGGCGCAACTAGGAACAATAGTTATTTGTACAACAAGAGAGCAAAGGTTGATATTTCTTCGAGTGCTTATTTTGAGTCCCATGCAAGCGAAAGATTATTATAATCTAACGTACGCATAATTGATGCCATTGGCCAGTAAGGAGGTCCCGTCTCTTAAAACGTAGTGGTTATATTCTCTTTGGTGTCGTCGTGGGCCAAGTTTGGGCCAAGTCCCCAAGGCCCAAGATTCAAGAGTTTGAGCGAGTTGTTTTTCTTTGAAATGCAGTTCGCCCTATAAAAAAATACCCTTTACAAAGCTCTACCTACATTTTAAGGTTGTTAAGAAATAAAACGATGACAGAAAAAAATCAAAATCAACGGTATAAATGACCATACAACTTTATAGGTACATTATTCTCATCTCATATCATAAACATACTTTATACATTCGTATTACCAGCTCAATATAAATAAATAGTCCATACGCGCCCCGGGGAGCGTAAAAGTCGTTCACACGTTGAATAATGCGCGGTGGTTACGCCGCTCTATAGCGAACACAGATAAAATATACAGAGGATTCACTTGTTTAATAGGTTACAGTTTCCTATAGTACGAGTAGAATGGCTTTACATCAATCACGAAATGAAATCTATAAAAACACACGAGAGCACATTCTGACAGCTATCGGCTTTTTTGTTTTGGCATATATTAGTACATTTTACAACTAGTGTAAAAAGACATTTCACACGTGTTGTAAACGACGTTTTTTAATACAATTGCGAAAAAATAATAAATTAATATATCATTAGTAGAATCATACCACCAAACCTAAGCTATACAGCTAAGATACGCGAGCTGCCGCAGCCCGCGATACCTTCATACAGGTGACTGTCCATTTGTAACTGCCGCTGCACTGCAGTTGCGACGTTACGCGGTGCCGCACTACTGTAGCAGCACGACTGCGGCTGTTGCGGCGTGCAGTCGCGACAGCGTTCTTTGATGGCTTGTCAATGTCAAGTCATATAATGTCAGACGTACAAATAAAATACTAATTTACTTTTGTATTTTTTACGTGAAGAAGCGAGTGACGATAATGCTACATGCTACATGAAAAAGAAGACCAGTTTGCCTTTCTACAATAGTCAAGAGTCCGACGAAGGCAGCTACGCAATATTAATAAAAAATCTGATATTTAATGGTGATCCTTTATTCAGATAATATTGCCGATTAAATGAAAAGCAATTCAACATTGAATGAGACTTAATAATTGACGAAATACAATCAAATTACTCAAATATAATTAATGCAGAGGAAAATTTATTCTTAACATTAAGGTAAGTTCACAATGTGAAATTTTCTTCCCCATCCTCTTGCCTAAATGCGTGACCACCAGGTGACCACCGCACACAACAATCCGATGCGATGAATAAAATTATTTGTAAGAGCTATAAGTAATTGCGCAATTTACACTTCATATTGTCAAGTTTCCTATTTGAAACTGAAACACAAATTAAAATCCCTCTTGTGTTGCAGGTGTCCATGGGCGGCACGGCACTCTTTATGATATGACCGTGCATCCATATAAAACTTGACGGGCGAGACAAGAAATCCTTTATGAAGAAAGCTATTGCCCTCATCTTGGACGATAGAAAGAACTTCAAATAAATTAATTTGAATAATAAATGGTTTCCTCGTGTTGGTGTGAAGAAAAATTGCGTGTTGCATTGTAACAAAGTTTGTTTAACCCTCATGCCTTAAGACCCCCGCAACTGTCAATATTCTAAATTTTAAACCATTCGCTTCTCTCGTGGTTCAATTTTGTATCCTTTCGTATGTTTGGATATCAATATATTACCAGGAGGTATTAAACGACATCTTTGCTCCTTGTAATAAAAATTAATGATTGCTTCGTTTATTTAGCTCAGGAATGGCTTTGCAAATTTTGCAATGACAAAATTAGAAAGTGTCGCCATAAACGACATTATATAATATGATATTACGACTAGAGTTGCCAGGAATATTCGGCAACTATTCGGCCTATTCGGCCACTTTGCCGATTATTCGGTATTCTATTTGCCTCTCTATCGCTCGTGCCCTGTCGAGCTTATAGCTATCCTCGCAAAACTACGAAAAAATAAAAAAACTGTTTATTTAATGAATTTATCATGAAATGATAAAAAAAATCACGTAGGAAAATATAGCTTGGCCAGGATTAGGGAATATTACGCGAAACTGCGTAGGGGGCGCCAGGGCGCCACTAACACAATCTGAGGGTCTATCGCAAACCAAAATGAAAATCGAAATTTCGTTATCTAACATCTCTGTCACTCTTGCATATTCGAGCGATAAAGAGGCAGATAGCGAAATTTCGGATTCGCGTTTTCCGGTAGGTCCTCTGTAAATAAACCACCTTGATGCATCAATGTCATATTTTGTTATCTCTGAAAACTTGTCAAAAACCTATTAAAGGTACAGTATGTATACGTTGCTCTATGGTTTACTAAAAAGGCTAGTCCTGCACTCTGGTGGCAGAACATTGCAGTAATATCCCCTTTTGTCTTAGGCTAGTATACTAGTACCTAAAGGAAATGGATGAGTAGATTTTTGTTTGTTCTTATTTACTGACAAATTAGGACACTATTTCCCCTCTGCCGAGGTACAAGATCAATTGTGCATGCATACAACTAGCGCGGTGCGTGTTGTACACAATTATTGTGTACAACACACACGTTTCCTAACCGGCTCGGTGATATGTCTCAATATAGATTAGCAAAAAAGTTTACAGTAGGGACAGTCGCCATCAGATATATCGGAGCGACCGAGGTGCTAAAAATATCTGAACACTCTAGCGCCTTGACAATAAAGGCGTGTTCAGATATTTGTGAGCTCCTGGGCCGACCCGATATATCTGCGATATATGGCGACTGTACCATCGGGGTTGTATATCCTTGGGTGTAATAAGCTCCTTATTAGAACGTAGTGGTTATATCCTCTTTGCTTAGAACTACTCATATCTGTGACCCAAAGACATTTCAGTGCAGGTGACAGATTTGACGTGCGGTCTGCAGCCGCAGTTGCAATAATACACTAAATATGCAAAAATGGCCATGCTACGTGCAGTCGGCCTTGTCATTAATTTTACTATGGAAATTGACAATAACACCGACGTGTCGGAGCAGTAGTGCAGCTGCGGTTGGGAAAACGTTAAAATCACCATATTACGTGCAGTCGATATCGTCATTCATTTTACTATGGAAATTGACAATAACACCGACGCGTTCAGGCCGCTGCAGTAGTGTCGGAGCAGTAACGCAGCTGCGGTTGGAAATGGACAGTCACCTTACTCGTGCGCGCCCCGGCCGCGGCCGCCGCGGGCCCGGCGCGGGTTGGTCAACGACACCTCCTCATAACTCATGAGGCCCTGGTACCAGCCTGCTCCGCGCTAAATTCAATTTCAAGTACCACTTTTTGAGCAACTGTATTAAAAAATAGAGTTACAGATCCGATCCTATACTACGCAGAAATAACAAATAAATAACAGACAGATGAATAAGAAAGCAAATATCAATTAATTTAAGTACTACCGCACCCATTAGTCCCATTTTTTACAGGACGACACGAGTGCGAGTGGTCGTATTTTTTCATGGGTTGTTAATTTAGAGTTGTGTCAATGCGCATCCCGGTAACATTCCCCATTTTGTATGGGGAAATTTCTCGCTCGGTAACATTTTCCATACAAAATGGGTAATGTTACCGGGAACGGCACAACTAGTTGTTATGAGACGAGTTCTATCTCGCTCACATACCGTAGTAGCGTACGAATCCGCATCAGTGTGATAAAATGGGAACCACATAAAAAAAGTCAAGGTCAAATATTTACGCTCGCCAAGATTTGAAAGCAATTGGAATTGAACGTCTGATCTGACGGATAGGTTAACCTGTACCCAGGTATATGTATTCTGTGCAAAGCTCCCCCGGTTGCTTGTTTAACACACTTTTACTGCCGTATGCTTAAACCACACTTACCGTCGACGACGATGTTTAAACTACAGTTATAAAACTTTACTTGTGGTTTTGCATGTAAGTAGGATAGGAGCTCAATTGTATTAGGTGTTTATACTGAATTTTGTTGCTGCTTTTGGCTTTTACTTATACAAGGACAGGTGTAACAAAAACAGTGGGATCCGTTTATCCGAATATGCAACCCGTGAGCTCTTGATCGAGGCACCGGGATGCACGCATGGAAACCCATAAACTCATTATAGCCATTTCTCTGTCATAATTTAAAATTGCACATCTTTTAATAAACACGAAAAATAGTAAAATCTCATTAAGAAAGGTACCTGAACCCCCTACCTAGTGTAAATTTCATTTGATAGCGTGACGTTCGTTCGCGTTTGCGTTATAGGCCAGGAAATGAATGCCCAAAAAAAGTTATAGAGGGAAATACTTGGAACACAATTTTTGACTTCGTAGCTTTGTTTGGACTAGTTAGGTGAACATATCAAAAGTCCCCGGCTGTAACTCTGGTGCTGGGGGGGAGGGGGGGTTTGAAGGTTCCATTTTTCGGTTTTTCGATTATATCTCGAAAACTATGCGTCTGAGCGAATTGGCCACTTATACAAAATGAAAAGAGATTTAATTTGTTACAAGTTTTATTAGGTCAAGTTTTTGATATCTTGTATAGTTTTTTAGATATCCGCTCTTGAAGGTTTATTTAGGGCTCTCATTTTTATCTTGATTATCTACATCAGTGAAGCTGCTAGGCCGGGTTTGGTATCGTTTTCGTATAAATCGGGGGTGCTGAATTCATTTATGGTATCAACATTGACACCATTCCTAAGTAAACACACAATTTTTAAAAAATATTTTTTTAAACTCCTCTACGCTTAAAACGCTGAACCGATTTCGTTGAAATTTGGTATAGAGATGGTTCAAGTCCCGGGACAGTACATAGGATAGTTATTATAACCAAAATCATCTTTTAAGGGTGTGAAAAGTGGGGTGGAAATTTGTAAGGGGAATCAATAACCGCTGAACCTATTTAAATATTCTTTGGGATGGTCTACATGTTTGATTTAGTTGAAAATTACCAAACATACCAAACACCAAACCAAACATGACTTCAAATCTAAATTTAAACAGTAAGTATTAACCTCAGGAATTCAACTTCGGCAAAGAAGCTGAATTCCCCTCACACCAAATTTCACACCTTCAAAGTATGATTTTTGAGATAAAAACTATATTATATCCTGTCTCGGGACTTAGAACATCTATTTACCAAGTTTCAACGAAATCGGTTCAGCGCTTTAAGCGTGAAGAGGAGTAAAAAAAAAGCTATTTGTTTAAAATTTATATGTTTTTACTTCGGAAAGTTGTCAATGTTGATACCAGCATAAATGAATTCAGCACCCCCGATTTATACGAAAACGATACCAAACCCGGCCTAGCAGCTTCACTGAACGCATAGTTTCCGAGATATAATAAAACAACCGGCCAAGTGCGAGTCGGACTCGCGCACTAAGGGTTCCGTACCATTAAGGAAAAAACCGGCAAAAAAATCACTTTTGTTGTATGGGAGCCCCATTTAAATATTTATATTATTCTGTTTTTAGTATTTGTTATTATAGCGGCAACAGAAATACATCTGTGAAAATTTCAACTGTCTAGCTATCACGGTTTATGAGATACAGCCTGGTGACAGACAGACGGACAGTGGAGTCTTAGTAATAGGGTCCCGTTTTTTCCCTTTGGGTACGGAACCCTAATAAAAGGAAAAAATAAAAAAATAGAATCGACAAAAAAACTATTTCATCAACGATCCTCACCAAATTTCACAAGAATTGAGCACTGTAGAGGAGAACATCCGGACATACGAAATAATTTTTGCCCAAGTGGAAACGGCGACCTTCGCTAACGCTCGGTTAATAAAAGCCTACCATAAGGCCCCAAACGCACGTTAGCGCTTTTTCAACGCGCGTTAAAAAAGCGCTTGAATCAGTCCGCACGCTAAATTCGATTTAACGACCAAGGCTATAAATCCGAAAATCCAACAACGCTTGATAAAAAGCGCCACCGCCATCGTGTGAATAAAACGAAATATATAGTATTGTATCCATTACGGCAAGTCAAGTCAAGTGGCATGACACATCATTCAAACGCTTTTTTAACGCGCGTTGAATAAGCGATCGTGCGTATTAGGCCTTAATATATAATTTATTTGTGACGCATACCGTTTCGACGTGGCACTAAGCAGTATATAGGAGTAATAAATAACATATACTAATCTATGGCACTAAGGACAGTAAGGACTATTTAGCAACGCAACAATCAAAAAGTTTATCTTTTTACCCGACTGCCAAAGGAGGAGGGTAATGTTTTTCTGCTAATTGGAATATCCATACGACCATTCTTTTCGGACTTGGTCTTATTACGTTGTTATCTGTATCTTAAGCGCCCTACATACTCGTGCCAGTGCGCGAATAACGGCGCGAAGCCGCGAACGCGAGATTGGCGACGATTTCGCAGATTTATTAAATATATTAATAACGGGTCACACATGTTTTAAGTCGAAAACGCTCTACATGTTTCACTCCGTACCGAGGAGCGTCATCAGGAGCTTGTGTTGACGGTGACGGACCGGCGCAGACTGCGGGCCAGTGTTGCCAACTCGGAATTTGAAAAAATGCCAGACTTGTGTCTAAATTATGCCAGAAATATGCTAAATAATTTTGAAATGTGCTAAAAAAGATGCTAAAATATTACAGGTAACTAAAAACCGGCCATTATGACATAGACATGACATTGACATTGACTATACCATAGATAACACAAAAAGATTAGTGAGTGTAGATGAGACAATTTTTTCGCACAATCTGATTGACAATTTAATTGGTAACGCGTATGAAAAAAAGGTCGCGGTGCGGTGCGGTAGTCTGTTACGGCTTATTATAATTCCTCGTATGTATAAAATATCCTTTGACGGTTGTGCCATGGATTGTCTATTACTGCCAAGTAGGTTTCAAAATTGGCTTAGGGACATAATCACTTGATTCACTAAATTATGCTAAAAAAGATGCCAGATGCTAAATGGAAATTTTCGATGCCAGAGAGTGTGAAATTATGCCATATCTGGCACCAATTATGCCAAGTTGGCAACACTGCTGCGGGCCGCAGCCCTCCGCGCCCGATGACTCGGCGCGGGCGCTGGTGGCGGCAGGGGGGGCGAGAAACTACCCTCGTTTACTGCATTATTGTCAAATGATGGGTTGCACACAACACACTACGTTATTCGCTAATGGTTCGAAATGGTTGGAAATTGGTCGTCATCCGAATTTTAACCGTGATTGTGGTTGGTCAGTGCCTCCGAGCTGGAAAACTGTTTTGGGTACTACGTCGGTGGACAGTGTGGACGACCCATTAGCGAATGACGTAGTGAGTGTTGTGTGCAACCCATCATTTGACAATAATACTGTAAACGAGGGTAGTTTCTCGCCCCCCCCCCCCCCCTGCCGCCACCGGCGCCCGCGCCGAGTCATCGGGCGCGGAGGGCTGCGGCCCGCAGTCTGCGCCGGTCCGTCACCGTCGACGCAAGTTCCTGATGACGCTCCTCGGTACGGAGTGAAACATGTCGAGCGTTTTCGACTTAAAACGCTCCTCGGTACGGAGTGAAACATGTCGAGCGTTTTCGACTTAAAACACGTCAGTGACCCGTTATTGATATATTTAATATGTCTGTGTCTCACGGAAGTTTTGTTATTAAAATTTCGCAGATTGTTTCCCGTTTTTGTCGGTTTTTCAAATTAAGTCCCGTTTTACATATTTAATAATATAATTATATTATTTTAAGCAGCTATATTTTACGTATGATGCCGTAAGATCCCTCTACACTCGTGCGCGAATCGCGGTGCGAAGCCGCGAACCTGAGTGTGAAGTCTAGTTCGCACATAGTCTGGAGGGAGCTATAGAGTTCGACTAAGCTAAAGGCCCCTAGTCACCTTGCAACGAATAACACGCGATTGTATATACATTGCCGGTAAAGTAAGTTCAACGAATTCAATGAGCGCTAACGCGTATGAATTCGCCGCTAGGAGCGCTAGTGTAGATGGTGGTCTTTTCCATAATTCGAAATGTCAAATGTCACTTGTCACTTCAATGACTGACAGCTGTTCTTTAGTCATTTGGACCACTATCAACAGAGGCGCCAACTGGTGAGCAAAAAACGATAGCCCTCATTATTATTGCTCGATTAAAAGCCGTAGCCCGTAACAGACTACCGCATCGCACCGCGACCGTGATGCGGTCAAAATATCTTTCTCTTTTACATTAATTATATCTCTTTCTCGCTGTAACTTATAGCTGCGTCCTTAATGCACGTACGGCGACCACCTTACACACTATTGATACGAGTGCCGCACCGTACCAAGGTCGCGGTGCGGTGTCGTAATCTGTTACGGCTTTGAAAACAGCAATGTCTGTTACAAATCGCCTGCGATTTGTTGGAAGGTCTGTAGAGGCCTTAAATCTGCACCGACTTTGACGGAATAAAGTGTAACAATGTCATTTTAAAAGTAATATTTTCATATTTTAAGTACCGTGCGCCGAAAAGGTACATCATAGCCGCTGCATGAAAAACACCCTATCACCTGTACTAATGTATTTACACCTGTGATGACTAAATAAAAAATGATTGACCATTAACCAGAAAATGCTTATGCACTTGGTTCGACTCTAGTTCTTACTGGATTGTTTTTACCTCTGTTCGTTAGAGATTTATTTCGGACCCAAGTTCCATTACTAAAAAAATTTCATATGACATGGAAGTTTGACATTGACAGTGACAGTGGCAGTACTATAAACTACATAAATTATAAAAAAAATTGGATATTTTTTTATTTCGGAAACCATGGAAGAGTATGAGAATATATACAAACACTTATGTCGTGTGTGTTTAAAACAAAATAATGAACAAAACATGGTTTCTTTATTAGATTTTACCAGCGTTGACGGCTTAAGTTGCTTTGGCAAAGCCATTCTAGCCTTCGCGAGTGTTGACATCCAATCGAACAATGTTTTTCCTACTTTCATGTGCAATGACTGTTTATATGGCCTAAAACAAGCTATTTCTTTTAAAGTAAAGTTCGAAACAAGTGACAAACAGCTTAAAAAGTTGGCAAATCAGTGTTTTTCTGAGACTGAGATCAAAACAAAAGTCGTCGAATATGCAATGTTTAAAAGTTATTTCACCAACGAAGATCTGCAAGGGTGTTCAAGTTCGT
This sequence comes from Cydia strobilella, assembly GCF_947568885.1. Taxonomy (NCBI): domain Eukaryota; kingdom Metazoa; phylum Arthropoda; class Insecta; order Lepidoptera; family Tortricidae; genus Cydia; species Cydia strobilella. The sequence continues at coordinate 17,789,997 of NC_086042.1, read as the reverse complement.
ACATGGAACGTGAAGTAAAACCCAAGGCGTTCATGCAAAACATCGCTGGAATTGATAATCTGGATGTAGAAATACCTGTGTCTGAAGACAGCTTCAGTGATAATTTTCCAGATAATTCCGATGAATACATTCCTAATCCATCTAAAAAACCTACCCAATCACAAGAAGAGGCAGATGCGATTCTGGATCGCATTGAAAAACTGATAGGCTCATGTGCAGATATATCATCAATAGAATTTAAGAAATGTTTTAAAAAGCAAACCTTCAAGCGGCATAAAAAACTTGCACGAAGACAACAAATGGAACTTCAAAGCATAGAGTCATTTAACTGTAATGTTTGCCATAGAGTCTTGGCTAACAAACATTCATATGATAATCACATGCAGAGACACAATGGGTGTAGATTTGTCTGTGAACATTGTGGAAAGGGGTTTCCAGTGCTTACTGAACTACAAGTACATCAAGTGGCTGTCCATGGGACTGGACCATACCTACAGTGCCGCCAGTGCCCGTACAAAGCTCCACGAAAGTTTAGTCTAACTGAGCATGAAAGGATACACACCGGTGAACGGCCATACACATGTGAAAAGTGTGGTTTAACATTCCGAAGAAGATTTGTCTGGAAGAAGCATCACATCTACCATAATGAGAAAACTATTCAATGCAGTTTATGTCCCCGTAAATTCTATCTGCGGAGTGAGATGCTAGCGCATTGTAATAATGTTCACGAGAGGATGTATGTGTACTTGTGTAATAAATGTGGAGCCACCTATGCAAAGGCTGCTACGGTCAGGCGGCATTTAACAGAAAGACACGGAGTGCCAAGAGAAGTGCAAGGCAAGGTAATTAGGATTAATAAAGGGAAAGGTGATTTTCCAGAATAAATTACATAGTACCAGAGTAAATTAATAGTACCTATTTTAAACAGTCTAAAACTTCTTTATTTTTTCAATATATTTTGTGACTCCTTGCCACCGACAAGATGAAAGTATTTGCTCAATCTTATTTTTTAAAGTACCCTATTCTTTTGTTTTTGTTTAGAATAATTTATGCACTTGACACTACTACTTATAAGTTGCGAATTAATTTATAATTTATAATACAGTTACTTAATGTGGACAAGATGATCTACATTGTTAAGGCTGTGAACATCATGGATCATGGATGATGGTCATGGATCTAGTATTAAGTATGGATTGGGCATGAGTGGTGGGGGGAACTGCCAGAACGGGATAGTCTTATGTATCTTTCAGTAGGAGTAGCAGAAAAAGCTCTATTAGTTTTATTTTTTGTTCTTGTCAGTCTCACTTTTTTTTATTCCCCCCCCCCGTTTAAATTTAGTATGGTTTATGGTGGGCAACAAATAAGCCGACCAAATTACGTAGGTTGTTTTTTGGCATTTTGTCAGGAATGTTTTCACATTTTTATCATAAACAGACATTTAAAATGAACAAATGTAATATAAACCAGATGAAAAAATATACTTCAAATAAAGCATATACCAATAATACCAAAATGTTAATGTTATATTATTATTTGCATATTAATACCTGACCTTTATTTTTATACAAATAGAAATAAAATCAAATGTCAGAAGAATTTGACTTGTACTATTATTCATCTTAGTAAAATGAGCTCAAAGTAGATGTGGTTTTCCTTTTTGATATCTACTTACTTACCTTCTACTGACATAATATTTTTCATCGCCACGTCTTGTTTGGTCTTATACACTGTGGGCACAGAATAACTAATCCGTGGGCTTGATTAACTAAAACGTGATACACAGACTAAAATGTCATACAAAGTTTTCTGAAATAGATTTTGTATTGGCTGCGACACTGCCACTATGTGACTTGGTTAGACATAGGTATAGGCTAGTGACAGACATTAGTTTTAAAGGATTTTTTTACCTTTACTTTTTCGTTCAATTTTTTTTTTGTCAAGATGTCTGCATCTTCTCAAGTGATTTTTCGCCAAAGACCCTAATCTGTTAATGTTTCTTTTGTGCGTGCGCGTGCCCATTATTGGTGAGCGCGTGACTATTGTGTATCAGCGAATGGCATGCGCTCACCAACAACGGCCACGCGCTCACCAACAATGGGCACGCGCACACACATAAGGAACAAAGGCTTTTGTTTAACAGATTAGGGTCTTTGGCGAAAAAAACATTTGAGAAGGTGCAGAGTTGCAGACTATAAAAATAAATAACGTGTTGTGTGCAGAAAACACATCCATGCAAAATTATTATTTTTTGCCGAAATTGACCCAGTCATATGTATACAACATTCTTTGCTTCTTAGCGCCACTTGCACCATCCCACTAACCCGGGGTTAAGCGTTTAAACCGTTAACTCAATGTCAAAATGTACTGGTGACCATGGTAACTCCAGCTTTAACCGGTTAACCCCGGGTTAGTGGGATGGTGCATGCAAGTGGCGCATGATCTCAGGAATGCGTGGTTAAAATCTATCGGGTTACTCGAACTCAAGGCGTATCAGATGGTGAAGCTCACCATGTGTCGGCCCGGCCTAAAGACATACTTACCTACTCTTCTAGAGCCGATCTTTGAATTCGAGCGCTCGATTTCGTCACTTGAAAATCTGTGAAAAACGGCGATATGCTATTTTTGAAATACGAGCGATAGAAATTGGGAATCTAGTGGTTTTGGGTTTTGACCACTTGTTTTAAATTTTATTAATAGAATTTAAATGCCTAAATAGTAGTGGAGATAGTATTATTGAAGCATGAATACCTTAGACTGGCGCATGTTTAACTTAGTTTATATAGGTAAACAAATTCGTACGCCTAGCGGCAAAACATAGCGTTCGCAATATGCTCTAACTATAAAATGCATTCTGATTCTGATTCTGATTCTGATTCTGATTCTGATTCTGAAATTAAAAATCGGTCCCCAGTCTCGTTTGGCTAGTCAAAGGTCTCATACAGGTACATAATTTGTGAAACAACGTGAAGATGTTAAATATTTACAGGTTCTATATTAAACCCGAAATTTGCAATTTACAAATTTAATTAAACTTTTGTTGTCCCAGAGAGGATGCAATAGTTATTTTCGATACAAGTGCGGAAAAGAGGAAATTCGAAACGAGTGGCGATAAATTAAAACACGACCGCAGGGAGTGTTTTAAATCGACACGAGTTGCGAATTACCTATTCGCACGTGTATCGAACAACGTTTTACAGTACATATGGCCCTTTAAACTTTCGACATATGAATAAAAAGTGCACTTTAAGCACTAGTGCAAGAAAGTAGCACCATATGTACTGTAAAAGCTATTTCCGTTCTTACCTTTTAAACTACCTACTACAATTTTATTGACACGAACGACATTTAATTTAAATCAGGAACCTATTTTCGACCAAACAATACACAACATTAATTATATAGTTTATAGAAAATATCAGAATCGCACTCGTTAATTCGGAATGTTCAGATCGATGAAAAGCAATTTCACGAAGTGTCGACTGTGGCCGAAAATAACCTGTGTCATGTTCAATCTGTCCATCAGTCGATACTATTTTACACACTAGTGGTGCGTTAAAGTACCTCATTTAAGTTCGGTTTTGTAAATGTCAGGGATAGACCATTAGGTATTCTTGATTGGGGGTTTCCGTGATCTTATTAGCTGAATGCATTCATGTGTCTACGTATTTGTGTTTTTAATGATATTGCAGGTGATATGAATGTAGGTAGTACTTATAGCGTGTTTGTCATTAACATTAATAGCACAATCGGATTAGGACTAACCTCGAACTCTCTAGAATAGGCCTAAAATTTGGTATGTATATATGTTAATTAAAGGTTGCTTTTTCATGTCCACACTATTTGACATTTGGGTACCTCGAGGAATCCCAGCCATCTTGGAAAATGTGTACCATCCTGGAGAAATCTGCGTTTTACTCTAAATCTACGTTCTCTATGATAATATGCTATTTGTATATAGTAATACATGTAGTCTAATTTAACTATATATGTGTAGTATATGTATTATATTATGCTTTTATTGTTTTCTTTATTTTGCGCACACGCGTTCCCGAGATAAAGACAGACAGACGGACGGACAACAAAGTGATCTTATAAGGGTTCCGTTTTTTCCTTTTGAGGTACGGAACCCTAAAAAGGAAAGCCAAATTAGCTCCTAATTGCCTATGAATATTTTTGATGCGCCGCCACGGATACATCCGTAGTATCCCTATTATTCTGCCGTGTTCGTTCCGCCACCTTGAAACAGTCCCAACTGAGTTGGGACTTGACGCGGATTTGCTTTCCACCCTTACGTTGTTACTTTGCCGCTGATTCGTACAGATATATCAGAGGGGCCAAAGTGCTCAAAAATATCTGTTCGTGCACTTTAACGCCTTGATAGTTGAGGCTTTGGTGAGATATTTGTGAACACTTTGGCAACTAAACAAAACGTTTTGCTTCCGACTTCCTAATACGAATGGCTAAGTAGTGGAATCACTTTCTAAACACCTATTCCTGGGTCATAACAACTTGGATATTTTCAAATCCACAGTGAATAGACACCATTTAGGTAATCTATTCTCTACCTCATCGACACTTACCTACAGGTGGGATTGTGGTTAAACGCTTAGTAGCATTTTCCAATAATAAAGTGCCTACTTCTCGTGCCCACACGATAATAAGATTTAATTACTTAATGTACAAATTCAGTGCACGCATCAATACAGATAAAAAACCTTAACGACAACGTCCATTCCTCTGTGATCTTTTAGGAGACGTCCCAGGCGAGCATCAAAGTGGCAGTTAACCCTCCGCCTGTCAAACGTTACGACCCGGCGCAGGTGCCCCCAGGGACAGCAGATGCCGGGTTAAGGCTGCCACCAGTTGCTAGCTTCGGATTCAATTTGAACGATTGTTTGTTGACTTAGGGCCACTTGCACCATCCCACTAACCCAGGGCTAAGCGGTTAAACCGTTAACCCAGTGTCAAATTGTACTGGTAACCATTGTAACTCCAGGTTTAACCGGTTAACCCCGGGTTAAAGTGAATTGGCCGTCACGTGTTGTTCTTATTTTTTACATTTATAATGTCAAGTTAATATTTACTCATAACTATATCGCGCATGCAATTTCTACTTACAAAATATCCGACATTCTTCGCAACAGAATAAAATGATTAATTATTACCAGCATCCGCCATTCTCTGGCAATTACTATGAAAAATACAAGCAGCAGTTAAGAAGGGTTTTATGAGGCGGGGGAACCCGAAATTAATATGTCGACGAGAAAAATGGCAGACTGGTGGAAATTTCACGAGATTGCTAGTTGAAATAATGTCTAGAAGTGAGTTTGGAGTTGTTTATTAATTTACCAAGTTTTGAGAGATGATTTAGCTGTCTTCTTCCTTAATTTTTCTTTCTTCTTTTATTACAGATGCTCAGGGAATTATTGAAAAAATACTAAAAATATTTTAATCAAATAAAAATTTTATTTACACAAATACAGGCTAAAATCTATCAAAACATAAAACAAATTTTAAAACTAAACTTAATCACTGAACCTAAATGTGTACCTACCTAACTTAAAAATAAATATAAACTAAACTCGTATAAAATAACTACCAACCTACTGAAACCCGCCCCGGGCCGCTCCCGATGCAAAGGTGCCCATCACGCTCGCTGCGTTGCCGCGTTGGATTGCGATGGACAGTCTTTGCACCAGGAAAAACCCGGAGCGGCGGTCAAGGCCTCTTTCTAGCAGGCGACGACCCAGCTTCGGAAGAAAGGACTTACCTTCAGCGCACCAGTACCCCGAAGCCTCGACAGCGAGAGGGACGAATACATTGATGGAATTACCTAGGAAGTGTCTACTTTTTACTAAAATTGTTGTTGTAGCTATTTGTGTTTCAAACACTTCGTTTGGTTTAGATAAAAGCAGACAAAAAAGATTTGAAATTTATTGACGGGGCCACTGAGCGTAATAAGCAGACTACATTATGTAAGTATTTATCATGTACTCGTATGCTTTCACATGATACAGCAAACAGTTAAACATCTTTCTCATTTTGACGTATAAGTGCGTCCTATACATTGGGTCTTTGGCACCATATCAATGCAGCAATATTACATTGATTTGAAAAATATTTATTAAGAACGCGTTGTTGCCGGCACAAACTTTGTTTCAAATGGCAAAAAACGGAACAATTATGGATTCGTCATGTCTGTCTGTCTGTCCGTCCGTATGTCACAGCCACTTTTTTCCGAAACTATAAGAACTATACTGTTGAAACTTGGTAAGTAGATGTATTCTGTGAACCGCATTAAGATTTTCACACATAAATAGAAAAAAAAAAACAATTAATTTTGGGGTTCCCCATACATACAATTTTTTTCATCAAACCCATACGTGTGGGGTATCTATGGATAGGTCTTCAAAAATGATATTGAGGTTTCTAATATCATTTTTTTCTAAACTGAATAGTTTGCGCGAGAGACACTTCCAAAGTGGTAAAATGTGACCCCATGCAACTTCTAAAATAAGAGAATGATAAAACTAAAAAAAATATATAATGTACATTACCATGTAAACTTCCACCGAAAATTGGTTTGAACGAGATCTAGTAAGTAGTTTTTTTTAATACGTCATAAATTGTAAACCGCAACTTACCTTTCATTCAATCAACTCGAATAAAAAAATTTAAAAAATAAAAAGTATGGAACCCTCGGTGCGCGAGTCCGACTCGCACTTGGCAGGTCTTTTCTTATTCAAAAACTGATGAGAAAGTTCCATTTTATCCACAAGAGTGGCAAAGTAATTATGTAGATGCAAATTTTGAGTTGTTTCCTCATTTTGGCTGGTGGAATTGACTTTTAAATGATGATTTTGAATGATAAACATTTAATAGCGTTCATTGGAATTTGATTTGTAATATTTTACAATTAGTATTTTGCTTGCGTTGGTGTGGTGAAAAACTTTTACTCGATTGCAAAGTTTTTTTAAACCTCGTGCCTTGAAACCCTCGCAACGCTCAAGATTCCATTATTCGATTCCACTTAATGTTGGAATCCTTCGCTTGCTAGAGTATCAATATTAGCACGAGGAGTTTAAACAAGTTTGCCCCCCCCTGTAAAACGAATAACTATAGGTACTTATAAGTACTATTATATTAATTACTACTTAAATACATCCGTTTGTAAATGTTTTATATAATATATACATAAAAACTTTGCGTTTGAATTTTACTGTTTATCTAAATTATTACCATGTAAGTACACAGTATGTTTCAAACCCTTCTTTTCATAGCGCCTTAATAATATAACAGAGCCCAAAGAAACTTGTTTACTTCGGCCTACTTTCTGTTTTATTACAGGACACCGCGGGCTTAAACATCTGCACATTGTAATAAAATGTTACAGTTTTTATGATGTTCTATGTATATGTAACTATCATGTCACAGAATAAGTAATAGTATAAACTGAAATAAATGTCATATACGAAGGAAAAAATTACCAAAGCCTCCAGTGTCCAGAGCTGGAATCGAACCAGCGTCCCCCGTTTACCGGACAGGACAGATGCCTGAACCGCTCGGCTATTCGGTAGCCGAACGGAGGGTTCGGATAGCCGAGCGGTTCAGGCACCTCTCCGGTAAACGGGGGACGCTGGTTCGATTCCAGCTCTGGACACTGGAGGTTTTGGTCATTTTTTCCTTCGTATATGACATTTATTTCAGTTTATAGTTTAAATAGTACTTGAAAAAAAACACAAAATATTTTCATATAAAATAATTTAATTTGTTCTTAGAGAGAAGTAATAGTATTATCATACAGAACGGCCACGCACCGCCCCGCCTCGATTCGAATTACCTGGCCCCGCGACAGCAGATTGACGGCTGTTTGCCGGCCGCTCAGGAAGTGGGAAATAATAGCCTTGTACTAATAAGGGATAAATACTTTACCTAAAAATGGATAAGATTCTACGAAAGTTAACATTTTGTTTCTATATTGAATGTTTCCGTTTTATTTTTAACCCTTAAATGCATGATTTTTTGTATAACTTTTTAATAAATTGAAATAGATGTGTCATGTTGTATAGATTGAGGGAATAATATTTTGGATAGCTGCATATTGAGCCACGGACCATCAAATATACGATGCATATATACATCATTATGCATTTAAGGGTTAATCATTTCCCACCAGGAATCATCCCCTTCCAGTTACCCCTTCACTTTTTACATATTTTTTCTGAATCTAGATGCCAAGCTTACCTATAAATCGACCCCAGTTTTCCATTTGCAGAAAATTTATGCTCTGTCCTATTAAGGGTTAATAGACCGCGAGCCAGGCGCAAATTTCGTCAGTCATCGCCTGCCGGCGAAAACTCATATAGCGGTTAACGGCTATGTATGGTGAACCCTCGTGAACGTCAGCTGCCGCAGGTTGGTGGGTTGAGGAATGGCAGCCACCGAAACGCGTAACACGGTCTTTCCACCGCGATACAACCGGCTGACGATTTGTTTTATTAACAATAGCATCTAAAATATCATCTGACAAAGTATCAAACGGGAGGCGATGACTAATTTTTTTTTATAGACTTTATTTGCTGCCATTTCTCAACCCACCAACGGAGCGGCAGCTGACGTTCACAAGGGTTCATCATACATAGCCGTTAACCACTATACGAGTTCTTGCCCGGGAGGCGATTGGTCATGGAAATCTGTTCCTGGCCCGCGGTCTATAAGTAAATAAGTATAGCTTTGAAATTGCAAATTAAATATCGAATACATTTCTAAATCTAGATTCGTAAACTCATTTTTATAACAAATATCGTATTACCAGCAGTGCCACGCCGTTATTCAACCCATTAAGCACCTGCGAAATCTATTGTAGTTCGTTCTGGCACCTGTCAAAACCACAGCTTACCGGTATTTGGTGAATTTAGCCGATATATAAACGATTTAAGGTCAATATGGAGAAAACTACTACTTTATTTAAAATAAAGTTTCACTGGATAAAACTAGGTTATCATAACATGTAAGTTTAAGATAACTGGGTAAATCCTTATGGGTTAATTAATATTGTATTTTAAGATGTTTTTATAATTAATTCGCAAAATAAAATATATTTATATAAAAAAAAAAAAAGGTTTTGTTTACAATTCTGCGACTAGAAGGTCTTCCCGGACTAAGTACCTAAGGTAAAGGTGCAAAGTATGTTTGATATTCAGGAAAATAACGTTGTAAATTCAATAGATAAGCATTTTCCTGTTTTAAGGTAATATCGGCATATGTCTCGAAGATAAGGTTCTAAACCTTTTTAGGCCAGGAAATAAATGCCCAAAA